>NW_023425449.1:17546751-18924251 GCF_014108245.1 Pipistrellus kuhlii
ATTAGTAAATGTTTGTGAATTTTAGAAAATAATTTGTAGAATACTGTAGAGATTAATATTCCTAGAAGGTTATTTATCATGAGACTTACCCAAATTATTTTTCCAATTTCTTAAACTCAGTGACAAACTCAAAATTTATATTTTATAATTAATTATATTAATATTACTTCCTAATAATCTGTGGCCTCCTGATAGAATTCATCTACTGTTATTGATGCTATTTAAACAATGGGGTAAAAGTAAATAAGGCCTATTTCGTGAAACTTAAATTCTATTGAGGGAAGGTGAAATATAAATATAAACAAATAAATAGCATGAAAATGCCATAGAGAAGCAATTTGAGGATGTTCATAAGAATGTTCATTAGATGCTCACTTAGCAAAGGTTTCTTTGTGGAGATAATGCTTCAGGCAAAATTTAAGTTATGACAAGGTAGCAGCTATGTTACCATTAGGGCTCAAGAAAAAAAAAGAAAGAAAAAAAGAACAAATGTTTCAAATATAACAAATTTGGAAAGTGTAAGAAACCAAGGAAGATGAGTGAGCAAGAGAAAAGATTTTAAGAGAGAAGATAGTAGCAGTAGGTAGAAAACAAATCCTGTCCAGCCTTGCAGGTCATGGTCAAGACTTTGGTATTTGATCCTGAGGTCCTGGAAAGTCACTGGAAGCCTTCTGAGTAAGGAGTGAAATGGCCTGATTTATTTTTTTGAAGGGTGGTTTTGCCTGCTGTCTGGAGAATGGATTAGATAAACGCAAGAGCTAAGCTAATGAGTCCTATTGGAGAGTTACTGCCTCAGTCCAGATGACAGAAGATGAGGGCCAGACTTAGAGCTGTAGTAAGAAAAGGGATCCTCGTCAGGTCTGAAATATATTTTGGAGCTAGAAGGCACAGCATGAATGGTTAGCTTGCTGGGGAGCCTGAAAGTAAGAACAGGGACATAGTGGTTTCTCAATGGTGTTACAATTGCCTCACTTACCCTTTGACATCCAAGAGAAGTACAGAATCAGCCTGACATCTGAGCAACAGAACAATTTAGCTTTTTAACAAGCTAGGATTATTTCTGATCATATGCCTCATGTTTCATCAAATTAAGATCATCATAGGTAGAAATCAAATCCTGTCAGGCCTTGCAGGTCACAGTCAAGACTTTGGCATTTCTATTGCTTTCTAATGCACTTCACTCTGCCTAGAATGATCTTGGCATTCATCTCTTAAAATTGGCATGCTTCTTAAAATTCTGTCATTCCTGGCTGGTGTGGCTCAGTTGGCTGTGTGTTGTCCCATGTACCTTGAGGTTGCAGGTTCAATTCCAGATCAGGACATATGCCCAGGTTTCAGGCTTAATCCCCAGCACAGGGCTGCAGGAGGCAACCAATCAGTGTTTCCCTATCTCAAAATGTTCTCTCTCTCTCTCTCTTGCTCTCTCTTTCTAAAATCACTTAAGAACATTAAAAAACAACAAAACTTTATCAATTCCTTAAGAAGTCAAATAAATGCTAAATTTTATCAAAGTTTTTTGAAGCCCTAGAGATATCTTTCTCTTTAAGATACACAAGAATTTAATTTACAACTCTGAAATAATTAATAGTACAATGCATTACAGTTATTTGGAAAATCATCTTTTATCTATTCAAAAGCATGACTATTGCTTTGCATTTTTTTGTACTATATAATAATCATTTTTATATAGCACATCTCATAGAAAAGTATATAAAAGTAAAATAAAAATATATTTAAAGTAAACTAAAAATCCACAAATTGGTTCAAAGTTAGTTCCATTATTTTAGAAAAAAATATATAATTATAAACTTGCTTTATAGTGCACTGTATATCTGAGACAAAATACAGAAAATTTGTTTTGTTTTTTTTTTAGTAACTCAGCTGTAACCAAAGAAGCTATCTAAGGATGTGCCTCTCATCAGGGGTCACCCAAATTCAATTAATTTTAAATAGGAGAACCAGGGCAGGCTACATTGGAGTAAAAAAGCCTGGCCCTTTAACACCTGAATTAGAGCCAGCTCTAAAAGGTCATCCTGGCTACAAAGCTGTCTGTGGGACTGGATTTTGCAGTGTAACAACTGTTCAATTTCTCTGTCCACTCCATCCTGTTTCTCACACACTCTTAAAGGTATTGTTAGTAAGTGTTGCCATAATGAAATTTCTGTGCATGAATCTTTATCTCCAAGTTGATCTCCAGGAAGCATGACCCCTCTGAAAGCATAATAATCTGGCCACTCGTTGAATTTGTATCTCCAATGGGTACCAAAAGTATTCTAGACTTTTGCTGGAGACCAACCACCTATTTGCCCTGAGCTTTCTGTCAGCCAGTGCAAAGGGGAAAACTGATCAGGTGCACAATTTATAGTATCTTTGATATAAAATAAATGAGGTTTTCAAGAGAAGTACACTGAGATCATAATAATCTGGCCACTCAGTGTATATTGTATATGTAAAGTTACTAAAATTAAGCCTATTACTGTGCCTTAAGAATGAAGCAATGGGTCAGGTGAAAGAGAATTGATTAATGTATCTTATCAAATGGCTTTTCAGTTACACTGAAACCACCACATTTTAAGTATAGACATTTCAGCCATGTTGTCCTTGTTTTTATTAATATATATTATGCATTTAGTGGTTTCATACAGTATATATTTTAATGATTATCTGAGCAGAATGTTTCCGGTAAACTTAACTGTATTACCTCTCATGGGAATTTTACTATTCCTTTTTATTTCTATTCCTATTGGGAGTTTGATATTTTTCTTTATAAAATTATTTAGAGTAATGCCGAGACCGGTTTGGCTCAATGGATAGAGCATCGGCTTGGGGACTGAAGGGTCCCGGGTTTGATTCTGGTTAAGGGCATGTACCTTGGTTGCAGGCATATCCCCAGTAGGGGGTATGCAAGAGGCAGCTGATCGATGACTCTCTCTCATCGATGTTTCTAACTCTCTATCTCTCTCCCTTCCTCTCTGTACAAAATCAATGAAATATATTTTTTTTAAAAATTATGAGAGTGAGATCCTTAGCTTATGTAAAAGTTATATTATGTTAGTTAGAAAAAAAAACAAACACTACTAATTCATCTTAAGAAATTTTATTTAAAAATATAAGAAGTGGTTATTTCAACATGGCTATCATTGCTAGGGAAGGTACCATGCTCTATTGGGATTGGTATACACTACACATGTCTCATTTTGTTAAAACTCACAGAAGCAACATCATAGTGTAACATAGGCAATTAATATAGTTGAATGATTTTAATTAAGTAGCAGTATCTTTTTAAAAAATATATTTTATTGATTTTCTACAGAGAAGAAAAGAGGGATAGAGAGTCAGAAACATTGATCACCTGCCTCCTGCACACCCCCCACTAGGAATGTGCCCACAACCAAGGCACATGCCCCTGACCGGAATCGAACCTGGGACCCTTGAGTCCACAGGCCGACGCTCTATTCACTGAGCCAAACCGGTCCCGGTAAGTAGCAGTATCTTGAAAACATGTAGTGTAGCTAAGAGTGGGCTATATACTACAAATCCTATATAAAATGCCTAGATATATATACATTAAAAAATATTCATTCATGTCTCAGGATTCCAAATTTAAACTCTGAAAACACCAACCTTCAATTTCTCATGGGCACAAATAAGGCTATGGGTACAGGCACGCACACATAAATACATGCAAACATGTCATATTTATATAACGTTTTACACGTTGGGGGAGACTTTAAGACCAGCTTTTTCATGAATCAAAATAATTAAACCTCACGTGTAATCAACTTTGTGATTTTGTTTCTTGAAGACTGTAAAAACACCGGGTCCAATAAATGTGGAAGATAATGAATGGCGTCTCTTCGCTGAAATTCTGCAAAGGAGACAGCAGCTCTGAAGTGGAATGTAGATACAGCAGAGAAACTAATTAGACAGCCATCTGGCACCGTTTAGATCAGGGCAAGAAGGACCCCACCTCTTAATAGTCCTTTAAGGCATTGTTCTCCTCCTGCAGTGTGCTAATTGATAGTCTCAGGAAGGCCGCCTCAGAAGAGAAATGTGAGTTCTGCTCTGCATACTCTGATTAAGATGATTAGCCAACTGCATTGTCAGAAGACGTCAAAACACATCATTAATGTTTCCAACAATTTCAATAATTATCAAAGAAAGAATATAAGTGCAGAATGCTTTCTTTGATAATTATTTCCCCCAGAAATGTTACTTACTTCCTCTCTCCCATCCTGCTTCTTTATTTGTCTTGAGAAGTTCAAGAACTTAAAAAAAATGTCATGCCACATCAAACTGTATGACTAGGGAGAACTCTGAAAGACACATGATTTTCCTTTTTAATGCCTGGAGTGGTGGATGAGTCACCGAGGTAAAAGGAAAGTGACAGTGTGACTGAAAATGCCATTCATGTCTTGAACTAACTGGGTTTTTGGCACAGCCTGCCAAGATCCATGTATTATACTGACTGTGTGAGACCTACCTTCCTTCTCAAACATATGATTGCCCAGCAAATCCCAGCTATCTCATGGATTTTGCTATCTCTGCTATGTTCACCTGTCAGTCATATTTCATTACTGATGTTTCTAGCTTCTCTGACTTCTGCTGTAGTTGATTCTATAAGCAGGGGAGACAAGGTACTTTTTTTTCTTTGACAGATTGTCATTAGAAGAGCTTTAAACAAATGTTGGAAGAGTGTTAAAAGGTAAAATATGTATTTTTTAAAACAAGAAAAGTGCTCAGGCAAGTACATATATAATTATTAAATGAACAGAAAACTCCAAAGTGTATAAAATATGTAGTGATTGGGAGGCAAAATGTGCTTCTCTCTGTAATATATAGACTGACTTTCCTCTTCCCCAAAGTCCTTTGGGGCCTATTTATCTGTGGCAGCTGTCTGGCAGGCAGTTCTTTCGCCAGCCTCTGTGACTAACTTCCCCATTCTCCCTGGGGATTACACAGAGAGGACATGCCTATCAGATTGGCTTTCAGAGGATTTAGTTGCTTTAAAATTACTTGTGACCAGTAAAGTGTGGAGGTGGTCACTCCATAGGTTCTAAATCTTTGGGAGATTATTTTCAAAGAAAATCCTTTTAAACTGCTATGAAATGGACTCGTTTATTTAGGATGATAGGAGAGAATAACAGAGAAGAAGCATAAGGATCACCTTTCTGATAAACTCCTGGAACAGGAACTTCTTGCCTAGCTAAGGATAATGCACCAAATCTGTGAAGGAAGAAGTTTATCTAAGAAATAAAATACTAAATATATGCAGAGAGTACATAAAAAAAAATCACAAGAATTCAGTCTCTAAAATGTTGTATTACTTAATGTATTATAATACGCAAATTACTACTAGGTGTTTACCTCATACCCCTTAGTTCTTAAGCTGTGTTTTTAGGTTCATTTTTCTTTGGTACTGTCTTTGAAAATGCAGAAATTGCCTAACGAGACATCAGACTAACATAGGCAATAAGCTATTCTTAGCGATCTAATTTATTCCTTAAACTTGTAAAATAAAATACTTTTAGCTCAACTTATTTTCCTTTCAGAAAAATGGCACACCTTTCCTAACTAGTTCTATAGGATAGATTGCTTCTCTCTTAATTAATTTTGCACATGCCTGTCTATTCGGAAAAATATAAATAAGATCCCTCCAGTTTATGAATTGGGCTACTTTAACAATCTGTCCTTTTTCCCATTCCTGTTTATTTTCTGGCTAATAAAAAGGTTGCAACGTATATTGATGATACACAGTAGAATTTGATTTTTAACCTAAGGTACAGTGACTCATGGTAAGGTAGTTAAAGTCTTTTCAATGCTATGGGATAGTGTGTAACCCTTTTATTTCTGAGACGATGGCTCATAGCTTCCATCAAATTATTCAGACCCCGAAAGCTATGAAGAACCCCTGCCATAGAAGCATCCAGGACATATCCACATTCTTTTAGTCACATATATAAAACCCTTACACAGAGAAAACTGATTTATAAGGATCACCTTTCTGATAAACTCCTGGGACAGGACTTCTTGCCTAGCTAAGGATAATGCACCAAATCTGTGAAGGAAGAATTGTTTTGAAACGAAAAAAAGTCAACCGAAAATCAGGGGCAAAGGACCAAAATTGCACAAAAATTACCTGCAGATCTTGACCGCAAAGTAAGTCTTTTCTTTGAAGTGGGGGTAGTCTTATACAGCGAATATAGGCCTAAACCTATGTTTTAACTGTAAAATTAGGGGATCATCTTATACGCCGGAAAATACGGTAAGAATTAGATATTATTGGTTCAAGGAATTCTAGAGCTGCGCAGGGGCTGCCAGGTGCAGGGGCTCCAGGGCACAGGGGCTGCAGGAAGCTGCTCCAGAACCCCTCTCCCTGGCTCAAATGGGCAGCGCCTCCAGGGTCCAGACCTAATGGGAGGGGTACGTGGAGGCCAGGAATCCAGGAAGCCAGCTCAGGGCCCCAGGCCTGGCCTCTCCTCCCTGGGCCTGTGGAGGGGGCCGCCTTGGAGGAGCTGCCAAGGACTGCAGGTGGGACCAGTGATGAGGCCCCGGGCCAACGAGGTATCCTGAGCAGCGGCCCCTGGCCCTGGCCCTGCCCCTGCCCCTGCCCCTGCCCCTGCCCCTGCCCCTGCCCCTGCCGCAGCCAGATGTCCTGGGCACAGCCGGGCCCAGTGCCTCCGGGCCGCCCACGCCTAGGCCCCCAGTCCAGGGCAAGGCAGGCAGAAGGCTGGGGTGGAGGAGGAGGGTGGCGCAGAGCCAAGAAGACAGGGAAGAAGAAATGGAGGACAATGGAGAGAACGAGGCGGACGCAGACAGCCATGAAGATGTGGACGCTGGGGAGGAGGGAGGACGGAGGCAGAGAGTGACTGTGACCCAGAAGTAGAGATGGATGCAGAGAGAAGGGCCAGAGGAAGGGGCCGGGCCCTGGGTTCGCTCTGAGCGCCTCTTGGCGGGAGGACAACAGCTCACCTGTGTCCTGTGGTCCAGCCATTGGGGTCCCCCAGGGCCACCAACTCCCTCCATCCCACCCCAAGGCCAAGCCTTCGAAGAACCAAGAAGCGAAGACTCGGAACATTAAAAGTGGAAAGGTTAAAGTTCAAGAGCTCAGACCCTAAAGTAAGTATTGTTTGGAATTTGTTGAACATTGGTGCCCCAAGTATGGGTATCCCCACTTTGGGGAAGTTCAGTTTGTGCCACTTTGCTTTTATGGGAGAGACCAGCATTAGGTACCTGTTTTCACTACCGGGAAGAAATCCGGAGAGAATGTTTCACTTTTATCACTTTTATGAAGAAACGTGAAAATAGCCTTCAGCCTTTGCTTTGCAAGGGGCCGTTGCAGAGGCAGCACAACCCCAGGAGCCAGTGGCCCTGCCAACCTCCTTCCGGAAGAGCTACGCTCAGCACATCAGTGTCAGCCGCTATAGCTTTGCACTGTGTCTGTGAGCATCTGTGTTTTATCCCCATTTATTTTGTGCCTGCGTTAGCAAGATGTGTCCTGAGATATCAGAAAAGCCTAAGAGAGCACCTAAGGGTGTTCCCCTTAGTGTAAAATTGGTCATTAAGCCCAGCCGGTGTGGCTCACTGTTGAGTGTTGACCTGTGAGTCAAGAGGTCACGGTTGAATTCCCCATCAGGTTATATGCCTGGTTAGGGGCTTGATCCCCAGTGTGGGGCATGCAGGAGGCATCCGATCAATGGTTCTCTCTCATCATTGAATAAACATATATATTTTTAAAAGAATTCTAACACAAAAATATAAGGCAGTCTATAATTTCAGTGTTTTTGTTGGCATTTCTCAATGAAAACTTTTGTACTTAGCTAAGTAAGTAGGATACTTATCCAGCCCTTGTTATGAGCTGAATTGTGACCCCCTGAATTCACATAGTGAAGTCTAATTTCCAGTAACTCAGAATGTGACCATATTTGGAGATAGGACTCTTTTAAAAATATATATATTTGTTTTGATTTTTTTACAGAGAGAAAGGTAGAGGGATAGAGAATTAGAAACATCGATGAGAGAGAGAGATCGATCAGCTGCCTTCTGCACACCCCCTACTGGGGATGTGCCCACAACCAATGTACATGCCCTTGACCAGAATCGAACCTGGGACCTTTCAGTCCGCAGGCCGACATTCTAGCCACTGAACCAAAGTAGTTTCAGTGAGATAGGACTCTTATAGAGAGAATTAAGGTAAAATGAGGTAAAATGTGTGGGCCTATTTCATATGATTGATGTCCTATGAGAAGAGAAATTTAGGACATAGAGTAAAAAACTATGTGAAGATAAAGGAGGAAGATGGCCATCTATATGCCCAGGAATATCTTAAAAGAAACCAACCCTTGATCTGGGAAATGTGTGAATATAAACGTTTTTTTATTATGGCATGCCTATAAAAATAATGCAGTCTGCATTTGTGAAATACTCTCTTCTAGTAAGTGCTATGGAAAATGATCTGTCAACACCCAAACTGTAATTTTCCCAACCCACTAAACATCAGCCACTGTGCTATAAAGCAGTGGCAAGCTAGAAACATAACAACAGCATAATATAATATTATTATTATTTTATTTTATAATAATAAAAGTTTAATATGCTAATTAGACTGGACGTCCTTCTGGATGAAGCTGGGGATGCCAGGGAAGCCCAGATCCCGGGTGCCAGAGGGAAGCTGGTGACTGCAGCTGAGGGAAGGAAGGCCTACTCTTGCACAAATTTCATGCATCGGGCCTCTAGTGAAAAATAAATCCCTATTTCTTATTTCATAATAAAGCTAGGCTAACCACAGCCATAATTAAAAAATATGTTTAGTTTTGTTTTTGAAACACATTTGTTTTAATTTAAACTCTTTGTGTTGCAAGTAACAACAACAGCAACAACAATAGAGAGAGAGAGAGAGAGAGAGAGAGAGAGAGAGAGAGAGAGAGAGAGAGGAAGAGAAACAATTTAAACTTAAGTAAAATCAGTAGATTTATTATCAGGCTTGATAGGTGTTTCAAGGATTGTAGTAGCTGAAAAATGGCCAATGCTCATTAAAATTCTTTAAATAGACAGTAGAAAGCTGATGGGATTTGCTCTCCCTTCCATACATTTCTCTCTGCTGTCTGCTTCATTCTTCTCTTTCTGAGGACCAGGTTTCTATACTCCATAGTTCACTTGTTAGACAAATGTGCCTCCTCTTTTAAAGGGATCTACCTAACCGAAAATAAATTTAACTCTCAATTGCTTACAATTAAACCTTTATTGGCCATGTTGGGTCAGTGGTCAAATCTGGAACACCAAAAGTAGCCTGGCAATTATGCAAATACAATGGTAGACTATTCACCACATCCACCTTGTGTCCATGTAGATTTGTGTGAGTGGGATGGGAGGACAGTTTTTATGACAAGTAATAGAGGAAGAAAACGACTCAGCAGGTGTCCAATAAAACTTTTTTTGTGTGTGTGTGTATAACCAAATTAATTACTTGCTCCTTTGAAATAGTAGATCATACTTTTGAGACTTAAAATGTTCTGCTTCAAATTATTGATTTATGCTTTTATGAATTATGCTTTATCTATCACTGCTGAACCCCCTGAGTTAAATACTGTTATAAATATAAACCTCCTTTACCGCAGGTTCTTGGGCTCAAACATTTCCTACACAATCTTACAGGATACTTTTCAACACACAAAGATACATATAGATGCACAGACATACACATATATTAATTATCTAATGCTTCTTCTTTTTCTCCCCTTTGTGTAGTCCTATTTACTTATTTCTTATTCTGCAACTGATATTTTTGTTTGTGTGTTTTCTTGATACATTCTTATGGTCTTTCCATTATACATGATTACTTGATTTAAATGAATCTTGTGTACCCTTAAACCTCATTACCATACCCAAAAACTGGATGAGTTTATTTATTGAACTGCTTGATGTTATCTTAATTTTCTTGAATGGAAACTATTGTTGGAATTTATAAACTATGTACTTAAAATTTAGAAGGATTACAAAATCTATAAAAACTCAATCCTCTCAATGAAAAAATAACTGCCTTCTAAGAACATTTTGCCAGTTAATGTCTTTTCTAGAGCACTTTGTCTTAAAAATCATCCATTCTTAAAACATTTATAAAGTTTCATCACCTAACACTAGGCTTTGCACTGAGAAAATGGTGCGTAAAATCTAAATGGCCTTCACAAAGCCTGTTATCTAATATAAAAGAGTGATAGCAACCAATAAATAAAGAAAGAAATAAATAAGCTGGATTTTAATAAAAGCTAAAACAACAGCATAATATATTTTTAAGTAGCATAGAAAGTTTCTCTTTAACATTTTAAGGGGCTTATAATTTATATATATATGTAATATATATATATGTAAGCCTAGGTGACCATGTGACTTTGCAACCATTCAACCGATAGCTATGATGCATACTGACCACCAGGGGGCAGATGCTCTATGCACAGGCATGGAAACATGGAACAGACTGATGAATCTCAGAGGGAAGGGAAGGGGAGGGAGGGGAGGGCCAGAAGAGATTAACCAAAGATCTTATATATGTACTAGAGGCCTGGTATACAGATTCGTGAACTGGTGGGGTTCCTCAGCTGGGCCTGCAGGGATCGGGCTGAATCCTTGCATCAGGCCTCTAATAAATATATAAAATACCAAGTCACATAGAAAATCATAAAAATAACAAAAGTTAATTTTCACAAATTATATTTTCTGTTGTTTAATAATTACAAATTAGTTGATTTATCTCTTAATTTCTCTGTGGCTGCTATGTTAACCTTTACACCCAAAACTTTACAGATGTTTATCTATTTTCATCTATCAGTCTGCCTTTTCTTTCTTTTGTACTTTTTATTATGGAAAAATTTTAAAGTAATTCATAGCTAAGAATATAGTACAATTTACCTCTAAGTCCTCAAAATTGATTTAAAAAAAATTATTCCGCCAAGGGCTTTCTCAAGTGTCTTTATTATCTTTAAGGAAATTCCAAATATCATATTAATTTGTTTATATCTAGAAATGATAAGGTTTTTAAAAGTCACAACATTAACACATTTTAAAAATCAGCAGTAATTATCCTATATAAAAAAAAAGGTAATATGTAAATTGTCCCCTCAATCGGGAGTACAACCAGAGTTCTACAAGGGTGTGTGGCTGGCTCACCAACTGCCCAGGACCCCTTCCCCCTGCCAGCTCCACCCCCAATCTCCCCCCACACACATCCTGGTTGGGGCAGAACCAGTTGGCCAACCTCCTGGTCAAGCTGGCCTAATTGGCCCCCATCAGATGGGCTGGCCAGACCCCACCAGTGCACGAATTTGTGCACTGGGCCTCTAATCTAATATAATTATTTACCTAATATAATTTATATAATTTCTCTAGCATCAAGTGATAAATGTTTCCAATACTTTCATAATTGCCTTTATGCTTTGAATCAAGATCCAAACTAATTATAAAAAGAGTCTCTTTTAAATAATAGATTGTATTTTCTTCTTTAAAAAAGGTATTATTGGTTCTTTTATTTGTTGAAAATCTATAGATTATTTTTAATAGCATTTTCTAAAATCTGGTTTCTGTTTATTGCATTAATTTAGAGTCCTTTAACATAATTTCCCGCTTGTATTACCTATAATTGGGAAGCTTCATCAACATAGTATTTACTACTTGGCAAGAGTAGTCCATAGTGGTAGTGTGTACCTCCATCCAGAGCTACCTGTTAAAACTGCCACTTACCAATCTGGAGTGATCTTATTCTTTCTTATCCCTCTCCTTGCCCTTTATATGTGGGGCCCACTTTCCAATTCCATCAGGGAAGTCCCAAAGTTGCAAAACAAAATATTTTCGCCAAAATACTTCTTGGAAGCTTTTTTCAAATTATTAGAGTTCATTTCATATTCTACTAAAGTTTTGGAGATTATAAGAGTGGAAGACTTATTAAATCCAGCTTTCATTTTTTTATTTTTTTTGACAGAAGTCTCTTAGTTAAAATTTTAACTTTTATATTATTTATGTCAAAATTAAAAGCAATATAAAATTTTTAAAAATTCTACAAGTCAATCAAATTTCACCATGTAAAAATTACTGGTTTTACAATTTAGTGAACATTTTCCATTACAAAATATGGGATAGGATCAGTAAATAGATAATAAGAAAATCAATTTTATTATAAGATTACAAATTATGTTACACATGCTATTTTAAAGAAATATTGAATTTATTTTTTCTCAAGAAAAATGTGAAAGTAAAACTTTAATTTACTGAAATTAAAATGAAAGTGTTTATAAAATTATGTTAGTATTAAAGATTCATTTAGAATTAGTGTGGGATATTATAATTATTACACTGCTTTATTTTTGTAATAATGTGTTCCTTTAATAGAAACTCCCAATATTCAATTATTATTATTTTTTAAAATATATTTTATTGATTTTTTACAGAGAGGAAAAGAGGGATGTATAGAGTTAGAAACATTGATGAGAGAGAATCATTGATCAGCTGCCTCTTGCACACCCCCTACTGGGGATGTGCCTGCAACCAAGGTACATGCCCTTGTCCAGAATCAAGCCTGGGACCTTTCAATCCACAAGCTGACTCTCTATCCACTGAGCCAAACCAGTTTCGGCCCAGTACTCAATTATTAATGAGATTATCTTTATTGTACTAATTCACACTTTTCTAGTTTACCAAGTTTTTTGTTTTTTTTTTAAATCAAATTTCAATAGGAACTTGTTTGCTTACCATAATTAACTGTGACATAATTTTACTATAGCTGTGGCAGGTTTCTGTTTTGTTTTAATCCATCCGTTGCTTGGTTGGATATTAGAACTAAGTAGTTCTTTTAAAAGTGTTCTATGTGGCTATTGTGGGACTACTATGATTTCTGAAAATGTCTTGAAATTGTCTTATACTTGAATGACAATTTGACTAGGTATAATTTTCTGGCTCTCATTATTCTCTCAAAGTCTGACAAATATTGTTCCATTTCCTTGCAGTTTTTCAGCTGCTTTGAAGAAAACCTGGTATTTTCCTCCTTTCATTGCATTGGTAAGTCCTACATTAAGGAATGTTTCCTTAATTTTTGATAGTTAATAATTTATAAGAATGGGTTAATCAGAATCATTTTATTTTGCTATATATTATAATGTAATTTTACATAGTTAATATACATTTACAAATATATACACACACACACACACACAGACACACATATGTATAATGTTGCTAAACACATGAGAAAAAATGTTAAGTAGTTTTTTCCTTACATTTTAAAATAAATATTAGTGGATTAAAAACTGTATGTATTACAAGGCAACATAGGAAAATGGTCCAGTTTCCTAGCTTATAACACATTTTTAATCCTTGCAAACCTCCTCCATCACAGCCCTCCACACAGAATGCACATTCATGTCCCTGAGCGTAATTGCCACCTGAGATCTAGCATCTTGCTTAGCTTTAGAAACCTATGAAAATTTCTCAGATATTTATAAGAAAAATGTATTTAACTGATATTTTCTTACTAAGTACATGGATATTTGTAAATTTTTTATTAATGCAAGATTTTATACATCATAGTTTGAAAGGTGAAAGTGATAATTAAAACTAATATAAACTGGCAATTTAAATAATGAAAACTGAAGAAAGCACATAATAGTAATTTCAAACTACCATTACTTTGAAAATTAAATTTTATATCTTATGAGAATATAGATGCCCTAATCTTATAATTGCAGATTACTAAATATTAGAGGCCCAGCATATGAACTTTGTGTGCAGGTACAGTCCCTAGGCCTGGCCTGCAATCAGGGCCCTCTGCTGCCATCCACCCCCAGTTCCCTTTTCGCCATCCAGTAATCAGAGCCTGCTGGTGGAGGGGGAAGGAACTGAGAGGTTGGCCAGCAGGCCTCCATTGCCTGATTGGGGCTTGCAGGCTTGGGGGGGCAGCTCTTGTGTTGAGCGTCTGCCCCCTGTTGGTTAGTGCACATCATAGTGACCAGTCATTTTGCCGCCCAGTCAATTTGCATATTATCCTTTTATTATATAGGATTACACTTCTATTTTTATATATTGGTACTCAATTATAACATCCTTATTTTAAATAAATTTCACTAGGAAATTGCAAGAGAAAAATTTTAAAAGTAAAGCGTGCTATAGGCTTCTTTATGATCTCCCTGAATTAGAATCTAATAAAATGAGACCAGTACTTTTGGACTCATCTAAATCCACATCAGTTTGTCCTCTATATTATTAGAACTTTTAAAATAATTGATTGCTTTTCTTTAACTTTTAACTGAAAGTTATACTCAAGTTTGAATAATTGCTGAAATATAAGCTTTAAAGTTTATGATTTTATTGAATCTGGGCAAGATTGAGATGTAATTAAAATAATAAATGAACAGTAGTAGATTTTGATATGAACAAAGAAAATATATTGTTCCTTGGAGACCTGAAGGAAGTGATAATTCTCTTTCCTAAGTGACTAAGCACTGCTGAGGATGAGAATAGATTTTTGGATGGAGCTGAACTTAGACATTTGAAAATAAATAAATAAATAAATAAATAAATAAATAAATAAATAAATACAATAACATAGCATAGCATAGTCAGACTGTTGCCGGAGGATTAGAAATTCCTCCATTGCTAGTGGGAGTGGGGTTCTTGGAATACCGCTAGAATAAGTGTTTCTGGAGACCCCCCCAAGAGGATGAGATTTGGTAAAAGGCTTTATTTTTTTGGAGTTATAGTTTGCAGACTATGACTCAGTTTGCAGAGTCCCATTGTCTTTAAACCAGTCTCGAAAAATGTGCTGCTCAGGTTTAGTAGGGGTAAAAGCAGGACCAGTGTCCAGAGTTTTCTTCCCATGGTGAAGCTGGGTCTGATAAAGCATCAGGCTAACGTACATTAGTCCATTGTGTTGGTCCCACATGGCCCTGGGACAGGTGGGTCTTTACAGAGCATATGAGCCCTGAACACCAGGAGTCAGGAGCAAACAGCAAGAGAGAAAGCTCCTTTGTTCGGGGGGTTTACATATAAAATCTTTCCCAGTTTGCAGTGGCCACGCCTACTCTGGCCACTGACTCCCTCTCAGGTGTAACTGACAAGAAGGCATCTTCCCAAATATCCAAACATTACTGGGTATGAGTCTGTTGTCCAGTCCCTTCCCCCACTGATCTGAGGGAAATAGACCTAGAGAGTGGTAAACTTGAAGCTTTCTAGCAAAGCTGTACAAATGGCATGCCCATATTATTTGGCCTTCCCCTCTTTCTTTTCTGTTATGTAGTAACCAGGATATTCTAACGGTATCAAGATTAGGCAAGCAATGCAGAGATGATGTCATCCTAAGAGAGATCATTCACATTACAGTTGTGACTGTTTCTTCCTGATTTTATTTTATTTTATTTTATTTTTTTTAGTGAATGGCAAAATAAGAGGTTTAATGACAGAATATGAACTAAACGTGCAGTATTCAGAACCCTGCACTTTTCAACTGATATTACTATATTTTTATGATTCAACAGTACCACATTCATCAAATGCAAAATTTGATTCCTAAATACAAATCATTAGCACCTATCCACTTAAGTACTTGCTTTGTTAATACCTTTCTCTGATAGCATCTATTTATTTTGGAATGCAAAGGATCGTTTTTGCAACATAAGCACTTTTACAATTCCACCTTAGAGAAATTTTGAGAAAGAGCACATTTACATAGCCTAAGAGAAGTGTGTGTCGGAAAGAAGGTCACACACACATTGAGTTAAATCTTGCTGCACTACTTAGTTCAAAGGGAATTTTCCAGAAGCTTAAGTATATGCACACTACTAATGAGGAAAGGGGGGAAATGAAGTGCATATGATCAGATATGTGAGAAAGAAAATTAGTCACTTCCTAGAGGGAGTGAGCCCCTTCATTTCATGTTTCTAAGCTGTGCTTAAATCACATCTGCAGGTTTTTATGACTAGAATTCCTTACTGAAGGAATAGTCCATTATCGGTGGGGAAAAGGCCATCCTCCCCTTTTAAAAATTAATAGACTGTATCTTATGGAGCAACTTTAGGTTTACAGAAACATTGAAAAGAAAATACAGAGTTCTTATGCACAATCTGTCCCACCCTTCTTCACAATTTCTTTATTATTGACATCTGATTGCTATGGTACGTGTGTTACTATTGATGAAACAATATTGATAACTATTGACTAAAGTCCACAGTTTATGTTAGAATCACTTCCAGTGTTACACAGCTCTGTGAATTTTGCCATTTATCAATCATTGTTTTACATAAATAGCTTCGCTTCCCTAAAAATCTGCTGTACTCCACCAATCCGTTCCTCCCTCTTCTGTGTCAGTCCCAACACTGATATTACTTACTTTCAACTCTCTATAGTTTGATAAAAAATGCCCCTTTTAGGAATGCTATTTATTTTGCCTTTCAGTTTAAATATTACAGAGATATTACATAGTAGGTTTCAGCAGGCACATGTTTATGGAAGTAGGACCCATAGGTTTTCCATACAAAAACAACCCACTGTGTGGACATTAAAAAAAAAAAAAATGGATTCAAGTCTGGCATACATGAAGCAGAAGCTGGGAAATAAAAATTTCTATATCTTGGAAATGTTGAGGTATCCAGAATTGAAGATAAAGAGAGATTTCCTACAATTCCATTAAACTGTTATGACATGTACCAGACAATGCATTTAAATGAAAAACTTTCTGAATTGTGAACGTAGGTGACTTGTGCTTACCGTTTCTCTCTTCTGGACCACAGGCCTGATCATCAGATATTTATTTACAATAAAATTTAAAGGTGTTGTTTAAATGGAGAGGTTATAAAGACATAGGAATGTCTCATTGAAAATGAATGAACCTATAATTCTAAATATAAATGTATTATTGACCTGTACAGACATCTTAACATAATTATGTAAAACAGAAGATATGTTAGGGGTTTCTGACATGCTTTTGCATTTCTGTCCTCCCTAAGGAAAATGTTGAAAACTTTACAACAGATGATGACTAAGATGAAAGTATGGCTGTATTGGTTAGAGCTACAAGCTGCTATTTTTCTTTTCCTTCAAGATTCTCAGGTTTCTTTCTGCATTTGCTGTGTAATTCTTTTCTCGATCTTGGCTCAGAGCTGGAATATTGCTTCCTTATATCAGGGCCTTTATTACCAGAACTTACATTATTTACACATGGTCCCCAGGGAGGTGATTTGGATATTCCTCTTCCATGTCTCTAAAGCCACAGTGAGCCTCTGGCAGTTGTTTCTTTCAGCTCCTCATTATATACATTTCAGTCCTCTCAGGTGACCTTGGTGTTTCTTATGACCTTCAGTTAATCCCTAATAGTCAGCTGATGTTTATCCCCAGAGTGCTAGACCTGTTCCCCTGTCGGTGTCCTGACAAGGCAAAAACCTTACACCTTAGCCAGCAGCATGATGCTTCCCTGTGTTTGTGTGGAAGCTCCAGTGGTACCACATCTGCCCCTACTTGGAAGTGTGGCTCCTACTATCCCAGTCCCAGTGAAATGGTGGATAGAGAAGCTGTAGTAAAGTAAACATTATGCAGTCAACTCAGGATAGTGCATTGACTGGGAGCATTTGCATATGAAAGATTCCAGCCCTTGAGCTCTCTTGTCAGCTGCCATACATTCTGGCATGCTAGCTCTCATTGCCTCTGAGGACACAATAATATGGAGAATGGAAACAAAATCTGAATACTAATATACTGGAGTTATTTGGGGAAAGAGTAGCTTTAAAATGCCTCCGTGTTGGGTGACAGTAAATGAGGTATATGTAAATCTGATTTTGATCTTGCTCAAAAAAAGTCTGAAGTATGGAAATTTTCATAAATCATAGTGCCAAATTTGCCTCCCTTTAAGATACTCAGCCAAAGGTCTGACACTTACTACACTGCAGTGAGCAAAATAACAAAACGTTAGATGAAGGCTTGTTTTCATTTTATTACTAATTATTGTAGAAAATAGAAATTCTTCTTTTGTGGGAGACTTAACACTTAAAGTTACTTAATTCAGTTGTGTGATGGGCAAGGGGATGAGGGAGAATCAACAAATATGAGCATTTTTCTTAAAAAAAAACCCACAATGGTAACTCAATAATAATAATAACTATAAATGTAATAATACATATAACAAAAATAATATACCAGCTTCTAATGAGTGCCAGGCTCTTTTTTTTGTATTTTGCTTTTAAACTTTTTTTCCTTCATTGATTTTAGAGAGAGGAAGGGAGAGGGATAGAGAGAGACGGAAACATCCATGAGAGAAAGAAACATCATAGATCAGCTGCCTCCTGCATTCCCCCAACTGGGGATAGAGCCCACAACCTGGGCATGTGCATTGACCTAGAAACCAGGACCAGGAACCTCCTAGTGCATAGGACTGCACTCAACCACTGAACCATACAGGCCAAACTGCCAGGCTTCTGGTTTTCTCCTTCATTTGGTCCTCATGGAATTCCTCTGAAGCGTGTCATATCCATCTCCATTTGTTAAGTCTTTCTGGACAAAAGACAACATTTTGAAGTCCTAGGATCCTCAGGACTTTGAATTGTTAAGTCTTTTGTCCAAAAGCAAATGGCTACAAAATGATAGAGCCAAACAAAAACCCAAGTCCATGTTACTCCAAATTCAGATATCTTAATCTTCTTAATAAGCTAGATACAATGATACTATTTTTAAATACAAAATATATGTAAGAAATTTACATAAGTGACGTGGGATCATCAGTTAGCAAAGAAATATGCTTTATGTCATTCCATGTACTGTTAAAGATATGAAAAATATATTTAGAAAGATATTTATAATTTATTATATGTAAATATTAATATATAACATTGGGCATAATTTCATGTTAGTGAATGGGAAAATTTAGTATTTTAAAATGACAATTCTAACAAATATAATCTATATATTTCACACAATTGAAATCAAAATGCAAAAGAAATCATTAGAGAATTTAATGAATAAAATGACAAGTTCACATGTAAGAGTAATGGTGATCTCTTCAAAAAAATTGTGTTGGTGAAAACTATTATATATTTGAAAAAAGTATATTCCTACTTTATACTGCATTAACCAAGAATTTAAGGTAGAGAAATTTTTTATAATCTTAAGAAAAGAATAATTGATTTTATAATTCTAAATAGCAGGATAAAATATATAGGAGCTATAAAGAAAATGGCTGAGATATTTTACCTTAAAAAGAGATCTGTATTACAAAATAAACTGAAACTCCATAAGGCAAGTGGCAGATTCAGGAATATGTCTGCAGCATAAGCATTAATTCAAATGTTTGTATCAAGAATAAAAACCTCCCCAAAGGAATAAGGAAAAGACAAACTAAAAAATAGAATGAGACAAAAGACATAAATTGGCAGTTTATAGTATTTAAAAGTGATTAGTCTTACTACTCACTAATAAATAAGCAGGCCCTAGCTGGTTTGGCTCAGTGGATAGAGCATCAGCCTATGGACTGAAAGGTCCCAGATTCCATTCTGGTCAAGGGCAAATGCCTGGGTTGCGGGATTGATCCCCAGTAGGGGTGTGTAGGAGGCAGCCAATCAATGATTCTTTCTCATCATTGATGTCTTTCTCTCCTTCTCTCTCCCTCTATCTCCCTCTATAAAATCAATAAAAATGTATTTAAAATAAAATAAAATAAACATTTTTAATAAATATGGATTTTTACCCAGCAATTAGAACTATTAAATTGACTGATAACATCAAATGTTAGTGAGGATGTGAAATAACATATACTTTCATCCTCATTTGTAGATGTACAAATTTGTTAATCAATTTGATAAAGCAATGTATTATATATCAGCATTACATTTGTATGTCCTTTAAGTCATCATTTATATTTCCATGAATCTATTTTGCAAAAATACATATGTATGAGCATTAAAATGCATGTATATAATTACTGAAGCTTTGCTTCATTCTTTTAAAAATAAGGGAACAACTATAACCAAAGGTGAAGGGTTCAATAAATTTAATATAACTATATTATGTAGCACTGTGCAGCTGTTAAGATAAATCAACTCAAATGTATTGATATAGAAAATCTTGAAAATGTTAAAATTTAGTAATAATTATAAGGCAGTACATAACAGGGTGCCATTTGCTTTTAAGGTGTGTATGTATATCTATTCCTAAATTCATAAGGAAGTAGACTCTAAGGGCACATTGTACTGTGTGCTGGTTGGCTGACTATCAGTCCTCTAAACTCTCCAGCCATATGTTTTAGAAATGGTTGGTTTTTTGTTCCAAGGGTGAGCCTTTTATGATGTAAGTCAAACAACTGTGTAATTTGTGATCCAAACTTGGATATGTTTCAGAGTGAGTGGGCACACTATTAATAATTATGTATAATAAAAATCACAAACCACATCTCTCCCAGCAAACCTCACTACTGTTCCAGCCATTCCTCATAGATGATCTCTATAATTTATGCCAGTCAGTGAATTCTATTCTTTCTCCATCGTTTGTTTGGATACATGCAGCTAATCTAAAAAGAGTCAATTTACAAAAACAAAACTTTTGTAGGAGCATTGTCCTGTACATCAAATGGTTGTGGGTTCGATTCTGGGTTAGGACACTTACCTATATTCAGGATTTTATCCTGGCCTGGGAGGTTATGGGAGGCAATTGTTGTTTCTTCTCTCTCTCTCTCTCTCTCTCTCTCTCTCTCTCTCTCTCTCTCTCTCTCTCTCTCTCTCTCTTTCTTCCTCCCTCCCTCCCTCCCTCCCTCCCTCCCTTTAAAATCGACAAACATATCCTCAGGTGAGATTAAAAACAAAAATCTACTTTCTTCTCTGAACCTAGCATAGACATTTTCCCATATATATGGCAACAGGGAGTTTGGATTCCCTGAGTTATTTTGAGAGCACTAAGAAAAAAACCTACAGCTGTGTCTTTCCTGAATTTTGTTGATGCTGTGGCAGACCATAGAGACAAATAAATCAAATTGTTTCTAATGTTTATTTTTGGAGGCACTTAAATCATACCTCACCTGAAGTTTCAGAATAGTATCTTAATTTTTTCAGTTACATTAAAAAGTTTTCTCTTTTGATCAATTAGAGCTGGGTTTTCTGTCTTCTCTAACACATAGTACTAAGAAATACGCACTCAGAATCATGGTCAGTGATGGTAACCTCTCCTTGATGTCTGGGAGTGGGAAATACATAGAGTTAAGGCATAATAATTTTATATTTTTTCATATTTCATCTATGTTTTTAATATTTTAAATATTATTACCCTTTATAAAATAAATGGCAAATAAATATTCTTTAAGACTTTTATGTGATAGATTAAGAATTAAAACACTATGTTTTGATTTTGTGTTTTGAAAATCAGGAAAAAATTACATACTACAGTACTATATCTCTCTGGAGAATTCCTTTCTATTTTGAAATACCTTTAATAGAAACTGTTTATTTTCTTTCTTTGGCTTGCAATTCCTGAGTTATTTTAGATTATATTATTTTAATAATTTTTTTAGCCAATTATGTTTATGATCCTATATAATAAAAGGCCAGAGGTGTCACAACTAAAATGACCAGAGACCAGACCACCATAGTCCCTCCTGGGCTGGCCCAGCTCCCAACCAAGCAGTTAGGGGCAATCAGGCAGGCAGGCAGAGTGGTTAGGGGTGATCAGGTAGGCAGATCAGTTGTTAGGGATGATCAGATAGGCAGGGAATTGGTTAGGGGTGACCAGGTAAGCAGGCCAGCAGTTAGGGGAGATCAGGTAGACAAACAAGCAGTTAGAGGTGATCAAGTAGGCAGGCAAGTGGTTAGGGTGATCAAGTAGGCAGGCCAGAGGTTAGGGGAGATCAGATAGGCAGATGGCCCCTCACTGGGCTGGCTTCATGCTCAAGCAAGTAGTTAGGGACAATCAGGTAGGCAGACCACTGGTAAGGGGTGATTAGGTAGTCAGACAGCCCCTCACTGGGCTGGCCCCATCCTCCAGCAAAGAAAGAGAGAAGCTCAGGCCATCCAAGCTATCGCACCCCTGCCTGTTGCCTGCAGAGGGAGGCCACAGATGACAAGCAGTGGCATTGGCGGGGGTGGGACCAGCTGCCTGCAGCCAGGGGAAGGAAAGCCCCAATAGGCCCTGATCTCAGGCCAGGCCTACAGAGCCTACCCAAGGGATCCTGAATTGTGATAAGGGTGCAGGCTGGGCTGAGGAACCCTCCCACCAACTGCACTAATTTTTGTGCGCTGGGCCTCTAGTATATAATATCTAACTGATTTTAATGCTCACTATTTTTTATTTTACGTTATTTTTTAAAAGACATTGGGTAAATTTTTATTGAGCCTTTTATTTACAATATGAGGTAAAAGGAAAGTGAACTCTCCCTGACCCATCTTTTACACACCTGTAGTAAAGTATTTTAAACTTCAGAAATTTATAACGGATTACATTTCTTAAAAGCTTGGGGAGAAAGTAAACAAGTTCTAACATGATTTCTGAACTTTCAGTTGACTCTTCCCTTACAATAGTGCCTAGCTGTCATTAGTTACATAAGTTTCTTCAAGGCCTTTGCAGATGTCTTTAGAACCGAAGCATTGCTATTTCAATCAATATCCACTAATTCCACTTCAAAAATGAGTTTTGCATTTAGTGGAATTTTGGCATCAGGCTGACCTTTCTCTCCATAAGCCCATTCTGGTTCAATTTCCAGTTGAGCCTTTTCTCCTTTACTCAGTCATGAGTGCTTCATCCCATCCTCTGATGACTGCCTATATACCAACCTTAGAGCTTAAAGGCTTGGCATTCCTCTTTGAACTCGTTTGAATGTTGGTTTCAAAAACTGCACCATCTTGCAATATCTCTGTATACCAGCAGTGAGCAACCTCTTTCTTTTTGAGGAAATTGGTTTAAACTCCACCCCTTTTTAAGAGCAGATTTTGTATGTTGGTGGACCCTCATCCAGAGTCTCTTCAGACTTGGTTTCTTTGGTTAATCTTCGTTAAGCTTCAAATTTTTCATCTGCTCGGTCACTACTTATACTTGTAATATCCTTGATACACTTTAAAAAATATGGTTATAGGCTGTAACCAAATGGTCCTTGTTAGCTACCTTGGCCACATTTTTAATGTTTTCTTAATAACTAAGGTTCTGCAAGAAACCATGGCCCTTTAAGAACTTGAGTGTCCTTCTTGGGTAGCTGCTCACTGTACTGCCGCTTCATGGTCCAGGCTCAGGGCATGCCATCTTTCCTGCTGTGCAGCTTGACTCTCATTTTTTAAAATCTGTATTTTTCAAATCTATATTTTAAAGTATGATTCATTCCTATTGACTGCACTACACCTTTAATCATGTTTTTCAAAAGTAATTCATCTAGTCTCTTCATGTATACTCTATAGAAACCTATTACCTTTATATGAAATATAAAACTTGAATTAGTATATTTCTTTTAGTTGTGCTTTTTTTCAAAAATTGAATCTTGTGCCATTCATTGTCAGGAAAAAAAAAAAAAGGTCTTCTAAATGCTTCTTTAAAGCTTAAAATATTCTCTATGTAAGTTTGAATTATATTTTGTCTCTAAATTTATAAATAATAAAGTAAAGCAAGATAATATTTATTGTATACTATATCCAGACAAACAGTTATACAAGTAAGAATTAACTTATAAATTCTTCCAGGCATTCTCTGAATTAATTATTATTATGAATGAATGAATTTTATTTTACTTCTTTTGGAATGTGATAAACCTTTAAATGTATTCATACTTTATGTTTAGATAATTTTTCTGATCATTGTTTTGAATATAATTGATATCCCAATTTCTGAAATATATTTATTCAGAACAACATAATTTTCAATACCCATTCTCCATACTTAAGATCTCTCAACTTTTTCACTTTCTTTGTGACTTCTCTGTTCCATTCTACAATTTAGCACATTCTATTAAATTTGATTCACACAACACTATTTTAAAAAAACAATAACACTTTTCTCTTTTTTATTTTCTTTAATATATATTTAAAATATGTAATCTATAATAATAAAGGTTAATATGCTAATTAGACCAACCACCAAACTACCTTCTAGATATCCTTCTAAAGTCCTTCTGGATGCAGCCAGGGCTGTGAAGGCCTAGGCAGCTGCTGCAGCTGTGAGGACCAAGCCCCTTGCACGAATTTCCTGCCTTGGGACTCTAGTTATTTTTTATAAGTTCTTTCAATCCTTTTTTTAAATCAAATTTATCATTTGGTTTTTAACTGTAGTACTTCCTATTCACTGCTCCCTTTTATCTTCTCTGTACCATTCTACTTCAGTTGTAAAACTACATATGTCACTAAGTAGCTCCATAAACTTTTCTTCTATTTACTTTGAGAAAAACTGTAAGGATATCTGCTATAAATTTGAAATTATAGTGCAGATTTTCCTTCCTGGCATTCTACAGTATTTTGTTTGTATATTAAGGACTGCTGGGAGCCAGAGAACTTTGGAAAGAATTAACTGTGGCTTTTTTTTAATATATAAAAACCCTTAGGTAATATGCAAACTAATAAAAACTTATTTATTAGTTAAAAATTATCTTTGTTGCCATTTAGTGTGAGTAATAAATATTTTATAACAATACTTTCACATACACTTTCATCAATTGTTAGGCTGTATTTGATTTTTAAAATTGTTTTTTAGTTGCATCCTTTTATTATTCATTCTTCTCTCTGCTACTTCCTTTATCACAGTAATGGCTTACATCCACAAATATAAACAGCAAGCTAAATAACTATAATCAGAAGACTTTCTAGAGCACACAGCTCCAAATAATTATTTTTTAAGCCAACATTTGACTTAAAATATGCACGTCAGAAAAAATCTGTCTCTTTTTGGGTTTATTCACTGTTTTTAAATAAAAAGCAGAGGCAACTATTCTTGGTGTGGTATCAAAGCAAAAAATCATACCTGGTCTAAAAAAAAAAAAAAAAAAAAGCCATGTAAACAGGAGCAGGGGGTGGGAAGGGGTTTGGTGATTCCATAGAATAAGAAGAGAAAATGTTCTTAGTCAGGATTGACTAAATTAAACCGGGTTGCCCTTTAGCAAATCACAAAGCAAAATGAGAACTAAAGTCTTGGTATAAGGGAGGAAGTTTCAGGAGAGTAATTTCAAGTTTCTTCATGTGAGACTACTCTTCTAAAAAAATATTTATTTTGCGTTTGTTTTTTTTTCTTCCAATTACACATTGACAGATTAAAGTATAGTGATTAGACATTTATATAATTTATGATGTAATCAACCTGTTCAGTCTAGTATCCATCTGACACTATATAAAGTTATTATGACATTACTGACTGTATCCCTTATGCCCATAGTCGGCAAACTGTGGCTCACGAGCCACATGCGGCTCTTTGGCCCCTTGAGTGTGGATCTTCCACAAAATACCATGGCCTGTGTGAGTCTATTTTGAAGAAATGGCATTAGAAGAAGTGTAAGTTTAAAAATTTTAGCTCTCAAAAGAAATTTCAATTGTTGTACTGTTGATATTTGGCTTTGTTGACTCATGAGTTTGCCAACTACTACCCTATGCCATACTTTATATCCCGGTGTCTATTTTTATAACTGGAAATTTGTGTATCTTCATAGAAGATTTTATACATTTTAGATTGATTTTAGAGAGAGTGGGAGGGAGATAGAAATAATGATGAGAGAGAGACATAGATAGGCTGCCTCCTGCAACACCCCTACTGGGGACTGAGCCCACAAGCTGGATATGTGTCTTGACTTGGAATTGAATAGGTCAACTATTGGTTTATGGGTTGATGCTCAACCATTGGAGCATCAATTCATTTCCCCATCCTTCATCCTCTCATCTGGCAGTCATCAAAATGTACTCTTGTATTTATGAGTCTGTTTCTGTTTTGTTTATTAATTTATTTTGTCTTTTACATTTCATAAGTGAAATCACATGGTATATATGTCTTTCAGGCTACTTTTTATGATCATAGCTGGGAAAATGGTACCAAGTGAATTGTGGATATACACCAGTACCATTATCCCAGTAATTAGTATTAAGTCTTCCTCAATATTTATGCTTTTATATCTTTCTGAGGTATATAAAAGAGAAAGTCTAGTACATTGAGGGTGTCCATGCTCAGGATGAATGCATATTCTTACTGGGAAAGACAACTTTTCAGTACAGCAGCTCAGAAATATTCAATAGAGAACATGATCAAATTCTAAATGGTCTAGCTCTTATTGTAAATGCAGTTTGAGTTAAGAGAGGAATAATTTCAACATTGAAATTTAAGAGCATTTTTGAATAGGCTCTGAAGTTTGAATGTTGAAAAGGAAGGAAGTGGGTATGGTAAGTAGGATGAAAAATTTAAGACATACAACTGATTTTAATTGAGTGATTTATGTGTCCCTTTGTATTAGTTTTCTATTGCATCCAAAGCAGATTATCATACATTTAGCATCTTAAAATAACACAAATTATCTCACTGCTTCCCAATAAATCTAGGTGGGTACAAACGATTTTTCTGCTTCATGTCTTTCAAGGCCAAAAATCAAAGCATTGGCTGCCTGGGATCTCATCTGGATGCTCTGGGAGAGAATCTCCTTCCCAGTGTGCTTAGGTTACTGGCAGAATCCAGCTTCTGTCATAGGGCTGGGGTCCCACTTCCTTGCTAACTGTTGTCTAGGAGCCTCTCTGATCCCCTTGATGTCTCCTGCATTTCTTGGTTTATGGTTCCAGGCATCTTTGTAAGTATCAATGGTGGATTGTGTTTCACACTTGAATCTCTCTGACCTTCCACCTTGGCCCCAGCCTGAAAACATTCGATGCTTTGATAGAGTACATGTGATAATATTGGACCCAAATAGATAATCCAAAATAATCTCTATTTTAATCTTCATAAATACATTACATTTGCAAAATGTCTTTTGCCTTATAAACTTACATACACATTAGGCTATGAGAATTAGGGGGGTACTTTTTATTACCATTTGAGAATGTGCTGATGGGACTGTCAAAACTTCATCTGTTTGCTTGAGAATATTTTTTGCCTTTCCAAATTTGTTAAATGAGTGTGCAGTATGGGCAGGAAGTGCCAGAGCATTAACACTCCAGAGCAGCAAGCAGCCGCCAACTAATGAGTAAAGGAATCGGTATATATTTTATAAAGCCTTCTCCTAATATATTTATGGGAAACCAGTAACAAATTTGTTCCACATCATTTTCCAGGGTTCCACAACAAGACTAATGCCCAGGTGTCAATAGTAGTCACTTCTTTAAAGGTACACCTTTTTGAATCTTCTTCATCTTTTTTTGTTTTTCCTCTTAAATTCCTATTCCCTAGCAACGTTTCCTGGGATTGAATTCAAAATAAACTACTTGCACTTATATTTTTGACCCAGGATGTACTTTTGGAATTCTTAAATTCAGACACGTAAAATAATCTTTTTTTTTTTTTTACTTTCGCTCACCAATTTATGTTCAGAATGTTTATCATACAAAACAGTAACTAACAATTGAAACACATTTTAATACTTAAAAAGATCTATTCCCATCTATTGCTTTAGTTAATACTTACAGAAATTTTCTGAGATGGAAATTTTTTATAGCACATTTTAGAGATGAAGAACATAAAATTACAGAGGTTGGGTAACTGATGACAGGCATGGATTGTAAATAATCTTAATTATATATTAGAATCCCAACTCGAATCTGCTGACATCAAACCTTGTACTTTTCCTCTTCCATGCATTGTGGTCAAGATAAATGTCACCTATTTTGCCTTATTGTGTGCATGAATATTTATTTACTGAGGGTTTATATAATTTGACTAAGGTCACAAAGCTAGAGGGGAACATAATCAATACTAGAATTTCAGTGTTCTTACTCATAATTGTGTTCTTTCCACTATATTGCAAGACAATGATGTTTAAGCAAATTGAGTCCAACTCATTAAACATTTTAAGTATTAGCCAAAAGGTTTGGGAAATAACCCTCATGGCAGTTAAGTTGCATGAGAGGTTTTTGGAAAGTTAAATAATGAAAATGTTATTTTATATTGACTTATTTGATTGCTTTTGGCCAAAAGTCTGGCAAAGAGTGTTTTAAGAAAATTAATCTGCCAAAGGTATGCAGGATGATTTGGAGAAATACAAGACTGAGGTCAGAGAATATAAAGGATAACTTATTTTATCCAGGCATCAGGTGACAAGGACCTGAAATAGCCAAGGAGAGAAATGGATAAATATTGAATACCAGGGACGATTATGGAAGAAACTAGAAACCTGGTGCACAACATTCATGCACTGGGGGCCGGGTCCTCTCAGCCAGGCCTATGACCTTTAGCAGTCTGGGAGCCCTTGGGGTATGTCTGACTGATGGCATAGGTCCACTCCCCATGGGGAGTGACAGGGAGTGTGCCCAGGCCACAGTCAGACATCCTTAGCACTGCCACAGAGGTGAGAGAGGCTCTCCTCACCCCAGCTGCACTTGTCAGTCATCAGCCCGGCTTGTGGCTGAGCAGCGCTCCCCCTACTGGTCAGTGCATGTCATAGCATGTTCTGCCATTTAATCAATTTGCATATTACCCTTTTATTATATAGGGGAGGGTAGTAGAAGGCAGAAATTGATTACAAGAGAGATATGATGCTATGTCATAATAATAATACATCTGTATTTTTCTTCATTACATATTAAAAAAGTATTTGTTTGCCTGTGATAATATATATGAATGTGTGTGTGCAAAATCTATGGTAGAAAATTTAAAATGAGGTCTTACTCAAATTTTTGAGTATATGTGTATCACTTACTAATCTATCATCCAATAAACCTCTTTTCATGCCATTTAAAAGCCTGGAGATTCATTTCCCAAAATGAAATAGAATTGTAAATCTCTTTTTCAAATAAAGGTGTTGATTACTAACTTTATTAACATGTTTATCAGGGTTAGTTATTTATCTGGAATGCATAAGAAAATTCCAAGTTCTGTGGTATTACCTAATTCCCAAGTAAGACTGGAAGACCCATAGAGTTTAAGATTTCAGTCTGTATGAAAGAAACCATGCTAATAATACTCTTGTTTTGCATATAGTTTGTAACTATACACTGTTGTATATTCTTTTGGTATTGTCATACCAGAGTATAAATACAATTCACTATACTTTTATCATAAATATCACCCTAATGTTTGCATAATGAAGAAAAGGAAATAGTCTGATAAATTTACCTGTAATGCATTATCCATTCTCTTCTGCATGCGTATAATACAATTTCACAGGGTATCCCAGCTTCCATTTTACCTTGTCTCTCCTTTTCATAGTCTATTCTCAATTTATAGCAGCTGGAGAGAACTTAAAAGAAAAATAATCTTAAATGACTTCATGCCATTTCTCTACTTAAAACACTCCCATAGCTTTCAAATCTTAATCCTTTATCATGATAAAGAAATTTCCATCAGGCTCTAATGCATGCCCATGTACTTGACTTCATCTTCTCTTCCTTTCAAGAGGTTTTTAGCTCCCTTGATATTCTCCTTGTTCTCTAGCTTCTTTCACCAATTTCCATTAATTTTTGTCCCAAAGCCCTGCCTGAAACCTTCTTCCCAAAGGACTTCACATAAATGCTTCTCCTAATAATTCAGAACTAAAATCCAATATTTCCTCCTCAGAGAGGGCAGCCTGATTAATTGGTCTAGAATAGACCTTGCATAGTACTCATATCCATTAGAATTCATTTTTGTTTCATTGATTTATATTGTTTGATTTTCACTTTCTGGGATATTTCTCTATCACATATACAATAGTAGTCATAATAGTGAGTAATCACTAAATATTAAATTCATTAATAAATGGAATAATAGAGGGCACTAAATAATAAATGATTATGTAATCATTTTAATTCTTATAATATACTACTTGGTAGATATTTTAATATTTAAGATATAATAATTTATATCTGATCCTTAATAGAAGTTAATATTCTGGAAAGTATGTAATAGTTATCTTTATATCAAATTATCATTTTTAACTATAACAATTAGACTATGGATCTTGACTAATATGTGATTTTTTAAATAATTTATATCTAAATAGATGTTTATAAAATGTACTTATTGGTATGAGAAAATAGAATGAGTTATAATCAAATATGTTAATATATGATATTCTTGAAAATTTTTAAATTGTGGTAAGAAGTAATGAAAGATAGTATAAAAATGAGAGAGGAAGAAGAGAGGGAAGAGAAAGAGGTGGAGGAAGAGAGAGAAGAGAAAGGCTGAGGAAGGGGACTAGAGTTAACAGATATTGTAAAACAAGTCTGCTGTGAACCTCGCATTCTCACTTTTAAATAAAAGGACCATAAATTTAAAGTCATCACTAATCAGTATCGTTTATCAATATCATCAAAAATTGATTCTGAGATAGCATCGTTGATGTCAATTCAAACTTTTAAAAAGTTAAATGTGAGGTAAGCAACGCCGAGGCAACTGTCTTATTGGAAGTGAGGAATTAAAATCATTGTGGCCCGGCCAGTGTGGCTCAGTGGTTGAGTGTTCACCTATGAACCAGGAGATCACAGTATCATTCTTGGTCAGGGTACATGCCAGTTATCCCCAGTGGTGTGCATGCAGGTGGCAGCCACTCAATGATTCTCTTTCATTATGGATGTTTCTATCTCTCTCTTCTCCTTTTCTCTTGAAATCAATAAAAATATATATTTAGAAAAAAATCAATTGTGATAGCAGTCCCTAAGGCTATAGTGTCACATAAGTAGTACTGTGAACAAGTCATTTCAGAATACCAACAGAATAAATTTTCAGTAGTGGGTAGGGAAGGGGAATTACAAAGCTTTAGGGAAAAAAAAAGGTAAAGGAACCGCTTAAGTAGGGTTTTGCAAGCTACATTAAATTGTCCGGATTTTTATTTCAACTTTGATATCAAATTTCATGTAAGGCTTTCTATGAACAAAATTGCATGCACATTTCTATTTTCAGGAGGATCACTGGGGTGGGGGAAGTTGGACTTTTAAAAAGTTGCTGCAGGTATCTAGTTGGGAGATAATGGTGGTTTGGAGACAGAGATATTGAAGTTAAAGACTGTCATTCTGTTACCACAAAATAATAAACCACAGATCTAACTTGTATTCTGAGAGGAGGGACGAGTTCAAAACCAAGAAAACTTAGACTATTTTATTTTACTGAAGCTAGAAATATTAGAATATTAAAAATAATGCATATTAAAATGTAAGTGATTTTAAATATCTGTTCTAAGATACTGCAATGTGCATACTATTTTAAAAAATGTGTGTGTGTGTGTGTGTGTGTGTGTGTATGTGTGTGTGTTAGGTTAGTGGTTTTTAAACTAGAAACCTCCTATAACAGCATTAGCATCACCTGAAAACTTTAGTAGACATACTAGTACAAATGTTTGTGCTCCAATCCAGTCCTACTGAATCAGACACTCTGAGATTCCTGACAGGCAATCTGATTTTAACACATCCCTTCCTGTCACTTGCCCTGTAATTCCAGTACATACTAAAGTTTGAAAGCACTGCCACTGTAAAATCTGCACTCCTTGTCTTGTTTGTTTATTCCTTTTGTTTTATTTTGTTTTAAATAGTCCCTCTTTTGCTTTTTAATATACATTTCAAAACAGCATATCAAAATCTCCATTTGCAAAGTGAAGGTTTTTCAAGATAATAAGGAACAAAGGACATTGCACAAATAATTAGAGACACAAATAATCAGTGGCACAAGAACCTGATAATAAGGTGCTGTGTAAATTAACTAAAATAGCTTATAATGAACAAAAGCTAAGGACTTTGGAAATTAACCCCTTATCAGATATATCATTGGCAAATATTTAAAGGCAGAACTTTTTCATTTTGTTGATGGTTTCTTTTGCTGGGTAGAAGCTTTTTATTTTAATGTAGTCCCATTTGTTTATTTTCTCTTTAGTTTCCATGCCCTAGGAGATGTATCAATAAACATATTGCTATGAAAAATGTCTGAGATTTTGCCTATGGTTTCTTCTAGGATTTTTATGGCTTCACAGCTTACATTTAAATCTTTTATTCATTTTGAGTTTATTTTTGCGAAGAGTGTAAGTTGGTGGCCTAGTTTTATTTTTATTTTATTTTTTGCATGTACCTGTCCAATTTTCCTAGAATCATTTATTGAAGAGACTGTTTTTATTCCAATGTATGCTCTTGCCTCCTTTGTCAAATCAGAATTGGGCATAATGGCTTGGGTTGATTCTGGGTTCTTTGTTCTGTTCCATTGATCTATTTGCCTATTCTTGTGCCAATATCGAGCTATTTTGAGGACAGTGGCTTCCTAGTACTGTATAACTTGATATCTGGTATTGTGATTTCTCCAACTTTGTTCTTTCTCAAGATTACTGTGTCTATTCAGGGTCTCTTTTGGTTCCAATGAAAAAATGTGCAAATGATACTTTTCCAAAATGGATGTATGTATTTTCTATGTTCTAATATATTACACTCCATTACTGATAGATTAAATTTTTTGCTAGATATTGAAATAAGTGTTTTCTTTTATCTCTGGGTGCATTTTGCCCTGGAAAACAAAACTTTGCAATTTTTGGTAATATTTCAACATTATGTAAAATATACCAAATAACATGTACTTATTTCCTTTATCTGATAAATAAAAACAAGTAAACACCAAGTGTTACTTAACATTCAAACTTCCATCAGTGAAGCTGTTTGCTGTAATCATCATATGTTAGATTAAAATAATCATATTTGTATCATGAAATAAGAAGGTCAATTCATTAAAGATTCTAATAATATAGAGCTTAGAAAAAATTACTCCCAATTAAAAAGTCTATTCTGGCATTATCCGCTAATCATCTGAGTAACAATCTACTTAACAATTAATATTTGTCATATCAAAGCAGGGCTTTTACTCATCTTATTTCTTTGGAAAGTATGTTGAAACTCGATAATGGTGCTCATATTCCCCCCCCCCCCCCCCATATTGAATAAATAACAGAACATTGTTGGCAGCACACTTTTTCTGTGTCTAAGAAAATATTTATTAGCATTTTAGGAATGCCCACCCCTTGCTATACATAGATATTGTACTTCATAAAGACTTATCAATCTTTTCTAGCCTAAATTATAATGTACAAAATAACTATTAATTAAAATCTTACGACTAGCATTGAATTTGGGAAAAGAAAAAAAAGCCCATTTTCTTCTAATATGAACTACTCATATGACAAGAGCTAATATATAGTCTCTAAATCGGAGATTTTGTCCAAATACAAATTAAAAATCTTCTAGCTTGCATATATAATAATCATTGCTTTTCCACATTTGATGCATTAATTTTACATGAAGTCTAACTGTCATTGGGAGGAATTTTGCCGAAAGCCTTTTCTGCTTTCTCTGTGAGGATAATATTCTCATTAATATTATATCTGATTTTGCTTACTCTTTAAGAGAAGTTTGACTTGGGCATGTTTTTGCTACAGTTGGGACAACTTTGAATGATGTTTCTGTTCTGGGGCACATTCTTGCCTTTAGCAACAAAATTAATCAATGTTGTATGGGCGAACATTATTTTGGTTTTATTCTGGAAAACAGAATTTCCTGAAGCATTCTTTGCTTTATTTTAAAAAATGAAAAGATTTACATTGTTGATGTTTCATGATGCTATTTGAAGTTTCATAAAAGACAACCTATTGGGAAATAGAATAATATATATCCAATAAATTTCATATTTCATATATTCATCAGCACACTTCTAACTCTCACTTCTTTAGCTTTGTTTCAGTTACTTGTTCAAAACAATCTCACTCACAAATTCTCTTAGCTCCCAATTCAAGAAAAAAATGTTTTATATTAAAGTTTGGTTTTCTCATTGATTTAATAATATCATCTTGAATGATGTTTTATTTTTTTTTCATCATTATTTTAGCCCCTAATAATTTCTAAAGCATTGACTTAATTTTATAGCTCAGGTATGGAAATAAAAAAAAAAACTTAAAATACAAAAGACATAGCAAAAATAGAAAAATGTGATCCAATATCTGATATAATAATAGCCTAACATGCTAAGTATCTGGTCATCTATTCAACCAATCAAAGGGTAATATGCTAATGATATGCTAAGGCCACTCAACTATTCTTTATGACATGCACTTACCACCAGGAGGCAGATGCTCTAAGTGGTTGGTTAGCTTGCTGCTGGGGTCCAGCCAATGGGGACTAAGGGAGATGGGCCAGACACTCCCTGGAACCCTTCCACAGTCCTTCCTAGCTGGCTAACCTTCTGTGACCCTCTATGGCACCAATTGAGACTGGTGGGGTCCCTCAGCCTGGCCTACACCCTCTCGCAATCCTGGACCACTTGGGGGATGTCAGAGAGCCAGTTTCAGCCTTATCCCACAGGCCAGCCCAAGGGAATTTGTGCACCAGACCTCTAGTCTAATATTAAAAAAAAAATACTATGCTCATTAAATGTTAGCAGTTAAAAAGTAACATTTTTTGTTCATATAATGAGTAAGTTTTACCATGATATTTAGTAAGGGAATCATGTCATTTCACTACATGTTATAATTTGTCATATATTTAAACTTTGTGAAATGTTTTCTCATAAAATTGTTTTATTATTTTTTCTGTTCAAAAACTATTATATAGCCTAAGAAAAATTCAATAGATAGAAGAACCACAAATGATTCTGACTGCATTTCTGCCTGCCTGCCCTAATCATAATTATTGTGATTTTATTAAATTAAATTGAGTACAGTTTAATCAACTAAACTTTTTTTTTTAATTTTACTTTTATTGTTGGCACTATTACAGATATCCCCCTTGCTCCCTGCCTCTTGCCATTGCCCACTTCCACCTGACCCGCGCTTCCCCTCCCCTCTGGCCATCACCACACTGTTGTCTGTGTCTATGTGTGTCCTTCTCCTCCCCTTCAACAGTTGTCAGTCTGTTCTATGTATCCATGCCTCTGTTTCTACTTTCTTCATCAGTTTATGTTGTTCGTTGTATTCCGCATGTGAGTCAGATCATGTGATACTTGTCTTTCTCTGACCGGCTTATTTTGCTTAGCGTAATGCTCTCCAGTTTCCTGGTTTCAGTACACTGTCGTTGGGGAAAAAAGTACAGGCAATTTACTGTGGCTCGCACGGCATTGCAAGATTGGGAGAAGACACAATCCTGCAACTTCTCCCCTAGGAGGGAGCAGGAGGAATGGAACATACATCCAAAGTCCTACCCTATAGGTGCACTGCCCTAAGGGAAATGAGTGGGTGGCTTACTCTGGCTAATTCAGCTCTGCAAGACTGGGAGAAGGTGTTACAAGAGCCAAGATATGGAAGCAGTCCAAGTGCCCATCAGTAGATGAATAAAAAATAAATAAATAAAAAGCTGCAGTACATTTACACAATAGTATACTAAGCCATTTAAAAAAAAAAAAAAAAAAAAAAGGAAATTTTACCTTTGCAACAGCATGGTTGTACCCGGAGAGTATTTTGCTAAGTGAAATGAGCCAGTCAGAGGAAGAGATGTACTATATGATTTCACTTATAAATGTAATCTGATGAAAAAAATTAAATAAACAAAATAGAAATAGATTATTAGAAACAGAGAACAGACTGACAACTGTCAGAGAGGAGGGTGTTTGTGGGACTGGGTCAAAAAGGTGAAGGGATTAAGCATAAAATACTAAAACAAACCAAACCACCCAAAAACTCATAGACACAGACAAAGATATGGTGATTAGCAGAGGGAAAGGAGGTTGGGGGAAGATAAAAGGAGGTGAAAAGGGGATAAATGGCGATGGAAGGAGATTTGACTTTGTGTGGTAAGCACACAACACAAAATACAGATGACATACAATTGTCCACCTGAAACCTATATAATTGTCTTAACCAAGGTCACCCCAATAAATTCAATAATTTTTTTAAAGAAACAAAAAAAATACTTGTCTTAAGGAAGCTCAGTGAATTACAGCTGAAATAGAGCTTTTTCTAAGATCTGTATAAGAAGTAGTCAGAACATAAAAAGAAATCCTCCTTTTTGCTGCACATAGAACTTCCACTTACTTTCCACAGAGATACTTAGTTCTAAATGGGTTGAGATATAATAATATAATGATTAAGACTAATAATAATAACTATATTATTATAATTGTTTTATGTGAGTAGTGGGAAGATTAGTATGATTAGTGGAGGAACAAGGATATAAAATACATACCCAAATTAAGCTTCTAGAGAATAAATTTACAATACCTAGGATAAAAAGTCTGAAAATAATAGCACATTACATACTGTGGGAGAGAAGACAGTGAACTTGAGGCAACAGCAGAAACAATTCAAAGTAAACCATGCGAGGCCCTCACCGCTTTGGCTCAGTGGATAGAGTGTAGGCCCACAGACTGAAGAGCTGTAGGTTCAATTCTGCTCAAGGGCACATAGTACCTTGTTGTAGCAGAGGCAACCCATTGATGTGTCTTTCTTACATCTATATTTCTCTCTCTTTGTGTCTCTCCCTTCCTGTTCCAGTCTCTAAAAGTCAATGGAAAAAATATCCTCAGGTGAGGATAAAAAAACAAACAAACAAACAAAAAAAAAATAGGAGAAAAAAGGATGAACAGATCATCATCAGCTATGGAATATATGTCCGCCTAATTTTCATATATTGTAGTTGGCGTCCCTGAAGGTGAGGAGGAGGAAGATATAATATTATTACTTTTATAAGGATGAGAATTTTTAAAACTTAATTAAAACTATATCCAGGAAGGCCAACAAATCTGACAAGAAACACAAAGAAAATTACATAATTTTCACTGTAATTAAAATACTCAAAACCAATATTAAAAGCAGCCAGAGAAAAAAAAAGGCGCATTGCATAGATTCTAATATGATGTTGGCAGCAAACTTCTGGACAGTCACAATATAATCCAGGAGACAGGGGAGCCACATTTTAAATTAAGAAAGGAAAGAAGAATCTTCTCAGTATAGTTAAACCAAGCAAAAATATCTTAAAAAATAAATATGAAATAAAGACAGTCAGACTTCGGCAGCTGAAAGGATAAGGATTAATCAAGCACCATAAGAAACTTTAAAGGACATCATTAAAGCAAATGAAATTTATACCAAATAGAAATATGAATGAAGGGCACTAGAAATTTTTATTTTTGTGTCAGTTAAACATAAAAAGGGTGAGGCAAAAGTAGGTTTATAGTTGTTTATATGGAAAATAATATAATAATAAATAAAAATACAAGAATGAATTCTGCTTCATCTACTCAGAACTATAAACCTACTCTTGCCCCACCATGTATTAAAATAAAGAAGTGAGAAATAAGTGCACCAGAATATGTGTATAGAAATGTTTAACACCAGAATTTGTCTTTAAAACTGAAAATAGTGCAAATGTTTATCAACAGTACACTACATTAATAAACCAGCATATGTCAATATAGTTAAATGACTTTTATATAAAATGTATGAATCTTACAAACATAATATTAAGTAAATGATGCTTGGGCTAAAATATACACGTTTCATTTATATAAAGTCTAAAACTGTCAAATCTTCGATGACTTTAAAGGTGAGCACAATAATTACCTTGGGATACTTGATGGTTATTGATTAAAGGGGTTTATAATGAAGATTCTGGTGGTGTAGCTTATAACATGCATCCCTGTGTATTTACTATGTGTTCATTCATTATACTTTATTATTATTAAATATTTTAAGGATTATGTTATAATTATCTTAAAGAAGATGTGAATATATATTATGCTGGGAAGAGTAGCATACTAAATTTTTATCTCCACAATAGAATTTAAATAGATAATATCCATAACTCATATTTTTTAAAATAAATGTTAATATTTATAAATGTGCATATTAATGGCAAAAAAGTAACAAAATTGCAAACTTTTTGCCTTTCTGAAGTAGTAAAATATAACCCATATGATATTTTTGATTTTCAAGACTGTAATGACATGTTTAAAAAGTGTTCAATTCTCAAGGACCTCACATTATATGGAGCAATATATATGCTGTATTTTTTATATTTTATTTTATTATATTACATATTTGTTTATTAATTTTCTTTACTCTGTAGTGTATAAAGTATATTACATCAGACAATTTTATGGGATTCTTTTATGTCTGAATAACTCAGAATGATATTTAACATATAGTACCACCCTATAAATATACTGAAATTAATGTATAAATAAATGTATTGATGAAAAATATAATATTAGTCTTAGATTCAGAGAAAATTTATGTCATAGAAACATAATTAAAGTACAATTTAAAATAATTGAAGGGAAAACTTTAGGCTTAATCAAAGATTCAGATAGAGTCAAAATGTCGATGTCAAACTTATCAAACTTATCAACTTGCAAATACATGTTGTTTTTATCTTTCTTGGGAAATCTTGGCAACATGGAAAATTGGACACATTGATTGAATATAATGCTTTCATTAATATTTTGTCTATCTCATTATCTGAGGACTCATTAATTTTAGGTTTATGCTGCTCAAGTGATTTTCACTGATACAAAATAACTTCCAGTAAAAATCTATTTGTGCTATTGGATTCATTACAATAGTACATACTTATTATTTTTCTATTATTTCTATGAGTTTAGTACCTCCACCACTTTTACATTTGCAGGACCAATGGGTGAGTCAGACATGGCTATTGTGTAAAATTATAGCTTTAAGCAGCTGCTCTTTTCAGCAATTCAACACCTTTTTCATTACCACTGCATGTGAATTATACTAACACTGGGGATTACATGAAATAACTATTGAATAAGGAACATGATCATAGACATCTGTCTTTTTTAATAAACACAAATTATAAATGATTAAAAATTGCTTAGCAACATTTCTTAAATGATATCACCAAGGTATATTAATTATACTTGGATTTAGTTATAAAGTTGATTGTGGGGCAACTAAACCTCATGAAAAGAGTTGTTTTTTTGTTTTTTAATGTGGTTTTTATATTTTTAATACTGAACTTTGTGGTCGGTTACATGCTAAATAATATGACTTCCAATTATAATTGCATATTTAAATTGTATTATGCTATCGTATCAGAATGTAAACAAGATTAACATGAATTATCACTGGTGGTGTTAACCTTTATTGTTTGATTAAGATTATATTCTGCCAGTCTTTTCTAGTGTAAAGTTACTATTTTTCCCTTTTCTATCCTCTATAATATGGAAAGCAGTTAATAAATTGAGCCCCCTCTCAAGAGAAGAGGGCTTATATTATTTGGAATTCTGTAGAAAAGATGTGATTTTTCTAATCCTCATGTTTTAATTAACCATTAGCTCTGCATTTTCTACAGTCTGAAGTATAATATAAGTGTTTAACATAGCGTATATTCTTCTTTAATCAGGTACTTGCTTGAATGGCTAACCTGATTTACAGAGTACTTCCTCTAACAATCTGAAATGACCAACTCTAATTTGGTGTGAGTGTACCACCATGTTCCAAACCTCTCTTTTTTTGCTTATATTCATCTGGAATGGCCTGCTCTCCTTGGGGATAACCACTGATGACCTTTCCTATTATATTTTGACAGCATTCTCAGAAGGAATATTCCTTTGTGTTATTGTTCTAGGGCTGGACCCTAAGACCACATTTACTAATGCCTTTAACAACTTTTTAAAAATTCTCATTCAGTACAAGATTCTACCCTGTAAGCTTCCTGCACACTGAAGACAGTTCTATTCATAATTCACTACCAGATTTCATATTTTCTTTCATTATTATTCTCAGTAAATAGAGCTAATGTTAACATCTTCTAAGGTTATTGTTACATGCACATGGCTAAAGCTGTGTAGCACTTAGGTGGAGGAGGAAATAGTGAAAAGAAAAGAGGGAAAAAAGAAAGAAATGATGGAGGAAATAAGGAAGGAAGGAAGGAAGGAAGGGGAGGGAGAGGAAGAAAGGAGAGGGAAGAGGAAGCAAAAGGAGGGAAGAGAGGAGTGGGAGCAGAGAAAGGAAGGAATGATTAATGGAGGGAAAATTTAGTGCAGAGAAAAAAGCAAATTCTGTCTTTCTGGGAGATAAAAGCCTAAAGTTCTCCAACAACTCTCATCCTTCCCACTTGGATTTGTGTTATTTTCTATGCACTGCTCCACTATAAACAAGAATTTCATGTGTAAAAATTACTTTTGCCAAAATGCCACTTACAATTGAATAAGTCAAGTGTAGAGGTTCGAGCCCAGAGCATTTCCCATTAGCATTTATGTTTGGGATATTTGTGACTTTCACTTGCAAGGCATTTCTGGACTATGCATGGCCTGTGTCAGCATTTTCCCTGTGTTTTTCATAGTAGTGTATCACTGATCATTAACCTGAGTAAGACGTTTGCTTGGGTTTCTTTGCATTCAAATAATTCATCTTTTAAATACTATGATAAATGTCACTGCCACTAACTCTCCATTCCACTTCCTTTACATTTATCAGATTGATTGTGAGATATCTCCTCTCAATAATGCTGTAATAATATTTTAAGATTTTTTTCAGAAGTGCATTTTGCTTGTGAAAACAGTATTTGTGTTTATTGCTAAATAATAGTTTTCTCTGTGGTTTTATAGTCAACTTGAAGACAATTCTTTCATAGTACATTCATAATACATTACTCTGGCTCTCTGTGCATCATATTGATTGATCATTATGTTATAATGGCATTTTATTTGTTTGGAAAACCTGTTCCAAACCTCTCTTTAAGCTTGGTATATGGTGGATATATTTTATTTCTTTAGTAAATGCTGATACAAGTGACTATTTTAAAATAATTGATCATAAAAGCAAAATCTATATAACAGCTGTTTGTAAAGAAAATATATATTAACAAATATGAATCCAGATGTGTTGTTTTCAATGAAACCACTCATTATAACCATTTCTTTATACTTTGTCTTCTGCTGCAGATCATTTTGCATTTTTGTAAGTAGATATATTAAAATTATTTTATTATTAGACATTTATGGTGAAATTGCAAATTTACTGTGATATAAATTAAGATATTAATGATTGAATTTACTTTCTACTCAATAGAAATAAAAATAATATAAGAATTATAACTATATAATGGAGTAAGACATTTCTACATATGCAAAAAGACAATGAAGCATTTATTTCAGTGTTTAGAAAGAGTAATTGAGACCTTAGGCAATAATATATAAGCATTCTTGGTGAAATAAACATGTATTAGTAAATAGGAAGCTATGGTGTTTTGCTTAAATTATACTTACCTGGTGAAATGGTACTTATTTACCTTTAGATTTTTGTTTTCTCTTTCTCCCTGTCTCCCTCTACATCTTCCCTGTACCTGAATGTATGCATCTATATATGAATGAATGTATGGTATGTAACTATCTATCTATTCCTCCATGTATATTAAAGGGCAAACATTTTAAATATAATGTTGATGGAATAAAATCCATGTCAGATTGATTGGATGTAGAGAGAAATTAGGAAGCTACATGATGAGGTAGAGATATAAATAATGGCTGCTGTTTCTACTTTGATAGTGCTCTAAGTTATTGACCTTCAAACTGGCTTATTCATGGTCCAGTGGTACTCCAGATTTTTCTAAATAATTTTAAGTTAATCAATATTTAGGTTTATAAAATCTCTCTATATAATATGCTGAAATAGATTTGCCAGAGAATATGCCTGTGGTTATTTGTTCTTCAATTTTAAGAGAGAGAGGCATAATCGTATGTCACCCATAGGTATATTATTCTGGTACATTGCCCAGCTTGTAAGAATGTCCCTGTTGCCAACAAAAATGAGACAATTATAAGGATCATTGCCTGAATTGGCACTTATTGTTAACAATAAAATATTTTAAGATAAGACAATTTCCAATAATTTATGTTCAATTGTATTTAAGAAGGAAAAAGGCAGTGATAACGAAGTATATTTTGATGACAAACATTCTGTAAATGTAAAAATAAAATTTGGGATAAGCTCAAAGTATCAAGTGATATTTCTTTAAGTATCCTTATTCCATTTTTTGTACATTAATTTATAGAAGGTTTTCCTCAATAATTTTAAATATAACAGAGGAAGAAATAGAAAACCCATTTCAATCTAGTGATACTGAAACCATCTGTGGAATTATAATGATGTAAAATAAAAAAAGCAGAGCCATCTAATCCATTAGAGTACATATTTATAATTAAATGTTTATTTCTTATAACATTAATTAAATTACATATTGGTGTTTTCTTGATCAATGATGTAATACTAATATGTGTAATGAATACTCAATCCAGAAGAAAATGTTAATACTGAAATTTTTATAGTGGCAGAATAGTTTTAAAATAGGTTCATTTTTACATAAATATTTTTGATGTAGAGAAGTATAAAATGATGAGCATAACAATTATATTAAGAATTTTGCTTTATTACATCTAAATTTATCATATTAAAAAAGCATGTGAGTTTATTAGAGTGGTAATCTGGTTCAAGCTGGAAGTAGAACTATTTAAAGTTCTGTCTATTGAGATTCTTAATATATATTTTAAAGGATATGACAATAATCATACCTACCACCTCTAAGTACTTATTTTATTCTTGCAAGTTTCCTGAGTACTTTACTTATATTATACAACATATTTATATTAATCATTTTCATTTTCATAGTAACAATATAAGATATGGCATTATTTTCCTTACTTTAAAGAAGTGGAGACTGAGGCAAAGTGGAGTTAGATTGCTTGCCTGTAATCATACAAACAATTAGGGAAGAACAAGTATGAACCCAGACAGGCTGGTCCCATAATCTTTCCTCTTAACCACTTTGCTAAACTACTCCTAACGATATGAAAACGGCAAGTTTCTGGATGTGAGGGTCTGCTTTTCTCTTTCTCAAAAGAAAAGAAGACATTTAAATAAATAATAAAAATAATGATTATTATTATATACTTTTTTTTCTCACTCAGCGGTTTATGGGAAATGGAAAGAAGGGGATCCAGAGAGTGAAGACGTTATATTATATATAGTCATATGCGAATTTTCCAACTTTTTACAAGGGGGTAGGCACATTCAGGCAGGGGTCAGGCAGTTCTGACCCTGCTATGCTCTTTGGTGTTTTGATATCCACTGAAGCATTTGCTAGGTTGGAGTGACTTTTACAGGGACGGAATATCCCTGCTGTAAGCACAAGGAACAGACCTCTTGTGAGTCACAGTATCTTCCCTGTGAGGAGAGGTGAGGCGGGATCAGGCAGGGATTGCTAAAAGGTTCTGCATACATATTCCTTCCTGGCTTCAAAATTGGCTAGTTTTCCAGAGTTCTTTCAAAATTTTGAATCCCATTGTAGTATTAGATTTTCTTTGTTTTACACTGGCAGATATTTTGTTTCAGTTTCATAATATCATAGTGTTTAGAACTTCTAAAGGCTTTGCAGGAAGTTCACTGTACCACGCCTGGAGAGCAAGAAAAAAATATAGAAAAAGCAGGCACCTCCTGTACTTCTGTTTCCGAGCCTCCAAAGTACAATAGATACATTCACGGGTCACACTTCATTAGCTTTGATTTAAACCAAACTATTTCCCCCCAATGTCATAAGTCTATGGCCAAAATCTGAAGCAGATTTTGTAGCTCATACAAAGTAAACTTTGTTTTGATTTTTATTTTAAGAGGAGTTGGAACAAGTTGTACTTTTATTCCCGAGGTAATGAATATGTATCTGGTAGATGAAGTGGATCTGTAAGTTGTAGAAACCTAAAAACAATAAAAGAAACAAAACCACTGGGAAAACTTTAAGCAAATAGGAAAATGTCTAAGACACCTGTTAGCAAATTCTACATTTTTCTCATGAGTAACTAACTACTGTAATTTCTTATCTTTAAAATAATGAAAACCATGATATTAAATTTAGTTCCATTTGTTTTGATGTGTTTTTATAAAGTATCTTATCAAAAATTCTTTAAGAAAACAGGATGAGTTATTACTGGACCTGAATGAAAGTGAAATATGAAGCTAATTTTGCTTGAGAAGGATGATTAAAAAGATTTTCTTTTACATTATTCATGTACTTCTCCTTTGATGTAATTTTTTTTAATGGAACACAAGTTTTGTAGTGGAAGTAAACTGAAAATGGCATCCATACTTTTATGGTGTTTGGATTTTTAAAAACTTCAAGGTTTTTCCATATTAATAGAAAGAATTCCTTAACATAGCCTTCAGTGGTCAAATTGATCTGGCTTCTGTCTGCTTCCCAGACTTCAAGTTATACATCATTCCTCCTTTCATATTCAGAGAAAGACAAGTATCATATGATCTCACTCATATGTGGAATCTAATGAGCAAAATAAACTGATGAACAAAATAGATCCAGAGACATAGAAGCATGGAAAAAAATGATGAATCTTAGAGGGAAGGTGGCAGTCGGGTGGGGAGTGATTAACCAGGAACTTATATGCTTATATGCATAGCTCATGGACACAGAGAATAGCGGTAAAGGCCTGTGATGGGTGTGTGTATGGTGGAGTGGGTCAATGGGAAAAACAAATAAATGAACAAACAGAAAAAGAGGACATCTGTCATATTTTCAACAATAAAGATACATTTTTTTTTAAGTTTTTGAGCTCTTTTTTTTTTCTTTCTCAGCTGTAACAGTATAGGGCCTTTGCCCTTATATATCAGCTTTTGCATAACTAGTCCTTTCTTTTTATAAAGGTCTTTGGAAGACTGTTTCTTCCTCATTGAGATTTCTCCTATTCTCTGAATTCAAAGAGAGTAAAAATTAACTTGTCACCTGGGTTTATTTCTGTTATGGCAGGGCATAGTTTACTGACTGAGGATGTCAGTGATTATAACATACACTATTATTTTACCAAACACTGAGAAAGGGAAAAAAAAAAAAAGTTTCCATTTATACTGTAACACAACTAGAGGCACTTGGGGAGGGGTGTGTCCCTCAGCCTGGCCTGTGCCCTCTTGTAGTCCAGGAGCCTGTGATTGATCGCCCTGCAGAGGGAGGCCCAGCCCACCCACCCTAGCCTACTTGGTCAGTAGCTTGGGCCTCCCTCTTTGGGATGATCAATCACAGAACCACCCAATCAATCACCTCACAGAGGGCTGCCTGGGCTTCCCTTTTTGGGGTGATTGTGGGATGATGGCTTCCCCCCCACAACCAATTGCATAGCACCAATCGTGGTTGGCCTGATGCCAGTGCATTTCATAGCATGGTCTTCTGGATGGTCATTCTGCTATTCTGCTGTCTGATGGATTTGCATATTACGCTTTTATTATTATAGATGATATTTTATACGTGCTATTTTGTATCTTTTGAGACTCATTAGAATTGGTTAAATATTTTTACATGCAATATTTATTTTCCATTCTTAGTTATTGAAATTAAATATGCAAACACGTATCTATAAGAGGACTCTTTCCTGACTATAAATTCTCTCTTAGTGGTTGGAGGCAGCCATTGAATACAGGACTATAAAGGGTGTCAAATAAAATTTGAGACCCAGTAGCATAACTAAATAAAGACAAAATTTCAAATTCCTAAATAATTTTTGGTGGGGAGCAGATACAGTGTTTTGGACATGTTCAATCCTTGGACTGATGAGAGGGCACAGTCCTATTTGCCATGTGCAAGTCCCAGCTTGGAGGGCAGGGCCCTTACAGCACAATGATAGCCAACAGTTGTAGTTGTAGTTGTAAGCTTGAACCTATGGTCCAAACATGTGGCTCCGCGTGCCTGAGTGACAGAGTTCAGGTGCATGTAGTTTAGTAGGATTGAAATCCACGAGAATGTTGTAAACATCTTGACCACGCCCTTACTTTGCCTCGTGGCATCTGCCCATGGCTTGTGGGCATCATGATCACTGTCTCTCAGAGAAGCAGCGTCCCACCGAGAGCCAGCTTTCATTCTCTTGCCTGTCTTTTCTAAGCCTCTCACCGCCCCCACTCAAGGTCACCCTTGGACATGCTGGCAAGGCACAATTTTTATCCATATCTTGTCCACAACTTTATTAAGGAATGATTAACAAAAATTATATATCTTGAAAATGTACAAGCTTATGCTTTGCTGTACATCTATATGTGAAATTAATACCCCAGTCAAGCTAATTAACGTGACTCTCACCTTTTTTTGAACATGTGGTAAGAACACTTGAGATCTATTATTTTAGAAAATTTCAAGTCTTTTCTACAGTGGGTTACTATTAAGTATAGTTAATGCAGTTAGTAAAGGTGTATATTCCACATATTTTAATATTTTCAAGGTCTGTGTTCTAGAAAACAATATTAAAATAATCAGCAGCTCTTACAGGGTTTCAGGCACTTTACTGTCAAATGAATTATTAAAAATAAAATTTACTTTTTGTAAAGCTTGTCATGTAATGGAGGACATTCACAAAAGAAATATAAATACATTACCAAATAACATCTTTATATTTGTCATAAAAATATTTTTTAAAACCCCCCAACATGTATGTATATATACAATAAGGAAAGCTGACTTAACATCTATCTGTGCTTTGGATTGGAATGTTCATATTATTATTCTGGCTCTATAACTTGCAGTAGACCCCACATTTATTGGCTACTACTCACCTCGTATTTATTTCAGAAGATTAATGAGAGATTACATTTAAGCAATTAGCACAGTGGCAAACAGCACTCCATAAAAGGATAGGTTATTATATATTCTGTTTCATATTTTCAGTAATTCCAAGTAACATAAAATAGCAAAAAACTTTTTTTGTATAAAATACGTTTTGTAATAAAGCATTGTAATGATAAGGAGTTTTGTTCTTTGACATTTCTTTCAATGTTTCTGAATATTATCCATTGGGAATAATGACAAGATCACCATCTAGTGGCAACCCCTATAAATTACAGACCCGTGGTCCCTGGAAAACTGAAAAGGCTCTGGGGAATATCAAACCTATACACTGTACACAGAAAGACTAGATTGAATATACAGAAAGATTAGATTTAATATTACATATTAAATCTGAAAAATGAAGCTGTGTTTAAGTAGATCAAAGGGCCATCTCATGAATTATTAATTCAACTTAACATAACTATTCCATTCTCAAGGAAGCAATTCATATAAGTTTGTTAAAAATTAGTTTTAAGAGACAAACACATAGTTGAAGAAGTAAATAAGAGGTAAATTTAATCACAAGAAATAGATGTAACATTGAGTGTGTATGTAAGTGGCCATTTTTTTTAGAGTAGAAATAAGGCATCTGGTTGCGGGATCCAGGTAGGTTCTTTATACATCTCAGCTCTGTAACTGTTTAATTTGGGGGCCTTAGGCAAGTTATTTCATCTCAAGTAATTTAATTTAATTCTCATTTTAATATATTTGTAAATAGTAGTGGTGAAAGAGGATAATGTGACATGATGAATAATAACACAGAAAGTACTCAATAATGTTATTTCTCTAATATTGCTTCTATACTGTTATCAATTCTGCAAGTAAAACAATCACAATAATGACTTGTATATTTATTACCCAAGTTAAAATGAATGTATTCAATATTTTATATATCAATGCTTATTATAATAACCTAAATAATACTAAATAATATAATTTTATTAGTAATTATTTTATTTATAACTTACCATTATTAAAGATGTTAAAATAGAATTCATATCAATTACTTAGAAATTATTTATTCAACAATTGTACTGTTAAATTTCTTTAAATATATATATATATATAAATATATATATATATATATATATATATATATATATATATATATATAAAATGTAATATGTTTTAATACAATAAAATATTGTCCAATATTCTGTCATAACTACCAACTGGGCACATGTCTGTATCATTAAATATTATCTTTTTATTTAAAATATTTGGTTTATTCTTAATTTGAGATTATTCTGTTAGAAAGGTAATTTTTAAATTTTCTCTTTTTTAAGTTATTTTATTTTTATATTTTGAAACTAGTACTAAATTAATATAGGTCAAAATACACTAGTAAGTTTGATTCATATAGTTAAGCTGATTTTTGCAAATAGAAAACTTATATTGTAAATAAAAATGTCTAGTGGATCTATTGTAGTTGACTATTGCACATTACTGAGGACATACTATAGAAAACAGTTTGGCATACATAGATGCAACTAGTCTATTTGAGCACAGCTCTGCATTTTTCTTTAATTGTGCAGATCTGATTAAAATTGTGATGGCTTTCTCAACACTAGAGACATTTTCTTAAATTATATTCATTATAATCTAGTCCAAGTAAACTGTAAATGTGCTATTATACATATTATGTTCTCTCTAGATTGCTGCTTTAAAATGTACTTCAGGTGGTAACAAAATTTTGGTTTGAGAGAGAAAGAGAGAGAGAGAGAGAGAGAGAGAGAGAGAGAGAGAGAGAGAGAGAGAGAGAGAGATAATATAATGGGAAAAGAAGCTCAAAGTTTCATATCAAAATTTACATACAGGGTTAAAGTATTAAAAAGAGTTGAGAAAAATGTGTAAATTTTAAAGTAATTATTTCTTAGTTTTTCTTTTTTTATTGTTTTAAAAGCTGTACATATTTCATGTATACAATTTGATGAGTTGGGAGATCGGTATACACCCATAAAAACATTACCCACCAACCTCAGGGTCATAAATTTATGTATCACCTTTCAAAGTTTCCTACTGCCCCTTTATTAGTATTATTATTTTTTGTGGTAAGAATACTTAACATACATCTGCCCTCTTAGCAGTTTTAAGAATATAATACATATTGTTAGCTATAAAAACTATGCTATATAGTAGATCTCCATAATTATTCATCTTATAAAACTGAAACTTCATATTCTTTAACTATCACCTCCTAAATTCCCCTCCCCTCTACTTTTATGAGACTCTACTTGACTGTTTCAGATTCTGCATATAAATAAAATATGCAGTATTTGTCTTTAGTATCTTAATTAGCATAATGCCTTCCAGGTTCACCTATGTGTCACATAAATAGAAAGATATTTTGTATTCATGGATTGGAAGAATTAATATTGATGCAATGTCCATATTACCCAAAATAATCTACAGATGCAATGCAAGATCTATAAAAATCCCAATGGTATTTTTCACAGAAATAAGAAAAAATTTTTTATGAAACAATAAAAAATACTGAAGAGCCAAAGTGATCTTGAAATAGGAGAACAAAGCTCAAGACATCTTTATTTCAAGTTACATCACAAAGCTATAGTACCAAAAACAGTACTATACTGGAGTAAACATTAATATATAGACCAATGGAACAGACTAGAATAAATAGAAATAAATCCATGAACCTTCAGTCAACTGATTTTGACAGGGGTCCCTAGGATATATAATGTGAAAAGGATAGTCCTAGAATTTCTTAAATCACCCATTATCCAAGCAACACAACACATTTGCTGTGGAAAAGTTGTTTATTTTAGGAACCATTTTCCAAAGCTCAGTTCTCGGAGAAAGAGACCACTGGGTTCCAGCTATATTATAATATTAAATGGACACTGGATCAGTTTTTATGAAATCACTTAATCTTGTATCGTCACATATTGGAGATGTTCTGAACTATCTGTGAACTTTAAATGTCCTCTGAAATATTATAATTCAGATGTAGTTTTTTCTTTGAATTAGCTGGATTCAATTAAAACAGAATTTTATGGGGACTTTATCAGCATGTACACAATTACAGAGAAATGTTGATATAGCTGGTAACTTCTGTGGTTAATAAAGTATTATTTCCTATAAATTTCAGCTACTTTGAGCCTTTGCAACTCCCAAGGTAAGCAAATTCAGATGAACTGAATCAGATAAATTTTAGTTCAATTTAGTAGTCTGTGTATGAATAATCTTATTTTATTGATTTCAGAGAAGAAGGAAGAGGGAGAAAGAGATAGAAACATCAATGATGAAAGAGAATCATAGATTGGCCATCTCCTGCAGAGCCCACACTGGGGATGGAGCTCACAACCCAGGCATGTGCCCTGACTGGGAGTCAACCTGTGACCTCCATGTTCATAGGTTGATGTTCAACCACTGAGCTATGCCGGCTGGGCTAGCACTGATTTTTTAACAGGTTAAGCGCCCAGTCAGTCACTGGTATCTGACACTGTGCTTTCTGTTCAGAAGACAAAACAGGCTGGGCGCTTATTAAATGACATTTTCAGCACACTGAAATTTGCATTGTACAAAGCTTCTCTAAAGTGAATATGAGTTTATAAGAACAATAATATTGAAATATTATATTTTTATTTACTACCAATATTATTTGTATTTGCATACTGTTTTCTAACAAGCTTTAATACTCTGTCCCATTCAACATCCACATTCTGTAATAAAATCTGTACATTTTTTGATGCTTCATTGGCCAAGGAAGAAGTTAAAACAATACTTTCTTTGTACATTTTTATCTACCTATCTATCTATCTGTCTGTCTATCTATCATCTTTCTCCCTCCCTACCTATTTGTATGTAAATACACAAAATATTTTAAAGTTTTAGTTATTGTCTGTAAGCCTCTAATTTTTCTTTTCCGCAGATTTTTACAAACCTTATAAAATTGTACCAGGGAACCTTCCATCTACACTTCTGCAGGCTATGCACTGTACAAAGACTCAATAGGCTGGAAATGATTTCTTGCCTGAGATTATTTGCTGAAAACTATGCCCTATCTCTGGAGGAAACCATGAGGCCTGTAATTCATGTATTATATAATTTATGTCTTTTTGCACTTTGCACAATAATTCCTTGGCATATTCAGGAATCAATAATAGTAAACTGATAGTAATGGTGGGTTCTATCTCAGTGTATAGTGGAAGTTATAGTAAGGAAAACATTTTGGAACTAGGCTATATTGAATACAAACCTTACAAAGCCCTATTACATTCAATACATAGCTTAGAATAGCAGAGTATTTATTCAGACATTGTTGATCCATTCCCAACAATTTACTATGATTTTTGAGTACTAAATATTTTTTATTTATATGGAAGCTATTCTTTTTATCAAAATGTCTAATTGTTGTTAAGCTATAAAGATATAAGTTCTAGCAAGGAACTGGGATTCCAATGCCTGAACATTTAAAAAAAATTATGTTTAATTATAATTAGCATCCAATATTATATGATTCTCTGGTGTACAACATAGTGATTATATTGTACATTTACCTACCTTACAAAGTCATCACCGCAAGTCTGCTACACCATACAACTATTACCATATTATTGACTATATTCCCTATATAGGCATGTTCATTGCATCCCTGTGAGTTATTATGTAACTGGCAGTTTGTTGTCCCTAGTTTCCTTTATCTGAAAATTTTAAAATTTGACTTAATTTTTAATTTAAGGATAATAAGTTCTGATAATTTTCAAATAAACGCAGACATTTCTAAGCAAAACATGTTAACGAAACTTTAAAAGGTATGTAATGGGTTTAATTCTAACATGCCTTGGGTATAAGAGGTAACTGTTAGAAAATAAAATTATCCGGCCAAATTTGAGACAGCCAAGTGGTTAGGGCTATAAAGCAATCTACTGGATAAAGAAAAAAAAAAGGTTCCATTACTTTAGAAACTATCCTGAAAATAGGACAAAATAAATCAATATTTAAAGCTGAGAGAAATCTGTCTTCTGCCTGATAAGGTAGAAACATAGGGTCATATCGTGTTGGGTCAGCGGCAGCATGCTGATTTATGATCATCACTGATTAGAAGGCAACATGGATGTGTTTATCTACAGTGATTCTGATTTAGAGCTACCAGATGTTGTTGGCACCTTATACCAGGAGCTTTGGTTCATTTAGTCAAAACGATTAGTAGAAAAGCACATGCTAGACTGAATCTACTATCCTGTAAGCAAAGCTGAGTCAATGATGGAGCAAAATAGCTTATGCACAGCAAGTCAGCGGGAAGTTCTGTTCTGTCACCTCTCTTCATTAATCTGTACACATGACTGCTCGGAGAGCCGGTGAGTTGATTAGGTCTGCAGCCCCATCAGCATGCAGACACTCATCGCTACTTCTCATTTTCATATGACCCAGATGGTGTAGCTGCTTGACTGCAATTTTCCTTTATATGTGTTTTTAATAGGTTCCTTTTTTAGATATTGACTCTGCACCCTCTTATGGATATGTAAAACCAAGCTGAATTAACTTCTCTTTTAGCGACAGCTTGATGTAACCACATATTGAAAAAAATTACTTGTCTGTAATTTTCAAAAGAATGCTTGCTAGTTTTCTTTGTGCCTAAAGAAATCTCATGTGTCAAAATTAATAGTTAGCTGGTTTCTGCAATGTCCTAAGGAAGTATATTTGACATGCATTCCCACTATATGGTAAAGAAAAGAAGGCAGTAAAATAAAATTTAATAAATAAAACTGCCCCTTAGGTAGGATCTTACTATTAATTTAAACCAATCAACCATTTTATAAGTGAGCATAGAAGTGAAGAGAATTTAAATTATTATTTGACAGAAATTGCACACAGAGAGTGAATGGATTCAGTGTTATATTTCTGACTTACCTTCTTATACAAAACTTATGATTATTGTTTTTATTTTGTGTTTTATTATATATCAGGTTACTGGATTTTTGTGCATTTGTTTTTAGCTCACTATGCTTTTTCAAGTTAAATTATTTTTCCTGCTCTAATTCCATATTTGTAATATAATATGTTTCTATATCATAATGTCTAGTACAGCATATAGCTTCTCTTCATTTAATTTTTTAAGGTAGACTTGGCTATTTTGTGACCCTAAATTCTTTTTTTTTAATGCATTTTTTTGATTTCAGAGAGGAAGAGAGAAAGAGAGAGAGATAGAAACATCAATGATGAGAGAGAATCATAGATTGGCTGCTTCATGCATGCCCTCTACTGGGGATCAAGCCCGTAATCCAGGCAGGTGCCTTTAACTAGAATTGAACTCGGGATCCTTCAGTCCACGGGCCATCACTCCCTCCACTGAGTCAAACAGCTAGGGCACTAAATTCTTTATATAAATTTTAAAGTAAGTTTATAGAATTTCTCAAACATTATACAGTCAGCTATTCTCTCTTTGCTTATTTTTCACAAACTTGATATTCTTTAAAAGAGTACTGACTAGTTATTTTGTAAAGTTTACTTCAATTGGCTTGGTCTAATGTTTTCTCATAATTGAAGTTAGGTTCTGCATTTTTGGCAAGAATACCTAGTTAATATTGTATTTTTTAGTGCATCATACTAATAGGTTCTGATATTGAGTGTTGTTATTATTGGTAATGTTTACCTTGATCTGATCATTTGATTAAGTTATTGTCTGCCAAATTTCTCTACTATAAATGTATTATCTTTCTTTTTCTACTTAAGAAGTATCTTGTCAGAGATAGCTTGAAACTATAAAATTCTTCTTTCTCCTCAAACTTTTAGCCACTAATTTTAGTATCAAATGGTGAGTCTTTTCAACATCTATTACTGAAATTTAATATAGCTTTCTGTTCGTGATATGGTCTCATAATTATGTAAAATTTTAACATTGGGAAGTGTGGAAAAGAATGAGGTAAACTCTGTTCTATTGTTGCAACTTTTCTATAAGTCTAAAATTAGTTTAAAAGTTTTAAATAAATATAAAAAAAACAGGATTTTATTGGGAATTATATTGAAGTCATATAATTTAATGTCAACTAACACCTTATACTTGTGGTTGTTCCATCTAATAGTATGATCCAACCATCTTTCATGAATAACTTGTTTCATGGATAAGAAAATGATGAGTTTTCTCAAGTGATATTTCTATGTCAAAACAGATGAGAATTTAGGTTTGATAATTTTATTTAGCAATGTGTTATTAGTTTTTGGTGACCTTTCTAAAAAAAGTTGCAGTGGAATAATAGGATGAATCCTAATAAGAACAAGTTCAATAGAGAATGTAGAGAAGAGAATTAAAAGCAGCATACATAGTTATTTTAAGAAAAGCTTCTGTAAAGGAAAAGAGAGTTACAGATAATAGCACAGTTGTAGTTGGAAAGATCCATGGATTGAAGATGTTTTTTTCAGTTAGTCTGTCTTTTATTAAAGTGCACAAAAAATAGAGCATGGCTCTACACTGATGGCAGTCATCTAGGAGAGAGGAGAAAAATGATATGAAGGGCAGACTTAGTTGGAGCAATTTCATGAAGACAATTCAGTACAAAAGTAAGAAGTTGACTAGGTAAAGAAAGAAGAGTGAGAACTGTCAATATTGTTGAAGGTTTCATTTAAGCCATATTCTATAATCCTAATGCAGACATAGACTAAACTGAAGGCTACATTTGGCAGGAGTTTGGGGTTTACTGTTTGTTTATTTTAAGGAGCACAGTAACATAAGAGAGAATTAAAATTCTTGAGGGTAAATGCCAGTAAATAATTATGATGGTTTATTACAAAACTTAAGCTTGGGTACAGTGAAAAATGGTGAGATCAATGTAGTATAAACCCCATTAATGTCAATGGTTTATGAAGGAGGGACCTTTCTATGTCTTAGATTTTTATTTATACTGTTGATTTCCCCAGTCTTATGAACCACCCTGTTGCCAAGGAATGTAGTCAATTGCAATAATTCTAGTTTAAAATAACAATTCTTTTCCAAATACTCTTTTGGTTTTTTTGGGGTTTTTTTTTTACAAAGACAGGCTTTGTAGTAGATATCAGATAGATGATAGAAAGATAAGTAAGTAGGTAGATGGACAGACAAAATAAATAGATATGTATCATATAAGGACTTTTTATAATTTTCAACATCTCTTTCTCTCTTCCACTATGTATGTCATTACATACAGTAACTTAGCTGACAACTGTTATTGTTTTCTCCTGTATCCTTCAAGGGAGCTAAAATTTGGTAAATACATACACACACACACACACACACACACATGTATGTATGTATGTATGTATACACACACACACAGACACATATATATATATATATATATATATATATATATAGAGAGAGAGAGAGAGAGAGAGAGAGAGAGAGAGAGAGAGAGAGAGAGATATCTTGGAAGATATAGTGTTCAAGTATAAATGTATTTAGGAATTACTTTATTTTTTTTCTGTATGCCAACATAATATATTCACAACTTAGGTATTGATATTACTGCCTTGTATTCTGATTATATACTTAGCTATCTCTCCTTGCTTCTCCCATTCTTATACATAGCATGGGCAGTTTCTATTTATAGCTACATCATTAGAACAGTGCTAGGCCCATGTGAGATGCTAAATATTTATATACAGAATAAATAAATACATGAATAATATGTTTAGAATAAGTGAATACAAGAAATACCCTGAAGAAATACTCTAAAAATAATGTGAAGTATCATATGCTTATACTTAATGTGAAGTATCATGAACTAGTGAGGGTGTTTTGCCTGACAAAACTAACTTTATTAAAGGTACATATACATACAATTTTATGATAGTCTTCATGTTATCAAATCTTCCACTATTTGGGGAAGTATCAAATTAGTAATTAGAGATCCTACTAAGAACTTTAAGTTTTAAAAAGAGGGATTTGCTTTACAAAGTATATAACAATGACCAGTAATGTTTAAACAGTGCATTAAATCTTGCTGTCATAATAGTCATTTTTACTTAGTCCTTGTCCTACTTAATCCATAATGTATGAGGCTTTGTTTTACAGTTTACCTGGTAAATCTGAAATTCTAAGATCCTGTCTCACCAGGTTAAAGATATGTCCTTCCATATATAGTCCAGGAAAACACTCAAAAATGTATACCAATAAAAAGTTATGAAATGTTATTACCAAAATAAGATATAGTCATAGAGCTATCATGGCACTTTGAGAGCAGAGTCTTCAGTGACACATTGAAGATCCCCAAAGTTTAGCCATTTAGCTTTTATCATACTTAACTCACTCACACACACACACACTCACACACACACACACACACACACACACACACCAAAAAAAAACACACACACAAAAAAAACACACACACACACACACAAAAAAAACAATGACCATTTTAACAAGCTGAATCAAATCCAGGACCCTTCATTCTGAAGGCTGATGCTCTATCCACTGAGCCAAACTGGTTTTGACACATTTTCTTTCTTTTAGGGTGACTAGAAAGTATTTTGTGTGCTCATTGCAATATACAGTATGTTTAAATCAGATTGCTCGAAAATCTACATTTTCATAACATATGTCTGATTAAGGTTTACTAAGGACATTCTTTATTTTTATCCTTTTAATAGTGTGTAATTTAATAGTGTATAAAAATATATGGATAATAGTTTTAAAAGGAGCAAAGCTGCCTATTTTCTGCAGAGATCTTTTCCCATTGTGCCACTCTCCAGTGGCTATCTTCCTGATCAAAAGCAACCAGCACTTAACAGGTTGCTTTCTCCAAACAGCAACTGTTAGTTCTATTTTCTAATAACCACTGTTCTCTTGCAAATTTTGGCATATTGATAGTAATGCCTTCTAACTATGATTAGCCCTGGGGCCCTCATGATCTCAGATTAGTAATTTTCATTAACACTGCTCACATCTTTGCAAAATTAAACTTAATTAAATTTTCCTCAGTCACCATGTTTTATCCCCTTCTGTTTCCTGCCAGGATCTTCAATTATACATTTATTGACAATTGAATGATGCCTCGCTTTTATATATATATATATATATATATATATATATATATATATATATATATATATATATATATATATATTAGCAGCTATATGTGATTGTAAAGACAAACAAAAAAACAGAACCTGCTGTTTAAAATCTACTCTTTATCTTCTCCATTTCTAACCTTTATTCCAATTCTAGCAGAGTTCACTAAGAAGTTCCACAGAAAGTACATGGAAATTTTACACTCTGTATTAAACACTCTGAGTTAAGAGTCTGTATTACTCATTTTGTGGATAACTATGTGTTTCTTTCTCAGAGACATGCTATAAATATAATTGACTTACATCCCTTTGCTCATTGGGGAAAAAGAAATAGAAATTAATGAAAAGAAAAAGATGCTTATGGAGTAACTAATATATATTAGGCACTATGCTTAACACTTTTCAGATGCTATTTTGTTAGCTGACACTTTGCTCAGGGAAATCTTTATTCAGCAAGTACAACCTACTTCTGAAAGTGAATGAGGATACAAAGAAAAAGGATTAATTTGTTTATTGATTTCACTTAGAGTAATAGAAAGACCTTCAAATCTTACGGTAAATCCTTGTTGAAGCTACAAGGAAAATGGACAGTCAAGCACAATTATTGCTCTTATTCCTATTGACGTTTGCCATCAAGAAGAGTAATTTAAGACACCCTCAAGGTCACTAGAAAAGAAAAATGATTTCATTAAAGCTATCAAACTTGTCTCAACCATTGTGTCTCCGATTACACCATAACTCACTCTTCTTTAACTGAAATAAAGCTAAAATTTATATTAATTCTAAATGTGGTTACCAGCAGATAATTCTTAAGAAATAAAACCAATACATAATAATTTTCCAAACAGTAATGTGTGAAAAGTTAGTACTATTTGAAAATAAATAAAGTAAATAGATGGCATGGTCTGAGCATTTCTCCTTTTATTCATAAATTTGAGAAAATGAACCTAAAGACAATATATTCTTATTCTATTATAAGGTTTTAAATGATACTAAGCAAGGGGTTAGACTCTCCAATATAGATTTCTCAATTAAACTTAATGTGAATCTGGTTGAAACTATAAATATTATGCTTTTATTATTATAGATTTACCAATTTTAGACACTTCTTAAGATTTTGACTACATTTTTAGAGATGTAAGGATTTTCAATAAGTTAGTTAGTGAGAATATTAATAATCAATGATCTCATTGTCTCTAAATAGATGATGATGGCTGGTTAGGGCACTAGATTCCTCAGATTCACCTAATGTTAATAATTTTGTCTCAATGGCCATATTACTAAGGGTTCTGATGAGTAGTAGCATGGATGTTAAATATTCATTATCATTGCTTCTCTGAAATAAATAAAAAAGAACACTAGTCTCATATATTAAAAAGAGACATCTTTTAGTTATTGGTGACACAGAAGAGACAAAATTTTTCTTATTACAGGTAAGGTCAAATAAAGTTTATTTTTCCATCAGAGGATCTTTTAAGAGCATATGATCCTTAGAGAGTAGAAATATTTCAGTAAAGTTAAAATTAAATCTCAACATGCTTCAATAATTTTCTTATTGTTTAGAACTAACTATACCACAGTTTATGGGTGTAGCTTTAGAATTATAATATTTATTATATCACAATATTCAATTTAATACTTAGTCATTATAATAAAATTTTAACAAGTTATACCCTCTAATTTTAAATGAACATGGGAAAGTTTAATAATCTAAAATTAAGTGATTAAAGTTTAAAACAAAGCAAATCACTCTAATAAGAATTGAGAAATTATGTATCATTAGGCTTTTTGATAGATTAGCAAATTTAAAATCCAAGTCTAACTCTTTATTTTACTTTTGTGTTATTCAGAATTCCCTCTTATGACATGCAGTCTCAGAAAATAAGTGAATTTTTCTGTGAATAATTTTTGTCAAGAATTAATTTTTAAATGATATTTTTACATGTATACTTGTTTAAATACATTGGAGTAGCATAGAAGATAATGACTACAAGTCCATTTTACAAAAGACATAAAAATTCCCTGTATAAACTGAAAATTAGCTTATCAATTTCTCTACAAAATCTGAAGGACATGAAAGTATTGTAATAATCTATTTGTTGAGTACTTGAGCCAGAGAAGTAGTGGGTAGATGGATAGGTGAAAAAGGTGAAGGGAAATGTAGTGAATAATCTGTCTATATATATAAAACCCTAAGCAACTGGATTACTGGCCAGTAGCAATGATGTGCACTGACCATCAGGGGAAAGACTCTCAACACAGGAGCTGCCCCCTGGTGGTCAATGCTCTCCCACAGTGAAAGCATCCCTCAGCTTATCAACTGGCATCAGAAGCCAGGCTCATGGCTGTGTCTGGGCAAGCCTCTCCCACGGATACTCCCCCTGAACACCCCTCCCCTCTGACAAACTGGTGGGGAGGGCCGGGCTGCTGCTGCTGCTGCAGAAAGTCCACGATCCCCGCAGGACAGGCCTAGGGACCCCACTGGTGCAGCAATTTGTGCATGGGCCTCTAGCAATATTATAACTTTGCATAATGACAAATAATACTAAACTTAATGTGGTGATCACATCATCAGTTACATAAATGTCAAATTATTATGTTGTACGGCTGAAACTAATATAATATTGTAGGCAACAATACTTTAATAAATATAAAATAATATTTGTGAAATTGCTTAGAATAGCTTTGCTTATAATATATATATATATATATATATATATATATATATATATATATATATATATATATATAATACGCTTTGGTTGACTCTGTAGAAAACTTTGTCTTGAAATTATAGATAGGCAGTAGATAGATAACATTCCCTTGTATTAGGGAGATAATTTAATAAAGAAAAATATATGCATACATTTAAAATAATTTCATAGATAAGCTAGCTTTTGCTATTGTGCTATTGCTAAATGATTCAGACTGAAGTAAATTTTCTATCTTTGAATAACTTGGACACTTTTTGTAACCTATATATGTATTTTTTCCTATATGTCCTATGTCTGAGTCCCCCCCCCCCCCCTCCTGTTGTAGAAATACTTGGCATCAATTTAATAATACTATATTACTTTATATAGTGTTTGTTGTATAACTGCTCAGTGGCAATGACAGTGATCGAAGAAAGGTGGGAAGAAAGCACCATAAGAGCTTAGTAGAGGAACTTAAGCTGGACTACGTTAAGGATTTTCAGAAGTTAAGGCGACTGGGTGCCACGGAAAAAAAAATATTCAGAGAATAAGTAAAAATTGTTCCAAAGAATAAAACAGCATGACAATAAAGGAAGCAGGTGTGCATGTGGCATACCTGGGAAAATGATTACACAAATTTGAATGAAATTAGGAGTACTGAAAGATAAACTGGGAGAAGTAATTCTGCTTAAAACACTGTAATACAAAAAGATGTTCAAGTGATGAGAGTAGATAAAATGTATAGAAATCTTATCTTTTTCTGATGAATGAACAGGGAGGATACAGCCTAGATTTGACAGAGCTGCCCACAACCAGAGAAACTAAGCAATTGGAGTTACACATTAATTTCCAACTATCTTTTTCTAGTATGCAATTCAGAATAAACCGATTATATAGCTGTATAATGCTAAAATCTGACAGCTTTCCTAAAAGAAAAGTCTTTCTAGTATCTATTTTTAAATGGTTTTGCTTCACCAGCTGGCGAAGGCCTCAGAAACCTCTCTAACATAAAACCATTCTCATCTTTTCAAGTCATTAGTTTTTTGGTGAAAATCATAGCAAGCCAGACCTCATGCTGTGGACATCTGCATCTGAGCATCACAAAGCAGCCTTGAAACCTTGCAAATCTTAGATCCAAATGGGCTACCACATTGACTTGCATGAGTAGCTCCATTTTCTTCTTCGTTTTATTAATCTCCAAATAATTTTATCTGAGAGCCATTTCAAGCTGTATTACAAAGTTAGTGAAACTTAATTACTCATAGTGCAAAATTGTAAAAAACCAAATGAATAAGTAAAATTAAGGATGTGAAGAAGACAACCTTCATATCATAGCCCCCATGTTTATTTCACTCATCTATTGCATGGAAGTAAGTTTTGTTTAAAAAGTGTAGACAGCATATGAAGAGATTTGGAAATGGTATGCTGTGAAAAGCTTACAATTATAAGTTAATATCATATCTTCAATCAAGAGTTGAAGATATCTGAATATGAAGCCTTTATATATCTCTCCTTCCTATAAGCATTTGAATTATTAGATTATTAGAGTTATTAGATGATGCTCTCATCAATGAGGAGATATGAACATAAACATTTTGCCCGTAGTATATAATCAATGAATTGTGGTTGTCATTATTATTGTTTGTCAGCACTTGCCCTCGATATTTATTTTTACAAATGCTGTATATTATTTTATATTTTAATATTTATAGAAATTGGTTTATTGTCTATTATTATTATAATGTATTACCACAAATTTGTGGCTTTAAACAGCATAATTTTTTTTCCTGGAGGTCAGATGTACACAGTTACTTTTATTGAGCTTATATCAATGTGTCAGCATGGTTGCATTTCTTTCTGAAAATCCTAGAAGGGAATATATTTTCTTACCTTGTCCTGCTAACGGAGACCACTTACATTTCTTGCCTCATGACTCCAGTCCTCTATCTTTAACCAAGCATCTTCAAATTTCTCACTGTCTCTGACCCTTTTAACTTCCTCTATCGGTTATAAGGACCCTTGTAATTACATTCGGTCCATCTGAATTATTCTGAATAATCTCCTACCCAAAAACCTAGAAAACATGTATTTGCAAAGATATTTACATCCTCCTGGGGTGGGGGTTGGGGGTGGGAGGTGAATATATGTGAGGAGGGGTTTCGGATGGGAATGGGGGGATGAGGACAATTTGATACCATAATTTAAAAGAAATTAAAAACAAAAACAAAAACAGATATATGCACCCCTATGTTCTTTGTAGCATTATACATGGTGGCCAAGACATGGAGAGAACCAAGGTTTCCTTTGACAGAGGATTCGATAAAGAAGATGTGGTGAATACTACTACTACAATAGAATACTACTAAGCCATAGGAAAAGACAAAATACTGCCATTGTGGCAATATGGATGGTCCTTGAGAATATGCTAAGTGAAATTAATAAGTTAGGAAAAGCTAAGAACCATGTGATTTCACTCATATTTGAGATATGAAACTGAAACTCATGAACACAAAGAGCAGTGTTTGGAAAGGGACTGGAGTCATGAGGAAAGATGGTGGGAGGTTGAGGAGTGAAGGGGCTTAATATATGGTGGCAGAAAATGATTTCACTGGGTGGTAGGCAATATATAGATCATTTCTTAAAGAAATGTACACTTGAAACCTATATTGACCCTATTAACCAATGCTATCCAACTAGGTTTAATAAAAACATTTTTTAAATTATTAATTTAATCACACTTACTAAGTCCCTTTTGTTGTTTTGCAAGTAACATATTCACAGATTCCAGAGATTGGAATGTGGACATCTTTGAGGAGCCATTGTTCTTCCTACCACACTTAATTTTTCTTCTAATAATTTTTTTTTTGGGGGGGAAACTGCTAACTACTGATTTACCATACTAGCCAGGTATTTACATTACTGCTTCTTACAACTCTGTCTCTACCTGAATATTATAGTCAATCAGAGTTCTCTTGGCTTGCTACATTCTGTATCAGTATAATGCTGCTCCCAAACAGAAGCAATATTGTGCCATTGTTATGGCTACTCTTATTTAATATTATTTAACTGTTAATTTCCCTAAGGTTCATTTTAATCATATATAAAATAGGAAAAAAATTGGTGAGATAATACATATAAAATAATATGGTGCCTAGCTTGATAAAATGCTTAATAAAAGTTACCGTTGTTATTATTATTAATTTTAGAGTCCTGTAGGCAAACTATAATAGTTCCTCTATTGTACAATTGCCTTATAGGGTATGCTCCAAGACACCTAGTGGATCCTAGACACCACAGATGATACCTAGTGTATACTATATTTTTTTGTAAATGTTTTCTTATGATAAAGTTTAATTTACAAATTAGGTGTGGTAAAAGATTAACAATCATAAAATAGAACAATTACAATAATATGCTATGATAAAAGTTATGTGAATGTGGTCTCTCTCTATGAATATGTAATTGTATTTTACTCACCTGTCTTCTTATGATGATGTGAGGTGATACAGTGCCTATGTGATGGGTGGAGTGAGGTGACTGGTGTCATTATTGTAACAGTGTTAGGCTACTATAAGGTGACCTGAACACAAGAACTGTGATTTGGTGACAGTTGATCTGACAACCAAGAGGGCTAATGAGTAAATAATAGGTAGGTAATAAGACAAAGGTATGATTCACATCCTCCAAAATATCAGAGTGACAATAAGGGCCAATAGGTAACATTACTTATTCTACTTATTAATCCATTGTAGTGTCTTTAATTTCTGACATAGTAGCATTTTAGATTAATGTGTGCAATTTCTTGTAGATTGATGAAAATATGAAGTAAATAGTTTCCTAGTGAGAAAAGAAATAGTCAAAGAAATTGACAGAGGATCAGTGAAAAGATTAAACACCCCCCAAAAAACAAACAAACAAACAAACAAACAACAAAAATAAAACCACGAAAAACTAATAAGGCACTGAATATATGCCATGGGCTACTGAATGCTTTATATAACAAAATAAAATGTAAAATGTTTGTATATTTTTTAATCCTTATTTATCATTGGCCCATTCCTTCCTCCTATACTTCAATGTAAAATTTTGTCAACATCATAGATTAGCTGTGTGACTAGCTAATTTGTTTAAACTTACTAGACCTCAGTATTATATGGGAATTAGAAAAATAATTCACTTCAGAAGTTTTCTTTTGAAAATTAAATGGGCTTCCATCACAATGTCTGGTATTTATTATAAATTACTTTTCTTCTCTGTTCGTATTTGAATTTGACCAATTTTATTTTATAGTACTATCTAGAAGCGGTATGAGTTTTATGAAAGGTTGTGCCACTATGTAAAAAGACTGTTAAAAGGTAATAACAACCAAATATGTATTAAATCTTGACAAAGTGCCAGGTAGTTTTTAAGTGCTTTATATGATCTCATTAAATCCCAACAACAAACCCGTTCAGATAGTGAGGTGAAATAAGGTGCCCTTGACTACACAGCTATAAAATGCAGAGATGGATTCTGATCTCATGTGGTCTGATCAGGAGCTTTTAACCGCTGAGTGCTCAGTGAGCACTGAAATATAAATCTAACGTGTGTGTGTGTGTGTGTGTGTGTGTGTGTGTGTGTGTGTGTGTTTAAAATTGTACCAGGAATTGTACCTTAAGGTTAGTTTCAAGAATTCAGTATTAACATATATTCCAACTATTTTGTGCTTAATGCTTATGTAAATTAACTTCCTTTAAAAAAAGGGGAAAATAAAAAGCTTGTAAAACTTATAGTGGTACTAATATTACCATCCCTTTTCCAAACTACATTTTTAATGTATTGAGTCAAAGCAAATATAATTGAATTTTTTAGATATATAAAATTTAAGTACAACAAACTAAATAAAGGGAAATTTTACATGAATCCAACACATTTTAAAATGTTTTTACTCATGCCTGGGGAGGTTTGTTTTGGATAGATTGTTCATATCCTTAAATTCCCCATGATTATTTCATTAAAATTTAACCAATATTACTCATGTTCTGTCATAAATTAATTTTGTGTTGGCTGATATTCTGTGTAGAAAATTTTCTATTTTAATAGAAAAGAAACATTCCCTCTTTGTCCTATAAATGTAAAATACTTTTATATTTAACAAATGCATATTTACAAAGAAATTTGATTATTACATAATTATAATTATTGCAATGTGATTGTTTTTTATTTTAATATAAATATCTCCACATCAGTATTATACCTACCTATACATCTGCTTTCATTATAATAAATGGATGGATACATGGGGAATATTCAGTTCTAGTTCCAACAATTTTCAGAGTGTAAGTAATAAGTACCCTTTAGTCAATAGCATATACGTTATATTTATTTTCATAGTTAAATGGCTACCGTAGATGTTTTGATATTGATTTCTCCTTGTATCTTTTTATACATCAATTTTAGCATTTTTTTAGGACAACAACTAAACTTCAGGTGTTTAGTTACACAGACTCAAATAAGCCAATAGATATGAATCTTATTTGGCATTCTTTTTTTTTTTTCTTCTTTTTTTTCAGAATCTATTTTTTTTACAGTACCCACCAATGTAAAATTTTATAAAATTCTATTTCAAGACTATTAAATTTAATTAGGTAGACATTTTTGAGCCCAAACCTTGTATTCCTTACATTTTAAGCTTGTCATAGTAATATAATAGAGGCCCTAGCTAGTTCTATTTTTTAAATCGTATTTTGATCACATATAAATAAGTAAATCAAACTATTGCTCTGAGCCAGTTTGGTTTTCTCTTTGCCATTAAAATTCCCTGCTCATTTCTGCCACCTGACTCTTCTTATACAATTATGTCATACACAACATTAACATTCAGATAGTTAGAAAATGGATGGCATCAATTTGATTTATTTTTCTCTCAGGTGAACAAAACACATGTTTTATAGAAACTAATAGTTGTATGCGGTTTGCCTACAAAATTCTATAGCTGATATTTGAAGCAGTTGTTTGCAGTGTGCTAGCTCATTAATTTTTAAAAAATATATTTTCATTCATTTTAGAGAGGAAGGGAGCAGAAGAGAGAGAGAGAGAAATATCAATTAATGAGAGAGAATCATTGATTGGCTACCTCCTGCATGCCCAACCCTAGGGATCAAGTCTGAAACCCTGGCATATGCCCTAATGGGAATTAAACCAGGACTCAAGGTTCATAGGTTGATGCTCAACCAATGAGCCACACTGGACAGGCAACTCATTAATTTTTGCTTATTTATATTTTCTCTCATTGCCGTTTCTCTAGTTTGTCTCTCTCTTGCCTTTCTCTCTCACACACATACATTGTAAATAATACTAGAGCAAGATAAAACTCAGTTTAAATATCAATATTTCCATTCACTCTATTTGCGACTATGTATAAGTCACTTAATAACTCTGAGCCTCCTATTCTTCATCTATAAATTAGAGATTAAAAAAACTCTCATTTATATAGTTTCTGTGACTATCTAATGAGGAAATATCTGTAAGTGCATAGTGTGAGGTTCATACCATATCATATAAAATTATATAAATTTTCAATTATATAAAAATTATTATATTAAGAGTTTCCAAATTATTAATCATTTTGGCTGTTGTTAATTTCAATAGCACAATTTTTGTTTAGATTTATAACTTATCTACATATACCGTATTTTCCAGCATATAAGATGACTTTTGAAACAAAAAAAAAGTCAACCGAAAATCAGGGGCAAAAGACCAAAATTGCACAAAAATTACCTGCAGATCTTGATGGCAAAGTAAGTCTTTTCTTTGAAGTGGGGGTAGTCTTATACGGCGAATATAGGCCTAAACCTATGTTTTAATTGTAAAATTAGGGGGTCGTCTTATACGCTGGAAAATACGGTATTTAAACCTCCACAAAAATATATTAACTACTGCAAAAAATTGGATTGTAGTATCTAAGAATGATGGAGTTAAGGAAAGGGTAAGAGTTAATTAACAAGCAACTCACTCAAACACTGATTGGTGGGTGGCTAGCTGAGTAAATGACCTTAACTAAACCCCCATGAAATTGTCTTTAAATAAACCTCTTTAGAATGGGTATTCTGACCACTGTGGCTGAGTCGGTTGGGCATTTTCTCATGCACCAGAAGGTCAGTGGTTCATTTTCTGCAGTACGGGGCATGCAGGAGGCAGCCGATTGATGTTTCTCTCCCCCTCTTCCTCTCACTCTAAAGTTTTTAAAAAAAACACCTGCTAATGGCATTTACTAGTATCTATAAAATAATATCACAGGATTATCCCCACTTAGATTAAATTGGTTATGGTAAAAGAACTAAAATTCAAATATTTGAGTGGCCCTGGTGGTTAAAGAATGGTGGGTAGCCACATATACATGTTCTAGTTGGTAATCAACAGTGTATATAATGGAACAGAATTCAATCCAAAATTGCTCCATTTAATAAACTGTCTTTTTGGCAGATGATATGGATCCAGATCCTCTATCACTATTTTCTCAGTAGTCTTGAGCATAATAATAAACTTCCCTGAGCCTTTTGTGTTTGTTCTGAGTTTGCAAAACTACACACGTGAAACATCTGTTATATAGTAGATACTTTAAAAAGATAACTGAAAACTAGGGTAAATTCCCTTAAACATAACCCCAAATTTATCCTTATGCAGAGACCAAAAAAGATGTTTTGTTGGAAGCTGCATCTGATGGATTTAAGCACTTAAAGAAGATATCATCCCTCTGACTTTGAGTCTTAGGGGAATTTAATGCATCTGTGATGTGTTCTTTGACTTGACATATCCACCTTTTGTGTTAACACAGCATTCAATATCTATCAACTTCTCATCTGTTTATCTCACATATCTTTATTTCTAACTTAAAAATTCTTTATAACTGATTACTATATGATACCAGTAGTACTCTATTTTTCCTAGTCAAAATCACTAGGAAAATGAATGTTGCCATATGCAAATCTCCACTTCATAATTCTAAGAGTTACGAATCTTATATTACCAAATGAATCTTATATAATTAGTCTCTGAATCACATTGAACATCCCAAAATAATAGCTATCTGATCATTAAAGTTAAAAAATTTCTGGAACCCTTTTCATATACCTTACTAGATTAAAAAAATAATCAAACAGATACACATACATACAAACTCTTCATTGTTCTCTATTTGGACTGCTAACTTGTGTGAGCAATTGAACCTTTCACACCTCTCCCAAGTGTACTCCTACTGTACCAAGCTCTCTCATCTATATATTTAAAAGCCTAATATGGAAATTGTCCCCTAGGAAATTCGACCCACTGAGAGTTTGATCTCTTGCTATGACGTGCACTGACCACCAGGGGGCGGCACAGAATGAAGAAAGGCCCAGTCAGCAGCCAGGAAGTGAGACCCCAGCCAGCAGTCGCTAGTGAGTGACCCTACCTTTGCACGGATTTGTGCACTGGGCCTCTAGTTATTTCATAATGTGTGTATGTTCCTAAAAATCAAACATATGCTGGCATGCGTAAGATTGTCTTTTACTACTGTGTAGGGGTGTAGAGAAGAAGAGAAACTTTATAAAGAGAAACTTCATCTGGATGCTCTGGGGAAGAATCCACTTCAAGCTCATTTATGTTGTTGGCAGAATCCACAACCTAAGATTCCCTTAGGTTTTAGATTGGTGCCACCTGATAAGGTAGCTACTAGCCACTTGAGGACTATTGTTGAACACTTGAAATGTAGTTAGTTCAAGTTGTGATGCCATCTAAAAGCAACATGCCTACTGGATTTTGAGGACAATACAAAAGACTGGCAAAATGTATAATAACTCATTAAGGTTTGTGTTTATTGTCTTATGATATTTTTGATATGATATATTAAGTTAATAAGATTTTGTCATAATTTTTTCACTAATTTAATGTTATTAGAAAAACTAAAGTTACGTGTATCTTAAATTTTTACTTAATATTTTATTTATTTTGCATAGCACTGTTATAGATACATAACAATCACACCTTGAGTTATGGATAAACATTATCCTTTGTAACTGTGTCATGGAGTTTGGGCATGCAGGAGGCAGCCAGTTTGGTCCTTACAATGCCATTTTGATTATTTTTGTAGTGTTACATAAGGAAAAGTAAATACCACATGATCTAACTCATTTGTAGAATATAATGAACAACATAAACTGATGAACAAAAATAGATCCAGAGACGTAGAAACATAGAACAGACTGTCCAATCTCAGAGGGAAGGCAGAAAAGGGATGGGGTAAGAGATCAATCAAAGGACTTGCATGCATTCACATGCACATGACATGTGGACACAGAGAGTCGAGTCGTGGTGTGAGGGCATGTGCAGAGGGGTGGGAATGACCGGGAAGAGGTCAATGGGAAAAAGGAAACATATGCAATTCTTTAAATAATAAATAATTTAAATGTAAAAATACTGCAGACTTACACCAACACCTGTTTATCTTATTTTTTAAAAGTATATTTTTATTTATTTTAAAGAAGAAGGGAAAGGGAGGGAGAGAGAAACATCACTGATGAAAAAGAATCCATCATTTGCTGCCTCCTGCATCCACCCACCCTCACTGGGCATTGAGCCTGCAACCTGGGCATCTGCCCTGACCAGGAATGGAATGGTGACCTCCAGGTTCATAGGTCAATGATCAACCACTGAGTCACACTGGCCAAGCAAACCAATGCCCATTTATGATTTTATATTTCTGGATGTTACAAATCCAGGTGTGGTTAAACTGGATTCTCTGCTAAAGGTCCTATACTCAAGATAGTGCTGAGTGGGGCATTTATCTGGAGGCTCTGGGGAAGAATCCACTTCAAGCTCATTCATATTGTTGGCAGAATCCACTCTGCTGAGGTTCTATCTCAGGTTCTAAAAGCTATCTGCTGTTCCTGACATGTAGCTCCCTATGTCTTCAAAACCAGCAACGATAAGTCAAATTCTTCTTGTTCTGTTTTCTTCCTCTACCTGTGACTTCCAGAACAAGATTTGCAGAGCTGATGAGATTAGGTCAGTTCCACCTAATATATATAATATAATCTCCCTTTTAAATAACTCAAGTGAGTTTATTAATAACCTAAATTACATTCCCCAAATCCTTTTTCTACATTTAATCTAATTATAAGAGTAATATCCTATCAGATTATGTCTTTCTATACTTAAGGAAGGAAATTACATAACTATGAGTATCATGTAGGGGTTGAGGAGGCATGTGTATCCTGTCTACCACATAGCTCATATTGATATTATACAGTGTAGAAAAGTAAGTCATACATACACATTATTTTCTCATGTTGTATAATCTCTCTTTTGAACATTAAAAATAAAGTTTTAGTGTCCTCATTTACTTAACTCATTCCATACTGATACTATCCACATGTGTTTTTTATCATCATATTATTTTTGCAAATGAGAAACTGATGATAAGTAAAATTAATTATGATTCCAGGGTACAACAGATGGATAAACTGATCACTTGGGAAATGAAAATTGAGAGAAGAATGTCAGAGCCACTTCCAAAACAGATAGAGCAGCTGGTCAGGTCATTTAATGTAGCTGTTCTCATGCTCAATGGGGTCCTGTATGGGGGTTGAGGAGAAGTGGCTTTCTACAATACCTTCAGCATTCCACAGAATCAGCCAGAACACACTCTTATAACTGCATCCTTTATTAGAGAAAGGCACATACCCTCATATATCCATCTGGATCTGCTTGTTAATTAGGTTGCATGCCTTAAAATGGTGGTGGTATGGGGAAGGGGGTATGAAAAGGAATTAGAATGTGTCATCCTAAAATCTTGTTTCATAAGAGACTTAAGGTATCTAAGATTTCAGAATAACAGGTATCTTTGTTTCCATTTCTCTTTCTGTTGTCTTACTTAATAGCTTGATAATAACCTAAATTTTTCTATTTTACCAGTAAGTCCCTATTGGTAAAATAGACAATGGCTTTGGCCTTCACTATTATAGTAAGTTTCCTTTGGATAGCTGACTATGGTGTTTATTCTTATTGTTAGCTCTACCTGTAATCCTTGCCCATCAGAATGTTGCATGTCTAGACCCTTCTCATTCAGATCATAGCATATTTTGGTTTGCCCCTAAGTTATCCAGTTTTGCATCATGGGTTTTTATAAATATAAAAATAATATATATGCATGTCTATATTAGAGTATAAATATATATGTATATATGTACATGCTATGAAATACTTATACAAATATAAATAATTACTGTAAATTACAATGTGCTTTTTTTTATCTACCTTTCAAATTCTTGGCTGTAAAGTTTTGCCAAGTCTTTTTTAGGTAATTGCTATAATTTTGGCAGAATTTTTAAGACAACATTTTTGGTCCTCATAGAACTCTTAGTTTGAAAGAGAGAAAACATAATAGGAATGCAAATGTATTTTTAGAGAAAACAATCACAGTGAAATATGTTGGAAAGCTAATTGTCCTTCACATTTTGTACCTGGAATATCAAGTCTTCTCCTCTGGAGGACACAGTAAACCATTGGTACAATTTCCACCTCTAAGGGAAACTCAAGTTATACTTCATGCTCCTTCCTAGTTGGCAGTTAAATTTAATATGGTTCAGTAGCTGTAACCTGAAGACCCTTTTGTGCAAATGGTTAGCAGATCAAAGCAGTGTGTTCTGCCTTCTGGAGCACTGTTGTACTTAAATCAAATCAGAGAAAGAGTTCTGAAATCAGTAACCAAAATTCATTATTTTTATCTGCAAACTGTTTATCATGAAAGTGTTTTAAAGAGCAGTGAGAATGAATATTATTTACTAAGGCATTCAGTTTTAGGAGAACATGTGTATGAATACATGGCCTTCATTATGTCCCATTCTCTGAATAGTTTCAACAGCTATTTGTCAAGCACTGGAGATACACATGGCACTGTCTATGTGTTCAAAGTATTTTAAGAATTTAAACAGACGTGCTTCTCACCTTGCCTTCATGGACTTATTATATATTTCAGCTAAAAACTAAACCAGAGATTTTTTTTTAATGCAATGATAAATGATGTGGGCAAAAATAAAAGAGGGATAGTGAATGTCAAGGTAGGGAGCTGCCATTTTAATGAGATCTGGGAGTAATCCCTTCATAAGGTGACATTTGAGCAGTGAGTGAGTAAGTGATCCATGTAAGTAAATGGAGAAAGGATATAATAAGTAAAAGAAAAAGTGAGCAAAGGCCCAGAGGAAGGCTATGCAGAGCCTAGATTTTGAACAAACAGTAAGGATCCCAAAATGACTGAAAAAAAAAGATGAGTATTCATTATAGAAAGAGAAAGGAATTTAGAGAGATAGGACTATTGCTGTGATGCAAAGTCCTTGCATAAGTGACCTGACAAATCTGTGATCATATCCTCTGAGGAGCTTATATTTTATTCATTATTTTATTTGGAAGTACTTAATCATTATATAATTAGGAAGAAGGGATATACAGAAATGTTGAGGTACAAATAATACTAACCCATGAGAAATATGCACCTGAAAATGCAGGGACAAGTGATAAGCACACATTATTTACTTCTTATGATTGGTATTTGTATTGATTTCATCATCTGTATCCATGGTATTATGTGTAAAATATAAAGCAAATTGAAAGACTGTCCCCTCTATAATTTGCATCTGGTTTTCTTTGGTTGTTTTATATGTGTGTCTGCGTTTTAGTTAATCCTCGTTGGAAGATATTTTTTCCCCATTGATTTTTTAGCGAGAGTGGAAGGAAAGGAGGAGTGGGGGGGAGAGATGGAGAGAAACATCACTGTAAGAAAGAGGCATTGATTGTTTGCCTCCTGCAAACACCCAGAAGGATCCTGCAACCCAGGTACATGCCCTTGACCAGAATAAAAACTGTGACCCTGCTCAGGCTAGGGCTGCATGTAGGTTTTTTGTTTTGTTTTGTTTTGTTTTGTTTTGTTTTTAATAAGGTTTAAACTAGAAAATTTTCCACTATAGTTAATTTTGACAACACATATATTAAGATCTCATACAATTTGCATTTAAGAAGCTTTTATTATTCCGTGTAATAAACAATGTAAGTATAGGAGCAAGCTTGTACATGTATACACACCCACACACACACACCCTACACACACATACAGTGTAAATATTTCTAATTATTCATTTAGCATACATTAGAGGAAATTAGATTTTGCCTTATGTAATAAAACAATGTTGATGCCCCTAGTTCTCCATTTGCCTACTACAATTTGCATGTCTACCAACACCAAGGGATATCATAAGCACTTTATAAACATCAATATTATATAAAATTATTTCTGTGCTCCCAGTCTCTATATTGTCATTATTCATGTATTAACCAATTATTTTAAGCACTTTTAGGTAATATAATATTTTATAATTGCACAGAGATTTACCATTTCCAGTGAGTCATTCTTTGAACAAATAGAGATTTCCATACTGTATCTTGGGTTTTCCTGAAGGATTTTAAATAGTCCTGGTCTATAGTTTATTATTTCTTTCAGCATTTGTATATTGAAAAAAGTCTTCCCACTACTTTTAAGAGTATGTTTCCTGAATAAAGCAATGGAGTTTAATAATTTTATTATTTAGTAATTGAAATATGTAAGTCTACTGTCCTTTTATATTGATTCCAAAAAATGTCTGCTTTAATTCCTTTTCTTTTGTTTGTTTCTCTATACAATATTCTTTTTTCTTCTAGTTGCTTTTAACATTTTCAATTTATGAGTGCCTTTTAAGGAAATTAATTTCCATGTAATTTTTTTTTTTTACTTTTTTGTTTTATTATCTCTTAGAAATCCAAATTATACATATATTTGTTTTATTTTTGTTTTTCAAATATATTTTATTGATTTTTTACAGAGAGGAAGGGAGAGGGATAGAGAGTTAGAAACATCGATGAGAGAGAGACATTGATCAGCTGCCTCTTGCACACCCCCCACTGGGGATGTACCCGCAACCAAGGTACATGCCCTTAACTGGAATCCAACCCGGGACCTTTCAGTCCGCAGGCAGACGCTCTATCCACTGAGCCAAACCGGTTTTGGCCATATATTTGATTTTTTAAAGTTGTCCCACAGCTCACCAATAGTCTGTTTGTTTATGTTCAGCCTCCTTTCTCTCTGTATTTCATTATTGCTTTTGCTTGACTTCAAGTTCACTAATATTGCTGTGTTTTGTTTCCTGCAGTTACTAGGCCACTGTTTATTTCACAGTGTGCTTCTCAGCTCTTGCAAATTTATCTTTAAAAATTTACTTTTATTGGACTTTAATATTTTTTATATTTATTAATATGCTTTATATTTTACCTACCTTGTTGAGCATAAGGTGTTTAATTATAATAAATATTTGAATGTCTCTGTTGACTAACTCTACAATGTTATTTCTAGGTGTAATTCTACTGAATCTTCTCATTAAGGTTTATATTTCTCTGCTTTGTGAATACCTGTCTCGTTTTGATTAAGGGTTAGATATTGTGATTTTTTTAATTTTACCCTACTGGCCATTAGATGTTTGTGTATTCCCTGAATTATAATTGAGTTTGGTTCTGAGACGCACTAAACTTCTTGGAGACAGTTTGTTTCTTTCAAGGCTTGTTTTTAAGCTCCTTTTGGGACCCAGGTAGCTATCAGTTTGTTGCTCATTTTTGCCATGACTGAGTCAGTATCCTTCTGAGTACTCTATCTGATGTCCTGTGATTTGTAGTTTTCCACTACAAGTAATAAAAACAGTAAATCCTCTCCACTTTTTGTTAGCATCTGGGATTGTTTCTTCTGTTTTACGTGATTATTTTCCTAGTCTTGCATAGTTTTTTTCTCACTCAGATGTTGATCAGCCCTTAGCTACATCTTGAGATGGGCTGCTTGCTCGTTTTGTTTTCTATACCTTACTTTTTCCCAATATGATTGCCTGCAAAATCTACATGCCTTGGATTTTCCGGACTCAGCTTTATCATCTGAACTATAATAGTAAGATTTCTGAGCTCCACGTTGGTTCCCTTTCCCTGTGCTGCAGCCTAGAAACTCATACCAGGGCTTTGTGCTAGAGAATCATAGGACCAGTTCCATTCATTTCCTCCTGATTATGAATCAGTCCCTGTATTCTCTACTACCTAATGTATGAAAACTCAAGATGTTTTATTTTTAATATTTTGCCAGTATATTCAGTAATTTCTAGGAGGATAAATCTCATCTCTCTTATTCTATACTTGCCTGAAGTAAAAGTCTCTTTATTTGTAATATTGAGAACTAAATTTTGAGGCACCCGCTGTTTCAGATGCTTCATATTCATAAGGAATATAACATAGCAAAACTGTTGATAATGATGCACGCTTACCATATCAGTGATGTACTAGTATTCCAGATACTATTATAGTTATTATTTTTATAAATCACTACTTAACCATACTTAACCAATATCACTGGAATATATATATATATTCCAGTGTGTGTGTGTGTGTGTGTGTAATGTAAAAAGCAAAGAAAATATATATTCTTATTTAAATTACATATTTCTTTTTTTTTAAATATATTTTATTGATTTTGTACAGAGAGGAAGGGAGAGAGATAGAGAGTTAGAAACATCGATGAGAGAGAGTCATCGATCAGCTGCCTCTTGCACACCCCCTACTGGGGATATGCCCGCAACCAAGGTACATGCCCTTGACCGGAATCGAACACGGGACCTTTCAGTCCCCAAGCCGACGCTCTATCCATTGAGCCAAACCGGTCTCGGCTTAAATTACATATTTCATCTACCTGGTAAAGACCAACATAAAACCGATTGAAACTAACAAGCAATTTCTTTGAAAATGTAAGCCAACATATTAGAAGTATAATTGGAAAATCTTTTTAAAAAATTAACCAAAAGAAAATGGAAAGAAAAAAAGTTCACCATAATTCCACTTGGGAGCATAAAAATACATTTTACTCTTAGACTATTTGCAAGTTATATTTAAAGATACCATCTCTGTGAATATTTATGTACTGTGAATATGACTCCTAGTAGTCAGAAATTTGTGTTCAGCTGTCACTCAGAGGGGCAACTTCAGTATGCAGCTTTGAAAAAGTCATTGAAAGTTTTAACATCTTTCTTCAAGGACATCCTTCTCTAGGATGCCAAAGGATGCCCTAGAAAGCCCAACACATCATTATGTTCTCTTTTGAAGATAGTATCCTAATAACCACCCCAACAAATTTCATTTTCCATTTACATCTAACATATTATAGGGGAAGTAGGGCCTTGAACATGGATAATACTTCAGAATATAGAGCATCTTTTCACATGAAAAACTTTTTACCACATTGTTTTGTTTAACCAAAAAGAAAATTTTGAGTGAAATATTTTGCTCTTGGATTAAATGAAGTAAAAATAATATCTCTATGACTTAGATTTTTTTTTTCATTTGAAATAAATATTTTTACCTACTACATGTGTTTTCTCTGGAAAATTTTTAGACATTTACTATATTTTAATTTTGGAATCATTTTACATTTACAGAAAAGTTGTAGAGATAGTATAGTGATTTTCAATATACCCCAACCCAGTTTTGCTCTTATTAGCATCTTAAGTTTGTACGGTATAATTAATGAACAAATATTGATTTGTAATCATTGACTAATGGTTGTATTATATTAAGATTGCCTTAGTTTTTAGTTAAAGAGTCCCATTCCTATTTTAAAATCTACGTGTGCTTTTTCAGGCCTCACCATAGGCAATTACAAAGGCTCCGCCTGACAGATCGCGTGGAAAAAACTGTTCTTTCTACACCAGACTCAGTATACAGCCATTGCAAGAGCCTCTAACGTGTGCAAGGACTCAGGCCTCTCTGGACCCGCCATGCTCTTCATGTGCTGACTATCCTAGGCCTCTGCCTCTTTTCCTGCATCTCTTTATATGCGAGCTTCAGGCACCTTTTCTGAGACCTCATTATGTGAGGAGGAAGAGAAAGCCTTAAAGACACTTTTCCTCACTCTAACTCCGTACTTAGTACATTTCCACTCCTAGCCTTACCCTGCATCACGCTCCAATATCAGTCATTAAAACTGCCATCGCCATTTGTTCAGGGCCTCCTCATTTGTGAGAGGATCCTGACTTCTGCACTGATTTACTAAACCTACTGGTGAGCCGGTCCACGGAGAAGATAGAACAGGGCAAGTCAGTGCTTCCTCTGGTCTTAGACTCTCCCTTATACTGCCAGAGTGAGTGGTTAAAAGGATAATCTGAGAAAACTCCTCTCTGTTGTAGTAACCAAGATGTGTACTTCAAACCAGTAGGGGGAAATATAGCTACCAGTAAACAAAATATTAACCATGGTAGGTTTATAGCAAAGAATGAACTGCAATTAAAAATTATAATGAAAAATAAAAATTATAATGAAAACTCATGTTACATCTTTTTCTGAATATAAAGCACAAGAATATGTTAACTAGTCTCATGTACACCATGAAAGGGAAGATTTGGAAAATGTAAATATATCTGGAACTTCAAACACACTCCTGTAGCCAAAAGTGTTATGAGAGTAGTGAGAGTGTCTCTTTGAAAACTTAGAAGGTATAGACATGGTGCTTGACAGTAATATTGCAAATAAAATCTAATTAGTGAATATGCTAATTTTTCTCCCCACCTTTAAATTAACAGGAAATGATATTGTTTTCAAAAGCTAAAGACATACAATTAGCTTTATATATCATATCAAAAGAATTGAGGTAACATTATAAACCTTAGCTTTTCATATATTCATATAGAAAATTCATTGTTGCTTCAAATTTTTAGAATTGAACAATCTAAAATTAAAAACAATACCATTACAAAATATTTTTCTGGGTAAAAAAAAGTGAACAAAATGTAATTTTTGGTAAATAATGGGTAATTTTCAGGGCATAATGAAAACAGAGAAAAAGTATAGCACAAAGACATGAATATAACATTTACAACCTCCATATAGCTTTTCACAGTGTTTTTGGCAGAGTTCCTCATTTAAGTCATGTAGCTTAGAAACAGTGTCATTTTGAATAAATAGTTTTCCTTTACAACAACCTAATACAGATTTTATGGTCAATTTATTTACATAAGTTTCCGTTATGCCATCTTACATTTAATAGAGTTTTATTTTCACTTATATGATATATTTATGTATGATCAATTGGATTTTTATCTTTTAATGTAATTTACCTTATATTACTTTGAGTTCCAATTTATCTAAGTAATAAGTAACTTTCAGTGATTGTATCTCTGGAATATACAATAGAAAATCTATTTGGCATATGTAATTACTCTGACTAAATCATCTCAGACACTCTTTTATAGTTGAATCCAAAATTGTTGTACAAAATCTTATATAATAAAAGGGTAATATGCAAATTGACTGAAGAGCAGAACTACTGGTCACTATGATGCTCACTGACCACCAGGGGGCAGTCATTCAGTGTGGTCAGTGTGCTCCCACAAGGGGAGCGCCACTCAGCCAGAAGCCAGGCTGAAGGTCAGGGTGCCAGCTGCAGTGGCAGGAGCCTCTCCTGGCTTTGTGGCAGCTCTTAAGGATATCCAACTGATGGCTTAGGCCTCATCCCTCTCCCTGGCAACAAGCCTAAGCCATCAGTTGGTCATCCTTCAAGGGCTCCCAGACAGCAAAATTGTGCAAGCCAGGCTGAGGGACCCCCTTGCTCCTGAGTGCACTAATGTCGTGCACTGGGCCTCTAGTTTTCTATTTTATTACTTTTTACAGAGAGGAAGAAAGAAGGATAGAGAGTTAGAAACATCGATGAGAGAGAATCATCGATCAGCTGCCTCTTGCACACCCCCTACTGGGGATGTGGCCACAACCAAGGTACATGTCCTTGACCGGAATCGAACCCGGGACCTTTCAGTCTGCAGGCCGACGCTCTATCCACTGAGCCAAACCGGTTTCGGCATGGGCCTCTAGTTTTATATAATAGACAAAACTCTCCATAAATATTTATCATCATTTTATTTTTTGAAACCCCAACCAGTATCACTAGATATCATCTCATGATGAAGAAAGTAATTAAAAGATGTGTTTCAGGATACTCAGTTTAACCAAGCTAATTTGCCTAACAATAGCATGAAATATTAGTAGATGTAAATCACAGAAATAAGTGTCATGAAGTCTTAATAGCTTCTCCTTTAATTATATATCCTGTCTTAATGCATAACCGAAAAATATTAAAATAATTAAAGTTACGTAGAATGCGAAATCTCTTAGATATTTTCAAGTCTCATTAATTTTGCATATTCCTATAATTCTTTTAAGACAGTCTTTGATGCTTTTGCTATGAGGCATTCTTAATATGAACAATGCTCTAATGCAGAAAATATGGTAATTTTTAAGGGAATTGACAACTGTAGAAAATTAGTTTCTATTGCTGGAGAATGACCCATAAAACAAAGTTTATACTCAGTACCAATCCTATGCATAGTATTCTGGTAAAATTAAAATAGCTGGAAAGAAAATAAAAACATAAATGGTTATATTATTTTTGCAATAATATTAAACTTTGTGAATAAATTAGAAAACAAGCCAGATACTTGTGATACCCATTGCATAAAATATAGGCTTGTGTTGTAACAAAGGAGGGAAGAATTGAATAATCTAAGTATTGGTATGGAAACCTAAAAAAAAAAAAAATGTCTAGGTATTGGCTTCCCAATGTTTGCTCATATTTTATCTATTATTTATTACACATAACTGTTTCTTTCCCCCTCAAAAAACCAAACAAAACAAAATTTTCCTGCTAGTATTCTTGCCATAGGTATCACTTCTATGTAATGGCTTCATTCTTGTCTGAAACTACTCTTTGTTTCTTTATTTTTCTCATAATTTTAATTATTCCAATGTATTCCTTTTATTCAATATTTCTTTTTTTTTTTTTCTATATTGAGCCACCATTACTAATACAGATTTATGAGAATCTTAAAACCTAAATATATATCTTCTTTAATTTATTTTCCTTATGGTATAGTTACCACATTATAAATCCTTTTCCCATTGATTATAAAAATTCCTAGAAGTATCTATACTTCACTAGCCTTGTTTCTATTAGTTAATTAAAAGCTCAAAATGTGATTGCCTCCTTTTTTCAAGATTTAACTATAAATCAGTTTCTCTAGTTATTACAATTTGTGATGTTAGAAATTATGAACTTTCAGAAGAGATTAATCAGAGAACTTATATGCATATATACATAACCCATGTACCCCGACAGTAGGGTGGTGAAGGCCTAAGGTGTTGGTTGGAAGGGGGTTAGAAGAGGTCAATGGAAGGGGACAAGGCGGCATAAGGAATATTGCTCATAAGAATATAAGTTCACATGCATATATGACTGCCCATTTTTTGCAAAGTTTGACATTTACTTGACCTCTTTCCAAAAACCAAGAATTTCTCAATCAATATTCTATTTCTACCTATTGGAATGTGAACCAAACTTTAAGGTCCAAGCTTAATTCCATTATATCCATAAATATTTTTAGCTTGCTCCTTTAAAATTAAATATCCTCTTTCTCTGTATTTTTCTGATTGTTCTCAGTGATACTACTTACTTTACTATATTGAAATGTTTATATACATCTATCTCTTTCTCTGTTTCCAGTTCTTTGTATTGAAAGGACTGTTATAAATTTGCTTTGAATAGAAAACTGCTTGATTCTGATATCAACAGCAACACAATGTGCAGATAGCCAATTAACACTTAGCTTTGGTCATAAAGGAAAGAATATACAGAATTTTAGATGGATGAGTAGAAATTCATTAACATTAGATAAATTGAATTCAAAGCATACTTTATTACATATGAATGAATATACCATAATTTTATTATGAAAAAAAATCATTTATTGTTGGGAAGCCCTTTTAGACAAAGAGATCTAGTAGATTTCATGTATTAAATAACATTGAGTTGAGTAAAAATGGTTATGAATAACAGTGGAATCTATAAACTGCACAGTCAATAAATTGAATCACATGGTTTCCATGTTCTCTATTTTAAAGCTTGTAACTAATAAAAAAGAAGAGCCACATATTTATTTAGTTAGTTGATTAAAAGTTGGTTGTAGAAATAACAAGGATTAAAATGTAATATAGTATTTGATGTGACATTAACTTTGCTAAAATATGCATTTAAATGTGTCTTTATCTCCATAAGAACTATAAAGTTTATCATATATGCTAATCAAACTATTAATATACCAAATGTGGTATATTAAAATGTGAGTCTGATTTTGAAGAGCTGTACACAATGTATTATATGAACAAAAGAACCTATATCTGTAGGATTTTATGAATATCAAAATCTGATATAAGAACAGTTGAGTAACTCCATAATATTAAAACATATTGTTATATTGAATTTATTTTTTATAATTCTGCACAGATTTTATGGTATAATATTTTTTTCTATTTATGTGAAAAATACCAATGGAAATTTTAATAGGGATTGCTTTAAATCTCTAGAATGCTTTGGGTAGAATGGAATATTTATTAACATTATTTCTGATCCATTAATACCGGATATCTTTTCCTTTTGTCTTTTTCTTCTGTTATCAATGCATTTTAGTTTTCTTTGTACAGATATTTTACTTCCTTGCTTAAATTTATTCCTAAGTATTTTACTGCTTATGATACTATAGTGAATGGGATAATTTTCTTTATTTTTAAAAATATTTTGTTGTTGGCAAGATTAGAATTATCCTGATACCAAAGCCAGATAAGTACACTATAAAAAAAGAAAACTGAGACCAATATCCTTCATGAATATTGATGCAAAAATACTCAGCAAAATATTAGCATGCCAAATTCAATGACACTTTAAATGAATCATACACCATGTTCAAGTATAATTTATCCTTGGGATGCAAGTATGCTTTGACATAAACAAATCAATATATGTGGGATACCACATGCATAAAATAAAAGGTAAACATCATAGTATCATCTCAAAATACATAATTTCATGATAAAAACCCTCAACAAATTGGCAATAGAAGGAACATACAATACTTGACATTGAAGTCACCTTTATTTTCAATTAGAATTTCCAATAATAACATGTTAATATAAAAGTTCCCATGTTGTTTCTGCATGACATGTCAGTTTTTATTCCAGACTACTTTTCAAGAAAAATAGAGGTAGTATCTCCCTCAGGGTCAGAAGACAAATTTGTTTCCTGAATAGGAAATTACAGGTAATGTATTTTCTGAAATAAAATTTGGGTGGGTTTTCCAGTAACTTCTTTAGAAGATTAGGAGATTCCTAAAATCAAGGTCACTCATTTCAACATGTATCCACTGTACATGTAGTATCCTCCTGGGCTGTTCCAAATATCTTCCATGGAACTTAAAAAGGCAACAAAAAGGTACATAAACCTATTGCTTACATTGCCTGCAGTGCCGTGAGTAATAGAGTCTTTTGTTTTTGATCTACAAATCTCACATCTTCTGTCAGCATATATGAAATTGTGCAAGGTCTTATGTGAATTTGCAAGTATAGTAAAGTCTCAGACTCCTTACAGTCTTGGCATGATAAGCTCAAATGTGGAATACATTTTAAAAATCATGCTATTCTGATAAGGAAACAAGAACATATTTGTTCATTGGTATGCCAAGATATCAATTAGTGAAATGACCCATTTGATGTTTGTTACTGCCAGACAATTTCCAGTTCACTCGGATTCTCCTGTCTTAGATGAATATTTCTTCTTTCCCCTCTAGTCTCACATCTATAGTGTCTTGTCTTCCCTCCTCATTCATAATGACTTTGTTTTTTACCTTTTGAGAAATATAAATCAATTGAGAATAGACACACAATTTCCACCCCTACTTACATGCCTGAGTTTATATTTTTATACAGTGCTTGAACTCCTATTTTTTATCTGGTGAACTCTACTTGGTATATATAAAACCAACTCTCCCACTTGTATACTAAATTCTATTCCCTCATTAACTGATAGATTTGATTTAACTAATTTTGCCTTCTAGCCTTTGACTTTAATGTTCTTTTTTTCCATTCAATTATTCCTACCAGTAAAGATACGTGCATAATATCTACCATTTAAAAGAATTGCTCACATTTTATGTCTTTTTGTAATTCCATTATTCTGCTCCCTATTTTAGTAAAACTTACTGAAAAAATATATTCTCCCATATTATCCACTCAACTTTCTTACTGCTAGTCCATCAGAAAATAACCTAAGGTTATCAATAAATTCACATTGCTAGAATAAAAAATGAAGTCAGAATCATCCTCAATCTTTGTTTCATCTCAAATGATGCAATTCATCCTTCCTCTTTTAAAGATACTTCACTTGATTTTTAGAACACTGTATTCAATATCTGCTTTCTACTTCATTAACCAATCTGTCCGAATTACCTTTACTTGTTTTGTTAACTGCAATATTGGACCTCAATTCATGAGTTCAGCTAAGAAAGAATTCAGACCCAGGAACTCTTAACACAAGAAGTTTATTTAGAATGTCACAGAGATAGAAGAGTTAGCTGGGCCTTATGGACTTAAAAAAAAGTTACAGAGCCAAAATAAGAATCCTTAAGTGTTTAGGAGAAAGAAATAAAAATACAAGTCTGAGAAAGGTGTGGCATGCTTGAGAGATGGAGTGGGGGACTGATAGAGCATTCTCTGGGTTCCTTGCCTTAAGGGTTTTCTAATGACAAGAATTTCAGGGGAGGCCTCAGGGGATGATCTCAGTAGAATATTCATCATTTTTTTCCAGATATGTCCTTTTGAGGTCATGATCTCTACTGATTGATCAATGCTAGGAAAGGAGGGTCATTATTCCTTGCATCTGGTTCTGATGTCAGCCATGGCATCTCTTTGTCTAGTTTTGCTTCTTCACAGAGATTAGAGCTGAAACGCAACTGAGACCTAAATGTTAGCTCTAGTTTGACCCAAACTCTGTCTCTTTGGTTTTGTTCTAAGATTGTTTGATGCAGGTCAGAATCTCACTGTTCTGAGAGCGTAACGATCAAGACTGTTCATGCAAGGGCTTATATGAAAATCCTCTGAGGCTGTTCTCCAGCCCCCTTGTTCCTCGTCTAAGGGGGTCTAAACTGCATGAATAACTAGATGCTGGGGGAGGAAATATTACCTTGGGGGTAACGTCCTAGCCTATAATAATTTTCTCCCCAGTTCTGCCTTTTGCTAGGCACACAAGATTTTCCACCTTGGTGACATTCTGTTTCTATCATCTCTGCTCTGCTCATTCCTGTCCAGTTGCCTACTATGTTTCTCATTGCTTCCCAGAACTCAACACTTAGACTCTTCTAAACATAATCCCTTCATGATTTTAACCAGTTCATAAACTTAAATGTTCTATATGATGAAAACTTCCAAATTTGTATGTGCATCTTGGACTTATCCCGCTAACCCCGCCTTATAAATTTGAATGTTAAATATTTGGGGTTAGGGCTTTAATATATTGATTATGTTGTGAGGGAAGAGTAACACAATCATTCAGTCCATGGTAGTTTTCCTTTTTTTTGTTGCTATTTTTCTGGTTTTGACCCTTCTAAAGTTTTATGAGTAGTTTATAGCACTTTTGTGTGACATGAAAGTAATTATCTTTCCTGTTTGCCATTTTTGAAAATAAACTTGTATTTACTAGTATTTATCAATGTATTTTACATGCATTTAAAAAATAATTATAGGTTTTCTTTAATTGCCACGTAAATATATGTCATAGTTAACATTTCTCTTATTCCAAGTCTATAAGACAAAATTCTTTAAATACTTATAAAGTTTTTTTCTTAATGAACTAGTAAATATTTTACCAGTTTAGCATATTACTAATAATAGTGGCAATATTTTTAGCAGATATACATGTTTGTTTTTGACATTAACTATAGCTCTTTGATAGCTCTTTGATATCTCTCTATTAAAAAAGATTATAGTTGGGACAATATGATATGTATCATACATATACACACATTCAGATGCATGTATGTGCTGTGTATGGAGCCACCTACAAAAACCAGATGAATTCCCACCCAATATGTATTTTAGATGGATTTATGACACCATATATGAACTAAAACTCAGTAAAAATATTTTGTCACTGGTTTATAATAACATAATGAGGCTTTTTGGAGAAAGTAGGATGACCTGCAACCAGGAAAAATAGGCTTGCTTGAGTTTTTTATTATGATTAGGGGGTAAGGCCAGGGGTTTCTTATCAGCACACCTACATGTGGGTTAGAATAAGAAAGTGAGGGAAAGAGTACTGAATATCTACTGATTCTTTCATATACAAAATGTCTTGGATGTTAGATGGCAAAGATAAAGAATCACATTTTTAAATGTTGATAATTATGATAATTGGGGAAAGTGATGACTCAGAAAGAAATTACCTATTCATGAAAAAATAAAAACCAAAAGTGGGGTGTAATGTTATAGACAGAAGCAGTCAAGCATAAAAAAATGAAGTCAGACACTTTATTAAAATATAAATGTGTCACTTAGGCTTTTCTGTTTCTAATGGAAAATTATATTTCTGGGTAAATTAATCACTTTATCCTATCTTTATACTTAATTAAATAGACTATTTCAAATTACTAATACATTTATTTGCATAGTCATTTCAGCCTCTCATAAGTGTATTTTATTTCTTTTTAAAATTTTTATTTTATTGTTTAAAGTATTGTAAATAGTAGTCTACATAAAGTATTTTAATTCCCTGTGTTTCTATGAGAATTTTGCATTTACAATCTTTAATTTTTTGCAGCAGCAGATTTGTTCTTCTAATACTCACAGGTTTTGTTATATGACATTTGTTTATTTTTTAAATAATCAATGTTTTATTAGTTAAACTATCCTGTTTAATATTTTTCTTTTCCTTTTCTTATTTGTTCTGCTTTATTCTTTTACTAGCATAATGGATTGTCTATTTAATAATTGTCTTTATTAGTATTAGTTTTTAAAGTTCTGCTTTTCTCCTAAGCACAACTGAACTAAATTAAGTAATTAATTCTACAAATTGATTTCCAATGCAACTTTTAGCATGTAAACAATATTCTCTTCTGTTATTAATTTCAATATAATAAGGCTGGTTTAGGAAGAGGCAATCTTATTATTTTAAATATCAGTAAGTGAAGCAAAATATTTTTATAATATAGGCAGCTACAAAGCATTTGAAAAGCACATAACAATTTTATCTTAAAATATTATAACAGAATTGATCACATAAAATTTGAAGTAATATTTGTAAAGATAATAACTGAGTGAAATGAAGTTAATTCTGACAACATCAAAACATATTTATACACCGTATTTTTCGGACCATAAGACGCACTTTTTCCCCCCCAGAAGTGGGGGGAAAAAGTCCCTGCGTCTTATGGTACAAATATAGCCTACACATATACTTTAAAAAAAAAGTTTTTTTACTTGCCCGGCTCTGTGTGCTTGCCCGGCTCTAAAATGGTTCTAAATGCTGCTGTTTACTTTACAGGGTTGATTACATGTGTTTATGACTGTGACGTTGGGTTTTAATGCACATAAAATATTTTAGGACACTATTTGTTTCAGAATCTTTTTTTCTTCATTTCCCTTCTCTAAAAACTGGTGCGTCTTATGGTCCGGAGCGTCTTATGGTCCGAAAAATACGGTAGTCCTAGCCAATTTGGCTCAGTGGATAGAGTATCAGCCAACACACTGAAGTGTCCCAAACTTGATTACAGTCAAGAGCACATACCTCAGTTACAGGCTCCTCCCCTGGTCCCTTAGTTGCGGTGAAGGCAGGAGGCAAACAGTTGACACTTAGATATTTCTCTCTCTGTCTCTCCCTCTCCCTTTCACTCCCTCTAAAAATTAATGGAAAAATATTCTCATCCTAAGGTGAGGATTAACAAAAAGATTTTTAAGAACAAAAAAAGTCATATACAAGCATGATAATCCTATCTTATAAAAGGATAATATGCAAATTAACTATTACTCCATCACAAATATGGCAGCACCCATAGCCACAAGATGATTGTGCCCAGTCCCCTCAGCCCTGCTGAAGTCCCCCAGTCAGGGGGCAGCTGCTGAGAGCAGGCATTCCACTCCTGGCCACTGATGGGCCTCTGAACTGCAGAAAGCCTCTGGGCAGCAGGTGAGGAGTGGAAGGCCCTGCAGAGAGTTACTGGCACATGGATTCATGTGCAGGGCTACTAGTCTTATATATAAAGAAGGAATAAACTTAAGTTGCTATCTGATAAACGTAAGCAAATTTATAATTGCAAATAATCTATTTCCAACACTATTCTTTGGCTGAAATAAGTAGAAATTCTTTGGGACTTAATTATCATTAAGAGACTTTGTTTTTAGATGTTTTTAAATTGAAATAATGCATGCATGCATATGCAATATTATGGGAAACTGATTGCCATCTATGATACTACTTCAAGTAATGGGATAGAATTTCATTAGAATTAATACTTAAGAGCCTTTTTTGCTGTGTTTGTATAACTAGATTACTGATAAAGCATTAGTCAGGTTTTATATCCTTTTATTTTTTAAATTTTACATAAGAAACGTTTTTACCTAGAAGCACTTTTTTCAATTAGAAGTGCTATACAATAACTTGAGACCTGTCCTGTGATTTAGACACAGGTTTGTATGCCTGTCTGTACAATACAGGTCATGGAAATGCTACCCACGTTTGATCAGGCATGATAATATCTTTTCATCATCAAGTGCATTGAAGAATAGCTTAAATTTACCACGATTTTACTTAATAACATCCTTTACTTTTACTTTATTAAATGACATTTTATTTTTACTGTTTAATTCATGTTTAATCACCCCACTTCCTATCCCTGCCATCTCTTTTTTCTCATATTCAAGTTTAGGTCACTCCCTAATCTTGCCTGGTACAAATGACAATTTCTGAGTTCAGCCTTTGTACTCATCAGGGTTGTCCCTTTCAACTTACTCTCTTTTGTCTTTTCATGCAGGCTGTGCATTTTTGGTTACATCCCTTGTTATCCATAAGATTTATCATTTTTTGCTGTTTCTTTGTTTTTCATTGCAGCACTTGGTACTTTATTTTCCTCCAGACTCCCAGCATTTCTCAGATGCATACTCATGCATCTATATTCTAATTAAAGTTATATATTGATGTACTCTTGGCTTCATTGGGTAGTATATCATTAAAGTAGAGAATGAGTCAGAGAGTGAATGTTCCCAAAGCATTTTATAAAATGTTACTCTTTGAAGTATCTTCTTTTACAGCAATTTTGTTTGTGCCAGTATTTTTTATTATAAACAATAGAATATCTAGGCTTGTGAAACAGGAATAATATTGATGAAGGTATACAAATAAATCTCAGTAATATTTTACTATATCAAACTTGTATTGCTTTTTAAATATATATAATTTATTTACAAAATTTGTCCTGAATGAAGCTATTCTTAAATCCTCTCCACCTCCCCTCCCCTTCCCTAAGTATTGATTTGTCTGCATTAATGAGATCCAAGGATAGAAATTTGTATGGGTTAGATACATTGTGAACTATTTTCTGTCTTGTTTGTTTTTCTATTTATTTAACATTTCTTACATTTTCAAAGTTACATGTGGAATTGTTCCTTTTTGGTCATCATTATTTTGTAATGAACACATATCCTTTCCTAATTTAAAGTAATTCTCTTAATTTTCCTTTGGGGTTTGTTTTGCTTTGTTATGTACCCAATTTTGTTGTTGTTGGGTGTTTTTATTTTTCCATTCAAACACGAAAATATTTTTTATCAGCAGAGATATAAGGCGTCATGGGATTGGAATGCTATGTATTTCTAAACTTGTGGTTTTCTTTCTGATCTTATTTAGCATATTACTATACAAATGTTGAGGCTTCTTTATCTGGGTATGGCTTTGAAAAAGATGTGAACAGAATTTAATAATTGCTTGAAACTTACTATCAGTCCAATGCTAAGTTTTCATAGATATAACAAGGAAAAATGTTTGGTTATACATTTCAGAAAACTAAAAGTCCTTTATTAATTCAAAAGTAACATGATTATGAGGATATGAGAGCTATGAGCTATTACTATGTAGCTATCCATATAATATTTATTTTTTACTAGTACAGTTTTGACAATAGATATGAAATAATAATCCATAGCTGTTATAAAAGGAGATAGATAATATATGAAAAGTAATTACCTCTATTTTTGTAATGGAAATACTTTTTAAAAATTCATTTGCATGTAATTTATTTTCTATCAATTAGCACAATTCTCTGTGACACCTAGAGCAAGACAATTGCCTTCTCAGTGTTTCTAGACTTTAGATATTTGCATATAATTATTTTGTCCCACAGGCCCCTCCTTTTTAATCAATATTTTTTCATTGCCTTTAGCTATTCCTCTATGGCATCCTTAATTTTTAATTTACAGTGATGCACATATAAAGGCTTGACTTACAATGTGCATCTGCAATCTAGAAAATAGGAAAGCACTGTGGAAAGGTATTTTTAGGAAGGGAAACAGATGCCATTTGTGGCATCTTTTGAACAGGCCATGAAATTTCCTTCTTTTTTATAACGAACACTAGTGAAAACTTAATTTGCTGTCTTTCAAAATCTCCTAAAAGAAAACAAAATGAACTATGTCAAATGTTGACTCTTCTTATTTCCCCAATGAAATGAAGATAAAGTTCTGTTAAGTTAGATATAAATAATTTGTATTGTACTAATGAACCTTTAAGTGTCTCAGTGAGATGCCTTCAACTATATTAATTTGTCATCACTGTAATTTGTTGTTTTGGTTATAATTTTATATAAATTACTTATAATGTAATGTTTCATTTCCAATATATATATAGTTTCTATTTTTGTGATATGTGTAATAAAGGCACTACAATCACAGGTGGTCATTTCTTTGTATTTTCTACTTCTACACTGTCATTAGCATGACTCGGCCTTCATAGCCCTGACTTCGTCTGGTCATCCAGTTGTATGGTCTCATTAGCATATTATGCTTTTATTATTATAGATATTTTATCTTTGCTCTTCTTGAAATAATATTTTCCTGTGTCTTAGAAACAGGTCCATATATCTAATGGTCCAATAGAGGTCATGTAAATGCTACTCATGTGTGATCAAGGTTCATCTTTGTTCTATATGGATATTCATTATTTCTAATCACATCTATTAAAGAAAACCTTTTCCTCCAACTGATTAGTCACCATCTTTATCATGAATAAAACTGCCATATGTATCTGAACTATGTTTATCAGTATTGTTTCATTTTAAAATTTTATATCCACAATGTCATTTTTTGATAGGCTTTGAATTGAATTTGTCAGTTTAGTTAAAAAAAAAAAAGTGGCTTTTTATGTCTCTTTAATCTTCTATCTCACATACCATTATAGAGGATGCCACCCATATACTCTTTTTTGTCTTTTATCCTTTCACTTTGGGTTTGTCCCTCCCTGCCTTTGTATTGACGAGATGCCCTCAGGCTGCCAGTATCCATTGTGTTTCTGTGTTGCACACATGTGAACGGGAATTTATGTCACAAGTGGCGGATTATAACTAAAGCCTGAGAGATGAGGGAACATTATTAACACTTCAGATCGCTTTCTGCTGATTGGACAATGCCGAGCTATGACCTGTACCATTTCTGAAGTGCTCTTGCACAAATGAACCATGGGGTGCCCTCTCTGATTTTATTTCTTGGCTTGACTGATTCCCATTCTGCTCCTACTTTCTGTCTCCTTTACTGAGTTTTCTTTTGGAACTAATAATTCCTTCTACACAATTTTCCCTCTCTGGCTTCCAGAAGCCTAACTAGGAACATTTTAAACCAAATTTTAACTAATTTTCCGAAAGATTTGTGAAAATGGGTAAAGAGGCAAGGGTGATTTCCAGTTTTGCATCTTATTCCTTGACAATTGAATAAGTGATGATGCCATGTAGTAATATGGGGAAAACAGAAGGAAAAAGAATTGATAGAGAAATTCCGAAGTTTACTATGAGAAATGTCATAGTTGAGAATACTAATATCTATCCAATGTTAAATGAGCAGGGCACTATGTAAATTAGAACTTAGGAAGCAGTTAGAGCTGTACATATGGGAATCACCATATATTAAATGGTACTTAAAATCATAGGACTAGATACAAAGATCTAAAGCAATTCCTTGTCAAGTTTTTTTTTTTAAATCCACAATGAAAAGCATTTTACTTCTTAACCCATATTCATGTAAAAATGCTGAAATAAACTTTTCACAAAATCATTTGCATTGATTATGCAGGATTGAATATTTGAAAGAACTCACAAGACTTTATAGTTCGGATACTCATTAAAGCTTTAATAAAGTTAAAACATGCAGTGCAATAGGAAGAAGCATTACAGACAATTATCGGTGGCCTGAGAGATTTCTCAGCACAGCTCCCCAGCGTCCTTTTAAAGCTACACAGGATGCAGTTCATCTTTAGTTTATGAACCACCAAGACATGCACAGGGGATCTTTGTCTTAAAGGAGCTCAGGAAATAGTTTTCATTCTCAGGCAGCTCTTATACTTCACTGTCACATTCCCAAGACAGATTATACAAGAAGTCAAGCAAGTGAAAGCTATCAATTTGTATATTGCTGAATAATGTAAATAAGCTTGTCCTGGGTGCTTTTCAAGGAATTTCCACCTTTAAAACTCATTCTGATCTTGCCTAGAGTTAGTACACAATTTCAGGTATTCTTAGAGATAAGAATAAAGCTATCCTAGTTCAATTATCAAATAACTTTATCTCATGCACTTTCTATGCATGAGGTTCACTGATTTTTTTTAAATACTTTAAAAATATATATATTTCTTGATTGATTTCAGAAAGGAAGGTAGAGAGGGATAGAGAGAGAAACATCAATTATGAGAGAGAATCATTGATTGGCTGCCTCCTGCATGCCCCCTACTAGGGATTGAGCCCACAACCTGGGCATGTGGCCTTGGCCAGAATGGAACCTGGGACCTCTCAGTCCGCATGTCAATGTTTTACCCATCGAGCCAAATCGGCCAGGGCTTCACTGATATTTTTAATTCAATTCTCATTTTGTTCTTGTTTTCAGGCTGCAATATGATAAAACACACAACTAGAGAGAATGTTGATGGAGAAGGAAGGGGACATGGAGGCAGGATCCTTGGAAATACCAATACCTAAAATCAGAAATAGAAAGAGGAGATAGGGAATAGCTTTGCTATTCTAACCTCCAGTATGAACGATGTGCCTCTTCAGATAGTACTTTCCTTGCCACCTCCAAATACAGGTGGGCACTATTTTCCTTGTCCTCGTTTAAAAGAAGGAGCGGAAATATTATGACTAATCATTATGCAGGTTGTTCAGTCTTTTTCCGGTACAAAAAGTATCCTGTGTGGAATGGTCATAGACTCCTTGGCTTTCAAGGCTCTCATGGAACCATGGCAACAATATGAAGTTGAAATGTCTTGAATGGACATAAAAGTTACATAAATATAAGCTTCCATCCCACTTTTCACCTGTAACCCTTTTATATCCCTTCTACTTCATTCTTTTTATTACCAGTGTAGATGAAAGTCTTTCTACAGTGATCTATTAACTGTGTAACTTACTAGCCTGACTTATAACTCCTTCCTTTTAAATATTATTTCCCCCTCTTAATATATGCCTTAAATTTCTTACCTGATCAATTTCTATCATTCTTTAAAAAACTGTTCAAATATCATCATATCAATTAAGCTTACCCTATTTATTTTAATTTCTCCATAAATACTAGTATACCTAATTTTTTATCAATATTACTGCTTTTGAAATTACTTTAATCATGATATAGCAATTTATATATTTGTCTTACTATCTACCTTGCAGTTTTATCAATGAGACATTTTTTTTGTCCCTTCATTTGTACTTATATTACTTAATACAGTTTCTGAATATAGGAAGCATTTAGTAAAGTGATTTGAATGTACCAATGAGTTAAATTATTATTTAGCTTTGTGGCAAGGCAAATGTTTTATATGGGAAGCACAGCACTATGCTATGTATAAACTTGAAAGATTTAAGGAATACATATAAATTCGGGGTCTTCTTAAGAATATACATTTTGTTGTATTTTTAAATAAATGGTATCAAATTCAATAAACATATATGTCAGCTCCTAATATGGTGTTTAAGGACATAAGCAATAGCGTAGTCATTTTTAATAGGTTGAATTATATGAATTTGCCATTTATGTAGTCACATGTTGAATATTATCAATTTCATATGTTTCAAACTAAATATTTCAGTACAGAAAAAAAAATCTGCATATATATTACCTCTCTGCCAAGCTTATAAAGCTATTTAAATATTTTAGCAAACTTTAAGTGCACACATTTAATTTATTTCAAATATAATTTAGATAAGCGTGATATATATGTGCATAAATACAGATATCTATCTATCTATCAATAATTGCCTTTTTGATAAAATTTTGCATAGTATGGATCTTGCATTTGAATAATGCTGAAACAACAAAATATCAGTGTTTGCAGTGACATCATAACAGCTCTTGGCAGCAATGGTGCTCTCAGTAATGCAAATATAGTGCATAATTAAGGTAGAGGACATACCATGATCAACAGAAGGAACACCTCCTCTGGATCCTATTTGATGACCCTGTATTATTGCTATGAGAGCAATGACTATAGTGTTTATTTTACTTTTATGCCTATAGCAATGCAGATACTCAGTGCATTTTAGATGTTATTACTGCTATGATTATTATTTGTGGTTTTTTAAAATATATTTTATTGATTTTTTACAGAGAGGAAGGGAGAGGGACAGAGAGCTAGAAACGTCAATGAGAGAGAATCATCGACCAGCTGCCTCCTGCATACCCCCCACCAGGGATGTGCCCACAGCCAACGTACATGCCCCTGACCAGAATCGAACCTGGGACCTTTTAGTCTGCAGACTGATGCTCTATCCACTGAGCCAAACTGGTTTCAGCTATAATTATTATTTGTTAATCCTGACCTCCTCTCTTATAAACATTTACAATTAAATGATGTCAGTTAATTTTAATAAAATGCTTATAGCTAATATTACCCACAACCTTTAAGAAGAATTTTCAAGAAAGCATGGATTACTTCTTATCTATATCTTATATCCTTCCCTGTGGTTTTTAACTAACTATTTACAACACTGTTGATAATTCTTCTGTATCTCTAATTAAAATTATTTAGTATTAAAAACAGATTTTCCTCTACTGCCAACTCTCAAAAAATAATGCATTTATCTTCTAAATGATTGAAGTAAATAGTTATGAAGTATTCTAATTATAAAGTAGATAATGACTTAAACAATTACTCCAGGTTTGGAGGGAAAACACAATCACATTTCTCACTGAACACATTGATGATAGCATATATTCACTCAACAATATTTTTTCCTCCCATAATTGGGAAGACTGAAAATTTTAAACCCATAAGTACAGAAGAAACTGATCTTCCTTTTGCTTTTATATAAAAGGCATCCTTTTTATATACCCCACAAGGTTGGCTGTTATAGAAATCTTAAAGTGTTGCAGAAACATAGGGGGCATTTTTCAGTTTAATTTTGATTTTCTTTCTGAGAAAGTAGATACTGGCTGTTCAGTAGCAGAAAGCAAGAATTTGAAAAACTGCCTTTAAAAAATATATATACTAACCCAGCTGATCTTTAATTCTGTGGAAACAGGGTGAAAAAGGAAGGCAACAATTGAATAGAACAGATTTCAAATGTTAGTTGCCTATAGAAAAAAAATTAAGTTTTAATATGTCAAAAATTGTTAAATGTTTATAATTTTTCTCGAAAGTCAGAGTGCTTTTTTTTTTAGATATATTTGAATGTGTCATTTGTGTATTTCTAACTTTACATGCTATCTTACAATGGTGAATATATATAGTTGAATTCAGAATAAGTATATTTTATATGTATTTATAATTACATAACTAATAATATGTATTTGTATATTTATATTCATCCTTAAAATAATTTGATCTTATTTTATTTTCTGCTAGACCACGCATTAATTGAATCATTGTACTTGCTATATGTGTTGCATATCCATTAGTTATAAAACATAGGTGATTTTAAAATTTCTATGTTTGTTTTAACATAGCATAACTTCTTATACTTTTAAAATAATCTTAACCTGGCCAGTGTTGCTCAGTGGCTGAGTGTCAGCCCTTCACCCATGCACCAAGAGTTTGCTGGTTTGATTCCATGTCAGGGCACATGACTATGTTGCAGGCTTGATCCCCAGTAAGGGATGTACAGAAGGCAGTTGATAGATGATGTTTCTCTGTCATCAATGTTTCTATCTCTCTCTCTCCCTCTCCCTTCCTCTCTCTCTAAAAACAACCCATTTTAATATAAATGAATGAATGAATGAATGAATGAATGAATGAATGAAATGGCAAAATATATGACAAATACAAAAAGGAAGCCCTGACCATAGTCAGCTGAGCGTTAGTGGCTTAAATTGCTAGGTGACAGCGCACTCTTTTATCCATAAACAATTCCGCAGAATACCAAAAGCATCCAAGGTCATTCTGTGATCATGATGGAGTGAGACTGATACAAGACCGTTCTATAACAATGACTGAGCACAAAGGAAAACTGAAACTGTCCAAATCACACAAATGATCTAATTTCCACTCTACACCATTCCTGCTAACGTAACTGTTGCTTTTTTAACGTGTAAAATTTAGCCTCACTTCATTCCTTTTACCTTTTAGGAAATAATTGTTAAGAGACTCTGCCAAACCCTATGCAGAGCAACACTACACTTTCTTGTACTCTCCCCAAAATCATATAATGCAAGTCAAAATCTTCTAACTATTCTCTCGTATGCTCTTTCACTGTAACACTGAATATACACATTGTCAGCCATTTCACTTGTTTCAGTGAGACAACTGGCTTTATTCTGTTGTAGGTGTGTTCCTTGTGGTCTTTAGGGAGAATTGAAGAGAAAATCCTTAAATGATCTATGCAGTTGTTGTATGCTATTAATCATCTGGTAGCAATGTGCATTTTTCTTAAAAAAGAATGCAATGTATAGATATGGAACATTTATTTTCTGCCAAACATCTTTGGCAATTTACATATTGTATCTTAACCACACTGTGAAGTTTTGCAATTTAAGCAAAGGGGTCTGTGGTAAATAATAGATCAGTATGTGAATTAGTGTCTTGTTGATAAAGAGTTTTATACTATGCAACACATGTATAGCAATGTGTTATTTTCATGTTTCTTACAATTAATGAATACCTAACAAAGGCATGCACTACAGAAAGAAGTCTCTTCTGTCTAACAGTGGTTTGCTCAGGGCAACTACCTATGAAATTTCCCATTACTCCAAACTCCATGATTTCATATTTGAAAGATAAAAGTTTTAAGGTTTAGAAATTTAGGAGAGCTGCCCAAATGTATACTGCTGGTAAGTAAATTAAACAGTATAATCACTCTTTTGCATATATTTTGATCCAACATTTCACATTCTTGCCTTTATCATGCTCCCCTTTACAACTGTTATCAACTAGAAGCTATTTTGGCAAAGAAACATGTACTTTTGATGTACTTGAAGAGTTCAATAAAAATGGAATTCACAATAGTATAAAAAAAATCTTAAAAGCCTATAATCATTAAATACCATATTAATAGTATTAATTTTACACATTACATTATTTAAAATATACTAGCATTAACTTAAGTAAATCTTTGTTCAATGGCATTTATGCTTATAAGTAAAATAGTTTATGATTCTTGGGAGATAGTAATCAACCTGTATAAATTTAGGGACAAACTTGTAATAGGATTACATGCCATCCAGATTTAAATTGGGTAAACATGTCAATTTAACAAATGTAGACCTCTCTTATTAAGTAAAAATAATCTAAAACATCAAATAATACATTTTTATAAAGTATTATTGGAAATATGACTGCATTTAAACAAAAGAGCATCGTAAAATGTTATGGAAAGGTTTGGAGTAGCTACAAATCACAGTTGTGTACTGCTATAAAAAGAGACATCTTTGAAAGTAGAAAATATAAGTATGAAAAGATCAAATATTCCTATAAAACTTATACTTCAGGAAATCAGTTTTGCATAAAACAAAATGAAAGTTTTAACAAAATGAATACATAAGTGAAATTCTGGCAACTATGAATTAATAAAAACACTATACAGTATTTATATTATACTAGAGGTCCAATGCATGAAATTTGTGCAAGGGGCTTGGCCCTTGCAGGTCCTCACAGCATCGGCCAGCCCACACAAACCCGGCTTCATCCAGAAGGTTATCCAGAAGGACGTCCAGAAGGTTGTTCGGCTGTTTGGTCTAATTACCATATAGCTCTTTATTATATAGGATATCCAGAGACATTATCTATTTAGACACATTAGGATATAGTATGATGCTGTGCTACAAAAACAGACTCTTCTAAAAAATATATATATAGGAAAAAGAAGCATAGAAATAAATGCAAGTAAAAGGGAAAGTTTGGTTTTGAAAGCTAATAAGATAGAATTATAGCATTATAAAATATGATTATTGAAATTAACAATATGAAAGTCATCAGGACTATTGGTGATATATTGGATATAGATGCAAAATTGGAGTGGGTTGAAGGGAATGTTTGTGTGTATAAAATAAGGAAGAGTGATACATGGAGAATATGTTGAGATGCAAAAGAATTGGTTTTTGAATGCTCAAGCTTAATTTAAATAGTGGATTGCTCAGGGCATGTTTGAATATTGGTGACAATGATCCAGTAGAGTGGGTACATTTAATATTCAAGAAAAACAAGAAATAAACATCCTGGAAAAGATCCAGAATATAAGTGAGATAATTGACCTTTGAAAGGAGGGAGTGCTTTTTCTGTGTTAAACAATGGAGGATAAATTAAAGATAGATACAAATATTATTTGTTTGTACTGTTGTGTTAGAAACTTGAGGAAATTACCACTTGTTGGCTCTTTAAGCCTTTTAAGTGCAAAGTGAGGTCAGCAGCTGAGGATGAAGAAGTAAAAAAGAATGTTCAGTATGTGAAAACAGAGGGGGAAAACACTACAATAATTAACTTCCCTTACTACTCATACCTAAAAATGTAACCAGCTCATCCCCAATATCAATATATTTTAATACTCTTCTTTGCTTTCTTTGAACATGGCTTTCAAAATATTTCAGTTTTGAATATTTTTATATTGGAATGCTATAAAGATATATTCATTATGATTCTACCATTTATCTTATAAATTTTCCATTTTAATCCAAAATGCCTAATTTACTGATTTCAATCTTAGCATCATGGCACTTGAAAGTATTTACAAATTACCAAATTTAATTTTCATGAATTAAGATGAAAAGTATAATTATATCTTCCTACTTTAAGAATTTTTCATTGTTTCCCATTGCCCTTGGAATAAAATTCAAATATTTTCCAGTGGCTTCTGTTGTTCTGCATACATTATTTTCCCCTCCTCCTTTGACTTTTTTATTCTCATGTAGAACATTCCAACCAAAGTAGCATCCTTGACTTAGCCAATTTCCCAAACTTCTGATAGAGTATACGACATTTCTTGTGCCTACAGTCATTTTCCTCTTTTATGTCCATTGCTTCATATCTCAGTGACAATGGCTATTCCTTAGAGAAATAATCTCTTCTTGCACACTCCATCTCTCTATTTTCATCAAACACTTCCTTTTTTCCCTCTTGTGCAGTGCATCATACTGAAATTACAGTTACGTATCACTTGTTTTCTCCAGTGTGTTGAAAGCTCCCAAGAAGCCATGGATATTGATTCAAGTATTTGGGGCTCTATCCTCACTGCATTGCCAAGATCCCACCATACTACAAACCTAATAAATACTTTAGATGATGTATATATGAATAAACTCCCCTCTAAGGCTGTCTGTTGAGTGGGCATTCCTGTATAGTGAGAAATTAAATGAGATCATACATAAATAAAGACATCACTTAGAGATTTAACCAAAAAAATGCCAATGATAATAGAGATTTAGAGTAAAAAGGAATAGTGACATTTTACGATGCATGAATAGTACTTTCTTTTTAAGACTGTCATATAACACCAAATTATTTTACTGTCCTTGCCGAATGGTATTTCTCTGCTCTCAGGACCAGTTGAAGGGTATCCTAGTTCTTATTGTGATTGTTAAATTTATTAATATAACTTCAATGTTTTATGTATTAATATTGAAATAGGAACTGGGCTAATGTAACCTCTATTTCATGATTTTATGGACCCGAACAACAGTTTGAATTACCTGCATAACAGTTTGGTTATGTATGAATGTTATGACTCCATATACAAGGAGAAATACTTTCTAAAACATAGCTTCCATAAATTATTCACTCTTAATAAAAATATTTTTGTGAAATGCAAATTTGTGCAATGATAGTTAGCTCTCCAAATATTAATATTTATGATATTAGCTACATAGAAACAATTATTGGTTTATGACTTTATATATGTGCATTTAAGTGTGTGTGTAGATATGTTTCAGTAGGAATATGGCCTTTATAATAATTATTAAATTTATTTTACCAGTCTGTCATCAAAATAATTTTAAATGCTCTATAAGCATACTTTTTTTGAAGCTTTGATATTTGGAAGTCTTGACATGCTTGCCTAAAGAGTTCTTCCATCTTTCTGCAAATAAAATTAATAATTTTTAAAGGAATCCAAGAGATTTTCTAGCAGTTACTTTAAACTGATAAATTATAATAATATTGTTCATGTTAACTGGGGATAAGTTATAACACAATGTCTTCACCATGATCTTACTATCACTTCTGCTCCAAGAAATTATGATTGCTAAGATCTGATCCCAATGAATTAAGCTAATAATCTCAGCTTTAACTTTTCCTGTCACACAGCTTTACCTTCTACATTGGCAAGGTTTGTGATTTGAATAACATATTCATTAAGTATTCCAGTCATTTTGTAAAACTGAGCTTGGTGAAAACTGAACCATATCTACAGCTTTTCCAACACTCACATAAAAACATGTATGTGAACAAAGGAACAAATTATACTTCTCTGCACACCATGTGCCTTTCATTAGACAATTTGATTCTAATTGCTTGTGTATGGACCTTGTTATCTTATTATAATCTCATTTTTAAATATAAAAACTGTTACATCAGCCATCTCTAGTCTTAATCATAGACATTAATATACTGTTCATTGAAATTCAATTTGACAGCATCTTTAAATTCAAGATTGGCTTGCTAGAGACCTCCAAGGTCATGATCCGTCAAAGCAGTGTTTGTCAAATTGCCCTGACACACCTCCTGCATAAAAAACTACTCTTTGATTATTAATGTGCAATAGAAAAATGGCATAGCCTTGCATACTGATCTTATAGATTAAGAAAAAAATTGACAAAGTGAGCAGGCAAAAATATCTTGAGTTAAACCTTGTATAGATGATGAATGCAAAAAAAAAAAGAGTATGATATGTGAATTTTTACTTATGATAAAAGAATGTGAGCAGAGAGAACTAAAAAATAAAATAAAAATAATTAAGAGGTAGTAAAAATATGCTTGGAGGTAATACATAATAGTTCAACCTCATTTTTTAAGTGATTATAAGTATTTGAAGGGTTATGTTGCAGTTATGCTATGCTCTATGCTCTGTACAACGTTATTTAATGTCTGTATGCTTTTTATTAGAATATATTTTAAACTGTTCGTATAAATGCAAAGGTACAGGATAATATTTATTATAAGCCACTACTTAAAATGTCACTTTACTGATCAAAGTGTTTTAAATAAAGTCTTAATATATTAGACTCTTAAAATAAGGGAGAAAATATAGAAAGTCGAATACTTTATAAAGGCAACAGAAGCTTACAAAGTAAATTATCAACTCAAATACATCTGATTGCTTGTGGTTATGTTTCATTTCTTAGATGTAACCAATAAGACCATCTAAGTCAGATACTATAATAGCAATAACTTTGCAAAGACTTTGAACATTTATTGTTCATCTCCCTTGCATGCCATTTGATTCAGGGTGCTTCAGATCTGAAACAATTTGAATAGAATGCATTCTATGAGTTTGAAATTGTTAGTGGAGACAATAGAAAGAATCGTTTTCCACTCGATGTTTTCAATGGTATCTTATTCATGTTTATAAGGAGCTAATATGCTAAGTGTCCCTTCCCCGTCTGACTGGTCACTATGACACGCACTGACCACCAGGAGACTGATGCTCAGTTCAGGAGCTGCTGAGCTGCAGTGACTTGGCAACCATGGTTCTCGGGTGGTGCACCATGAAACCAGAGAGGAGGGAGCCCAATTCCTTGTAGGGCCAAGCGATTCCACCTTCAGCCATGGGTTATGTTGTTGGGGCACTGTGGGCCCTGAATCTGGTTTAATGCACATTTGCATCCCACACCCTGTGCAACAGCAACTTTGCAGAGTGCCCTGTCATACTCCAGGATCTCTCAGGGGATGCCACAGAGCCAGTTTCGGCCCAGTCCCCTCGGGCCAGGCTGAAGGACCCCACCTGCAGGAGAGACCACACTCACTCCTCAGACACCATGGCGGACTGTGGGAGGTTGGCTCTAGGGCGTGTCTGGCCCATCTTGCCACAGTGGCCACCTTCTAATTAATTTCCTTTCAATGTGCACAAGTCAGTACACCAGGTCATTAGTGTCTTCTACTAAGACCAGAGGTAAATATACTTAGTAAGGGAAACTCCACAAACAATATACTATATTTTACTTGAAAACAGTTTCTATTTATACTTTTGTAAGAAAATACACATGCGTACATACTTTACAATTGCATAGGTAAAGAAAACATAATTTCTGATTTTCCAGAATAATAAAGAGCACACAAATTAAGAGATAAATGACAATGGAATCAAAACTAAAATTTTTTTCATTTGTTTTTTACTTCGTTTTTGCTTTGTTCTATACTTGTCAACATTCAAATACTTGAAATTTACTATATGATTTTTCCTTGCCAAGGCTTTTTAGTGGATACTATATTGTTAATTGTAGCAACTTGGGAATGCCGTACCTTTCTTAAAATTTCCATGAAAGGCAATAGTGACCTAAAAATGAGTGTACAAAGCAGTCTGAAAGGATGACAAAGTTTAAAAAAATTTGGTTTAAATGTCCTACAGACATGTCATAGGAATCCCTAATAACTATAATGAAAAAAGATTAGCCAAGGGACTTATTCTCCTTATTCCTCATTATTTCTCTTTATTCCTTCTTATTTCTGCTCTTTGCAGGGTACATGAGGAAATTAGTTGGGAAAAACTGAAGAATGTAGGAGATTGGATAAAAACAAAAGACCTCAACACAGTGAAGGATGAACAAAAGCAAGACTACTGAGTAAGTAGCTTTTCAGCCCCAAATACCTCTAATATAAATATTGGAGATGCATTATCAACATGAGGGCTATTATCAATACTTAATCAAAATAGAAAAATACAAAATAATCTTTTCCTTTTTTTATTACGTTTTATCCTTTGTCTCCAATCTACCATTCTCACTTCACAGCCTTCAAAAGTTAGAAATCAACAACAACAATAAAAACAGAAGCTTTTACAGGCTGATCTTGGAATAATTTTGTTGTGAGACCCAATATTCAACCTATGCTTATTTATTCATTGTTTTAAAACATCATTTTAATGGAAGTATCAAATTTGTATAGATGTTATACTTATTCTCAGAAGTAAGAACATCATATAAAAGATGATAAAGAGGAGAATAAGATGGTCTTTCAAGTGAGTAAAGTGTAAAATGGAGACAATGAGTGGAAAAACCAGAAAGACTAGTAGATAAGATCCATTTCAAGGTATTGAGTTGTTGCATGTAATTTTGGCATATGACAAGAATATGTTTTAAAAATTTAAAAACATACTGCATGCCTTCACATAATTACAACATAATGACAAAGACATGTATCCATGGTATTTAATACCAGGTGTTAGGCACTGTCACAGACTGTGTTCCTCAGAAAGCAATGCTTAGACCTATGCAGATCTATACACATAAATGAATTTTATTGGCAAACTTCTCTGGAAGCCAAACCTATAGGAAGCCAAAGAAGCAAAGGAAAAAGTATTTATGTATGAACCAGGAAGTCTAGGTTAGATTCATGGTCAGGGCACATGCCTGGGTTGTAGGCTTGATCCCCAGTAGAGGTCATGTAGGAGGCAGCTGATCAATGTTTCTATTGGGTCGGCAAGTAAGTAATTGCGGGTTTCACATATATATGGCTTCAGTTGAATTTTTAGGTTTGCAGACGTAGTAAAAATGTAAAACACATTTTGTTATTTGATAGTTGGCTATTCAGCTGTTAATCAGTAAAAAAAGTTTTTTGATCTGTTTTGTAGTTTTCGTTTGGCGTTCGTTGAAAAATGGAAAATCAAAAGGAACATTTTCATCATATTTTGATTTTTTATTTCCACAAAGGGAAAAACGCATCGCAAGCTCATAAAAAGTTATGTGCTGTTTATGGTGACGAAGCCTTAAAAGAACGGCAGTGTCAAAATTGGTTTGCCAAATTTCGTTCTGGTGATTTTTCACTCAAAGATGAAAAACGCTCTGGTCGTCCAGTTGAAGTTGATGACGCCCTAATCAAAGCAATAATCAATTCGGACTGTCACAGTACAACACGTGAGATTGCAGAGAAGCTTCATGTATCACATACATGCATTGAAAATCACTTAAAACAACTTGGCTATGTTCAAAAACTCGATACATGGGTTCCTCACGAACTGAAAGAATCACAGTTAACGCAACGCATTAGCAGCTGCGATTTGCTAAAGAAACGTAATGAAAATGATCCATTTTTAAAACGACTGATAACTGGCGATGAAAAATGGGTTGTTTACAACAATATCAAGCGGAAAAGATTGTGGAGCAGGCCAGGTGAACCAACTCAAACAACATCAAAAGCTGATATTCATCAAAAGAAGGTTTTGTTATCAGTTTGGTGGGATTACAAAGGAATTGTCTACTTTGAACTCTTACCACCCAACCGAACGATCAATTCTGATGTCTACATTGAACAACTAATGAAATTAAATAATGCAGTTGAAGAAAAGCGGCCCAAATTGACAAATCGAAAAGGTGTTGTATTCCATCATGACAATGCAAGGCCACACACATCTTTGGTCACTCGGCAAAAATTAATGGAGCTTGGTTGGGACGTTTTGCCACATCCACCATATAGTCCTGACCTTGCACCATCTGATTACTTTTTGTTTCGATCTTTACAAAACTCCTTGAATGGTAAAAATTTCAATAATGATGATGATGTCAAATCGTACCTGATTCAGTTTTTTGCTAATAAAAACCAGAAGTTTTTTGAACGTGGGATTATGATGCTGCCTGAAAGATGGCAAAAGGTCATTGATCAAAATGGGCAATACATTACAGAATAAAGTTATTTAGTTCCATGAAAAAATTGTCTTTGATTTTCTTTAAAAAATCCGCAATTACTTACTTGCCGACCCAATATTTCATCATTGGTTTTTGTTGTTGTTGTTAATAACATTAGCAAAATGATTAGAGTATGGCAAAATCATTAATGTTAAGTCAGGTTGAGATATTTACAAATATTGCCAATTTTGCTAATTTTTATGTTGTCTAAGAAGATATTTCATTTTGTCTATTTTCCTCAGTCATTCATTTGTGATCCCATATTTATGAGATGCCAAATATAGTGTAATTTGAAAGCAATAATCAGAGTCCTCCTATAACAATAATTACAGGTTTGGTAAATGAGTCCTCTCAATTAACTCAAGCCATTACACCAGTAGCAAGCCTACAAATCATAATTACAGTATACTGTAATGGGACACCAGAAGAGATGTGGTCAGACAGTCCCCTCTCCCCTCAGTCAAAGGGAAAGAGCTGACCCCTCCTCAGTTTTTATCATTCTCTTTGGAAAGATTTCAAGAGTGACATTGGACAGCAGTGCAAAGTCCCCCTTTACTTTGTTGTGGCTTTTCTTAGGATGTATGTATATACACATCTTCTTGGCAAGTCCTAAGACTGCAGCTTCTTTGTTCAGTGAGTGAGAGAAAACTCTCCTTTCTTTTTCCCTTCCCTCCTCTGTTTTAGCAGTTCCAGGGTGATTTAAGCTATGATTAGAGAGAAGAGGTATTAACTATTTATTCTCAGGTGTCCTTGGGTGGGGAAGATAAGGTCTCGATGCAAGATGGCTGCAAGATGCCCACGCTGTTTGGCCTTGTTCAATTCTCTTGTCTCCATTTCTCTATTCCACTTTCCCAGGCACTTCCCTAGCTTCTTGCTATCTTGTCACAATACCTTACTACTGTGAGCAAGAAAATTTAAAATAAATATATAATAGATTTCTTAAAATTCTCACATAGTTCAGAGTGATCACTGAATTTTGAACAATTATCCATCCTCTGAAGGCATTGTCTAATTAACATTTTTTTAATCAAGAAAGGCTTTGGTTTTCAATTAACGTGATTCATTCTTTTAATTGAATTGTGAGATGAACTTTAACAATTTCTAGAACAGCACTTCAGTTACTTAGATCATAAGCATGATTGGGGCTGGACTTAAAGATTAGCATATCTTTTGCATCCAACACAAATATAATTGTGTTTTTCTTTTTAAATTGAGATCAGCATGCTTCTTTAGAAAGTTTGAAATAAAAAGGGTTTATAAATGTTTTCCAAGCCACATGACAGTGGTTAATAAATAATAATTGTTTTTATAATTCCATTAGAAGATATTGCCAAATAACCTAACACTTTCAGTATAATCTATTTCAGAGATTTCATAAATCATTTAAGTAACCTGGATGAGAAAATTAAATTCACAGACCCAAGTAACATATTTTGTATTTTAGCAACATGTTCCCAAATATATTGGAATACTGATTTTTTTATAGCATCAAATCTCAGACATCAAATTACAATCTTGGCACTGACTCTTTTCATTTAACATAACCAATATCAACCCAAATATCTTCATATTACTGTGTATGATAAAAAATACTCCATATTTCTACTATCTTTTCTCAATTCTAAATTTATGAAATTGACTAGATTTGATGTTATTTATGTCTCAAAATTTGTATTTTTGGTACTGTGAATTTTTTAAAAATCTTTATTGTTTAAAATATTATATACATCTTCTTTTCCCCCCATTGACCTCTACCCAGTTATCCCCCGCCCCCCAAGCACATGCCTTAACCCCCCCCTACTATCTGTGTCATGGGTAATATTAATTTTATCACTATTTTAATATTTATTATAATATGGGATGCTGGTTTATCTTTAAAAGTAATAATACAAAGTTTATCATATCATTACATTTAAATAAATATGTCTACCCATTAGGGAAATAAGGTTTTAAGATAGTAGTATAGTTAAGACATGGCAAAGTGTGGGAAATTACACTTAGACAGGTGCATTTTCCTAGAAGGAATGATTAAATTTTGGTAAACCTGCCTCAGAGCATTGAAAGGACAATAGGATTTTAAACAAGTTTATTCTCAAGAGTTATTTTTCTTCTATATATTCAATTTTTATAAATAACTCTTCTTGTTCATTTCTAAATTCAAATGCCCCTATTTTACCATATTGCCATGTGATTGATAGTGATGTAAGTTACTAAGTATGTTATAGGGCTTTTCTTCCCCATTTCTTAAAACATTGTAAGATTTTTTCATTAAGTGACAATTCATATAATAGAGTATTTTAAGCTTCTAAGCTATATGAAGAAGGCTTTGAAACATTATTCTTATCACTGTGTATTGTAGTAATATCCAAAGTTTGAAAATGAAATTGCTACCTGCCAATTTAAAAGCATAGAATTGTACTGATGGCATACTTATGTTTTGTCAGAATGTTTTTACAAAATAACTTTTATAAAAATCTAAGTTTCTTGACATTACTTTTTAAAATTTATAACACATACAATTGAAAGGCTCTTTTTGAAAATTCAGGATATTAAAATGAAGGGGCAATGATAACTGGTTATGTTGTTTAAGTACAAATGAATATTCTGTATATATTCTATATAAAAATTCTATAATAATCATATTTATAGCCATGATCCATAACTTTTAAGCAAATGTTCAAAAATGAGGTTGCATGGTCCAATTTCAATGCACATTGATACAGTGAAGAAATTGGACTTAAAATGAATTAGCTCTCCTATGGCCAATACATACAACTTATATGCATATATGTGTAACCCATGGACACAGACAATAGTGCAGTGAAAGCCTGGAAAGGAGGCAGGAGTCGGGTGAAGGCAGTCAATGGGGAAAAAAGTGGACATCTGTAATACTTTCAACAATAAAGATAATTTTTTTAAAAAAGCTTCATTCTTAGAATGTGAGCTCTGGCTACTTAATTAATCAATAAATTAATGTTGACATTTGTTAATGGATGGATCCAGGCTTTCATCTGGAAGTGTTTACTTACAGGTGGTAGATAACCCTCATTATACTGAAAAGTAATGGATTTTCTCTTATGGCATAATAGTCTTATTAGTTGACTTTGTCCATCGAACCTATGTCATAGCATTTCACATTATACATCAAGTAAAGAAAGTGAAATATAGAAATTAGGTATAGTTACTTTTGAAATATTTGGCAATTGGAATGGAGGTAAAGTTGATGAAACTCCTTAGGGAGAAGAGTCACAAAACACATGTCAACTATCAGACAGAAATCTGAGGATTCAATTCAGAAATGCATATGGAGGCTGGCAACCTGGGATCAAGATTTTGAGAAGAGTTTCTACCTTTAGATGTCAGCAGTAAGAAAGAAGGTTGATTTAGAAACAGTCATTTTCCGAAACAGAGCCTATGAGCTGACATCAAGGACCACAGAATGAGTGAAGAAGGAAATATACACATGTGATACACACACACACACACACACACACACACACACACACACACACGAGTATAGAAGTTGCCATTCATCCAAGCAAAATCCAGTGGCTGTAGAATTAAATTATAGATTGAGTTTCTATTCAATGGGTATAAAGTTTCAATTGTTGCATAATATCATACAATAAGTAATAATACTTTATTATACACATAAACAATTGTAAAGGCTAAATCTCATGTTAAATGTTCTTACTACAATAACAAATTTACCTAGATTTCAATTACTGAAATCTGCCTAACACCCACTGAATTCCTTTTCCTCCACTTTATATACAGAACAATAAGCAGATAGCTGTTCCAATAAAAATGATGATGATGATGATGATGATATTTACTGAATGCTTACTGCACTGTTAGCTTTGAGCAATATAAGTGGATTTTATTGTTATGTATATTCATTCCATTATAGTATCCATTTATGTTTATATTTACAAATGGATTTAATCTTTGTGAGAAGCTAATATAATATGAAGTGTTCTTTTATTATTTTATAAATTAACACATTGACTCATCAAAATCTAAATTGAGACCTGACTGATATTGCTAATTTGGTTGTAGTGTCATTCAATACACTGAGAGGTTTCAGGATCAATTCCTCATCAGGGCACATACCTTGATTGTAGATTCGATTTCCAGTTGCAGGTTTGATCCCCAGCCCAAGTCTGTAAGAGGCAATCAATCAGTGTATCTCTCTTCTTTTCTTTCCCTTTCCCTTCTATTCTTTCTAAAAATTAATGGAAACAATGTCCTAACAACAACAACAAAAAATCTTACAAAGTTTATTCTCAGACTGCTGTAAAATAAAAATTCAAAAATAAATCTAAATATTCCCAAATATCTGAAACTTAAACACCACACTTTTAAATAATGCTTGGATCAAAGAAGTCTCAAATTTAATTAAACAATATTTTGAACTAAATAAAAAAAAAGAAAACATAACATCAAAATTGGTCAAATGCAGGATTTTATTTTGATGATATTTTGTGGAAATCTGTCACTGAAATTAATAAATTATCTATCTATCTATATCTATAGATATATATATATCTATAGATATATATGTTATAGTTGTGTGATGCTTGATTTTTTTTATGATTAATTTTAAGTGTCAACTTTCTGTATCTGTCACAGTATACCTAGATGGCTAATTATTATTCTGGGTGTGTCTGTGAGAATGTTCAAGAAGAGATTAGCATTTGAATTGGTGGGCTGAGTAAAACAGATGGCCCTTTCCAAAGTGGTTGTTTATCATTCAATGCTTTGAGATCCTGAAAAGTACTACAAAAATGCAGACAGAAGAAGGTTGAATTTGCTGTCTGCTGACTGTTGGCCCGGAACATTTATATTATCTTGCCTTTTGTCTGAGGCTGGTGTCTCCAGTGACTCTGGTTCCCAGACCTTTGAACTGCACCACTAGCTTTCCTGGGTCTCCAGCTTGCAGACTGCAGTAGTGGGATTTCTCAGCCTCCATAATACATGCGCCAATAAGTTATATTGACCACACACACACACACATTAGAATATATATAATGTATGTATATATGCATATATAATATATGTTATATATTCTAATATATATGTGCCGATAAATTATGTTAAATATCTTTATATATATATTATATTCTGTTTTTCTGAAGAACTAACAGAATTTGTTTTTCTTATTCTCTGAACACATGGACTATTGTTTATCTTAAGTCGCTAACATAGTGCAAAACATATTAGAAACCCAACAATTATTAAATGACAAATTTACAAATGGAGGAGTAATATTTACCCCGTTGTGGATCCTGTATAATAAAAGACTAAAGATATTATCTAGGATGGATGCCAACTATTAATACTAAAGCATAAAAGAAAACAAAGCCAAAGCAAATATTACATAACCCTAATAAATTTAAGGCATTGTTATATTAACAAAAATATAATCTCATTTCAATATTTACTTTTTAAAATATTTTCTTAATTTGTGTCATCTTAAGTGCTTGAAAATATATTATTTCCAGAAAAATATCCATAGTCTTAAATACTTAGAAAATAAGAATTAAAACTTTTAAATATTATTTCAGACAGATTAAAGTATGCCTTTTATTCCTTTCAAATATAAAATAATATGACCCAAATTATCTGTATTCTACTCAGTAAATTCAATTCTAGATAACAAAGAGAATGTGACTAGATTTTGAATTGGTTTAATTTTAGATCTGAGTTATAATATAATAAACAAAATTGTGGGTTTTTTCCCCCTCTATTTTGCAGTTTTCTATCATGAAGTAGTTTTTTGAACCCAGATTTTCAATTAAAGTTACTTATTTGATTATAGTGAACATTTGATGAAGTTTCTATCACCTTGAGGCAATTTCAATAAAAAATAAATAAAAAGTAATTTTTTCCAAACATGAATCTACCATATTATATGAACCTGAAAAGAAAAATGCTTATAGTAGCCAATACATAATGATACTTATTACATCTGTTTCAATATATTATATTCAAATCAGGTACATCTAGCATGCTACTCCTCTGTCCTTTGGCTGATAAAGCTTTTGATAAGAAATCTGTTTGTTTACTCGTAATTTACCTAGGTAATGTATCATTTTCCACAGTATCGTTTTCTTATATTAACTTCAAAAGTGATTTTATCCTGGGAGAAAGCTGAGAGTTATTATGAAAATAGGCTCCAAAGTTGTTTAGTTTGATAACATCTGTTTTGTGATGCGGGTGAGTACAGGTGTTTATTTTACAGTAATTCATTGAGTTCTTCCTGATTTTCATACAATGTTCTTTACAAGTTTTAATAAAATGTAAAACATTTCAAAATAATGAAAAAGTATTTTATGCATATTTCAAAATAGTTTACAAACATACAGCTATGTACACAAACTCTTGTTTTACATGAAAACATTCAGAGTAGTCTGTATCATGTATGGCATCCTTTTCTTTTTTTATACAATGGTATATTTTTAAAACATCCTTCTAGCCCTGGCCTGGGTGGCTCAATTGGATGTGTCATCTATTGATGAAAAGGTTACGAGTTCAGTTCTTGGTCAGGGCACATGCCCAGGCTGCAGGCTCGATCCCCAGTGCATGAGGCAGCCAAATTGATTTGTCTCACATTACTCACTCTCTCCCCCTCTCTCTACCTTTCTCTCTAAAAATCAATAAAAACATATGGAAAAATTTTAAAATCTTCTATGTTAGTTCATAATTATATATCAAGGTCATCTTATTTTAAAATAAAAATGCATATCTTTATAAGAAAGTGTCTTGAATTAAAAGGATAATGTGTTAATTGAGTACTTATTTATGCTGCATTAAAATACATTACACGTTGTGTTCTGAGGTTGGTACATAATTAGTCATTTCTTCATAAATGTACCATAATTTACTTGCCAATAAAAATAGCCTTGCCTATATTTATCTAAAAGATAAATATCCAGAAATTACATTTCTCATAAGAATAAGCACTACCAATTTTGATAGACAATGTAAAATTCATCTTCTTAATTGATTAAACCAACATTAATTCCCATCAGTAATATAAATGGGTGACTGTTTGCAAATTATCTCTTTATGCTAGATAATTAGCAAAGGATATTTTTAAGTATGATAGGCTAAAATTAGTATTAAATGTGGCTTCAATATGTAATCATTTATTAAAGCAGACATTAAGCATACATTAAAACATATAATGTGTTTTTCAGTAAATTAATTTGACATTAATAATTTTCTACTGTGTTATTTTTCCTTTTCTTATTCATTTTATATGCAATGATGAACACAAGATCATCAATGGGAGATACTGTGTTATTGTGTTTTTAACACATAACTTTTTTAGTGGCATAAGCATAAAATTAATGCAGATGTTATATTAAGGCCTTCATATATAATAAAGTGCTAATATGCCAATTAGACCGGATGGTGGAACGACCTTCTAGAACCAATTCTTGATACTGTAGGATTCACAGTTTGTCTGGTTTGTGTTGACAACTACCGTACTACCATACCGTATACAGGTATTAAATTTCCTTTATTTTCATTTAACAATAAGTGTGTACTGTATTCTTCTTCATGGAAAAATAAGACATCCCCTGAAAATAAGACCTAGAGCATCTTTGGGAGCAAAAATTAATATAAGACACTGTCTTATTTTTGGGGAAACAGGGTATAATATGATTCTTTCTATGAAAGCTTTCTATTCTTCAATGTGTGAAAATATTATGCTGCATATTCATGACAAGCAAATTGCTAAACTGTGATCAACACAAAGCCATTCTTAATTCAAGATACATACTTCTTTAAAGTAAGTTTTGTCATGGTATATCCTTGGATAAATAAGCTAATTGAATTACTTAATACTTATATCTACCTATACAGTTATTCTTAATATACTTAATACATAATAACATTGCTATTACAAATAGCAGTATCAATAAAAATAGAAGTAATGAACAAAACAACATCAGTTATCTTACAGGTATTTTCAGTTAGTTATTATAGTTATTAAGAAATATAGTAGAAGATACTGCCATTTAATTATAATATTAAGGTAGCTATTTTAAGAAAAATATTAAGACGATTTGTTTAAATGGAAAATCAAATAATATTTGTTTGCTTTCACATACCAAAACATTTTTAACCCTAGTTGTTTTTAGGTTAATACTTTAAAATATTAAATACTGACTGGAATGCAATAAAGTTTTTTCAAGAAAATTTTTATGATGCTAATTATCATATAATTAAATAATTCTTTTAAATCTTTATGCACAAGTACAGTTATAAAAATCATAAAACAGTAGGGTTCAGAACAGCATGTACTTTAGTCTTCATTTATAAAACAGAACTAGTTAGCAAAAATTTCCTGTTAGTAATAACCAGATATTTGTGTAAATCAGAGAATTTTTTGCATGGTAGTTCATAGTCACATATAATGGTAGCTATGTGTAAGAAGTGAATTTTAATAGTAAAATCTTATCTACGTATAACTATATTCCTTAGAAAATATATCCTCATTCTACCTTTCCTTGAAACTGTCTAATTAGGCATCTTTTTACATTTCTATCATACTTTAATAAATAATAATAGACTAGTGTACATTATAAGTTTAAATCAGTATCCAAATTTTTGTCCATTCTCATTTATACTTAATCATGCTAGCATTTCCTTGAGTACATAATATATGTTGCTAGTGTGCTTCAAATTCCACAAATAAAATTATGCTTTCAGACAAAGAAGGTATTTATGGCGGCACCTAAACAAAGCATCCATTCGAATAAATAACACATTTCATGTTTGTGGTTGTTGTTTCCATATAGTACTTCATTTGTGAATAGTGAAACATGGGGGTTCTGGTTACAGATTTTTCTTCCTGTGGATTCTTGTCCTCATGAACTTTGAAGAATAAACTCATGGAGAAAAAGACTTGTTTAATAAAAAATGTAGAATTTTATTGGGAGCAGATACAAACTCCATCTGGGCAGGGGTATCCACAAAGGGGACCTCCTTGGAAAACACCCCCCCCCCCCCAATGGGGAAAACCTGCTGTCTCTCTCTCTAATGGGAAAATCAATCTTTAAAAAATGTGTCTCATGTCCCTTGGTCTCCAGTTTATATATACTGCAATTCTTTGTTTGAACCTAACCCTTTCTTATTGGTCCCTTAATTTGGAACCCCCATGTTTTCCTCATTGTCCATTCTGCTCCTTAGAATTAGTTTTCAAAGCTCAAAACCCATGTGGTACCCTCCCCTTGTCTTGCTGGTTGGAGTGGCCTTTGATCTCCCTTCTGCCCAGGCTAGAGATTCTAGCTGCCCCTATGCTTAGTTTATGTATGTTTTCATTGCTCTGGTAAAAAATATTTCTATCTGCCTGTGGCATTTATCTATCCTCTGTACAAGTAAGATAAACATCCTGACATCTTCAAGTTTCCATCTATATATTCCTCTCCCATGGACGCACATCATTCCCTAAACCTTCCTAATTAAGTTTGCTAGCTAACCCTTTCAATAGGACTGGGGAACATCTGTATAAGGCCCACAAAATCATTAGGTCTGGCCCTACCAATGCATTAGGGATGAGTTACTTAAACGTTTGATCAAATATAGCAGACAAATTTTTAAGTTGACTTTCTAAATATCCAAATGGCTCTTGGCAGAAAAGATCCCCCATCCCTGGTTTAAAATCAATGCCTCCACAGGTAACTCTTAATTCCAGTCTTTTAAATTCTAACATCAATGTCACCTTTTCCAGGAAGCATCATCAAACATCATGGAGAAGCTTATGGTACTCTCTTCGGTGTTTCAAAACCATTTGATCATGACTGTTCCTTGATCACACCTCTGTTGTGGAATCTACTGCACTCTATTGTTATTTATTTGTATCTGTTCTTTCTCATCAGTCATGGATCTCCTTGAAGGTAGAATGGTGCCTTAGTCACTTTCATGTGGCTTACTCTAGCATGGTGACATGCTCTATGTGGTCATCTTTACTGAAGGACTAAAAGACTCAATGAATTTTATATATGGAAATCTTGTAAGAAGAATTTTTACCAAATACTTTATACCTATTATTATGCCCCCAGCCAAAAAAGCAAGCATAATTTTTTTGAGATAGAAGGTATATTCGCTAGTACTAATTTATTCTGTAGTTTCATAAACCTTAGCAGCTACATATAATATCTTTTTAAGAATGTTATCCTTTAAAAATGTGGCATCATGAGTAAATGGTGAAGAGTTTAGGTTTTCAATTTTATAGCTGTAGTATCCAAAATATTTTATTACAGCACATGAAGAAAAAACTCCATGAAGATGTTCATTTTCTTATATTCTTCACAAGTGGAAGTTGTTTTTTTCTCTCACAAACCACATATTACAGGCTGAAGATAAGATCAGTGCCCTTTTTGCCCAATCCCTGAGCCATATATAGATCATTATTTGTCCACCTTCTTGTAATGCTATTCAGTCAATTTGCATATGATGCTTTTATTATATAGCATAATACATTATAAATTAAAAAATGGACAAAAGTATACCATTCAAGTCCTAATATAAGAAAGATTATCTAGTTTTACAAATGTCAAAGGAGACATATGAAGAAGTATTACAGTAGAAAATATCATAACATAGAATTATTCCACCAAATAATAGTTCTAAATTTGTATTCCTTGGTGACACAACTTCAAACTGTATAATACAAATTCATAGAACTGAAAAGTGATTAAAACACATATCGTATACTCCGAATCATCTCAGGAAACTTTCAGTGCCCTTCTCAATATGTGATCAAATAAGCAGAGAAAGCCTAGCCAGGGTGGCTGAGTGGTAGCTGGTTGAATTCCCTTAGGCACATCCCAGGTTGTGGGCTCAATTCCCAGTAGGGTGTGTGCAGGAGGCAGCTCATCTCTGTGATTGATGTTTCTCTCCCATCAGTGGTTCTGTATCTTTTCCTCTCCCTTCCCCTCTCTCTAAAATCAATAAAAACTTATTTTTAAAAAATAAGCAAAGTATCAGTAAGTTCATAGATAATTTGATTAAAAATTCTTAGCAATTTAACTGCATATGTAATAGTGTACATAAATATGCATACAATTAAAACTTTAAAGTATAAATGTTTACCAAAAGTGTTCATACTCTGGACCATGTTATAAACCTCAATAATTTTCTAAAGTTTCAACAGTTACTTATACTCTGTTCTCTAATCTGATTAGAAATAAGTATGAAATGAATAATCTATAATAATAAAAGCATAATATGCAAATTGACTGAATGGCCAAACAGCAGAATGACTGCCTAGATGTCCTCCTGGATGACCTTCGAAGCAAGGCTGCAGCCATGGGATTGAGGCTGCCACTGCTGCAAGGGATTGAGGCAGTCGCCATGGCTTAGAAGGCCTATTCTTGCAAGAATTGCATGCATCAGGCCTCTAGTAATAAAATAAAATACTAGGAAACACTAAGATCTTGGAAATTAAGTGGTGCATTTTAAAATTATTATTGGGTCAAAGAAGAAATTAAAATTGAAATTTTAAAATGTTTTAAATTTAACACCATACATTTTACATTTTAAAGCTTCCAAGATGCAAGTAATGCTATACTTAGAAATATTTTTTTTAAACTTAAACGATGTTATTAAAAGAACAGCTGAAACTGATTAAGTATCTACTTCAAAAAGATAGGAAAATATTATAAATTAATCCTATGTAAGTGATAGAAAAACAATAGAACAGGCGTCTTCAAACTACGGCCCGCAGGCCACATGCGGCCCGCAGAAGAGTCTGATCTGGCCCGCCAGGTTTTTTGGGCAGTGAGCGCAGCCGAGGTGTTACAGTAGGAATTAGTAGTTCATATAGTCCGGCCCTCCAGCTCTCTGAGGGACCGTGATCTGGCCCCCACTTTAAAAAGTTTGAGGACCCCTGCAATAGAAGTATAGAGATAAAAATTAATAAGGTGCTCATTAAAATATAATAAAGAAGCAGAATTAAAAATTATTACTTCAAAAGCCTAATAAAATGCATGATCTTCTAGCATGCTTGAGAACTACAAAAGAAAAAAAGTGCACATTAATAGTACTGGGAATAAAACAAGTGTCATCACTATGGATCCCAGCTTCAAACAAAAAGGTAATAATAGATATTTGAGCAATATTACATTTACATAAAAATGGCAGTTATATGGAATAATGTAATTTTCCATGCATTATACAAAATAATGGGGAAAAAAACAATTCCGTGCTTCTTTTATGAGAATAATATATTCTCTATAAAAAAATAATAGTCCAAGAAAAATGTAGTAAAATCTAATTGTATTCATGAAAACAGATGGCAACTCTCAAGTGTTAATGATCCTAACGCAGTGATGTACAAACAAAAATAATGTCATCATGAAACTAAATTTATTCCAGAAAGCAAACCTGATTTAACATTTAAATATCAATAAATAAAATGTACATCATTAAAGATAAAAAAGCACATAATCTTCCCAAAGATGTCAAAAATACATTTGCTACAACTCAGTATCCATTCATTATCATGATAAATTAGCAAACTAGTATAAAGAGGTAAGTCTTAGAAAAAGAACAGAATTTAAACTGTTGTTAGTAACTAATATTAATGAACTAAATTGTAATAAATGAAATTCATATACACAACTGTGAAGGAAGTCCTGTTTGTAGTATAACCTGTGTAAAGAAAATTGATATTTTGCATAGAAATTATGTTAAAAAACAAAGACATTGTATCAAAGAAAAAATAATTTATTTTCATCAGAAGTATATTATATATTATATTACATATATCGTAATAATCCTTCAGTATATATAAAATCAACCTAAGCAATTCTACTTTATCCTCTAATGAGTGAAGGCAATAAAATAGCACAATAGGTATAGAAAGACAAAAATAAGAATTATCTGTGTATTTTAAGACTATACTAATAAACCAAAGACTAAAACAATACAGTAAAGGTGTGAAAAATAGAGGTTAAAGATACACAGAGAGCATTTGCTTTGTGAAAGCCACCTATATATATAAAAATCTAAGTGACCATTACAACCAGTTGTCCAAATGACCAGTCGACCAAACGACCAGTCGACTGATTGCTGTGATGCACACTGACCAGGGGAGCAGTTAGACATCAATCAGGCTGGCATAGGAGTGGTTAGGGGGTGATTAGGCTGACAGGCAGAAGCAGTTAGGGACAGTCAGAAAGGCAGGCAGGTGAGCATTTGGGAGCCAGCAGTTCTGGATTGTGAGAGGGATCCCAGATTGGAGAAGGTGCAGGCTGGGCTGAGGAACACCCCCTCCCCCTGCCCCCATGCATGAATTTTGTGCACTGGGCCTCTAGTATTGTGTATAAGACCACGTGTGTTAAGAGGTCCTTCGGAGTACTATAACTGAGAATCACATGGGAAGATTATAAACTTTATAATATTTGAAAATGACACACCACTGAACTAAATTAGAATTTCTAGTGATAGTACCCAAGCATTAGTTTTTTGTTTGTTTTGCTTTTTGTTGTTTTAAAAATTCCCAGCTAATTCAAATACACATCCTCGTTGATAACTACTGCTTAGTAGTTCCTTTATGGTCTTATGACTTTATACAAATCAAGAAAGATGATTAAGTTGGTAGGAGTTGATGTTCAACTTAAATTTTTACATTTTTTATAGATAAAGAAAGATTCCTTATCTCTTTTTTAATGTATATGTATATATATGTATATATATTTTAATATATGTATATATATTTTAATATATATGTATATATATTTCAAAGAGGAAGGGAGATAAGGAGAGAGATAGAAACATCAATGATAGAGAGAATCATTGATCACTTGCCTCCTGAATGTTCTACACTGGGGATTGAGCCTGCAACCTAGACATATGCTCTGATGGGAATCAAACCATGACCTCCTGGTCTATAGTTCAGTGCTCAATCATTGAGCCACACTACCCAGGCTATAGATATCCTTTTTTCCCCTTCTAAGTTGTCAATATACACTCAAACTACTCTAAATTTTAAATTCATCTTGTTTCACTTTTCTATCAAGTTACTGAGATGCCTTGCCTGAGGGATATTCATTCTTATTTTATAAGCAAAGGGAAAGAAAGTATAATTACATTAAAAATTAACTCACATATTTAGCACAAAACAGTTCTCATTTCTGAATACAATATACTAAAAAAATCAAGTTAGTTCTAGTATTTTTATTCAGGTTATAGAGTTTGTTTTTTAAAAATATGTATTTTTATTGATTTTAGGAAGAGGAAACAAGAGGGAGAGAGAGATAGAAACAGTGAGAGAGAAACATCAATGAGAAAGAAACATCAACATCAATTTATTGCCTCCTACAAGCCACCCCTGGGGATCCAGCCTGCATATGGGCTCTCCTAGGACCTCATCCCCATTGTCTATCTCCATGGGTTATGCATATTTGAGTGCAGGTTCATTGGTTGACGTCTTCCCACCTACCCTACCCTATCTGCCCTCTGAGTTTCGACAGTCTCTTCATGCTTTTATGACTCTGGGTCTATTTTTGATCAGCACTTTATTTGGTTCATTAGATTCCATATATGAGTGCAATCATGTGATACTTATCTTTCTCTGACTGCCTTATTTACTCAGCATAATACTCTCCAGGTCCATTCATGCTGTTGCAAATGGTAAGAGTTCTCTATTTTTTATTGTTGCATAGTATTATTCCATTGTGTAAATGCACCATAGTTTGTGTTTTTTATATATATATATATATATTTGTTTTTGTTTTTGTTTTTATCCACTCATCTGCTGATGGGCACACAGGCTGTTTCCAAGTCTTAGCTATTGTAAATTGCACTGTTATGAACATAGGGGTGCATATATTCTTTCTGATGAGTGAGAAAATCCTTAATTTTAAAAGAAGGTCTTATTCTTAAAGTCATGAGTTACAGAGAAAATACCTATCTTCTTTCAAATCTGATCAATTATTTAATTGGGGATCCAAAAGAGAATGAAATCTCTTTGACTTTTGGCCAAGCACTTAATATTTATTATTTTTAAAATGTTTTGAATTTACCTATAAGTAATCAGTGCATACTGATTTCTGTGAGAAAGGAGAACCTAACTTCAGTGGGCACCTGCCTCAATTGTAAAACAACCTCCTGTCCTGCAGAAAAGAGAAAGCTTGTTTTTCCTTTAAGTGAAGCCACTTAAGGAACACAGATAACCTGTGAACCCCCCACCCCAGCTCTTAAAACTTCTCACTCTTTGTTTCATAGAATTGGGTATGCTGCTTTGTCTGTGCTTTCTCCCCTATTGCTGTCAATAGTATCTCAGAATAAAATCCATTTTTGTTAGCTTATCTAAAGCAATTTTTTTTTCTTAAGAGTTCCAATATATTAGGTGAGTTGATAAACTTCTCTTTTTTCTCAATCCTCTGTGTGTAAAATGACAGACTCTATCTGACAGAATTGTTGAGAGAAATAAATGAAATAATGCAAGTCAAAGTATGTAACACTAACATACATTATACACTGGATAAATATTTCCTTAACAATTCTTCTTTATCAAGATAATACACTTTAAGCGCCCAATTTTTCATGGATATTGCTGGCATTGATCTTGACTTTCAACACACTTGAACCTATCAAATGTATGAAGGAATGTGCACGCTCCTTATCTGTATCTTTGCTTCCCTAATCATTAATCTGAGAATATCTTGTGCTTCCTTCTATAATGATGATAATGGATGTTGAAATTGCATCCCTAGAGAGTCTACTAAGCAAAAAGAAGTGCTTACATGAGATGTGGCATCAGTCTTCAAAAATTTTACAATTAATGGTGCCTGATGACAAGCATGGACACAAATAAAAATAATCAGATGCATAACTAAGTTAGAGTTATAATAGAAGTTTAAATACAGAATGATAAAATAAAAATTGCCCCCTTACTACCTTTGAAATGCAAAATAACTTTGGAAAATATTTCTGCTTCAATATTTAAGTTAAAAATAATGGGCTTAATCAAAACAATTATCTGTCTCTGATGTCTGAGTTTCTCACAATCGGGAAACCTGTCCTAGAATCAAGGACAACTGGTCCCTGAATATTTCTGACGTTGCCTGACTCTCTTCTGTTCTCCAGTGGTAATCTGTAGAATTACTTTACCTTTACTTCAAGACTGAACCATCCTATGCTGAAAGCAATTGTCCCAATTCCTGCATGTCAGGATTAAAAATGTGAGATCATCAAACCTCAGAGGGAAGGTAGGGGAGGGAGTAGGTGAAGGGTAGAGGTCAACTAAAGGACTGGTATGCATGTATATGAGCCTAACCAATGGACACAGATACCAAGGGGCTGAGGGCATGAGTTGTGTCCTCTCTACCCTCCAATTGTCCCTATGACAGCATAGCTGGGGACACTGACCTCAATCTCCATCACTACTGCATTAGCCCCTTAATCCTCTCACTGGTTCTATGCTAGCCTAATTCTACACCAGCCATTTTATTTATTTATTTATTTATTTATTTATTTATTTATTTATTTATTTACTTATACAATTTTTAAATGTTCTAATTACAGTTGACATATATTATATTAGTTTCAGATGTACATCCTAGCAATTAGACATTATATAACCTACTAAGTGACCATCCTGATAAATCTTATACTCATCTGACAGCATCCATAGTTATTAGAGTATTATTGACTATATTCCCTAATTGTACTTTATATCCCTATGACTATTCTATAACAATCAATTTGTACTTCTTAATCCCTTCACTCTTTTCACTTATTTGCCTAACCCCCTTTGCATCTGGCAACCATCAAAGTTTTCTCTCCATCTATGAGTCTGTTTCTGTTCTGCTTGTTTGATTTTTAGATTCAATTATTGATAGATATATATTTATTGTCAATTTACTGTTCCTATTTAATTGTTTTTTTTCTCCTTCTTAAAACAAAGACCCTTTAACATTTCATATATTTGTTTGGTGGTGATGAATTCTTTTAGTTTTTTCTTAATCTGGGAAGCTTTTTATCTGTCCTTAGATTCTAAATGATAGTTTTACTGGGTAATTTTAGTTGTAGTTCCTTGCTTCTCATCACTTTGAATACCTCATTCCAATCCCTTCTGGCTAGAAAAATCAGCTGATAGCCTTAGAGGAAACTGTTTCTCTCTAGCTGCTTTTAAAATTCACTTTGTCTTTAACCTTTAGCATTTTTTAAAAAAATATATTTTATTGTTTTTTACAGAGAGGAAGGGAGAGAGATAGAGAGTTAGAAACATCGATGAGAGAGTCATCGATCAGCTGCCTCTTGCACACCCCCTACTGGGGATATGCCCGCAACCAAGATACATGCCCTTGACCGGAATCGAACCCGGGACCTTTCAGTCCCCAAGCTGACGCTCTATCCATTGAGCCAAACCGGCCTCGGCACCTTTAGCATTTTAATTAGAATGTGTTTTGACCTGGGCCTCTTTGGGTTCATCTTGTTTTGGACTCCTGAACTTACTGTACTTGTATGTCTATTTCCTTCACCAAGTTAGGGAAGTTTTCTGTCATAATTTTTCAAATCGTTTTCAATTTCTTGCTCTCTCTCTTCTCCTTCTGGCACCCTCATGATGGGAATGTTAGTACACTTGAAATTGTCCCAGAGCCTCCTTACACTATCTTTTTAATTTTGGATTCTTTTTTCTTGTTGCTGTTCTAATTGGGTATTTTGTTTATTTGTGTGTTATTATTTTTTACTTCCTTATATTCCAAATCGCTGACTTGATCCATCTACTCTACTATTGATCCCCTGTATAATTATCCTTCATTTCAGTTAGTGTATCCTTCATTTCTGACTGGTTCCTTTTTATGGTTTTTATGTACTTTTCCATGCTGTTGAAGTTCTCACTAAGTTCCTTGAACATCTTTATAACCATCATTTTGGACTCTGGATCTGATAGTTTGCTTGCCTCCCTTTCATCAGCCATTTTAAAAGACCTTGTTAATAGTCAAATACTATTTCATTTATTTAGTCAAAATATTTCTACAACTTCTGATTTCACATAGAATAAAACCCAAACACTGAATGGCCAACACAGTTTGACATCTACCCATGCCCTCCTCTACTCTTCATCTCATATAAAACTTCACTCACTTTTGTCCCTTTTATTCCCTCACACATATTACATTTCTGTTTCTAACCTTGATTGGACACTTGGTTTCTGAAGTCTTATGTTCTGACCATAGGAAAAAATAGCATCATATATTGGTTGCTGTTTTAGGAATTATTTAACACCCTATATGTTACTTCTTTCCCCAAAGAGTGTTGCCATCCATTTGCCCGACATCAGCCCTAACTATTTCTGATTTACATATTTTTCCCACATCAATTACCACCTCCCAGTATAATATATAATTTTCTTGGTAATTATGCTTCTTTTCTCGGTCATTTTTTTCTCCTCTAGAATATAGATTTTATAAAAGCAGGGGTCCTTGTCAATTTTGTTCATTTATGTGACTACCCATAACAGGGTCTTGCACACAGTGGAAGTGCCATAATTATTTGATGAATGAATGACACACAAAAAAAGTGTCATTTTAAAGAAATCTATATTACGCCCAGGAAACTAGAATATAGACATGCAGCTTACCCATTCAGCATCTGTCTACTTTTACTCGAATTATTTTATTTTCTCTGAAAATGAATTTAAATTGTTTGGCATGAGACATAACATTTCTTGTTTTACTTGGCAAGACACCCGTGACAGTTATATTTATTGTTCAATTTTACCATGCATTCTAGACATATATTGAAAGTAGAAGTTATAAAAAGAACTAACTTCTAACTCAAGTTTAAGGAGTTAATCTGGACTGTCAACCTATATTAGTTTTTACCCATTATAATCCTATTACATGAGCACATTCTAAAAGAGCATGTAGTGGAAAATGTACTTTTATTATAAAATGAGATTTACTAGAGCCTACATTACTGTTCATGATTATAACTAAATTCTCAAATATTCAGGCATTAGAATTATCAAATTTTGTTCTCTTGAAAATATTAAAACACAATGATTTAATATTCTCAATTTCTTAAGCCCATCAAAAAGTAATTGATGTCTTAGAACATCTACTTTACTTGACAGCTCAAATATATTTTATCGTAACTCAAGAAAGTGTTTTTGTTTTAGCAATTGTAGAATAAAGAGAGGGAATAGGATAACTTTCTACTCTAAGAAGAATAAAATTATGCATAATTTAAAAAATGATATATTTCATATCATTCCAACCTTATAATATTGTTGTTTTTATCTGAATTCTAAAGTTAATATAAAGTGTATATTAGTGTTTTACTTTCTTTTTTAAAAATTGGTTAAATATTCTTAGAACATGGAGAATATAGTTGAAAAACAAATGTACATATGAGAAAATTTTTCCTGAACTCATCTTTAATCTGATATCATTAATTATTGTCTGTTTAACTATTTTTAAATATACTTATATTTTGAAATAATTGTATCTCTAAATATTTTTCTGCTCTCATTGTCTCTTTATCATATCATTTTCTTAAGATCCTTTATGTACATAATCACTTAAGACAATAAACTCACATAGAATTATCTTCTCTTGCTTTTAAATTAAGGGTAACATTTTTTTTGTTACATTTCCTACTAATTTTTTTATTTATTTATTAAATATTTTTAAATTGATTTTGTACAGAGAGGAAGGGAGAGAGATAGAGAGTTAGAAACATTGATGAGAGAGAGTCATTGATCAGCTGCCTCCTGCACACACACACACCCCGCCCCCCACTGGGGATATGCCCGCAACCAAGGTACATGCCCTTGACCGGAATTGAACCCGGGACCCTTCATTCCCCAAGCCAAAGCTCCATCCATTGAGCCAAACCGGTTTTGGCCATTTCCTACTAATTAAAAAGAACTCTTAATAACTGGGAAAATAGAACAACCAAAAATACACTGATAGCCATTTCTGGGTTATAAAAATGATAAGCAATAAGCAAACCATTTTTTTCTGAAGATTTACATATATTAAATTGTGTTTAAATTTATTGAAATCAAAATATAATAACAGGAAACAATAACTTTTATTCTGTGGCCTGAAAGCCGCAGATAATCCAACCTATGGTTTAAAGTAATCACTGCTCATATAATTTATCTCTACCTTTGTCTTCAAATCATTTTTCGACATTGGGAAAACAATACTATTCATATGTAAATTATGTTTACACCTATAGACTTATAGGCAATGCCTTTTTTTACTATCTATCTTAATAAGTCTCATAACATTCTGTAATTATCTTAAAACATGAGACATGCTTCTGTCTTCATTCATTAATCCCTTAGTTGCAAAAAGGCCTTATGAACATCATTAAGCCAAATTTATGATTTTCTTTCCTTCAAAAAGCAAACTGAGTGTGGTTGCCTCTCCTCTGTACTTCCAGCCCCCTCATACAATCTTTCGTTTTAACACTCATCTCACTGGGCTGTGTTTGTTTGCATTTGTCTCTCCTGTTAAATATAAAGCAATGCCTATTTCTCATTCAATCCTAAATTCCTGGTACCTAGCAAAATTTTTGGCATATAGTAGACTTCAGGAAGTAATTGTTAAATGAATGAAAAAATCAAACCTCCTATATCACTGTCACTGGCTTTAATGGCCCAATCTGTATAGCAATGTTGACAGAATGGCCTGCTATCATTAAGTTATCTTTAGAGATTTCACAGAAGCTATACACATCTTGTGAGCTGCCCAGGTAATTAATAAATTTACAATATAGATTTCTGATTTGGCCTTTGTGAACATGAAAAGAAATAGGAATAGTTATATCATTTTGTAATATAGATATGTATCAAATCATCAGGTTGTACACCTTAAACTTATATAATGTATGTGTCATTTATATTCTAATAAAGCTGAAAAAAATAGATGTTTTAAAAAAAATAGGACCAGAACATTTTCACAACACATTCAGAAAGTCACATTGGTCTTTATTTATTGAAATTTAGAAAATCTTTAAAACCCTCAGTTTTCTGTATCCTAGGTAAAACTACCAAAATCCATTATGCCTCTCATGCCAGCAATTTACAATTCATTCTTGATTTGAGTAAGAATAGTTTTGAGCAGTGCCAAAATTCTTGGTCTTTCTGAATGCTATAGCAAATTGAACAATCTGAATGGTCCAATACTCAATTGACTGAAGTAGTAAAATAATTCATATTGTTTTATTATAACAATTCATAGAATCTCATTATTTCATCTTTAGATACAGAAGAAAAGTGAACAAAATCTTCATTTATAGATAATTTATAAAATTAAAGCACTTTCAAAGAATCAAGTTAATTAAAAGAAATTAGCAATATGGATTTGTTATTATTAGGACACCATTAATTAGGGAAACTAATACCATTTATTTTTATTGTTGTATTTATTATATTGCATACTACATTGAAATCCAAGAGACTATATGGTATAAGTTTAGCATACCAGATCAAATAAGAGGATTCAAACAAATAATCCAAATCAGAAATTTAAATGTACGCTGGTAGGTAATTATCAAGAAGACATATAGAATATCGGCATTGCTTTATCCCAAGCAAACATACATCTCCATTGGATACATTTTGTTGATCTTATAAGACAGTTTTTCAAGTTTCCCCTCAGTGAACAGTGGGTTGAATAGCAATTCTCCTTCCTACACTCAGCTTTACAGAATAAATGAAGCTACTTCCAGAAGGAGGCGATCCTGTGGTCAAAAGTGAGGATGGGGGCAAGGAGACAATGTGAATTTCATGGTGTCTGAACAGTAGCGACTATGCAACACAACTGAGAATATTTTCAATGTGTCATGAAAATACTTCCTGGTAGAGTTGTCGCATTAGGAGGTGAATGAATGATTTCATTATGTAAACTCTGGCTTAAAAAGAAAAAAAACATTTTGTTTCTGAGAGTGTCTGTTTTCTTCGAAAACCAATCACCACCTGCCCATATAATTGCCAAGTTGATGAATTATAGTTTTCCTTCCTGACACCTTTGACTGGTACTATGTGAAGAGTGATACTCTCTAGTGTAAGAGAACAAGCTGCAAATGAATCAGTCCAGGGTTGAACATTTTAGTAGGCTAGGCAGATGTGCAAGCAATTATTTTAATACAGTATTTTAGCAAATATCTATTTGTATAGAGTTAATCATGTGAACAAAGTGGAAATCTGACAAACTGGGATAAAAATTAATTAATCTATGCTATAGTTAATGCAACCAAATCATGCTTGTAATTCGAGTTTGTGAAAAAAAATATCTTTTTATTTTTTATGAACCTTGATACATATAACAGTAATTGCCCTTCGCTTTTCAACTATCCTATATATAATGGACATCACTAAGTAAAAACTGCAGGAAAAATATATAACTCTGTTGCTTATCACTGAGGACATGAACTAAATAGGTTGACATGTCCTTAATTATACTGATGAGTAAAAAACAAAACAAAACAAAAAAATCAAGTTTTTAAACTAATTAATTTAGCTTTTACGTTACAGATAGCAATTATAACTTTTGTTATGTCTACTCTAATGCCCAGGGCATTTGGCATAGCTAAACAAAATAGAATATATCATTGCTCAAGAGATTGATAAACATGCTGTTACCTTTCAACTGATTTTTAGAGAATGTTAATTAGATAACTTGTGAAAATTCTTAATGAGTTCTCATGTGAAGTGGAAATCCTAAGTATCTTCTTTTTGTGCTTTAATACAGACTTGATAATTAGCTTTAGGCTAATTATTTTAAAGCACTAAAGCAAGAATACTGGAAAGAAGTACATTTTAGATTATAGTCACTAAGAAGTTATATAACATAAATATGTTTAAAATTTAATGTATTAGAAACATTGCAATTTTGGCAAACTATTCAAGGAAAATTAAACTGCATTAATTTTAAATACATTTTCTTCTGGTTTTGAAAAATGTGATTTGGAAGTATTTAGATGCAATCATCTTTTATGTGAACTGTCAATGTATTTGATGTGATTTATACATAGATAAAACTTATGAAATATATTTGATAACTTAAGGGCATTTTCCAAGTTTGTATTCATGCCAAGCACAATTCACTCTTCAAGGTCAAATTTATTAGGAGATTGCCATGATATCCTATCTCCAACTTTCACCTTTCTTCGACACTAAACTCAATAGTTCTATTTTGTATATATTGTTCCAAAAGGTGTTCAGAACATAAATCTCCTAAATTGATTTTAAAATGTTGGGTATAAGGAATATGCTTTTTTTTTTCTGTAGAGATATATAGTCTCATAAATATTATAAAAACAATCACAAAATTTGAATAAGAAACTTTATCTTCAGTGTGTGACTTACAACATAAAATGTATCTTAATCTTTAATTATTACTTTAGAAACTGAATAGCTATGAATATATACATAAGTTACGGCTTTCGGCTGAAGAAATATGCCATAATAAGCCTCTTTTTCAATCTTTCCTCTCTGTTGGAACTTTATTTAGATAAATACTAGAGGCCCAGTGCATGGAGTTTGTGGACAGGGAGGAGGGGGAGGTGGAGTCCCTCAGCCTAGCCTGCACCCTCTTCAATCTGGGACCCCTCAAGAGATGTCCAACTGCCTGATTACGCCCCATCCCACTGGAATCGGGCCTAAACAGGCAGTCAGACATCCCTCTGACAATCCAGGACTACTGGCTCCCAACTGCTCACCTGTCTGCCTTCCTGATTGCCCCTAACTATTTCTGCCTGCCAACCTGATCACTCTCTAACTGCTCCCATGCCAGCCTGATTGATGTCTAACTGCTCCCCTGCCAGCCTGTTTGCCCCCAACTTCCCTCCTCTGCCAGCCTGATCACCCCTAACTGCCCTCCCCTGCAGGGTTTATCACGCCCAACTGCCCTCCCTTGCAGGCCTGCTGCCTCCCAACTGCCCTCCCCTGCTGGCCATCTTGTGGTGGCCATCTTGTGTCCACATGGGGGCAGGATCTTTGACCACATGGGAGCAGCCATCATGTGTGTTGGAGCCATCATGGTCAATCTGCATATTACTCTTTTATTAGGTAGAATAGAGGCCTGGTGCACGGGTGAGGGCCAGCTGGTTTGCACTGAAGGGTGTCCCAGATCAAGGTGGGAATTCCCTTGGGGCATAGGGAGGCCTGGGCGAGGGGCCTACGGTGGTTTTCAGGCCAGCCACGCCTCCTGGCAACCCAAGCGGAGGCCCTGGTATCTGGACTTTATTTACCTTCTAGAATTAAAACTTTGTATCCTGGAGTGGAGCCAAGCCTCCTGCTTGCTCCATGGCTGCCGCCATTTATGTTTGGATTTGTTTACCTTCTATAATTGAAACTTTGTAGCCTTCAGTGGAGGCTTAGACCGACAAGGGCAGGTGGAAAACTTGACTTCTTCCATTGCCTGGGAAACCCAAGCCTCCCTCCTGCTCTCTGTGGCCTCAGCCATCTTGGTTGGGGCTAATTTGCATACTTGCTTTGATTGGCTGGTGGGTGTGACTGGCAGGTGTGGTGGAGGTATGGTCAATTTGCATATTACTACAATATTTTATTATATAAGATTAGACCCTTTTCTTGTAATTTTGATAGCTCATGACTTTAAAAATCTCTCTCTCTCTTCCTCTTTCTCTTCTCTGTGCTATGTTCTACATTTTTTCACATCTATCACTAATTCTAACTTCACCTCTTTTTACTCTGCTATAAAAACAGCAGTACAGTTCTAATTTGGGGTTTCAGAGTGCCATCATGCTCCTCAAATGTAGTGTTAGGTCAAAATTAGGTTTTGACCTAACACTACATTTATGTAGCTTTACAGATGGACACAGGGCAGGATTTACTGTACAACAGGTACAGGTTCTTCATCCCATCAGGGACCAAGAAGTTGAAGAGTACACGGCTTCTTGTAAATCCTAGTTCACACAGATGCATGCATAACAAATAAAGCAGGCAAATATCCAGAGGAAGTCCTGTTTTTTCCCCCAGAAATAATTCACATTTGCATATTTCTGTTACCTAGGTTAGTGCTATACTGATCTTAGATCACCTCATTCCAATCAGAGTTTGAACAGCTTGAGCAAGGTATTCAAGTACCTGAGAGGATGGCTTATTTAAGCTTTACTGTTATTCTCAGGATTTATTCACTCAGAGCTCTGCTCTCTCTTAACGGGCTCTACAGCACATTATGATATATTTGTGGATCTCAATGTGCTGTGTGTTGTTCCTAGTTGAATTTTTATTTGTTCATTAGAATGGTAGCTGTGAAAATTTTCTGAGTACTGAATTTAAGCTCTTTTGCCAAGAAAACATTGATTTTAATTTTTAAAATATTATCTGTAAGCACTAACAACCTATGATCACCCAAATGTTTTTCAGAGTTCAGAGATATTCTAAACTAAATACTTTGTTTCCATGGGATGGACTTTTAATACTGAGTTCTCACGGGAAGATTTCGTATTATTTTGTCTTATTTTTCTCTCTCTTTGGCATCAAGCATCTCTGAGCTTACTAATAGTTTATCACATTTCTCAAGAAGTATGATGCATAAACAAATCAGATGCTTGGAATTAGTTTTTATTTTCTAAATATTTTCAATGCTTCCATTATCAAAACTTAATAGAAATAAACTTGTTTAAAAACTTTTTTGTAAAAATAAGGCATTCCTTTTTTCAATTGCAGTTTACATTTAATATTCTGAATTAGTTTTAGATGGACTTAAAGGGAACATAAATTTAGTCTTATTTTTATATTTGAAATTTTAGAAAACTGGTATATCTGTCGTATATTTTTATTTTTTAATAGAAGTACAGTTTATCAGGATAGCAAAAGTATATTATAAATGCTTATAAACATTACTGGAGATGATATAGTTTTACATATCATCCATGCCTATATGATAGAACTTTAGCTATGAGATTGATATATGAATATGCATTCATATCTGTTGTGCAATTCAATGAAGATCAGGATTTATAATTGTTATATTACTAGTCCTGAAAAGAAATGAAGATGCCTATAGAAATAAAACAATTATTGAAATATTAATAGTGTTTTCATGGCATTAAATTGTCTTAAGAAGGTTTTACCATATCATGGTACCCTGCCTGTTGCCAATCAGCTCCAGTGTATACATCTATACTTTTACTAAATATTTTAAAAGACAGTTACTTATAGAATATTATTTAAAATTTTCCTAGCATTGTGTTTTTGATACTAAGAAGTAATCTGCACAAATATGATTGAATATTGCTCATAAACTTTAAAATATCTGTTTAGTTCATAGACCCAGAAATCTTATTTTATAATGTATAAAATATATTTTGTTTCTTTTAAATATGTACACATTTGAGCCTACCAATAATTTTTAGATGATTTGCAGAAATTAAATTAGAATATTGTTAGAGCAACAAGAAAATGTCAAAGATAAAAAATTATAAAATATTATTTTAAAGTTATGAAAAATTAAATTTCTTCCAGATACCAATATTGATATGCAATAAATAGTTGATAAATAAATAACATAATAGAATAAATTGGCCATTGAAATAATGCTCCAATGAGAGACTCAGATTAACCCCTTAGATACTTCTTGTTTATCCAGAATAATTTATAAATTCAATATGCCAATCATTTAATGAGTTTTCTCCTGTTCTTACTTCTGCATTATAATTTTTGGAATTAATTAATGATAAGTATGTGGCTTTCATGATTTTATGTTTTCATAAGCTCGTATTGAAATTCCACTTATGTCCTGGTTTATACCTATGTGTCCTTAGGTTGGTTAATACCTCTACTCCTTGAGTTAGAAGGTACTGAGGCTCCATATTTATTAAATGAGAAATCTGAAATGCAGTAGTATGTTTTAAGATCTGCCAGGGAATCTGTGATGCATTCAAATTGGATAATTTGAGGGGAAGTTAAAAAAGGGTTTGTTTTCAAAGATGAAGATAAAAACTATAAGGGATAGCACAGACTCCCAGGGTTCACTACAGAAAGGAACAGTTTCTATCCTAGACCTAAGAAATCAAAGAAGCTCATATTACTGGAATCTGGAAAATGTACCTCTATGAAATGAGCCTGATGCAACAGTGGCTGTTGATTGGGGGATACAACAAAATCCCAACAACATGACTGACAAGGGTCTCACAGAATTAAAACTGACTTTACTTTTCAGACAATATCAAATCCTTGTGAAGTCTCCCATTGACTGGGCCAACTCAGAGGCCAGACCAACAGGCAATCTGTTAATGTAGTCCATGCTGGTGAAGTCCATTGGACAGAGCACCCTTAAGAAGGATAAAGAGTAGGCATACAGTAATAAAAGGAAACTTAACAAAAACAAACATCTGGATGAAATACCCATAAAAGTCATAAATTTCTCTAACTTTTAAGATCATATATGAGGAAAAAAAGTACTATTCTCACATTGAAAAACGACTGATGGTCACTTTTCCAGGCACTGTTTAAACACTGAGGTCAGTGAAATGAGAAAGATAAATAAACTTTCTACCTTCATTAAATTTAAATTAGATTAGAGTGGGAGGAATAAAAATAGTAGAAGACAAATATATAAAATGATTACAGTTTTAATAAATGTTTTGTTGGAATAAACGCCTGAGGGGGGAACTGGAGAAAAATAAATATATTATCTGGACAGAGCGAAGTGAGGAGTATGTCTATTTCAGAGATATGGAAATTTAGAAATTAACATTTTTGCATACTTAGTGATAGATATGAAAAACAAATTTTGTGCTCATACCCAGTTTTGTTTTTTTTCTCTGTTCTGTCAAGGAAGATAGTATTTTAAAATATTAATCTATATCTCCTTCAAACTTATATTTCTTTGTACAACTGGTACTTCCATTATTTATTGAACAAAGCTTGCTGTCCTTGTTGCCTCAGGAAAGTGGTGATGAAGTAGAAAGCAAAGAACATTATGAGTCTCAAATAGGTTGGCATTATAGATACTTGGTGTATGAAGCAATCCCTGTAAGTGATGACAGTCTCTTACTGAGACTAAAAAAAATTAGTTTATTGTGAAAAGGTGGAGAGATGGAAAGGCTGAGCCTGAAGCAGAAAAGGTGAAAACAAAAACTAGTAAAAAGGAAGAACTTTCAGTTGAAATCATATCAATTTGGATCTAAGAACATAAGAATGTGTGTCCTTATTCCCTGAAGAACCAGAATATGGGTTTAAAAAATACCACAAAAATGACTACTTAGTATGCTTAAAGAGAGGTTTTAGGATTTACTTGATAAAATTATGTTGAACCGCAGCAGCTAAAATGGCAGTGGTTTCACTTACATTAAGAGTAGTGATAGTCTAGTCAATTTTTCAGTGGTTAGAACTTTGCCTGGCAGATGGAAGGGTCATAAGTTCGATTCTAGTCAAGGACACCTATCTTGGTTGCGGGCTCTATCCCCTGCCTCTGCCAAAGAGAAAGAGAAGGAGGCAACATAGGAGGCAACCGATCAATGTATCTCTCGCACATGGATGTTTCTGTCTCTGTCTCTCTCGTCCCTTCCATTTTCTCTAAAAAAAAAAAAAAAGTGGAGGGAAAATAGCTTTGGGTGAGGAGTAATAATAATAATAATAATAATAATAATAAAAAAACACACACAACTAACAAAGAGGAGTGAAAGCCTTACAGAGTAACATGGATCTGCATACTAGATTTTCCTTTGGTTCTAGAGTAGTGAAGGCTGACTAGGATAGGAACAAAGAATGAACTATTGACTGTTCCAGACTTATGATGATTTGACTTAATGATTTTTGGACTGTATGATGATGAAAATCAATATGCATAATAAATTACATGAGGCATTCACATTGTATTATAAAAACTGTCTTTGTGTTAAATTATTTTCCCTAACTGTAGGCTAATTACAAATGTTCTGAGCATGCTAGGCTAAGCTATGATGATTAGTTGTATTAAATGCACTTCTGGCCTACAATATATTTTAGTTTATGATTAGTTTGTCAGGATGAAACCTATCAAAGGTTGAGGAGCATTTATAGATTTTTTAAAAATCACACGCAATAATGTAAAAACAGACATGAAAAGTTACATCTCAATGAAGGCCAGTATGTTTGAATGATGTCAGGCACCATATGAAACCCTCTAGGGTGGCCTGATTTTAAAAAAAATAATGTGTGTCTTTGCTACTTTCTATATGGTAGTAAGCAGCCATTTTGTAATAAATACTACCTTGGAAATAATAGTGTTTTTGGAGCCAGAAAACATTCCGTTGGTTTTGCCAACTCAAGTAACATGTGTTTTGAATGTGGGAAGAATTCCATAATCACAGAGTAAGAAGGAAGGAAGGGAGGGAGGGAGGGAGGGAGGAAAAAAGGAAGGGAGGAAGGGAGGAAATGAGGGAGGGAAGAAGAGAAAGAGAAGGAGAAAAAGAGAAAGAGAAAGGAAGAAATACATTTGGAAAATCATTTTACCATAAATTGAGGTACATCCAGTCTTCATCTTTTCCTAGATAGGGGATTTAATCTCTCTGCTTCAGATTTTGAGAGTCAGTCCCCAATTTGTAATCTAATACAGTTAACGATACTCTTGGCATTATTTTCTGACTCTCACTTCAGGGACATAGTGCAGTACAGAGGAACACCAGCTTCACTGAATACAAGCTCTGTGTGTTTACAGGATAGTTAACCTCTGCATACCCCCATTCCTTTATCTGTTAGTCCAGCCTATCTCACAAGAGCAGCAAAAGGATTAAATGTAAATGGCATGTGGAGTCCCTTGATCCTTTCTTAATGGTAGTCATAATCACTGTCCTCACCTGTGTTGTTGCCATTGCTATTGTTAATGTTAGGGTAGCACCTGACTTGCTCTAGCTAATTACTCCAAAACTCTTCTTATGTCTGCAGGTCAGGGCCCTGTTCTTTCTGTTTGATTTGCCTGATGCTTTCTGCCTAACTGGTTGTGATGCTTTGCTTTTCTTCCTCTGGCATTTTGTCTTCTTTCGTTGTGTATTGGGTCCAAGTGACCCTGTACTCTCACCTATCACCTTCTCATCAAATTGAACCTCCTCTAGTGCTGGCTTTAAAGTAATGAAGTTGGGATCCAACTAGACATTTAGACAAAGGAGGCCCTGACTGAGGCATTAACTGGGATACACTTCCTGTAAAAATGAAGATTTTTAATTCTAGCTGTTCATAAAGCCAGCTATCTGTTACAATGTCAGTTATTTTTAAATGATACCTTTAAATATAATGCTGAGTTGATTGAGATAATGATCCATTCTCATTTTGTGCATTCAATTCTATCATAGTCATTCAATTATATGTGTGTTTTTTCTTTCTAACAAGAAAATTAACCATTACAACCACCACCCTCCAGTGTGTGTGTGTGTGTGTGTGTGTGGTAGTAGAAACATCACTCTGAAAATAGAGAAGAAAATTAGAGTTTTAAAAAAATAAAACAAAACTGTATTTTTTTAGCATGTCCCAATGAATTTTATTTTATTAGGCAAGAATCCTAAAGAAACTGACTAAACACCTGATTACAATTTTGAACCACAAAAGCCCTTTGAAATACTAGATTCGAGAAAGGTAATATTTCATAAAGCCACCGTTAAAAGCACATTAAAATTGCCAACATTTCTTTTGCTTTTTAGTGCTTTGGGAAAAAAACTCTTAAGTGGCATTATCCATATTCAAACCATCCTTCATTTACTTCATCAAATGCAGTCTCACGCAGCATCTCACACAGCCTCTCCCTCTGCTACAGTGATTCCACATGGCAGCACCAAACACGGAATCTAATTTACAAGGAGACAATAGAATATTGGCATCAGCCAATTGTTGATGACAAGACAAAAAATGCAATAGAGGTTTGCCTATTACTAAAGGAACCTAAAGGTGATTTGTGACTCCTATTCACTGTTCAAAAAGCACATAAATCCTGATGCCATTATCAACAGCAAACATTTCAAAGATTAGGTAAAGTCAGCACTTGAGCCCTCAAAGCTGAAAAAGACTTCTAGAGGGAAAGGAAAATAAAGGCAGAAAACCTACTGGAAGAAATAACACATGATCATTTATGTTTACTGATATTTAAAAGAATGATGAAATATGTTGATACTTCAAATAATATAAATAAAATAGGCCTGGTAATTGCCTGGCTCAGAGTTCCTATAATGCTTTATGGGGTCCACCTCATACAAAGGGCCTTATATGAGGTGTTCTTACATATGGATTTGTAAAAATATTATGATTACAGAAGACTGGGACTGGTGTTGGCTTTTGTTTGTATGAAGGCATCTTTTTTTTTTAAATATATTTTATTGATTTTTTACAGAGAGGAAGAGAGAGGGATAGGGAGTTAGAAACATCAATGAGAGAGAATCACCGATCAGCTGCTTCTTGCACACCCTCTACTGGGGATGTGCCTGCAACCAAGAGACATGCCCTTGACCAGAATTGAACCCAGGACCTTTCAGTCCACAGGCTGATGCTCTATCCACTGAGCCAAACCAGTTTTGACTGAATGAAGGCATCTTTAACCAGACAAACAGCATGTGATGCAGCCTATTAAAATAGTGCTGTACAATATGACCACATACAGTATATGGTGATGGGGGAGGAAGTATCTCCATTCTTTAAAAAAATTTCTCAGATGGTTTACAGTGGGTATTCAACTTAACAATCATTGAAATATTGCTGATTTACCAAAGGGCATTTAAGACCTTGAACATGGTATCTTTATTTTAGACTCTTCTTTCAACTCCTTAGTCCTGAAATATGTTAGAAAATTGAAGCAAATCAAAGAAAACTAATATAGAGATATTGTTTTCAAGGAACTTACATTCTAATAGCGAAGATAAGTCACAAATGCAAAGTTGTATTAAATAATTTAAAGTGTTCACTACATATAAGAGTGTAATGGGGGGGCAAAGTTGAAGAAGGAGGGAAAAAAAATTTTTTGTCATGTCAAACTAAGGAGGATTTAATTTCATCATTTCAGATCAATTTTAATGGATAAGTATGTGTTGTTGTTTTTTTACCATAGAGAGAAGAGAGAGAAAAAAGCACACCACCAAGCTCATATAGACGCACATTTAAAAATAAATATAAAGTGATTCTCTGTGTTTGATTCAGAAGTTCTGAATGACTGAAAGGGAAAAGAAACAAAGGGGAAAACTAAAGTGAGCAAAAACTTGATGTTGTGACTATTGAACTGAAATTAATTTTCCAATCCTCAATTTTCTCATATATGAAATAGGGATTAGAATCCTTACAGCAAAATGTTTTATAAGAACTCATTGAGCTCCAAGTATAAAACCTGTTATAGTTAACCAATAAACAACAATCTCATTTCCCTTTCTCCATTAAAAAAAAAAAAAAGATATGGGAATGCATGGAAAATACATCGCAAAATTATACTTAATTATGAAAAAGAGATTGGAGGAGCTAGAAAAGAAACGATTGAGTAGAATATTTGGCTCTATCTTATGCTGCAAATCTGCTGTTATTACTTTGCTACAAGGATGATAAAAGGAATTAATATTTAAGCCCTAAGCACATCCTGGAATGTCAGAATGAGCTATTTCATAATGCTTTCTTTAATGTTTTTTAAAAGGTACAATTTGCTAATTAGTGAATCCAATTTTCTATTGGCCTTTGACTTTGATTATACAACCAGAAATATTCTCTAATAAGCCAAAAAGCTCTCTCTATATAAAGGCAGCAAATCTTCCAAAATAATGCATTGTGAAGGGGTGATTACTTTCTGCCATATTTTTATTTGTCTGCAGATTGTCACTGGTTCTTCAACTAAATTCAATATGTGTTTAGTGACTTCTATTATGCACCAAGCACTTTAATAGTTACTATACTTGAACACCTTAATACAAGTATTATTAAGAAATATATATATAATATCAAGAAAGTCGTGTATTTTAAGGAGAAAATTGAATTTTCCATAACTTTAATGTTGGAAAGATGTCAATGCTATAAATTTTCTATACCTCATAAATACTAGGTGATGTTTCATATTTGAATCTAAGAAGTTGTACTAATTATGCAAATCATAAGATTAAGCAAAATTAATTAATTTAAATCAATTTGCAATTATTTAAAAGCTAAAGAGCATACATAAAGCATTTTTTTCTGTTTGCTGTGGTAAAAAATAAAACACAGGGAACCTTCCATAATATTTTAAAGTAATGTTACATTTTATATAACTTAATGTTTTACATTGCATTGAAATCTGTATCTTTAATTCAACATGTAAAAAGAGAGAGAAGCAGAGAGAGACAGTCTGAGCGATACATAAACATGGTAAAGAAACATGAGATGTAATCATGGTCTCCTTTGCCATTTTGCACACTAATAAAATGTACTGGAGGGGAAATGACATTTGAACCTAATTCCAAATTATGAAGGAGAAAGAAAGTGAAAAGATATTTTAAACAGAGAATATAAGTGCACTGAAAAAGAGGTATGAGTCTGTATAGCATCATCAGAGAATGGTGAGAAGTTAATCACAATTAGGACAGAGTGGAGAGGTAGCAGCATATAAATATGAAAGTATAGGTTAAGCCAGAGATTGGGGAAATTTAAGTACACATCCAGAAGCTTAGGCATTATCCTCTATGTAACAGAGATTGCACCAGAAGTTTGAGGACACAGAAGCAGTATGGTTTGACTTCTGTTTGAGACATATAATCTTGACATCAGTGAGAAGGATGGATTCAGGTTGGACAAGGAAGTGTGTATAACATCATTCCCCGTGAGAAATTAGGGTGGATTAATCTAAAAGTTGACAGTACTAAAAAGAAAAACTTACCTGCTGGGGATTGAGTGAAAGGGACCTCCTATTAAAAAAAAATCTCTAATAGTGCTTAAAAAATAAGATTATTAATAAAGACTGAAATGCTCATGACTTCTTAGAATCCTATTTCAGGGATGACTGCTAAATACTTTGATCAACTCTCTACCCAAATCAAAATCTCCTCTAAAATAGCAAAACACATCTTCTTTCTTCCTCACTTACCTGTACCTCTCTATTGCCTGGGACAATATGCAATAATCTATTCTTCTCTTTGATTTCCCACTATGAACAACACATTATTATCTGTTTGTTTATTTTGCCATTAATCTTTATTCACTATATTCCATGTATGTGCCATGTCTCTTTGTCTTTTGGCTCCCTTCACATCCTTTTTTAGTGTGATAATTACAGTGAGCACCAAGTAGAGATCACTGAGAGTATTCTTCAGTAAAATTCAAGATATCGAAGAAAAAGAAGCAGAATAAATCCTCTAGTACCATTAGCCAATAGAAGTAATAAATACAACCATGTGAGAGATAACTCAGATGTGAGCTGGTTTGGGGGATGAGCAGACACATAATGAGTTTTATTCCATGCACCCTTTCAGATTTGATCAACATATGACATTCCTTTCAGGGCAATAAGAAATTAGTTCAGGATAAGAAATTTTCTGATCTGAATTGGCTTAATGAAGATGGACAGAGTAGACCTCAGCTCTGAGATTATGGTCAGAGTGATTTTCTCAGACAGTAAAGTATCAATTTATTAGTTGCATTATAGATAAGATGTTAAAAATCATCCACAGCTGTTTAGATTATTTAGCTATGATTCATTAAGCTGATTTTATAATTAGCTATATTTTTAAATGTAGCAATCTTGTAATAAGCCATGCAAATAGCAGAAATAAGAATATTCTCTAACTTATTCTACAAGCAAATTCATATATGCAAACCAAAAATAAATTATTCATTTTCAATGGCATGTGCTTTTTCAACACTCTGTTTCTGCAATGATTCTCAATAAACATATTCTGTTCCCATCACCTGATACACATTGTGTATCTTTGGTATGGGGAAAGAACTTCAATGACATTTTGTCTACTTTATTATTTTTGACAGTGGTTATATAGGAGATAATTTGAGCAGCTTAAACCAAAATAGTGTAGCAAGTAAGACATAATTGTTTCATTGTTGTTGATCATCTAAAAATAATGGAAAACATGAGATAGTTTTAAGCATTAGTAAAATCATATTTGTAATTTTGCAAGCTCACACTGTTGATAAATCTGTATTAGAATTAGAGTAAAAATATAAGGAAATTAAGAGGTTATTTCAATGAAAAAAATCAGGAAAATATAAAGGATGGAACAATATAATACTAACTGGAATGAAGAAAATAGGAAAATATGTTACATTTTTGGAATATATTCTCAATATAACTTGTTAATTTCATGAGTAACAAACATAAGTGAAAGGCTCACTCACATGACAATGCTATTAATTGGGTTTATAGGAGATGGTACAGTTTTGGTGAAAACAATGTGTCACTTGCCTTTATAAAATGCCACTAATAATGATAAAAGTAAAAAACAGAAGATAATAATTGAATTTATTACTGAAAGTGTGTGCCAGCAGCAATGGCATCCCCTGGGAGGCAGACACTATGGAAGACAATCAAGATAAATGAGAAGGTTTGAAATTCATCTAATAGGACATTCACTGGAAGAGATAGACTGAATGAAGTATACTATTCAAAGATATAATGAGGAACAAAGTTCCAGATTTTATTCAGATAGGTCAATGAATAGCAAGCAAGATAATGCAAATAAATTCATATATGGACCTTTTGAGGATACTTCTAAACAACAAATGCAAATAGAATAGCTTAAAAAGATTGCCAACCAAATAAAACATGTGCTGAGAAACTTCTCAATGGAAATGCATATACTCCAACAGAACTGTGTTAAAAGAACTACAAAATGTTCTATATTAAAAAATGGAAATCCAGTCATATAGTCTTGTTTGTTTGATTTTAAATAATGGAAATAAATACAATATTTAATACACACATGTATAAATACCAACATTCTTGGTAGTAAAGAGAAATACTGAGGAAAAAGTAAATAATAAAAATTGTCCCTAACAAGGGGATTTTCTATGATGTTTTTCATCTAAACATTTTTCAATGAACATGCTTTAATTATTTAATAAAAATAACGAATGTACTATCAATACACTCTCAAGTATTAAAACAAACAAACAAACAAAATGAGACCTAACAGGTGTTGACTGTATTTTTATATAGCACTTAATTGAAAATCAAATATCTTACATAACAAAGTGCTTGAAGCAATTCTATCAAAAAGATACTATCACACTCCTTATTTTGTAGATTAAAAAAATCTCAATTATGCTGCCACTATTTACACATATCTGTATGTCGGTCTTATTCACTATTATAGTCAATGTGCCTAGTACTGTGCTATTCAGACCAGCTATATATCCATGCATATTTTATGGATGAATGGATTTCTGAATATAATATAATTCTCTCAATCACTATGTAATCCATTTGATGACAATTCATTCTTATTAACATATAGTTTTTATAAAATCATTATGGTCTCCACTTTAAAAGGAATAAGCTTATAAGCTGCTATCTGCTCGAAATTAGTACTTAGTTGTGAAACTACAAATCTCACAATTACTAACATTTTTTGTGGAGGTCTGTATTATTTCTTGTTTAAATAAATTCAACATGGGGATTGAGCTAGGATAAAAATCAGTCTTAACACTAGTTATTATTTTGGAAAATAGAAAGCAGGCTCCCCAGAATGTTGATTCTGTTAACAGATATATTTTTATCTCCAGAATTTTAATTGGAGGGGGGAGGGTGGAGAAATCTAGATATAACAAAAATAGAGCTTGAGATGTAATCTTCAGTGAAAAATACCAAATAGAGAATTCGATGTGAGGAAATATATACCACGAATGATGGGGACATAAATGAGAACAGTGGACTAATGCTAAAGCAAATCGGGTAATAAAAAAAAGTAATAACAGTAATAACATTTTCTACTTCATATATTTGACCAAGGCTGGCCTTATTAGATAAATAAAGTTGATTGAAGTTAAGATGTTCTCTGAGAATTTCTGTTCACTACCCTGTTTCCCCGAAAATAAGACAGTGTCTTATATTAATTTTTGCTCCCAAAGATGCGCTAGGTCTTATTTTCAGGGGATGTCTTATTTTTTCCATGAAGAAGAAAACAGTACACATTTATTGTTAAATGAAAATGAAGGAAATTTATTACCTGTATACGGTACGGTAGTAAGGTAGTTGTCAACACAAACCAGACAAACTGTGAATCCTACAGTATCAAGAATTTACTCATTTATTCAATGACAATCATGTCATCATCTTCTGGAACATCATCATAACAATCCAATTCCTGAATTTCCTGGTAAATTTCTTGTGACTCCATTTCTTTCAGAATCAGTGGACCAAATCTCTCATGTTTAGCCTAAGGGGGGCCTTATTTTCAGGGGATGCCTTACATTTCACTCAGAAGGAAACCTGTAAGTAGGTCTTATTTTCGGAGGATGTCTTATTTTCAGGGAAACATGGTAGTTTAATGTCAAAACCCATTCACTAGGAAAAATGAAGTTAAGGTGGACTGTTATCACCAATCATATCTGAACACTGGCTATTCACTGTATGTTGATTTGCTAATATCCTGTTTATACTTAATACTCCAGGAGTTCTCTTTCCCCTTTTTTCTCTAGATGACATAATCATATCTCAATGGAAAAAGAAAGCAATTCAGAGGTGACTAACCAGGCTATCCCCTAGCCATCACCACTTATCCACATTGTGTCCTTGAAAAAGCATTTAATATTTCTGAATATTATAATAGCTATGATATTATAAATAGAATATCCAACTGCATGTGCTTATTAGAAAGAACAAACAAAAAATCTCCATATTTTGATTGATAAAATGCAATATATATTATAAAACATCACACCCACAAACTGGTAGAATTGTATTCAGCATTAAATTTGAATGATTTTGAATCTAACATTTGATATGCTTACTTCCAACTAAGTATTTATGTTAATTTGTCAAACTGCACATTAGATTTTCATCTTTTACACTTTTCAATTATACACCTGTATGACTGTCATTCCTAAATCCAGTAGGCAAAATTTGCCCCATCTGAGTTGGAAACTATTCGTTCAAACCCATTTATAGAGAAATTAATGCAGTGTCGCTGGAATAGAAGAACCTCATTAGATAAAATCAGATGCCCTGATTTCCTGGACACTTACCAGGCATACACCTCTCTACTTAAAAACAAACCTAAACCATATACCAATAAATGCACAAACTCCTCAAAAAGAATAAAAACAGACACTATTATTGTTTCTTAAAAGTTATTAATTGATACAAATTTACCTAAGTACAGAGAAAGTCTAAGAACAATGAACTTGGGTGAAAACCACTATAAAGAGGAAGCCTCACAGCAGGAAGCAGAAGAATTCGGGCAGCAAAAAAATTCAGACAAAAGTGTGTTGTACGTTGGCATCTGTTGAGTGATTTGTTTTCCATCCTAGTGTTAGCTTTATTCAATTCAGTGCCCTGCACACCTCTAGTTAAAAGGAACAAACAAATAAACAAACAAATCAGACATCTTCCCAGCCTTTGTCACTCTTTCCAATTTCTATTTGTGCTCCAGCTAATATAAAACACACTTTGGTAAAATTTTGTTATAAAATATATGTTATAAGATATATATTTCCTCTCTAATTCTCTATTTGAGATTTGTCACCGAAGATTACATCTCACACTCTATTACTCAGATAAATAGTGTAAATGCATTTTAATGAGGTCTTTGAAAGAGATGTGGATATTTTAGCTGCCCCTCACCCCTTTCATTTTAACAGGGAACTTTATAATTAATGGTATGGTAAAACTTTTTATTTTAAAAGATAGACACTGAATACATTTTCAGGCTGTCATAAGAAAACCCATGAAACACAAGAGATCCGTGAGGCAAGATTTTTTTGTAATACTTATTTGCTTTGCAGTGGACATTTTAAAAAGTACAATTTTCTACATTTCTTATTTACCTCCATGTAGTTTCAAGTAAACAGCTTGTTAATTGCAAATTAAATGGAAGAGATAGTCTTTTTAAAAATTCTCATTTTATGCCTGACCTTCTGATTTTCTTTCATCATCAGATTGTGTGTTTTTTTTATTCTTCTTTATTGCTGTGATATATTTTTCCTTGTTAATGTTGAAAGTTTTTCTCTTCTATTTCTCTTTTATTTTATTTTGTAGCCAAGCATGTATAGAGTAATATATCCTTATAGCAGAACTCTTTTTTTCTCTGCTTAGGTGAACAAAAGATAAGCTCTGAAAAATTTACTACCAAAAGATAAGAAGGTAAATTTTTAAATATTTTATCTCCCATAGAACTGTCAGAAATGAAGCCTTCCTGGTACAGGCCTAAATATTTTAATATATGCTAACAAAAGTGACATGTCACTGGTTTACTTCATATAGAACTGTTTTTTTCTTTTCTGCTTAGAAAATATATTTATGTGAACTTACTACTTTTTGACTTTTTATAATAAGAATCACAAACTGATATATTTGTTTTGTATATTGAATTTGATCATTGAGAAATCTCTGTTTCACTGGAGTAGGTCTATATTTTGTTTCTACTTTTTTCCCCCAGACATGTTGCTTTGGATATTTATGTAAATCAGCCCCAAAACAAATTAAACCATTTTTATTATGCTGTTCATCTTCCTATGATCTCTGACACCTGCACTCCAACTTTTAGTCATATTCTCAGCATTTCAAGTACATTCTTTGCTCAGATCTCCTTGCTCTTGCTGAAACTCCTCTTCTGGTTGGAAAATCTTTACTTCTGCTCAGGGATTCCACCTCAGCTAACCCTTTCCCAGGATTTTTCCATTCCTCCCTGGGCCATCCCTGCCAAATGTGTATGTTTGAGCATTGAGATCCAATGGACTTTTTGTTCCTTTAGAATTTTGTCCACATCGTTGGTGTGTGCCAGTATTTTTTTTTTTTTTTTTTTTTTTATCAAAGTGAGGTGAGAGCATGTCAAGAAGGTCCAACAGGTACAGTGGGTGAAAAAAACTGTTTCTTATCAAGTGTAAATTAGGATAAACCTGGAACTGGCTCAACAATACAAACCAGAACCAAAGTGGTTAGGAAACTCTATATGGTTGCTACTGCCACTTCTTCACAAGCAAAGTTACAAAGAGAGATTTTTAAAAAGCAATGAGGCCCAGCTGGCGGGGCTCAGTGGTTGAGCATTGACCTATGGACCAGGAAATCATGGTTCTATTCCAGTCCTCTCAGGTTTGGGCTCAATCTCTAGTGTAGGGTGTGCAGCAGGCAGCCAATCAATGATTCTCTCTCATCATTGATATTTCTATCTCTCTCTCCCTCTCCCTTCCTCTCTGAAATCAATAAAAATATATTTTCAAAAAAAAAAAAAGCAATGAGGACTAGATAATTAATTTGTTGTAGGTATTATTCAGTCATCTTCACCACTGGCTATGAGTTTCTTAAATAATAATTGCATAATCTATATGAATATACCCAAAAATCAGTGCTTGAATATAGAAAATGCTCCATGATTATTTGTCAAATGAATTAAATTTGAAAAGAGAAATAACCACTAACTGAATTATAATTAATTGACCAACTAAAAAGAAGATTCTTCAAAGAATCCCAGTTTTTAAATATCTGCACATGTTTTAATTAGGATTGCTTCATTGAACATTTTTTCCCAATTGGGAAATTCCCAACAGAGTTCTCAATAGCATAATATAGTGTTTATGCTTAAGTGATGCTTTCATTATGGAAGAAGAAAGAGGGTTAAAGTATTCTAATACTATCCCAAGTCAAATTTTTTGCACCCATCCATATAAGTATGTGTATCGTTCATTTATTTTCTCCTCCCAATGTGCTTAATTAATTTTTAATCCCTTTAAAATTTTATTCAGTCAATTTAACTACTCCTGACAGCTTCCACTAAACCAATGTTTGCTTTCTCTTTCAAGGAAGATTTTAAGAATTTTCACCATAAATGTCTTATGGGTCCCATAAAGTCATAACCCTGGAAGAAATACTTTCTACAATTTTCTTCAAAGCAACTAACAAAAAAAATTCACTAAAATGTTGTGTTACAAGGATGCTTGGAAACTCTCCTAATGATAACTGTCATGTTATGGGACTGAGAATTTTCAGATGAATAGATCAGTGGCAGTGAGTTAAACTTTAAGAAAAATACCCCAAGTTTTTGGAAACTAAAGCCTTGCTGTTTGCTGGAAATAAAAAAAACACACAAAAAAACAAAAAACAAAAAAACATGACATTATCCAAAGAGTGAAAGTGATTGGACACATTATTTTTTAAAAGTAATATTTTATTGCCATTAGTAAGAATTTCAAAATAAGAAAGCTCTTGTGAAATACAGCTAAACATTATGCAGTGGTAAGATTCTTTTAGAAGCTGATTATTTCTGCATTTTTTCTATGTATCATAAAGTAAGTTGTATAAAAAAAGAAAAAAAAGAGAGAAGGCAGGGCTATCTGCTTAACCAAAGAAGAGTATATGAAATTTTATAGGGCAAATACCCAAATGAATCTTGTTTTTATATATATATATATGAGATGTTCTTGCTATAGGATTAAGGTTTTTTTGTTTGTTTGTTTTTTAAGATTTCACTTACAAAGTAAACACATGTTCACTTCTATACTTTTGCTTGGAAATCACTCTTTTTCTTCTACTTGCTACTACAGAATGTCATTTTAGAATTTATACAATTTTTCTAATCCAAAATGTAGATAAAAGAAAGTTGAGCCATCAAAAACAACCCAGTTACAGTTTTACCACCTGTGCAGTTGTAGAGATCCAAGTGCAGATAAGTGAACTACCAGGGCTAACTTACCATATGGTGAGGGGATGAATGTCTCTTGAGGCAATGGAAAAGCTACTTGAATCTAAAAATAGCTCCTCAAATTGCCCCTTGTTGGTTACAAATAATGAATGGAGTTTTCACTCCACTGTTCTAACACTGTCTGCTCTCTGAAATCCAGACCCTCCCAAACTAATGCTCAGGGACACACTTATTCTACCCGCCTGCAGACTGGGCTGCAAAACACGGTAAAAGTAGCAAAGAGTTATTGCCTTTCCTGATAGTTCTAGAAGTTGTAAATATGAAAAGTCTCTCTTTTTTTACAGAATATTTTAAATCTTTCTCAGAATTTCATACTTACTAAAAACCATCTTAGCATTCGCATATACATCTTAATGACTATACAGTTCAAAGTCAAGATGCATCAAGCCACAACTAGTGTTTTTGATGTCCACATGTTTCTGTTAAGCCTAATGAAAATGGCTGTTTTCCTGTAAAAAATAACTTCTTACCTATGCACAGGTCACATTTGTTAGTCATCTATCTAGTCTATGACAGTTAAGACAAAAGCACAACTTGAAAAATGGGCATTGTGGCACAGGACTGTCCTTACAAACCACCAAAATGGAAAATCTAATGTCTACTTTTACTAAACTCTCACTAACATTAAACTCCATCAGGGTCCAGCCAGAAATTCCCATTCTTACTTAGCTACCAAGTCCCTTTCCTTGGATGTTTGTCACAGTCTTGAACTGAGAGCACCACATACTAACATTTCCCCTGAATTAAATGCAATATCTCTGCTCCAGAACTATAGACCCTGCACACAGCAAATAGGAACTTGGGTGGGTTTTCTTCAGGGAGAAATTTAACAGAGATGTTTTAAAAAGTAAGCTTCTACTGCTGTTACAGGAGAAGGAAGAAGTAGATAATGATGAGGGTGTGTTCTCAACATTTTAGTGCCTACTTAAGGAGGTTGATAACAATTGGGCAGAAGACCTGAAAATACACCTCTCCCAAGAACACATATGCACAGCCAACAGATATTTGAAAAGAGGTTCAACGTCACTGGCAATTAGAAAATGTAAATCAAAACTACAATGAGATAACACCTCAGACCCATTAGAGTAGCCATTACCAATAAGACAAACAATAACAAGTGTTGGAGAGGTTGTGGGAAAAGGGAACCCTCATTCGCTACTGGTAGGAATGTAGACTGACTGGTACAACCACTATGGAAAGCAGTCTGGCGATTCCTCAAAAAATTAAGAATAGAGCTACCATATGACCCAGCAATACCTCTCCTGCATGTATACCCCCCAAAAAAACTTGAAATAATGTATTTGCAAAGATATATGCACCCCTATGTTCATTGCAACATTATTCACTGTGGCCAAAACAGCCAAAGTCTCCCATGTTAAAGGATATAGAAGATGTGGTACATATACACAATGAAATACTACTCAGCCGTAAGAAAAGAAGAAACAGCTCTGTTTGCAACAACATGGATGGAACTTGAGAACATTTTGCTAAGTGAAATGTTAGTCAGAAAAAGCTAAGAACTATATGATTTCACTCCTGTGTTATATAAAACTGAAACTTGTGAACACAAATAGCAGTGTGGTGATTGGCAGAGGAAAAGGGATGGGGGGGAAAAGGGGTCCCAATATAAGGTGACAGGAGAAAATTTGAGTTGGATGGTGGGCACACAGATCTTGTATCATAGAAACCCACCCCTGAAACCTATATGTTCATGTTGACTAATATTGCCCCAATTTAATAAATATTTTTAAAATTAAAAATAAACACATACATACATTAAAAAGAAGGTGGTCATTAGTATCACTGAAAACGAGCATCACAGGTATTTGTCTCATGGTAGCACCTAATAAGTAGGAGCTTTTATCATTAATACAAGAGGCGTGGTGTGTGACATTTGTGCACTGGAGGGTGAGTCCCTTAGCCCAGTCTGCGCTCTCTTGCAGTCTAGGACACCTTGGAGGATATTTGGTGAGGGGTCCTTAGCATTGCCACAGAGGCAGGAGTGGCTCCAGCCACCACTGCTGTCCTAAGGAGCAGTGAGCCTACCTTCTGGCTGAGCATCACTCTCCCTGTGGGAGCGCACTGACCACCAGGGAGCAGCTCCTGCATTGAGTGTCTGCCCCATGGTGGTCAGTGTGCGTCATAGCACCCGGTCATTCAACCATTCAGGCAATTTGCATATTAGGCTTTTATTATATAGGACTACTACTAATCTTTTGTGATCCATTCCTTGGCCTGGATCAGACCTATGCATATTTTGTTTTCCACACATTTTTCCTATAATCATCTCCAGTCTTTCTTAAGCCTTCTACACTCAGGTATAGGGAAGAATTTCTACTACTCAAACTGCATGCAGACAAGCAGTATGAGTCCATCTAATAAGAAAGTAGAACAGTGTAGCCCTTTGTTCCTTAATGTAAAAGTTTACCCTACACAGAATGAGCAATGTCTTCTCTTTTATGTTCAGGACAGCACATTTTAAGAAAACACAATCTCAAGTTTTAAAAAGCTAAAAATTGGTGGATACAATACACACCCAAATAATTATTATAAATGGACTAAATGTAATACAATGTAAAGTTGAAGCACACAGGTGTGTTACTTAATAGAAGCAGGGTGAAAGTGGTTAGGGAAAGATGCTTGGAGAAAGGAGCCTAAGACATATAGTTTCCATGGAATTCTACCTCATCTCATGAATTTCTGTGGGCCAAATATAATTTTTAAGTAATATAGTTAAAAGAGAAATATTGAATTTTTTGTTTCTTTCATGTGTATTTCTGTCTTAGTCATGAAACAAAAAAGGAAAACATATGTTTGACAAAGTAAATCAATAACTCTAAAAGTTAACTTACTTTTTCCAATAACAGAATTAGTCATACACATAAATATTGCATTTTATTTGTATGAAAGAGAAAAGCGTATGTTGTAGGAAAAACAACTTACTGACGGCAGCTAAGATTGCTGTGAGAAGTGCCCAGAGGCATTGAGAATGAAGTAAAGTGGATTTGCTGGGACCTGTACTTTATTTGGTACAGAAAATGTGTACATATAAGAGCTACCTCAGGGATAATAAGCATCACCTTTTTATTTTATTCATTGTTTTAGCCGAGTCTAGATAATTTGCATTCACCTAACAAATATAGCTCTTTTGTTTATGCATATTCTATTCCTTACATGTTTTATGGGAATACATATTGTCTATCAAAAACATATAAGAAGCTTTTACAAAAAGGCGCACTGAATATACTGGTATAATTCCAGAATTTAAAATCTGCTGGGGAAAACTATGTCAGAATTTTTTTATAATTTAAGTATAGATTCATTATGTATAGATTTTGAGTTGAATAAAACTACTTTTATAGCTCATTGGAGAAATGTTTAAATTCCAAGTAAACTGTCACCCAGGCAAACTGTCAGTCTGGTTATTTCTAACCGATTATAGAGAGAATCATGTCCCATTGCACCCTCCCTTTGGTCAAAGCACATGTGCAAGGTTTTAGTAAATTGTGTTATTAACTTCCTAATATATAATACTGAGTAAACGTGCACATTATTCTGATGGAGCAAAAACACCACTAACTGAACCAACAATGCCCAACAGTTTGTTTTCAAATAAATGCCTCTTTTGTGTTCACTAAATGGGAATGCATTCACTATCTTTCTCATTCTGCATAATTATAGCAGATGGGAACGTTTTTCCTTAGATTGAGAACTTGGCATTTTACATGTTTATTTGGCTCAAGATACAACATGTATAGAACTGCATGCCAAGTACTGATTTTCTGAGATTTACTATTGAGTATAAATATAATTATGTTAAATAGTCCACCCATAAATAAATTATAACCCTACCCCTAAAGGTTAATCCTCGGGCATAAGACAAAAACATAGATTGATATTGCTATATTTTTTAGGCAACTGAGCAGAAGTCTTAAATTGCTACTCTATGGTAATAATTGACTTAATATTTGAGTATGAATACAATCAGCTTTAACTAACTCCCAGAATAGTATATTAAGGTTATTATTTTCTATTGTATATTGATTAGTATCAAGGCTGTTTCTACATAACTGTCAGGTATAAGGCTGAAAGGGATAAAAAGACGCTTTTGTTAACATTGGTTAACTGTGTATTATATGAGGATCTTAGAAAGAATTAATATAACCTGCATGGAAAACAAATGTATGAGGGAAGGCAAGGATCCTGAGTAACTTCAAGGATAGGTGAGGCTAGAAATATGCAAAAAGGAGGAAGAGCAGAATCTTTTTTCCTCTGAGCTACAGAGTTCATGGCATGCTTTTACTATACTAAATGGTTTAAAATTTCTGCCACATGTACACTTAGAAGCATACTCTATTAGATAGCTCCCACATCACCTTGACTACTTGTAGCTAAGCACAATTTGAAAACCCCTGATTTAGGAGATAAGCATTGTTCCTTATGCAAACCAAATTTGTGCTCTCCTGTTATCAACAATAAGGTAAATAAATATTAAGTAGGGAAAACATTACAGTCCCATAGCATAAAACAAATAACAATAACAAAGACTTGACAATACCAATTTATGGTATGGAGCTAAGGGATATTTTTTCAATTTCTGATAGGAATTTAAATGATAAATCTACTTTGGAAGGTAGTCCAGCAGCACCTTAGAAAGCCAAACATTGTTTCAAGCAATTGCATTTCTAGGTATTTACAATACCTAGGAAATGCAAAAAAAAAAAAAAAAAAATGATTTGAAAAGTATGGCCATGCAAAAACCTGCATACTAATATTTATTTCAGCTTTATTCGCAATCATGAAAAGCTGGAAACTATTAAGATGTCTTTCAACAAATGAAGGGATACAAAATTGCAGTATATCTATGCAATGGAATATTATTCAGTGACGAAATGGAATGGTCTATGAAGTCACCCAAAGATATGGATTAATATTAAATGTTTACCACAGTGGAATCACTGGGTCATAAGGCAGTACCATTTTTTTTTGAGGTAACTCTTTTTGAAAGCACAATTATTGCCTCATGATTCCATGATAATAATTATTTTACATTCTGAAAAATAATATATCGATAAGAAAACAATTAGAGGAAAAGACCTTTTTCCAATCTCAAAAAGAAAAATGAGAAAAAGTTAAAGAGAATGCTTGTCACATTTGTTTGTTTATATTATTTTGTACACTGATTTTCATGGTCCCACTTTTCTTCCATATTGGCTTCAGAATGACTAAATTCTTTCCTGTTTCAAATGTCAGTTTCTTTTTGCTTGTCAGAGGTGAACAGTGGTGTCATAATTCAAAGCTAATACTTTTTTGACTAGTTACAGTTCAGTGGCTTTCTATTTTTGCAAAAGGACATATAGAAAATATTAGAAAGAAATCCTGACAAGTTCTCTCCAAACTCCAGTCCAAATGCAGTGGTCCCCATCATGCTCGCTTAGATGACCTGGTTTACAATCTGCCAGCCTGTCAGAGGCTGCTGCACAGACAGAGTTCTAAGGACTTGGGGCAGCCTGTTTGCTGCTTGGAGCCATGATAAAAGAAAGAAATCTACCAGAGTTGAGAGCAGTGGTGCTTGATTTCAGGGTGGTACTGTGTGCAAGTACTTGAGCATACAAGGATGCAAGTTCAGCGTACTCATCTCCTGCCCCTTCATCCCTGAATTAAAATGCTAGGTCACAAAGTAATAGTTACTACATAATTATCATTTTTATCTGTTCCTACAAGTTACCAGTTTACATATATTCCCCAGAATTCTGAATGGTTAAGGTAAACATCACTTTTGAGCTCCATGGTTCCAATGGAATATGTCCTTCTTTTCTCCTAGGACTTGGTGAAATCAATGAGTGGAGTCCGAATTCTTTCGGTGAGTGAAGTTTCAGATGTCTTGATCATTCTGTGTCCCTGTTATAGCAAAATTTGTGGTGTTGCTAAATGGCAAATCGTTGAGATTTGTCTTAGTAAATTAACGATAGCATAATTATACTGGTATGTACACTGAAATCAGGTGTTATAAAGGTTACAATGAGATGTCATTTCAAACAGAAAATAATAATTTGTTCAAGTTTTCTAAATACTATAATTAAGGATGCTAAAATTTAACCATGAGAAATTCTAGGTGTTGGCATCCAAAACACACGTCCCTAATCACATAATCAAAAACATGATAAGCCATTAAATGTTACACATGTTTAGGGTTTCTTTCACAAATTTTATTTTATTCAATATAATTCCTCTTTTCAGGTTACTTGTTCAAAATAAAAATTTGGAATTGTTTTAGCTCAGAGAAGCAGAATTGAATAGTACATCTCCTCCATTCCTTATAACAAGAAAAAAATTGGACAAAAGATAAATTAATGGCTTTTCTTAAATCCTTCAGAACACTGATGTCACAGGACAAACCCTTGGGGAGGTGCAGAAATATGAGTTTGACCTACCACTATAACTGGAAGAGGGACGGGGGCACTTGTGAAGATCACAGGAGTGAGAACTAGGCTCATGGTACTGGCACAAAACAGGTTTAATCTGAACATTAAACAACACCTTCCCCTCCCAATCCCAGATCCCATCACCATGCTTATAGTATCAAGTAAAAATAAGAGTGGACTGTAGCTATGGGAGTTGCAACATAGATTTTATTGGTGGAAAAGCAGGGAGCAAAAAATAGAAAAACCTACAATTGATGCCCCACAGGCTCCAGGGCTTATAGGAGAAATGGCTAGTTGTAGGATTAGGGCAGGAACAAGATAAAATGAGCCTAGAGCATCCTTTAGAGCCAGAAAGTGAGAAAATGCTAAAAAATAAAAATTGATGAGGCCTGAAGGACATAGGAAACATCTTAGCAGAGCATCCAATGCTGAAATAATATGAGCAAGAAGAGTGGTTAGAGGCGATCAGGCAGGCATGCAGAGTGGGTAAGGGATGATCAGGTGGGCAGATGAGCAGTTAAGAGCCATCGGGCAGCCAGGCAGGCAGGCCAGTCGTTAGGATCCAGCAGTTTTGGATTGCGAGAGGGATGTCTGACTGCCCAGAGGATTAGCCTAAACCAGCAGTAGGACATCCCCCAAGGAGTCTTGGATTACAAGAGGGTGCACGTCAGGCTTGCTTACCCCCTGCACAAATTTTGTGCTCTGTGCCTCTAATAAGCAATAATGCAATTACATGCTATGTTAACACAATCTGTTTTCTTTATTTGGGCTTAAAAATTGATAAGGATTTCCTGAAGCTTCTAATATTTGAGTTACCTTTATCTTTTATGTATACTCCCTCAGACTTCAAATATTCTTTTAACCAGCTCCTCCTTCTGAAATGCATAGCATGTGTCCTCTCTTCATACCTGCATGGTACAGAGAATGTTCCTAGTTATCAGCATAATGAATGTCAAGAGACCAACAATAAAAGTTTTCCATTTTGCTTGCTTTGAATACAATTGATATTGGGACCATTTCTTTTTGCTTCTCAAAATTTACAAATAAAAGCATGTGAAATTTGAATTTTCAAGAGCTCTTAGTATCTGTAATTATAATCTGTGCAATTCAGAGCATAATAGGACAGATCTGATATGATCTCATAGCATGACATATTTAATTGCAGGATTTTAAGAACTACATTAGTGATATTGCCAGCATATAATTTTATATTTTAAACAACTATTTTTTTATGTCTGTGGAATATTACAAAGACCATGTTTGAGCATCTTTTCAGTTATATGCTTTTTTAATTATATAAAAATAAGGGTGTACAGTTTGAATTTGAGCATCTTTTCAGTTGTAGGCTTTTTTGCAGGTTCTTAGACCTACAAATAAAAGAAACCTCTAGAATCCGTTTGAGCCATTTTCAGACAATGGTGGTAAGGAAATGGGTTTACCAAGCTGCTATGGGAGAGTACATGTTATCACTTTACCTATAGCTGGCATTTAATTATGCTGGTATTAAGTCCTGCAATATTTTAAATCTCATGGAATGCACAATTGTTTATAGTTAGATATTCAGCGAGATTTATGAGACTAGTGAATCTGATGTTTTGTTTTCCAATTATAAGAAAGGAAAAATAATGTAGCTAAAAGAAAAATTAAAAAAATGTTTTTATAAAACATTTGGGGCATATGAATCATCTATTACTTCTAATAAATATAAAAAATAGTAGATGTAAGCCAAACTAGTTAGTATGTAACAACAAAGTTGTCATATCAGGCTGGCAGTTGATTGGGAGAGAGTCAGTGATTCCTTGCTGGATCTAGTTTGTTACTTCCATAGACATGTAAAACAAGATGAGCTCAGGTGATAACTTCCTGCCTTATTCCTTCTCTCATAGGATGGCACTGAAAAAGTAGGATGGAATATCTCTTATACCAAACAAATTTGAGTTTGTCATGTCATGGGCCAGATAACATTACAATGAGATTTACCCAGTTGGACCTATATAATTGAAGAATGGAATCTGTGCTGTGGCTAAATGGTTTAATAGCCTGCAGTTGTGTCAGGAGGCAGTGGAGGGGGGAGGTTCAAAGTCTCATACCTCATCAGAACTCTGGAGGTGATAAGAAACACGTGACAGCTGACTGGAAACAGAGGGCAGTGATACGCAATGACCTTGCAGCAGCTCTTCACTAACCTCCTATGTTGTGCTCTGGGAGGATTGTGGGGTGTTCAGCCAATGCTCATGTCAGCTTTGATTAAGCCTTGGCTAGATGGTCTATGTGAAGCATGGAACATCAGTAGGGTTGCCCAGCAAGGCCAGTCCCCTACAAAATTTACATCTAATGCCAAATGAAATAGTATGTTCTATAATAGTATGTACTAATCCCACATGGAAATATACAACAATACATCTAATACTGTGTAACCCAGATTTGTTTGGTATAAGAGACAGTCCATCCTACTTTTTTCTTATTTTTACTTACTTGGTTTTGAGATGACTAGCATCTATTATAACTTGTGAGTGATTAAGGCACTCATGATGGTAGTAGGGGGAAGAAAAGAAGAGGATATACTTGATATGTAAGATGGTAACTGCAGATAAATGAGGTAGATCCCATGACTGAGGTCAACATACGACACCCTGGAAGCACAGGAGAGGAACTGATACGCTAAATTGAAGGCTTGAACTGCATCCTGAAGGACAAGGAAGCATTATCTTCAGGAGTTGGGAATGTCTGGCCCTTGAGCCGTACAAAACCCAATAAATCATTTGGTCTGGCCCTGCCAAGGCATTAGGGTTGAGTTATTTAAATATTTGACCAAATATAGCAGGCTAATTTTTAACAATATATGTTTATTGATTTCAGAGAGAAAGGGAGAGGAAGAGAGGGATAGAAGCATCAATGATGAATCATTGGTTGGCTGCCTCCTGCACACCTCCAACTAGGGATCAATCTCACAACCAGGGTATATGACCAACCAGGAATTGAACCTTGACTTTCTGGTTTATAGGTTGATGCTCAGCCACCAATCCATGCCAGCTAGGCTAAAATTGACAAATATTTACTTGAAGCTAGATACAGATAAGGTTTATGAGCTTCTAAAAAACAGAAATGAGGTGTTATATCTCTTATAACCTTTAGTGTTCATATATAGTTAAAAGTAATAGATGCTTGATTTTATCAAATTACAATCACAGTTTTTCTTTCTATACTTTTAGATCCCTCTATAGTCATCAAATTGCCATTAGTAAGCATCACCATAATGGCTTTTTTATTAATCAATAAACTATACATATTTCTGTGTTACACACAGAAAACCTCAATCAATTTATGGTCAAATCATATTCTCCAGATCATAAAACTTAGATGCATATAGTCCTGCTTATATTGAAACTCTGAACATGTGAGCATCAGGCTGACATTTTAGAGGAGTTTAGTATATATGTCTTCTTGGGGGAAATATTCATTGATGTTTCATGCAAATATATTGCTCTATTTGAAGGAAAACAAAAGCTCATGTTTGGAATCTTAGAGTTAGACATAGGGGAAGGTGGGGCTTTCTCCTATGAGGCAAATGATGGGAAGTCAGTATTCGCTGCTCTACATATGCAGGACACCTTAGGCGTTAGACTAGCAAATCATCTGTTTCAGCTAACATGTATACATTTAAGAGAAAATAAAACAAAGTACAGTGAAATTAAAATAGGCATATATGTTATAAATTATGGATATAGAATTTCTGTTTTGTTTTATTCTATGCTGACTCTCAACCATTTCTATCTCCTATGCTACAGGGGAGTCACAAATATTCAAATGCGAAAATACATTCTGTATTTATTTTGTAGTTTCCTAAACAATATGTTGCATTTTGGTCAAATATGGCAGTTTATCTTTCTGTTTGATTTATGTTAATATTTTAAAGAAACATGTGGATTAGTTCATCAGCCAGACCACAAAAAATTCTAAAGAACTTGGGGGGGAGGAAACAAAAAAAAATTAGATTTTTTAATGGGGGCAATTAAATGATAAAATTAGCATGTGTTTTGCTTTTTCAGCATGATAAATGCATATTGAAAGTCTAGTAGTGCAAGCTGTTCAGGTCAATCAAAACTACATAAGATGGGTTCCCATGTTTCTGGAAATTAGTTAATAGGATGAGACAATACGTGAATTACCACAATAATGGAATGTACTTAGTGCATCACATATGAATGATATACACATTAAGTGTTTTACAAATTTCAAAGGGTTTTTTATTAGAGTGTGAACAGAATAAGAAAGTGAATGACTAGAGTTTACCCTGAATTTTACTAAGTGTACCAGTTAATAAGGCAGATTTTTTTTCCCATTTAGATGGAGCAACACATATGTTGATATATATGTGATTTGATATGTATGCTATTTTGTTGTATTGAAAACCAGCTTCAAAACTTCGTATGTCAAATTTTCTGAAGGTGTTAACATCATAAATATTTTTACACTTCAAAATGTCGAATTTCATGCCAAAAAAAGCATTTGCAGGAAGTTTTAATTCATTACTTTATTTTGAAGAAATGTACTGCTGAAAATTATTGTATACTTCGGGAAGCTTGTGGTGAACATCCTCCATCTCAACATATTGTAAACACTGGTGTAAATGCTTTGAAAGTGATGATTTCAATGTGAAAGACAAAGATCATCCAGGTCAACTTAAAAAGTTTGAAGACCAACAATTACAAGAATTATTGGATTGTATTCACCAGACCTTGCTCATTTAGATTACCACTTGTTCTGATCAACGGCACATGCACTTTCTGAGCAGCACTTCAAAACGTAACAAGAAGTGGAAAATTGGGTCTCTGAATGGTCTGCCTCAACACAAGAAAAGTTGTATTAGGATGGTATCCACAAATTATGTGAAAGATGGGGGAAATGTGTACCCTGAATAGACATCACTTTGAATAAAGCACTTTTGATGTTTCTCTTGAAATTATCGTGTTTTCTTTGATCACAAAATCTGCACTATTAACTGGTTAATAATTAGTCCTCACTATTAACCAGTTAACAGTCCACATCATTAACCGGTTAATAGTTAATCTGCTCTAATAATGGGTTAATAATGAGGATTAACTCTTAACTGGTTAATAGAGAGTACTAGAGCTTACAGTTTCTGTGGCAATGAAAGTTAAGGAGAAAATAAACAAATGACACCACATCAAAATAAAAAGCTTCTGTCCAGCAAAAGAAATCATCAACAAAAAAACAAGAAAGCCCACTGCATGTGAGAACATATTTGCCAATGCTATTTCAGATAAGGGCTTAATCTCCAAAATTTACAGGGAACTCATACAATTTAGCAAAAGGAAGATAAACGATCCTATTAAAAAATAGGCAAAGGACCTAAATAGACACTTTTCAAAAGAGGACAAGAGACATATGAAAACGTGCTCAAAGTCACTAATCATTCTCGAGATGCAAATCAAATGACAATGAGGTACCATCTCACACCTGTCAGAATGGCAACCATCAACAAATCAACAAATGGCAAGTGCTGGGGAGGATGTGGAGAAAAAAGAACCCTCATGCACTGCTGGTGAGAATGCAGACTGGTGCAGCCACTGTGGAAGACAGTATGGCATTTCCTCAAAAAATTAAAAATGGAACTCCCATTTGACCCAGTAATCCCACTTCTAGGAATATATCCCAAGAAAGCAGAAACACCAATCAGAAAGTATATATGCACCCCTATGTTCACAGTAGCACAATTTAAATAGCTAAGATTTGGAAATAGCCTAAATGTCCATCAGTAGATGAGTGGATTAAAAAACTGTGGTACAATGGAATACTATGCTGCCATAAAAAGGAAAGAACTTTTACCATTTGCAATAGCATGGATGGAACTAGAGAGCATTATGCTAAGTGAAGTAAGCCAGCTGGAGAAAGATAAATATCACATGATCACACTCATATGTGGAATATAATGATCAAAATAAACTGATGAACAAAAATAGATCAGGAGACAAGGTAGCACTGAACAGACTGTCCCAACTTCAGAGAGAAGGCATTGGGGGAGGGGGGTGATTAGAGATCAACCAAAGGACTTGTATGCATGCATATTAGCATAACCAATGGACACAGACACTGGAGCAGTGGGGACTTGCCTTGTGGGGTGGGGGTGGTTGGGGGGTCAATTGGGGAAAAAGGAGACATATGCAATACTTTAAACAATAAAAAAAAGAAATGGTATCTAAAAGCAGAACTTTATTATGAGGTATATTACTGAGATATTACCGAAGCTCAAGGATATTTTCCCTTTATATTCCTTTTCTAACTTAATCTCATAGTACAATCATCTTAATATCAACCAAATATCTTCAAAATTTAATAGGTGTATATAAGGCCTGTCTATCTCTCTATATCTTTATCTATCTTTTCATTTACTGTTTTAGTCATGTGTTGCAGAAGCAGATAATATTAATTAAAACTGCCAAGATTTATAAGACATTTATTTCTTGCTCTCATTACCTGAAGGTTGCTAGTTGGCTGAATCTCTGGTGAGTTGATCCTGCTTATCTGAGGTCACCTTCTTCTCAGAGAGAATGAGCAGCCTTTACCTGGGGCATGGTGCTCTCTAATAAAAGTGAGGAAAAGAAGCAGAACCAAACCATGAAAGCACAATTTAATATGTCTACTTTGATGTGGAATATGTCACATCTACTTACATTTAATTTGTCATAGCATGTCACCTGGCCGAGTCAATGGTTTAAAGAAGTGTTTTACTTGAATGACATCATATCAAAGGCAGGGAAGAAGTGAATAATTGTGAATAGATAATGACATATGTCATATCTATGTACAAATATTTTGAACAACTCCTTATAGACTCTGACTTGAAAAACTGATATGTTTTACACCTTTTTAAATTGCTTATTTTCTATTATGTATCATGCAGAGTATTTCATAGATACTGAATTCACACTTTAAGTAAGTACAGACATCATATAGTATGTGTATATTTATATAAATATTCACTTACTGGTAAACAATTATGGTGCAGTAAAATTTAACATTATAACAATGTAGCAGTAGCATCATTAGGCATCTGTGTTCTTCTCCACATACTTGATATTACCAGATGAGGATTTCAAAAAGGAAAATGGCTTGATTTAAAGGAGTATATATTTAGAAATATATTTTGAAATATACATATATTCCAAATAGTGAATATAATAGAAATGTTGGAATAATGAAATATATATTAAAGCAAACACCTATTTAACTCCCACCCGATAAAGCAAATGTACTTCTTTATCCCCAAACATGTGGCCCTCTCAAAATGCAATCCTGATTTTTAGGTTAAATAGTTCTTTATATATTTAACTCAAAAAAATGTATTTCTAAATGATGTATTGTTAATTTTTTTCTTATTTTAAACATTTATGTAAAATGGATGACAGTATATTTTTGCGACTTGATTTTTTTTCCCCAATCAAAATTATTATTTAAGACTTACCCATATTGATACATGTATGTTTCAGTTCCTTTTTACTATTTGTAGTAGTTCATTATACTAACACTTGGGGCCCAGTATATGAATTGGTGCACCTTGAAAGGAACTGTGGGCCACAAGGTAATGGTGGGCACAGGCATTGGTCTAGGCCCATCCCCTACACCCCGCCCAACCCCTCCCACCAAGCCCCTGGTCCTCTGTCTGCCAGCAGCCCCACTGTCATCTCCACCTCTCTCACTCACTGACAGTGCCAGCCTCACTCACACCCAGTGATGGTGTGGAGGGATTGGGGTCAGTGCCATCAGCGGGTGCTGACCACAATTGTTGCCCCAATTACTCCTCAGGAGCAGGAGGAGGTGGAAAAGTCCTCAGGGACGATCGGGGCTCACAGCCACTGCTTGCGCCCACTGAAGGTGCCGAGCAATTGGGATTGGCTCCAGGCATCAACAGCAGGTGCTTGTGAGGCCATCTCCAGCAGCAGGTTTGAATGCTGGGCAGGACCACAGCACGCAGTAGCAAAGACTTTTCAGTAATCAGCAGAGGCTTGCCCCGATGACGGTGACCAGAGCCCTGCTTTGGTATGGTGCCCTGGCTCACCTGCTCTACCATCCCAACAAGGGATGCCATGCTCTGCACCTGCCCCCTGGTGGTCAGCACACATCATAGCAACCGGTTGTTCGGTTATTTGGTTGTTCCACCATTCGGTCTATTTGCACATTAACCTTTTATTATATAGGATAACATCCATTATGTATTTATCTTACTCTTATTGAACATTTACATTATTTCTAGCAGGTGACTATTACCAAAAATGTTTCAATAATTATCATTGTGTACTAATAATTAATGAAACTTTTCTCTGAGTGCATATATATATATATATATGGGTTTTTTCATACCCATGCCAGTATATATTTTCAACAGCATTGTATGACAATTTGCTTAGCTCCACATCCTTGTTAATGTATGTTATTATCAGACTTTATTTACAATACAAAAAAATGAAAACATACCAGTAAAAGAAGGAGCATATGGTATATTATTGTGGTTTTGTTTTGCATTTTCCTAAAACATGAAGTTGTATCATTTCATATATAATTATTTATTGATATATTTCATGACCCTGTTCTGTTAAATGCCTTTTAACACTTTTTTGCTCGTTTTTCTACTTTGATTATTCTAGCATTTTTTTGTTGGAGTCTGTCAGTAGCTATCCAATCATTCATCATTTATAAATATTTTTAATATATTCTTTCAGGGTTTTTTTCCTTGTTTGTATTTTAACAAACAGAACTTTTATTGTAGTGGAATTCATGTGTATTTTCACAGTTTTATATTTTTGTGTTTCATTTGATAACTGTGTAATTCTTAACACAATTATTACTAAAATTTTTAAACTTCTGATTTTCACATTCAAATCTTAAACCTATTGGAATTAATTTTATATATGATTTAGTTAAGTATCTATTAATATTTTCTGTACAGATAAATTATTTTTCTGGTAACATTAATGTAATGACCCATCCTTTTTATAGTGATCAAAATACCCAGTCTGTGAAGGAGCAATTTTTCCTTATATACATCCATCTTTTTGCTGGCCTCTCTATTCTGTCTCATTTATAATTTATATATCCCTTTGCCAGGATCAGAGTTTTTTAATGACTACATTTTACTGAACAATTACAATATAAATTTTAAGATAATAAATATACTATAATATAGTGGTTTTTAATTACTTAGAATTTTTACTTTATACTTACTCGGTGCAAGGGTTCTTTTTTACTTCTTTAGGCATACATTTTAACCATATTTCATTTATTTTTTTATAAATAAAAAAGTGAGCCACATATTCCTAAACATTCTCAACAGTGTTTAAAATTTTCTGTAACACATACTGACCACCAGATATGAATTTCTTTTCTTTTACTATCTATTGTGCTATCAAGTATGTTGCTCATGCAGAATTTCTTAAAATAATTCATGAGATAACAAAAAGCCATTGTTTACAATTCTAAAAAAAAGTAGTTTGATTCCTACTTAGAGAATTTATAACATATTTCTTATTCACCTCCACTCTCATCACTCCACATGAAACCATGTGCTCTAATTGTTAAATGGATACTTTATTATCCTTTTGTCCCTGAAAATTTCTTTTAAACCACTGACTGACCCAATATACAAGCTGTTGCATTGTGATTTTAGGCATGTTAAATATCAAAGTAAGTGTGTGTGTTAACATTGATTTGAATATTGTGCCTTTTTCACTTACAAATAATTTCAACATTTCACTACTTTTATCTATTATGCTTGTGATGAGATTGTGAAAGGTTACTTTATCAGAGAAGTGTTAATTATACTTATTTTTTTTTGCTTTTACTCTGAATATATAATAAAATTTACTGAGTATTTTTCTATATCCATTGAGATAATAACATGATTTCCCTCTTTAATATTTAATTATTGTAAATTCTATTAAGTGGTACTAAAATAGTAACTCAATAGTGCATTTTTGAGGTAATCTAAGTTTAATTATAATGCATTATTTTATTTATTGGGGATTTGTTTTATTAAAATAATCCATGCTTGGATTAAGTATTGAAATTGCATATCCAAATTAAAGTAATTTAGGATTGGTCCTTTATTTGCCTTTTCTTGGAAAAGATGTGTGAATAACAGTGAATCACATAAATCTTAATGTTTAGTGGAAATAATCTGTTAATCCATTTGAGTAAAGTAGTTTCTTTATGGAAAAATTTGTAAAAGAATTATTTATTGTTTGTTGCCTTCTCTATTTTTTTAAGATTTACTTTGTAAGAGGTTTGTCCTCTTAATAACTACTTTTGAATGTAAAAGGGTATTGTTTTACTTTGGTTGCATATATATTTTATAATATTAAGTATATGATTATTATATCTTTTTATTATCTATTAACTTCTTTTGAAGCTCCATTAAGACATAAATTAAACCTTCATAATATATCCTCCTTAATCCTATCTTAATGACTCTTTTGCATTATTTTTCACTCTGTAATGCATTTTATATATTTCTTTAATCCCATCTTCCAATTCATCATTTCTCTGTCCAACTTTTTCTAATCTTCTTTTTTTAATGTTTCTACTTACAATTTCTGTTTTCTTTCCAGTATAACCCATTATTGTTAATTATATTTAGGGCTCTGTTCATTTCTTTAAATATTTTAGGAATAGATATATTTTAGTGTCAAAGCTGACATTATAGGAAGCCTTAGTGCATGTGCTTCTTGTCTCTTTCAATTAAAACTTGTATTCCTTTTTTATAAGTAAAATTCTCACTTTCCTTAGGATCTCTATATTTTCTACGGAATTCATTGGAGCTTTAGTGTGAAGGGATTTCTCCAGATGGTTTGTGTACTAGTATGTTTCTGTCAGTGGCTTGGCCTTTTCAGTACAGCACCCTGTGACTAAATTAATTATGCTTGTTTTGGACCACCTAGGCAAGATAAATTCATACAAAAGTGACAGGCAACTTACTTCAGTTCTCAAAGATCACCTACCCCAACCTCATTGTGATTCAGCTTCTATAATTTTATTAATTCCATCTGTGCATCAGATTTATTTCTTACTTGTTCTTTCTCTGAAGGTGGGGTACCTTGAGATACTACTTTTATGCATGGATGCCTAATTCAACTCTTCATCTTGGGTAAGTCTGAGTATTTATTTCCTATCTCCCACATTCTATATAGCAGTTTAAATGGAAGGTCTCAGTTATTAAGATTCGACTCAGACTCTCAAAGTAAAAAGTTATTTCAGCTAGATTACCTTCATGACACCTGTTTCCCCCGATTTTTTGTCCTGTCCTAATTGCTTAATTTTATGCCAGCATAGTCATTCTTTCCAATGTGTGTATATATGATTCAGCTTTTGAACTGATTTCTTCAAATGAGTGTTTTAGGCTATATAGTTGTCAATATTACCAGAAACTGTCTGAGTATATGTATATGCATGTTTGAAAAAGAAACATAGATTACTTCTATGTATTTATATATTTGCAAAAAAACAGGATGTTATCAATATTTTTTGCTTAGGGATTCATAAAATATATCCCATTTTAAAAATGTTAATATGCATCACATCCCAAATATGTGATATAGAGCGTATTTTCATTTATTTGTTGACTATTTCCTTTCTTGTATGCATTTCCCTTTCATGAACTCTCTTGTTTTTCTATTGGTTTTGTTGATTTCTTTTCATATTTCACTTTGCGTGCAATTCACATATAAGAAGCTGTTTAATAAAGGGTTAATATTAATAAAATATAAAATGCATACTGTTTAAAATACAAGGAGATACCATGGTTATATTTCATTTGGCAAATACAATGACTTCTTGGTAAGGTGGCATAGCTTTCCTTTTCTAATGTAATCAGCCCTCTAACTGGCCAAGTATAAACCACATCATCACTTTGAAAGCTATGCAAGGCTGCCCCCTCCTGTCTGGCAGGTAGCAACAGATTCTGGCAATATATCCTGAATCTGCAGATAGATTTTTCAAATGTAATTGGACAGACAGTTGACTCAGTAGCAACTCAGAAAAGCAAAGCACATCAGTCTAAAATGCACAATTGACAGGTAATGGTTGACTGCTGGTGAAGAGAATACTTTTACTTTATGCTCCCACTGGGTTTCCCTGACTCCCAATTACAGTCTTTTCTTTCACTTGATTTCTCATCTTCCTCTCTTCTTCCCCCCCCCCCACACTTCTTGTGTGTTATTTATATAATTCAAGGGAGTACCTGTGAAAGCAATTGATGGGCACATATAAGGAGAGAAATGGGGACATATGTATTAAGATTTTTTTTGCTTTTGTGTATATGCATCTTTGTAGCAGAACATCTTTATTTTAGTTATTAGAGTATTATGTTGCATTTTATATGCCTATTATACCTTTAAAAAATTTTTGCATACTCAAACATAATTTATTTTTCTCAAAAGTAATTGATATTGGGAAATGTGTTCCATACATTATCTTGAAATATTCTTTGTTCTCATTAAATTATGAAGAATAAATAAAATATCCTCTTACTCTTTGAATGTTTGCATCATTAAGCAAAAATAAAAATTATTCTCAAGCTTTTGAAATCATTGTAAACCTATATGCATGGTTTATCGGTTAGGGTTCACTGAGATATGTCGACTACTATGAATGAAATAAAATAACTTTTTAGAGGCATTAGACATCACACATTTATGATACCTGGTTTAGCAGTCTTTGTATGATTATCCTGGCTCTATCTTGGGGCTGAGCTTGAATCTGAGAGGTATTAAAGTTCTGAAGGGACATGAGCGTGGAATTAAAGTGATCAGGAACACAATGGGAACCCAGGAAAGCAAATTGCAACTTCATCTCTCAACACCTTCAGTCTTGATGTGACGGCAGACTTCCAGGATAAGTGGGCACTCTTCACCACAGGGCTTACGGGGTACTGGGCCCAGGCCTCAGAGAAGCTAAAGGGGGAGACCTGTTCTTGGTTTGATGCTCATGTTACTTAGTTCATGCTTTGCTCCTTAAATTCCATCCCTGCCCACCATGGGCATGTTGTTCTTGAGTCCATTGTGCAAGGACAGAGAAGACAGTTGAAGGAAGTTGATTGTCATCAAAAGAATAGTCATTTTGTCCATCTGCTTCATATGATCCTCCTCTGAATCTAAATCTTTGCGTGTTACTAATGCTGCATACATAATAAACTGCCCCAAAACTCTGTGGCATGAAAAATATAGTATGTTCACTAATTCTTTGACTTATCTCATCTGCCTGATGTTGGGTACTCTACTTGGTAAGCTTGATGCATGGAAATAACTTTTCAGTTGTCTTTACTCATATACTTTGTGGTTGATGCTAGAGATTGGCTGGAACTTCAGTTCAGGTTGTTGGACCAACTACTTACACATGGTCTCCTTCTGTGGCTTGGACTCACAGCATGTTGATTTTAGAGTACTCTGACTTCTTTCAGTTACTTTCTACAGACATTTCCCATAAGCAAGTGCACCAAAGCAACAGATAAACTTCCTTCCCTACCTTCAGAAATCACCTAGCATTGCCTTTACTGCATCCTATTACTTAGAGTAGTGAGCGATTCAAGGGGTGAGTGCATAGTTCCTACCTCGTAACAGGAAAAGCATGTAAGAATTATATCCCAAAGAACAAATTAAATAATTTCTTATAAACTCAGAAAAAACAGGGCTCTCTATACATGCCACATTTGAAAAACCTTTGATATATTTACCATAGATCTATGTGCTATTCAAGGAGTTGTACAAAGATTTAAAAACACTGGCTTCACATAGAATCACAGCTGACATATGAAGCATAGCATGGTGCTTGGTACATAATAAGTTCTGCATAAATATTTGCTGTTGCTGAATTATCATCTCTGGTGCCATTATTGTATTGAACATTCATAAAGAAATAATATGAGAAGAGTTATACCTTATATACAGGTTACAAAGTTAATTAGAGGATCAGAAGATTTAAGGTTCATTAGCAGAGATGTTTTTCCAGTAATAATGTATTTTAATAAAAATAACAGTAATAGAGGAAATTGGTCCCTAAAAATATTGTAGTGGAAATTGAATTCAGGTGATGAGAAAATTATAGATATATTAGACAATTATATGTTTATATAATTGACTTCTTTATAAAAGGTAAAGTGAATTCACTATAGTGGATGCAATTTAAGTTAATGCTATTTCTAAATGCAGAGAGATACAAACCGTACAAAACATGAAAGTATAATTGTATGAGAAATGTTTAACATGGGAATTAGAAAATTTGGATTTCCTATTTGTTGCTTTGAATATAGTAAATTAAATTAAAACTTTCACAATACTGAATAAAACCCAGTCTCATTGGGAAACATCATTCTTATGCATAATTGGTAAAACATTTTAATTATTTTGATTTATGTCAGACTGGCAAAGTCAGCAAACTCACCAGCCATGTTTATGAAAGTAAAGGGAAGAATTGTGACAAGTCTCTCAATTACACCTGCAATCCAATTGGCCCCACAGTGATATTCATTGCAGGAGCTCCTATTGAGACATAGTATTGCAGTAATATTTCTGGACACCTTTAGATTATATACAATAAGTAACAGTCTCTATATTACCCAACCCTCAATTTTACTTGTTATGAGCCTAGTTTCTTTGCTGAGGACTGAAAGCCAGCTCACTTTTCTGTTTCCAAATGTGTAAAATTCAAAGGTAAAAGACTAAGGTATTTTCCAAGCAGAGTTATTTTGTCAGAAGTTAGCTGCACAGCTCTTTAGTATGTAATAATCAAATTAGAGAACTAAAAACAATTTACTCCATTAATGTGTTAAATACATATGGGTTGTTTGTCATACATAAGGAACACAGATCGAGGTATTGTGTGCACCAACATCCTAGAACATGCCAAATGTTACAATTTTCTGAAGAGGGAAAGAATGTAGTGTCAGGTAAACCATACAGTTGGTAAAAACACTAGATAACAAGGGAGGGAGAAGCATTCAGGAAACCTCAGAGAAGGGCAAAACAGAACTCAAACAAAAAAAATATACAAGATGACTTTTCTGCTAAATGACTGTTTTTTGAATGAGAATTTTTCTAATTAGTCATAAATTATTATAGAGCATTTCCCTATGAAAACATTATAGATGATGCATGTAGGCACTGAAGTACAAACTTAACACATCAAAAATGTGATGCAAAATTTAATACCCAACATCTGCTTTCTCTATTGCAATCAGACCCCTTAACAAAAGCTTTCAGCTGAACTGCAGATTTAACCCAAATCTTTGCTTTTCTTGGTTCTGTATGTCAAAAGCTCTTAGAGTATTTGATCAAAAAGAATGATGTTAAGTTTCTGAACATAGAAAGTTGTCCTGATTTTAAGAGTGATGTATGAGCTCTATTCAAAGTTTGGAACATGCTAATACAACAGAAACGCAGCAAAGAGGAAAATTGACTTAGACATTTCTCATAGACATTATAATGACTAGTGCTTTGTATTTGGTTAAACAGATAAGCTGTGTAATCAGGAAAAAAAAATTCAAATACTTATACTCCCTTATTTAAATCTAATTTTATTTCACCACTTGGTGTAAAAAAAGGATCCAAATGTATCTGGAATGGCTTGAAGCTATATCAGCCTGTGAGTACAAATAATGTCTCTTTCACCTTCAACATCCAAACTGCTCTGCCAGGTTAGTCCTTTCATAGTTAGTCCTTTCACAAGGCATCAGGGCATCCACAGAACGTTTCCACATTATCCCAACCGGGCTGCTCCGAGTGTCCCACATGTTCAGCTTCTCCGGCTTCCTTACGTAAACACACTCTGCACACTATGCCTCAGCCTCTGCTGCAGGTGTCTCTGTGGACACGGCCTCTATGCCATGGCAACAGCCTCTGCTTTTCTTCTAGTTTACACAGTCTAGCATGTGTTGCCAGTATGTTCCCCAAAGAGACGAGGTTACAATACCTTTTCTCAGTCAGTGTTAAACCTTGTTACTTTGACCTTGGCACAGCACAGGATGTATAAGGCTCTTTGATAAATAAGGACTCTGCGGCTGGGTGTGTATCTCATTTCCATAGACACTGAAAGAGGGACTACATCTTTCTATCCCTCCTTTCATCTGAGCCCGATGTTCCGCCGCATAGACCTTCTTTGCCCCCTGTAGGTTCCAAATGATTACCAAGCCAGCCCCTATTGCAAATGCAATGCAATTAACAGTGTTGTACATGCACATGTGGATTGGAGGGAAGACTATTCCTCTTTGGATCCAACCCCTATTAGGCTTCAATATTCTGCTAAATGGATAAAAGAAATATTTCTAAAATAATGCAAATATGTGATAATAGGTGTACATGTTTAGAAAGGTATTGAAAACTAAACAATATCCTTCCTAATGTTTTAAATTTTGAAACTGTCAGAAGCACCTTTAGTAAACGTCAAAAAGAGGAGATGAAGAATAAGTTGCTTTTCAAAAACCAGAAATTACACTGAGGTTTTTACAGCGTGTGTGAAAAGCAAATATATCTCTAGACTGAAAACTCAGGGAGTTCATTGTAAGTTCAGATACAAGTAAAGAGATTAACAATAAGTACAAATTCTGAATTCTTACTAGTTGCAATACAGTTGTGTTTCATGAATTTCCAACATTATTTAAAGCATGCCACCAATCCATCCACATTTGAAGATTTAAAGTGAAGTTGAGTAATAACAATCCCTGCAGTAAAATAATTACACACCCACAAGACAAATTCTTATTTTTTACATTAAATGATAAAACAGCATAATAATTACAATGAATATGAAAACATAAGATGTTTCAATTTTGTTTGACAATGAATTAATTCAAAATTACTTAAACAACTAAGTAAAAAATTTAGCTCAGTTTCAAGGGTAAAACAATTGATATTTTATAGCACAGCCTCTAGATGACTAAGAGGGGTCTATTGCATTGTTTTTACTTCTTCAGCTTTGCTCTATGTTTACTACAGGATGCTCTGCATCAGTCACTATGATGCTAATATTTCAAGCTCAGGGAAATTAGGAGTTAAAAATAGTTCTCGGCAAATGTGGTAGAAATGAGAGTGGCTTCTTTCACTAGTATACAAGGTGAGACAAAAAGTAGGTTTATGCTTATATATATATATATATATATATATATATATATATACGAAACAGAGTTTATTCTTGTATTATTATTTATTAATTATTGTATTATTTTCCATATGACAATTATAAACCTGCTTTTATCCCCATCTTCTATATAATGAACCACCAGCAAGCATTGTTCTTTCTGTCCTCACAATTCTGAGCTTTTCTGAATTTGAGATCTCAGTTCTCAAATGAGACTGTTTCTAGCAAGGGACCCAAGAATGTTCCCATTGTATTAGAAGCTGAGATTTCTATTTCACTTTTTTTTTCTTATTGGCCATTGGAAGAACTAGATAGGGGGGGGAAAGAGAGAGAAACTAAAATTTTGGTAAGTGTATGATCTGGAACTTCTTAAGTAAATAGAGTGGATGTTACAAGATAAAGCAGAAAGTAAGTTAGGAACCAAAGGGACTGAAATATAACATAGGTAAAATCTCCAAAGAATTGGATGCCCCAGGAAAGGCTGGACCAATTCACCATGTAAAGAAAAGAAAGAAATCAACTGAGATGATGAAACCTACAGTAAGTGAAATAAGGAGGATGGTGTAGAAAATAGGTGCAAATCTCAAAATCAGTTGCAGAAACGAGGAACGTAGTAGTCACTCACTTTCTTCTATGTGGCACTATACATATGTTGGTATACATTAACTATATATATTTGATTTTGCAATTTAGTCTGTAGATTTGAGAATATTTAGGCAGAATTAGATCATTTTAGGAAGAAATAATATCATACAGAGATTGTGGGCTTTTAATTAAGTATCATATGATCTCACTCATATGTGGAATCTAAAGAATAAAATAAACTGATGAACAAAATAGATCCAGAGACATAGAAGCATGGAACAGACTTTGAAATCTCAGACGGAAGGTAAGAGTGGTTGGGTGGGTGGTAAAAGATAAACCAAAGAACTTATATGCAAAAATGCATAACCCATGGATAGACAATAGTGTGGTGAAGCCTGGGTGAGGGATGGGTGTGGGGTAGATGGGAATCAATGTGAAAAAAAAGGGGGGACATCTGTAATACTTTCTTTTCAAAAATCGTTATTGTTGAAAGTATTAAAAGGTTCCCTGCCCCCCCCCCTCCATTAATCCACTCAAGTCCACCTCTATTCCTTGGGCCCTCAAGACCCCACTGTCCATATCCATGAGTTATGCATATACACAGACATCTTCATTGGTTGATCTCTTCCCACCTACCCTCCTCTGCCTTTCAAAAATAAAGATGATTTTTTTTTTAAAGTGCATGAAACTGGTCATCATTTGGGGTAGAATTAGGATAGGCTTAATTACAGTAGAGGTTTTTATATGGTGTTAGGCAGAGGCACTACTCTTGCTATTATTATTATTATTTTTGTATCTTCGATATTTGAAGAAGGAATAAGGTGTATGTTGCTGCGAAGCAGTCGAAGTGGTGGAGAATAGCGTATATTTTTCATTGTTTTTGGTTCTCTACAATATTGAAACACCCTGTGCAAGTGTAAATAGTGTGTAGGTCTTTATTTGAAGTCAGAACTGTACTTTCCTGGCTTTTTTATTGAAAATGTTTAATGTTGACATAATTGCAGGTGTTCCCCTTTCCCCACCCTTTAAATTGAAAAGAACTCCATCAATCCAAATTATTTATGCCAACTTCAAAAGAGATGCAAGAAGGCAAAGAAGTAGGATGGTATCCGATTCTCCTCTGCTGAATGTAAAGTCACATTTAACTGCCCAGAAGCTTTTAGAAGCTCACTCTAAAAATTCGGAGGTTTAAGGAAGAGTGGCTGGTAGACAGTATTAATTGTGATATCTGTGCCCAGTATGATGGTACAATTGTCTTCACTGAAAAGATAATGTGCTCTGAGCTAGACAAAACTCATAGTTGTATAACTTCCAACTTTGGTTATTGGGCTTTTAGAAGATTAAAATCTATCAATATGTATTCATATATATATTTTCTCCTAAAACTAGTTATAGCGGGTCTCTCTGAAAATGCCCCCAAAGTGATAAAGTGACAGAGAACAATGATAACCTCATTCCTTGGATGAGGAAGGGATAAAAACTAAAAGCAAAACAATACACACAAAAGAGCTCATTATCTCTTACTCTTCAGTAACAGTGAACACAAAACATAGTACATTAATATCTCAAAAAAGTAACCTTCTCTATGAATGGAAATTCTTATATAATCAGAATGGAGGTCTCATTTGAGCCTAATCACAATTCCCTCCCCCACCCCTCCACTGAATTTTTTGAATAATATGTATTAATGCCAACATTTTCAGAAAAAAGAAGAGCTGGAAACACATGAAAGAACAGTGTCTTAAACAGTCTTTCCAAGACATGAAGTGATCTTAGATTTAGATTTGAATGGCTGTTGTTGCAAGACAAAAGCAGCTAAGAAAACAACTTAAGGGCAAAAAATTCCCTTGTTAAAATAAAATAAAAGAAGGCATCTGTGGCAAGTCAACATAATTAGGTCTGAGGCAGAACACACTTTGAATCCCACACAAAGAACGAGAGAACAAGAACAAGATAAGAGTGGACTTCAGGGGCTTGGGGGCTAGGACTCACTCTGTGAGTTTTTCTTTTTGGGACATGCTGTAGCAAACATGGTCTGTAACTGTACAAAGACCTTTAGGTAAGGTTGCCATCACTTTCCTGCTCTCTGGGGGGCAGGGTGGGGGGGGGGGAGAACATATAGACAATCTTTCCCCTGGTGGGTAACTAGCAGAAAGAAACAGTTCCCAGAAATTAAGATGTAGGTACTGAACAAATTTTGACATACAGAAATTTCCTACAGGATTCAGACTGAGATATGCACCAATCCTGAGACTGAAAAATAATTTGGAGAATCAAGAAAGGGGACCGTGGTCTATATCTGCCTTGCATTTTGGCATGGGATCTGATTATAGCATCATGCTAGCATTTGTGATTTCTAAGAAACTTCTTCTCCAAGTTCCTAAAGGATTAGAGGCAATGACATCTCCCTAACGATCTCATGTCATTTAATTTTCTTAAAGAACATTAGACTTTCAACAATCAAATCTAGACATCTACACCTGATTTTTAAAAACATGTTATTGCACCAGTTCCAACAGTGGAGGGAGATATAATAGAAGTATTTGATTTTTACAGAATAAGTCACCTTTCACATCTAGTTTTAAAAAACAGTAGCTTGACTTTTTAAAATTATATTCTTCATGACTTTATTTATTACAGTAAAGATTTAGTTCATTTTAAAGCACCTAAGTATGGACTCCTCTAAAGCTGGAATATTGTGCAGGACCATTAAGAAACATTTAAAGCAATTTTATTTCAGATTTATATTCACATATGCAAGTATGTCTTAAAGTAAATCTTTCAATGGGATTTTAACTATTCTAGAAGAATGGAGAAACATCATTTTCTTGGTTAGTGAAGTTTCTTATTCTTCAAAAAGTAACAAATATATTGGTATCAGGAATTAGTAAAAAAGTCTGAGCTACTCAAAATTATTCATTTTAGTGAAATCTAGAATAATCTACTTTTAAGATAGAACAAGTAATGTTGGTTATAGCTCTGAATAATTTCAAAATAATATCAAAACTTTGTATAAAGTGTACATTTGATGAACGAGGCTGTGAGTGGTAAGAGAAGAACAAGAATTTCTTTAGTGCTGTAGCTAATTTGAGTTGACAGCTTGTCAATCGCAAACAAAAGTGAAGGGGAGAGGTTCCTAACTGCTACAATCTATTATCTTTTAAAATATAAAGCCATGTTTATTACCGAGAGTGAAGAACAAGAACCCTGCCCAGCAGGTGTGGCTCAGTGATTGAGCAACAGCCTATGAACCAGGAGGACATGGTTCGATTCCTGGGTCAGGGCACATACCCAGGTTGCTGGCTTGATCCCTAGTAGGCAGTGTGCAGAAGGGAGCTGATCAATGATTCTCTCTCATTATTGATGCTTTTATCTCTCTTCCTCTCCCTTCCTCTCTGAAATCAATAAAAAATATATTTAAAAAGAACAAGAACCATTGGGTTTAGGTGGTATTTCCTAATCTTGTGGTTTTGAACACATCTCTTCCTCCCTTCAACCTTATTTATTTATTTAGATTTAAATGAAATAGTGCCTACCTATGGTCTTGTTTTACGTATGGAATGAAATAGTTTATTGTCAATGTCTAGTCTATACTAAGAATATAAAAAAGGTTGTAAGTCTTACTGTAGAGTTAAAAATTACCAAAATAAAAGATAGCTTATTTCAGATAAATCACTGCACATTTTGGGGTAAAAGATTATATGGGTAAAATAATTTACTTGATATGACATTTCCATCGACTTTAGTGGTTGGTAGTAAAAGGTGTAATAGAGATGTTTAATTTATATCCAGCACTCTTGAGTAAAAAGTAAGTCAGTAGTATCTCATTTTCAACACTACATATTTTTTTTTATTTAATATATTTTATTGATTTTTTACAGAGAAGAAGGGAGAGAGATAGAGAGCTAGAAACGTCGATGAGAGAGAAACATCGACCAGCTGCCTCTTGCACACCCCCTACCAGGGATGTGCCTGCAGCCAATGTACATGCCCTTGACCAGAATCGAACCTGGGACCTTTCAGTCCGCAGACCGATGCTCAACCACTGAGCCAAACTGGTTTCAGCAACACTACATATTTTTACTTGTTTATTTAATATCCACAGTTTTCTATTTTTAGTTATCTATGCAAACATTTTTCCACAAAGTCAGATTGCCTTTGGAACTTTCTAAATAAAAACCTCCTGGAATTTTTCAAGGTGATCTTTATTATCATTTGTGGTCTTGATTACCATTCAGATATGCTTCCTTAATATGAAAAAACCTGCTGCTTTTTCTTCTCAACATTCTCCAAACATTATAAAAGAGGAGAAAAATGTGCAGGAAAGAAAGATGCAAAGATAGGAAAAATATTTTTCATAGACTATCACTTATATGCAATCAATGCTAGCATAAATGATTCAAATAAAAGTAATTTTCAAAAACATATGGACACTCTTACTAATATAATTGAGAAGGCAATTCTGCAGTGTGAATCATTTGTCAACATTCACAAAACATAGGAGGGGAAAACTAGCATTCTCTCTTAATTGAGACAGAAGAGGAAAATGACAATGTGATGGCCTGCAGCCTTCTGTTTATGCATACTTCCTTCAGTGATTTATGTCTTTCATAGCAAAAGTCAGGAGGCACTGCTAATATATGAATATATTTCAGGTGTCAGAAGAAGTGAAATACATTCTTGCTGAATAATAAAATAAAAATCCATTAATAAGAATAGTAAATACTGTTGAAAGCAGGTTGCTCATATCTCACTCATAAAATAATCTCAACAGAATGTGATGACTTATAAATGTTTTAAATATCTGCAAGTTATTGTGCAGTTATAACTTAACAGGTTCAAAACCATTAACTATTAATTCTTCCTCCCAAAATTTAAGCACAAAGAAATAAAATAGATGGATAGATATAGTTAAAATTAGATTATACATATCTATCCAATATAATATATATATATATATATACACATACATATATACACATAACATAGGTTTAAAATAATTTTTTGAACAACAAACAATTAATATATACAAGATTTTATGTAAAATGTGGACCCAGCAAAAGGAGCAGGAGATCAGACAGGAGACTAGTCTTAAAAACTCAAGAGATAGTAGATAAAGAGAACAAACTATGAGATAGAGAAAAGGGACTTTCTCAAAATATAGTTAGAAGTGCACTTAATAAGTGCAATCCGGTACATGGATTTTCATGTACCTGGCCTCTAGTTAAGCAATAAAAAGGAATAAACTATTTTTATTGATTTCAGATAGAAACATCAATGGGAGGAGAGAATCATTTATTTGCTGCCTACTGCTTGCTCCCCCTGGGGATCGAGCCTTCAACCTGGGCATGTGCCCTGCCTGGGGATTGAACCATGACCTCCTGGTCCATAGGTCAATGCTCAACTACTTAGCCATGCTGACTGGCCAAGAAATTTTTTGATGCAAACAATAACTTGGATAGATATCAAGAGAATTATAATAAGTTAAAAAAAATTTCAAAAGGTTGAATACCGTATGATTCCATTCATATAGCATTTTTGAAATGATAAAATTATAGACATGAAGAACAGATTAGTAGTTGTTAGGCATGGAAGGGGTGGGGAGTAAAGAAAGAAGGTTAAATCTATAAAATGACAGCACCATGAATCTTGTGGTAGAATTGTTCTGTGACTTGGTTAATTCTCTCTTTAGCTGTGTTTAGTATGCTGTTAAGCACATCTTTTAAAATAATAATGTGATTACCGTTTTTTCAGTTGGGGAATATAATTTCTTTTTAATTTATCTTCTTATATGCTAAGTCATTCCAAACCAAATTTTTCAAGCTTGATTTTATCTCTTTGAGCATGTTAAGCCTGGTTTTTACCATCTGTCTCTGATAATTCCACTCTCTGAGGTTCTGTGCATGTGTTTGTTTAGTTTGTGGTTTCTGTATTTTTTTAATTCCTATTGTCTTATCTCCTTATGGGATTGATTATCTTTAATCATATGGTGGACATTGTATTTAAAAGTTACTTATAGAAATATATTCAAACTAAGGATAATGTTATTTTTCTCAAGATGTTTGTTTCTGCCAAATGCATGGGGTACTTATACTCTAAAATCTCTTGAATCCAATTATGGAGTAGGAGATATTGTGAGGGACCACTGAAGATAGCTTGAAGCTAGATAGCATTTCACATGAGGGTCGGTTTACTTCTTGAATGTCTTACTCTGAGGGTAAATCCATGTATCCTTCACTCGTAAGAGTATCCTGAACTCCAGTTTTTTCTCCAGTACCCTACAAATCTACAGAAGTAATGCTTATACTCCCTGGCCCTTATTCAGAATTGGCAATGTCCCAGGACAAAATGAGCTCCTAAGGCAAAATTTGCATCTATGTATTTTTAGTTTTATTTAATTGAACTAGTGGGCCTTATCTTTATTTCTAGCTTTCAGATATTTTAAGATTTTCTTAAATATTGTTATGCATTTTTAGTTGTTTTCAATAAGAAAGTTGATCTGAATTAGATATTCTGGCATTCTAGATTGTCAGCTCAGACTTACTAAATTGACTCAGGCAAAACTTACTTGAAGCATTCTGATGGTAAAATTGTTTCTTTATCTAAATGTGTTACCTAAAATTATATAGAATATTATTTCAAAAATTAGGATCTTCTTCATATTTTTCCTGTTTAAAGCCATCTCAGTCCCGGAAAATCCAGCCTCACTGTGCTCAGTCAGGAAGTTCATTCTTAGCTTTTAGGTTCCACCTTCTGAACCTGGAATCCAGACATCCCTTTCAGGCAGAAGCCAGGGCAATGTAACTTTATTTTATTTTCATTTTGTGCTACTTTTCTTCGAATGTCTGAAAACAGCGCTTTCATATATTTTGTTCAGTGTTCTAGCTATTTTTTACTTGATCTTAAATTCAACCCTATTTACTCTATCATGGGTGTTTTTTCCTTTAAAATTTTTTTGAGTTTTTTTATTTTATATTGACTTTTAGAAGACATTCATTTTGAATATAATTTTTCACAAATATATGCACACAAAATAATTTTAGCCATTTTCTGGCTTTTTCTTAATTTTCTTAGTGTTGTTTTTTGATGAGCATATTTTTATGACATTGTTAAAATTCAATGATAATCTATTGATTTATAGCTAAAATTTTAGTTTTGTAATAGGTCACATGATTGTTTTCTCCCTGGTTACTAAAGGCAAAGAAGTTTATTTATATCTTGAATTACAGAGTAATGAATATTGAATAAACAAACAAACAAACAAACAAAAACTATATTATTTTAGCAATTATACCAGCCACTGGCACCCATGGTTAAATACACATGTAATATTCAATTACTGGAAGAAATAGAATGTTCTACTGTAGCATCCACCTCAATAACAAAAAATTGAACTTCAAGTACTAGTTCATATTATTACCTTTATGACTAGGTAAGATTACTCCCTGCTCTTCATTTTCCTCAGTTGTAAATGGTAACAATATTCCTTACCTTTCAGATTTGTTCAAACTATATATCACAAATGTTAAATGGATATCAACATCAGATCATAAACTTGGTTTCCTAGGTAGCAAAGATAATGCTAACTTTTCTTTTCCTTTAGTTAAAGTTAGTAAACTCAACTTTTTACTGAACTGACAGAGACCAAAAAATAGAACACAGAGATACAAAAAGAGGCCTAAATTGAGTATTAAACTTCTAACTTCATAATCTCCACAGTTACTAAGTGACTGAGACAATTCTAAATTTTGCATATGCCAAGGCATCAAGAAGTATTTGGAGCTTACCCCTCCAACTTACCTTTCACTGTAGAAACAATACATATTTATATCCTAATGGATTGATGTCAATGTTTGAAATACAGAAGTCTCTGAATTTTATTGTAGTTCCTTCTACCTGGATGGGCCTGTGTGAGACCTTGCTATGTAATTGTTACTGCCAGAAAGCTGAGCCTGCTTCCCATTTGTCCTGGAATGCACAAAAGCTTTTCTCTGTATGTTTCTGTTTCTCCTCATGTGCTTAGTATTCCAAACCTAGGGAGTAAAAGAAATTGTCTATTCTTTGGGCACTTCTTAATTATTTTATTTATTGAATCTTGGAAGAAATTTTATTAGTAGAAGTGTTGAATATATGTGTGTAGAAAAAAATTAAAACATATTCTGCCAAAAAATAGCACCTGTTTTCACTTTCACTTGCAGTGTATAAGCCTGCAGTGCATCTACTATTAAAACTTTTATAATACTTTTATAATAATTTAAGTAATATAGGGAGTAATGGGGGAATAAGGACACATATAACAACTTAATCAATGAAGAAATTTAAAAAATAATTTACGTAATAATGAAAACTCATTTGTGAATTTTGAAAGAGACAAAAGCATAATACTAATGACTGCACCATTTTGAATATTAATGCTGCTAATATTTTGGTGTATTTCCTTTCAATCTTACATTACATAGGAGTATATGTGTATATATAAACTATTATATATGTATAAATTATTTATGTTATATTTTGTAAATTATGTTTTAAAATTAATATTGTGCTATATATACATATTTCTATTAGCATGAATTTAGCAAGTTCTTGATATTTGTAAACAGTCTCTTAATAAATTAAACTTATTTTTATTAAATTTTGAGGTGACATTGGTTAATAAAATATCGGTTTCAAGTGTACAATTCTATGACACATTATCTGTATATTGCATGGTGTGTCCACCATCCAAAGTCAAATATCCCTTGTAGCCATATACTCAACTCCCTCTACCCTCTATTCTACTATACCCCTAAACCCCCTTTTCTCTGATAACCACCATACTGTTATCTGTGTCTGTGAGTTTTTGTTTGTTCATTTGGTTTTTTTAAGTAAACATTATAAACATCACTGATGTAACCCATCATAAGTATATTGATTTTCAATTTAAAATGTCAGTAAGCCAAACGTAATCAAGGGAAAAAATATTCTACCTCTGAATGCCTCAAAGAGTAATCTACAGATTCATTAAGAACTTTCAAAATTTACAAATAAAGGCGGTTTATGCATCTAATAAAAGATGTAAAATGCTATAATAAAAATCAAAATGTCTAAACTGTGACAGCAAAGAGAAGCCAATAGGAGAGGCAAAGTTCTCCAGATAAAATAGTTTCCACCTTTGAAATTTTGAAGCAAACTCAAGGCAAATATTTTTATGATTAATAAAATTTTATTTTAAATTAAAAATAATGTTCTTAGTAAAAGTATAAAGCTACATTTCAGGAGTCCTGGGTTCTTTGCTTAGATCTGCTACTCTTTCCCCTCCCTCCCCCCACCCCCCCAGAATTGGAGAGATATTTTGGTTTGAAAAGCTTTCAGGGTTGTATCTCATTTTCTACTACTTTCAAAATTCTAAAATAAACATTATTTAAAAAGAATATTCAGACTACCTTGTCCACAGTTTGAAAAGGAATTTCTGTTTCATGCAAAGCCAAGTGGAGAAAAATAGCCATTTTTACTTAAGGAAAGTCACTTTACCTGATTTTCATCCAGAAATAGTCACTGTAGTCCTTCTGTCTATTTCACTAATTTATTCATGATGCTTATCATATAATGCCTGTCACTCTCACTGGAAAATATATAGGTTTTCAATAAATATTTGTTAACAAATGGTATACTGCTGATTTTTCCATTAATTAACATAATTAGAGTAATAATTATAATACCCATGATTTGTCTTGTTAATACTAATGTACATAGCAATATAACAATGGGTAAGATCTGCATTATACAGTTACTAAAGCATTTTCCTACTTGTTATTTTATCTTTATTTACTTCAAGATTTTATTTTTATATAGCTACATGATGGACCAGAACTTGTCCTTTCCTAATCCTTGAGTTCTAAAATTATGTTGTCTCAGAAACATTTTGTCTTTCATGGAAGTATTGCCTGTGTTTCACCAAATATTTCCCTGATTCTTTCTACTTCTTAGTTCATGTTAAAATTTCACTTCCCATTGACTGTGTGACTTGCTTTGGTCAATAAAGAGTAGAGGAAACATTGCAGGTCACTTATGAGTGGAAACTTTATAAACTAGTGCTTTGTTTGCAACACCATCTCATTTTATTTACCACAGCAACAAGAAATATCCTATACAGTGGTTGCTCTGTCAGCTTGTTTCCTAAAGAGAAAATAGTGTGAAACAGAACCTAGCCAATTTACAATCAATACATAGTACAAATAGGAGAAAATATAAATTTTCTAACCACTAAAGTTTTGCAATTAATTGCTATTTCAACATAAGCTATCATTATAATTGATACACAGTCGCCTCATCAATTAGTTCATTCTCACGTAATTTTCTCTAGCTTTTTTGCTATATATCTTTGCTGATTATGGAATCTCCAATTAATGCTTTAAACTCTATTTTATATGATAATTCATTTATTTGTCCACTCACGATTTTATTCATTTACCCAACAGTTATGATGTGAATACAATGGCCAAAACATCCCCGGCTACAGTCAAGAAGGGATATAAATAAAAAATCTAAAAGTAAACTTTTTAAAATGTAATGAGGAATAAACATGAAACATATAGGAATTATGGAAGAGTGATTTGTCTTTGTCATGGAGCTCAGAAAATATTTTCTGGAGGAATTAAAGATGGATCTGAGAAACCAATGAGTGATAATAATTAACCAAGAGGGAAGAAAGCATATTAGAAGAGAGTTAATGTGTGAGAGACCCAAAGGCCAGTATAACAACAGGCCAAGAAAAATAGATGAGCATGTTACAAAGAGGTTGAGCTACCTGGGACTCTAGCTCGTAGATCCTTATAGACCCTGATAAGGAGTTATGTGTTAATTCAAAAGAATGAAAAGCTCCTAAAGAATTATAAGCTTGGAAGAAAGACAAATAGATATGCAATTTGAAAGTGTCTCTGAATGCATCAAGGAAAAGAGATTATAATTCAGTATAATTCAGTATAAGAGTGAGTGCAGGTAATTTTGTAGGAGGCTACTAGATTATTCTAGTTAAGATATAAAGGTGGTTTACACCAGGCTTGTAATGTAGACCTAAAGAGAAGCAAATGGATTTGATGTGTGATAGGGAGATAGAATTCACTATATCTAGTGATATATTGTTCATGGGAGTGAAGGAGATGGAAGAGATTTTGGTTAATTTCCAGATTTTTAAATCTCATAAGTGAATAACTTATGTGACACTTCATTGAGAGACAGAAAATTAGAATAGGATTACCTTAGGGGAGTGTATACACTTCTGATTTGTATAATTGGTTGTAAATATATATAAGATATTCTCCAATTAAAATCTTTATGATGAGAGATATAATATATCTGACTTAATTTTTACTCTTGGTGATGTGCTATAATGTGAAAGGAAGAAACAATTGCAAAATAAAGAGTAAATGTTGAAAACTTCTAAATAAAATGAGTAAGAGATCTGGGCAGTGATATTTTATCTGGATGAGTTTACTAGTGGTTAACATTGAGTGAAGAAAAGAGAATGTTATAATAGGGTGTTATAATAATTAATAGAATGTTATAATAAAGCTTTCCTTTATCGTTCTGCATATTCTTTTCTGATAAACTGAACACTTAGTCACTGAAATTAAGAATGATTTAGTTATAACAATTTCTTGATATATTCACTCTAACTATAATGGGAGGAAATTGATTAATTTTTAGTAACCTGAACCAAATTGTGCCCTAACTCTGGGTCTGAATACGGACACTCAAGCTATATTGTTGTTTTTTGGTTTTGTTGGTTGTTGTTGCTATTTGTTTTTTAATTGGGTTTTAAAACATCATTATTTATCATGTGATATCTGCTTATAACACTTTTAATCGATATTTTTCTCCTCTTTGATAAAATCTCATGCCATTTTATTGAGACATATGGCACTAGAGTACTTGAGTCTAAACATGGGCATCTGACAGATCTTGTTCCTTGCTGAGAAACAATTATTTCAATATAGCTTGACAATATGGCTTTTTTCTCAGACATTCTATGTTTCATTTTTCCCTGAAGTAAGCATGCTGTTTAGAAAATTTATTCACACAGGATCTTTTATTCAACCTACAACCATAACAATAAACTTCCTTTCCCCTAAGTCCCTCTCAGATTTCCCTCCAGTGACAGTAATGACACTCTGCATCTCTGATTCAATATGGTTGCATTAAATTTTGAATACTTAAGTTTATTCCCTTTCTGTAATCACCGCCTCCTAGGAATTAATGTAAAGTTTCTATTTAATATCAGTACATAGATATCTTAATAATAATAATAATAACATCTGAAGTTAATATTATCCATTTTTTATGTGCCAATGTTTCTGATTGGAGAGTGATTTGAGTATGGATTTTATTTATTTATTTTTTTTTAGTATTTTTATCAGCATTTCAGAGATCTAACAGATAATAACAGCAAAACAGATAAATGACACATGCTTTTACAAAGGCAAAGGATTGATCAAAGTGACCTTTCGTTGTTGCAAAATGCTTTTATTAATTTGCTTACAACCTTGGCATTTGGTCTCAAGATCTTTGTACGGTGTGGGAGACAGACAACTGAAGCATGTGTGTGACACAGGGCATGCACTACCCGGCTCCCTTAGGAGTCCATGTCTACATCCTATACTCCAGTAACCTTCTTTCACAAATGTCAGCTTGACTGAGACAGTTTGACCATGTGCTTTATTTTTCATTTGCCCTTAACTGTGTTTGAGTTATTTCAAAAATGTGATCTTATCCTGTCATAAATATAAGCAGTAGCAGTGGTGTGTTTGTGATCATTATAGGGTATGGACTTTTTATTGTTAGCACCATATGTTGTTGTTTTTTAAATGGGATTAGTAATATTTTCATTGTGCTTTCTATTCAATCAAGAAAATTATAGTTAACATTTTAATTCATATTTATATTTCTAAGTGATCAGAGAAAGATTTGTTAAAATGTGTCCCTGATTCACATATCATAAGTGAAATATAAAAATTGAAGTTCTCTTTAATCTTACAAATACTTCTTCAGAAACTTTGGGTCTCAGATATGTTATCCTGATACAGTCTGTGTTTTGATTACACCGTGCTTTGTGCTATAATTATGATATCTTTACCTCATTATATAATGCTTTATCTACTTTGAATAAGTACAGCTATTTCTATTTTTATGCCCAAGCCTCAATTTAACACATCTCAACATCAATTAATTACATGTACTCCATATAATAGGTCTTATAGAAAACTTCCATTCATTCTAACGTATTAAATACCTATTCTGTCCTATCACATTTGTCTGGCTTCCTCATTAGAGTGTTTATCCGCCATTACCAAGGTTGTCAGTGGAACAGTAAAACAGAACTGACCTTCATAGGAGGTGTCTTCAGGTTCCTTATGACCATGAAAATGTACCAGAAATAAATTAAATTAGATATGTATATATTTTTAATGTAGACCAAATACAGAGTCTGGTAATAAAGAAACAAAAGTTCCAACAAAAGAGCTTTTTCTTAAGTGAGGAAGCCATTTGGAAGAACAAGAGAGAAAACTGTGGGACATTGGCTGAGGTAAGAGAACACAAGGTCCTTAAGACAAGAATATAGGGCAGCTTTCCTTTTTCTTCCTGTAGGCTACCTGACCCCAGTCCTCATCGTACAACCATTAATGCAAGACTTATATTCCCATTACCTGCTCTGTTATGGAAGAAATTATCTATACTTGAGTTAGTTTGAATGAATGTCTCTTCTTTATAACTGCAGGAGCTCTAACTCAAAGTATTTTGATATTTCCAATTTCACCAGGTCTATTTTTAAAAAGAAAAATATACAAATTGATTTTTAGCACAATAAGGAAATTCCCCATGTCATTGCATATTTTTTTCTTTGATATTTGCTTATCAAAGTGTATAAAATCAAAATATCAGCATAGTAGAAAGTGCTTGTACTTTGAATTAAAAGTACTTAAAAAGACAACTGTATAAATCAGATTGTCTATACTGCAATTTTCATTTACTATTCCATTTGACAAGTCTCAACTTCTAAATTTTTTATCAAATAGACTTTATTAAATAGCATAGCATTTGCAGCATTTTGCTTCCATATATAATCATTTATTTAATTATTTTGTCATGGCAGTCTGTCTACTATTAAGAAATTAAATAAAATACCAAAGACTAGCCGAAACTGGTTTGGCTCAGTGGATAGAGCATCGGCCTGCGGACTGAAAGGTCCCAGATTTGATTCTGGTCAAGGGCATGTACCTTGGTTGCAGGCACATCCCCAGTAGGAGGTGTGCAAGAGGCAGCTGATCAATGATTCTTTCTCATCAGTGTTTCAAACTCTCTATTCTTCTCTCTTCCTCTCTGTAAAAAATCAATAAAATATATTTTAAAAATAAATAAATAAAAATAAAATAACAAAGACTAGTTTTTCAGGGCAACATCTATTACATATATATATATATATCTAATATACGATGTGTGATTTAGTAGGTCTGCGATGAAGCCTAGACACTTTTTTTTAAAGCATGTTATTTTGAAGTGCATTTGGCGCTGCAAGCTACTGAGTCAGAGCTTGGGGGAACACAATTGTAGCTGAATTCTGAACTTGAAGTGCTCTGCTCAAAAGCAGCTGCCTCCATCCCTATGGTAACACAGAAGAACACATTTTGGGAAGGAATAAAATGGTCATCACAGTTTCTGAAGTCCATGAGTCTGTATGAATACACCTGGAGTAAGGAAGTTCAGCAAATTTTCTCTAACCTTGATCAAAGATCTGTTGTTTCTCTAAGTTCGCAGAAAATCTCTTGCCCTTCATCCTGAGTCAAAAACCTCAATCAAGTAAACTATTTTAGTGTCGTACTGGCCTCAGAATCCCTTTCCTCTCCCCCTGCCAATCTCTAAGAAAAGTACTTCTAAAGGAACTCCAAAATTAATCAGAGGTTTGCAAATGCTTGTCTCTTTCAACTCCATCAATACACTGTACAGAAAAGTTAATGGAGTCCAAAGATAGAATGAAACATCTATTCCTGGAAATATGAAAGATTAGATAGCATGAAAAACTACACATTTAAGAATTACCAAAAAATGCTGAATAGGATAGGACAAAATTCTTTCTGTTAAAACATTATTTTCAAAAGATAAAAAATAGAACTCATAAATATATAAAATGAACACACATCAACGATTTATTAACTAATAGTAAAATGATAAAGGTTCAAAGAATAGTTTAGAAAGATTGATTTATATATTCCAACATAATTTTTTAAACAATGCTAACATTACATAAAAAATTAAAATACTGCATAGTAATAAATTATAGTTCTTGGGGTTATCTAGTCTATTTTTATTTCTATTTGACAAGAATAAGTTAACATCTATCCTTACAGAGTTGAAAAATATTTTATCATAAATAAAATGCTTAACACATGTACATACCCCTAGAGAAACAGATATCAATAATTCCTGCTACACAATGCCTAGCACTAGTCCATTTTGTCAAATACCAAGTTTTAGTTATTTTTCTTAATACTGTTCACCCTTATAATATACACTAATAAAAGAGAAAGATACAAGTTGACTGTACTTTCTCAATGCCCACCATCCAATCAGGAGTGAGTATGCAAATTAACCTAACGAAGATGGTGGGTTAATCTACATATACAGGTGCCAAGTGGTCAGGTAGGGCGGGACATTTACATTGTCACAGTGCACTTTCTGCACTGCCCCAGCAGCTCTGGGCTACTGAGCATTGTGGGAAGGCAGAAAGGTGGTTCCAGCCAGAGCGAAGGCAGTGCCAGCAGCCAAGGGAAGGAAGGCCCATTCTTTCACGAATCTTCGTGCATCAGGCCTCTATAATGTCTCAGGAATTATTATTCACCATATAAGGATGGTCTCATTATATTCTTGTCTGATTCCTAGGCCCAGGAAGAATTATTTAACATGTAAAAATCTCTTTATATTGCTCATCAAATGGAGAACCATTTGGTATTAAGTGAATATTAGACCAGAAAGTTAATGTCTACCTGTAGTTTTTATAAGAAATCTAGGGTTGTATTTTCAAGAAGATATATTATTTACTCTTCTATAAGAAACTCAGGCTAGGCGCCAAGTACAAGAAATACACCATCACCTCTTGTTGAGGTCACAAACATTTGCCAAGGTTCCTAGCCTTTAAGGAAGTTACTTTTTGCCGTGAAGCTTTGCTCATAGAACAGGTAGCAAGCTTTGCTCATAGAACAGGTAGCATGCTAACTTCCTCTGAGGGCTTTGTTGGCATTTTCTGCACATATGAAATACAGCACTTGATCCTTAATTGGGGGGTTATCATACCTGATTGCATAAGTGGTATTCTCAAATATGACACTCCTGGGCTTGGTAACATAATTTACTGTCCAATTATATCCTCTTAAGTAGAAGACATATTCTCATTGAACCATTTAAGTATTTTTACCTAGCCTTCAGGAAAAATATTTACTTTTGAATTTTCAGTGGTCAGTTAGAATCATATACATATTTAGATTTCTGAATTTCAATTTCTAAAAGCACAATCTACTAATTTGTATATTAAACATTAAAAAAAGACATATTACTTTCTCATGTACTTATCAGAAAACAGACTATTAACATAGTAACATAAAAATATAATAACAATTTTACAAAACAATTAAGTAAAATATAGACTTTTAATTAGTTTATGCAGTGTTTTATAAACTGTAAATAATTGTTGTTTTGTTGAGTCTTGGGTCAGCAATCAGCTTAATAGGTTGTCTGTCTGGACAAGAAGTCAGGATTCATTTTCTTAGTATACTCTGATAAATTTCTGAGAAAAGTCAGCACACATGCCTGAACCTGAAACTGTTATTTGAAGCATCAATTATTCATAGTCCTTTCACTATTTTTCCTGAAAATTTAATTGATACTTTGTAGTATATATGAGTTTTCAGATAATAATCAGAACAAAGGAAGAACCACTAGTTTATTAATGAAATGTCTAATTCTAAAGGTTCATTATTTTTAATAGTCGACATATTTTCTTAATTGCTTTGAGCTAAAAGATACATAAACATAATGTAAACAAATAATAAAAAAATAAAATAAAGAAAACCCTATTTCTTTTCTCATTCAGCCTAGAGTAGATTCCCATTCTACTAACAGAGATAACCAAATAGTCAGATCCCAAAACCAAATTTCCAGTCTTTTATGCCACTAAAGGGGAAAAGGTCAAAAACAAACCAGAACCAGAATAAAACTTACCCAAGAACCATAACCAAACAAAACCATAAAATCAGAAACTGTCAGTCCTTCTCAGAAATCACTCAGGGAGCCAAGAATAGTCATGCCTGGGATTAAAAGCACATGATATGTTCTTACTCCATTTGTGCAGCATGCTATTGCTCCTGGCTCATTAGTCCTGATGAACATCTTAGTGGAAGGCCCAAAAATGTTGAAAGTACAATATTCAAAAAGCTAAAAACATGATATTCTAACACATGTAAAATTGGTGCATGACAAAGATTTATTAAACAACTCATTAATGATGGAACTAGTAAAATGAAAAGCTGGTTCAAAGGGCATTTGTGAACACAGGCCTTCTATTCCAGTAGAGTCTTTTTTTGTATGTAAATGGTGGGTGAAGATTGCCAAATGAGAATCAAAATGGAAAATGTTCTTTGGGACAATAACCTTTGAGATTATCTTTTGAATAGGACAGCAGTCATTTACATTCATCTCAGGTGAGAGCAATTTGCATAGTAATGTCTTCCACAAATTCACCTCTGCTTAGTTACAAAATATGCTAATCAATAGTGAATAAAGTGTCAAATGATCTGTATAGCCCTAGAAAATGAGCTATCACCAGTAAGACACTACATAAACTCAGTAAACTCTTTTGGCTCTTTCTAAGTTTTTGATATTTTTTCTTAATTATTTCAAATACAAACTTGAATTCATACCAGATAAGTAAAAATCCCCAGGGACTACCTCCTCTAAAAAGACACAACACACAAACTATAGATGGTATATTCATTTTCTGGGGCTGTCATAGCAAAAGTCATAGACTGGGTGACTTACAAACAGGGACTTATTTATTCACAGTTCTAAAGGCTAGAAGTTCAAGATCAAGAGTTTGGCATTTTGTGTTTCTACTGAAGTCTCTCTCCTTGACTTGCAGAAGACTACCTTCTCAATCTTTACTCTTTGTTTGCATATCTTTGGTGTCTCTTCTTTTTTCTTATAGGAAGGAAACCATTCCTATTGGATTTATCACCTCATTTAACCCTAATTCTTTTCTTAAAAACCCTATATCTAAATATAGTCACTTAAAGGGTTAGGGCTTCAACATGTGAAATCAGAGACAGGAGTCAATCCATAACATGGTGTTAAAAAGGATAAAAGAAAACTGAAGGTTCATCTGATCTTTTTGGCATTTGACTATCACATTATCATTGAGCCTTGCATTTTAATTTTGCAGAGAAAAGATTCAAGGGCATGAGCCCAAACAAAATGAAGAGTTATAACAGAATGCTGCACATAATCAATGTCCTCAATGTTTTTACTGTGAGAAAAGGGATGAATTAAAAAAAAAAAAAATGACAGTGCCAAAAATAGAAAAGAAAAAATACCATATTTGGTTGAGAATGGATTCTGAGTTAAAATTTTAAAAATCCACTCAGAAAGTAAACATTTTCACAGGGTTTGGGATTTATACACCTACTGCCAGAATAGTTTAGAAAAGCTAACCTAATAAATTGCTGTAAAGTGGTTCTATCATTGGATTATAAGATCCAAACAAAAATTGCTTATTTGGTTTGTATCTTAAACTAAATAAAGTACTAGCCATATAAACATAAACTAACATCCTCAAATTATAAAATATTCTAGCAAACAATTAGTTAAAAAAAAAAAAAAAAACAAGAAAATTATGATGGGAAGATTTTCAGATATTATGATTACCAAATGTAGAATATAATGTAAGCATGTTTAATACATTTAAGAAGTGAAGGGATTCTCAAAAAAGTTAGAATAAAATAAAATACTATTTATTAAATAGTAGAAACTTCAGTAGGAACTTCAAAACACACACACACACACACACACACACACATAAATAAATGAATTCCTAAAAATAAAGAGTATAATATTGAAATTATAAATTCAATGGATGGCTTAAGCAGCATTATAGACATTGCTTAAGGAGAAATAATGCTTATAAGAGAGAACTGAATAAATCAGTCCTAGGAAGCCTAGAGAATAAAAATAGTAAGGTGCAAAGTTATTGAATAAAGGTAAATGAATCTGGAAGAAAAGATACAATTACTATTCACCCCACCAGAGTTCTGGAGGAAAGGTTTTAGCAGTAACATTTGAAGATATAGTTGTTAAGAATTTTGTATGCCGGGACCAGTTTGGCTCAGTGGATAGAGCGTCAGCCTGCGGACTGAAAAGTCCCGGGTTCGATTCCGGGTTCGATTCCTGGCAAGGGCATGTACCTTGGTTGCAGGCACATCCCCAGTGGAGGGTATGCAAGAAGCAGCTGATCAATGATTCTCTCTCATCGGTGTTTCTAACTTTCTATCCCTCTCTCTTCCTCTTTGTGAAAAATCAATTAAAAAATATTTAAAAAAATTGTAGAATTATTAAAAGAGATAAGTATTCAATTTGAGCAGGGTAATGAATCCCAAACAAAATAAACAAAATATCTAACAGGTTACCTAGGCCTAGATACATGAGTCAGCAAAATACTCAAGACAACTAAATGAAAACAACTGGGAAGAAAAGACAGATTACTTATGAAGCAATTCTAATTAAACTGTCATCAGGCTTTCCAAATGGTAGAGGATGTGCCAGAAAGCCAAGATAGAATGTCTTCAAAGTTGAGAGGAAATAACTGTCAATCCTAATTTCCATACCCTGGAAGAACTATCATTCAAGTGTGGTGTTGTAATGCTCTTTCTGCTAATTAGCATCGAGGATATAATACTAAAATTTCTTATTCTTTGAAATTAAAAAGGGTATTTTATAATACAAAACAACATTACTGAGAACACAGTCCTTAAAACCAAAATATTAAAGAAACTTTGCTCTTGAAAAATATACCAGGGAGAATAAACCAGCTAAAAACTGGGGTGGGGTAGGGAGTGGGGGGAATGATGAAATAGTGAAATTATTGAAGCAGCCATGATTTTGGGTAGGAGCCAATGAGTATTTCCCCCTGTTTTGTTAGCAGTCATAAAATCTGCTCTTCCTGAGTGCATATAAGAAGACCTGCATGAGCATTTTTTAAGGAAACTGCATCCTAATGCAGGTGTGATTTGGCTAGAAAATTCATGAATTCAGTTTTGTCACCCACATTGAGGAATCTTTATGCTTTATCAACAACCATTAGATCAAATTGCATACATTTCCAAATGAAACCAGGCAACAGCAATACTAACAAATTTACAGTATAGGCCAGAGTTATCTGATTCTATGTGATAAAAAAAAATGTTCTGCATCTGTGCAGTCCAATAAGGAACCAGCCACACATGACAACTGAGTGTTTGAAATGTGGCTAATGTGACAGAGTAACTGAATTTTGAATTAAAAAAAATTTTTTTTACAAGTTTTAAAAGGAAGATGAATGATCCAATTAAGAAATGGTCAATGGACCTAAATAGAATATTTTCAAAAGAAGACAGAAGGAAGGCCAAAAGGCACATGAAAACATGCTCAAAGTCACTAATTATCCAAGAGATGCAAATTAAAACAACAATGCAGTACCATCTCACACCTGTCAGAATGGCCAACATCAACAAATCAACAAACGACAAGTGTTGGAGAGGTTGCGGAGAAAAAGGAATCCTCGTGCACTGCTGGTGGGAATGCAGACTGGTGCAACCACTGTGGAGAACTGTGGAGTTTCCTCAAAAAACTGAAAATGGAACTCCCATTTGACCTAGTAATCCCACTCCTAGGAATATATCCCAAGTTTTAATAGTCTTAAGGACATACATCTATGGCTGTAAAATTATATTGTTGTTTCACATGTCATTGGGAACCTTGGAATATTTTTTTTTAAGATGCAAAAGACAGATGGGGAAGACCCTGAGGATGACCTATAAGTCTCAAACAGCAAATCCCATAAAGATATCAAGTGTTTAGAAAAGCTATGGTGTTTTGACAAAACCTTTTTGTCTTTCCTTTAAATTAGATTAGGCCCTAGTTCAGTTCTGCAAGCAAAGACATGGCAAATCCATGTAGGCTTCAGAAAGAACTCTTCCACACCTCTAGGCAAGATTCAATCATGGTCCCTGTCTCTGATGTGACCCCAACTCCTCACTTTGTGTGAATGGTCTTAACCATGAGTGGATTTGATATACCAGCAAAGAGTACAATTGGGAGATCCATTGTTGGACATATAATACTTGGCTGAAAATTTTGAGTGAATATTAGCACAAAAGCAGAATAAGACCCAGAAACAAATAATGGCTTTAAAAAAATAACCAGTACATGCTCCTATGCAGGTAAAAGTTGTCAATGGATGAAACTTCTTAATAAAGATGCCTATAAATATTTTAAGAGGAAGGAACTTGGAAAAATAATTGTACTGCATTAGCTAAGAATTTGAAAGGAAAGAAAATAAATGTGTAAACAATGAAGGTCTCTAATGAAAGAAGAATGAAGGGCACAATCTTTCCACTTTACTCTTAAACACACAAGGAGAAATGCCACAGAATATCAAAAAAATATCCTTGAATCATCACATAATTTTACCCAACTGCCCATTTTACAGACAACTATAATTTTGGCAATCCTGATGTTTATTTTATAATTCTCACCCTTAACTTTTAAATAAGGATTGTTCCTTCCTCTTTTGTGACCTCACTAGCATAGCAGGCAATGCTGGAATCAACTTGCACTTTATTATGGGAGCTGAATGTTTATATCTCTTCCCCATTCTGCATTCAGAGGCATCATGTTGCTAAACTGAAATTGATTATAACCGTATATAAATGAGGATTTTCTTTAAATGAAAGCTGTTTGTTATATATAAGTCACTATGCAAATAAAATGCCTTATTATGTAGTTTCCAAGGTGTTTTCGTGGCGAACTCCATGGACCCATTTATTCATAACCTAATCATAGATGATTTTGATGTTGACTGAACAGTACCTTTTATGTCCCAATCTACCCCAAATTGAAGATCTTCAGCAGGTACTAGATTGTTACTAATTTCTACTTAAATGTGTAGAATTTGTGGAATTCTTATCAAGGTCCTCATCAGGGTTCTGATTAATTCACCCTACAGAGATATGAATTATGCTCTGAAACTAGAAGTAAAACTAAAGCTAATAGAGAAGGTACTCCCCAGTTCTTTAACAAGCTAATCCTACCAGTCAAGAAAACCAATGGACAAGGATGGAGATATATGCATAACTTCAAGACTACAAATAAAATATTTCCCTGCTTCTCATAGTTCTAAACATAAGTACTATTTTATCTTCAGTGCTGCTATGGGTGTATCTTTTACAGTCATTGATTTGTGTTCTACTGTCCTTAGTGTCTTTCCAGTTAGTGGCTGTCAATACCATGTACCAACCCCGCACTTGAACAACAGTTTACTTCTTAAACAGGTCATAGGAACCTCAAACTCACTTATAATGCTTCTTGTTTCCAATATATTGAATTCAATTACTTTTTATAATGCTCTAAAGGTGAGCTGAGATCTAAAACCAATTCTATTTGCTGACTTGGCCCAGTTTTTTTGTTTTTGTTTTGTTTTTGTTATGTTTTGTTTTTAATTTCCAAAGAAAAGTTTATTTGCCAAAGCAAAGAGTGTTGCATAAAACTTTATTTATCCCAATGAGATGAACTCTTCACTTCTGGCGGACTATACACCATTCAAAAATGCCCCAGTCACTAAGAAAAAAAATTAAAAGCTTTCTTATATCTGGATAAGTGAATATTTAAATTTTCTGAAAGTATTACACTGCTATATGATTTAGCTAAGTCCTTGGGAAGCAAATCCTTTCTTTGAAGTTAAATGTGAGCTGAGCAAATCCCTTTCTTTGAACCTAATTGTGATTTGAAAGGTCCTTTTCAGTAACCACTCACACTAACATGAACCTTGGTACCTATTTTTACATGAGAAATAGGGACAGCCATTGATATTTTTACTAAATAAATGTCATATATATAATTACAGACTTTCTCTTCACCTGAGGTCAATTCTATCCCCTGTATATTAGGGAAATGATGACTGCATTTTAATTATGTTTTTAGTTCTCCTTAACTTCTTTGATCTCTTTAACACTGTGCAAACTTATTACAAAATGAGTATACAGAAGTATACTTGGCTTACCACTTATGTAATTTTATTACTTTATTCCAAATGTATTTTCATATAACATTATGAAACTTTAAAATCTGCTGTTATCCTTTTATTACTAAAAAAAAAAAAAGAGGGGGGGGAGGCTCATTACTGCCTAGTCTCAGTTATAGAATTGCCTGACACAATGTAACTTTTAAAAGACCCTATGGAAATCTCAAATTTATTATTGTTTATTAATGATTTATATGTAGAAACAGAGAACATGCTAGAGCTGTTAGAGACACCTTTATAGATAACTTACCTTACTAGATAATACACTTTGCAATAAGCAAAATCAACCTGGATTATAATACTCACTGCACTTACCAGAGACTGCTAATTAGCACAAGTTAAATAAGCTAATATGTATGATGGCATGTCCATGATTTTTGAATGCTTCCAAAAGTTAAGTGTCCTTGATCTCAACAGGCACTCCAATTTAAATAGTTAATGAGGCTAAAGAACTCTTAATGTTTTCCGAGTATTTCACTATAATAGTACAAGCCATATAAAATAAATGACAAAGAGGCAGAGAAAAGTACCCTAAATGATAAATGTTGGGGGAAAATTTGATTGCAAATTATACAAAGAGATGATCTAAAATGGAACCTTATAAATATAAAGTTGTATGCAATTATTTGTTACACAAAGACAAATTTGCACATATTTAATATTTGGTAGGGAAACTATACATACTACTAGGGCTGTTTCTCCTGAATATTTCACTTATCACCAGTATAATCCTGGTAAAAAATTATAATATTGGACCTGGATAAATTTCATGAACCTTCATCATTCCCAAATTGATTTAATGCTCTATTTCCATCTTCACAATGGGTTTTGAAAATGAGCTATTTACTACTTACTTATTCACAGAATGGACTTATTCACAAGCCTTTCTTAGCCTAAAGAGTTATAGCACTGAAGGTCAGAGGAAGAGTAATATTTCAATCTTGAGAATTCCTCTTTCCGCCCCCCACCCCTCCAAATGATGAGGACACACAGATCGCTGATACTTTCATAAAACAGCTTTGAAAAATTACCAGCTTTTTTTAGTGCCAGGGCATTGTGGGTTTTTTTGTTGTTGTGTTGTTGTTTTAAATAATTAGTTGATTTCTTTAATAACTAGAATCAATTACTCAGTATCATTTTAGTTAAAAAATAAGACTCTTCCCCAGAGGGTGTGGCTCAGTGGTTGAGCATAGATCTATGAACCTGGAAGTTAGGATTCAATTCCCAGTCAGTGCACATACCCTGGTTTTGGTTTGAATCCCCATTGTGATTGTAACTCTAAAACCCTAGGCATCACGTTGGCGCAAAGGCAGAGGAAAATCATAGCCAGTGGGTAAATGGTTTGGTTTTGGAAGAAGCATATGGTAAATTGTAAAATAATTGTTTTTTAAATGATGTGATGTTCTTGGTAAGGACAGACATGATAAGAAAGAAAAATGAGAAGTCAATCGATCTGTGTTTCTCTGCCCCTCTCTTTCCTCTCTCTAAAATCAATTATATATGTAAGCCTCCAGAAAAAGTCCAAGGCTTGGAGATTTGGAGTTTCATTTTTTTTTTAATTGTGATAGAATTGTTTAAATCAAACACAAAATGGTGACCAGACTTGAAAACTCCCTGAGCAGATAAAACCAATTAAGCCATACAAGCAAAACTTAATCTAGCTTAAACTGCAAAGCAAGCAAAAGTTAACAGGGGCTGCTCTGAAAGTCATAAACAAAACAGTTCCCCAGATTAACATGAGGTAACCACTTTTAAACAGTCCTCTATCGCTAGGGAAGCTCTGATGCTCTGTCCAATCACTATAAAGAATAAACAGCCTCTGCCTTCTCACTGCATAAACTATTTTATAACAATGTACCTCTGAGCCTCATTTCTGCTGTCGGTTTGAGAGGTCCCAGTTTGCAAACTGTTTTTATGTGTGCAATAAACTCTGACTAATTACTGTTTTAGTGATCCAGTGGTTTTACTTCTGCTTTTTCTGAATTTTTCGCATCATTATCATATGTCATTCTGCAGGTTTAAAGTGTATAATGTATCAATTTGATACATTTATGTATTGCAAAATGATTACCACTCTAGCTTTAGTCTTAACACCTCTGTCTCCTCATGTAATTATTTATTTTTATTTTTTGTGGCAAGAGCAGAGAAGATGTAGTCTCTTAGCAACTTGGAAATATATAAATATAACATTGTTGACTTTAATCACTGTGCCGTGCATTAGATCTCCTCAACTTATTTATGTACTAGTTGCAAGTTTATAATTAGCAGAAATACCACAAGGTGAGATCGTTTATATTAGCTCCTAAGAAGAGTTAAATTGTGTGTGGGTTTTTTGTTGCCTAAGGTATGGCAATCTCCGGGAGATAATTATCCTCTCCAGAGGGAATTTCTCTCTAATGAGCTTTAAATATACACATGGTCAACCCAAGCTGGATATCTCTCTCTCTCTCTCTCTCTCTCTCTCTCTCTCTCTCTCTCTCTCTCTCTCTCTCTTTTTCTGTCTCATTTTCTAGTTCTGTCTTAGTTTTTTTTTTTTTAATGTTTTTATTCTCTTTTCTTCATTTATCTTTAAGAATCTTTTTTTAAAATATATTTTATTGACTTTTTTACAGACAGGAAGGGAGAGGTACAGATAGTTAGAAACACCAATGAGAGAGAAACATAGATCAGCTGTTTTCTGCACACTCCCAACTGGGGATGTGCCCGCAACCAAGGTACATGCCCTTGACCGGAATCGAACCCAGGACCCTTCAGTCTGCAGGCCAACGCTCTATCCACTGAGCCAAACCAGTTTCAGTTATCTTTAGGAATCTTGACTATAGTCTCTTTAACAGCAATTTGGCCCAGAATATAATTTACACATTCAACTTTGAAAGCACCTCTTTTGATTGTGAAATACTATTATAGAAGACAATTGATGAAATGATTATGCAGCAAAAAGGTTTGGTTTGAGGACTTGGTTACGTTTTCCGAATTTGGTGAAAGTAAGTTCTCTATTTATTTTGTAAGCTATTTGTCTTCTGAAATGATTAAGATAAAGGACACAGGACATAGAGCTATCCCAATTAGGAACTGTTTAAGGAATGGATCTAGGAAGAATGCAACCTACCGCCTCTGATGATGAAGAATTCTATTCTGGAAAGACAATCCCAAGGAAGCCACTGTGGCTGGAGCAGAGGAGCAAAAGAAAATGTGCAAATGCAGATCGTGATGTTATGTTTGGATATTCAATTCTCTGTGTGAACATGATAGGAGAGATTAATCTTAATTAGTTCTGAGGGGATCTATAATCTTGCAATGGCAGGAAGTTTGCCAGTGATCAAAATTTTTCTATCCTATAAAATTTGAAACTTTTATATTGCTGGCACTTTATTACTTGGACTAAACTGATGTTAATTATATACCATGTACACATTTTTCAAGTGAGATTGGTGGAATCATACATATGAAAAATGTAAAAGACAGGAAATGGACTAAGAAATGATATTTGGCTATGTTTATAGTCTCAGAGAAAAGATTTTCACAGAGAAAAGTGCAGGATTCGGTTGAAGCTGAAAGAGTTGATATATAAGAACAGCAGCATCTGTAGCCGACAAATGGACTTCACTACTTATTCACAGGGATAACTCCATGTACCCCAAGCCAAGAGACACAGAGCGGGATACTTAGTGTGCCCAGATGTTTCAGTGGATCAAAAGGATTGCAAGTCATGTATATTTCACTGTAAGTGTTAGAAAAGAGGTGATGGAATGAGTTTACAGCAAAACTGTTTTTCAGATTTTTGGCCACTTTCTTCTATATTACCCACAGACTTTTTAAAAATTCTCTTCATTCAGCTTCATAGGCTCTGATTAATTTTTCAGAAAACAATCTGTCTTCAGCATCTGCATCCATATTTATATGCCAATATCTTCATGAAGGATCATTTAATTATTAGGATCTAGCCTGACAAACAGAGGATATTAATATAAATATATATATATATATATTGTCAAATATGTATATATATTAATATCCTCTGTTTCTAATATGAAATATATATATTTATAATATATATTATAATATATATTATAATATATATTATAAATATATATATATATTTCATAAGTATTAGAAACACAGATCTGTAATTGTTTAAGTGGGACTTAAACAATTTTTTCCTCCATAAGTAAAGCAGCTGTTTCCTTCTTGAGAAAAACAGTCCATTTGAGCACCAACTTGTACTTTGAGTGACATCTATTCACAAAACCACACAGGTTTCAGGCGTACAACTCAATAAAACAACATCTGCTCACTGCATCATGTGCCCATTGCCGCAAAGGCTTCTTCAGTCCCCATTCCCTCCTCCTTGATTTACCTTCATCTGCCTGTTTCTTAAAGCCAGAAGAATAGAAGGCTAAACCATTGGGGTAGCTCAACATAGCCTCCCTTTCATTGTCCAGACCCTCTGATGAGGATGGAATTCGAAGGGATTTTTATTGTTTCTACGTATCAAGAAATGGGCAATAAACTTTCTCCATGGCCAAACTGGTTTGGATCAGTGTATAGAGCATCGGTCTGCGAATTGAGGGGTCTTGGGTTCGATTCCGGTCAAGGGCATGTACATTGGTTGTGGGCACATCCCCAATAGGGGGTGTGCAGGAGGCAGCTGGTCGATGTTTCTAGCTCTCTGTTTCTCTCCCTTCTTCTCTGTAAAAAGTCAATAAAATATATTGAAGAAAAAAAAAAACTTTCTCGATGAACCATCATAAGTTTTAACTTGATGTGAGGTGGTGGTTCTGAGGAGCAAGATAAATCTATAATAATAAAAGCATAACATTTTAATTAGACCAGATGGCTGAAATCTAAATGACCGTCTGTATGATCTTTTGGATGAAGCAGAGCCCCTTGCATGAATTCCATGCATCGGGCCTCTAGTGTGGCATATAAGCTTGGAAAAGAGCTAAATCCCTCCACTTATCCAGGGCTAGGGAAAACCAGGAGTGAGGAATGAAGGGAAGGTAGGTAATTCGTAGTGATGGAGAGGTGAGAGAGAGCTATGGAGAACAGATGCACTGGATGTGGATTTAATTTGCATATTTGTCCATCTGTGATATAAATGTCCGTGTACATCTCTTTATAAAATAATTAACAGAGCCTAAAAGAAAAAGTCACAAATAGCTGGATGTTGTTAGAATGTGGTTAGAAGTTATGTAAAAAATAATTTAAGGGACAAAGTCAGTGTGTTATTTGTCACTTATATGACATAAAATTGGGCCATTAGAATATAGTGCCAGCAGACTTCTGGGTTAAACACCACACTAGACTTCCAACAGAGAGTTGGTAGCATGTATGATTTTTAAAAACAAAATTTTTATTTCCAAGAATGGAATATAAAGCGGGTTTTATTTTAACCTATTAGTAATTTGACTTTGCACAGTGAATGCAGTGTCACATAAATCAGGAAAATGTGTACAGAAAAGCTTTAGTGCTGCCTGTTCATCTGTGACTATGTGGAGGAAAAAGATAGTAGAACTCCAGCCCAAACAGAAGCAAGAATTTCAGCTTCTTATCTCCACAAGAGGGTGAGCCACATGCTATGGATAAGGTCTGGAACTTACCCAGCCTACTCAAAAGAAGAATAATAATTCTACAATAATTTGTATTATAGCTGAGAAGATGCTACAACACAATGTAGGTGAATTTTCTGCTACTCAAACCAACTTATAAAGGTGATCAGTGGGTGTAAATTGTATTACTTTTGTCTAGGTAGTTACTGAGCAAAACCAAGCATTCGAAACCATGATGCTTCCTTATAAAATGTTGTTTTGTATTTAAAATGCATTACAAAAAACCAGTTAGGAGTCTACACTTCAAATATAGCAATTGTGCCTCATTTAAACTTCTACAATGTAAACATGTTGCATATGCTCGTTTTATCCATATGTCTTATATAGTCTTAGGACAATCGAAAAGATCTCTAGTGACTTAAGTAAAAAGCTTCCATATTCAGTAGAAATGAAAGAAGCTGGATTCCCAATGGAACTTCTTCCCATTCAGGATCTGGGTCCTTTCACCTGATTAATTAATGGTGACAACCACTTGAGAATGAGATCGCCGCTATCCATCTTAATTCTGAAGACTGAGAACTGAGGCCAGCTGTTAACATTTAAATATTTGCTGTAGAAAATTCTTGCCCAGAGTGGTAAGCCGGGAAATAAATAACTTAAGTATTGACTTCTACAACTTTTATAAAAACAATTTTGTTGAGCAAATATTTAGTCCTCTAAGCAGACTATTCATTTTCATGGCAGTAGACTGATGATCTGGGCAAAAGTCTTGCTTTTCAAACAAGTGCTTACTAATAACAATTTGCTTAAAGATTCTCACCAATACTAAATTCTTATGTTATGAATGTTGGCTAATTCAGATCAGTTTCTTATATTTAGTGATATGCCTTAAACCATTCGATGTCAGACCTCTCTACACTATAAATATCCTACCAATATCCCTCCTCTAATGCACCGTAAGACTATCAAGGTGGTATTCTTCTGATGTAATAGGATTGATAACCTCAACTTTACTTAAACAACAGGTAAATTCTGGCAGATTTATTTATCTTTATATGTTTTTCATGCTTTATCATAAATATTCCCCTTGGGTTTTAGAGTAATTAATATAACTTTATTTTATTTATTTTTTATTTGACTATTTTCTGTCATTATAAAAAGCCAATGCCCATATTTCTGAGTTTAATTTAATTTTTTATATATTAAAAACCAAAATAATATTGATATGTTATTATTAAATATATTAATACCAACTGAAGGTAACTTTTAAACCTTTATGTAAGTTCAATAACTTTAAATCAGATTGAAAAAGAGCACCCAATGGGCTTAATTTGTAGAAGGAAAGATTTAGGTTGAAATAAAATCAATAATTTTTGGACTCAGAGACAAAAGTATAAAGTTATTGGAGAATCTTTTTCTAGAAATACCAATTATCCTGGATGTTCTGAATGTACTAACAAGCTTTCCTGAGGGGTTTCTATTTTTTGTAATAAAGCTTAATTTTGATATGACTATTTCTATAACACCTTGGACAAACCATGCATATTAAGAAAATGCAGCTACATATTTCACATTATTGAAACTCATACATTTCTTGCTGAGATAATCTTCCCCAAATAGACCAGATTTTTGTATTTCTTTTATAAATGTATAATATTTATTTTTATTATGTTGCCCTCATTAATTCAAAGTGAAAGCAAGAAAGGGAAATGTCTTGGTCAACTTGGGCTGTCATAGTAAAATACCATAGACTGGGTAGCTTAATTCTCAGAGTTCTGGAGGATGAGAAGACCAATATCATGTTAAGCTTTTGCTACCAAATTTTTGGACTAAAATCCGGATACTTTGTCCGCTGGAATTGAAGAGTGAATCCACAGACAGAAAATCGTATAGCAAAAATGGGTATTTATTGAAGAACAAGTACAGACTTCCAAGTAGAGAGGGGGGAAAGAGTCCCTGAACTGACTCCCATGTGGGAGGGGGCACAGTCCCTGAAGCCCACACTCCATCCACTGAGCCAAACCAGCTAGGGCAGATTCTTTACCCCACCTTACTGTGTTAACACGTTTCAATACAATGTATACAATATATTGTGACAGAATCCTCGTGGCCTTGCTCTCAAGTGAAGGCAAACTTTTCAGACTTTCAACATAAAAATTACGTTAGTTGTAGGTTTTTCACAAATACCTTTATGGGTTTTAGGAAGTTTCCATACATTTGTAGTTTACTGAGTTTTTATCATGCATGAATGTTGAGTTCTGTAAATTGCTTTTTCTGTGTAGAATTGGCATTATTGCTTCCTTAAATGTTTTAGAGAATTCACCAGTGAAGACATCTGAGCCTGGAGTATTTTAAGTGAATAGGTTTGACTAAAAATTAAATTTCTGTATTAGATAGTGGGCTTTTCAGATTATCTTTTCTCCAGAAAGCACTGGTAATTTGGAAATTGTCCAAGAATAATGTCAAATTTCATCTAAGTTGTTGAAGTAATAAGCATTAGGTTGTTGATAATATTGTCTTATCTTTCTGATTTCTGTAACATCTGTAGTCATCTTTCTCATTCCCAATATTGATAAATAATTTGATTTTTATTCTTTCTGGTTAGAGATTTATCAATTTTATTGATCTTCTCAAGGAATCAGTTTCTGGTTTTATTGATTTTTTTAATTGTTTTTTGTGTTCTCTACTTCTTTATTTCTGATCTTATCTCTATCATTTCCTTTGTTCTGCTTACTTTGAATGTAAATTACTCTTCCTGTCTTTTTTTTTTTTTTTTTTTTTTTTATGGTGGCAGCTTAAATCAGTTCTATGATACCTGTCACCGTTTCTGTTTTAGAACTTGTAGTGCTATAAATTTTCTTTTCAGTACTGCTTTAGTTGAGTGATACAAATGTTGTGTGTCATGTTTTCTTTCATTCCATTGTGCTCAAAATACTTTCTATTTTCCCTTTTGATTTCCTCTTTTATCCATGCATTGTTGAGACAAGTGTTATTTAGTTTTGAAAACACTTGGGAATAATCCAGGTATTTTCATGATATTGATTTCTAATTTAAGTACATTATCACCAAAGAAAAAGTTTTACCTGAATCTTTTAAATTTATTAAGACTTTTTATTGCTCAAAGATGGGCTATCTTGTGTACCTTGGGGGGGGGGGTGCATTTTGCTGTTGTTAGTTTGATTGTTCCACAAATAACAATTGTATAATGTTGGCTGACAACCTTGATACAATGCTACAATCACATTTATGCTGAGGTTTAGAAAGTTTTAATAGTTATCCAAGATCACAGGATTGGCAAATTCAGGCCTGGAATCTGAAAAGTCTGATTCAGATTTCTATTTTTTAACAAATGATACATTTCTCCTCCATCATTGCTTACCTGCCTTACAGTAAAACTCTTATCTCCCTATTTATATTGTGTTCACTATTCATCAATTCTGAGAGTTACCACTAAATAATAAATGTCACATTCTTACCTTTTTCACCAGTCTTATTGATAACTTACCCCTTAACTTCAGTTAAATATCCTTAGGATGCCATACAACCTCAAGAATATTTTCTGTCTCCTTTCTACCTTAACACACACACATACATACTTAGATGCACCTGTATAAAATGTAATGTCTCATATAACTTATACATTTATATAATATACAACATATATATCCTATATTTTATAATTTACATACATATATCACACTATGTGTATAATATATAATATAAAACTTCCACAACTTATTTTCTTACAATACTGGGGGGGAAATGTTTAGCACATTTTCTCCCTTATGGCACACATGTAACTCTTCTGTTCATCTTCTGGCTGACTCTTATTCTTCCTATTTATCCATTTTATCATGTCCCAGTATCAACCAAACCTCCTATGTGTTTACAAAGCATCGTTTATCACCACATTCACATAAAAAGTTATTTGCTTTCAATTTACTTTTCTGACTTTCCAGAGTCTCGTAAGGCCAGGCAGAGATTGTGTCTTTTCCCCACTATCTCTCTAGGGCCATCCCTAATGCCTATATAGGTATTTATTTGCTCACTGAGCACCTACTTGTATTTCATTTACAAATAAAAGGCAAAACTTAATTTTGTTACTTCTAGTGGCATATTCTCACCTACTCCAAAGAGGAAACTCTATAAAAATATATGTAAGTAAAAACCAGCCACCCTAAAGAGATAAAGGTAATTTATCCCATGGGTCACTTGGAGTTCAACCTTCTGGATTTCCTATTGTACTTTTTTTTTCTTTTCTGGTAGAGAATGTGGACACTGATCTAGTCTATTCCTGATGCATAGAACTCACAATTGCTCAGCATGAAGTGGGGTAAAAAGATATTTTATACCTGTTTACTTCGTTTATAGTCATTGTGCTTTTGAAGACACAGAATTGGACTGATTTTGCTTTATTTAATTGTTGAACTATTTCATTATTTTCTTGAGTTCTTGCTGTTTTCTTTTTATTATACATATAACTTCTGGAAATCTCCAGGGGTCTCCCATTGGTAATTATGTTAAACACCTAAATATATGTCAGAGTGATTAAGGTAAATCAATTCTTACTTTTCTCTTTCTTTCCTTTTCTATTAAAATAAAATTAAATTTAAAGATTCCTTTTGATCATTCATCACTACATGTTATGGCTTAATCTTTTTCTTATGTGAACATTCTTTCCTAGACAGTGTATCTTCACTTAGGTAGGCTTTACTTTTCCAAATCAGTATTCTGCAAAAATAATGTTTTTAATCAGATGCAATATTAAAGACAGAACCAACATTAATTTTTAAAAGATTTTAAAAAGATTTTTCAAGTTATAAAAAAATATATCATATAGGTTAAAATTCCATTTTAAATAAAATGAATCATAGAAATGGTAAATCATTATGTACATTTAGAAGTGAGACAGTTCAGTTGAGATGACCATAACACACACACTCACACTCACAAATGCAAAGTAAAAAGTTGTGTTGTTCTTTTTTAAACTGTGTTACAGAGAGAGAGAAAAAACCCTACTGTATTTTTAAAATTACATTAAAAGTAGCAAAGATTTGTTCCATTCTAGAGGTCATTTTTCTGGGCATTATAGTGAGTTAATGATTGATGTATCATTCCTTCAGAAGCGTTACATTGCACCAGGCATTGTCAGTTATGACGATTTCAATGGTTACAGTTCCTAACTATTAAAGCTATCATAGTCACCAGTGTGAATCAAAGCACAATACATTGTACTTGACTCATGAAATCTGGTAGCCATATTATTCAAATATATATTGTAAGAGTATTGGCTTTTCATTTGTGTTTTTAAATTAATAAGTAATTTATTAAATAAATTTTAATGCTAAAATAATTTTAAAAATATAAATGGTAAATTAAAGATAACCTAAACATGTTTTCTAAATTAACACAGCTTTTGCTCCTTGGAAATTAATATTAGGATTATCATAGTGTGATTGATTACTTTGTAAAATATTATAACAGTTTATATTCAAATAACTGTTTAATGAGCTAGTTTTAATCTTTCATGACTTACATTCCACTTACATTAATAGGGATATATTAGTTTGATAATGATTTTTATGACAGTAATCCGCTATGAGAAGTCAAAATAAGAAAGTTACTGAAACTGCCTGCAATATAATAAGATCGAATATATAATTACTTGTGAATAATGATTAATTTTGAGCCCCTCTGCTTATACGGGAGGTCAATTTGTACTGATTTTGTCCCAGGTGTTGCTGATTCTCGGTTTGCCCTGCATAGCCCCACCTCCAGGTACTTTCTGGGCCCTTCTCTGGCCTGAACCTGTGAGCTAAGCCAGCCTCGCCCCCTTGACCGCCGGCTTTCAGTTGTGCTCAGAGAGCGGGCTGCACTGGCAGGAGATGGCTGACTCCAAGAGACAGGTCAGTGTGTTTCTATCCTAACCACTTCCTGCCTTATGACTGCCTTTTTGCAAGATGCCGAGCCCCTCTAAGAAAAGGCTACAGCTCTTAGAAATCCCTTCCTTTGCTTCCCGCTTTTGTTTACTTCCCAGGTGTCTCAATATCACTTTCAGTTTTCTTAACTCCGCCTATGTTTCTGTAACTCTTCATTAAATTCTCCTTGTTTAGTCTCTTTGAGTGGGGGGTCCATTTCTTGCTGGGCTTTGTGTTTCTAAACACGGCAATATGATGTTGGTGTTGCTACTCTGGGAAGTAGTGGAGCTTCACGGGTCATAGCGGAGACTCAGACTGCCTGGGTTTGAATCCCAGCCCCATTCCTCTGCCTCAGTGCTTTAACCTGTAAAATGGGCACAATAACTTTGTGCCCACGTCACAGGGTTGCTTTGCAATTATTAAATGTTTCATATGTAATTTACTTCAATCCATGTCTTTTAGAGAAAAGACTAACTTTTATCAAGTACTATTTTGTGAAAAATACATCCTTTAATGAGGTAAAAATAATAATGAATGCATTCTTGACATGGTATAAATATAAGATGTTTTCTGAGGAGGTGAAGTAATATTACTTACGTGTTACTGCAAACAATTGCTTATTCTACAAAGTAGTTCACATACTCAAGTCAGTTTCCAGAGTGTTAAATGATAGCGTTTCCAGTGTATTTTTCGTCTAAAATGGTGTTTTCGGTCTATGATGATTTTTCTTTCACATAGGATGATTATGTATTCTTTCTTGAATCTTCTACAAAGTTCTCTGACAAAAACGTTCTTAAACATTCCAGGTTTTTCCCCCTGCCAGGGGTCAAAGAGATAATTTCCCTTTAAGGAGTGTAGGCCCGGGTGTGATTCCCCATCACTGATGAGTTTCTTCTACTTTTTAAATATATTAAACCCTTTCACATTCAACTAGCTAAGCAAGGAGACAAACATTTTTCTAGGAAGCTCTGTCTGCCATGATTTTTTTATACACCAAGGTTTGCACACCATATAGGGCTGCTTTTAGTTCCATCTGTGACGGGAGCAGAAGCAGCATGACTTATGAAAGGCAAAGTTAACACAGCAAATATAATACAGTTATACCCTTCACCAGAAGCCAAAGTGCAACATCACTTCCAAGGAAAGGAATACATCTTTATTGAAGGTAATGGGGTAAAATATACTTTTCACATTACCACAAATAGTACATATTGGCTTTAAAAGGAAACTACATAGGAATATATGGCATCTTTTGTAATCATAGATAATTTGACCTCCTCACTTATAAAATGAAATAAGAATCCCTCTTGTACTTATCCACAATTTTTGCAATGAGTTAATTATGCTATTCATCACTTCAAGTGATGAAGGCAGATGGTGAGGAAAGAGATCAGTTTTAGTGAAAAGTGTTTAATTATTGAAACACATTAAATGTTTCTTTTCACAGCAAAGAAGCTGCTTCTGGCCATGTCAAATTCATACAAGTTGGTTACCAATATTTTTTTTAAATGCTGCCTACATTTAAAAAATAAGATGAAAATCCCTGAGTCCCTGACTGAGGGCATTATAGACATAGTTAACATATAGAACAATGTCAGAAAGATTGAATATTTTTCCAGTGAGGAAAGTTGCCTAAAGTGGGATAGGGTGGGGAGTGAGTTATGTTTTTCAAAAACAATTAGTTTAGCATTCTTTTTATTAATATTACATTTTTTTTACTTTGATTGATCTAATGAAATAAGCTTGATTCTCAACTCTACCATAATTTTGTCTAGCAGAAGAACAGTCTTTGCCAATATAAGCATATCAATAAAATATAAAATATTTTCTTTTTATATGTAATATCCAACTATTATTCAGTCATTCATTAACATGTCAGGTAAAAGTTGGCAGCAGTCTCTACATGAGGTAAGTTAATTGATATTGTTAATGATAACTGCTCTCAAAAAAGCTATAGTGATAATTTAGATGTAATAATTATCATAGAAATTTAAGTCACCTTTTGGACAATAGGGTGATAGGAAGACAGAAATATATTCCTAAATCATCAAGAAATATAGTAAAATAGAATGTTTTTCTTAGCCAAGACTCCTGCTGATATGACTAGTAGAGCTACTTATGAAACAGAACATTCTTCCCTGAGGTCAACCCAACAACTTCTGCCCTACACTGCAAGATCATAGTAAATATATAATTAGCAAGAAGCTTACTATTGTATACAGTGATGAAATGTATTTGAGTTCACCTGTAGCAGTCACTGAAACCCTTGGCATACATACAACTTCAAGCTTAGGGAAGTGATAAATAATAGTTCAAAATGCTTAACCCTGTGTTCATAGATTAAATAGGCTCCTGGAGAGTATTATGCTAAGCAAAATAAGCCAGTCAGAGAAAGAGAAGTCCCATGATCTCACATACATGTGGAATACAGGTCTAATGAAAGCACTGTGACCAGCTTTCGCCACTAAGAGCATTTACAAATATGGTAAACCTGAGCTTCATTATTCACACATTCACTAGAAGTAAGGAAGAGAAGATTAATCTTTAAAAATATTTGTCTTTGTCACTCATACTTTTATGATGATGTGTCTAGGTGAGATATTTTTGTGTTTATTCTACTTGGTGTTTGATAGTCTTTCTGGATGCATATATTATTAAATTTGAAAAGATTTTGGCAATGATTACATCAGGTATATTTTCTGTTTATTTTTTTCTCTCTTCTTTTGATACCCTCATTATGTGTATATTTACATGCTTAATGATTTACACTCAGGTTTTTTGGGGCTCTTTATATTTCTTCATTCACTTTTTTCTTTCTATATTTCAGATAACATAATCTTTATTAATCTATACTCAAATTCATGGATTCTTTCTTTTGCCAATTCAAACTTGATTTTGAGTCCCTATAATGAATTTTTTATTTATATCATTTTACTTTTCACAATTTCCATTTGAAAATTTTCATTTTTATTATCCAATTGTATTTGAATTTTTCTGTGGCCTATTTCAATTATTTTTAATATGATTTTTTATTTACATGATCTCCCTTCATATACCTATTTTTTATTTTATTTATGAAGAAACAATTAAAAATAAATACAATGTATCAATAAATGATTGTTCTAAATGGTTTAAATCAGTGTTTTTCAACCTTTTTTGGGCAAAGGCACACTTGTTTCATGAAAAAAATCACGAGGCACACCACCATTAGAAAATGTTAAAAAATTTAACTCTGTGCTTATATTGACTATATATAAAGTAATTCTCTTGAATAGGAATCAAATAAACACAAAGAAAGTATTTTATAATTACTTTATTATGAAATATTAAGTAAACAAAATAGTGAAAAATTATAAAATTCTTGTCTTGTCTGCACCTACGGCACACCAGGCAACATCTCACGGCACACTAGTGTGCCGCGGAACAGCGGTTGAAAAACGCTGGTTTAAATGTACTAAATGCAATGATGTAGAAATAATGGGGAAGCCAAATTCAAATATGTTCAATGAGGAGGTGGCTCTTGAGCTGAGATTTGAAGAGTGAGAAGGAATGACCATGTAAAGAGATACTAAACTGTGTCATAACAGTGTCAGTTATCTTTCATATGAAAAAGTTCCTAAATCTGCTTGGGAAATCCAAAGTTTTGGTTAGATGCTTTATTTGTAAAATAGAGATAATATGAATTTGTTAGTCAGAGAACTGATGGATTTTCTCCCCAACCTTCCATAGAGTGGAAACAAAGTATTCTAAGACATCAAGGAAATAAAAGATGTCATCCAAACTATGAATGGTGTGGGTTTTTTATCCTGTTACATGCTAACAAGTTAGCCTGCCACAGTTTTAAGGAAGCTGGCAAAAAATCTGAGGTTCGTGAGTGTGGGACAAAAGACAGATTACTACTTACAACAATAAGAGTACTCAAATTGTTACCATGTTTTTGTGCTGGTTCCCAAAACTCCTGTTCACACAGGGTGTCACAGGAAGGGCAAAATATCAGGGATTGAGGTTGGTTATATAGGAGGGGAGAGTTGTAAGGAAACCCAAAAATTTTATAATGGTTGTAGACATGTTCCCTATCTTTATCCCAGTGGGCAACAGAGTGTAATTGGGACTATAAAAAGCCTGCTATAACCAAGATGTTGGCTATATAAACATCTGTTAAAAGATAATATGGAGCCAAAACCAGTTTGGCTCAATGGATAGAGCATCAGCCTGTGGACTCAAAGGTCCCAGGTTTGATCCTGATTGGGGGTATGTGCTTTGGTTGAGGGCACATCCCCAATGGGGGGTGTGCAGGAGGCAGCTGATCGATGTTTCCTTTTCATCGATGTTTCTAACTCTCTATCCCTCTCCCTTTCTCTCTGTAAAAAAATAAATAAAATTTTTAAAAAGGAAATATGGAACATTAAGATGGTTAGTACCACTCAGCCCACAAGGCTCAGTGGTTGAGCATGACTTAAGAACCTGGGCACATGCCAGGGTTTCTGGCTTGATCCAGTGTGGGGTGTGCCGGAGGCAGCCAATCAATGATTCTCTCTCATCACTGATGTTTCTATCTTTCTCTTCCTCTCCCTTCCTCTCTGAAATAGATAAATATATATATTTTTAAAAGGTGATCAGTGCCTTTGCTTGAAAGACATGCAAAAATAAGAGCAACTTATGGAGAATATCTTAGAATATATGTAAATAGTATTATGAATTGAACTGTGTCTTCCAAAAACTTTATATGTTTAAATCCTAACACCCAAAGTGACTGTATTTTGAAATAGGCATTTAAAGAGGTAATTATGGTTGATTAAGGTCATATGAGTGGTACCCTAATTTATGAAGAGATACCAAGGATGTATCGATACCTGCACAGAAAAAAGCCATGTGGAAAAACGGCCATCTGTAGGTCAAGGAGGGAGGCCTCAGGGACAGCCATACCTGCCAATGCTGTGGTCTTGAACTTCCAGACTCCATAACCAAAAACATTTTCTGTTGTTGAAGCCACCCAGTCTATAGTATTTTATTATGGAGGCCTTAACAGACTGATACGATACAAACAGTAAGCATATTTAGAAACTTAATGTAGATTATGTGTTATGTAAAGAGTGAACATTTAGAGGAAAAAAAAGAATAACCTTGTTGGTACACAGAGCATTTAGGTATCAACAATTTTGAAGCATCTGAGATTTTGACTTCTTCCAAAATAACAACTTAGAAGGTCACAGTTGCTAGTCAAATACATTGATTCTGACTGTTTAGAGAAGAAGGATGGTTTATTTCTCACAGCGATAGCAATAGCCAGATTATTAACATTTTTGTCCTGGTTCCCTGAGCTCGGGTTCCTTGAGGGCATTATAAAGAAAGCCAGATGACACATGAGCATGCAGTGATTGACATCGCAGGGAAGAAAACCTGAGCTGAGGGAATCTGAGTCATTTTTAACGGCTAGTAAGTATGCTGACCCTCTGCCCTAGAGGAAGACTCCATGTCCTCTAAAGATGTAAGCCCACCTGACCTTTGCACTGGATGAGAAACTATCTCTGTCTGCTAAACAGTTTACTATTAATATATGAACATCCTTGAAGAGACAGTCTGTTATAGGAAGAGTCAGTGCCTCTCTTGCCAGCTGTGTACAAACAGGAGGAAACAACAGGGAATTGCTGTCCAGCAGTGAGAAGAGAGCAGAGGAGAAAGAACCAGCCCATTTTTATGTTTTTGTGTTGATAGATGTCTTTGAAAAGGTGGAATGTGTGCTTGCCTCTAAAGTGCAATTTATAGGCAAACAAATGGGTCCTACCGCAAAAATATCCTTCTTTTATTTATGGCTAATACTTGAAAAGCTACCTTGTATTTTAACCTTTGTCAAAAATATTATGCCATTCCTAAAGTCTTCCTTTTAGAAAATAAATAGTCCTGGGAGAGAGAAAACAGTGTAACTAACATGCTGGTGTGAAGCAAATTTAGCTCAGTGATTTCCTTCCCAACAAGAGCAAAAGCAGCACCTGATAGTGGTAGGAAATCCTCTTAGGTGGGAGGATAAAAGAAGAAAATGCAGGTGTTTCAAGATACTTTAAACAATGTTTATGTTAGAACTGTCTATCTTGCTCTTGTGTTTAAATAATTTTCTATGTTTAGAATTATACCATAGTACATTGTAGCATAGTATAGTCTATTATACATGTGAATAACTTTTTAAAATGCTTGCTAATTTTTTCAAAAATCTATTCTTACATAGATTTTACACTTAAAACAATATTTAGTGGTGTTCATCTCCTTGGATAATTAAATTTCCTTGTTGAAATAATGAGTGCAATATTTAAAATTCTGAATCAAGGCTTAGAAATTTAATCAACAGAGTCAATATAATAAGTGATTTCTCTATGCAAAACTGAAGCCTTCATGCATGATAACTCATGCAAAAGACAAACTCTTGCACTTGAACCTGAAATAATCTTATCGTGATGCTCTTCAATAAAAGTGGTACTCTTTCTACAAATAATTCTTATACAAACGTCAAGGGGAGTAATATATTATACATATTTTACATTATGTACATCATAGATGTACATAATGTAAAATATGTCATATATCTGTTCCTTCCTTACAAAGTAGTTAGTTCAGTACCAGAGGGTTTAAGTGACTTTCTCAGAGCATAAGTGTGCTAGGAATAGAACTGGCATATAAAGTCAGAGCTTTCCACTAAGCCTATTATTTTCTTCACTATTTCTTAGTATTTTTAATGTAAACATATTAAAACATATTACTGCTATATCTCCTCACATAGATAGTTCCTTTTCACTCTTCAAATCTCAGTTCAAGAGCCACCTCCTCACTGAACATATTTTTTTAATTTGGTTTCATAACCTACTACATCATTCCATTTAGTACCTTTAAACCATTTAGAACAATCAGTTACTGCTCCATTTTATTTGCTTTTAATTGTTTGTTCATAGTTAAATATAAACATATTGCCATTTTATTTACATGATATTAAGAAATCTCTTTAGATGTTATGAAGCAGCAGACAGAATATTAGCAGGCCTCATTTTTAAGTAATAAAGCATTTCTGCTGACCAAGAGCTAAGGGGAATCACCATGAGGTGAAATATTGATTGCACATAAGCAAAATATTGATTACTATTTTTCCACATATATACCAGTAAAATATGAAATAACTCTGTAGATAAATTCTAGCAAGGTACATTCTTCTTTTGAAAGGGAAATCTAACAGACTTTGAGAAGCAAGCATTGATATTTTTAGGTAACTGGAAGATATACCACCTTTGTCACTAGGAGTCAAGAAAGTTGCATTAGTCAAGATTGTAATACAAATAACTAAAACCCAATGTAAAGTAGTTCAGGTGTGAGGGGAGTATTTTTGGTAGATCAAGGCAATTGCACATAACTGCTTCTAGTTAGGTGTTGTGGCTAACTGAAACTTCTAAAACTCTGTTCTCTCCATCTCTCATCTCTTCTTTCTGCCTGATTTTCTCAGATCAACTTCCTCTGCATGAATAGAAATGTGACAGCCTACACAATATACATCTCTTGGTTTTGCTATTAGGGTTACAGAAGCTTTGTTCTTTAAAGCTTGAAAGTTGTCAGCCTAATCTTCTGGCTTTCTAAGAGAGAACCATCTTAAGTCAAGCAGATATTGAAAAGAGACAGGGTCACAAATATGGGCCCTGAGATCGCAGGTCTGTGCATCAGAATGCACAGTTACACATAATCCCTCTTCCCTCTTTGGAGAAGGGATACAATCATGGTGGCAGAGGGAGGTTTAAAAAAAATTATATACATACATATATATATATATATATATATATATATATATATATATGTGTGTGTGTGTGTGTGTGTGTGTGTGTGTGTGTGTGTATACAAACATATATATGTGTGTGTGTGTGTATATATATATATACACATATATATGTGTGTATATATATATATGTGTGTACACACATATATAGAGTAGGAAAGTGGCTTTGGAGACTAACTTTATGGCTTGCAATTATGTGGATATATTCAAAGCCATCTTGGTTTGGAGACTGGTTAGGGAATGGATATTTATGAGTAGAGAAGTACAAGAAATGCAGAGTTTCCCAAAGTCATTAGGTAAGCTGATAACTCTTAAATTTCCTCACACCATATTCATCAGCTCCCTAACACAAACTGCAACTTAATAGATCAACAGTACTTTCAATGGCCAAAATTATTATGATTGCAATTGAATTGGAGCTTTGTAATTAATTCCCCCAAAGTTTTGAAGAGGGGAATTATGATACCTATTTAAAACATAAACACTAAAAGGCAATCCACAGGCTGCAAATACTTAACAAAAGATGGAGTTAATTATCTTGGGGTCTATATGCAACAAAGATAGCTAATGTGACTGATTCAGGCTCTCGCGTGAATATTAATTTCTTAAACTAGAAAATTCACTAACTTTCCCATGTACCTAGTAGTTATGCCAAAATCTAGAGTATATCTACTTTTTTTTTTCATTCTTCCAATCTCCTTTGCCTTTTCTCATTCTCCTATTTGCTTGCCAACTTTTTCAACTAATGTTTATAACTGCCTTAATTCCCCGCAAACTAAAAATGTAATAAGATAGGGGCAAGTATAGCTCTTTCTTTAGTGATGTATTGGGTGGAGCAGGGCTTAATATTCTCAGTCAGCCGTTTATAGCCAGAATTATGAAAGCTCCTTTTGGCACTGGGCTGAAGGCATGATGAATGGGAGCAATGGACAAGCAAAACAGAAAAGCAATTTCTCCCTCATGCAGACTGCAATTTTAGTTATAAATAATCTAATGAAAATTATACCACATATTAGAGAAATGAAGAGTGAACCACTGAAAAAGTTTGGTTTGAATATTTCATTTTTTCACCATTATTATCATTTATTTATTTGTGGAGTGATGACAGGTACTTGGCTTTATTTGAGCTATTAGAAAAGACAAGAGTTCCTGCCCTAACACAATTTCCTATTGAAAGGGCACAAATTCAGGAAGTAAAACATCACTTGGTTCATGCAAGGATGAGATTTTTTTTTTAGAAGTGTGACATTTTACTGCTAAATTTTTTCTACTTAAGGGCGGGAATGATTGATGCCCCCCAAGAAAGAAGAAGAAGAAGAAAAAAAAGACTTTTGTGGTCTAAGGTTAAGTGAGTAATCCGTCAGAGAAATTGAATAATGTAAAGGAAAGAAACTTAATTTCATTATTATAAGCTTATACAAAACATCATATCAGATGTGCCTAATTGATAAGTATCCATTTTATGTCACCCAACAACCCTAACATCGAAAAGTCTTCTGAACAAGAATATGAAGTCATTTTGAACAGAAATCCTGTAATAGAAAAAGCATAAAAAAAGAAAGAAAATTTCTAAATAAACACAACTTGTGTCACATAAAAATATAGAAGCCGCAACCCTAGGTCAGATTATCTGTCCATGAGTTATGTTCTTTTAAAGACCAAAGGAAACTACTATATTGCCTATAATTTTTCATTATGTCATTTATGGAGGAAAAATAGTAAAAATGCTTTGTTTCTGGCCTTTCCTCACAGAAGTCAAAGACTAACCACTTCTGATAATGTTGTTATCATTCCTGTGGAAAGCGGATTGAACACCCTGAAACTGTGCTTTTGAATTTGCTTCCAATTAGTGGTGATTGATAGTATGCATATTTGACCAATCATTTTTGATACAGAGGCAAAATAAACATTGCTGCTTCCAAACCAATGCGCAGATGGGAAATAAAGCTGGAAAAGACAGCTTTCGAGCTTCCCCTGTGACACTTGAATTCTGTTTTAAAAGATTTGTATCATTCTGCTTTAAAAGTAATGGGAGAAAGGGATGCATTTTCCCTTTCATAGATTACACAGAGGTTCACCTTGTCTTTTCAGTGACAGAGTCTAAGAAGAGCCCAGAAAATGCTTGCTCAAAGATGGTCCATTTTGGTCTATTGCATTTTTCCTTGGCAAACTGTTTGCAGCTCGTCAGCATTACAAAACATTGCCATCTCCAATGTGCTGGCTGCCAGCAGAACAACAGGAAATACCCACTACAATAAAAAAAAATGTATAGTGTTTAAAAACTTATTTTCCAGGAGGAAAAAAAGCAAAAACAAAAACAAAACAAAAAACCTGATCTTCCCAACAGGCAAATACAATATAAAACACTTCACAGTGAGAAGAAACTGTGCTTCCCTTTTTTCTCATAATTATTTCCAACAGCTCTAGTGGAAAGGTATTGCGTGCATTCAAGGAAGATCAGCAAACAGTTATGGTAAACCACATGGCTTTGTTTGTTCTGAGGATGAAAGCAATTCAAAGCGAAAAAACCGGGAAAGCTAATGACTAAAAATAAATGTACACACATATTTCTTTGATAAAAACAGAGCTCATGTAGTTATAAATTCCTCCTGTGTGCGGTCTCACTGTTAAAATATCATTATTATTTTTTTTGCTCTTATTTTCTCCAGGGTACATTTAAGATAACCCATTTGCAGGTGTACATTTAGAAACTCGGGGGGGGGGGGGGGGCGTTTCCTCTAATTTTCAAATTTATAGGCATCTACAAGATGAATTTGACCAGCCAGAATAAATAAAAGTATTCTTTTAAGTAAGTTCAACAGTTACATCCAATAGAAAGAAGGATCTGCCAGGAAGAGAAGCCCTTAATCTGTTTCCCAGCCAAAGGAAAACATCACCGGTAAAAACTATTCCCAGACAGCGAGAACAAAGTTCTTCATTCACAAAGTGAAAGCCGCCAAAGACAACCAGAATGTTTAGTGAAATCCAAGGAATAGCTTTGATTGCAAAATATTCAGACTTTTTAAATGGAACCAAATTTTACTTTGTAGATAGTTACAACATACTGAAACCAGGAAGGCCTGTGTATATTCACTACCTTTTTGTGAAATTTATTTGTCGTTGCAAACATCCATTTCTACTATTTTAAAATTTTGATTATGTTTTATGTATCAAACTTCTGTTCTTATGTTGTTTCATTCATAAAATCACACACCTTGTAGAAACCACTTCAGAAGCATTTTGCATTAAAACTGTTCTTATTTATTTTTCCTTTTCTTCTTTGGAAAATCACTCCATGAGTATTAAGGTATTTATACTCGCATAAAAAAACTTCAGAGAATATTTGGCAAAGTATATTCAGGGGAAGGCCATTAACCAAGTAAAGTTTATATAATTTATGTGTGAGGTACAGGGGGAAAAGATTATCAGACTCTGTTGAGAGCTTTAAATAACTTTTCAAAAAGCTTGGATTTGTCTACAAACACTAAAATACCATTGCTATTTTTGAGGGGGATGGAGGAGAGTGGTGGCGAAAGATAGCATGACCAGATCTAAATTTTATCAAGATCATATGATAATGTAATGAATGGTCAGAAGGGCAGAAAGTTTAGAGTTTTGGATATTTATTAATAAGGTATTTTTCTGCAATATTCAAGTTAAAAATGATGAGATCCCAAAATCAAGAGGATGTAGAGAGGAAAGGGAATTGAGAAGCTCTTTGGACATAAAAAATGATAAGATATTGGGATTTCTTGGAAGTAGAGATTAAGGTAGAGAATATTACATTTTAATGTGGGGGATAAGTGAAGATGTTACTCTATTAATTGATATAGAAGTATGGAAAGACAAACTGGTGGTGAAAAATTACGAATTCTGAGAAGTAAATTTCAGTCAAAATGTCCATTAGTAAAATATTTATTGGAAGATAAACATAAAACAACTTTTAAGTTGTTACCATCTTCTTGTTACCTCTTCTCACAATTAGATACTCATCTACCACACTTGGTGTAAAATGGCAAAGCAGTGAAATATCAGAGATTTTCAGTAACACAACCTAGAAACAGAGTTGAATAAAAACCAAATGTACCTTGTGAATCTACCATGTTGAGAAATGATTTTATAGGATCTAATACATGTCATTCTTTCTCCTCATTTAGCATAAAGAAAATGAAAGGTTCATGTCAGAATACCAGTAAGCAGAGCATACAATATCAAACAAAATATTAGGATAATAACTAGTCATTAGTAGTAGGTATTAATTGATAGACCAGAGTATAAGTTTAGAATTTTGTGCCATAGAATTTTTGACAATATTTTATATTCTCATTCATTTTGTTGCAGAGTGTCTTCTTAGCTGGTCTCAAAAATATTCAACTACCCTATTGAAAAGTTGGAATATTTCACTACCAAATTAGGAAAAAGCTAGTCAATGATTCTGCATATTGGTTGGTATGAGGGTGATTGTTAACCATAACAAGAATAACCAACATTTTTTTAAAACCTCCAAATCCATTATTGCCACAGATTTCCCATTCTAAACACTCCAGAAAGCTATATGCAAACTAGCTAAGACCAAAACTGCCTTAAGAGCTTCCAGCTTAGACCTTTGTGATCGCCTGAGCCATGTCAATTGCAATGGCTCCTTTTGCATAACCTGGGCGTCTAAGTCATAGGCATCCTTTCCTCCTTGGCTCCCCTCCAGCTCTTGTTTGGCCTCTCAGTTTTGAAGCCTATCTGCTTAAGGGAAAATTGATTGAAGAGGAGTCCAAAGGACTGACTTCAATAAATAAACTTCTTGAAGAAATCCCAAGACTTTGGCGGGTAGATATAAAAAATCTTTAATTTATCTAACATAACTGAAAGCTAACTCTCAACTGAACCTCGCCACCCTGCCAGTTTATTTTTAAACACATCCCAGAATCATGATATAATAAAATGCTTACCTTTGACTTTGAATATTTGTACTACTTTGCTTTTCAGTTTTACAAATTAGGATAGGGCTTGAGAAAGAAGGTGTTAAGATTCCTATTGTAGCTGTAGGATGCCACTGTTCATATTTATTAAATTTATTTTAGAAATCGAACATTTTTACAAACTGGTGGCCAAGCTAATGGTGAATTTTAACATTATTAATAAAACTCAAGAAAGCTAGTCTGTGTTCTTATCTTTATTTCAAGCAGTATGATATCTTTCCCTAGAAAAATCTGAAAAATATATGATATGATATATGTGTATAATCCATATCTCTGTGAATTTTATCTCTACTTTGTTCTTGCTCTATCTCAAACTCTGCAAAGTTCTCATTAAGACTCTTCTTAGAAATTCTCATATGATTTAATTTTTATTAAAAAAAAGTCGTATATATTCATTTGCTTTTTCCCCCTACTTGTGGGTCTCCTGCTATTCTATCATATAATATTATCAATCACACACTGGGAAATACACTGTCTTGTGGTCATAGCGACTATATTTCTGCAAGCTGCCTCTGTCTTCTTCCTTTACCAGTTGCCTCTCATGATTTTTGATAAAAAATTATCCTCATCCAATTATTCTTGCTTCCTAGTAGAGATCACCCTCCCTGTTAGACACCACTGCTAATCCCACCCAGGAAAAATTGATCAGTCACTCTCCCCATGTATTCTTTAGATGCTCTTTCAAAGCAGTTCTAAGACAGTGTATCTTGTTCTTTAAAAGCTATAGAAAAATCAGTGAAACTACCATTTTAAGCTCATGCAAAAGTTTTATGATTCCCTCTCTCCGTTTCTCATCATTCTATTAAGATTAAGATACAAGCCTGACCATTATGGCTCAGTGGTTGAGTGTTGACCTGTGAACCAGGAGGTAACAGTTTGATTCCCAGTCAGGGCACATGCCCAGGTTGCAGGCTTGATCCCCATAGGGGGCATGCAGGAGACAGTCAATCAATGATTCTCTCATCATTGATGTTTCTATCCCTCTCCCTTCCTCTCTGAAATCAATAATAATAATATCTTATTAGAAGATTAGGATACAAGTTTGTGGGGTATTTGGCCAAGAAACAAAATCTGAGTTTGTTTAAGGAACATATAGCTCAGCATCATCTATCCCATTACAATAACTGATGTTTTGTTACTAGATCAAACATTTCTACCTAACATTGTAATGTGTTTCTTAGCTTCTGAAGTAAACAGACTTCTGATGCTCTTTATCTGAACCACAATAACAGGCAAAGTTCAGATTCAAGATTCATTTTATGTAAAGCAAAGAAATTGGAAATGAAGAGGCCCCTAGGGGTTCCATGTAAACATGGCTCCCCGTGTACATCTGCTCCCACACTCTATTGAGTAATCCCTTTATATCACTTACATTGAGCTTAGTTCCATTTTCTTTTAAAAATCCCAACATGTTTGTCCCTAAGCTATTGTTAGTTTTTATTTATTTATTTCAGAGAGGAAGGGAAAAAGAGAGACAGAAACATCAATGATGAGAGAGAATCATTGACCAACTGCCTCCTGCTCAACCCACACTGGGGATCAAGCCACAATCTGGGAATGTGCCCTGACCGGGAATCAAATGGTGACCTCCTGGTTCTTAGGTCGATGCTTAACTACTGAGCCACGCCAGCTGGGCAAAACTATTGTCATTTTTTATGGCAAATTTATTTAGGACCATTTCTTATGTTGACAGTCTAAGAAGGACCTATGCAAATAGATTGTTATAATCTGCACTTACTGTGCAAGAAAAGCAGTACTCCTTTCAAACACTAGGATGATATTGGTTATCATTTCCATGCAGTAAATTCATCTAAAAAAAAACAGAATCACCTCTGAAAACATATTGTCTACCATAAGAGAACACTTATCCATAGAAACTGTCTCCAATTAACATGTTGCTTCTTCATTTCAAAACTATAATTTTAATTTTAAATTAAGGAAATATGAAGTAAATCTTATTTAATCAAAACCAAGCTGTGTGGTTGCATTCAACTGATACGAATTAAAGCAGATGAAAGCACAAGCTTATTCTCAGCTATAATAGTGACATGCTTAATCAGGTGCATGAAATAAAATCAATTCTTTAAACTTTCCTTCTGCTTGCTCTTGATAACATAAAATCACATCAAAAGAGACAAGGCATATGGAAGACTATAACATTAAATAATCTGTAACAGGCATGTAATTGATTTTATTCTGTCCTTTTTGGTGGCATAAATGTTGTCTTACACATATCCTGATAATGTATTTTATTTTCATTAATATGTAGGCACATGTTAATATATCTCAATATAGAGGTGGTTATGTTACAGCTATAATACTAAATGAAATGAAGCTGACTCAGGAGAGGGGTGAGCAGGAATCGGGAATGAGAACTATTTTTTAAAAAAACCTTTATTGTTGAAAGTATTACATATGTCCCCTCTTTATCCTCGTTGACCCCTTGTAGCCTGCCCCCCGACACTTGCCCCAGGCATTCATCACTCTGTTCACAGAATGGATAAGATACTTTATTTTAGTCCCCAATCAGAGAAAACAAGGCTTATAATTATGTTGGTTTGGACATTAGAGAATAAGAGAGCTGCCTAATTAATAGAATTAGTAAAGATGGAAGGTATTAGATCTCCGAAGAGTAGTCTATTTACAAGAATTGACAGAAGAACAGATTAAAAATAACTATTATTACTTCCAAAGAGCCAACAATTTTCTTCTTCCAAAAATAGCCTTGGACTAGTGAATAATCCCAATTTTTTAAATTCAGATATACAAGCTGAAAACCATATGCTTTTAGGAAAGATGCTTAGAGGAGAAAGTGATGAAACTAGCTTTCTAGATGCACTTAGGTCTATATAACCAAGACACTATTATAATAACTATAACTTTATGCTTCTTATATTTCATCCATTGGGATCTTTATTAATATTCCTTTTTCATTTGATAAAAAAATAAAAGTAATACATATTTTCAATGGTTCCATCAAGCTTTGTAATGATCTTCATTATCAGAGCAACAAAATCTCACTTAGAAATATACTGTTTTCAAATATTTCCAAATATTGCCATTGATATGAAGTGAAACTTAAAAATAAATTTATTTGATTCATATTTACTATCCTGCTTTTTAAGAAATATCACCTACATATAGATTATGTTAAGCCGATAAACAAGTTTGTTGATAGATAGCAGTAGAATAAGAAAAATAAGGCTGAAAAAGCAGATCCTTTCTAAGGGATGAAGAGACTTTCTCAAAGGAAGACAATCACGAAGATATGCATATTAATTGTTCCTTTGAAGACTCATAAGTTCAGCAGAGATAATATGAGAAACTGACACTTCAGCACAAATTAATTTATCAAGCTACCTTGCCTCACACACATCAAAGCCATAGGGAATTCACAAAGTGTGGACTAATTTTGAGTGGGAGAAAGAGGCTAAGGAATATAATCAAGAAGGGCAGGGATGGAAAGGAAGTAAAAGAGTTTAGATTAGCATGCATCTGTTAAGAACATGTTATAGAATCAAGGGATAAAATGAAGGTAAAAATGTAGAAAATTAATAGTAATATTCTGAGTCAAAATTCATGTTCTTTGCAATTTTGGTCAGCTTACTTGCAACTGAAATAGACAGTGCATGTCTAACATCCACCTGGTAGACAGGAATGTTTTCAGGACAAAAGTAAAAATTTTATTGTAATAACCATTAATAGGAACATATCTTTTGAGTTATTATTCTGTACCACTCTACCTTTGCTGAAAGTAAGCACAACGAATTCATGATTTTATTATAATTTATTACAATAGCTATTTTTTCAAAACTACAAGTATATGCTACAGCTTTCAGACATCACCTAATAGATAAATTTTCATGCCTGCTATGTTGATTAATTAGTCTATAGATTGCCAGAGTAAGTTAATTAATCTTGAGCCTGATATAATTATATATGGTGATTCTAACTCTTTTTATATTATTAAAAATATGTCTAAAATATCAATAAACTTTAAAATTGTCTAAAAGTAAAAGAATACAGAAACAAAAAAAAACACACAAAATATAAAAGTAAAAGAACCATAAAACATTTGCCATTATAAGAGCTGTAGAGTTTGGCTAAGTTAATAAATAGATAATTGACAATAATGATGTAAAAAAGTTATAAGCAGAAAAGATCTTTAGATAAACTTATGTGTGTACTTTTATATTTATAAAGCTCAGTTAAAGCAGGTATAATATGTAATGACAACAGCTTAAAATTTAAAAAAAATATATGTATATAAGATTTTACAAAACATTTGCAAAATAGGAAAAAAACAAAATTTCTTATTTATATCTATAGTAGTCAGATAGACACGATCAAGCGTCATTTTAAATTACATATTCATTATTTAGTAAGAAATATAATATATAGATATCAATAAAATATAAATGAATTTCCATTATCTTAATAAACAATGTAAAGTAAAATAGAAATAAACACAAAATAGCTAAGCTGGAAATAAAATGAATGAAGGTAAGCTTAATTTTCATGTTTAATTGATCAAAAAAATAAATTCTTTGCAAAAACATTTTAGCAATGTATTATGTGTTTATAACACATCTACCAGTGAAATATATGCCATTATTGGCACAAGAATGAAATGATGGAATTAGAGATATAGTATTATACAATTCGTATCTGTGAAGTTCTATAATATTATTTGAATGTAAACTCATAATTATAAAATTTACATTATAAAGTCAAGTGTAGTCACTATTTACATTCTTCAAAAAAGGTTTAATAAATGAGTCAAGACAAAAGAGAGAGTGGAATAAAAAAAGATTCAATTGAACTTGGAGAAGACAGGAAGTTAAAAATGAAACAAAGAAAAAATGAAAGAAATAGTTACCAAGAAGTTAGCCTTTTGTCTAACCATAACAATAAAACCTTTAGATATCAATGTTGTCAACACCAGTTAAAAGATTGAGATTATTAAATTAGATGAAAATGCAAGACAAAACTGTATACAGTCTACAAGTAAACCCTTTTCCAATATAGCAATCCCTACAGGTTAAAACTAGAGTAATGGACAAAAAATAACATGTAAACACCAACCAAAAAATGCTGGAGTAGTTTTATTAATTTCAGGAAATGAAGTCTTCAAAACCATGAAATTTTACTGAGAATAAAGAATGACATTATATAGTAATAAAGGGATCATTCCTCTAAGCATAAATCCTAACTGTGTACCTAACAGCCAGACTTTCAAATATATGAGGGGGGGAAAAGATAAACCAAACAGGATAAATAAACAATACCCAGACTTCAACACTCTTTTTCACCAATAGGTAGAATAAGTAGTCTGAAAATTGGTAAGAATATTAATGACCTGAAAACATTGTTATCCAACTTGTCCTAATATCATTATAGAACGTAAGGAAAAGAAAACACTATTTTCTCAAATGCCACAATATTAAAGGCAGGGTAGTGTTGATCAAAGGGCAGACAGAACAATAAAAATAGAAAACAAAGCTCCACAAATTGATGGATACAAATATAGCCAATAATTTTGATGAAAGGATTAAGGCAATTCAATGTAGAAAAAGTTGTATCATAAACAATGCTAAAAAAATTGGACATTCATTTGAGAGGGCAGCACTTAAAAACTGTTAGAAAATATAAACAAAGTCACATTTATAACTTTAAAACAAATAAATCTGGTCCTGAGTTTATTAATGCCAACTATACAATTAATGACCCTTCCAACTTGTAAATGGGGGGGAAATTATACAGAAGTTTTTGCAATTCTTCAGTATAAACTCCTAGATTCCAAAGTAGTAGATATCCTTTCTGTCTGTGTGCAATATAATAAGATTATAAATAACAATACAAAACACATAAAATTTTGTCAAGAAGCAGTTGAAAAGAGTAAGTATTCACAGGCTGCCCACTCATGTGTAATTTACATTAGTTTATTTTTATATTAGTATTAACTAATTTATATTTATTTCAATTATAAAATAATTTGTACATATAATTTATTTTGGTAAATATTTAGTTTGCATGAACATAAAGTATAGTGTAATGAAATATTTAAAAATGCAGGTAATAAGATATAAACTATAACTTGTATTTGTTTTGTTTTTTTACATTTATTTGCTCTATGCAGCAAACAAGCAATAACCATTATCTGATGGCATAAATTAAATTATATTTTTGAACCTCAAGAGATAATTATTGCTGTCAAACCTAGACACATTGCTTCTCAACACGACACGCTGGGTAAAATTATGAATCCAGTGTTTGAACAGAGATCCTGATTCAGGAGCTCTTGTGTGGAGCTGTGATGTCTACATTCATACCAAATGCCACAGATGACTTGTGCATCGTACTGATGAGAATCTTGATGTGCTGCCAGCCTTTGCTGGTTTGACTCAGTAGATAGGGCATTGGCCCACAGACTGAAGAGCCATAGGTTTGATTCCAGTCATGGGATTGTATCTGGTTTGGAGCATGTTTGGGAGGCAACCAATGGATGTATCTCTTTCACAACAATGTTTCTCTCTCTGTGTCTCTCCCTCTGTCTTCCACTCTCTCTAAAAGTCAATGTGAAGAATATCCTCAGATGAGAATTAACAACAACAACAAATTAAATGTGCTGCTAATTGAAGTTTTCTTCCGTTAGGCCTCTGATCATATTAAACAAGAGAATTTTTACAGGTATCTGTATGAGTTGAGAAAACTTGGTTTCTTACTAAATTTTGAAGGGATGGAATCATAATATTGTTTCAACCAAAAGAAATTCAGAACCCTAAGCTTTTGCAAATGTTGAGTGACTAACATGCTCTCACTCCTTATTTTCCATAAACTATATGGCTTGACCACTATTGGTTTAAATTGTGATACCTTATGGCCTTGAACCACAATTTATACTTTTAGAACATAATTTAGCTATTATATTAATATTCAATATCTTTACAACTGCAATCAATTTATTATACACTAGCGACCCAATGCACAAAATTCGTGTAAGAGTAGGCCTTCCTTCCCCAGAACTGGCTTCCCTCGCAGCCCTGGCTTCATCTGAAAGGTCATCTGGAAGGACGTTTGTTCTAATTAGCATATTATGCTTTTATTATTATAGATGATTTAATAGCATTCAGTTTTTTAAAAATAATTTTATTTATGTTGTTTTATACAGACACGAGATGTCCAGTGCACAAAATGTGTGCACTTGGGGGGCGGGGTGGGGGTCCCCTCAGCCCAGCCTATGTCCTCTTGCAGTCTGGATGCCCTTCAGGAATGTCCAACTACTGACTTAGGCCCGCTCCCACCACTGCTGCTGCGCTCGCCAGCCCTGAGCCTGGATGCTGGTTGAATGGCACTCCCCCTATGGGATCCAACCAAAACAGGCTCTCCAACATCCCCTGAGGGGTCCGGGATTGCAAGAGGACACAAGCCAGGCCAAGGGACCTCACTGGTGCATGATTGGAGCTGGGGAAAGACACAGGAGGTTGGCCAGCTGGGTAGGGCTTCAGGGCATATCTGGCCCATCTAGCTCAGTCCTGATTGGTTGGACCCCTTCAGCAAGCTAACCTACCAGTTGGAGTGGCTGCCGCCTAGTGGTCAGTGCACATCATAGCAAGCAGTTGAGTAGTCTTAGCATATTATTAGCATATTGCACTTAGATTGCACAGCTGGCCAGTTGATGGGACACTTAGCATATTAGGCTTTTATTAAATAGGACGATTTCTTCTTTAGAATAGATTGTGTTCTAAGTGCTGATTTGTGCCTACTGAGTGGCTTGTCCAAATTATTGTGCAATTTTTGTTAGGTCATTAATGCTGTTACTTTCTGCTACTTGGTAATCCAAAAAAAATAATGTTTTAATATTGTAAAGCATTATTAATGATTCTCTTTCTAATAAGGGGAAAAAAACCCTAAATGCTCTATGGTAGGGGTGTCGAACTCAATCAGAGAAGGGGCCAAAATCTAAAATCCAGCCTAAATCGCGGGCCTAATGGTTTACTGAACAGTCATAAACTGTCATTGTGATGGAAACGCAGCGGAGTGCAGTGATGACAGCGCGGTGCGGGCCACATTGCAAGGCCTGGCGGGACGGATTTGGCCCGCGGGCCTTGTGTTTGACACATGTGCTCTATGGCTCCAAATATAGCTGCTATATTTTTTGTGAGGATTGAGTATCAGTAGAGAGGGCTGAGTGCTTAATTAAGCCAAGGCTAGCAAGGCAAGCAAATATGAGCTTTCCAGGCAGATTCTTTATGAGGTAATTTGTTTCCCAGAGGAAGAAGTATGTCAACTGGGAATCACATACTTCCTGGGATTAAGAAAAAGAGGAAACTAAGCAGACTGCTCAGGCAGGTTTGGAAAATGATAGATGGACCATTATTAGCAGATAACATAATGTGCTTTGCTGTGTTATTTTATTGGTTCCTCGTTCTCCCTATCAAGGAATCTCTAGCTGGACTGTTACAGCTCTGTTTACTAAAATAAAGCATTTGTTTGATGAAATTATTCTGATACCATAAGGGATTCATTTAAACTATCTGACCAGTATAAGGTACCGTGAGGGCAGAAATTTAGGATTTAATCTTTAGAATAATCTCTATAACCTATAATGTGAGATAAAGTTTTGATAGCTCAAATCCTCTTTCTCAAAATAAAACCAAATAGTCCGTGGCCCAAATTGTTCTCTGTTGTATTGCCCAGGGAGTGAAATGATCTCAAAATCTAGTTTTAATCCTGTTGTTGATTAAAAAGTAAATTTGGAATGTATAGATCACAGTGAAGAAACACAGCTGAAGAGAAATTCCTGTCTAATAGTTGATAATCAGTCTTATGTAGCCACTTGACTAGGCAACAGTACCCAGTTATCTAATTAAACACTAATCTAGGTGTTGCTGTAAAAGTATATTGTAGATGGGTTAACACTTACCATCAGTTATGACTTTTAAGTAAAGGAGATTATCTACCATAATGTGGGTGAGTGTCATCCAATTGGGTGAAGGCCTTAGAAGCAAAACACTAATTTTCCCCTCAATACTGCAGCAGAAGTAATCAAGAACTGGGTGACTTTCCAGTCTTCTGGCCTGCCCTACACATTTCAGAGTTGTCACCCCCTCCCCCCACCATCATGTGAGATATAACTCTTTGAAATCTTTTTCTTCTTTCAATCTCTCTCTCTCTCTCTCTCTCTCTCTCTCTCTCTCTCTCTCTCTCTCTCTCTCTCTCTCTCTCTCTCTCTCTTTTCCTATATACATATATACACATATATACATATTGGTTATGTTTGTCTAAAAAACCATGGCTAATATAGATGGATGCTTAAAATGTCAAAAAATTATACAGTTGACCCTTGAATAAAATAGATTTGAACTTCACAGGTCCACATTTTTCCCCCAGTAAATACCTGTACTGTCTCTATCCATGGTTGGAAGTTTGTGGATACAGAGGGCCAACTGTATGCATTGATTGAAGCCATTTTATATAGGGGACTTGAGTGTCCTGGATTTTGGTATCCATGGGTGGTCCTAGAACCAATCCTCTGCAGAAACCTAGGGCAACTAAGTCTGTGGGGGAGTCAAAAGCTACAAATGGATATTTCACTGCATGAGAGTGAGTACCCAAAACCCCCATGTTGTTTAAGAGGCAACTATGTATATTAATCATAAAAAAAAATAGATGTGTAAAGAATCACTGAACATCCTCTTTCTTACCTCTCTTTAAGTAACCTATGCACTGAACACACAATTGACAGCAGAACAAAAATAATGTGAGCAGAGAACCTTTTATACTAGTCTCAATGTACAAGCATATGTGTATGTATGCTAGACATATACACACCCAACCTAACTGTGGGTTTTTTTGTGTGGGTTTGTTTTTTTGTTTGTTTGTTTTTTTTGTATGTAGATGCTACGTAGTGTTACTGTGAACTCTATGAACACATTTTGGTTAACAGGAATAGACCTGTATATGTTGTTTAACATAGGAATAGACCTGTATATCTTGGTTAACATAGGAATAGACCTATATATGTTGGTTAATATAGGAATAGAGCTGAGAATGGACCAACAATTGACTTTTAAAAGGAGTCAAGGAAAGATAATATATAAGAGATAATTAGCCAGCTGTGGCTAAGATGTCCAAATAGCTTTTCTATGTAACTTTGACAGTACTGAATGATACCTAATACCAGTTCTAGATGAAGGAATGCTCAACATGTTCAAAAGAATAGAGAAGTTAAAGAAGCATGGAAACATTTAGCATTACTAAATGTCATAAAAGCAAGATGATAGAATAAAAAATACACTGACTATATAATCGTGGCCTGCTTTATTTTCATTTCTAAAAAGCTATTAGCTTTTATCTTTGCTTTTAAACAACAATCATGGGCTTAAGAGGTACCTAGTAAAGTTGTGTCATGTTTTCTATTACTTTGCTTTTAGATAAGTTTTTACCTAGATATAATCTCTTTATTTCATTCTGAATATAAAGTGAAAAAGATGTTCACATGTGTCTTTGGTTCCTTGTGTCTGTGTTTAATATTCTCATGTTGTCTAGATTATATTTTAGTGGTTTTTATAGTGTGGTCAATGGATTCCTGTGTGCCTCTGAGATATTTTCAGGGCTCCCTAAGGTCATCACAATACTAACATGTTACTGCTTCTTTTCATTGGGTATATTGATGGTGGTAAAGGAACTCATGAGGGAAAAAGCATGAATTGAAACTGTTACCGTACTTTAGTAGTAGTCATTTTATTTTTCATTCCCACATACTCATATTAAAAACAAAAACAAAATAAGTTTTACACAGAAATGGCCTTATAAGAAAGTAAAACATTAGTTATACCAAATCTCTCTTCCTGAATATATGTCATGTAAAATTATTTGTAATGAAATGGAAAGGATACATAAAGTGCTTCTGGCAGATATTGCAACATGAGCTGTATCTTGCAGAAATTGAGTTGCTGGCTGAACTAGCCTCTTCTTTTGTAATGGGAAATTAGGCTGGCAGACAGAAGTGGTTAGGGGCAATCAGGAAGGCAGGCAGGTGAGCAGTTGGGAGCCAGCAGTCCTGGATTGTGAGAGGGATGTCCAACTGCCTGTGTAGGCTGGAACCCACAATTATCTTCTATAATTGAAATTTTTTAGCCTGGAGTGGAGGCCTAGGCCGGCCAGGGCTGCAGAAGCTTGGCTTCCTCCATTGCCAGGGGAAACTCAATTCTCCTAACTCTCCAGCTCCATGGTTGCCACCATTTCTATTGGGATTTATTTACCTTCTATAATTGAAACTTTGTAGCATTGAATGGAGTCCTGGGCCAGCCAAGGTGTGCGGAAAGTTTGGCTTCCTCCATCACCAGGGAAACCCAAGCCTGTGGGCGGCACCCATCTTAGTTGGGTTAATTTGCATACTTGCTCATGATTGGCTGGTGGACATGGCTTGTGGTTGTGGTGAAGTGGTGGTTAATTTGCACGTTACTCTTTATTAGATAGGATAAATTAATTAATTAATCAAAACAATACATTTCTAAAAAACTTACAATATTCCTCTTGAAGGCAACCTAAAAATCCTTGTAAGAGTGCCCCCAGGAAAAACAAGCTTGGCCACCATGCCATCATATTTTCTTCTAATACGTCTACCATTTATAAAGCCATTTTCATCATTTTATGAAAAGGAATAAACATTCTTCCTGTAGTAGGAGTTTTTGTTCAATTTGTGAAGGAACTCATTGTTTGTATATTGTAAATCACTCTTGGCTCCTAATTACATAATCCTAACATGTGAATTGCTTCTATTTTCCCAGTGATGGTAAGTATTTTGTCCAGTATTATCTGTTTTTAAATGCCATTATAGTATAATTTTCTCTGATGGTTGACTCAAAACAAGGTCTCCATTCATTTTACAAAGAAATCACAATATATAATAAAATTAAAAGTTTACTCATTCACATGTTAGTATCATTTTTCATATTAACATTTTGCATACAAAGCAATTGATTTTGGAAAAAAAATTTGGTATTTAATACTCTAAACTGCTTATGTTTGTGGAGTTTTGTGCCAACCAAATACTCCTTTTTTTAAAAAAATATATTTTATTGATTTTTTACAGAGAGGAAGGGAGAGAGATAGAGAGCTAGAAATGTCGATGAGAGAGAAACATCGACCAGCTGCCTCTTTCCCACCCCCTACCGGGGATGTGCCCACAACCAAGGTACATGCCCTTGACCAGAATCGAACCTGGGACCTTTCAGTCCGCAGACCGACGCTCCACCACTGAGCCAAACCGGCTTCGGCCAAATACTCCTTGCATGTGAATAGATCTACAAGCATTTTGCTTATTTCCCATAAACACCACTCAGGACTTTCTTTTTATTTTCCTGCTAATACTGTTTGCAAAACAACATAAAAATAAAATAAAAAAATAAAAAAATAAATAAAAAATAAAAAAGGTCCTAAATAGTGTTGTCAGGTACAGAATAGTCGAGTTGAGAAGAAAATAAAGGGATGATGAGCTATGAAACCCTCATAGTCACTTATGGTCATTCCCCCTGTTGACTTTAAAAAGTAGACAGCCAGATAGTTGTCCAGCAAATTGGGTTTACCTTGGTAACAACCAAGAATTGTAATTCAGAACATGTGGCCTAATGGCAAATGCAGGGAAGTCCAGAGAAACAAAGAAGAGGTCTATCTTTTATGGACTTAGAAGGGGTTTGTAAATAAAGAGTCCATTGGAAGAAGTTGAAAGTATAGGGACTTTTCACTGGCTGGGTTATAGCAGTCTCCCATTGTGTTACTATAGATAAGGAGGAATCTTTCCTTCCTCCAGTTGAGGTGATAAAGTAGGATCACTTCCTTAACTAGTTGCAAGGTAAATCTCTTCCTTCAGGGTCAGTAACATTGAGTACATGAATGTTCTCTCTTCTATCTTCCATTTTAATTTCGTTTTCTGTTTATTACATTTCACGCCCCAATTCCCATTTCCTTTGTGTAAATTTCTAAGTTTCATTGACTCTACCCACCACACTAATGAAAACATCTCTGGTGAAGCCTAATAACAAAATGAAAGAGAACTGGGTTGGCTAATCTTTTGGGTTCTCAAGATTAACAAACAATTTAAAAAGAAAGATCTTAAAAAGTCAATCGTGAATAAAGATTTTTTTCGGGACTATATTCTGTATGCAGTAACTTTAATAAGTCATAACAATTTTTTCCACATAAACTTTCCTGTTTTGCTGGGAAAATTGTCATGGTTTAAAATATTTTGTCTAGTAATTTACAGGGAACTTTTAAAGCAAATATTTGTAGCTGATATATTGACTGCATATTTTTAAAAACTGCTGTTCAAAATAATCTATATCTAACATTAAGATTAAAAATGTACAATTTTCCTAGGATTATTGCCATGAAAAAAACTATCCCATTGTTCAAAATTTGTTACCCTCCTCATTTTCCTTCCTTATACCTCCACATCTATATTAATCTATGAGACATTATTCATCATTACCTGACAAGAAAATTTCCGTTTCCTGGGAAACTTAAGCCCATGAAATCCCAGAGGCAGAGAGAAAAGATACGGTCTCTCACAAAGAACAAATTTTCAATTGTTTTTATAAATTTGAAGTTGAAGAAAGAAACAGTTGTAATCATCTAACAATTATGTATTAGGGAAGAAACTGTTTAGGAAGAAATTAAAACCCTCTTGAGATATTATTCTGCACCTTCAAATACATTCAAGTAGATAAAAATATAGTGTGACTTAAGAAAAACTCCCACATTTTAAGAGGCTCTCTTCACTCCTGATGTCTTTCCTGCAGGTCAGTTTTTACTGAGCAGCTGCAAGATTATAGCAGTCCCTTACTGTGACATCATTTTTCCAAGGCCTAATTTGTTAGCTCGGACTTTTTACTTACATTTTACTAAATCCTAAATTTGTCAGATGCTTAACAATTCCTGGGGGATATTCTGAACATCACTTATAAACCATTCTTTAAAGTACAGTGATTAAGCAGAATCACAAAAGATTAGGCACACTACCAAACTGCTCTCATTCCTGAAAAATCAGGAGAGTTGATGTTACATTAAATAAGCAGGATTATAAGCAGGATATATGTAAGAAACACTAGATAATTTGCATTAATAATCAAGAACCCTTTGGGATTAAAGCAATTCTTTCCCAAAATGGTTTCAGAGAAACTTTTAAGAATCAAAACATAGAAGTCCCTGCTTTAAGTAGAATGTATTGTCTTATTTACACTAAATATTGGAGTCTCCAGAGTAAAGAAATGAATATAAGATGCCTTGATGGGTGGCTCAGTTGGTTGAAGAGTTGTCCAATGCACTGCAAGGTTGTGGGTTCAAGTTCCAGTCAGGGCAACACCTAGGTTGTGAGTTTGATCCCTGGTCAGGGTGCCTAAGGAAGGCCAAAGATTGACATTTCTCACTCTCTTCCTTACCCTCTCTCTCTGAAAATAAATTTAGCCCTGGCCGGTTTTGCTCAGTAGTTAGAGCATCGGCCCGTGGACCCTTTGGCTGAGGGTACTATTCCCTGTCAAGGGCATGTATCTTGGTTGCCTCACTTGGGGCGATTGGGAGGCAACCAATCAATGTGTCTCTTTCACCACAATATTGTTGTTTTGCTATATCTCTCCCTCCCTTACTCCCCCCAACTCACTCCCTTCTACTGTCTTTAAAAAAAAAAATCAATGGAAAAAAGATATCCTCTGGTGAGGATTATAAAAATAAATAAAAACATTTTTTAATCAATTCAAAAAAAGGAAAATGAAAAGAAATGTAGAACAGCTGTTTTCCACATTTAAGACATTTAGGTGGTGGTGCAGGTCCCTAGACCATCCCTTCTCTGCTTCTTAATCTGCAGTGGAATACCCACACCATGTGCTACATAATCTCTAGGACAGAACAAGGCAGGCATTTGCAAAATCACTGATTTCCAAGGACAATGAATCAGAAGATAGCCTTGCCTTGGCAAATGTGGGATGTTGTTTGAGCTGCCTATCAGTGGAAGTACTGTCAGTAAATATGTACTGGAGCATGTAAAGGAGACAAACAAAATATTTCGTGAGCCAAGCATACTTTGTCTCTCACATCTGAATTAAATCTCTTAAATAACAGAGGTTTTTGATGTAATATATCCATCCACATACATATCAAAGCACATATATTTCAACCTATGGGTAACTCCATCTTTTTAAAAAAAAAAAAAAGTTCCGCATTAGTAACCAGTACACCTGGTAATGATCACTACTGACAAAGAATAATCAATTTGAACCACGCTTTGATCATAAAACTACCAGACTGGGCCAGAAGACAAAGCAAAGCAATTTTGCTTCATGATAATACACCACCACACACTACAAAACCTGTTAAAGACACATTAAAAGATCCTGCCTGGGAAGTATTAACCCACCCAGCGTATTCACCAGACCTTGCTCCTTCAGATTACCACTTGTTCTGATCAATGGCACACGTACTTTCTGAGCAGCACTTCAACACGTACCTTCGAAGGAGTGGAAAATTGGGTCTCTGAATGGTTTGCCTCAAAACAAGAAAAGTGCCGAAACCTGTTTGGCTCAGTGGTAGAGCTTTGGTCTGTGGACTGAAAGGTTCCAGGTTGGATTCCGGTCAAGGGCATGTACGTTGGTTGGGGCACATCCCAGTAGGGGGTGTGCAAGAGGCAGCTGGTCAATGTTTCTCTCTCATCGACGTTTCTAGCTCTCTATCTCCCTTCCTCTCTGTAAAAAGTCAATAAAATATATTAAATAAAACAACAACAAGAAAAGTACTACTGGGACAGTATCGACAAATTATCTAAAACATGGGGGAAATGTGTAGCTAAGGATGGACATTATTTTGAATAAAGCACTTTTAAAATTTCTCTTGAAATTATGGTGATTTCTTTAATCATAAAGTCTGAATTACTAACCAATACACCTGCTATTAATGGTTTCACCTGGTTTTAGAAGCTCATAATACACCACACCTTCCTGATCCCACCAAATGCAGAGCATTGTCTTCCTTCCAAAGCGATTTGGCCTTGCCAGTGAGGTTGAACATCTTTTCATAAATCTACTGGCTGTTTGTATATCTTCTTTGGAGAGGGTGTATTTTTCAGGTTCTCTTTCCACTTTTTGATTGGATTATTTATTTGGTGTTGCATTTTATGAAGTATTAAAGTATCAAGTATTACAAATAGTAGTACATATGTTTTATCTTTTGGAAGTTAAACCTTTGTTGGAGCTACTGTTTGCAAATATCATCTCCCATCTGGTTGGCTGCCTGTTTGTTGTCTGTTTCTCATGCTAGAAGAGTATCAATGAATCCAGAGCAGGAAATGTGCAGCTTAGCTTCATCAGAAACGGGAGCAAAGAGCCATGAAGCTCAAAAACTCTCAAAGACTGTCGTTATTCCCGCCATTTCTCCAATGCCACAGAACCTCTCATTTCTCTGCACACAAGCTTCATCCTTTTCTGCCTGTAGCTGCACTTTTCTGTCCAATAGTTTCTAACTACATGTGGCTATTTATTTTAATTTAAATAGCGCTGGCCAGTGTGGATCAGTTAGTTAAAGCATCTTCCCATGCACTGAAGGGTCACGGGTTTGATCCCCAGTCAGGGCTCATACCAGGCTGTGAGTTCAATCCCCAGTTGGAACACATACAGGAGGCATCTAATTGATGTTTCTCTCTCACATTGACCTTTATTTCTCTTTCTCTCCCTACCTCTCTCCTCTCTCTCTCTAAAATAATTTTTTTAAATAAGCTGACTTCCCAAGCCTTTACATTTTTTAAAAATAATTAAACTCAAAATTAAAAATTCAATTCATCCATCACACTAGTCACATCAAATAACCAATAGCCACAACTATCATACTGAATATACATTTTGCATAATAAACATATATAACATTTCATCATCTGCTTCATAATGAACTTATCCAAAAGTGTCTACTCAAACCAAGCTTTGTAGTTATTCCTAGTTAAAGGTTCTAACAGAGACAGAATTCTATGATTGTCCAATTTTAAATTGCTGAGGAAGATAATTTGATGGCTCCAATGGAGCTATAGCTGCACTTTATCTAATCAACTGGGGCAGAGGAATGGATAGATTATATAATATAAATATTTCAGGTTATGATCCTTGGTTTAGAACACTCTCAGAAAGAAACAGCCAAATACATATTGCAAAAGTTGATTTTAAAAGAATCAATATTAATGACCCATAAATATATTTAATGCTTAAAGTTATATAAATTAACTGCCAGATTTAACTGTCAGATGGCTCATTTGTCTTACACTTTTATTTTTAATAAAATAATCAGTATCAATAGTGTTGGGCTAAATGAGCACTCTCATCATTTTCTAGAAGTACTGTAATTCAATATAGATTTGTTGAAGGGCAACTTTGCAATATTCGCCAAGACCATTTTATATGATTGTGTGAACACAAAAGAAATATTCAGAGATACTAGTACATAAAAATGTTATATAATTAAAATCTCTAACTTTTCAGTTTTAACAGCTAAAAAATAAAAAAATATATAGTGTGCATGTCTAAGTATTGGCTGAATCATATTTTGCTGGCAGAGAATAAGTGCCCAATTAATGTTGCTTATTGTGATTAACATTTTCTTACTATTATTATTTAAGGACATACAAATATTGAGGATATGTTTTTAAGTAAGATTACAGAAGTATGTTTAATTTTTTTTAATGGCTGGACAAGAATAATATTTATCTCTGAGTGCTGATTTTGTAGGCCACTTTTATTGTGTCTATATATATATATATATATAAGGAGCTCAGTGCACAAAGTCATGTACCTTGAAGGGAACTGTGGGGCATGAGGCTGCAGTGGGCACGGGGATGGGTCTCTGTCCATTCTCCTCACCCCTGCCCGGCCTCTCCCACTACAGCCCCTGGTCCCCGGTTGCCAGCAGCCCTGCTCCCTTAGTCACCCCTCCCACATGCTGACGGTATGGCCCTGCTCGCACCCACTGACAGCACAGAAATTGGGGCTGGGACAAGTAGCAGGTGCAAGCGGGGACAGCTCCTTCAGCAGGTGTGAGTGGTGTCTGCTGCCTCAATTGCCCCTCAGGAGCAGGGGGAGGTGGGGCTGGCAGTTGCCTCTCACACCCACTGAAGGCACTGAGCAATTGGGGCTGGTGCCAGGTGCTGGCAGTGGGTGCGAGTGCAGGGCAGTACGAAGACACGTGGGAGCAAAGAATTTTCAATAACCACCAGAGGCTCACCCCTGCTCACCTGCTCCACCATCACACTGTGGCCAAGGTCCACCATGTTCCTCGCTCTACTACCTGCCACCAATGTCTGCCATGTGCCATGTTCCTTGTGCACCCCTGGTGGTCAGTGCACACCATAACAACCAGTTGTTCCGCAGTTCAGTCTATATGGATAATTAGCCTTTTATTATATAGTGTGTGTGTGTGTGTGTGTGTGTGTGTGTGTGTGTGTCAGATTGTATTTCAAAATTTTAACAGAGAATATGTGCTGTTTCTATAAAATATAATAAATGTAATTTAAACATCGAATATATTTTTAGATTAGTGGTTTAAAATTATTTCATCTTTGCATACCTGATAAATTTTCTTCTAATTTCTCATTTAAAAAAAAATCCATGAATGTTTATAATTCTAGAAAATGTTTCAGTACCATTGAAAACAAAATATATCTTTTTTTTTTTTTTTAGGTTTAGAGGGTTTTTTTACCAAAAAATTTTTTCTGATAAAAATGACTGAAACAGAAAATAACATTACCAGACTGCTGCCGGTCCTGTCCAAAACATCCACAGCAACATCTGGTCCATGCCAAGAGGGCCTTGAAATTTGATCCTATCCACAATGTCCATGAGCACATTTATTAGTTCATGCCGAAAGGCCCAAGTCATCCAAAATGTCCTTGCTTAGGAAACATCCTTGGGTTCAAACAGCCCATGACATTTATTTTCTACTTTTGGTTTTCAGGATTAATACATTAAAAAATATATATACTGTCTTCTTTTTTTCGTCCAAAAATTGTGTTGTGGCTATAAAACTCATAATCCTTTTGGCCTCTATTACCCAGCTGATAAGATGGGTTGAGGTTCTAATCTTTCAGAAGAGTGTGACTTAAATATCAAGGATGTTTTGGCATGAACCAAATGTCCTGCAAGGGAAGGAAAGGAATGATATTTTTCTGAAACAGAATACATAATCAGTGAGGGCTGCTATTAAAAACAAACAAAACAAACAAACAAACAAAAAACGAAAAAACTAATTGAGTGGCTTAAACCATAGAAATTGGCCATCTTGTGGCTCTAGAAGCCAGCAGCCCAAGGTCAAAGTGTTAGCTGTTTTCATTCCTGAGCAATCGTGAGGGAGAACATACTTCATGGGCTTCTGGTTGTTTGCTAACAAATTTCAGCATAACTTAGCGAATGTTGTATCACCCTCATCTGCTGTCATCTTCCCATGATGCTCTTTGTGTGTGTGTGTGTGTGTGTGTGTGTGTGTGTGTGTGTGTGTATTTGGGTCCAAATCTCCCACACATTTGCATTGGATTAGGGAGGACATAATGATCTCAGCTTAACTTTATGATTTAAAAATACCCTATTTCAAAATAAAGTCACACTTATAGGTACCGAGGGCTAGAATTCAGCATCTTTGGAGAGACAAAATTCAATCCCAAATAGGAAATAAGTTAGAAAGAAATAGTCCACCTCCCTCTACTTCTCTATTGAATGTATAATGTTTGAACCAGAATACTGAGCAGCTGTCACCACCGTTACACTACAACTGCATGCGAGCTTTTTTCCTGAGGACATTCGCTTGTTCCCCCAACTCTCCTCAAACTAGTCATCACCCCTCTCACTATTAAGGGACTAAGGCTTCAATTAAATGATATACCCAGAGGGAGAGGGGGATATACAGTAGAACTTTGCTCTGTGAAATATGCAATCTTCTTAAGAAGCGGTTTCATTTGGGAGGTTAGGGAATCCCCTCAGGAATTCCCAGAGAGGGGAGGGTGACACCTAATTTCAGTGGGAAATATAATATGTGTAGGTTACCGTGTCAAAAATCTTGCTTTGAAAGAATAGTTAATATGGTAAGAAAGTTGTTAGAAAAGCTAAGGATTACACAATGGAATACTACTCTGCCATAAAAAGGAAGGAAAGTTTACCCTTTGGACAGCAAGGATAGACCTGGAGAATATTATGCTAAGTAAAATAAGCCAATCAGAGTAAGACAAGTGCATAAGATTTCACTCAGATGTGAAATTTAATGAACAAACTGAACTACCAAGCAAAATAGAAACAGATTCATAAATAGAGAGCGGGCAGACAGCTTTGGTGGAGTGGGGGAGTGGGGACTGTCAGAGGTGTTGAGGGATTTCACAAAGAGGGTAAAAAAGAGAACTCATGGATATGGACAACAGTGTGGTGATTGCTGGAGTAGGAAGCGGGGTGGAGGTGAAAGAGGACACAGAGGATAAATGATGTCAAGTTTTTTAAATTTGTTTAGTTTTAAGTTAGAGATAACTGAATTAAGCTAAGGATATACTATAATGGGAGAAATGAAAAAAAATATTTTTAAAGAGGGGAGGGGAGGAAACAGTCCCAGCCTAGCCAGGATTTACATAAGTGGAACCATTAATTGTGGACATAAGGCATAGTATTTTGTGCTTTTCAATAGCCCCTTCTTATTTTCAGGGGGTACATTCTAAGACCCCCAGTGGATGACTGATATTAAAACAATACCAAATCCTATATGAGTTTTTTTTTTCTATACTTACCTGTGATAAAGTTTAGTTTATAAATTAGATAAAAGATTACAATAACATCTAATAATAAAGTAAAACAATGACAATAAAATAAAGTTACTTGAAAACAAGCACAGCAATGGCACAACAGTTGATCTTATCATCAAGTCTACTAACTGACTGAGAGTGGCTGTGCGGGACAAAGGGATGACTCATGTGGCCAGCAGGACTGAGTGGGAAGGCATAAGGTCTCATCACTTTGCTCAGAACAGCACAGAATTTAAAATTTATGAATTGTTCATTTCTGGAATTTTCGATTCAATATGTTGGACTGAGATGGACTGTAGGTAACTGAAACCATGGAAATAAAAAAAGTCACAAATAATGGTGTGTGGGATGATGAGAGGGGTGCAGCGCTACTGTATCACAAAGACTTAGGACTCCTGGAGTTACAAACAACAGAAAATAAGTTTTTCATTAAAAAATTATTATATGCACATTTTTCATTATCTTTTGTTTACTCTTTATATCGAGTGCTACTTCTTCCATGTCTTCCGTAATCCCTACATTAGAGAGAGTACATGTGGGAATCTGATCAAAGATAACATGTCAAGGGCTACAAAATAGTGGATTTATTTGTGATGATGACTTATAGCTCTAAAAACTCTAGTAAATACATGATAATAAGTAAAAAATACCCCAGCTCCCTTATTCAGGGGCAAGGAGAGAGACTAAAATATCATTGTTAAGAACTGTATTTTGTGTTTTTAAAGTTCCATTTCTTAGGTGATATTATTTTTTAAATTACTTTTGAGTATATGCTCTATCATAAAATACACAGAATAGGACTAACCAATATTTTTTCATGTTTATATGGTTTTATCTATATATTTAAGTTGCATTTTTTTATTTCTTACAATTTTTTCCTCAGTGCATTCCTGTATAAATTAAAAGTGAAAATTAATATGCTCATGCAGTCACTGATTGGAAAGTAATTTTTAGAGCATCTATAAGCCTGTTCTGCTACCCTAGGCTGGCACTCAAACAGTATCTACTGGTTATACTTGAGTCAGCTCTATTCTCATTGATTACTGACAGTGCAATAATGCTTGTTAAATAGTGTTTTGAATTTTACCTCAGCTTTTGAATAATTGCTTCATTTTATAGTTGACTAATCAGAACCCAATGGAGAATTTTACAAAAGGAACTGCTATTAGCCCCACTGGCTTATTCTTCCCAAGTGACTCTCACTGTTAAACTTGACATTTGTTTGAACTTACTATTATTTTAGGCAGCATTGGCCATGAGCCAGACTCTGTGAATTCCCTCAGAAACATAAAATACCTCTGCTACTAGAACTCCCTCAGAGGAGCATGAGATGATAACTCAACATCTATCTGGCAGCAAGATATTTTTAATATTCAAATCTGCCAACAATGACAATGACTCAGAGGGAAGGCAGGGGTGGGTGAATGAGTGGGAAGACATCAACCAAAGTACTTGTATGCATATATGCATTAACTCATGATCACAGACAATAGGATGGTGAAGGCCTAGAGCAGGGGTGGGGGTGTGAGAGCTGGGGAGGAGGTAAAAGAGGCAATGGGGGAGAGAAGGAGATATATGTAATACTTTCAACAATAAAGATTTAAATAATATATATAATTATGGATGACTTCTTTGTAATATATTATTTACTTTAAGGTTTGTTGTAGGATTCTTATTGTATGATAGCCAATATGCTCCTTTTGGTAATATTTTTATTTTGTCATTGCCTTTGACAATGACAATGATTTAACTTACTGCTTTTTTTTCTTCTTCTTATTTTCATATTCAGATGAAATAAGCAGTCCATCACATACTTATTTAGAAATTAATTAGTTGTGCCTAAACCGGTGTGACTCAGTGGATAGAGCATTGGCCTGCGGACTGAAAGGTCTCAGGTTCGATTCCAGTCAAAGGGCATGTACATTGGTTGCAGGCACAACCCAGCTGCAGGAGGTGGCTGGTTGATGTTTCTCTCTCATCTACATTTCTAGCTCCCTATTCCTCTCCCTTCCTTTCTGTGGAAAATCAATAAAATATGTTTAAAAAAAAGAAAAAAAGAAAAAGAAAGTTAAACCTGGCGGAAAATGTACACATTAACAAAAAAGAAATTAATTAGTTTTCATTCAGTGTGTCACTAGAGCTTCGTAACATGGAAATAATGTTTGGGGAATATGTGAGGAAAAGTGTTTTAAAATACTTTAAATTTAATGATTAATTGTTAAGAACAACCTAGTAATAAAGTTACCTGAACATTTTAACATAACCAAAAGAGTTAATTTAAAAGAAATAAAACTAAATTTTAAAATATTTAATATTTAATACTAGAGGTGCAGTGTACAAAAATGCATGCACTTGGGCTGAACCCTCTCACACTCAGGGACCCCTTGAGGGATATCCACCTGCAAGCTTAGGCCTGCTTCCCTGGGTATCGGGCCTACGCTGGCAGTAAGACATCCCTCTGGCAGCCTGGAAGTCCTCAGGGGATATCTGACTAACGGCTAAGGCCCGCTCCCCAAGCCATTGTTCGGACATTCTTAGTGCTGCTGTGGAGGCAGAAGAGACCCACCACTGCCACTGTGCTGGCCAGCCATGAACCAGCTTCCGGCTGAGTGGCACTCCCCTGTGGAAGTGCACTGACCTCCCGCATTGAGTGTCTGTCCCTGGGTGGTCAGTGCACATCACAGCAACCAATCATTCCCAGTCATTCCATGGTTAGGATCAATTTATATATTATCCTTTTATTATATAGGATGAATATATTTTTCACTTACATTTCTTGTGTATGTATATTTATATACAAATTTTTGTATCTATGTATGGTCTTTTGATTGAAAATCAGCTTCTAAGATGGCATCCAGAGACTTTCACTTTTTAGTATTCCAGCACTGTGAATAATCCGTATTCCTTAATGTGAACTGGACATAGTGGCTTATTTCTAAGGAATAGAAATGGTGTAAAGCCAAAGATTAGGCAACAAATAGACTTTGGCTTCTCTTTTTCTCACCTTCTCTTGCTCTCTCACTTGCTCTGTGTTGTGAATTGCTCTGTGGAGAGGCCCAGGTGGCAAGGAACTAAAGGCTTCAGCCAACAGCCAATGAGGAATTGAGTGCCTCAGTTTACCCCTGAGGAAATGAATCCTGCCAACAATGACAATGACTGAGCTGGGAAGCAGATCTGTCCCTGCTTCCAAGCCAGCTGAGCCTCCAGTTTAGATCACAGCCTTGGCCAGAACCTTCATTATGGACATGTAAGAAAGAGACCATGAACCAGAGAACCCAGTCAAGGTGGGACTGAATTCCTGAGCAACAAAAACTGTCATATAATAGATTTTTGTTTTTAGCCACTCCGTTTTGTAATTTAATTTCTTATGCAGCAAAAGCTAACAAATGTATCTATGTATTTATATACAACTGCACATAAAATAATATAATTATGGTTTATTGGAGTATTTCCTACCAACGTTCCCACTTCTAAAGGTAGTAGTAAAAATTGCCCTAGCGGATTTGGCTCAGTGGGTAGAACGTTGTCCCTTGGACTGAAAGGTCCCAGGTTCAATTCTGGTCCAGGGCAAGTACCTTGGTTGCAAGCTAAATCCTTAGCCCTGTGTGTCTCTCTCACTTTGATGTGTCTGTCTGTCTCTCTCTCTGTCTCTCTCTCTCTTTCTCTTTTTCTTTCCTATGTCCCCTCCCTTCCACTCCCTCTAAAGATTTATGAGAAAAATATTCTCAGGTGAGGATTACAACAAAAAGATAGTTGTAAAAATTCTTAGGAAAGTATCATAAAAGGTATTCTAGTTATTTCTGTTCCTATTAATTGTTGCACAGGTAAATTTAAATTCCAGAAATTAGGAAATGTATGTGTGTGTTTTTTTAATTTATTGTGAAGTGTGGTCATTAAAGTCTGCAGATACTCCATGGCAACTCCTCTGCTAGTTAAACAATAACATTAATATTGTTTAAACTGCTCTAACATTGTAGGCCAATTGCTATTTCATCATGACTATTTTTTTTCCTGAAAACATTTTTTAAGTTACTTCCTCCTGCTTACCATTATGAAATGACATTCCTACTTATTTTTTCATACTCTGCTTCTGATGTAGCAGCATGGTGCTTTCCTTTTTTTAATTACATCATGTATTCCTATTTGTGTCTATGTTGACTTTGAAAAATTAATTCCTGGAGTTCATAGCTCTATGTTTCAAAGATGAATTTTTGCTTATTAATACCATAACAGTATTAATAACCGTTAAAATGTGATCATACTAAGCTGTATCCAAAAAGAAATAAATAAAATTTTCAAAGCACTGCATCATAAAGATAATTATATACATATACATAATGTAATTTGATATCTATACATGTATATATATAAGTATATTTCAAAGTTTCATTTGAATGGCATTCTTAATATGAAAATAAAAACTGAACAGAAATTCCTGTTGAGCCACTTAGAGCTTAGAAGAATAAAATAATTTTCTTTCCTTTTTAATATATTTTATTGATTTTTTTTTACAGAGAGGAAGAGAGAGAGATAGAGAGTTTGAAACATCGATGAGAGAGAATCATCGATCAGCTGCCTCCTGCACACCCACTACTGGGGATGTGCCCCCAACCAAGGGCACATCCCTTGACCGGAATCGAACCCGGGACTTTTCAGTCCGCAGGCCAACGCTCTATCCACTGAGCCAAACCGGTCTTGGCGAATAAAATAATTTTCCAAAGCAGAGTTTTACATTTTGTCTACAAAAAAATACATTTACACAATAATTAACAGTTTTGTACCATATATGAAATACTATTGTAAGTATTATGGAAATACAGATACTCATAAAGTATTATCACTTTCCTTGTGCCACAGTCTAGATCACATGTGTCAAACACAAGGCCCGCGGGCCAAATCCGTCCCGCCAGGCCTTGCAATGTGGCCCGAAATGCGCTGTCATCACTGCACTCCGCTGTGTTTCCATCACAATGACTGTTTATGACTGTTTAGTTTATGACTGTTGAGTAAACCATTCGGCCCACGATTTAGGCTGGATTTTAGATTTTGGCCCCTTCTCTGATTGAGTTCGACACCCCTAGTCTAGATAGTAAAATAAAGAAGATTCTTGAATACTTACTATTGTGAGTGGAAAATACCAAGGTGGAGTCATTTATGGAAGGGGGGTTGGGACACTAAAATGGAGACAGGAAGCTGTGAAGAAGTTTGTCTATACACATCTCACCTAGCACACTTCTCCACGAACTTATGAACTTCTCATCTATGCCTGGACCTCATCTTCTCCTCATGGTGACAACCAGACCATTTGCATTCCTTACCTTGAAAGGAACCAATCTGTTTTGCCAACCAGCATCCTTCATTTGCATGTTGGACTCAGCCAATCCTTATAAACCTGGCAAGAATCCTTCATTTACATAAAACCAGGTTGAAGATAGGGCATGTAATCTGAGCCTTTATAAAGCCTGCTTCTCCTTGTTCTTCCCTGTTGCAAACCCTGACCTCTCTTTTAGTTGAGCCACCTCCTTGGTTCACACTGTCTAGAGTAGAAAGCAATAGACATCATAAGAAATGTATAAAAATACTATGAAAGGGTATAAGATTACTTCTTGAGGGTGAGAATACTTCATTGGCAAGATGAATGGAATTTGGTAATCCGATCAGTTTCCTATGGCTTCCATAACAAACCTTCACTAAGTTGGCCACTTAAAACAAGAGAAATTTTATATCTTATGGTTTTGGAGGCCAGAAGTCTGACTTCAAGGTGGTGACAGAGCCATACTCTTTCCAAAGGCTCTAGGGAAGAATCTATTTTTGCTTCTTTCAACTTCTGGTGATTTCAGGAATTCTGTGGATGATGGCTACATAAATCCAATTCTGCCTCTATGGTCACATGACCTTATCCTCTATCTCTATTTTCATCTTCTGTCTCTTGTAAGTACATTGTTGGATATCAGGTATACCAGAATTATCTTAGCTTAAGATTCAAGTATGTTGGGTATTAATCTGGCAGGCAATGAGGAAGTATTAAGGTTCATTTACCAGGGACCTAATGAGGGGGAAGGTGGACAAGAGAAAAGAATGAAGACTGAATTTTCTAGCAAGGTTTTATGAGAATCGGTATCTATTTATCCATCTACCTATCTATCAGTAGTCATAAGAAATGTAGATGTAAAAACTTTCAAATCTGTAGAAAATTTTTATAAGAGTGTATTTGAGTCTAATAGAGCAGTGTTTTTCAACCTTTTTTGGGCAAAGGCACACCTGTTTCATGAAAAAAATCACGAGGCACACCACCATTAGAAAATGTTAAAAAATTTAACTCTGTGCCTATATTGACTATATATAAAGTAATTCTCTTGAATAGGAATCAAACAAACACAAAGAAAGTATTTTATAATTACTTTATTATGAAATATTAAGTAAACAAAATAGTGAAAAATTATAAAATTCTTGTCTTGTCTGCACCTACGGCACACCAGGCAACATCTCGCGGCACACTAGTGTGCCGCGGAACAGCTGTTGAAAAACGCTGTAATAGAGGACACTCCTGGAAGCAAGGTCTCCACACTGAGGAAAAATGTTTCCCAGAATTATAGTTTGCAGTTTCTATTAAACATTGGGCATTGAGGGAATTAAGGAAGATTACGTGAACATGGAGATAAAGCAAGACAGGGAAATCTCTAAAATTGAATTTACAGGATAGTGAACAAGATTACATGCTTTTTTGAGGGTGGTGTGTTAACCTAGATATACAAAAACAATGGGAAGGCTTACTTAAGGAAAAGATAATCTTTTATGAGGAAAGTTATAGGCTTGAGGTGTAATTACCTGACCTGCCCAGTTAAGAATTTATGATCAGATCACCCTGTAAGACTACTTTTGGCTAGATTTATTACAGATCCTCTTCTTGGTCCTCACAAAGGACATTTATTCCATTTGCTCCAGTGTATTTGGACCTTGAGGGCATTATGCTAAGTGAGGTAAGTCAGAAAAAAAACAAAAACAACTTTACATGATATCACTTATAAGTGGAATCTAAAGAAGTAAAAATTATAAAAACAGAGAGTAGTGGCTACCAGGGGTGGGGTAGGGATGGTGGGTTATGAAGATGTTTGTCAAAGGGTTCAAACTTGTAGCTAAAGAAGAAATAAATTCTGGAGATCTCATGTACAGCATGGTGATGATAGTCAACAATACTTAATTATGTTCTTCAAAGTTGCTGAGAGACTAGATCTTAAATGTTCTTTAAAAAGGAAATGATAAGAATGGGATATGATAGAGATTTTAGCTAATGTTAAGTGGTAATCATATTGAATTACATAAATGTGTTACATGTACCTCTCACGGACACCAGAGAGGTGTTACCTCATAGCTCCCTGAGTCAATGGGTAAGGGCTGTCCCCAACCTCGATGCTTGTCTTCTCTTCTAAGTGAATTTATACAAGAGACCTTGACTGCATTGTGAAAAGTCAACTTATTAAAGCGATTAAAGCACGTGCCTTTATTGTCTGAGGCGTTATGTTATATACCCTCCTGACTATAGGTCTCAACATTCTCTGCTATTTTGGTAGAGATTAATTCTCAAGGTCTCTTTTTTTTGTTGTGTTTTGTTTTTTGTTGTTGTTGTTATTGTTGTGGCCTTCTCAGAATTTATGAAAAGCACCTGGCAACTTTATCTTGCCAAGCCTGGAGACTGCTGGCTTCTCTGCTTAGGGAATAAAGCTGCCTTTTTTTTCCTCTTCATTTTCTCCCTCCCTTTCTGCATTCTCTCCTTAGGGAGGTTTTTAACCATTTGCTCCATGTCCTTGGCTGGGGCAGATAATGGCTTGTTAGTTATAAACTGGCTGCAATGCCCACACTTTTTAGCCTTGTTTTAACTTTCCTGTCTCAGTTTCCCTATTCCTCCTGCCTTAGAATCCTGTACCAAATGCATCAAATAATAATGTTGGACACCTTAAACTTACACAGCGTGATGGGTCAATGATAGCTCAATTTTTTAAAAAACGAAGCTAGTAGGGGGAGTATTACAGCTGACCTCCTGGCCACCATATTTCAATCTGTGGATGACTTCACAATGATTAGCAACAGAGAGAGGAGACTGTCCAACTTCTCATCTCTGTTTGCATTGCATGCATGTGGATGCACTGAGGGATTTTCAACACTTTCACCTCCAAATGGTCTCCTCTTCAGCACTTCTTTAAACCTCTAGAACCCACAGGCGCCTCTCCTCTCTGTAACACCACTATCTAGTAGAAACCCAATGAGAGCCACATACATCATTTTTAGAGTTCCTAAAGGCCACCTAACAAAATAAAACAGATTAATTTTAATAACTTTCACCCAATATATTCACATCATTTCAATATGTAGTCAGTATAGAAAAACGATAAGATCTTACTTCAGATTGCATGTGTGTGTCCTGCAAATCATATGTTAAATCCTGTATGATGATATTTGGAGGTAGAATCTTTGGAAGGTGGTAAGGTCATGAGGACAGAGCCATCATGCATGGGGTTAGTGTCCTTCTAAATAAGACCCGAAAGAGCTCTCTCGCCTCTTCTGCCACGTGAGGACACCTCAAGAGAATGGCTTCTCTTATGAACCTCCAGGTGTGCTCTCACCAGACACTGAATCTTTTAGGTTCCCCAGCTTCCAGGATTGTGAGAAATAAATTTCTGTTGTTTCTAAGCCGCCCAGTTTATGGTGTTTTATTACAGCAGCTCAACAGATGAACATGTCCTGTAGATTCTTTTCAAGGCTTCGATTTTTATATTTCATACTTACACCACATCTCCATTCAGATTAGCCACATTTCAAATGCAAAGTAGACATATGGGACTAGTGACTATTCTATTGATCATCACAAACCTACACTAAGTCTCATCTATGTGGTTTTCTCAGTAAGGTAATTTGGAATCTGGCGGTCACATTTCATAGGCTTAAAGGAAATATATGGAGAATATAACAATTTATTTCTATGCATGCCAGCATTTCTTCCCCCTATATATATCACCTGGTCTTGCTCTCTTTCATTTATTTTTTAAGCAGAAAATAACATCCATCTGGGGAATTGCTTATTTATGTGGTTGTACCCCTCTTCGGTGGTATTTCCCATGTTTCCCCATCCCTCTCCACTAATGACAACCTGTTTGAGCACACCTATTTTAAAGTTGCATTACAACTATAATTAAACCTTATTTTGTTCACATTACGATCCCAAATGCTAAAGAGTTGGCATTAACTCTTACATTTCGCACATATTCCCAGAGGCAACTGTAATTTGCAATTTGATGTGAAGTGCAGGTGTTAGGAATAAAAGTGATCCTAAAAGCAGGGCTGTTGGGCAACACTGATATTTTGTATTCTTCTTCTGGTTTGAAATGGGATGCTTTGATGGAACTCGGTTCCGTGCTAGCAGACAAGTCTCCCTGTGGGCACATTTAATGGATGAAAAGGCTAAGGCAAAGAGGAAAGATTAATTAGCTTGTCTGAGGTCACTTAACACTATAGACACAGGAGACAATGGCAGAGACAGAAACCCAGAAGCACGAAATGGTAATAATTTACGCAGAGTACTTAGAATTTTAATTTCCCCTAATGAGACCTATAACCACAGTACCAAGAATAGTAATTTCTGGATGACACCCCTTTTAATTAATTTAAAACACTCAGTCATATCAGCGTCATGTAGATGCTTTCTATTAATTTTGTATTTTTGTCAGTCTTTCTTCCATGAAAACTGACCGGTATCTGTATTGTGCTACAGTTGTGGGATCTGTGGGCTGTTATTTGTTATCCAACCTAATGAAAACATCTGTTTGTTGCTTAGTTCCCCCAAAATAATCTTACATCTCTGCTTTACATAAAAATATTTGCCTTTGAATTCTGTAAGAAGTCATGAGAGCGTTAATACAATTCTATTCATTAGTTACTAGTCACATGCAGATTTTTTAAAGTTTAAATTACATATTTGAAGCCAGAAAGATGCAGTTACATATTATAAATTATATAGAGAGTAGATTATATATTACATGAGAAGTATTAAGTATTAAGCATTACATGAGATGTATAATGTAAACATGATTTCTCAAATTGTAATACTAATATTTGTAAATTTATAAGGGTTAGGGATAAAAGAAAGCACCTAGGCTAGTAATGATGGTGGCACATGAAAATATAAATCGCATCAGGGCAATCTTGGTTGGTTTAATCTAGTTATCATTTATTATCTATCCATCCATCAAGGTAGCCTTAATGTTCTCTGCAGCTTAACTAAATTTTAGACAGATTTCTACCTGACCATACTAGTAAACCCCTGACCTCTCTTTTCTCAGAACATTTACTTTAGAAAACTTGCAATTATAAACTCTTTCCCTACCCCTTTGAAATGTAAATCTCCTCCCAGTCTCTTGCCAGTGTTACAAGCCAGGAATGTCTTTCAAGGACCTGAGAGCCATCTATTCCAAATGGAATCATCAAGGAAGAGGGTCCTACTATCATCTCTGTAGGAGGGTAAACCACTATCTTTTATAAACTGGCAATTGCAAACAGATGGCCTAAACTCATTGACCAAATTTCCCTTTAACGTCTTCCAGTACTTTTCAGTTAGCTCAACAATGCTTAAAAACCCTCCCACCTTTTCTCTCAGTAGAGTTGAGTTCATTCTCTCTCATTTATGGCAATAGTCTTGACCTCTAATGCAATAATATTACAATAGTATTGCCCATTTAAGTTTCGTGTAATATATATCATTATATATCCATATATAATTTTAGAAACATATACATCCACATATGGATAGTTTTAGATTGATAGGTAATAGGTTTGTTTTGGGAATGTATTCAAAAGCAATAATAATAGATTTATGAATGAGAATGTCCAAAACACAGTATTGTTTAGAATAATAAAACATTAAAACAATTAAAAGTTTCAATAATAAGGAATCATAATATAAAACTTTGTCCAAACTAAATTCATGATTTCAGACTTTTTTAACATGCAAATGCTCAGGCTATGCTTGCACAGCCCTCACTTCTGAATAGAATTTTGAATAAAGGTGCATAGAATAAAATCCAAACTTTTAAAATAGTTAATTGCTGGGTTAGTTAGATGTCAGGTAACTTTAGTTTTCTGCTTTAAAAATGCTATTTTTTTTTTTTTTACTTCTTTGCAAATAACAAATATGACATAAGCAAGAAAGTACAATAATATTTTCTTTAAATTAAAAAAAAATTACTTTCTTGTGTAAACTTATAAATTTTATATAAACTCAGATCAAAATTCCCTGGCTGTATGGTAGTAGGGAAATTGAATTTTTCATGTGCTATTATTCAGATGGCTGTCTTACTACTACATTTGAAACAGTGAAGAAGGTTTTTTTGGTCTGTCGTATATACACCCTTCAGCTATTTTTAATATCTTTGTTTTATGCCTTATGATGAACTGAAATTAAAAGAAAGTAGCTTTAATTTAATACAAAAGGTAATTGTTCCACACATTTTGCCAGTAAGTCTGGTCTTAAGTCTGTTAATCACTTTGCCTGAAAGCAACACAATTGCATTTTTTCAAAATGCATCCCATTTGGGGATGTATGTATTTTAAGACTCTCTGTGCTCAGGCTGTCCACAGAGTTACCTTCTGTTGCCAGTGTGTAATGATCCCTTCATTGAACTATTTTTAGCAGAGTTAGTCTTCCATAGCCTGTAGCAGGGGAGATGGAAAAAAAAAAAAAGACTAAACACTAACCTTGATTATGTGTTACTAAAAAGCACTATACTGAACAGACTGGAGAATTGAAGGTTAAATGGGAAAAAAAAGGTAAATGATTTTTCATGTGAATATAGTATTGCAGACATCTAATTTGTTAATGGTGCTGAGAAAAGGAGATATTCCCTCATTAGTACCTGGTAAGTAGAATCATTGTGGGCCCATCCTTTCAGAACTCAGCGTCAGAGTTTAGAGGACCAAAGCAGGAAAATAAAAATCAATTTGAGCCATTTTTCTTCTCATTTATCCAGACCAAATTAATTTATTCCACTTCAGATGAGCTTTGATTGCTATTTCTGATTTTTATATTCTTCAGACCTCTTGCTTGACCAGTGTGGCTCAGTGGTTAATGTCAAACCTATGAACCAGGAGGTCATGGTGCAATTTCTGGTCAGGGTACATGCCCAGGTTGTGGGCTTAATCCCCAGTGTGGGGTGTGCAAGAAGCAGCTTATTGATGCTTCTCATCATTCATCATTGATGTTTCTGTCTCTCTCCCTTCCTCTCTGATATATATATATATATATATATATATATATATATATATATATATATATATATATATAATTTAAATAAAAAAGAAAACAGGTCTCATAATTGTGCTCTACCAATTTTGAAGATTTAAAAAAAAATTTTTGAATGAAAATTTTAACTTTAACAAAGATTATGTTCATGCTAGGTCACTAACTTTTTTCTTTTTTGCATTATTTCCAAAAAACCCTTTTTTCAATGTTTTTCAGTATTCAATCCACCTTTATTACAGCTATTAAAAACAGAAACCATTAATACCATGTTTTCCCTTTTAGGGAAAGAAGACAATTTTGTTTTGAATTTGATCACTATGAGCAGAATTATAATTATTTATGCCATTCATGCATCTTTCATGGGGATCAGTTTATTCAACTTTCTAAAAATAATAAAATGAGGGGCTTTTTGGGTAATAAATACTGCTTTAGATGACAGTAGTATGCTAATTAGTATCTTCAATTTGGTTATCCCATATGGATGAGCAGCAAACAAAGCTTTAGTAATTATTTCCAACATCTTTTTGAAACTGAGTAGGCTGTCTACTCAGAAATCTTAAATAAAAAAAGCTCCATGGTTCAGAATTGGAAACTCAAAGGAATACTCGGGGAAGGTTTCTTTCACATGTGCTTCTCAAGCAGGATTTCTGCTTCTGCTGTGGTGTCCAGACTGGAACCCAGGCCCAACTCAGTTCCTTCTTCCTTCTAAGGTTTTCAGTAAGATACAACTTTGTTTTGGAAACCAAAGATGTAGGTGTTCGAATCCAGGTCTTATGCAGGCGCCAGCCTTACTAAGACTCGATCACATTTCTTCTGAGCTCATTCCGTGTTAGTTTCAATTAAACATATGTAAGGAGAAAAGTGCAGGACATTATTACCCTAAACTTTTGCCAGGAAGGTTGACATAAACTAAATTTTAACCGTTTATCATTTCGCCAAATTTATTTCGAGAATATGCTGTGAATGTTCTAGGCTCTACCATAGACGACTAGAATGCCATGCAAACAGGTCAGCATACTTTTTCTGTTCTTGAAGCTTAAGGGCTGTTGAGGATGTAAGCAAGCAAATGCTATCACAGCAGGGTAGGCTGTTCATGCAGGAAAAAGTCATGTGCTAAATTGTGAGCTATTAGAAGAGAATTTTGTATATATGAAGTGTATAGGCTGGAGGGACTTATTTGTGAGTGGAGCAGGTCATCTGATTATGGTCAGGTGAATGAACAGACCAAGAGAGCAACATAGTAGGATCTTGAGATAAGAGGAGTCCTAGCTGGTTTGGCTCACTGGATTGATCATTGGCCTGGGGACTGAAGAGTCCCAGGTTCGATTCTGGCTAAGGGCATGTACCTTGGTTGCAGGCACATCCCCAATCAGGGATGTGCAGGAGGCAGCTGATCAATGCTTCTGCTTCTCTCTCCTCAATGTTTCTAACTCCCTATCCATTCTCCCCTTCCTCTCTGTAAAAAATCAATAATAATAATAAAAAAGATAAGAGAGGAAGTAAACTGAAGTAATTTAGCCCAACTACAATTGGGGGGGGTGGAAGGGTAGACTAAGTGGACATCATCATTAAGCTCCTTACAAAGCATTTGAATAGTTGCACATAAAAATTTTTAAAAAAGGAACTAATGATGACCAGGTGAGTGGGATAAGATTTATAAGTGAGAAGGACCACTTCAATGAGACTAGGACCAGAGAAATGAAGAGAAAAACACTGAAGGAAAATAGGTAAGGAATGAAATTTAAGGAGATGCTGTGGAGGTGAGAAGAGTGGAGAGCAGGCAGGGGAAATTTTGAGGTGGCAAAATGAAACAATTTGGTGATTGATTAGATTGGAATGAGAGAGAAGAAAGACCAAATTTCTTGTTTTTTGTCTTAAGTAATTGGACAATGTATTCACTGAGACAGATCAAGGTAATGCCAGTTTGGGGAGCAAGAACTATGACTTTAGGTTTGTAATTTCATTTTTAGTAGTTTTGAAATATCAGTGCGAAAATATCTATTTGAGAACTAGGAAATGGGTCTGAATTTGGAATTAAGAAAACACTTAGAGCCGAAACCGGTTTGACTCAGTGGTAGAGCCTTGGTCTGCGGACTGAAAGGTCCCAGGTTCGATTCCAGGTAAGGGCATGTACATTGTTGCAGGCACATCCCCAGTAGGGGGTGTGCAAGAGGCAGCTGGTCAATGTTTCTCTCTCATTGACGTTTCTAGCTCTCTATCTCTCTCCCTTCTTCTCTGTAAAAAATCAATAAGATATATTTTTAAAAAATACTTAGAAATTATAGAGACTATATTACACATTGATTTTCATTCTGACTGTCCCATCTTTTTATATATATTTTTCAAATGAAGATTATTATTGTTATGTGTTCCTAAATCCTTATATCCTTGAGTCAATGTGACACTAATATTTCCTGTCTTTAAATCTTGTATTTCTTACCTAATTCAAGAAAAAAAAAAAAAAACTACTCAGTCAACAGGTTACTGGAGGTTCTTCAAAATTATATTAATTGTATCTTTCCAAATGAAGTCACACAATGCTGTCATTTATGTTTTTAGATAAAAATGTTTGCACATGGTTTCTTAAAGGCCTGTCATTAGATACTAAAAGAAACTTTATTTTTTCCTCATTACAGAGGTTCTTAAAAGTACTATTCATATTAGAATATATTCCTTTACTATGAGAAAATAATACATTCAGCACAAACATAAAATATTTATAAGAAATATACTAAGTTTAAACTAATACAGACCACTACTAGATAGAAAACACCTATTACTTTTCCATTAATTAGGATGCTGTTTCATTAAAGCTGTGCTTAGTTCCTGGCAATAACCTTTTATATCCTATCTTTGAGATGCAAAAGTGCTTCTAAAACATATGTAATAGAATTCATTCCAAACATCTGATTAGGTTTTATTATCCCTTTTTTACAGATAAGATAAATGAAGCTCCGTAAAGTTACACAAATTGAGTAATATAGCACAGGCCATTTGTAAATTGAGCAGGGACTAAACCAAATATTTCACCCAAGTTCAGTGATTTTTATCTCTATAATAAAGTTTTACTTTTAATCAATGAATTCTGTTTGCAAGATGGTTGGACCATGTTAGGAATGTCACTTGTAGAAATAAAGCAACAGGTTAGCAAAGGTATTAAACTCAAACTTTGACGTATAGTTATATCAAATCAAACTTATCTAGTGATTGAATGGTTTATTTGTTAATTTAACTTATTTTACGTAATATACAATCCTTATTTATTACATATGTACATGCACACACATATATGTGTGTGTATATATATATCTTTATTTCAGAACTTAACAGCTCTCATACATGCACAACACACACATATATACGTAGTATATCTTTAATATTCAATGCTGATTAACAGTAACAGCTCTAATTACCATTGATTTAGTATCTATAGAGATCTAACAGTTTAAGATTACTAATAGTTAACCAGCAGAATTAGAATTCAAACCCCATTCTTCTGAATCTATATAATTTATTTTATTGCATTATAAATAATGCCATTATAATATTGGGGGGAAGTCCTATTCAAATTTTGGAAAATTGTTTAAAATGTTGGCAAAAGTCTCTACATTAATTTTGTTTCTTTAGGCATAAAATGCTCCAATCCAAATGAAAGTTTGCTAGCATTACACTGTACTAAGGGACTCGTGTTAGTTCACATTCTAAGAATTAACATTTTCTTTTGCTGTTATTTACAGGTTATAAAATAAATAAGTAAATGTTTTTACTCACTGAATATAAAAATCCCATAACAAATGCAAGCATTTGTATTCAACTCAAGTGGATCCACTAACATATGGCCATTGTAGTCCTTTGATTGTTGCCTTGGAAGATTGATCACCACCTGTCAAATCACATGAACTGATTTGATGATCAAGATGGTCATATATAAAAGCTTGGTTGCTTTCAGCATTTAGAAAACTAAGGTGTTCTTTCAACCAGTAAATCAGATAGATTTTTCATACATTGCAGGAAGCTATGCCATTGTACTCAAAGGACAAATGCATCTTGCCATTTCTTTATCCTGTGTTGTGATATTTGTGCCTTATCCTATCTACCTACCTATCTAACCTATCAAACTACCTACCTACCTACCTTCTTACCTACCTATCCATATCACTTAAAATATTGGTCAGATAAAGTGACAGAAAATTCAATGCACTCTAAGTAACTCACAAGCTGGAAAATCTAGAACTAGAGAGTACTTTGCTTGATCTATAGGTTGATGATATCTTTAAGGCTGCATATTCATTATTTGTGATTCTTTTAGCTCTGTCTTCTTTTTTTGCCTTTATCCTTAGCCTGATTTTGCTCAGGTTGTCAGCTGACTGGCAGTCTATTTGAGTCCCATGCACTTTTTTTTTTTTTAATCTAAAAGAGCATTGTATTAAATCTAGAATTAAAGAAAACTTTTGGGTTTCACTTCAGTTGGGCTGACTTTGGTCCCATGAATCAACCACTGGGGCCAGGGAGACACCATATGTTAGCTTGTCTTAGTTTTAGCTTTGTCTTAGTTTTTGCCAATCCTGGAGCAATCACTGTGATGAACATCAAGAACAGCAGCAACAATAGATTACTATGATTAGCTTAAGTCAATCAGGGCCTTCCTTTGGAATTTCAAATAGAATCAAGCTTCTATAGCTATCTGAAATATAGTGAATGTAACTTGGCTCTCCAAAGTAAAATCTAGGTACTTTTGTAAAGGAAAAGAGTGGAGTAGGATATGTATCAACAAATATTTATCCATTTATTCATTTATCCACCCTTCTACTTCTATCCGATTAATTCTGTTTATTTATATATTTCTTCCTCTGCATTTCTAGGTACAATATGAAATAATCATTACTTAAATATACTTATATTTGTTTATTCACATCTTTTCTGCCTTATTTTTGCTTAATATATGAGAAATAAATATGAGGAACATCCATTGTGTTTAATAAGTTACTCTAAGAGTACTAGAATGAAGAATGGCATTTAAATTATAAGCTCTACTGAATTTTATTACTAAATGAAATATAGATGTCCAGGAATAAAATTATAGGCATATACTAAGGAAATAAATAGCATCACTACTAGGTACTTTTATTGGAAAAGAAAATTTGTCAACATCGAAACAAATAGACACCAAGTCTGTTTCCCAATTCTTATATTTTGTAAAGATTTTCACATTTCTAAAAATGATAATTTGTCAATTATTTACATTGTATGATACATATGAATTATTTACATATGAAGAAATTTAGTGTCATTCTCTAGAATTTAAGGAGTTGAAAGCCATTTGATTTTTATTGTTTGAGGATTTCATTAATAACCTAGAGTGGTAGAAAAGATAATAGCCTACTTGGTTAGAGAAGAACCAAATAAATAAGTAGATATTTTAAGTAAGGAGGAAATCCATGTATATATGAGATTAAAGAAAGGCTTAATTTTATGGGATGTAAAGTTTAAGAGAGCTTAGGGTGGAAAAAATAAAAGAGAAAATTCAATGGAAAACTTTTACAGAATTTCAGAAACTAAGACGAATAATTATCTGCTAATTGTCTTAATGTTAAAGAGAGATTGAAAGTTTTCTTTATTTTGCAGTTCTTTAGGAGGCTAGGGCAATTCAGTCCCAAACCATGAATTCTAAGTTATATCTGACTGCTTATAAGTTTTCTTTCATAAATTTTGGAATGACTCTACTTCCCTGAAGCCAATTGATAAAGTACTTTCCTTATGATTTTGCCAGATGAGTTGTCTGAAGGAATGTCTATGAAATAAAGTCCAGATAAATAAATACAAGGAACATTTGTATCAGCATCAACACACAAGGGAAAGGGCTCATACAAAAAGCAAACAATGTATAAATAAGCGGAATAACAAACTGATCTCTTTATCTCTCTCTAAAAATCAATACATTAACACACACACACACACACACACACACACACACACAGCTGAGCAAAACCAGAGCTTTGAAAAGGCTGTATTCTTTGCTTCTGCATTGGTGTCATACTCCACATGTTACTTTTACATTTCACTCCAAACCTGAACTCTACAGGCAGCCAGCAATCAGCCTTAGGAGATTCCCTTTGCATTGTTGCCTGAGGGGGATTTGGGGGTTTAGATTAGAATCTGGAAAGTGTTCATTGTTCTGCGGAAGTGCTGGGCTTCTTGATCTCATCGTGGTTATAACTTGCTTGAGGGCATAAGACATGAGACTCTGTTAGCCTTCTGAGGTACTTGGCCTATTAAGGTATTTTCTTATTACATAAGAAAAGCCAGCAGAGAGAACAAAATTGAACTTGAGTCAATGTTGGCTCAAATTTCAAAGATCTTCTGGAACAGTGTTTCTTAAACTGTGGTAAAAGACCAAGTTCATTGCCACTATCATTAATCTATCATACTTTTGTAAAATTCAGCAAAATTCATCCCCAGAAAAATAATAATAAAAAAGACACAAGACACAAGTCCAGATTCTTTTAGACCCAGCAAACATAAAATTATTCTGTGAAATGTCTGCAGTACTAAATATTTAATTTTTGTATTAATATTTTTATAGACAAAAAAGTTTGCAGACCAAATTAGAAACACCTTTTGAATGGAATGATACAAAATACAAAACTAATTATTTAACATGTTTTGTAATATAGAAAACTAGCAGGTAAAAGTACCAAATAAAGAAGTAGTTCAGTGGCTGAGTATTAACCTATGAACCAGGAGGTCATGATTTGATTCCTGGTCAGGGCACATGCCTGGGTTTAGGACTTAATCCCCAGTAGGGGGTGTGTAGGAGGCAGCCAATCAATGATTCTCTCTCACCCTTGATATTTCTATCTCTCACTCTCCCTTCCTCTCTGAAATCAATAAAAATATATATGTATATAAAAATAAGTAAATTATAGAGCCAACCATCCATAGAGAATGATCCTGACTGTATTATTAATTAGCTCTTATTAAAATAAAACTCTCCATGCTCCCCTACTACCATGGATGTCTAATTTAGAATAAGTCACTAGTCCAGTTTTACCAAAATAATGTTTTTGTTATCATTTGCATCTATTTTATTTTTATTGAGGTTATGCTTGACATAGAAAATTATATTAGTTTCAGGTGTACAATACAATGATGTAATATTTGAATATACTGCAAAATGATCACCGCAATAAGTCTAATTAACATCTATCATCATACTAGTTATGGAATTTTTTTCTTATGATGATAACTTTTAAGATTTACTCTTAGCAACTTTCAAATAGGCAAGATAGTATTATTAACTACTAGAGGCCTGGTGCATGAAATTTGTGCATGGGGGTGTATGTCCCTCAGGCCAGCCTGCACCCTCTCCAATCTGGGACATTCCTCTCACAATGAGGACTGCTGGCTCCCAACTGCTCTCCTGCCTCCCTTCCTGATTGCCCCTAACCGCTTCTGCCTGCCAACCTGATCACCCCCAACCGCTTCTGCCTGCCAGCCTGATCACCCCCTAACCACTCCCCTGCCAGCCTGATTGATGCCTAACTGCTCCCCAGCTAGCCTGTTTGCCCCAAATTGCCCTCCCTGCAGGCCTGATCACCCCTAACTGCCCTCCCCTGCAGGCCTGGTCACCCCCAATTGTCCTCCCCTGAAGGCCTGCCCCCCTCCAACTGCTCTCCCCTGCAGGGCTGGGTCCCCCCCCCCCCCCCTCAACTGCCCTTCCCTGCAGTCCCGGTCACCCCCAACTTCCCTCTTCTGCCAGCTTGGTCACCTCTACCCTTTACTGCAGGCTTGATTGCCCCCAATTGCTTTTACTTTGCATTAATGCCCTCAAGTGTCATCCATGTTGTTACAAATGGAAAGATTTCATTCTTCTTTTTAAAAATCATTATTTATTTATTTATTTTTGAGAGAAGAAGGGGGGGGGGGAGAGAGAGAGAGAGAGAGAGAGAGAGAGAGAGAGAGAGAGAGAGAGAGAGAGAGAGAGATATCAGTGTAAGAGAGTATATCAATTGGTTGCCTTCCACATGTGCTCTGACCAGGGACCGAACTTGAAACCTAGCTATGTGCCCTGACTGGTATATAGGAGGACACTCCAACCAACTTAGCAACACCAGCCGGGGTTCATTCATTTTTGTAGCTAAATAATATTCTTTTATATACAATATTTATTTATCCATTCATTTGTTGATGGACCCTTTGTTTTTACATCTTGCCTATTGTAACTAATGCAGCAATGAACATGGAATGCATGGAAATAATGTTTAAAACAATTCTTCAATTTAATTCTCTTCAAATAGTGAAAGCTTCATACATATTCTTACATATTTTGTTCATATTGAGTAAAGATAACAAAATGAAGAAACAGTAGAATTGCTAAAATGAAAAGTTACATAAAATAGGATAGATAACCAAACCTTTTTTTTTTTTTTTTTTTTTTAAGTAAAAGTACCTCAATTCCTAAAAATAAAGAGCTGAATAACTAATTGGCTTTATTAGGCAAATAGATTAAGATTGTTAAGATTTAAGCTCTTTGCAAAATTTTGATATTACACCTATTTGGATTGGCTATTTTTCTCCTTTTTATCTCTAAAGAGAATCCATAAGCCGAGTTAATTAACAGCACCTCAATTGGTAGCATATAAAAATGCATTGTGACCTTTACCAATATTGAAACATTAATCATAATAATTAAAATGTTAAGTTTATTTTACTCTAGGATTCTGGCAACACTGCTAGCAGCAGCAGTAGAAACATTGGAGGAGATATAATTAAATTTCTCCATTGAAAATCCTCAAATGTAGCCCAAACATTCTATTAAAAAAAATGATAATAATGTGTTGCAACATGTTTTTTATCCTATGCAATAATTCTTCATAAAGTTAAAGAATGGCTGCATTTATAAATAATACCTGATAAATATGCTTTTAAGGTAACAGTAGAATTATGAAGCTGACTGCTTGAAAATGCCTGTAGGATGTGAATATATACTTCATTATCTGTTTAAAAATGAAGTACTTCTTATGATCACAGCATAAGAATGAAATAAGGATAAGCAGTGGTCCTCTGTGTTGTACCAGGGAGATAATCTACAAACTTTTATCTAGTAATAAACAGTGCCTCCATGGAAGAGTCTTTGATATTTAGGGCTACAGAAAGCTTTCCACTTCCCTACCGGAGCCACTGCTGAGCAAGGGTACAATCAATCCTCTAAATTTTATCATAAATATGAATTAAATATAGATAAGGAAATAACAGCATCATGAGCAAGAGGGTACCGGTGGAGTGGAAATTTGTTAAGTCCCTAGGAGGAATCCAATAATGGACGAGTTAATCTTTTTATAAAAAGGCTGCTTCACACTGGGCCTTTGGAGCCTTTTGTTCATAGGCCAGAGCACCTGCTATTAATTTCCTTCACCCCATTTCAGGAAGAACAATTCCTCTTTATGCCTTTCTCACCTCTTACATCACGTTCATGTAGGAGCCTCTAAAAATGAATGGAACAGATAGCTAACATAAAGCATTTTTGAACAAAACTTCTACATTAGTAACTTTTTTTTTGCAAGCATTCAAAAGTAACTGAAATAAAATAAAGGATTATTAATTTGATCAAGCCATAAATGTGATTGAGTAGAATACTAACTTCAATCTGTTTTATTTAAAAACTCACTCACTTAACCAACATTCCAGAAACAACTAGAAAATCTGCTTAGAAAGCATCTTCACACATGCTTTATTCAATTACAGCTTACATTCAATATTACTTTGCTTTAGTTTTAGGTGTATTACAAAGTGGTTAGACAATCATCTACTTTTATAGTTTTTCCACTGATACTTCCACCTGGCACCATACATAATTATTACGATATTATTGACTACTAGAGGCCTGGTGCATGAAATTTGTGCACAGGGAGAGGTGTGTGTCCCTCAGCCCAGCCTACACCCTCTCCAATTTGGGACCCTTGAGAGATGTCCAACTGCCCATTTAGTGGGATCAGGCCTAAATGGGCAGTTTGACATCCCTCTCACAATCCAGGACTGCTGACTCCCAACCACTTGCCTGCCTGCCTGATTGCCCCTAACTACTTCTGCCTGCCAGCCTGATCACCCCTTAATCACTCCTCTGCCAGCCTGATTGCCCCCAATTGACCTCCCTTGCTAGGCCTGGTCACCCCTAACTCTCCTCTCCTACAGGCCTGGTCCCCCTCCAACTACCCTTCCCTGTAGGTCTGGGTCCCTGACAACTGTCCTCCCCTGCCAGCCCAGTCACCCCTAACTGCCCTCCCCTCACAGCCTGGTCACTCCTAACTATCCTCCCCTGCAGGCCAGGTCACCTCCAACTGCCCTCCCCTGCTGAGGTTAAGTTTATTCCTAGATATCTTAATTTTTTGGTGCAATGGTAAATAGGATTGCTTTTTTAGTCTCTTTCTATAAGTTCACTATTGGTGTATTGAAATGCCATATATTTCTTGGCTTTAATTTTGTATCCTGCTACATTGCCGAATTCATTTATTAAGTCTGTTAGTTTTTAATGGGGTCTTTCGGGCTTTTTATTTACAATATCATGTCATCTGCAAATAAGAACAGCTTCACTTCTTTTCCAATTTAAATACTTTTATTCTTCTTGTCTGATCACAATGGCTAATATTTCCAGTATTATGTCAAACAGGAGTGGTGAGAGTGGGCATCCCTGTCTTGTTCCTGTTCTTAGGGGAAATGGTTTTAGTTTTTGCCCATTGAGTATGATGTTGGCTGTGGGTTTGTCTTAGATAGTTTTTATTATTATATATTGAGGTACAATCCTTCTATTCCCACCTTGTTGAGAGTTTTTATCAAGAAAGGGTGTTGGATTATGTCAAATGCTTTTTCTGCATCAATTGATATGACTATGATTTTTATTTCTCAATTTTATGTGATGAATCACGTTTATTGATTTGCGGATATTGTACCATCATTGCATTCCTGGGATAAATGCTATTTGGTCATGGTGTATGATCTTTCTGATGTACTGCTGGAAATGATTTGCTAGAATTTAGTTGAGGATTTTGGCATCTATGTTCATGAGGGTTATTGGCCTGTAATTCTCTTTCATTGTGTTGTCTTTATCTACCAAGTCTTTCCCATTCCCCTTTTTCTCAGACACATGTAGTTATCCTCTTGTGTTTTGTTTTTTTTTAAGTGTATTTTTATTGATTTCAGAGAGTAAGGAAGAGGGAGATAGAAACATCAATAATGAGAGAGAACCATTGATGAGAGATCCCAAAATCCAGGCACATGCCTTGACCCGGGATCAATCCATAACCTCCTGGTTCATATGTTGACACTCAACCACTGAGCCACACCAGCTGGGCAGTCCTCTTGTGTTCTTAATTGTGTAGAGAAAGAGTCACTAGAGCTCTTCCACCAGAGGTCCCCAGCCCATATCTCTAGAGATTCTTCATAAGTTTCAGCACATTTTGCAAGTACTCAATATTGATGGACGGTGGCCAAAAGCCTTTGCCATCACTGCAATGATGGAAGTGGGGCGAAGTTATGCTCATGGTGTGTTGAAGAAAACAGACATCAATCTCACCAAGAGGCCAGGAGAACTCTGAGGATGGGGTGGAACTCTGATCACCATTATGTACCCACACCCATACAAGATTCCAGACTAATTCTTGAACAGACAGAATGATGCGAAGGATGGAAAACATAGCCACGTCTTGGCCATTGGTCTGCACAAGCTTCATGAAGACTTGGAGCAACTGAAGTAAATCCAGGCCCACAAAGGGCTGCACCACTTCTGGGGTCTTCATGTTTAAGGCCAGCACACCAATGTCAAAGAAGAAATAACAGGCCTTGTCTGTTAATAGTTTATACACCTAACAAAAAAGAGAAAGAAAGAGTCACTAGAATTAATGGTGACAACAGGTCTTGTCCATCCTGGCTTCTGTCCTCCTACAGTAGGAGACATACTGCTCCCTGCTTCTTAGATATGCCCAGTATGTCTGAAGCAACCCTGTAGTGATGAGTTTTAAATAACCTAGTGTTCTGAGAACACCAGTATGCATTGCCTCTGCCTATGATTATGTCCTGACCTACTTTCCACATATGCAGAAGTCCTCATCTCCAATTGCTTTAGGGAGTCATTCTCCAGTTTATATTTATTTCCCTTGAAACTATTTATCTACAGGGATCATCTGTTTGTTTATTTTGTGAAGTTTTTAAGTTTCTAGTTTCCCTTCCCCCATGTACTCTGGAGACAGGCTAGTCAAGGGTTAGAGTTGTAACAAAACCAATGTTTTGTTATTTGAACAACCACAATAACGCAGCACATACAGTTGATTTAACTTCTGCCCTCCATTTCCAGTACTCATCTTCACAAAAGCACATGGAATATCCCTTCCAAGCTTCTTTTGCTTGAAGAAATACTATCTATCCAGCTCAAAATACACAGTGTCTGGGATTAAATACTGATGTTGTACTTCACTCTTCGGGTATTAACTCAGTCTTGAATAGTCCTGAGCGAATGGGTGAGGGGTCAGAGGAGGCCTAGAGAGATTAATGGAACAAAACAAGTAAATCACTGTCAGTATTTTGTTAAAATATGAAAATATCTTATTTATTCACATTTTAGATTTGTCAGTAAATACATATCTGACTATGAAACATTTAACAAAAGTAATGGAATTTTGCTACAGCTTTTCAAAGGTCTCAACTTTATTAAGAGTCTCAATTTTGATGTCAGTTTGGCCTTAGGGGAGTACGTTAATCTTCCTAAGAATAAATTCTTTATCTATAAAATGAGGGTTAGGTTTCATGCTATTGTGAGTTTAAAATTTCTATGATGCTATTGTTCCCTGAGAAGTAGAAGGAGCAAAGTGTTATGCACAGAAAAGAAAAAGTAGCCTGCCAATTTTTGGCAATTTATATAGACAAAAGAAGAAATTATCTATCCTCCATTTAATACAGATGAGGTTGTCAAGTCTGCTATAAAACATATTTTAATGTGATGTTTGATTGCATGAAGATCTAAAATATGGTTCATGTCATGATGTCTGAGGATGTCCTTACTGTTTTGTTTTTATCTAATACTAGAGGCCAAGTGCACAAAATTCATGCAGTTAGGATCTCTAGCAGCAGCTGGTTGCTGGCCAGGCCTTCCTTCATTCTGCACTGCCCCCTGGTGGTCAGCACATGTCATAGTGAGTGATCGGACTCCTAGTCTGTTGCTTATTAGGCATGTATATGTATATTGATGTAATTCAAATATTATTATTTGTTGTTATAACCAGGACCACATTCACTAATTTGTAATTACTTAAAATATTATTAAAACTAATACAAAGATACTTTATACCACTTGACATATTTTTAGATTAAACATCTAAAATCTTGCATTGAAAATTGACATAGCTACAAAGAATCAAATTCTCAGCATATTTCCCTTTCTCTGTGAAATCTGAATATTATTTTCAATGGTTGAAATTTCTATATTATTTGAATACTTGAGCTTCTTTTTACAATCTCATGCAATATAAATGTCAATTAATGTTTTTATAGGTTAGCTTTCATACTTTATAATGAAAATGACTATAAAGTTAATTTTAATTGGTTTTAAATTTGTTACAATTAAGATGTGTCAAAAATTTTATTACACATTGAATTAGCATTGTAGTTATTCATAGAATTGATCAAAACAATATTAGTGTTTTTACTTGATAGTTATTAAACACAAACAATGTTCTTTCTCCAATTTATGTACTCATGAATTATTTATTCAAGAAGATAAAGTTTATCATGAAATTCTATTTTTAAAAATTTTTAGGTGCAAGCAATAAAAAAAAAACTTTACAAAAATAAGGCATATAAAAAGTTTTCATGTGGCATTGCCATTTAATTCTTTGAAACCTTTGCAAGACTATGACAAAGGCCATGGCTAGTGTGGCTCAATGGATAGAGCATTACCAGTGAACCAAAGTCTCAGGACTCCATTTCTAGAGAGGGAAGTCACATGACTTCAAACTTGCCAATCAGCACAATCCATCCAACTTGGTTCAGGGCTGCGAATGTAACCAATCAGGTCCCATGAGTCAGTTGCTCATGTTAGAATAACGGAAGAGAAGTTCTATTTCAGTTGGAAAGATTATGATATGATCCTGTGGCTGTTGGTGGCCGGTTTGCTTTCAAAAAGGGAAAGCTCACCTGAGAATTGACAGCAGCATAAAGGAAGTGAGTAAAGCCAAGAAGCTAGGAGAGATTATTCCTGCTGAGTGTATTCAGCCTTTCCTGAAAGGATCTCCATTTAGATATCTTAGTTACATAAATTGTTTTCTGTTGATTTGATTGTTTGCTTATGTAAGATATTGGGTTATCAAAAAAGTCATTGGTTATCAAAAAGTCCTATCTCCCCCCCCGCCCCCCCCCCCCCCCCCCCACAGCTGGCTAAAAGGAGCAGAGCACCCTGAAACTTCAACAGGAGGGATTTCGGCCAGCTTCCAGGAAGAACTTCCAGATTATACTGCGAGACTACAATATAATTTAGAGGTCCAAGCAGGTTCAAGCAATGTCTATTGAGGGCTGGCTACAGGCTAAATCAAATTAATCCTCATGGGATTGACTTTGGTAACAGCTGATGACCCGTTTGAAAGGGCAAGACCAAGACTCAGAAGAGGGAATGATCCACAGTGAGGAAGTAAAGAGCCAGATCGCATATCCACGCCCTGCTTGCACTCTGGGGAGCCACATAGCACAGCTTGTCCACGTGATGGGAGTTGAGGCATTCAGTCCCACGCCCACTGTACCGTGAATACTTGAGACTTGGTACCTGCCATGTGACTGTTGCGAGACCCACAGAAGCAATTTGTACAGAAGGTCACCTTCCTCCAGTGGCAGCAATCCACTCTCCCAGTGTCCCTTCTCTTGCTTTGGTTTGCCATCAGTCTTGCTCACGTGACCACATGCAAGTTCCCCATTCACACACTGGCTTAGGGAAGCCAAAGCCAGTGCCACTTCAAGGGACACCTACTTCCTTGGCCCTGGGGGACCTTACTCCCCACTTGTGCACCCGTGGTGTTTCCCAGAACATGCAGAGAACCTTGCTCAGTTTGGAACAGGATGTGATCATCAAGTCCTTTCTATTGTACATCTCCCTTGCAACTGAGCTCATAAACTCTTGCCTCCATTACCACGGGCTCCTTTGGCTGCTGCAGAAGACGAACTGGCAATAAATCAACAGCTCAGCACTGGAAGGCCCAGGTGAGGCAAGACCTGACAGCTGGGACCTCACACTTCAAGCTGAAGAGGCTGCAGAAGCCCCAGGTACCAGAAGCAGGTGGTTGGGCCAAAGTGATCCCCAAGGTTTTTTGTTTGTTTTGCTATTATTTAATGGCTGAATGTTTTTGGCCAAGAAGGGGGTCAGGTGGTCAGATGTCTGCTCTTTCGAAGGTCCACTGTGTGCAGGCTCAAGTGGACAGAGAAGGCAGGGGCCTGCCTAAGGGGTATTCACAGATCAAATGAGGATAAGCCAGGCAGACAGACAGAGCACCATAGCACATGGATAAAGAGCAGGGGCAGAGACCCAAGTCTTCAGGGAAACTAGTTAAAAATAGGGAATTTTCTACTGAGACTTGAAGGCTATGGCAGTTAGTTGGGTTTTCTGTTACTTTAGCCAAATACATATCTAAGAGTGGCTTAAACTACAAAGGGATCTAACATTTAATGTTGAAAGGTGATGTGAGAAATGGAAGGTCCAGAGGTGGTCTGGTAGCCCAACAATGTATTCAGTGACTCAGACGCCCCTACCTTTCAACCCTATCATTTGCCAGAATGTTTTTGTCTCCCTCATGGTTGTACTATGGCTGCCTCCACTCCAGCCCTCTCATCGGCATAGTTAGTGCTGAAGCCAGAAGCAATGGAGCACCTTCTTTCCTAACCATCTCTTTTCCGGAAGGAAAATCTCTCACAGGAGCCCCTGAACACTTCTTCTAATATCTCTTTGGCCCAAACTAGGGGAGTTCTCACCTCAACTAATCACTAGCAGGGGGACTGTGGTTGCTTAACCATATTTTCTTCTAATTGCACATCCATAGGAAGAAGGCAGTGTGCTGTGTGAGCAAACAACACCTACCATATAGAAGGAATGGACGAGGTAGTTGAAGGTTCAAAACCAAGACAACCGAGTAGCAAGAGGAGCAGACCATGCAAAGGTGCAGAGGTGCGTGCGGGAGACACCCCAGGTGCTCAGGCTTGCTGCTGGTGCATTACTGCAGGCACACCACACAGCTGGGGAAAGGAGGGCTGGTTCTCATATCCCATTTGATGCCTGTAGCGGGCAAGCCTTCGGTGGTGGGGAGTTACTGAGAGACACTGAACAAGAGAGTGAATGCAGAGCACATAGAAGTCACAGGTGTGCGAGGCCCCCTGTATTCTAGGAACTGAGCAGAGCTCTTCCATGACAGGCAATAGTGTGGCTAATCAACTCTGGAGGCCTCTGTTTAGGTGATTGTCATTGACAGGAGAGCATATCCAGGGCCTTAGTCAATGACCTACATTAATGAATTTGCTATTGGGAGCTATCTGTTTCAGGATATTAAAAGGCACGCACTCAGCCCTGTTCTTTAGACAGTTACACCTGTAATGCCTGCAACCTCCCCTCTCCCACCTGCCTGCCCTGGGCCCAGTCTGCAGCCCATGTCTACCCTCCAAGGTACACAGTAAACCGAGCACTTTGTGTTGTAATGCACACAGGGGAGGGGGAACTGTGTCTCAGTTTCCAAAGCAAGAGAGGTTGGAAGTCAGTAAGGGGATTGCCGGTGAGCTGTGGGGGTGAGCCTTGAGCCCAGAGCCTGTCTCCCACTCCACCATGCCCCCTCGGCTTCAGAGGACTGTGCCCCCTAACTGCTCCGAGATGCTTGGTGAACCTGAGCTTCCCTCCTGCCCCCCAGGCCCTCTCTTTATTTTCTGTGATCAAACCCACACATCCTAGGCCCTCCTTTTGTTAATTCTCACCAGAGGATATGTTTCCATTGATTTTTAGAGAGAGTGGAAGGGAGGGGAAAGACAGAAACATTGTGAGAGTTGCCTTCTGCACTTGCCCCAACCAGGGCCAGGAATTGAGCTGCAACTGAGTACGTGCCCTTGACCGGAATCAAACTCAGGACCATTTAGTCCACAGGCCGATACTCTCCAGTCCCTTCTTAAAGGGGAAAGGGAAAAGGCCCAATGCCTGCCTCATTGTCAGGACTCAAAGCTGCACTTTGCTGTCTTATTGTGGACCCCTGGGACCAAAATTCCCCTCGGGCTCCATGCAAATGTTAGGTAACGTGAGTGCAGGAAGGTAAGACAGGTCTGCCTTTCTGCCATGCAGTACAGCTCACAGCCTTGACCTCTGTTACTGTTGGGAGTTACAGTGATAATTCTCTCTCTCTTTTCCTTTTAGTTGTTCTGATTAAGTCTAAGGGCTGTATCACTTCATGCTTCTCAAACTGGAGGATGCACAGCATGGAAGAAACATAAAAAGTAACTAATCCATCTTTCTGAAGCACCAAGTCTATTACCAAGATTTGGAAGAACCAACTACTTTAGTAAGAATAGCCCTTCCTACAAACATGGAAGAAGAAAATGACAAAGACAAAAGAACACAGGGCAGGTGAGGAGTACCCATGAGAAACATCCCAGTCGATAGTTTCACCCACGGAGGGGCTGAGTGGTGGGCCTGCAGTGAGGGGCCTCCCTTGTTGCCCCCAGGTGGATCCTGCTGCCCTCAAAGCTCAACACTTATTTTTGGCCTTAAGTTTTTAAGGCCACAGAGATGCCAGGTTCCCCAGGCAGAGAATGCCATGGCAGTCTGCACACTTCCATGCCCACTGGACCCAGTGCCATCACTCAGGGGGCCTGGCAAACACAGTGTGATAGTTATCTCTATTCCCCCTCCCCTCCCATTTAGTTTTTTTTAAGTCCAAGAGCTATGAGCTTCTTAAACTGGAGGATGCACAGCCCTGATTCTGTGCAAGGAGGAAGCAAATTATCTTCCTTTTATTCTAGAAGCTATCTGCATCCAGCCTATTGTCTTATCTCCCCGCGCGCCCCCCCCCCCCCCCCCCCCCCCGCCACACACACACACACACACAACCAGACTCCTCAAAGCGCAGATCTTCTAAGTTCTGCTTTGAAAAGTCAGGGACCCTGGCTTGACCCCCTGGAGTCTGTGGTTGCAGCCCTGCCTTGCCATCCACTATTTACATGGACTCTACCCTGTTCTGCCTGGCATGCCTGTTTGTGGGTGGCCTCAAGCAGAACTTTTTCAACGTGAAGCCCAAGAACCCATTAGCCACCCCGTATTGTCCTTGGCTGGCTAACTCTGGGCATTCACTGCTTCTGCTCATGTAGATGGAGGAGGAGTCCCCATCGTCACAGTAGGGGAGGGGCGTTGAGCTGGAGATGGCAGTCTCCAATTCCGAAATGCCTGGGGGGGAGGGGGGAAACGACTGGCAGGCTCTTTAGCTTTCATGACTCCTAGTACTCAGGCTGCTTATATATTTCCAGACACATGGAGAACTCTGGGTGAGCCTCCCAAGTTGGGGAGGGGCCATGGTTGTTGTGGTCAGAGGAACAGACAGGCCTGTCACGATTTCATTTTCATGCTGCTGAGGTCAAGATAGGTGGCCACTATGTTGGTAAACCTCTTGTGCTTTTTCTTGTGCTTTTCTGTCACTTGGATCTGTCTGTCACCCAGGAGCCCATGTCATCACAGGGGGCTCGCTGTGAGGGCCGAGTATTTCTTCTGAGCCCATGGTTAGCCATGGGTCCCCATAATTTCTTTTAAACTTTTGTCCCTGGGGTGGAGGTTCATAATTTTTTAAAAAGTGTTTTCTACTTCAAAAGAAAGGAAAATGGCATGGGGTTTTCCTGCTCGGTACTCGCTGGCGCAGCTCCTACTTTTTGCCAACAAATGGAAGGATCCTTGTCAACATTTTATACAGAGTACCTCTACCCCCCATATGTCAGCGTTGCAGCCATCATGCGTTTGGCCCTGGAAGAGTTCTGGGGCAGCAAAAGAGGCTGCCCCATGCATGTTCAACTTATTCCTAGTAAACTGAGTACAAAGTCCACAATTTTGATGTTCCCATGAGCATTAAAGAGCATGTTCTTTGGCTCAGGTCCCTGTTGACCATGATCCTCTGGTGGTTGTACAGCACAGGTGATAGCAATTGTCCATCATGGCTTGGGACTCTTTTTCAATCACATACTGAGTATATTGGAGTGGTTTAATCTCTTCACGCACTGGCCCTCCTGATGTAAAAGTGTCTGGAAGCAGGAGGAGCCCTGCTGATCAATGACTTTCATAGGCACCTCTGTCCCAATCTCACCTTGGCAAAGCTCATAATCACCAATGTGGGACGCCTGGTCAACAGACATAGCTGCAAAGTAATTGAACATTACTTGGCAACTACAGTAACTGATAATACTAATAATGCTAAGGATGCTTACTAACCTTGCTAACTATACCAACAATACTAACTATAATAACAATGCTAATTAAAAGTACTATTTTCTTTTAAAAATAAAAAACTAAAGAAAAAAGAAAAAATGAGCAAAAGATAAATAAATAAAACACACAAGAAAAGGCCAATGAGAAAAAGAAAATAGGAGCAAGTTCAGTCGCCCCCATATCTGCCACTCTCTCTCTCCCTCTTCATCCCTGCCCCATTCCTACTCTTCTGGCTCAACCAAAGCCAATAGACTCCTGTATCCAGTCTGTCCTTAGGCCAACACATGCAAGCACATATCAAAATTATCTCGGAATTATCCTCCCCACTTTGTGGATAAGGAAAACATGGCTCAGGGAGGTTAAGTGGCTTGCCCAAGGTCACACAGCAAGACAGTGGAGGAGCTAGCATTTCCCTGACTCTCAGATTTAATGGCAAAGCTTGTGACCTTACAGACTAGCCTCCACTGCCTGTGCAAGTCATATCAACTATGAACAAAAGGAGAGACATTTCTCAAACTTGCTAGCCCAGGGCCTCCCCAAGGCTCACCCTTCTCTTGGTCTAGATCGGAAATGGGAAACCTTTTTTTCTGCCAAGGGCCACTGAATACTTCTAACATCATTCATGGGCCAAAATTATTAACTTAAAAATTAGCCTGCTGCATTGGGTCAAACATTTCATTGACTCCCCCCCACCCCCACCCAATGCCTTGGCAGGGCCAGACCAAATGATTTTGCTGGCCAGACGTCCCGCTCCCCAGTCTAGATGATGCCTGCTCTTCCTGTAGCTCTCAACTTGCTTAGTGATGAGCCCTTGGAGCCTTGAGGTAAATTCCAGTGCTCCCTGCTGAACTTTAGATGCCCAGCAGACTCAGATGAACATGTGCTCAGCAAATGGAGCTGGGAAGCCATGTTAGGCTGAGGCCAGCATGTGTGAAGGCAAAGGGGGAAGGTATGGTTGGGAAGGGCACGTGTCTCTACAGAGTAAAATGACCTTTGGACTGGGCCTAAGCAACCTTGTGCCCCTAGAATTATCTGCAAAGATAAGAAAGCAGTACTGATGACCACTGTACTGAAAACTAAAAATATTGTTTAGAATTAACTTCAGGACGCTATGCTATCTGCACCAATAGAAATGCCTTCCTGTGATTGATATATGTTCCCTTTTCCCTTCTTATAAACACTCATTGCCTTTGGCTCCTAATGGAAACACTATTTGGGCTTTTGCCTGAATCCGTGTGTCCAGAACAGCTATGCTTACTGTTCTCAATAAATGCTTGCTGCCTCTCACTTTGAAAAACCTTTTATTTTTAGGTTCATAGTAATCTTCCCAGAGCACTGCAGGCAAAGACCACCTTGGAGAAACTCTGGTATTCCTCGTTATCTTTAGGAGGAAAGGAAAAAGCCCTCAAATGAATTCTTTGAAAGGCCAATTTTAATCCAACTGGCTGGCATTTTGATTCTTTGTTTGTTTGTCTTGTTTTCCCCTAAGAAGAGTCTGGAAGGAGTTATCTGGTATTGACAAATGTGGAAAAATTCCAAGGACCTTAGTTGTGGCTAAGTCAGTTACCTGGAAATAAAATCCAATACTCCTCGGATGGCCACCTTGTTGGGTATGTAATGTCCTTCAGCCACATTAAATGTGTGAGAAAAAGGAGCCGACCTCTGGCTTCATGCCCCTATATCCCCTCCCACTGGCTCAGCTGGCCCCCGCCTGCCCCAGACACCAGGTCTGGGTAGGCCGTTTGCTTATTAAATCAAGAACCTTTTCACTTAACAGAAGCCCTTATGCCTTCTCTTAGGCTTAACTGGATGGCCAGCATCACTATTCTTGCACTGCGGGGCCATTATTGAATGAAATAAGGGTTACTTTAACACAAGCACAGTTATATCACCACAGTCAGAGAACTACTAAGTGGTTCACGGGTGGTCAGTATAGGCAGAGTGGATTCACTATATAAAGGGAAGATTCATGTCCCAGATGGGATGGAATGGGAGAGTGAGAATTTTATCAAGCTATGAAGATTACCACTTTACTATTTATGAATTATTGATTTCTGGAGTTTACCATTAAACATTTTGGGATCAAGATTGACCATGAGTAGCTAAAATGACAAACAGCCAAACTGTGGACAATGGGGGGAATATTATAGTAAAGGAATAGAAGAACAAAAAACATAAGATACACAGAAAAAATAAAAATAAAATGACAGCATTAACTCCTTATCAGTAAACAAATCAATATAAATGGACTAAACAGACTAAACAGAAGAAAGGTTGGCAGAATAACCTCAAATCTATTTGTGACTTTGCTTTTGTTTTTAAAGTTTAGAAAAAGATACACTATGTAAAGAGCACCCAAAAGAGGGATGAAATGGTGAAATTAATTTTAGGGAAAATAGACTGACAAAAAATTTTACTAGAGACAAAGAAGAATGTGCTATGATAAAGGTGTCAACAAATCAATTATAGGCATATATGGATGCTGATATCTTATCCTGGGCCAAATGATCTTGCTTCTATCACTATTTGCAGGTATTAAAATTTTAAAACTTTACCATAGAGTTTGGTACAAAACCAGTTCTAAGTAGGCTTTCATTTGATTCCGTGTTTTGTTTATTTTTGTATTTTCTCCCTGGGGCAAGTGTCACGATAAGGTTTGAGGTGGGTAAGAGTTATACCTTTTTTTGAAAAGTGGGAATAGGGTGATTTTAATAAAGAATATTGGGAGAAAAATTGCATGATATACCAACTATTGGTATGATCTCAGGTAATCAGGTTGATCAGATCGAACCAAATCAATTACCACCTTTTAGATTGATGAAGTTTAAGTATTTGCATTTCCTATGGTTCAATAAAATTAGTAAGAAAGAGTAAATGCAGAAAGGAGATATCCGAAGAATCTCAGTAGAACTCCAGGCATACAAACATATTCCAATTGTGGAGAAAGATGCCCTGCGTCATGTCACACTTACCTCAGTGCATTATTAACTGATTTCATGTTAGTCTTTTTTTTATGCTTTTCCTTCAACTAGGCTCATGATTGAAGTAATGGGCCATGCCTTACTTATGTTTTAATTCCCAAATACAGAGCCTAATAACCACACAGCAGGTGTTGAATGAATGATTAAATAAATACATAAAAAATTCATATTCCCGTAATTTTAGTCATTCTCTATTCATAAACTCCCCCAAGCAGGACTCTCCACCATCATCTTGCTTAATCTCTAAGCTACACAGGCTTCCTTTTGTGTTCTCAAACACTAAGATATCTCTACAAATATTCTTCTTTTTCTTTACGTCCTTTTCTCTTTGAATATTTTTATCTTGCTAACCTCTATTATAATTTAAATCACAATTTATATTTAATTATTTCAGAAACACTTATACTGACCCACAGTTCCAAGATTAGTAAGGTTCTCCTTGATCACTTTGTAAGTTATATAAATATCTAACCAATGTATACGTATGTATAGATACATACATTGTATACATATGGTACATATGTAATCAGTTTTGAACACAAAGAAAAACTAACAAAGTTTTAACTCCTACAGCATTTATTTTAAGTACATATGCATAGTATAAAATCTCTATATATCACATATCACACATATGATATTTTAAAATTTTAATATTCACTTGTTACCCTATTTCATTCAGTTTTATGGAGTCATTACTATGTATTAGTGATTCTTATTTAGCATTTAATGTGCATCAACATTTTATAAATAGTAATGCCTCATTACAATTTCTAGTAGGTTGTCATTTATCCATTAACTTAACCACTGAGAAAAGAGAATGTATGTGTCAAGGTTATAAGAAGCTAAAAGATGGCAGTTAATTATCCTGTAGTTGACTATGGAAGTTGAGAAAGAGCACGATATGGGACTAATGGACCTGCAAAAATGCAAAGTACCATTCGGCACTAAAGTAATTGGGCAGAACAGTGGAAAAGACTACGATAAATGAATACTTCATTAATTTTAAAATTAAAGGGCAAGATAAGGCGGTCACTATCATAGTGTTATTAAGGTAAAATAAGCTAACCAGCACATTTCAAATGTATAGTTGTCAGCTAATCATCCCATGATTACCAGTGTCTGAAGAGTACAAGAGAAAGCAATTTATTCTCACTTTATCAATCAAACCGTGCAAGCAAACGTTTCACTGAAGGCAAAAGGAAAAACTCCTCTTAATTTATTTTTTATCTTTTTTTAATATAATTTAGTTATCATGCATTAGTAGGCAAACTGTAAGAGGATGTTCATTTTTATTTAATCTGCATAAACATCAGAAACATGATTTTCTTATCAAACTGTTAAAAGTCAAAGTCTTTCAAGCTTGACTACACTGGCATAGTGCTTGTTAATGTGAACCACAACTCAATTATGTTAACTCTCTCTCACAAAGAAGTTTTATTGTAGAAATCTTACAAACAAATCATACCATAAATCCCTCATTAAAAACATTTAATGAGCACTGATGAGCTAGTAAGTAAAACAATCAGATATACGATAGATCAATGGATGGAATTTTGCTTCCAGACAATTTGACGTACCATATTAAAGACTCAAGTTTCCCTCTATCCATTAAACAAACAAACAAACAAACAAAAATCCTAAAAACTAGGCATACATATACAAATATAGTTTTCAAACATTGAACAAGAGACATCACAGGATCATAACCCAAGAAAAGGAATACAAAAATGATGAGTCATGCAATTGCTTTAGCTTTCTCTCTGGATTCAATTTTGATGATGTATAAGCAGGGAGAGGAAAACCAAACAGGGCAGAGTAACTTTAATGAATCAAGTAGACTTGAGGCCAATAAAAATTACATGGCAAGTTATGAGAGGAGGGAGTGAGCAACAAAATAACTTCAGAGAATTCCCTTAAGTCTTTGCTGAATACAATGAAGTATAAGCATAGAGTGAATGTCCACAATCTGAGCAAGAGTGATCAGAAAACTAGGAGCTAAATAATTATCAGAGTAACTATAGGGCAGGGAGCTGTTTGAATTTCCATCAACCAAAGAGGGCCATCCTCAATGATCACTTGGGCAATTCAATAGAAATTCCAGAAAGACCACACCATAGAGAAAACTTCAACAGCATAAGAAAAGGACCAGTCAGACATGAAGAATATGCTAACTGAAATGAAGAATAGTTTATAGAGAATGAAGAGTAGATAAAGCCAAGAATAAAATCAGCAGTTTGGAATATAAGAAAGAAAAAAAAAAATCAGCAAAAAGAATCCCCCTAAATGAGGAGAGTGTAAAAAGCCTCTGGGACAACTTCAAATGAGACAACATTCACATCATGCAGGTACCAGAAGTGGAAGAGAGAGAGCAAGAAGTAAAATAATAATAATAATTAATAAGTATATATATATATATTTGAAAAGATAATGACAGAAAGCTTCCAAATTTGAAGAAGAAAATAGACATATAAGTCTAGGAAGCATAAAGAGCCCCAAACAAGATTAACCAAAAAAGTCCCACACCAAGACGTGTTTAAAATGCAAAGTTTGAAAACAAATGAGACTGTTGACTGATTTCTAAATAGAAACTCTGCAACCCAACCCATTGGCATGAAATAAGGATAGTCAGTGACTTGACCAAAACCAAAAAATAGCAGATACAGACTTAAAGTGAGCATTTGTAACATCTTTCTGGCTCTTTTCGGTACATTATGACTCTCTGGTTGCAGACATTTGAGTGAACAAGTGCTCTTTTGAATAAAAACTAATCTTTAAGATAAAAATTCTAACCTCATTGATGGGGGCATTCATCTTAGTTCTCCTTGGTCACTGGACTGGTTTTTACTTCATTGAGCATCGCTCAAATTCTTTATGTGTATAAACATAAGTAACATAAATTTGTTTTTATTAAGACATTAAAAATACAAGGTCTTCTACAAATAAAATACTATTGGATTTTAGTCAGTAACTGTATTATAAAACATAAAATACCCCACTAAAACTTTTCAAAGTAAGGGTTATAATTAATTGTTTACTCGAAAAACAGCACACATTTGTCTCAAGTTCAAACTAGAATACTACCTGACTGTAAGTTTCATTTATTCATTCCAAATATAACGTTGAAAAGTACCATCTATTGTCACTTACTAGCCTTTGGGTCTCTGCTTTTATGTTTAATTTATTATCGACTTGTGAGTTCTTTTCCTTTTACAGTTGAAAAATGAATTTGCTTTTACTGCCAGACAACATGCTAGATGTCTTGTTTGCCAAGTTGACAGTTTATAAGGAGCAGCATTCCTTTAAAAAAAGGACAACAAAATAAAAACTAAAATGTCAAAATCCTTACCTTTTATCATAAAATAATCAGTTCTTAACACACCAAGTCAAAGAAAACATCACCTGTGTTTCCATACTTGCCACATGTTTGGTTTTTTAAGAATATATATTTTTATTTTATTTCAGAGAGAGAGAGAGAGAGAGAGAGAGAGAGAGAGACATCAATGATGAGAGAATCATTGATTGGTTGCCTCCAGCACACCCTACACTGGAGATTGAGCCTGCAACCCAGGCATATGCCCTGACCTGGAATCGAACTGTGACTTCCTGGTTCATAGGTTAATACTTAGCCACTAAGTCACCACAGTCTGGCACAACATGTATTTTGACAAGGAGTAAGCTCATCTACAAAACACTGTATGTTTAAAAAATGAAGCATTCAGTAGTATAGAGGGAGAGTGTCTTGTTAAAAAAGTATTCATTATGCTGTCCAAGGGAGTCCAATAGCTAGTCTCACTGTTTTATCTGCATGGCACACAATAAAGATAAAACAAACAAACAAACAAACAAAACTAATGATTTAATATTTCTCAATGGTTATTAAAATTCTCTTTAGGTAGATATGGAATCCCCATGTCTATGGTAAAGCATAACCCTGATGAAAAAGAAAGGGAAGATTGCCTTTTTACATTTATAAGGTACTGGGTGAATGCCAAAAAACATGGTCTGACCATTATTTTAATCTGAGTAACCATTTGGACAATAGGTAAATTGAAGATATGAGTAGAATATTATTTTACACAATTAACTAAGTAAGTACAGCATGTTTAAGGATTTGATTTGGTGGGTCCAAGCCCAAAGTTTTTTATGCTCATGTGTAAACTCCATGTTTATTGCTCTGACTCCCTGTTATTTGCAGTGTCATATTAATAGAATATTTAAGGATTAATCTTCTGAGAGATAGATCAGTTATAAAATGGCCCATATACATTTAAAAATCTAACTAGCAAGGTAGTAAGATACTGCATAGAAACGTTATATTTTTCACCCCACATATCCAGTTTTAAGCATAAAAAAATGGCAATGTACCTTAACTTTTTTTATTAGAGATACTAGTACTTATTCTAAAAGAAATATCACAGATTTATGTGTGTTTCATCTATTTCCAGAAATTAGAATATGCTCCATGAGAACATCACCTTTGTGTGTTTACTATTCTAGTCTAAAACCAAGGACAGCTCCTGGCACATGATTGGAAATCAACAAATACTTGCTGTATTAGAAAGAATACCTGAAAGTCAATACTTTTCCCCCCCTCAGTGATATAATTGACTTAATAAATGAGAATTTCCTCTCTGTAAAAAAATCAATAAAATATATATTTGAAAATAAAATATATTTTTAAAAAGTTAAAAAAGATTTCAAATCTTCATAACTTTTTGTAATTTTCCAAATGATTTCTCATTCAATATCTCACATTTTATGAGCATTCTGATACAGAAGGTATACTGAATGCCTATAAATAAATAAATAAATAAATAAATAAATAAATAAAAGCAGGTATTGTGATAAGATCTGGGGACCTACAGATAAACAAGGGCCATTCTCGTGCCCTTCAAAAATTAAGTGTGTAAGTAAAAACAACCTGAGTCTCAGAAGAGAAGTTGATTTTTATTTATCACACCACCAGACCTCCTTACTCTAAATTCAATATTTCTTGTGAAATAATTGCCTTATGACATCAAACTGATAAACAGTAGATATTATCTTATTAATTTCTAAAGGAATAAAAACAGATTAGTATTATTGGTCACCACATTTATAATAGCAAATAAAAAAAAATGGGAAGCAACCTGAATAATCAATTCTTGAAAATTGATAACACAAACTACAATGATCTTCACCAGGAATACCTCTCACACTAGGAAAGCATTATGGGCAATTAGTTATTAGAAGCATGTAACAGACAGACAAACCTGGTATTGTAGGCAGTCTTAAAGATGACCCACAATGACCCTCATCTCCTAATATCCGTTGAGATCCTGTAATCCCCTTTCTGTGCGTGTGGCTGAAGTAAGTAACTTTTTACAAATGGACAATAACAGAAGGGAAGCATTCTAAGGGAAGCCAGTTGTGACATCAGTGTGCTTCGAAGCAGATATTCTAAAGCCAGACAAACACCACGTGTGTGAGTTTGGACACAGAGCCTCAGCCAGGTAAGCCTTGAGAGTTTACAGCAGTCCTGGCTGCACCTTGATGACAGTCTCCTGGGACATGCAGAGCCAGAGCCATCCAACAAAGTCACTACCAGATTCCTGAGCCACAAAAACGGAAAAATAATAAACTTTTGCACTTGCCAATTGCTAAGATTTACAGTAATTTGTTACACAGTCCGAAGAAGCTAGTATACCTGTCTTTAAATCTTATGTATTTCATGCAGACTATTCACCTCTAGAAACTAGAGGGAAAAAAATAACTAAAGAATAATCCTTGTAAGGGCTGTAGCAGTTTAAGAAAAGGGTAAAAATACAATAATATGTCTGAATTGAGCCATAGTCTGCTACAGAGAAGAGAAGCAACATGTGAAGAGATGAGGTACTGGGCCCTTCTTGTTAGCACAAGTTCTGAAGCTAAGTTTGTATTTTACCTTCAGTGTCCTTGGTCGCATTAATCACTCCTAAAAGCTGCACAACACAGAGAGGAATACATCATGTACACTGGATAAAATACTTTACAAAATTGGCATAATATTAACAATATTGGCCACCCACTAAGTTCACAGGAATATCCTCAGGCATAATGAGATGTTTGCCAGGTTTTATGAGATCCATGGGTGAAAACAGTTATAAAAATACCAACTCCTAGCAGAGATTCTGCTGTGTTCTGAGGGGCAGGTATAGCATCTATTCAAGAAGAATAGTTTTGTGTGCTAGCTGAGCTAAAGGACATTGTGAGAAGTTGAAAGAACACTGAGGAAATGAAGGCAACTGGAAAAGAGTGGGATCTGCTTGATATTATTTAACAGATATTATTTAACTGTCCTATTTTATCTGTCCTACAGCAGATATTATTTGACTGTCCTATTTTTATTATTTTTGGCTTTCAACTAAATCCTCCTTTAAGAAAGGAGATGAAGTATAATTTCTTTGGACAAGTACACATTAGCAAGGGAAGATGGTGCCATGCTTTTCCAATCATCCTTTAAAAGGATCCTGACTGATTAACTATTTCCAGTGAAGAAAAGCTATTTTTCTCAGTATAATGGAGACACCTCCAAGTATACATAAAAGAAAAATGTTTCATAAAGTAAATTAGAATTTATTATACTCTGTTCCATTAGGTTGAGATGTCCCATAAAAATGGTAAGACTCGTAGGGGTGTCAAACTCAATCAGAGAAGGGGCCAAAATCTAAAATCCAGCCTAAATCGCGGGCCGAATGGTTTACTGAACAGTCATAAACTGTCATTGTGATGGAAACGCAGCGGAGTGCAGTGATGACAGCGCGGTGCGGGCCACATTGCAAGGCCTGGCGGGACGGATTTGGCCCGCGGGCCTTGTGTTTGACACATGTGTGAGTCTAAGGCCTAAATAAACAAGTTTAATGTTATTATTCACAAACATATTTTCTTACAAAATATTAAAGTCTAAGGACTTGTGTACTTATAGAATACACATTTCAAATGAATGAGAATTTTGTATAGGCATAGAGTAATTCTAAGCATGTAAATGTCAAAGCTTCAAATACTATGGATATTCAGAAAATCATGCACAACAACTGAACAATAGAAAACCTAAGGGGGTTAGATGTGATATAGAACAGTGTTATATGCAGAAAAATAAATACAAATGTTTATGCTCAGTGTATGGGAGAATGAATATGAATTCTAAATAATTAGTTTAATCTCCATTCTAATTGTTATGGGCAATTTTAGATAATTTTATTCTGGGATTTGCCTTTGTCAAGTGTTAGGCCTGAAAATAATGTAGCAATAGTAATTTTATACTCAATATATTAACTCAAAACTTCACATAAAGTATGATGATTCTTATCCTATGTGTACATATGACCCCAAACCCCACAGATAAATATGAATGTATGAGCAGGATAGTAAGAAATTAATTTTGCTTTCTAACTTTAAAATTAACAAGATTTCCTTTAATATGCACATAAGTCAACTAATCAAGGACTATCAATGTTATAAAACTGTTAGAGTGCTTTGACTATGTTTGAGGCATTTTTTTTTTTGCTCTCAAAAATATGAATGAGTAAAAGATGAACACTCAAAATTGAGCCCATTGAAAAACAAGTTTGAAAATGTTTTATAAACCACTTATCAAATTTCAAAAACTAGGTAAACTGCATTTTGATAGTAGAGTTGACCCTTGAACAACATGGATTTCAATTGCAAGGAGCCACTTTTATGAGGACTTTTTATATACATAAAATCCTGCTGAAAGGATTTTAGAGACAGGAGAGGCACTGAGGGGACAGGAGGGTCCATGGGAGAGGAAGACATACCTGACTGACAGAGACAACTCCAAGCCTCCAGCTTGTTTACAAGAATGTTACATGATAAAGGGAAGAGGAGGAGGGGTGGCACTGGGTGAGCTTGGAAACTTTGAAACTGATAGCGGAAAGGGGGAAAGTGGCCAATTAGGAAAAGCACAGGGGACAAACAATGAGGAAGGGTCCAATTAGAAAGTGGGATGAACAAAGAAGCTACCCTACCAGCATTTATAAACCTGTAGACAAAGAAACTCCCTGGATTGGTTTTTCCCATTTTAGAGAGAGAGGTCTTTTCCTATTTTGGGGCCCCTCTCCAAGGGGCTCCCCTTTGGAGACTCCTTCCTGGGGGTGTGTGGGAGTTTGTATACACTTGCAATAAACTTCCACACTTTTGCTTAAAATATTTAGCCTGTGAATTTTATTCCTCAAACTCCGTAGGACAAGAACCTGCCGTGAGAGAATCAGCTTGCCATTTGGGGTATCACTGCTTTCAAACAGCATTTGGGAGTCTGTGAACGCAGAGCGCCGACGTATCCACTGGTCTATGCAATTTTATATAAGGAACTTGAGCATCTGTGGATTTTGGTATTTGAATCCTGGAATCAATCCCTCACAGACACTGCGGGGCAACTTAAGTTTGGGGGCAGTCAAAAGTTATATGGGGATTTTCAACAGCAAGGAGTTGATGTCCCTAACACCCATGTTGTTCAAGGGTCAACTGTACTTTAGGGAGAAAGGTACTTATTTTCAGAAGAAGGGCGTACGAAGTAAAACTCTTCTACCACCTAAAATGTTGATGCTCAGGTCATTCTATTAGAAACAAAGTGTCTAGGATAGGAAACTAATCAATAACCTTACCATATACAATGCATCATAACACAGCACAGTATTAATTAATTTGGCTCCCCGGATGCTGAAAAGGAGACAGTATTGATCCAGGAGAGAAAGTTCTGTGTTCGAACCCTAAACTTGCTCAACTGAAATCAAATCCCGCGTCTGAGGTTTATTGTTGGATACTGGCACTACCGCTCTCTGTCCTATAAGGCCATTGAGGGATTTAAAGGATCAAAAGCCTTAGTCTGAAGTCTAGAGGATCCAGAGGTTACTTATAACCCTGGAAACTCAAAGCTTCATTTTATTTTTCTATAATGCCGAGATAAAAACACCTCTTCAGCCATGAGAACTAAAAAGGAAGCATGGGGCTCCAACACTCGTAACTCTAAAGATTAAATCCAAATATATAATACACTTTTATTGCCAACCCAGTGTTAAACAAAATCTTACATGAAATCTCAAGAATAAAAACAGATCAAAGTAGAGCTGGTTACAGAGGAGCTGTATTCCTGTTCAATATCCCTCCAGTCCCCAGATGCCTTCACCAGGAAATTTCATGAAACAAAGTCTCAGGAAAAAAATGTGAAAGCAAGTTTTCTATATCTAGTATTTTTTTAATAGCCTCTTATGTTACATATATTTGTTTACAAAGTCCACATAAAAAACTCGCCAATATATATTATTCATATTTGCAAGCTTTCATTGATAAAAAAAAAATTATAAAAAAGTAATAAAGATTTTATAAACTCAGTGCTTTTGTAAAACTTAGAATACTGCAAATAAGGAAGCTAGGTTGAACTATGCTAAATAAATAGCTCATCATAATTCATATTGTTGAAGGAAAATTAGCTTTTCATTTAGAGATTAAATTTATCTTCCTTATTCAATTGTCAACAAGCTGTTTGTCAACTACTTTCTTTATTAAAGTATAACTGACCAAAGAATTCTAAGGCATTTAAAGTGTACAATGTGATGATTTGGTGTGTGTGTGTGTGTGTGTGTATATATATATATAAATATATATTAATATATATATTAATATATATATTAATATATATATTGTGAAAAGAGTCTCCACTCTAGTGCACTAACACATCCACAACCTCATATATTTTGCCCCCCTTTTTAGTGAGAATATTTAAGTTCTACTCTTTGCAAGTTTCAGTTATACAATCAATTATGGTTACTATGTTCTATATTAGATCCTTAGACTGTATTCATCTTACAGCTGAAAGTTTATATCCCTTTACTAACCACTTCCTATTTCCCCCAAACACCAACCTCTGGCAACTACTTTTTTACAAGACCGGATTCATTGAGTTCAAAAATTTTAGTGTTTTTTTTTTTTTTTTTTAGATTCCACTTATAAATGATACCATGATATATTTGTCTTCCCCTTTTTATGAAAATTCAGGTTACGCCATTTCCAATAATCTAGGAGACTAAAATAAGGCTCAGTAGTAAGATTGTACAGTTGAGAGAATAATTGTCCTGTAGTACTTTTGCATGGTATCTGCATTATAAGAAATTGAATTGAAAACTGATATAGATTTGGATAATGGAGAACCCTGAACATACATGAAGACTGTGGGAACTGGGAATATTTTTATGAGTAGAGGAACCATTGAAGATATTTTAACAGAGGAATGGCTTGTGTGCATTAGAATGTTTCATCTGGGATTGCTGTTAATGATCAATGTGAACCTTTTGAAAAATGAAGTCCAGGAGCACAATTGGGATGGTGTTGAAATAAGCTTATGAAGCCTTGATCTGTTCAGCTTCCAATGGCTAAGTTCCTACTGGCCATAAAGCTCTCACAGGTAATTATAAATTCTGAGTGAACAAGTGAAGTTTAAACCAACGGGAACATGATCAAAAGCAGACAGATTCTAGAGGAGAGTCTAAAATTGGACAAAGGGAATGACACTGAGTGAGTAACCATTTTCAGGGATGGTAGTCTGAAGGTGAGCCAACTGCATCAGTTAGGGAAATTAACATAAATCAGATGATTTTTCTGAACTTAAAACCTTAAGGAGAGATTTCAGAATAACTTCTGCCACTGGAAACTAACTCAAAGACAGACAAAACCTAATGTGAGTCAAGTTACAAAGCAATAGGAATCTCATATCTAGTTTTTAGATATTTTATTATACAGCACTTTGGAAAAAAAATCTGCCCATTTCTTATGTTCATAAATATATATCTACCTTTCATTTTTCCTAGCAGTTCATTACTAAGTATGTGTGCAGGAAAAATGAAAACATAATGCCACAAGAAGACTTTATCCAAATTTTTATACACTCTCATTTATAATAGTCCAAAACTATAAACATCTTGGGGTCAGCAATAGTAGAATGAAAAAACTGTTTTTGGGTTTTTTTTTCCATAGAGTGGATCATGTATGAATAAATCTCAAAAAATATTTTACAGAGTGAAAAGCATATTACACAGAGAACATAGATAATACTCCCAAAGGCAAAACTATTATGGTGAAAAAGAGTAGTGGTTGCCTGTGAAAGATGAGAGTAGGGACTGGCTGGGAAGAAACATGAGGACACTTTCTGGGATGATGCTAATGCTCCATATATTGATAGCAGTTTATATTACACAGGGTTTGTATAGATACAGTGGTGGGCAAAAGTAGGTTTACAGTTTTGAGTACATGAAACAGTTTATTCTTAGGTTACTACTTATTTATTATTAGATTCTTATTAACATACATTTGCCCACTCCTATATGTACAAAAGCAGAAAACTAAGTCTAGGTGATCAAGCTGTGGTACAAAGAGCAGATAGTGAACTGATGCATGGAATTTACCTTGAAGATGGATCGATAAATGGACTAAAGAATGGATTAAAGAACAGATCAATAGATATGTGATAAGCAATTATCATAAAATATTAGTGACATAAATTAGTTGTTAATCATTGGTATCACTGAAGTTATTTCAATTTTCCGATTTTTAAGGTATTTTTAATTAAAATACTTATAAATAGAATTGATGACTTGGTAAAATAGGGTAACATTGCTAATAAGTAAGATTAACTATATTTTATTGAAATTTGCTACTTAACTTAATTCTATAACAACTTTCTCTTCCCATTACCTTCCTTAATCATTACAACAATAACTAGTCACAGTTTTGTCTATAGTATAGATGGAAAAATTGAGACTTAAAAGCCTGCACCTTTAAATAAAACCATTATGCCACACAGCATGGTGGAAATGTTTAAGATTTGTGAAAGACAGAAAGATACAGTATTGCATATTATGTCTAAAATATATTTATAGTCATAAACTTGTTATATTTTCAAACTTACTGAATAATGCCAATAACAAAAAAAATATGCAGGTTGTAAAGTATATTTGGGTGGATACAAGTAGGAGGAGAAAATTACAAATACAATTAAGGACATATTGAGCAATTGTAATTTTGATATACAAGCAATAATGTCTATCAGCAATAAACAACTTTCAAAATGGAACTAAGAAACACATTAAGTTCAAAATTTGTTATATACATCTCTTACATAGAAATAGCTGTTAGATATCTGAAGCCAGTGAGATTAGCTGAGGAAATTACTTCAGTATGAATTTTTTAAAAGGAGGAAAATAAAATAAAAGGTAAAGAAAGGCCTTTAGCTGGAAAGGAAGAAAGAAGAGAATCGAAAAAAAGACCAGAAGAGGGGAAAGAAAAGCCACATGTGGGTTTGTACTTCCTTTACAGGAAATATAACTCCATGCTTATAGTAGAGTGAGGTGACATAATTGCATTATACAGAATTGTAAGGACACCTGCAAAGTGTTCTGAAGTATTTGCCCCACTAAATATTATATAACCTGAGAAATGATAACAAATGATCATTGTTTAGATCTGTCACTTCAAGATTAAAGCATGCCTATTTTAAAAGGTTCTATATTAGAAACTAAAAATATAGTTCAGCTGGGTGGAGCACAGACCTATGAACCAGAGATCATGGATCCCTTCCTGGTCAGTGCACATGCCTGGGTTGCAGGCTGCATCCCCAGTGCATGGAGTAGCTGATCAATGGTTCTCTCTCATCATTTGATGTTTCTATCTCTCACTCCCCCTCCCATCTTCTCTGAAATCAGTGAACTCAATGGATTCTTGAACTAGAATATGAAATTAAGTATCAATAATATTCTGGATCATGTAGAAAAAAGGTATGGGAGTTAGTAAGCATATTCCTTTCTTGACAGGAAAAATCATATCCTTTACACTGTAATCTCTAATACAGACTTTCTGAATGGGGTTCTTCAATATACAGTTGTTGTATCTAGGTAGTATCCATAAAATAATTATTACCCTGTTTCCCCGAAAATAAGACAGTGTCTTATATTAATTTTTTTCTCCCAAAGTTGCATTAGGTCTTATTTTCAGGGGATGTCTTATCTTTGCATGCTCTAGTTCTTATTTTCGGAGGAAGTCTTATTTTCGGGGAAACATGGTAGATTCAAAATCATAGCTTTGATGCCTCATACTAAACTCCAGAAAAGGAAGTATAATTTATGTTATGGTTTTTGGGTTCATTCTATTATTTGAGATTCACATCTACTGCTTAGCAATGAAGTGCTGGGTTTGCCCCTTTTGATCTTCTTGCTCCCTATGTCCCATTTAGGCAGAATGCAGCCCCAAGAATGGTATTCTCAAACCACTTTCAACTTAATTCTATTTTATCAGTGAAATTTTTTGAGTCTCAAGGCAGAGCTTTATACTGTACATCTAACGGATGACCTCAGTTTTCTTCAATTTTATTGCCAACTTGTAACCATTGACTCAGCATAACTATTCATCATCCTTTCTTATGATGAGTGGGTCTGCTGAATGCAGTTATCAGCATATGGCAGACTCTATATGACTGATTCAAGGACTTTTGCAGAGGCTTGTAGATGATTGAGAATTCATGAGCTGCTCTATGCTCGTGTCTCTCCTCTGGATGCGCACGTTTAGCAAATGATACAGTGAGCTTTCAGGGGATGAGGCTGGAATTACTTATTGCTCCACAGTTCTCATTTACTGAAAGTATAAATGTCCAAGGAAATGTTCTCTACCATATAATCAAGTGGCATTGAGGTGAAACACTTTTCTGATAACGAGTATATTTAATTTTTCTAGGGGAAGATAGATTCTTCCTTATTAAAACTAATTGGAAAATTTGCATCTGTTACTGCTTTAGCTACTGGAATCTTCATAGCTCATGTCTTTTTAGAAAAATTATTTTCTTGGACTTTTAAGTTTATGGTCAGTGTCCCAGATTTTATTTTATATTCAATTTAAAGTACCTAAGTCCACAGGAGATAATTAAATATTTTGGTATCACTAAAAGCAACTAAAAGCGATTGGCTATCTTGGTAGAAAAGTGGTATATTAATCACATAAAATGGGACAAGTATTTACATTTTTTAGAACTTTTATGTAGTTAGTAAATAGTTGTTATATAAAATCTTAATGATACTAATAATTTTCCTTTACAGCATTTAATGTCTTTTGCAAACTCTGAAACCTCTCTCTCTCTCTCTCTCTCTCTCTCTCTCTCTCTCTCACACACACACACACACACACACACACAAACATTACTTTCAATTATCTACATTTATAGACAAATTTTATTCTGAGGAATAAATTTCTACTCTTTACCCTTTGCAGTATAGAAATATAAGAATTAATTTGGAAAGAAAATTTGTAGTCATAGATTAGAAACGTTAAAGCTCAGCTTTCTAGTCGCTCTTAATAACAAGTAAGCTTTGTATTCAAGGGGAACGTTTGCACTCCGCCAGGGTTAGTTCTGTACTTCCTAGGGCTTGAAAGGAAATTGGTCCCTAAATGTATTGCTAGTTACAGTTTCAGGGGTTTTGTTGCAACCAGAGCATGAGCTTTTCAAATAACAGTGGGGTGAAAGTTTAACAGGTCAGTGACTAATGAACTTCTGTGTGGGTGACCCAAATACAGCAAGCAGCTTGGGAGGCTCAGTAGGTAAAAACTGAGTTCGGACCAGACAGTAAACCAGGTTACCCACTCCTAGTGGTCTCCTATTACCTGTTTTCTGTTGTTGGAAAAATGATTGTACAGTCATTCAAAACTTTTATTTCATTTCTTTTTATAGATAATGATTTTTGATGAATAAAATAAGCATTCATATGTTTTAAAACCTACATCTATACCCCAATACTTGTATGTATATACTAATGTGGGTGTATACATGAAAACTTTCAAAAGGAAATCAAAACTCTAATGTTAGTTATTTCCTCAAATGATAAAAAGAACTTGAGGATTTGGAGAAATGTTTAGGAAGATGTAAATTTTACTGTCTGCCCTATCTAACTCATAAATTCTGTGTACTATACTTTTATGAAGCAAGTAAATATAGTTGTACTGTAAATTTAGTCTACTCTTTTCTGTTGTCTGACCTGATATGCACTTTCTTCTAAAAATAATACATTTAAATTTTATCAGAATAATTTGTTTAATTTTTACTTGTTAATATCCTTGATACTTTATGTCAACTTCAACTATTAGTACTTAATACTAAAGATAATGTCTTAGATTAGTGGAGTGCTTCACATTTTAAAAGCTCAAAGAACTTGCATGCCTATAATCCCATAGTCCTTGTTTTAATCCCTTGGGGTATGTATCCCACCATTGCCTGCAAAACAACGTAAAAATCAATGAATAAGAACCATCACAAGCAAGTTTTAATGACATAATTAACTATGAGGGAGCAAGTCATTTTTTTTTCTAATGGTACCTACACAAAATGAAGCAAAGTTAGAACTTAACCAGTTAGAAAGTTTTAGTTAGTCAAGTTGCAGGCATAACAAGTATTAATATACCCAAATCAGTGAGTTGTATATTGTCTTTCACTGTACAATTTTCCTTAAGAAAAAAAAAAAGTGCCCCCCCCCAAAAAAAAGCAGGCTTTTTATGCATGCAAATTATACATGTTCTGTACCTGAAGCTACACTGTGTTCTAGTAAAAAGCCTGCTCAAATTGGCCAGAGTCAGAGAGGCGGTCTATTAAAAAATGAACTGGTGTTGCCTCAGAAGTGGGGGGTAGTCTTATACAGTGAATAATAGGCATAAAACTATGTTTTAACTGTAAAATTAGGGGGTCGTCTTATACGCCAGAAAATACGGTAGTTATTACTTCACTTCTTTCTGGATGTACTCTCTTCTAACCCTTTATTCTTTTTATTTTCAATTTTATTTTCCTTCCTGAAGGATCCAGAGCAAAGTCATCAGGTTGATCCAGGCACGGTAGGAGGCCATGAGTCTGCATGGAGGGCAGGATACAGGAGGGACAGTAACCCTGCCTGGAGTATCAAGGGTATAGAAGGGACAGCAGCAAGCCTCTCTGCACAGGCCCGGGAAGCACTGGCCAGGAACATGCTGGAGCAGACTTAGGAGAACATCCCTGTGGGTTGGGCTCAAACGTTTCACCACAGGTTTTTGATGCCAAGCAAAGTGAGGATGTTTTCCAAGTTATCAGTGATGGATTACAGCAATATGACTTACTATCCTTCAGTGTTACTTAAAATCAAGTAAATTCCTATATGAATGGGGCTCAGAAAAGGGGAGGACATAACTCCTGAAGTTAGTGAGACATCAGGGAGAGCACTTTTTAGAAGCTTAAGAAGGAAAGGCCTGTGGCACAGGATAAAACGATGGTGCCAGCCTGGCTGGTGTGGAGGTCACCATTCAATTCCTTGTCAGGGCACATGGCCAGGTTGTGGGCTCAATCCCCAGGTGTAGCATACAGGAGGCAGCCAATCAATGATCCTCTTTCAACATTGATGTTCCTCAGCCAATCAATGATCCTCTTTCAACATTGATGTTCCTATCTCTTTACCCTCTCCCTATCTTGAAATCAATTAAACGATATTAAAAATTAATAATGCCAAATGAAAGTTTCTGATGATACTTTCCTTAAATTTACAGTTTTTAAAGAGCCCAGGAGTCACTCCAATAATGACATTTTTACATTGCATAAGATTTTTCAACTGTTTTAAAGAGAAAGTGTGTTTTCTTCATTCCTATAGCTCAATATTTCATGTGTTTGAGATACATTATTTGTCCAGTTTTAGAAACAATTCAAAGTCCTGTGTGGAAAATTACCTTCATATATGCATATGCATAGGATCCACTTTTTTATTCATCTGCACATCCATCCATCATCCACACAGTTAATATACATTTTGAAGTACTTACTCTATTAAGTCACCATGATAGGCAGCGAAGAATACAAATATGACAATTACTTTCCCTTGACATAACATCCTTGAGAACATCCTGGGTATCAACAATAAATACAACTTTGTTTGGATTTGAATCTCCATTTAGAGCTGCCCAATGACATAAGGACCCATAAAACAAAATTAAAATGCAATTCAGTTACTGTCATTTGGCTATCCATTACTTTTATTGTTACCATTCTTGGCCCCTTTACAGCTAATAATTGTCTATATTCGGTGTCACACTTTCACTCCCCTCCTTCTTCCCTTCAAATCATGCAATCAGCTCTATCCAGCTATTGAAAGACCTTTGTTAAGGTTGCTGGTAAACTACTGTGTTGTTATATCCCTGGTCAATGTTTAGTTCTCATCTTACTCAATCCATCAGCAACATTTGACACTGCCATCATGTTATTCCAGAACACTATTATTCTTTTTCTTTAAAAAAAAAAAAAAAATATATATATATATATATATGTATACATTAGGGGTGTCAAACTCAATCAGAGAAGGGGCCAAAATCTAAAATCCAGCCTAAATCGCGGGCCGAATGGTTTACTGAACAGTCATAAACTGTCATTGTGATGGAAACGCAGCGGAGTGCAGTGATGACAGCGCGGTGCGGGCCACATTGCAAGGCCTGGCGGGACGGATTTGGCACGTGATATATATCAATATATATATCTATATATCTATATATCTATATATATAGATAGATAGATAGATAGATAGATAGATATATATATATTATTGTTTTTTTACAGAAAGGAAGGGAGAGGAGGAAGAGAGAAGGATAAAGAGCTAGAAACATCGATGAGAGAGAAACATCAACCAGCTGCCTCCTGCACACCCCCTACCGGGGATGTGCCAGCAACCAATGTACATGCCCTTGACCGGAATCGAACCTGGGACCTTTCAGTCCACAGACCAACACTCTATCCACTGAGCAAACCGGTTTCAGCTATTATTCTTGATTATCTTCTTTTGGTGTGTTTTTTATTTGTTTTGTTCTGCTAGATCCTTCTTATCCCCATGTCTGCTACATGAGAGGTGCAAATTTTAGATCTTTTCTCCTAGATCCGTGGTCAGCAAACTGCAGCTTGCGAGCCACGTGTGGCTCTTTGGCCCCTTGAATGTGGCTCTTCCACAAAATACCACAGCCTGGGCGAGTCTATTTTGAAGAAATGGCATTAGAAGAAGTTTAAGTTAAAAAAAATTTGGCTCTCAAAAAAATTCCAATAGTTGTACTATTGATATTTGGCTCTGTTGACTAATGAGTTTGCTGACCACTGTCCTAGATGATCTCATTTAGTCTCATGACATTAAATACCATCTAAAATTATGATTCACATATTTACATTTCAAGCCGACACATCTCTCATGAACTTCTGATTCTTATAGCCAATTGTCTATTCAACATGATTATTTGGATATCTAGCAAGAATTTCAAATGTAATATGTCCTAAATAAACTGCATGCCATGCTCCCATCCCCCCCTCGCCCTTCAGAAAAACCTTCCAATGATAGAAAATATCAATATCATTTTTCTAGCTGTTTAAGCCAACAACCTAAGATTCATTCTTAATTTCTCTCTTGTCACATCCAGAGTTAGCATGACAATATCCTGTTATATCTACTTTCAAAGTATATCCTAAAATTATGCTACTTTTGTTGGTATTATTGAATTCCCAAGGTAGGCATGAAATTCAAGTTCTCACTGTGAAGCTATGTTGAATAAATCAAGGTATTTTCCCTCAAGAGGTAACTGATGAAAGAATGGAGAAAGGTATGTGATAATAGATAGTAATAAAATGCTATACCAGTAGATGTTCAGCGAAAACAAAGGTTACTAGTCAGTTTTCATAGTGCTAGTGACTTTTTAACTTAACTTTGAAAAAGAGTCAAGTATTGTATAGGTAAAGATAGGAGAGAAACTCTTCTAGCCTGTGCAAACAGCATGAGTAAAGGCAAAGATGAATTTGGCATTTAGTGTGCTTGAGAAATACTGAATGATTCAATGTGATTAAGTGATAAGGTATATGTGATAAGTTGAAGCTGTTAAAGTAGATTAGGAGTTAATTGAAAAATCTAGAAGGTATTATGCTAAGTGAAATAAGAGAGAGAATGGCAAATACCATATGATTTCTTATGTGGAATCCAAGAACAAAATAGGTAAGTAAACAAAACAGAAACAGACTGACAGATATAGAAAACAAACTGAGGGTTGCCAGACCTGGTGGAAAAAAGTGAAGAAACTAAGTATGAATTGGTAATTACAAAATAGTCATGGGGATGTAAAGTAAAGCATAGGTAATATAGTCAATAATATAGTAATAACTATGTATGTTACCAAAAGGGTGCCAGAATTATGAGGCGGATCACTTCATACATTATGTAGTTGTCTGGCCACTAGGCTGTACACCTGAAACTAATATAAAATAGTATTGAATGTTAACTGCAACTGAAAATTAAAAGAGAGAGAGAGAGAGAGAGAGAGAGAGAGAGAGAGAGAGAGAGAGAGAGAGAAGGGGAGGGAGGGAGAGAAAGAGTGTATTGTTGAAATACTGGTCAACAAGTAATAAAGAAAATGGTTTTGTGGATAGGTGAGAGTAATTGAGTAGGCTATATCTTTTTAAGAAATAAATCAACATGCTTGCTATTCATAAATGCCGATACCCTCATATTATACTTGTTTGTGTCTAGGTTGCTTCCAAATCTCATATTTTTTGCTGACTTACTATCACTTTACTTGTGATTAGCTCATTTCTATCTTACCTTTCAGTGTCATATTTTTATATGATTAGTTTCCATTTTTGACCTACCATTGTTTTTCAAACCCTTTCCTGGCAATAGCCCCTAAAATTCAACAAGAACTATCTCTATCTTTAATGCCACAAGGATATCAAAGAAACCAAGGGATTTTTACATTATTGTACAAACAGAATGTATTTCATAAAATAGATGAAGATATTTTTATAGTCTTTCTGGGGCTGAATTATTTATTCCTGAAATTTATAATGTGAAATTCATACCCTTTTTCAACTGTCAACTCTGAGAGCTATCATATAAATTGTGCACTACTGTTGGAAGAGATTGTTAACTTTCTTTCAAAGTAACATCTAAACTAACCATATATTTGGAGAGAATTCAAATTCCTGAGCTAAAGTTAAAAAATAGTAATCTAAATAAACTTGGTCTTTTACTTTATCAAGTCTCATCTTTCGGGTATATTTTGGTATTCAAATGCTTTGATTTTCCTATTAACAGAAAGGTTTAATAGTAACTTTTTTCTTTTTCTTTTTCTTTTTACATATTTTTATTGATTTCAGAGAGAAAAGGACAGGGAGAAAAAGAGAGAAACATCAATGATGAGTGAGAAATTGATTGGCTGCCTCCTGTACACCGCCTATTGGGGATCAAGCCTGCAACCCTGGCATGTGGCCCTGACTGGAATCGAACCAGGGACCTTTCAGTCTGCACGCTGATGCTCTGCCCACTGAGCCAAATTGGCCAGGGCTAATAGTAACATTTTAAGGAGACATATACAATATTTCTAGAATTTGAAGATTTTTATTTGCAAAAGGATACATATTGGTTTTAATGTTAACCATTCTAGATTCCACATTATAAAAAGACTATAGGCCAGGTGCATAATAATTCATGCACTGGAGGGTCCCTCAGCCTGGCCTGCCCCCTCACAGTCTGGGAGCCCTCAGGGGCGGAAGGCAAACCAAAGATCAGGGGAAGGCAACGCCCCCACCATACCTCTGCTGCTGCCACTGCTGGCAGCGCAAGCCTTGGCTGGCCCTGGTTAACTGAGCCCCAGGTGGCCCTGGGCAGCCACCATCTGAGGCTTGCCTGTGCCTTGGGCTGGCCATAGGTAGCTGGGCAGCTGACATCCAAGGCTTGCCTGCACCTTGGGCAGCCACTGGGAGCCTGGGGGACTGTGTGCTGCCATCTTGTGGCTGTGGGTGCTGCCATATTGAGGGCATGGCAGTCAATTAACATATTCCCTCCTTATTGGCTGTGGGCACCTCCATATTTGTGAGGGTGTGACAGTCAATTAGCATATTCCCTCTTTATCAGATAGGACAGATGTCTACTGTATTGACATCACATCTAAAATAAAAGTGCACCGGCTTATATAATAAAGTTCTGGCTTTAATTAAGAATGTGATTAGATAGTAGAGTCACTATCTGAAATAGTCAGTGAAAGCACTCATACATTAAAAGGAAACACATATTCAAATTAGAAGAATACAAACTCATACATCAAACACAATAATATACAATGACAGGTAATACAGAAGGGGCTATTGACCAGTTTAACCAGTGAGACTGAAGAACATTTGATAGTGGTAATCTTTGAACAGGGTTCTTAAGCTTTTGTGTGTGTGATGTAGGACTGTAGGCAAAACAGGAATATGTGAAAAAACATGTGGCATATTTAGGAAAAATAAATAGTTAAGTATTTATAGTACAAGATGTATTGAGAGAAGTCTATGGACATGAGCTAGATGTGAATCAGCAAGTCTGAGCATTATATGCCAGAAAGAAGAATTTTAACATCATCCCATAAGCAATAAAAAAAACAAAAAAATTAAGAGTTTTAAACAATGAATAATTTAACTAAATTTGTGTTCCTTCTTAGGGTAGAGGCAGAGGTGGAGGTGGAAAAATCTGGGAAGACAATAGGCCAGGTAGAACATCAATTTTTTTGGCATACATTGCCAAAATAATCTGGAAGATATACTGCAATTTGTAAATATTTGTTGAACATGCATGTGGTTAAAGATAAAACTGACACATGACAAGTCTTTCAAATAAGCAAATTTGGTACATGATGGTATGATTGATAAAACAAGATTAAGTAGGATTTGTGTTAATGTATATGGCACAAAAATAGGATAAAGTAGGAAGAGAGAGTGAATAAACACTAAGGTAATATGTTTTGTTTTGTTTTAAGATACTTTTGGTAAGTTTCCTAATTTATAAGTAGTAGGGTAAATTTTGTTTAATAGTAAAATATTGCTCAGTAGAATCTATTATAGTATTTACATCTATCATAGCATTCTTTAGATATAAGCACAGAGCTGTAGAATTTGTAAGTAAATGAAAATTTAAAGAAATAATAAGGTTTTATCAGCATTTGAGTTATACTGCCACCACATGCAATCTTTGTGCCATTGGTCAAATAATTGTTTTGGTCAGTTTTGTTGTCCTTAAAAGATAAAGGGATAAAAAACATCACAGATAACCTCTGGCCTGTTTCTTTAGCAGAGAATAAGTACTCATAGGTAATATTTACTTTTCATATTAGAAAACACAGTGAAAGATTTCTCAAACATTTATTTGTATTTCCTGGGACACAGCTAAATTGTAGTATGAGGATAAAATTGTCTCTACTGGAGAAAACAACAACAACAATAAAACATATCCAAGTTTCGTTGGCAATTAGCTTTTACTATTTTCGAAACTATAAATTTCTTACAACAAAACTATTTCAGTGAGCACTCCATCACAACCAATTCCTTAAAAATGTCAATTTCAACTTTAGCCTTTTCTTGTTTCTTGCTTTTCCATAGTATTATTTTATACATATGTATGCCTCATTATTTCTACAATCCCTCCGAGCTTCATTCCCTAGATTCATGATCTTTGTTTTCTTTCTCTTTCTCTTTTAACAAGATTCTGTAAATCTTTATAGCTGTGACTTATCCACACTTCCTTTCTCATAATCCTTGCCAATTGGCTCCAAAAGTGTTTCTCTGTGCTGCACTCAGAGATCATGCCTGGCTGTGCCTCAAAATATGAAATTCTCACTGCAAAATATATGTTAAGTGTTTGGTGGTCAAGAATATATTTTGTTATCGAAATGAAATTCGTAAACTGTACACCCAGTCATTACTGGAGAAAGCTGATTATATTAAGTTCATCTACTTCTTAAAAACTATTATTATTTTTATTTGTAAATAATTTGTTTAATTTGCTGAAGATAACTACAAGAAATAAATGTGTATATCAATGTTCCCAACTCTGCTTGACTCAATGGCTCCTTTTAAAAAACAAATACACCATAACTATAACTCTATTCTGAAATTAAATTAAGTGATAATATAGCCATTAAATATTTTCTGATTAATTAAACATTAATTTTAATAGAAAAATAAAAATAGAGCCTACATAATTTTTAAACAATAGTTGTGTCCACTTTAATAAAATGGATAATAAAAGATAAATAATTTATAATTAAATGTTATGAAATTTAATATATAATGCACACTGGAAAACAAAATAAAGTGCCTCCATATTTGTACATAACTGGACTTTATGAAAAGTATTATTAGAAGCAATTCTAATAAAACAAGTTCAATATTATTGTAGAATAAGAAGTGTTGTTTCAGTAAGCTACTAAATGAGCCAGGCTTTGCTGTATTTGGTAAGAGAAAGAGGAAAAATAGTTACAATTTAAGAAGAAATAAAATGTTAGAGCAGGTTAAGGACTTTTAAAGGGAAGAAACCAAGAAATATTATGTCGTTAATGACTTTATTGATACTTTTGGTGTCTATGTAATTTTCTATGTTATAGCATAGCATGCAAATGGTACAGAAAACAAATCTGTCTTAAATTCTCATCACCTGTCAATACATATATTCAGACTCTAGAATTTGAAAAAAAAAAAAAATCCAAAAGAAAATATATCTTAATTGATGAAGAGTAATAGAAGAAGAATTTGAAAGAAAAATAAGTTAAGAAGCTTTAGGAAGCAAAGTCCTCTGTAGAGATCATCAGAAGATTCAAGTAGGCAAGTACAAACAAAGATTTAAATGTGTAATGGTCACATATATTTTAATATTATAGTTGTTAAATATATATAATATGAAGAATTTTACCAACTAGTATTTACATTTCTTGTATATCTTAATAGTATTTTGCTCAAATTTATTAAAATTGTGGTTCATATTTAAATGAGATTTGATGGATAACTTATGAAGATATTCAAAGACATAATTGAGAGAATTTTTCATTTTGTGAGGCCACCCCATTAATTCTAGTGGTTCTCCTACAATAACTGAAGCAACAAAAATGCTCCTGCATATTTCAAAAATGCTTTCAGGAGAGGGACAGGATCACCCAAATTTAGAACATAGGTAGCTATGTGTTATCTTCAGGTCCTTCCTGAGACTTACATCGATACTAGAGGCCCAGTGCATGAATTCATGCACGGGTGGGGTTCCTCAGCCTGGCTGGTGATCAGGGCTGATCAGGTCTGTCTCGCTCAGTCCCGATTGAGCCGGCCAGTCAGGGACAGCACGAAGGAACGACTGTGGGAGGTTGGCTGGCTGTGAGAGGTTGGCTATGGGTGCACACTAATCACCAGGGAGCAGCTCCTACATTGAGTGTGTGCCCCCTGATGGTCACTGCCATAGCTACTGGCAGGTCATATGGTTGTCTGGTCATATCAGTTGCTTGGGCTTTTGTATATATAGATAACATAGGAACTTGGTTTTGAAGAACACAGACAATGTAAAGGAATCTAATTATTATAAAGAAGCAAGGAAATGTGATTTTCTAAAACCAGGTATGTAGGTTTTGAACCCCAAATTCCCAACTTACACAATCTATGATATTAGGTTAATTATCCTTACTCATGCTCTGTTTTAGGGTGACCCACCATCCTGGTTTGCCTGAAATTTTTCTGGTTTTAACACTAAAAGTCCCATGAGACAAAAAAACACTCCGGTCCTAAGTAAGGTATGCTAATTTACCCATTTGGCAAAAAAAACTATGCTTATAAAGCTTTTATGAAATTGAGTCTTAAATGAGAAAATATTTCGATATCATTTAACACAATCTAGCACATACAGAGTAAAGCCCACTAAGTTATAAATATTATTATTATTTGATCTCAAAGAGGCAATGGAATAAAATAACCTGGAAGTTAAATATATAATTTCAAAGCTAAAATTTTAATTTACATTTTACTGTACACCTTAGCTTAGCAATAATAACAAAAGAACAAAAATAGTAAGTGATAATTAATGAGTATTCTTATATATAATAGAAAGTTTGTTTAGGGTTTAAATATTTAATTTACTTTTATAATTTTCTTATTTTTCTTATTAAGAAAATAAACTTAGAAGTGTTAATGATTGCCAAAGCTCAAACGGTTAGAAAACAGAGAAATAGGACACAAACCTCCAAATGATCTGACTCCCCAATTCTTTGCTTTTAAGTATCCTGCTCAATGATCTCTTTTAATGAAGGTAAATGAAATTATGAAGGTATTGACATGAAGACCCAATGTCTTACATTATAGACTAAAATGTCCAGCTTCCACATTGCACTAAATTAGACATTTATAGTATGTGTTATGTACCTTGCTGGTGAGCTTGAAAAAAGAGAAAGCAAGATACAGGTGCAGAATCATCATATAGAATGCGAGAGGATCCAATGATTCTTAGATAGTATCAATTAAATCCATGTTTATAGTCCAGAGTCTGTGACAGTCAGTTGAGTGGGTTTAAATTATTGATAGATTCCACAGAGGGGAGAAGGAAAGTGATATAGGGTGGAGAAAGCATCCAATAAGGAATGCATGATCATAACCATTATCACTAGGCAACTGGAGCCATACCCTGCTGTGGAACTCATGGAATCAGTGAAGAACATGCACCTTAGAGTTACCCAGCCAACAGTGAGTGAGCTGGAGTATTAATGCACCAACTACCTTCAGAAAGTAGCCCCTAGCAGATATTTATTTTCTAGTATTTTCCTTCCAGGGCAGGCGTCAGCCACCAGAGAGAGCCCTCAGACAACTGAAAATAGGTCAGGACTCACTAATACAACTCAAAGAATATAGGCAGACAACAACAGTTACTGCTCTACTATGGTAGTCTACTTATATTTTCTTTTCTTTTGTTTCAAAAAAATTTCATTGATTTTTTTTTTAGAGAGGAGGCAGAGGGAGAGATAAACATTGAGGTGAGAGCAAAACATCAATCAGCTCCCTTCTACACAATTATATGAGATTGAGCCAGAAACTTAGGTATAAGTCCTGACTTGAAATCAAACCAGCAACCTTTCAGTACATAGAATGATGCCCAAATATTAGGCAACATTGGCCAAGGCCTATTTATATTTTCTTGATGTTACTGATATATAAACATAGGTAAATCTATTATATTATCTATTTGTCACAGATACTAAAGTATTTGGAGCTTCTATGTCCTGCTGAAGCTGTCCAGTCTTTATTAAGTTCCTTCATTTTCTTTCTCTACTTGTAGAACTCAGATTCTAAAAAACTGTCTTGAGTCCAACCTTTTGTGTCCTTCTCTTAGATCCTTCAAAAAAAAGAAATTTCTTTCTCATCTATATTTTTTTAGTATGTATTCATGTCTTTCTACTTTCTACTTTATCAAAACATATTAATATTGTCTGTTTCTAAATCATCCAGAAGCTACCTGTCAATTTTGAATTTAAGAAGTTTCAAAATACTATTTTTATGCATTTTCAATTTGTGATTACTTATCAGTACTTATATGCGCTCAATAAAAGTCAAACTGGAACAAAACATGATCATATTAACCTTCGAAATCACAAAAGTTGATCAAATATCTTGAACACTAACATAAAGTTATATGCAATAAATACTTACTATGACATTTTTCTAATTTATAAATATTTATATGAGATTAATTCCAGAACACTTTACCCTGAGTCCTAATTATATAGAGAAAATAATTCACAGGCTATATCTGGGAATTATTCCTCAGGTTAATTTTTTTGTAAATGTTTAGCTTTAATAGTCTAATATAGGCAGATATTTTGGGATTTTCTTTGAAATTCTTCAGGATAAATAATTTAAAAGCCTGAAGAATTCTAGGGAAATATTCTGAGCTTATTTTTTCATAACTTTTGACAAATTTTTACACAGCAAATCAGAGTTGCATTTTGTGATTCTTATGACAATTTAATTCACAAGTGATCAACCTAGTATTGATCAAAGGTAATAAAAATCACAATAACTTTCTGCTTCATTAATCAAGTAATTTTTCTGCAAATAAATCAGCAGATTATTTAAAATCTATGATTAAATTGCATTACTATTTGCCTAATTATCTTTCAAATTGAAACTTGATAGTATTTCAGAGTTTATACCCAAAGTTTATATACAATTGCTACGGGCAGGTTTATGCTTGTTACCTAAGTATACCCATGAAAAACAGATATAACACTAAGGAAGATAGAAACTATCACGTTTTGGCTAATATAATAACCATACAAATGGATTTTATTTAAAATAAAAGGTGGTAGAATGTGTAGCCAGAAAAATCTAAATTCATGATAGCACACCATCACTTTCATTTTACAAATAAGGCAAATGATGGTCCAAGAAGAGTAATTCTTCTAATATTTAAAAGCTATAAATAAATATATTCAAAATTTTCTGGTTTACAATTCACATGTATTTCATGAGGGGGTGATAGGTAAAATCCTCCTGCCCTTTTCTTAAATTCAACCATTTAAGAAATCAATTAGAGGCAATGATAAGTGGCAGCCAAAGTGTGCTATCATGGATATAACACTGATCCAATAACCCTCTCTTCCTCCCCGAGGAGGAAGCAGGAATAAGGGGCAGGAAGTGTTAACTAAAATTATTGCTCTAATGGTTCTCAAACAATTAGTCTCATTACTCCTTTAGATTATTAAAATTACTAGGTATCCCAAATAATTTTTATTTAAGTAGATTCAATCCATTTACTCATTCAAAATTATCACTTAATCAAATGGGTGAGAAAGAAAGAATAAATAAAGGTAGAGCGAAGCAAATAAAGAAGAAAAAGAGAAGAAAAAAAGAATAAAAGAAAGGGAGGGAGGAGGTAGGCTTACCAAGTGATAGATACTATGAGGGATATTACAGGGGGTGGAAGTCCAATTTTAAATAAAGAAAAGGTTTTCTAACAAAACATTTAAACGAAGACCTGAATCAGGACAAGGATCCGCTATATAAAAACCTAAGGGAAAAGAATTCCAGGCAGAGGAATGAGAATCTGGTACATAAAGGATGTGCTTGGCCACTTTAAGATTTCTGGATTTCATCGTGAGTGTAATAAGTGACCATTGGAGAGTTTAGAGGGAAATTGTAAGATGCCAAGGGAAGATGCAGGGAAGTACTTAGGAGGCTATTAAAATACAGGAGAGAAGATTGTGGCTTGGGCCCCAATGATAGCCATGGAGATGATCAGAAGAGGTAAGATTCTGCATATATTTTTATTATAATGCTCACAGGATTTGCTGAAAGTTTTGATGTGAGGTGTGGAAGAAATAGAGAAGTCAGGAGTGAATCATGAGCCTCAGGAAACTTATAAAGAGGGGGAAAGAAAAAAACGGAATGAGTTCAAGCAAGATGGACTTACACTTAGTAGCATAATATCTTTGAAATTGTATTCCAAGACAGAGAGTGTCAGGCAATTTGCAGACAGTTAAACGTTCGAAACAGCTGCTGTGCAAAACTTGATATGGAAATGGGATAAAAAAATCCCCCACTACTTTCTGAACTCTTGCAACCTCCTCACCACTTTAGGGAGCATGCAGAGTCTCTTGATTGAAATCTCAGAATTACTACTCACACAATTCTGGGTTAACTGCAACCAATACACCCACATCCTTCAACAGTTTCTGCCATGCTCAACGTCAGGAAACTCACAAGAGGCTTCTGTTCATAGATACAAACTAAACTATTTACCTGGATTTCTGGCTTTTGCCTTCTGCCCCATAGCAGAAACCAGTTTCTTATGGAGCAAATAACTGCCTTCTGATATACTCCCAGAAAGTCCTTAAATCTAGGGAACAAAATGTATCGACCCATATAAAACAGTCAAAATGACAATAACTTTTAGTCAAATACATGTCAGTATTCATTTATTTGTGTGCTATATGACATGATTTTTATGGTTGGAGTGTGGTGTACAAGACTTTTTCTCCCAGAGTGTTAGATATGAATATATATGGAAATTATGGTTGAACTTTATAGAGGATTTGACTATAGTTACTGCTGTTCATGTAGCTCAGTCATCTTCTAGTATGCATTGCTTCTGGACTCTTCTCCCTTTTTCTAGGTTTATCCCATTTTTATCTTGATGTTAAAGCCCTACCAGTGTGTATTCTTTTTTAAATTTCTGAATGTGCACATTTAGATTTTAAAATATTTGCATTTCTTGCCTTTTCGTGTCTTTATTAATTTTGTTACTTGTTTTATCTGTTCATTCTGCTGATCTACCAAGATTTAAAAAAAAACAACACACCTTAATCTTGGTTTAGTCATTCTTTCTGTGAATAGTATACTTTTTTTGTTGTTTTAGCTGATTGGTAATGCCATTATTTCACCCTGACTCTTGAAGCACTGACTTCTGTATAAAAGTTATCTAGATTAATAGTTACCGTCTATGAGCACTTTGAAGATACTTTCCCATTGTCTTCTGTGGTGTGTTGCTTATGAGAAATTTGCTGTAACTCTATCATCCATTACTTTATTCATAAACAGTCTGCTTTTTTGATGCCTTTAAGATTTTTAAAACAACATTTTTGCAGTATAACTATCATGTGTCCAGATATGGATTTTTAAGTATTTTCCTGTTCAAGATTACATGTGATCCTTCAAAATTTGAACACTTATATCAAATTCAAAGCATAGCTTCCATTCTAAAAAAAAAATTCAACCTTCATTACTTGGAATGATCTCTTTCTCCCTCCCTTTCTCTTGTTTGCTTCTATAACTCCTACATTTTCTTTTTATTTTCCATCTCTTTATTGTGCTGATTCCTGGATAACTTCCTCAAATATATTTTATCATTAACAAAATCTCTTCATTATTATCTATTCTACTTTTTAGTCCATCCATTGAGTACAATTGTTATAATTAAAATATATTTTATTCCCAGAATTTCTATTTGTTTTATTTACATAACTGACCATTTGTTGTGTAGTCATTTTATATCATTCTTTCCTTCATCATTTTCAAGTATTTTAAACATGATATTTCTAAGCTTTTAGATTATTATTTCTAGATCTGGTATTTAAATTATTCCTATTACTCTAATTTTCTCAGCTCAATGATTTCATGTTTGCTTAAGCTCTATTATTTGTCTTCTAATTTTGAGTTTATCTGAGAGTGGGTTGAGATATTCTGTAGAAACTGTGTCTTTGTTGTAATACTATTCATCAGAGCACTGTTGTATTCATGTTTAATGGGAGACTAATGGATTATCCAGGGTTTATATCTGTTTTCATGTCAATGTCTTGGATAATATGAATTTATTCTCATGTCCATGAATGATCCAACTTTGACACTGCAACGTAGTCACAGGTGAATTCTTATTCTACTCTAGATCTCAACAAATGGCATGCTTCTTAGTAGTATACAGAGCCATATTTCTAAATGTCTATTTCGTGAGTAGTACATTAACTTGGGTTGCTACCTGTATTACTGAAGCTCAGTTACAGATCCCTTCTTCACACAGATTTGAAGCTTCAATTTCTCTCTCCAAAGATTTTGAATCCCTATATTCTCATGGCTATATTAACTTTCCGAATTCTATTATCCATTCGTCTTCAGCAACCTTTTAACATTGTCTTTGAGTTAACTTTTAATTTCTGATATTTGAGAACTTATCATTTTTTAGCTTAGAGATATATTTACTAAATTATTTTAATACACACTCTGTTAGCATAGAATACTAAGTGTTTTGATGATGTTGTGAGGTAAAATGATCCCGATCAGGCTATTTCATATAAGGTAGTGCCAACATATTAGGAGAGAAATTATCAGTTAGATTCTTTGGATTTTTAAATTTGAGAAAGAAGAGAAATTGGTCATGATTATGTTAATATTTTTGTAAATGGGTGACCTAAAATAGGAAACACATGGGAAGACTTAAGTTGGGGAGATTACAATAGATTCAGGGCTAGCATGTTAGCTCTGTTCCCCGAAGTTTTTAGGGATGCAGTTCCTTTGGGGTGATTACTTCCCACTTATAAGGTGTACAGCTTGTCCTCATGATGCATGGAAACCATAGATTAGACAGCAGGACTGGGGAAGAAAGGAAGAGAAAGTCAAAGGGGTATGAGGAAAATGTCATTTAAGGGGAAGTTCGAATACTCTGTCACAACACTATTTATATTCATGCCATTGGCACCAAACTAGTCACATGGCAGTCACTTGGAACAAGGAAGTGTGAAAAAGAGAAGATTTGCTTTGGGAGGTCATGTGCTCATCTAAAAAGCAAAGATTTTTATCCTGGGAGAAGGAGAAACAGTTGCTTGGTTCAGTCATCAATCTCTATCACACAGGGGACAGAGTAATTGCTTTTATGTACCTGCCTTAAAAATAACAGTGAGCCTTAAAATGTCATGTTCACCATCAGGAACTGTGGGGAAGAGTTAGTATGAATTATTCTAACATTTAGGAAAAACGATCACCTAAGTGAAAGCGAGGTGATGCAGAGTCTCAGAGAAAGGAGTGTGCCACTAATATACTGTTATTAATTTAAAAAATATTCTGTCACCAGCTAATTGCAAAAGCTTTTGAAGAATGTCAAAGTTTCAGGAAACACAAAGTTATAGGGAGAGGAAAGTGGATGTTCTCACAGATATTACATTTCATTATCTTAATCGTATTGGGTGGCACCCAAGAAAGTATATTTCCTTTTTAATTTGTTAAGGCAAAGAAGCCAGGTCCATGGAAAATTGCTCCCGACTCAACTCATCCTGAGATAAATATTCTGTAAAGCAGGAAAACATTTATACTTTGAAGCATTAAATTACAGACATATGCATTGCACACGCACAAGAAATGTAAATTGGTATAGGAAAATGTATTTCAAAACATGTAAGAACTTATTTTTCATTTCTATATCATTATGCTTAAGTATCTCTCTCCCCTAATCCTCTGTCATCCTCTACCTACAATTTCTTTAGGACTGGATTTCTTTAAAAGATAACTTCCATTTCCATTTCCATATCCTTATCTATCATTTATTTCTGAGTTTGTAATCTGGAATCTTATTTACCACTGCACTACATCAGCTCTCACAGACTTACCATTAATAATCAAACTGACCTGATATTGATTTTGACTTTATTTTACAAGAAAACTGCAAATATTTGATACTGATCACCCTTCCTCATTTATTCTTAAAATCTGATCCTTCTACATATAACTTCTCCATCTCACTTGTTGGCAACTCCATTATTTTAGTTGCTTGGAGCAAATCTAGGTCATCCTAGATTGTTCTTTTTCTTACACACCGATCCTAAGCCATCAATAACTTCCATTGGTTCCACCTCCACATGTCACTATCTCCACAGAAGCTAGGCTGGTCCATGCAACAATCCCTCTCCCCTGGTTTATTGCAAGAGCTGCCAATCTGGTCTGGAATATCTTTCTTTTCTTTTTTTCTCTTCATCCTAACATGTAACTTAGCCCTCAATGTGAATCTTTCATTCTCTTTTCATACCACTGAGGTGGCTCCCAATTATCCTCTGAGCATAAACCAAAGTCTGTACATTGGTCTACATTGCCTGCAACCCCTGCAACACCTACCCTTGCTCCTGTTGCCTCTCTACCAACACCCTTACATCATGTTCAGTGAGTCAACAGGCCTACTTGCTACTATTAAGACATTGTTTTAGATGAGTATATTTAGAAAGCTGATTCTGAATGCATGGGGAAAAGGAAAACATTGACCTCAGAAAATGCTAAGTGCAGAAGGTGTCAGAAACAACCAGAACAAATCTGCAATGCTACCATGCTCTTCTCTCAACATTTTTTTCTCTTGCCATGTTGTCTTCATTTTCTCAATAGGCTCAACCCATGGAGCTAGATCACTTAAAAATGACTGCTCTGGTGCTTAGATATATCACAATGGCACAAAGGAAGATGGGGATTGACAATGACTGGTATTCCGTTGTCAGAATTTATAGTTAACTGATGAGAATGGTCCAGGTGATCTTGTGTTGCCAGCAGTTCTAATATACTGTATAAAGCTAACATCAGATGCAATACTAAGCATAATGTCTGGGTTTATAAGGCTTGGATTTTAGCCAAAAAAATATCATACTAGTTTTTAGAATTCAAAAGTTTATTGCTCTCATGTAGGGGCTATTATGTAATAACATTTCAAAATATAGGATTGGTTGAATTTGTTTCTCTTTGTGGTTCCTACTTAAAAGTCTTATCACCAAGGGACTCTGCATGGTTAGAATCTGAAGTAGCTAGACACCACCAAGAGATCTAATCCAAATACTGCGCATGGAATTGTGGTTTCATAGCACACACCAAGAAGTGGTTTAATATTATGTTTGAAAAGTACGCATAGATGTCAGGTTGTTATATAGTTTACATAGAAGTTCATATGGTTTTACTGGGCTCCCTTAAACTGAATACAGAAAATAAAGGAAAAGTGAGTTGATTAAAAATATGCACAAGAATAAGCTATTTTCATATATAACAAAAAAGGATTTCTGAATATTTTCACTGACTCTGTGTGTGTGTGTGTGTGTGTGTGTGTGTGTAGTGTACATATATGAATATGCTTTCACAACTGCATGTATATATATTTAAAACCTCATAGGTGCTAATGGCTTCCACTGAGAGAGTTGTAAATGTCAGGGTGTCAACTTCTTGTGACTCACTACACACATGATGGTTGCAATTAGATAATCATACTGCTGAGTATAACAGGTTTCAGTGTGAAAGTTAAAATCTTAATAATAACAGTAGCCTTGTGTTGATTATTTCATTGGGTATTTTAGATAAGTCTAATTTCAATAATGATAAATATCAACCAGATTATTATTATATTTTTATTTATGTAGCAATTTGTCGTCGCATCTATTTCCAAATGCAAAAATGCACAGGGAAGGAGGGTCAAAACTGGTTTATTCACTATTTACTCAAGATCCTAGAACACAGCCTCTGACTCAATAAATATCTGGAGAGTGAATGACCTTCCATAATATAGCTAATTAACCTATGATTTAGTAAGTAGCTTGCTCAGAGACCCATGGCCAGTAAGTAATAGATAGAGAATTAAAATTCAGATAAAATTGAACCAAAAATTAATGCCTCCTCTTTCCTACATCAACTTAAAAAAAAATATTGTGGTAAAATTTTAACATTTTGAACTGTATACTTTCATGGTATTTAATACATTCGCAATTATGTGAAATGATCAACAATTTCTAATTCCAAAACATCTTATCACGTGAAAAGGAAATCCATCCCACTAAGCAGTCACTCTCCATTCCCGCTCCCCAAGCTTCTGACACAAATCTGCTTTCTTTCTCTATAAATTTATCTATTCTGGCTTTTTTCACTCAGCAAAACACTTTCAACGTTCTTCCATTTCGCCCACTTATCTGTACTTCATTCACTTTAAAGACTGAATAATATCTCATTGTATAGATGTATCACATTCTGTTTATTTGTTTATCAATCTGTGGACATTTGGGTTGTTTCTACCTTTAATTATTGTGACAGACATTCATGTAAAGTTTTTAAACACCTTTTTACAATTCTTTTGGGTATATACCCAAGAGTACAATTTCTGAGTCATATGGTAATTTTATGTTTAACATATTGAGAGATCATCACACTATTTTAAAAAGTGATGGCACAATTTTTATTCCCACTGATAATGTATGAGGGTTATAATTTCTCCACATCCTCACCAACATTTATTTTATTTTATTTATTTTTTTAAAGTACAACAACTATCCTAGTGGTTTTAAAGTGGTATTTCATTGTGGATTTGATTTGAATTTTCCTAATAACTAATAATACCACAGAACATCTTTTGATGTGTTTGTTGAACATTTGTATAACTTCTTTGGAGAAATATCTACACATGTTTATTAATAATTTTTAAATTGGGTTATTTTATTTTCATTTTTTAATATAATTTGTTGATTTCAGAGAGGTTGGGAGAGGGAGAGACATATAAGAAATATCAATAATAAGAGAGAATCATTGATCAGCTGCTTCCTGCACTCCCTGCTTTGGGGATTGAATCCTGACCTCCAGTTTCATAGGTCAATGCTCAACGACTGAGCCAAGCTGGCCAGGCTCTTTTTGTTTTTGAGATGCAAGAGTCCCTTTATATTCTGGGTACAAGACTTTTGGTGGTACATAATTTTAAAAATCTCCTTCTGTATGTTGACTTTCCACCCTTTTGATAATGGCATTTTATGCACAAAATTATTTTTAATTTCTTCCCTTTTTAAATTTTTGTGTCATAGCTATCAATCCATTGCAGTGTCAAATACACACAATAGGACAATAGTAGTCTCTTCAATAAATGATGTTGAGAGAATGATATCCAGATGCAAATTAATTAAATTTTATAACGTGCGCACACAACTGAAACTATAAATCTTCCTGAAGAAAATGTAGGAAATGTCGGTAAGAAGCTTCTTAACATTGGTTTTGAAAATGATTTTGTGGATTTGACACCCAAAGCACATGCAACAAATTAAGAGAGAGAGAGAGAGAGAAGTGAAACTATATCAAATCAAAAAAGCATCTGCCCAGCATAGGAAACAATCAAGCAGAGTGTAAAGGCAATCTACAGAATGGGAGAAAGTATTTGCAAACCATATGTCTGATAAGGGGTTAATTTTCAAAAGATACATGAATCTCCTACAACTACTACAACTAGTTACCGCAGAAACAAACAACATGATTTTTTAAATGGAGAAAGGACCTAAATAGACATTGTTCCAAAGAAAATGTGCAAATGGGCACCAGGTATATGAAACGATTCCCAATATCACTAATGAACAGGAAAAAGCAGGTCTAAACCACCCACACTCATAAGGATGGCCACTATCAGAAGGATAGACAATAAGTGATGGAGAGCAATGGAATCCTCATTGGTGGAAAATAGGATGGAGGTTCCTCAAAAAATAAAAAATGGACTACACTGTGACCCAGCAATGCCTTTTCTGAAGATATATTTACAATACAAAAACTGAAATCAGGATTTCAAAGAAATAACTGCACCCTCATATTCATTACAGCATTATTTTACAATAGTCAAGATACAGAAAGAATCCACATGTCCATCAGCTTATAAATGGGAAAAGAAAATGTGGTGTATACATACAATGTAATACTATTCAGCATCAAAAAAGAAGGGAATCCTACCATGTGCAACCACATGGATAAAACTATAGGATATTATGCTCAGTGAAACAAGCCAGTCACATAAAGGCAAATACTTTATTATTCCCCTTTTATGAGGTATCCAAAACAGTCAAACTCAAAAGAGCAGAGAATAGAATGGCAATTGCCAGAGGCTAGAAGATGGGGGAAATAAGAAATTGATGCTCAGTGGTTACAAAGCTTCAGTTGTGCAAGATGAGTATGTTCCAGTGATCTGTACAAGAGGGTACCTATCCTCTCTAATAAAAGAGAAACATGCAAATTGACCTTACCTTCACTACACCCACAAGCCACGCCTACCAGCCAATCAGGGTGAGTATGCAAATTAACCCAACCAAGATGGTGATTAATTTGCATATCCAGGCCAGAGCAAAGACTGAAGACAGAGTAGAAAGAAGCCAAGAACTGCATAAGGGAGCAAGCTTCAGAGAAGCAAGCAAGCAAGCGGGGTGGCAGAGAAGGCAGGGAAGCAGGCGAGGCAGGGAGTAGGGAAAGAAGCAGGCGGGGCAGCAGAGACCACAGCAGGAAGCCCTATTGCAGGAATCTTCCTACAAGGGGCATCTAGTATTTAATAAGAAATCTTAGGCTACCCTGCTAGTGGTTCTCAACCTGTGGTTAGACTTTTTATTATTTTTCTTTTTCTTTTATAATTATAGTTGAGCCTTTTTAAAAAAATATATATTTTATTGATTTTTTTACAGAGAGGAAGGGAGAGAGATAGAGAGTTAGAAACATCGATGAGAGAGAGTCATCGATCATCTGCCTCTTGCACACTCCCTACTGGGGATATGCCCGCAACCAAGGTACATGCCCTTGGCCGGAATTGAACCCGGGAACCTTCAGTCCCCAAGCCGACGCTCTATCCATTGAGCCAAACCAGTTTTGGCAATTTTTCCTAACTTTTAAATAGCAATGACAAAAACTCAGAAATATTAACATCTGGGCAAAATATTTCCAACGTAGGTATAAAATTTATAAGAGGAAGGCAAAAGAAAATAGAGAATGGGGAACATGTACTAAGCCTAAGCATCTTTTGTTTTTCAAAACATGTTTTCAATAATATGATGATTACTTCTGTACTTTGAAAAATAATTCTGCGTTTTCCCCATTTTTGATTTTTTCATATTTGCAACCTTTTTAGTATTCATATGATAAAGGTTATAATTGAGATAAAGCATAATAATACCTACTTAATACATTATAGTATTACTAGAGTCCTGGTTCATGAAATTCATGCAAGAGCAAGCCTTCCTTCCCCCAGCTGCCTGCACTGGCTTCCCTCTGGCACTTGGGATCTGGGCTTCCCTCACAGCTCTGGCTTCATCCAGAAGGACATCTGGACTAATTAGCATATTATGCTTTTATTATTATAGACTAGAGGTCTGGTGCACAAAATTCATCCACGGGAGGGGGGAAGGAGGAAGGATGCCTCAGCCTGGCCTGCACCCTCTCCAATCCGGGATCCCTTAGGGGATGTCTGATTGTCAGTTGCAGGGATCAGGCCTAAGCTGGCAGTCAGACATCTCTCTTGCAATCCAGGACCACTGACTCCTAACTTCTCACCTACCCCTAACCACTTCTGCCCGCCTGATCACCCCTAACCTCTCTGCCTGCCTGCCTGATCGCCTGCTACAACTGGGAGGATGCTACTGATATCTAGTGCATGGAGGCCAGGGATTTCTATCCCTGTGCCAAAATGGTTGGCAATTAGAAGCATGTGTATAATAAAAAGATAAGCAGAAGGGATAATACACATTTTATTCTTTTTTTTTTTTTTACAACCCGGTGGACTGTGGATAGGCAAACTTTACAAGTAGCCATGCCTTTTATTAACTTGAATTTTATAGAAGTTAACGTACATAGAGAAAAGCACAAAAACCATAAATGTGAAGTTCCAAAAAAATTTCGAAATAAAATAAATCTAGGTATCCAAAACTCCTAAATAATGTTACTAGGACCTTAGTAATATCCTCTTAACTTTGAATATTCAGTCTGGATTCATTTCTCAGTTCTATATTATTCAACTTCATGGCATGATGCCTCTCTACCATTTTTAAAAGCAAACGTATATATTAGTAGCATCTTAAATTAGAAATATTATTAGTAAGTTTAAGGAAAGAGAAAAAGGTAAATTTCAATTTGAAAAAAATATATATTGTACAGCTGAAACCCGTTTGGCTCAGTGGTAGAGTGTCGGTCTGTGGACTAAGGATCCCAGGTTCAATTCCGGTCAAGGGCAAGTACATTGGTTGTGGGCACATCCCCGGTAGGGGGTGTGCAAGAGGCAGCTGGTTGATGATTCTCTCTCATTGACGTTTCTAGCTCTCTATCTCTCTCCCTTCCTCCTCTCTGTAAAATATCAATAAAACATATATTTTTAAATATATAAAAAAAAATTATACCTCCATATTTTATAAACATAAACACTGAAATGTATTTAATCTATTTATAGTTTACGAATTATATTATAGAATACAGCCTGTGCATTTGTATCAATTTCATTCTATTGGTCAAAGTATTTGTGCACTTATCACTTTCATAAATATCAGCCTGTTTCTCTCCAACAAAAAGCTGTATCCATTCCCATTTTCTCCTGCGATATGTAAGCATGCCTTTCTCTCTACAAGGCCACCAGCTATGTTATCATTACATAATATTCCATGATAGCATTACATGCAAACCATGCCCAATTATATTTAAAAATGTCAAAGATATTTGAGTAACAAATATTCGGACCATATAGAAACCATTTATAATCCACTTATTTAAAACAAATGCAAGCATATAGAAGTACAGATAGAACTATGGTTGCCTAAGTATAGAGAAAGTCATGAGAGAAGAAAGGAAAATAGGCAGTGTGGGAGCAGGAGGTCTTAGCACTTTCAGAAATAACTGAAAAAGCGTAAGTAAAATGCTAACAATTTCACCACATACTGAGCAGTAGAAAGGAAGGGCTATCCCAACACAAACTGAGGGAAATTGAAAGGAAGATCTGGAGTTGTATCGGACCTCTCTCTGTAACTCACTGGCTACAGGTTCCTCAGGGAAAGGGGAAGAGGAGGCTAGTGCTGGAAGCCACATTCTGCCAATATTTAGTTTTATACCCGTACCTATATTATGTTATAGAGTAGGGGTGTCGAACTCAATCAGAGAAGGGGCCAAAATCTAAAATCCAGCCTAAATCGCGGGCCAAATGGTTTACTGAACAGTCATAAACTGTCATTGTGATGGAAACGCAGCGGAGCGCAGTGATGACAGCGCGGTGCGGGCCACATTGCAAGGCCTGGCGGGACACATTTGGCCCGCGGGCCTTGTGTTTGACACATGTGTTGTAGAGCATACTTATTAAGACATCTTCGATAAAAATGTATCCAGCTGCAACTTTGTGGTTTTAAACCACGGATATCATAGAAATGGTGCCTCAGCTCTTTTCATCCATTCTCTCAGCAGGATTCATACGAGGCACGCACACATGGAGAGAGATCCCTGGAGGCCAGCACTCCGACATCATGTGTTGCATCAGGTACTAGCTGGAGGCTGGAAAACATTGTTCTCTAGTCAGATCCGTTTGGAGACACAGAAAAACGGAATGGATACAGCCTTTGGCACAATTTTTTAACGATCCATTTGTTGAGCCAGCCATGCAATTCAAGGGCCAACACTCATTGAACACATTTTGTAAAATAATGCCAACATGTAATCAGAGAATGTACAAGAGTATTACAGGAGCACTGCAGACTAATGGGGAAGCAGTATTGATGGGGTTGGAAATAATGCTTGGAAACTAATATTCATAGGAAATACTGATTATTCATAGAAAGAGAGAGGCAGGAGTAGAATTTATATGTTCGGTTTGAAAAGTGCTAGGTCAGTAAAACAGTTCCTTTTGTTTTAATATGTATTATTTATGTAAGGCTATAGAATAATCCCACTCTTTATTTCATAGTTTAAATTATCTTATCCACATATCATGAGTCTACGTTTGAACTTAGTAGTGACAAGGTCAAATGAAACTGATCATTTTGCTTGCAGGGTAGTTACCGTTAATTAAAGCATCACACGGCGCTGCCATGGTTCCCTATTACTGCCATTGATTTTGTGTTATTTGAGATTAGTCTATAAACTCAAATGTCAAGGCTGCCATTAAAATTTAAACATTTATTTCAGGCTGCTAGCTTATATATTAAAGTCATGCTTTGGTATTTATACAAAACACCTACCCAAAATAATAATTTTAATATGTTTAAGTATTAATGTCTACTTATTAAGTGGGAAGTTGGAGGTTTGCTGAGTGAGATTTGGTGTTGGTAACGGGTTGAAGTTCAATGCCACAATAGTGTTTTCTAGAAGTTACTGGTTATACAAAAGGTCTGCATGGCTATTAACCCCTATGTAGAATATATAAAATATTTTCACTGCTAGATATGTTAACTATAACTTTTTACACATTCAAATGCGGTGTTTGGATCTCAGTATTTGTTCATCACTCTAAATGGGTGAACAGCAAGGCTAAGACCTCACACAGGCCCAGGCTTTGACTCCTCAGAATGGGAGCACCTGCACAGTGGACGTGAGAGCGGCAGCTTGTTAACAAAAAGCAAATTTTTTAAAGTCAACATAACAGGTGCCCCTACAATGTCTTAAATTAAAATAAAAACTGTATCCAGTGAAGACTTATTTTGGCAGTTATGCTGCCTAATCAGATCAGAATTCCTGGAATAAATCATTCTTACTAAGATTTTCTTGAAGGGCCAAGCACAACAGATCACCGTCTGATTGCTTTGATGCCTTTTGCAACTAAGGAAGAATATTTTGGATTTGGAGACAAACTCTTATGGAGAGAGATGGCTATTTATACATGATCAGGATCAAAAACAGCAATCCCTATCAACATGAATACTTTTCTACATTTCTACCCTTTTCATGTTACATTCGATTAATTTAATGTGTGTATGTAAGAAGTACTTCCTGAATGTTGACTGCTGGCCTGTTCTTTTTGAGAAATATACACACGAATCAAAAAGGATATATGCACTCCTATGTTCATAGCAGCACAATTCACCATAGTTAAGATTTGGAAACAGCCTAAGTGCCCATCAGCAGATGAGTGGATTAAAAAACTGTGGTACATCTACACAATGGAATACTACACTGCACTAAAAAAGGAGTTCTTACCATTTGCAACAGCATGGATGGAAATGGAGAGCATTATGCTAAGTGAAATAAGCCAGGCAGAGAAAGATAAATATCACATGATCTCACTCATTTGTGGAATATAATGAACAACATAAGCTTATGAACATAAATAGATCCAGAGGCAGAGAAACATCAATCAGAACGTCAAACCTCAAGGAAGGTGGGGGACAGTGAGGGTAAGGTCAACCAAGGGTCTTATATGCATGCATACGAACCTAATCAATGGACACAGGCAACAGGGTGGTAGGGACATGAATGGGGGTTGGGGAATAAAGGGGAATAAGGACACATATGTAATATCCTAATCAATAAATATTTTTTTAAAAAATAAGTATGGTTGGAGTACATATGGTGAGGTAGGAGAAACAAGGCATGAGGTGCTAAAGAATGGGAATGCAGGAGTCAAATCATGCCAGCCATGTTCATAATTTTGCATCTTATACTTAGTGAAAGGAGAGCAGTATGAGTTTTAAGAAGGAGTGACATGATCCAATTAAAATTTATAATGGAATCTGGATGCCTTGGGGGATACTGGAATATTGAAAGGTTAAAAACAACCCAGAAAAACAAGTATCGCAATTAATAAAAAAGCAAAAGATCTGCAAAGACATTTTCCACCCAAGAAGACATATGATGGCAAATAAACACAGAAAAGATGCTTAACAAAATTTGTAATATAAAAATTAAAATTAAAACTACAATGAGATATGATTATACATCCATTAGAAAAGCTAAAAACAAAAATCTGGCAATACCTATGCCAACAGGATGCAGAACAAAAGGAACTCCCATTCAGTGGTGATGGGAATGTAAAATTGTACAGCCACTTTAGAAAATAGAATGCAGGTTGGTTTCCTTTTCTTCTTCTTTTTTTTAATATTATGCATTAGACCTTACACAACACAGCAATCATAAATCTAGGCATTTTTCTAAGTGAGTTGAAAATTTATATTCAAACAAATACCCATATACAGTAAGAAAGTTTATAGCAGCTTTATTTATAGTCACTAAAAACTAAAAGAAAACAAGATGTCTTTCAACAGAGGAATAAATAACCTAATTGCGGTACATGCACAGACTGCAATACCAATGCATCAATAAAAAGAAATGAGTTATTGATTCACTCAAAACCATGGATTTATCTTAAATACATCTTACTAAGTGAAAGAAACTGGACCCAAAGGTTACACACTGCAAGATTCCTTTTATATGACATTCTACAAAAGCCAGCACTACAGATTGGAAAGCAAATCAGGGATAGTCAGAAATCAGGAAGGTAGGGAGGCTGACTACAAATGGAAGAACATTAGAAATTTCAATTGACCGCATGGTTCTGTATGGATGGAGGGTGGGAGGACTTACGACTATACAGTGTATGTTTCTCAAAATCCAAAGTACAATGTATCACAAATGAATTGGGCTGTATTAAAAGTAAACACACACACACACACACACACACACACACACACGAAGCAGTGTAGAATGTGGCAATTGAATCTAACTGTGTTAAATTATATAACACAACTTTCCTGAAAGGATGGGAGAGAGGAGGGCTGACCTAAGCAACACTGAAAAACAATGTTTTCATTAGAAACTGTAAGGGTAGCCACAAAAGAGACTGTTCATGAACAACATGAAGATTAGTCCTGAGAGCTCCAGGAGAAGTGTATTTGGAAAGGCTTTATAGAGTCAAAATATATCATATTTCTAAGGAATAAATATTACATCTCAAAATCCAGTGCATTGGCTAGGCAAAAGCAGATTTATCATTTTAACAGAGCGAAACTACCTTAAAATATACTAAGCACTTTGAATTTGTGCAGTGGTGTGCTTTAATTTGTTACCCAGGTTGATATCTGAGAGGTTGATGCTAACTACATCCAAGTAGGAGGAAATGGAATCAAGGGGAAAATAATCTATCTATCCCCACTGTGCTAGACCCACAGATTGGAATTCGGTAGACGTCTGTTATTCAAGAATTAATCATCAGAAAAGTCAACAACTTGTTTTGAAAGATATTCTGTTACTTTAAGACAGAGAAATTACCCTGAAACTTCAAAGTTAAACCAAATTCTGGATAAATACTTACAATAGAAAACAAAGAACATTCTGCACTACAGAAAGGAAAAAAAAGAAGAGACAAAAGAAAGGGAGAGAGGAAAAATCAAATAAATGTGAGTGAATACAAATGAATCAAGTAAAATATGGTAAACATGAAAGTAAGATGAAGAGAGATAAGGAAAAAATTAAAGCCTATATTAAAAGCAGTAATGAGAAAAGTTAAAATGTAGAGGCTGAATTATCAAACACCAGGTTTTAAATGATCTCGAGATAGAAAAGGAAACAGAATGAATATGTTAAAACAACTAAAGAAATGATAGACATTGAGAGAAATAAGACATCAAACTAAATAAGAGGCAGTCTAAGATATAACTAGATTGAATTTTAAAAGGCAAAAGATGTCATATCACTGGAAGAAAGAACATTACCATTCTTAGGGTTCTTAACTATGTATGAGAAACTTGTAGCAATTTATACTCATACTAGAGATCCGGTGCATGACATGCATGCACTGCAGGTAGGTGGGGGAGTCCCCCACCTCAGCCCAGCCTGAGCCCTCTCTCAGTCCAGGACCCCTCTGGGGATGTCTGCCTGCCAGCTTAGGCTCACTCCCCATAGCCAGTAGTCAGACATCCCCCAAGGGATCCTTAGCACTGCCATGGAGGCGGAGAAGCACCCGCCACTGCCACTGTGCTGACCAGCATGAGCCCAGCTTCTGGTTGAGTAGCATGCCTGTGTTGAGTCTCTGCCCCCTGGTGGTCAGTGTGTGTCATAACAACTAGTAGTACCACTGGTAAAATGCACATAGGTCGATTTGTATATTAGTGTTATATTATATAGGATGAGCAAAACAACATATTATATTTCTGTACCTAAACAACTGTAACAAGTAAGACTTAATATTATGTTTGTCTGTATGCATATGATGAAACTTTATATTGATTTATAACATAATATAAATTATGACAGTATAATACTAACTGAATGCTTAAAATTTGCCCCACATTGCATTACTGTGTTTGATCTTTCTAACAACTAAGAAGTGGGTACTATTATTATCCTACATTATACATGAGCCATTAATATTTAAAGAGATCAAGTCACTTTTTCATGGTTAAATGGCTTATGTGTAGTGAAGCTGCATTTCAAACTTGTCTACTCCTAAATGAGAGCTCTGAAATACTACTTAATGCTGTCTCTTGAATAAACTATTTAATTATTAAGTGTATTATCATTTTTTATTCATGCATATAAAAAGCTATTATTCAGATTGCTGTTTGGCATTTTTAAACTATATCAACCATTTTTATCAAATATCTTACATTGATTTTTTGACTGAAATATTTCTTGTGATATGATTATGTGAACATAGTCAGGTTTTTAAAAATATTTTAAAATTTTTTAAATATTGTTGAAAGTATTACATATGTCCCTTTTTCCCTCCAATTACCCCTTCTACTTGCCCTTGCCCCTAGCCCAAGGCATTCATCTCCATATTGTTTATGTTCATATACTAGTTGTACTGGTTAATAATGCAGATTTTTTCCAGTAGATGGAGTTACACATATGTTGATACATATGCGATTTGATATGTATATATTATTTTATTGTATTGCTCCTTCAGATTACCATTTGTTCGGAATGACGGTACAAGTACTTTCTGAGCAGCACTTGAAAACATACAAAGAAGTGAAAATTGAGTCTCTGAATGGTCTGCCTCAAAACAAGAAAACTGCACGGTATTGACAAATTACCTGAAAGATGGGGGAAATGTTTAGCGAGTGATAGACATTACTTTGAATAAAACACTATGGATATTTCTCTTGAAATTATGGTGTTTTCTTTGATTATAAAATCCACATTATTATGTTTAATAATGCAGATTGTTGACCAGTTAAAAATGTGGATTAATCATTAACCAGTTAATAATACGGGTTAAATATTAATCGGCTAATAATGCAGATTAACTATTAACTGGTTAAAAATGTGAATTTTGTAGTTCAAATTAATTATTTGTTGTCGGTTGTGATCAGTATTAACGGTTTCATCTGGTTTTAGAAGCTCATGATAGGACACAACTTCCTGATCCCACCAAACACAGAGCATTGTCTTCTTTCCAAAGCGATTTGGCCTTGCTGTCGATGTTGATGGTTGATCTGAATCAACCCATGATTTTGTGCATTTGGGATTCTCAAAATAAATCTACTTTTCATTGCCAGTTACAATTTAATTTAAAAAAGACTTTCTTTTGTGCCCTTACAGCAATATTTTACTGGTGACTTTTCGGTTTTCCATTTTTCTTTCATTCAGTTGATGTGGCACCCATTTTCCTTCCTTTAAAATCTTTCTCATTGCTTGTACATTACTGGAAATTGTTTGCTGAGCAACCTTTAGTTTTCCTGCAAGTTGTTTTTGAGTTTGATAAGCATCTTCATCCAATAATGCTTGTAATTGTTGGTCTTCAAACTTTTTCCGTTGACCTGGATGTTCTTTGCCTTTCACATAGAAATCATCATTTTTAAAGCATTTAAACCAGTGTTCACAAATATCTTGAGATGGAGCATGTTCACCATAAGTTTCCTGAAGTATATGATAACTTTCAGCAGCACTTTTCTTTCAAATAAAGTAATGAATTAAAACTTCCCACAAATGCTCCTTTTTGGCACGAAATTCAACATTTTTAAGCATGAAAATATCTATGGTGTTAACACCTTCAGAAAATTTGACATATGAAGGTTTGAAGCTTGCTGTCAATACAACAAAATAGCACAATATTAAATTGCATATATATTAACATATGTGTAGCTCCATCTATTGGAAAAATCCACATTATTAACTGGTATACCTAGTATGCATACAAGTTCTTTGGTTGATCTTGTCCCACCCACCCACCAACCTCTGCCTTCAATATTTTAAGCTCTTAATTTATTTAAGATAATTTACCTGCCATTTGTTTAAATGTATGCTGTGAAGTTGGGATATAAATAATTAATAATGGGTAAATTGTTGTGCTGTTTATCACATACATGCTTACCTATCAATTAGTAATTCTTGCACATGGGTAATTTATTAAATTAATTACTAGAATTTTATCTGGATAATTGTTATTGATCAAAACACCTGTTTATGTGCTCAAGTGGCTATGTAATATATCTGTTAAATATATTTTAATATGTAGAAAATCGGATGCCCAGGTACACTTCTCTTTTCCAAATATTATGAAACTTATCTCTGTCCCCTCACCCCCAACATTTCTGGAATAGATCTTAACTGCAGAATCAATGCTCTTAAGCTTTTTATTATATTTTCTTTCCTATAAAAGGGATAGATGGTAGATAAATTTCTATTAATACATAACATATAAACAGAAAAATTCACAAAATATATATATGGCTGAGTGAATTATTCTAAATGGAATATTCATGTTGTTCAGAAACCTTTCTTGTGCTTCTTCCCAACTACCACTCTCTTTTGTCCCCATTGATAACCACTTGGTAAATTCATTCTTTATTATACAGTGTCCCTTAAAGTCAGTAGCTTTGACATTAATGAAATTGGGTTTTGCATAGACTATCTTCTTTCCTTTTCATTTGCCTAACCTTTTTACCTAAAGGCACCTTGTATTTGAATATGATTTTCTAAGAGCATATAGTTATTTTATCCCAGATTATCAACTTTTTTATTTAATTGAAGTGACTAATCCATTCAAATACTTGTCAACTAGGGTACTGTTAAGTTTAAATTTAATTTTACTACTGCTCTATATTTGTACCAATTATTTTTGTTTTCTTTGTCACTGATTTTTTTTATAGCATCTTCTTTTCTATTGGCATGGCATTCATATACTTTTATACTGTTACTTTACTGATTATCCTATAGTTCATAACATGCATTCTTGCTTTATTAATCAGGAAAGAATTTTAGGTTATTTCAACTCCCTTTTTCTCTTCCTGACTTATATATTATTTTTGTTATGTACCTTAATTCTATATTTTTCATATATTTAGAACACATTGTTTATTATTGCATTAGTAGTCAAAGTTAACTTATATTAAACCATATATTTAACTTTTGTATTGTTCTTCATTCCTTTTTGGGTTCCCAAGCTTCTACATGGGCTCTTGTCCAGACTTTCTCAACCTAATGGAAGTAAGAACCTAAAGAGAGCCTTAATTCTTTTATCTTTTCTATGAAACAAATATGAGAATATATACTACATATCATAAACTTCACCCTGTAATCAATTTGGTCGATATGTGTTAGATTTGTACCAACTGAACTATCCAATAAGAGATAGTTTGAAATTTTCTTCCCCAGCCCTTATGTCAAGATATTTAATGTTTACAGTTTTCAGCTGCATTGAGTACAGAAAACAGAGTCAAGAAGGAAGTTCTCTCTTGGTATTGCAATATAATTTTATACTGTTTGTGAGAGAAGAAGTTTTGCTTTATTTATTTGTGTGATGCCAAAGCCAAAATAAGGAGGTGAAAATACCAGTAGAAACAGCCCACTTCTATTTAATTATATGCCAGGAACAAGCAAAAGCCCCTATTAAAATAAAGCGCTTTTTGTTTTTGTTTATTTTAAATAGCATATCTGTGTCTGTAGGAAATTTTGAAATATTAACCACTAATTTTTGATTCCCATAGTCAGAGTTGTTTCTGCTTTGTCTAACATTCTCAATCCATTTAATCACAGGTATTCATTGTTTCAAGAAGCTGGTCACAGATCAGAACAAAGGTATCTGTTGAGTTGTTGAATAGATTTTCACCTCACATCAGACACAACAGACCCAAAGCAAAGAACTTTTGATCTGCAATAATGAGGCACTTGAGAGAAATAAAAGATTGTTTTAAATTTCAAAAAGGGCTTGGTCTGGCTTGGCTTGACTCCAGTCAGTTCATGAGACAGAACCTGAATTTCTAGGTGTGAGGTTATTAACAAATAATAAAGAACAAAAGCGTGGGTATGAGATCAGTTTTCCTGCTTCCAAGAGGGAAAAAAATAATTTAAAAAGTGACTGAGTGGATAGAAAAAATTTGAGAAAGAAGAATGAGGATTAAACCAATATTGCCTTGACACTATCTTATCTTTGGCTCACATTCAGTATTTACCTTTTTAGGATGAGGTCCTGGAATACGGAAACTGACTTGATGGGGTTAGGGGTTTACAAAGAGGAACTAGGCCTTATTTTTCCTGGAACTCTGTTTATATGTAGATTCACAGTGGGCCCTTGACCATGTTTATATGGACAAAATAAAGAAGGAATTATGGCAAGGTAGGTTATGTAAAAGTCTGACATAGCATCCATTCCCCCTTTATCCTGAAACTCACCCTGAGTTCTAGATTGTGTGAAGGATAGCCAAGAGTCCGAGTCTAGCAGATGATTTTGAAGATATCTGACAATGCTGGCTATCAACTGTCCCTGGTTGAGTGGATTGACGGGTGGGGAGTAGATCCATTTAGCTAAGGACATGCACTGACTAGACTAGAGAGATTTGGGAATTGGGTTCACCTCAGGGGGCTGTATCACTCCTGTATGTCAGGGAAAAGGCAGTCAGGTGGGAGAGATGTATGCAGAAATGGCCAAGCTGCCAGGGATAACCCCCATGAATTACTCTTGCTGAGAAAGAAAATAATAAGTTACAACAATGGTGGGTGAACATACAGCAGTGGGAAGAGAGTTAAAACTAGGCAGAAAGTGCCCCCATAACACAAACCATAAAATAGCCCCCAAAAAAGAAAAAAAAGAACATATGGAACCAGAAGGCATTGATTGCCCAATTGCCATGATGTTATATATGCTTCTGCTTAACACAGACTCCACTGAGGGCAACGAGGAGGAAGAATTGGGAGGTGGGGGAAATAATCTAAAATGTTATTTACCCCAAGGGAGTCTGAGTTAACCTGGAAGTAACCAAGATATTAAATAAGGAAATTTAATTTAATTTTGCTCTGGGGCAGGATCTGAGGCTCAAGAGCTAGTGAATAGTACTAAGAGAGAAATGAATACAAGTATATTTTTGCAGATTTGAGTGATGAGACTGAATTGTAAATCTGCTCCAAACTTAAAGGAGGGACAAGAAGCAATGAATTCATTATTTTCTGCAGTAAACATCACATATGAAAGTGTCATTCAGCCTCTTCATTGAAAGCTATTGTAAGACATGACCATTTCTCTTCAAACTGACTTTCCAATCCAGAATAGCCTCAAATCTAATAGCTTTCAAATCTAACATCAGTGAGAAAGAAACAAAATAAGCAATTTGCTTTGTTTGTCTTTTCTTTTCTCTCCAATATTGCAGAATACAAAACAGTCATGTGGAACTATCTAAAAATTATAGTCTGGATTTCTTTCACCTGCAATTTGTGCCTGTACTTCAATGTTATTGAAATTTTTGTTTTGTATTCCTTGATAAAAATATCTGTTATGCTTACTAAATTTATCAAATTTGAATAAAAACATTAAAGAAAAAAAAATATGCACAGCCAACATACCAACCAGTTCAACTTTCTTTTCCACTTCACAACTAACCAATGAACATTGAATCAGTAGTGTAGCTGTCTCATATCATTCCTCATCTTTGATTATATGTCATATTCTGTTTTCTGATTCCTGCAACTAAGATTTTACCATTTGCCTGTCTACTTCCCTCATTCATCATTTTGATTTTATTTTTTTTACTTCCACCAGTTTTGATTCATTTGTCCCATACTAAATGACATTTAATGCTTCAAACAGAAATCGATCCCACAAAATACGTTTCATTTCACTTATTTTTGGTACTCCCCACACTAATGAATCAAAGTAAACTTACAATAAAAAATCAAATTAACACGTGCGGACTAAGTGTTCAATCATACTTCTCCCTGAACCAATTTTATTTTTTAATATAATAACAGTATAAATTTTTTAAAAATTAAAATTCCCCATACTTTGGAGACAATCCGTTACCATTCTATTCTATTTAACTTATTTCCTTTTCTATATAGTGTCCTGCTTAATTCTTTCCAGAATGTTCTCTCACACTTGCTTTTCTTGGTTTGTGTTTCCTGCATAGATTCCAATAAAAAATATCCTGTGGGAGCTAAGCTAGCACCACCTAGTTATGAAATATTTTGCTATCTGAACTAAGTCAAATACACTGCTTTGCATGTGTGGGACAGGTGAACATCCTTCCATTTGAATATCTTATTTAAATAGAGCTTCTGCCAGCTAGATTTAAATGGGGATACAATGAAAGTGAGTCAAGGCAGAATGTTTGACAGAAGCCTGGGGTTTTAGGAGTCTTAGTTCCTGATGTGGGAAGATTCCTATCCTTCGGTTGTTATTTAATTGGACTTAACATTTTGTTTTCAAAACTGTGTTTACTGGAGGAAAACCTACCCTACTAGACACTGAGATAAGCTGAAGGATTACAACAAAGCAAACCCCAACATTTGCAGAAGAAGAAATTTTGAAGCCTCTACAATATATCGAAAAGCAGTTAATTAAGTCCTGATCTCAAGGTCCCTTCCTCATAGAACAGCCTCTCTTGTACCTGACAACACAACTCTTGAGTAGTTTCAACAAAAGGGTAAGGAACATGGTCAGAGTAACAAACGGAGAAGTGAATGAAGATGAAGAAAAGGGTCTAACTACTTTTGAAAGAGAAAACCAAAGGAGATGGAGTGGTAGCTTGAAGAGGGTAGAGGCTGAGAGAAGGTTGCTTAAAAACTGTACTGGGCTTGGCTAGGCTGTGCTGTAATAATAAAACTAGTAATACGTTCTCAGAGGCTCAGAACCACAAGGGAGTTTTTTGTTCACACTGCACGGTCATCATGTTGGCATCTGGGAAACAGGCTGATGCAACAACCTTTTCAAATATGTCTAGCTGCTTATCAAAGAAAAAGATAGAGCTCTGGCAATAAATTACCATCAGGCAATGTCTCATGTACCTTCTGCTTATAACTAGTCACCTGGCCCCATCTAATCACCACAAAGTACAATTTTATTATTTAACCCAAGGATAGAGAGCTGGGAATATTTAAAACCAACCCTAAAAAATTACTGCAAGGATGTTGGAGAGAAAAGAAACAATAAATAGGGGGGAAAAAAAAAAAGGTGAGAACAATTTTCTTTAAAAAATAGTACAAGAACCAGAGAAAGAGATGGAATTCAGTGCCAAAGTACAATACAAAGGCCCTCTTTCTATGAGAAGAGGGAAAGCAACTCAGTAAAAAGTGAGTTTAAAGGTAGAATCATCAGAAGTTGAGAATACCTTTCTTTAACACTATCATTATTTCCAGACCACCAGTCCTGATCTCTTTTGCTTCCTAATTTCATTCCCACTCTTTGAAATGAAATTAAAGCTACCTTTAAATTATTTGGAATACTAATTGAAAAAAAGACATCACTCTTAACTTGATATTTTTCCCTGAATCACTTTTACTTTAGTCAAATGAGATGTTTTACCTCGCTTTTGTTTCACAAAGCCTTCTAAAACTGCATTTATTAACATTTAGGGTTTGGAATATGTTGACTTTTCCAACCCTAGGAAGCTCAAGGCGTTGGAACTCTGTGCCCTTTTATATGTGCTTGTAGACAAACTAATCTTTTCCCAAGCTCAACTCTTGCCTTTATTAACTTGCCAAATGTAACCAGTAATAATCAACATATACTATTCTGTTTCTTTCTTACCTGGAGTTAATAGATCAGTGTCCCTATAATCTGCCTCCCACATTACTGCAAGTAATAGTTTTAATAATACATTTTTATTTACTGTTTTTAAATATATATATATATATATATATATATATATATATATATATATATATATATATATATATATATATATTTATTTTTTTTTTTTAATTGACTTCAGAGAGGAGGAAGAGGAAGAGAATCACTGGTTGGCTGCCTCCTGCATGCCCCCCACTGAGATTGAGCTTGCAACGAGGGCATCCGCCCTTGACTAGAATCGAACCTGGGCCCTTCAGTTTGCAGACTGATGCTCTATCCAGCGAGCCAAACCATCTAGGGTTTATTTATTGTTGAATGAAATGCAACCTGCCCAGAATCTGATATATGTGTTTTTATTGTTCTGTATTGCTCACCAAAATTAATGCCTTCCCAAAATCTCAGTGACTTGTCATAAATAAATGTGTGTATATATACACTACATATATATGTATATATGTACACAGATGCACAGATATACATATAAACACAAGTTTTCCTCAACCAACACCAAGTCCACTGTCATGTTACTTATTGGTGATTTTCCTGGATGGCTCTCCTTCAATGTCAGGGATCTGTGTGTGCTCTTTCATCTTTTCTTACTAACATGCACTAGGTAATCAAACTCCTGAGCTGGATTCTTTCTAACTGATCAGCCCCTGGGCAGAGAAAAAGATGGGTAGAGAGATGTGTGGAGGTTTCAGAAAAAGAATCGCAATAGTATACAGTAATACTAACTAAATTGCATTGACTAGAAATACTTATAAGATTCATCTGAATGAAGAGACCTGAGGAAATATGGTCTTTATTTTGACTCAGGAAAATAAAATACATGAAATACTTAGCATTGCCTTTGAAATTAGATAGATAGATAGATAGATAGATAGATAGATAGATAGATAGATAGATAGATAGATTTGGTTAGAAATCATTTAAACATACCCTAGTTCATGTCTAAAACTAGCACAAAATCCTACTCTTTTATCTACTTCTGCCAAATTCTACTCCAAAGCTAATTTCTAATCACTACTTTATATTGGTGTAAATTGCCTTCTGTGTAGGAAAATTAGAAGGAAAAAAAAATACATATGCATTTTGTTCATTTTATTATTTTTGTTATATAATTCAAAGGGCAATTAAATGTGAAATAAGCAAAATAAAGAATGAAATGATACCTTAAAAAATGAAAGTGCATCATTTCAAAGATTTGCCACTACGAATTTATTTTTTTTCTTCACATTTTGCTCTTTCTTGATATTGAATCAACTCATTTGTCCCATCTTCTTTCACAGTTTAATTCCTACTGTTGATGGTGGTCTCATGAAAACTAATTAGTACGTCTTCATAGCAACAGCAACTAATTTCTGAAAACGTTGATACAAATAGCTTTTCATGTGTCCTGGGATTGACATGGGTCTTTTGTTTGTTTGTTTTTTGTTGTTTGTGTACAAACTAGAGATAAAAGCCTCAAGAATCTTGTATTATCTTGCTGGTCTTGTGGAATGAATGAGGCAGCTTATACTGTCTGAAAACCTTTGCTTTATATAATAGAAAGCATGGTATGGGGACAGGAGGATGTATCGTTTGCATTTCTAAAGACTTTGTATCATATTAAGCATCTTTGCTGTACTGCAAATATATTAAAATGCCCTGGCAAGCCCCAAGGAGTGTAGCATCAATGTAAAATGATATAAAATCAGAACATGTTTAATTTTTACAACATTTATTCTGTTCCATTTCATCATAGAATCATTCATGATTGAGTCTCTCTCTTTTTCCCCCCAAGAAATACCTGAAGCTTCTTTTAACAAACTGAAATGATTTGGTCAAGCAATCCAGGATAATCTCCCTTTTGACTAACTCAAATTCCCTCTGATTTTGGACCTTGGGAAGATTTAGAGTAGATGGATTACAGAGTTAAAGCTGGAGAGAGAATGAAGTAAAAGCTGAACAGCATGAATAGATGTGAAAAAAGAGAGTGAATATGGCAAAGGATTATAAGTATGGTAGATCAGAGGGCAGTATAAAGAATAGTATCCTTCTGAGATACATAAAATTTAGTTAGGAGAGGAGGGGGAAGACAGTTAATGATACTTGGAATATAGCAGTGAACCAACTAGAACAAATTCCCTATCTTCATGGAGCTCATATTACAATTATAAGTAAAACTTTGGATGTCAGAAGGTAATGTTTATAAAGAAAGGAGGATAAGAAACCTGGAATTTTTCTGTTTATATTATCTTTCGACATTACAATCCTAAATTGTGTGGTAAAGAAAGCTTCTTCGAGAAGATAATGTTGGAACAAATGGCTTGAAAAAGATGAAGTAATAAGTCATGAAGACAGAATTTTGTCAGACTATAGTTTACTGTCAAGATTTCAGCTTTTAGTCTAAAAAAGAGGGAAACAAAAGAGGGGGAGGAAGAAGAAAGTGAGCCTTTCCTCTAATACCTAAAAAATATGTATTTAGCCTATATGTATATGTAGAGCATATATATATATATGTGTGTGTGTGTGTGTGTGTGTGTGTGTGTGTGTGTGTGTGTATATATATATATATATATATATATATTTACCTCTTTTGTGGTTTACTGATGCATGATCATTATTTCTAAGTTGTCTCTGATGTTTTCTTAACAGTATCTAATTACTCTGAGTCTTTGTCAATAAATTTTAATCATTTCCCCCAGGAAGTAAATAAGGACTAATTAAAATGTGATAACTGATTCTATTGATTCTTTTGACTACATTCCCTCTTTAGATGCTGCGGCAGAGGCAGTGATAAATACAGGGAAGTGGCTTCCATAACAAACAGTAAATCTCATCAGAGGAGACAATTTTGAACAGCTATTGTGCTCATGCTAGAATTCCCTGTCTGTATTTCCCAGATAGAATGATACTGAAAACTGCTTTTCACCTCATCCCCAATGTTTTCCAACTATCATTCATGGATCTTAGGTTTTCAAGTCTGAGGCACAGAACTGGCAATAATAACTCTACATTGATATGCAATTAGAAGATGAGGATGCTTTTTTATTACAACAAGGACTTTTATTGCTTCTGAGAGACATTAAATCATGTCTAAATTGGTTTTCTTTTTACTAGCCTAATGTCAAAGTTTGAGTGACTTACTTAAAATGGGAACAGAGGATTCAGTAGAGTCCACGAGCACATGACTGTGTTGGCAGAAACCATTCTTTCCATGAACAATATGCTTGTGTGATGCACAAAGCCATCAGCCCATCTCCCAAGAGCTCCATGAAAATCAGCCTATCATCCTTTCTCCTCAAAAAGAGGAAAACTACAGCCCAGCCAGCATGGCCCAGGGACTGAGCATTGACCTGTCAACCAGGAGGTCACAGTTAGTTCCATTCCCTGTCAGGGCAAAGGCCCAAGGCAATGATGGAATCAGGGGATGATTTTCTTAACTTCAAAACATTCTTTGGTCCTAGCTGGTTTGGCTCACTGGATAGAGCATCAGCCTATGGACTGAAGAGTCCCAGGTTTGATTCCGGCCAAGGGCACATGCCCAGGTTGTGGGCTCGATCTCCCTTGGGGGCATGCAGGAGGCAGCAGATCGATGATTATCTCTCATCCTTGATGTTTCTATCTCTCTCTCCCTTTTCCTTCCTCTCTTAAATCAACACACATGCTTTGATATTAAAAAAATAAAAACATTATATAAATATATTCAGGAACACAGAGAAATCTATTTAGAATGATTCTGCTGGTTGAAATATTAACATTTCCCACCTTATTATAAAAGAATCTAAATATATATATATATATATATTGCATACACTTTCTTTCCTATTAATCTGCTAAGTATCCAAACTTCCAGTAGAGACACATATTTATGAAGTATAATTAGTCATCTTTGCCTCAAACACTTCTTTTTTTTTTTTAATATATTTTATTGATTTTACACAGAGAGGAATTGAGAGGGACAACAACATCGACCAGCTGCCTCTTGCACACCCCCCACTGGGGATGCGCCCGCAACCAAGGCACATGCCCTTGACCGGAATCGAACCCGGGACCTTTCAGTCCACAGGCCGATGCTCTATCCACTGAGCCAAACCAGTCCCAGCTGCCTCAAACACTTCTAAGTGACATCCCTAAACAATATTAATAAGACTTAAGTAGGCAAACTAAATAGGCACACGTTGCATGGTAAAGTCTCATGCCTGATTATGATCTGATATTTGTAATATTCTTTTCTTTCAGAAGTGTTTGTGCAAATATATGAACATTGCGAAATAAAACAAAAGGCACCGTGAGGTACTAACACCACCCATAAAAATGTTTTATAAAGCTAATGTAACACTGGCATGTTATGCCTAAACAAAGTACTTCAAACCACCTTTAACTTTTTTTTAAATAGACACACACAGAAGAAGTGGTATAGAGTAATAGTTATAGTACATCTCTAGAATTAGAATTTTATAATTTACATTTTGAATCATTTACCTACCAGCTGAGTAAACCTGAGCAAAACATTCATTTACTTTTCCTCTTTTTTAATTTATATATATATATATATATATAAATTTATTTTTTACAGAGTGGAAGAGAGAGGGATAGTTAGAAACATCGATGAGAGAGAATCACTGATCAGCTGCCTCTTGCACACCCCCTATTGGAGATGTGCCCGCAACCAAGGTACAGGCCCTTGACCGGAATCGAACCCGGGACCTTTCAGTCCGCAGGCAGACGCTCTATCCACTGAGCCAAACCGGTTTCGGCTTTTCAAAAATTTTATTGTTGAAAATATTACATATGTCCCCTTTCCTCCCATTGATCTCTCCCAGCCTGCCCTGCCTTCCACCCCAGGCTTCACCCTATTGTCTGTGTCCATGGGTTATGCATATATGCATATGAGTTCATTTGTTGATCTCTCCCTTCCCCCCTCCTGCCTTCATTTATGTATCTTTAATCTAAGTTACCCCCTCAGTAATGAGGAGATGATAATTCCATCTATTCTCTATTCCTTACGTTTCCTGTGTGTGGCGATGTGTGAAGTGCTTAAAACCTTCCGAAGGCTGCCGCCACTGGGAAGGAAGCAAATATTGCTGTTGGTGTTTTCAAGTCAACTAATAAACTTTATTCCTCGGAGGGTGGCCAGGGCATGTAATCTGGTGTCTCAGTTGATAAGGGTTTCCAGTGACTTTTCAGAGACTGTACACACGTCCGCCATTTATTACAAAAAATTGATCTTGGATCTGAAAGGTCAACAAAGCAGTGACTTCGCTTTGGTTCCTGAGACTACCGCGACAGCTTATCTGCTTTGTGAGTTAAACCCCGTCTGGATTTGCACCTGTGATTTCTGGGAGCCTGTGCATTTGCAGCGCGCACGTACAGGGCTGCAAACTTCCCTTCAACTAGAAAGAGCAGAGTTTTAACATTACAAAACGCACTTCAAGGATAGCCTTTTCTAAGCCAACTGCATTTAGCCACCGGGGGCAGAAGTGGCTGTGCTGCAAAGCAGGTGGAGGCACAGAATTTGCTGGTGAGGCTCCAAGCTGCCACTGCCTTCAGCTAGAGGAGACATGAATGCGCTCCCCCTCGGCATGGAGCCAAGATCAAGGGCACTTTGCTGTCATAGCCAACTTACTTGCTGCGAGCACATGTCTCTAATGCTTTACAGAAATAAAAATTTAATGCGGAGAGTGCCACGAAAGATGGCAGAATTCTTGTTTTCATTGCCTATCTGCCTAAAACTTACTAAGATGAGTAAAAAATTAGCAATGAAAACTACCACGATGCTTGGGAATTACCACCTGTCAGTTACAAAGTAAAATTTGGGACCAAACGGAGGAACTCTGGTGAGCAGAGACATATCCCCAGTTGGGAAAACTCTATCGGTGTAAGAACTAAGGCAAGGAGTTGTGAAGAAAGCCTACTAGCAACTCCTAGTCAGAGATGAGGCTGGGAAGTGAACAGGTCCAGGGAGGAAGGAGGAAAGCATCCTGAGGGACTCATTCTGTCACAAAGAAATGGCATGGGGCAGGGAGATGTTTAATTTATAGACTTCCCAGGCAAGTCACATTATTATTCTGTTTGAGCTGATTTTCTCCCCATAAGGAAAAACCTGGGTAGATGGGAAACTGCACTGACTGAAAAAACATGAGCAAGGAGAACTACCGTGTTTCCCCGAAAATAAGACATCCTCTGAAAATAAGACCTAGTGCATGGAAAGATAAGACATCCCCTGAAAATAAGACCTAGCGCAACTTTGGGAGAAAAAATTAATATAAGACACTGTCTTATTTTCAGGAAAACAGGGTAGTTACATGTCTAGACTTTTATTTGGGTGTCCAATCCCCTATGAAGCTAAGGAGTAAGAAAACAGAGAAGCCTCCCAATGCAGAATCTATGTAATGAAAGGGTAATATGCAAATAGACCGAGCAGCAGAAGGACGGGTCACTATGATGTGCACTGACCACCAGGAGGCAGGTGCTGCCCCCTGGTGGTCAGGGCGTTCCCACAGGAGAGCACCATTCAGCCACAAGCTGAGCTAATGGCTGGCAAGCATGATGGCGGGAGAAGCTCTGTGGCAGAGCTAAGGATGCCCGACTGGCGGAGTGGGCCTAAGCCGCCAGTCAGACATTCCCTGAGGGCTCAAAGACTTTGAAAGGCCGCAGGCCAGGCTGAAGGACACACACACACACACACACACACCCCTCCCCACCAGTGTATGAATGGTGTGCACCGGGCCTCTAGTATTGCAGCTTTTTCTACACTCTTCAACCAAATGAATGACTGAGAAGGTACACAAACCAGCACTTCATAACCCTAAAATTTAATTCCTAAAGGATTAAATGATACCTCTGAGGTAAGGGAGCAAAGAAGGAAAACTGAGAAATAATAAAAATAAAAAAAGTCCTCTCATTAATGATGGTTTTCCCTACTTAAGCTGAAAAAAGGATAAACCTGAGGTCCACAAACTGCGACTCGCAAGCCATATGCAGCTCGTGAGCCGCAGTTTGCCACTCTGTTGACTAATGAGTTTGCTGACCACTGGGATAAACCAACCAGCATATTCCACTGTAAATGTTTAAAAAAAATTGCCAGGAGAAATTGGGGAGGAAGAAAAAACAAAACTTGTAAGTGGCAAACACAATTACAGAGAAACTTGGAGAAGTTAGGTAATAGCTGATCGATACATTTCTTTATGCACTGCATTACTGAACACTGCTTGATGATACAACAGGGGAAAAAGAACAACATGAAATTGGAAACTGGAACATTAATTAAAAAATAATTTTAGGTGTAAAAATCCATGTCAAACTTCAACTTCTCTAAGACCAACATGAAATAGGAAACTGGAACATAGGTAACACTCTCAGAAGATTATGTACCCCCAAAGGAAAAAGAGGAAAATTCAGATTCCAATATTTTCCGAAGTACTTAAGTTATATGAATATAACATGAGTCTGGATGGTCCTTACTCCTTTCTTCCCTCCACTCTCGGTAAACTGTATCCTCCCTAGCCAGTACAGTGTGATAGGGAATGTTAGAGAAGCTGTTTGTACTTCCCTAATTTTGCCACCATAAAAGATGGTATGGCTGATCTGATGGGGAAGAGGGTTGCCCACAATAAGCTCTATTTTCTGAACAGGTTTCGTTACTTATTCCAAAGACAGACCTTTTGTGACGTTTCTTTTGCATTCTGATCACAGGCACAACATGTTCCACATCGCTTCCCCTTCTGCCTTCTCTGTGGAGGCAATACATGCAAGGCAGGCCTGCCAGTCTCTCTGTAATAAGATCTTCATGTCAACTTTTTCAGGGAAAAAGACTGAAAAGATTTCAACAAGCATCAATAGACCAAGTAGCTTTTATCAAGAGTTTATCAGAACCCTGTATTTTAACAAATGATTTCCCAAATTTATCAAGCAGCAATTAATTTTTATAAAATATATTTTTAATTTATTTCAGAGAGGCAAGAAGAGGGAGAGAGAGATACCCTGTTTCCCCGAAAATAAGACAGTGTCTTATATTAATTTTTTCTCCCAAAGTTGCACTAGGTCTTATTTTCAGGGGATGTCTTATCTTTCCATGCGCTAGGTCTTATTTTCGGAGGATGTCTTATTTTCAGGGAAACACAGTAGAAATATCAATGATGAGAGAGAATCTGATGCCTCCTGCAATCCACCTACTGGGGATCGAGACTGCAACCGGGCATGTGTCCTTGACCAGAATCAAAACCAGAACCCTTCAGTCCACAGGCTAGCACTCTAGCCACTGAGCCAAACTGGCTAGGGCACAGCACTTTATTTTTAATTTGCTAATGACTCTGTGGCAGATAGTAAGAAAATAGGGTAAGACCTGTGCAAGTGGAGTAGGAAAACCAAGACAAGAAAATAAAACAAGGCCAACCAGTCTGAAGTACTTACAGCCAGCTAGTGAATTGCAAGACCTTATCTTCCCTAACCAAGGACACTTGGGAGCAAAGGGTTTATTTATACCTTTTCTGCCTAATCAGAGAATATAAAGCTGGGCAATAGAGATACAGACAACAGTATGGTGGTTACCAGCGAGAAAGGGATTCAGGGGATAGAAAAGGGTAAAGGGGTTCAAATACAATATATGGTGACAGAAGATTTGACTTGTGTGATAGGCAACAATGCAATATGCAGATGATGTATTACGGAAATAGACACTTGAAACCTATATGATCTTATAACCAATATCACCGCAATAAATTTAACTTAAAGAAAAGAATTGCCTTATTTCAGAAAAAAAAGATAATGGTGAATATTTAGCCCAGTAAAATATCCCAATGCGTTTGGGAATTCTGACATCTGTTCTGAAATCAGATAAAGACAGAAGTAATCTTGGTGGCAGAACCAGACTTGCCCCCTCCTTCAATAAGGGGAGTGAGACAGCATGTTTTACTTTGCTTTCTTAAAATCTCTTCAAGATCTATGTTAACTGGAAATCAAATGTTAAAAACAGATTAACTTTCTTCATGTTACGATGACTTTTTTGACATTACAGCAATGTACCTTTGATACAGTAATAGCCTCATTTTTTTAAAACATATATACAATTTGAAGGAATAATCAAGTAGAATCTATATATTGTCCTTTTAAAATGAACAGTGGGTCATTTTGCTATGTTCTCAGGAAGTTGCAGTTATGGTGACATTACCCTAAATAATTCAGCATAACTTACCACATAGCCACAATGCCATGATCATATCTATGGCAATTACAATCATTCCTTAACATCTAATAAATATATAATAAAAGCCCAGCGACCGAACAGTGGAATGACCAGATGACTGGTCAACCAGTTGCTATGATGGGCACGGACCACCAGGGGGCAGATACTCAATGCAGGAGCTGCACTCTGGTGGTCAGTGTGCTCCCACAGTGTGCTCAGCCTGAAACTCGCACATTCCTGATGTCTCCTTCAGGAGAAGCTTTGGGAAGTTTTTCTTTGACACTCAATTGTGTTAAGCTCCATATGGCAAATGTACTGACTTTCATGTTTTCTATCTCTGTGTAACTAAATGTCACAAATGGAGTGGCTTAAGTCAGCACAAATGAATTACCTCAGAGGTTTAATAGGTCATAAAATTGGACAGGATGTGGCTGGATTCTCTGTTCAGAGTCTCATGGGCTGAAATCAAGATGGCGATTGGAGTTGCAGAACTCTTGGCTCACAATTCTCTTTCAATTCACTGGCTTCATTTCCTTGTAACTTTGGGCTGAGGTCCCCAGGATCCTGCTAGCTGTTGGCTGGGGTCAGCTCTCAGCAGCTATTGTAGATGCTGCCTGCTGTTTTTTACCATGTGTCCAGCATAGATAATTCGTAGCATGAATATTTTCTTTCTTCCAGGACACCTGGACTTCCTCTTCCTAAGAATTGTGGAGATGATACAGGGCATGTGGCAATTATACAGGAAACAGGAAATCTCGAAGTTTATCTTAGAATTCTTCTACTAAGGGCTATTTCACCTTCAATGTATAAAAAATCCAATGGATTGAATAATGATAAATATGTAGAAAGTATTTGAAATATGAATAACTTTCTGTAGAAATCATTAAAAATATTGAGCCCAATATATTTCTTATTTTGAAGTGGTGGAAACAAATTAACTCATTTTCTCTGAAGGCTTAAAACGTAGAAGTACTAAAAAAAAAAGAAACTGAATTTAAAAGTATGACAAATAACAGATCAATAAAGTGATTTATGTGGAAACTCTGTAAAATATATTCTATCACATGTTAAATGCAATCAGAATGTTCTACCAGGTGCAAAGAGTTTAGATCAAAGAAACAATGCACATTTTTTAAAAAATTATTGATTTCTGGGAGGAAGGGAGAGATAGATAGAAACATAAATGATGAGAGAAAATCATTGATCAGCTGCCTCCTACATGCCCCTCACTGGGGATTGAGCCCGCAACTCAGGCATATGTTCCCCACTACCCCATCAGGAATTGAACTATGACCTCTGGTCCATAGGTCAACCCTCAACTATTGGGCCACACCAGCAAAAATATTTTAAAACTGTTTAAAATAATTTATGAATATGAAAGATCAATACAGGCAAACACATTCCATGTCATTAAAATAGTTACAGGAATTTAGGAACCCTTATGACTTAAAGACATACTTTCAAAGCATTTGGTGAATATTTTGAATGCTGCAGGCAAATATAGATTTACTCTCAATCCAATAAAAAGTAAAGTTCTACTATACACATGCTAGGTAATGGGGACAAAGAGATGGGGGAAACAAAATTCAGATGCAAAAGATTATATAACATATATTCATTTAACAAAAAAACAAAAAACAAAAAAACAAAAAAAGGGAAAACTACTATTCCAAGAGCTACAGGCACTTTATCAAAACAGATGGCTTTTAAGAGGGATGACAGCCCAGCCAGTGTAGCTCAGTGGTTGAGTGTCAATCTCTGAAAAAGGTCACTGTTCAACTTCCAGTCACGCCACATGCCTGGGTTGTGGCCTTGATCCTAATGTGGGGCCTGCAAGAGGCAGCTGATCAGTGATGTTGATGTCTCATCATTGATGTTTCTCCCTCTCTCTCCCTCTATGAAATCAATAAAAACATTAAAAAAAAAGAGGAAGACAGACATTGGTCAAAAATACAAGGAAATATTTTGAATGATGAAGTACGGTAAGCTATCATAGCATGTAACAATAAAATATATTTGAGTAAATGATCATGTCCATTGAAGTCAGGGGAATTATATTGAAAATGACTTTTGTTTCTCCTTTGGTAACTGTTTTTTATTCTATTGTATATACATTTCAATAGTGAGGGGGTAGGCGCATATGGAAACAATCCACCGTGCTTTTTTTTTTTTTTTTTTTTCCAAAAACTGTGAAATCTTGTACAAGAGATCTCTGTGCTAGGTGAACAGGACTAATAACGCTGTCACACACAGCGATCCCCTACTGTTTCTAAAATTAAACATGTTTTGGATTTTTCACATTGGACTTTTTTTTTTTTAATGGAAGAATTTAAACATGTACTGCATTTAACTAATTCAAAACCAACTGAGCCCACCAGCTCTGAAAGCACAGATGCTCACGGCCAAAGGCATAATTTAAAGGCTTCCCCTTCTCATCCCTCACACATAGAGAATCCAGTGTCCTCACATTCTGTTGGGACATCACCAATCCTGAAGTATCTTCCTCTTCCTTTGGAAATTCTATTTGAATTTCTTTATATTGAGTCCAGATTAGTCTCTCTCTATGCTACATCATGGATTCCATTTGTGTCTCTTGTATTTCTAGTATCTCTTCTACTGAACAAATCACTGAATTTTTTTTTTAATGCACCTTCCTCTACTTCTATCGATAAATTAGTCTTCTTCTGCCGGAACTGGTTTGGCTCAGTGGATAGAGCATCAGCCTGCGGACCGAAAGGTCCCAGGTTTGATTCCAGTCAAGGGCATGTACCTGGGTTGTGGGCACATCCCCAATAAGGGGTGTGCAAGAGGCAGCTGATGCATGTTTCTCTCTCATCGATGTTTCTAGCTCTCTATCCCTCTCTCTTACTCTCTGTAAAAAATCAATAAAATATATTTAACAAATAAATCAGTCTTCTTCCCCAAGCAAATATCCCTGATTTCACTCGCAATCAGGTCCATTTTTTTGCTGTTAAATATGATCATGCTAGCTTTGGATCACTGCTTCAGTTTTCAGAAATCTTTTTGGGACATGGTGATCATTGCACATTTTTTCTCTTCTGCAAATTTGTTAACCATATTTTTATAATATTAACCCCATCAGTCAGTAGTAGTAAGACAAAAGCACGGTGTACATCCTGGGGCCACTGCTTTGAGATTGAAATCAATTCAATTGTTAGTTTGTTTTGAGAACACTGGAATTGCTCCCACCTTTCCAAAATGGAATTAATATTGGGTTCGATAAATGTCCCGGTGAGGTCTAGATGCAATATGCCTTTGCACCTCACTGATCTACTTGAATGGTAACACTTTCCATTAAGGGAAATGAAACGACCTGCTTATGCTTTGTCATCACCACATCATTGCAATGCCTTTCGGTCCCAAGATCAAATGGCATTCCAAAAAATAATAATAATAATAATAATAATAATAATAATAACAACAACCCTACAAACAGCCATCACAGATCCTGTCCACTTTGACTCCAAAATAGATTTAATAATTTCTATCACAGAAACACAAGTTTGGAGTGTATCATGTCAGTGAAGGAGCAAAATTCTGGAAAGAAAAAAAAAGAAAGAAAAAAGCCCGAGTTTGTGGCTAGCTAATTGACAAGTATGCAGATGAACTTTATCCTTTGCAAGATTCATCCACTAGTGTGGCTCTTTAGAAAGAAGCCCTGTGCAAGGCTGAGGTTTTCTGATGCATAAAGATGTGCTCTAAAAATGCCAGGGAGATAGACACTCATTGTGGTTGTCAATGGAATGGCCCTTCGGTAACCCCTGTGGAAATCACAAAGCTCCCCACATTGAGGCGTGAAGGTCGCCCCGCATAAATCTGTCCACATTCATGAGCTGTTGCTGCTAACGGCCGCCAAGCTTAGTGTGCACTCCATGCTGCGGGAATGGCAGGCCTCACTGGCTGAAATCCCAGCTCCTACATTTCATATTTCCTTTCATTCATCTTTAAAGCAGTATAGTATCTATTCAGAAACATGCCCTTGAGCACCTGCATATCTGAAACAGAATTTGTTAATGCTCCTACGATTTGAGGGGTATGCACATTTCAAAGGAAAGATATTGGGTCCAGCTCCTTCTATAGAGTTACGGCGCAGCACATTCTTGGTCCCTTATAACAATGACAAATTCAAATAACGAGGCAAAAATTGTAGTTTTCCTAAGTGCTGGCAGCTAAAGACAATAATTTTCATATCAAAATAATAATAGTTCTAACATATTTCACAGCCTAAAATTTCCTTTAAGCAATATTGATTTATTTAAAAAAAAAACAAAAACACTATTATGGAGAAAATATTAATTTTAACATTTAACAGATATGAAACATTGAAAAAGGCTAAAATACTTATTCACATTACACAGTACTTAAGAACTTTTATTTAAAATCTGATCCAAATGCAGTGCCCTTTCAATTTTGGGTCTCTGATTTTCAAGATTATAGGTATGCAATTTTTAATTAGTCACACTATAATTTCTCTACTATTAAATTTAGTCTTTACTTGTCTAGTTATATTAGTTTTATTTTAATTGTGTTTAAATACCTATAACCCATTTGTGAATATCATCTCCTATTGCGTTAATCTATGTTCCAGTTGTATTATATCATCTGAGATGTATTCGGTTATTGAAAAAATCAGTTGTGATATAGCATTTAAATCTTCACTGTTCAAACACATGTCATGTTATAAGTTAACATCATGTCAGAAGTTCAAATTAAATTCATAAATAAGCCAGCCTGAAAAACAGAATTCACGACAATAAGAAAAATACAGGTTAAAAACACACACAATGAAACAAAACAAGTATACAGAATTCAAAGACAGAGTCAAAGACCAAAAGAAGTCCATATGTAGTGATGGATGCCTCTGAACAGAAGGAGAGAATAAAACAAATCGAACAGAATGTTCAAAGATGTAATGACAATAAAACTATTGATGAAAACAAGATCTACAGAGCAAAAGGGCATAGTATTATAAGATTGCTGAGAAATGAGATTTTTGAGCTTTGGAGGGTTGTTGTGTGGAGTCCTGACTCATCTTTATTATTGGTGCAGCTTTGGGTAAGTTATTAAAATCCTCAAAGCTTCACTATTTCCATGTGTACAGAGCAGTTGTATTAAAGATCAGGTCTACAAATGGCTTAATCAAGTTTTGGGCATAGTAAAGTGTTCAATACATGTTTATGCGTATCGTTATGGTGATGACAGTGATGCTGTATAATTATAACAGGCTTGTAAAAAATATCAATTTAAATAATAAATACAGCCGAAACCAGTTTGGCTCAGTGGATAGAGCATCGGCCTGCGAACTGAAGGGTCCCAGGTTCGATTCCGGTCAAGGGCATGTACATTGGCTGCGGGCACATCCCCAGTATGTGCAGGAGGCGGCTGGTCGATGTTTCTTTCTCATCGACGTTTCTGGCTCTCTATCTCTCTCCCTTCCTCTCTGTAAAAAATCAATAAAATATATTAAATAAAAAACAACAACAACGATAACAACAAAAGAACAAACGCAATTTCAGGATACTTAATGGCAATCATTCAATAAAATTACTAGAGTGGTAAATACTACCTGAAATGTTTTATCCTGTTAGTTTGCTTTATTTCCCATTTAGATTGGACATATTATCTACTAATTTGAATGGCAGTGAAAGCCTACTACCTTGACGCGGGGAGGGGACATACACCATTGCTGCTTAAGTTGTTCTTTGTCTTGGAAGTTAGCTACCTCCAAACGCATGGGGAAAATTTTTTGCAGTAGGTAAATAGATTTTAGGCTACCACTGACACTTCAAGTTATGATTCATTGTGTATATACAAAAACAAATATGCATATTTTAAGAATGTGGGTAGAAAAATAACTTTTCTGTTACATATGATGTACCACCCTACCCTCTGTGATTTCTACTCTATCTTATAGCTATTGCACATGCAACATAGTCACTTGGTCACATAAAAATGTTTTCCCTTCACAAGCAAATAAAAGCTGACAGGACATCAATGTTTATATATTTCACTTTCCAAACAAATGCCTCTTAATATATTTTTTTATTGATTTTTTTTTACAGAGAGGAAGGGAAAGAGATAGCTAGAAATGTCAAAGAGAGAGAAACTCGACCAGTTGCCTCTTGCACACCCCCTACCGGGGATGTGCCCACAACCAATGTACATGCCCTTGACCAGGGGACCTTTCAGTCCGCAGACTGACGCTCTACCACTAAGCCAAACCGGTTTCGGCAGACAGACAAATACCTCTTAACAAGGACATAGATAATGAAAATATTGGCACATTCAAGAATTATAAATAAAATAGATATTGGCATACTCCAGAAATGTTACTGTAAAGATTTCTTGGATCTCATTAAATAATTATAAATTAGAATAAGATTTTTATCATCATCCTACATTTACCAAAATGGAGAAAAAAATATGCAGAAATGTATTTAAAAAAAGGTATTTATGTTGATATATTTCAGTCATAAAGAGAATGTCTTTGACTAAATATAAAATTTCAAATGATTGTTCAACCAGCAAAATCCATTCCATATTCCAACAATAACATCTTCAAAATTTCATATCATGATGTCATTTTCAACTTCTCCAAGATGGAGTGTAACGATCAGCTTACTATTGTCAATGGTAAGAAAACAAACAATACTTTTTAATTTTCCTGGCATAAAATCATGTTGCAAAAATTTTAATATGCTAGAGACATTCTAGAAAATATATTCAAAACCATAAATTCAAAACGTTACCTTGTGGTTGTTTGTGGAACAAACATTTATCCTCCATTAGACCATAACCTCTAATATGTACTCCACCTTTTAAGTTCTTTTGCTAGCATATAATTGAACATTTTCAATATTTCTGACAATGACCCTTAATGATGAATATCACTCTGTCTAGCTTTCAGCTCAATACATCCAGAACTTTTTATCACTCAGGGGAAACTGATTAGATCACAGCCACAGAAACAGAAGTGTTTCACATGTAAGTGTATTTCAACTTAACACAGAATGGCACTGCTTCACATTATAAAATGTTTATAACTCAAACTAGCATTACAGTAAGTTTACCAGATGGATAGTGTAGCTGTCTCTAGTCTTTTTGTAAACATGAGGATATTTAAAACCAAATGATGACATGGCTTCTTTAAGATCTCATAGCATAAGGGACTGTGCAAAGATAAAATCAAGTCTCCTGACAATGCGGGCTCCTTTTTACCATGCTATTCCCAGAACAAATATACCTCCTTCTGCACCAGAGTTTTTGTTTCATGAAAGTCTTTAGCACTTTCTTAAAATTGGTTCAGCACACAAAGTGTATCCGTGGTGGTCATTTTAAAATACAGAGAAATGGTCACTGTCACCTCAAAACACACTCCAGCTTGTTGGGTTTCTATGTTGATTTCTGTTACCAATCTGACAGTCTGATCACACCAACTTTCAATGCCTACCGCAGACATGGAGCATGCATTAGTACAGCATCTCAGAGTGCCACCGTTCTTGTGCACAGAAGGATAAAGAAACAGTACGACTCAGCACGTTAGGCAATGAGCTGGAAAGTTCAGGCTTCGTGAATCCTAATCTCCAGTATCTTGGTGACTCCTGAGAGTGGTTAAAACCCAAGATTTTAACTGGTTAAGTGCCCTTTGCAGTTAAATTGAGTCAACTGAGCTCAGGAAAAAAAAAAAAGGGTTATGGTTTGGGTAATAATTTCATTTTGAGTGTCCTTTCTTCCTCTAGTATTTCTAGTATTCTCTAGACAACAACTAACCTGCTGATGACCTAAGAATCCTGTTGAGAGATAATTATAGTTAAAGTTCCCTACCAGGAATGCTGATACAAATAAGGGTTGTGTGTGACAAAGCTGCTCTGTCTCCAGCAGATGGCCCATGGTAATGGAGAGCTGGTGATCTGATTGATTCTCATACTAAATAATTTTGTGAAACAAATGCTTTCTCTGCATGCAGTGCACTCCCTCTAAAACCATCCCTGTAAGCAAAGTTCGGGTAATAGACTCTTTGAGATCTTGCTCCCTCCTAACGTGTTACAGCTGCTACAAAGAAAGCCTTCCTCCTTTCCATCCCTCCAATTAAAAAAACAAAAAACACCTCTCTTCAAAACCTCTACTGAACACAACTCACAAAAATATCAGCTAATTTAAAGAAAAATAAATGGATAGACGGATCCATAGAGAAAGAAACTGAGGGAATTATTCCAAAACTTCAAAACTTGAAGGTAAAGTTTTAATGATACCGCAAGAAAATAACAGAGAGGAACAGAAATAAGAGACATTAAAACCAAATGAATAAATGTACAAGCAGTGAGTTGGAAGACTAGTGAGAATATCTCACCCTACCTCACTCTAAGGCAAAACAACGAGGAGTGGAGTTAACCATTCAATGCCAATTCCCATGAGGATGGTGTGCATCGCTAGGTGATATTTATTTCCCTTCAAATCTTTTATATCAATAGGGTACTAATAATATCCTACAAAGCTGCCTCATGAGAATAAATTAATGGGGGCTACATTTTTTTTATCTTCTCAGCCAATATCAAATAACATTTCCTCTAAATGAGTATGCTACAGGAAAACACAACAATAACAACCACTTGTTTCTGAAACCAGGAAAATATACTGACTTTCCAAAAAAACAAAAACATAGTGCTGTTCCAGGAATTCCGTACATGATAACTTAAGATCAACTGTTTTCAACTGGGGGCAACTATGTCACCTAGGGAATATCTGGCAATGTCTGGAGATATTTTTGGGCATCAAAACTTGGGAGAAAAGGTTGCTACTGGCTACTGTGTAGGAGCCAAAGATGTTGCTAAACATCTTACAATTCATGGATTCCACAACAAAGAACTTTCAGTTCAAAATGTCAGTTGTACCAATGGTGAGAAACTATGCTGTTGATCGTCAGGGCCATCACTGAATTACTGGTATCTTCCCACACACTCCCTCTGCTCTAAAAATTCCAATGAGTAAGGGTAACTCCAAGGTTGAGGACAACTTGGATTCTTCCATGGTGAAGTAGACCTGGACCTATAATTCAAGCAAATTTTGGCTTGAATCAGTTATATTGTTGCTGCCAAAATTAAACTCAAAAAGGCCAATGTAATCAATATAATTAATACCTATGATGTCAGGAAATCAGATAAACTGACCTCAAGGAAATTCTTAGACTGGCTGATCGTATTAGATGATTGTGGACAGGCCTTATGCTAAGATACTGAAGAGACCAGAGTCAATTTATTATTCAAGAAAAGTGTTTAGCACTCTTCTCTGTGTATGAACAAGTGTGTGTGTGTGTGTGTGTGTGTGTGTACACCTGTGTGTTTTAAATATTTGCAATAAAGAACATCTTGTGAACTGCTAATTGCTATATGGTCTTTAATCTAAAATGCATTTTATAACCTAGTACATAAAAATAACTTTGCTTTTATTTTATACATGACAATTAAAAAGACTATATACTCTATCGTGTCTCCGGGTCACAATAACTTGGAATGCAAATTCCAGTGTAAAATGCACTGCAATAGTAAAGGGAACAATGATTAGAACAAAGTGAGCCTGAGGTTGTCTGTAGTTTATTGAAATGACAATTCAATTGTACAAGGTGATAAGTACTTGTCACAGAGATTGTGTGTGAAGTTTCTCTCAGTTGCAGTCAAAGTGGTTTATAAAGATTTAAATTTAATAAAGAGCAATGAGAAAATACACTCAACCCAGTGAATTAAGAGTGGAAGAAAGAGGCAGATCGTTTCAGACATTAGTTTAAAGAAAGGAGGAAGAAAGAAGGCAAAGGAAGGCTTCTGGCAGCTAATAAATGGAGCTTCTACTGGCATTCTTTTCGGCTTGCATTCACTCATACAACCACATCTAGACACAAGAAGGGCTGTATAGTACAGTCTTTATTCCATTATATATCTATACTTCCAGTTAAAATTCTGGCAATGAAAGAAGGGGAAACAAGATATTGGAGGTAACCATTAGTCTATGCCACAAGACTAAGTGCAGTTGGAAAATGACTAACAGTAAAGATGAAACTGATCCCAATATGCCGAAAGTCAGCATTGATATCATTCCCTTTAAATTCTCTTTTTAAGCCTGGTTGAAACAATAAGGCTAAGGTTGTTAAAAAACCCGAGGCTATACCTAAGAGACAACTCAATGAATATAAAGCAAATTTCTTCATGGAGAAAAGCCATGTAATTGAAGTAATAATACCATTTAATTTTTTTCTTTAATACAATTCAAAGTCTAAGTACTAAAATACAGAATGATAAATTGCCTAAATTTTGTATGAATGCATACTTTTGTTATAATAAGTAGCTATTGGAAGTTTAATGTTGAAAAACAAGATTGCGAATTTTAATGTATCAGGAAACTAGCCAAAGGAAAAAAGTCATGAAACTCACCCTGATTTGGCACACTCCAAGAAAAACATTTTGGCCTTTTAATGCACATGTTTCACACAGCCTTTGGCACTATTTTGATACAATGTTACATAATTCATGATGTAACACTGCTGTCCAAGAAGAGAATGAAGAACAGGACAAATTTTGAATACCTTTTAGGACACTGTTGATAAAAATGCAAAAGACATTCCTGTTTAAGCTTCTGATGGAAAATGGAAAAGAAAAATAATGAGAATGGAGAAAAAAGAAAAAAAAAGAAAACACAGGAACATTCTCTAAATTTCATGACATGGACTAGGAATACGCCATAGGGGTAAATGGTAAAATTCTGGGGGACACAAATAACATGTTGCCTCTGTGTAGGAAATTTCTGAGAATCTTGAATATGATGATGTTGACGGGTCTTCTCTTTCACCACGTGTGTGTTTTGACAAAATATTCTCAAATAACTTCAGTTTAGAATATTCTTCTTCAGAATAATAAGTGAAATTAGAATTTTAAGGGTCACCCTTTCAGAAAACATTGATTCAGGGACCTCATATCTCACTGCTGACCACACCTCAGTTAACCTGAGTACTGAATCTCTCTCCTCTCAAGTGAGAACTCCATTGTCTGCACTCCTTCATGAATGTCACTCCTAAGAGCCTTATTTAGTTGCTTCAAAATGTATATAAAAACATCACATTCTAGCCTGGCTGGTGTGTCGCAGTGATTGAGCATCAACCTATGAACCAGTAGGTCACGGTTTGATTCCTGGTCAGGCACATGCCTGGGTTGCAGGCTCCATCCCCTGTGGGCGGTGTGTAGGATGCAGCTGATCAATGATTCTCTCTCAACATTGATGTTTCTCTCTCTCTCTACCTATCCTTTCCTCCCTGAAATAAAAATAAAAATATTTTAAATCACATTATATATCTTAAATATATCCAAATTTTATTTGTCAATTATACCTAAATTCTTGAGTTACCCCCATTTCTCTTAACCCACTAATTATTTTTCAGCATTTTGCTGAATAATTGTTGTTATGGACACATGCAACACCTAACTATATTCCTTTTTAAAGTATATAGCCAAAACTGATTTGGCTCAGTGGATAGAGTATCGGCCTGCGGACTGAAGGGTCCCAGGTTCAAGTCTGGTCAAGGGCATCTACCTTGGTTGTGGGCACATCCCCAGTGGGGGATGTGCAGGAGGCAGCTGGTCGATGTTTCTCTCTCATCAATGTTTCTGACTTTCTATCCCTCTCCCTTTCTCTCTGTAAAAAAAAAAAAATCAATAAAACATATTTTTTAAAATTAAAAATAAAATAAATAAAGATACATGCCATAAACTTTCAAAACCTGAATGTAGAAAGATATAAGTGAAAGGCATGCCAATTATACAGAGACTATGGAGCTGTGTCCTGGCCTAAAGCTAAGTGAGAAGCTAGATGTCTCCAGCAAAGAATATGCAGAATAGAACACAGTTTCTAATTCTCCTTTGGACATCAGATGTGATAAGTGTATGTGTGGAAGTAAACCATGAGGAATATGTATGTGTGTATGTACACATGTGCACACTTGTTGGCATGGTTCATTTACCCAGCTTCTGCATTATAAAGATTACATTTTACCTCCATAAAGTTAAGAAAAAAGATTAAAAAAAAACATACAAGGAACATTTGAAACGGAACCTTAAGAAACAATCCAATTTAGGAATTTAAAATATTAGAGCACACATCTCACTTTTGAAGGTATACATACAAATGGCAAATACACTTTAAAATTAATACTCAACATCGTTTTCCATTAGAGAAATATCAATTAAAACAATGTAATACCACTATATACTTGTAAAGAGCAATTAAAAAAAAATCTCACAAATAATCGGTGAGACTGAATTGAAGATCAACAAAAACTCTCAGTCCTTGCTGGTGAGAATGCAAAAAAGTCCAGCCACTTAAGACCAGTGGCAGTTTCTTATGAAGCTAAACAAGTGTGGAGAACACCAAGACTTGGGGAGTCAGCCGAAACTGGTTTGGCTCAGTGGATACAGCGTCGGACTGAGGACTGAAAGGTCCCAGGTTCGATTCCAGTCAGGGGCATGTGCCATGGTTGCGGGCACATCCCCAGTGGGGGGGTGTGCAGGAGGTGGCTGGTTGATGTTTCTCTCTCATCGACGTTTCTAACTCTCTATCCCTCTCAATTCATCTCTGTATAAAATCAATAAAAATAAAAATAAAAAATAAAAAAAGATTTGGGGAGTCAGACGAAATGAAATTAGTAACCTACACGGATGAAGAACCAATAACTTCACAGTCAACCGTCTTGCTCCTCTCTAACGTTGAGGTCAGAGCGCGGACTGCACCTGGCTAGTAAGCAGGAAGGGACTTATTATTCAGCCCTAAGTACATTATAGGCTCTTGGAAGGGCTAGAAAAACCACTCTATGCTGAGCTTCCAGAAACAATTTTTTTGGGGGTAGGGGATTGTCACAGTCATAAAATAGTTGCCACTGCTACTGAGTCCCCTGAGACACTGCTCTGCCAATTCCCAGTGCCAGTACAATGAAGGATCCTTGCCTGGCCTTTCCTTAAAGCGATGTGATTTTTCTGTGATCCAGTATCTCTAGTTGTATCTGAGTGGGAGAACCTACATGACATGATCACCCATCTGCTCCCTAGGAAGGTGAGCTAGGAAACAGAGGTCTTAGTTTGTCTACTTGTATTTTTGTTCATCTGAAGGCCCAAAGTGTATTTATTCTTGGAATTATCAAAATGTAAAGAAGGTGTTCAAAATTTTGAGAGGCCAAAAATAAGTGATGTCCTTACTCACCTATAAAGCGAGAGATAACAATAACTCTGAAAGTAGAATTGGAGTAGAATATTGCTAATTCTTAGTGAGGGTAGATGGCCAACGTTTGCAATTTTTGCTAGCAGAACATAAAAGCCAGTGGTAGACATGGATGAAAAGATGATTCAGTACTTTAACTGGAAAAAAAATTGCTTTAGCATCTATACATCCACCTGTTCCAAAACCCAAATTAGTAGAATATATATGTAATAGAATCCGTTAAACTAATTTTATCTGAGCATGTCAATGCAGCTAGAAAGGGCAAATCTATACATCAGTGTTCTCCTATTTTAAAGGGAAGCTTATAAATCATATTGTTTGAATAGTGTAAATTTTTTGGCATACTGATATAGCATACATAAATCAATGTTACAGCTGAAAACTAACCTGATACACCTTGATATACTCATTAGATAAGGTAATGCTATTCTAAAATTTACACATGTCAACGCATATCTCCGTCACTAATTTACTTCATAGTTTCATATGGCTAGGCTCTAACTTAAAATTTTTTGCGTTAAGATGGTGAGCATTTTTAAAATACCCAATGGGAAGAGGAATAGCCCATAATATAATTGCTATCAGCTATATATGTAAGGGCCTAAGTGTTTAGAGACAAAGTTGCATTTATTTCTAGTAAGTCAGTGTTTCTCTGCTGGTACATTTCACTTAATGTTGAAACCATTGTGTCCATTTATAATACATCTCTCATCTAATGTGGAATACTTAAGATATTTAACTGCCCTTTGAGGGGAAGGGTCATATAGCTTCCAAAAAATGTACCACTTATTCAGAATGACTAGTCTTGTAAAATAGAGATAATGAAGAATATGCAATGCAGGTAATATATACAATCTACACAACATTAGGTTACCCAACTGGAATCATATCATAAAAATCCAGAAAAATGTCAGATCTGACAAACTCTATTTCTACTGTTACCAAAAAACAAAAAACAAACAAACAAAAAACACCTATATAGGGGTGCGTGACAAACCCATAGATAATTATAGCTTTGGAGCCCTAAACTTGTGGTGAATTATTATAGTAGTACCTCATTACTTACCTTTCAAGGCCAATAGGAAATCCTTATCTTTGGTATGCTGAGATAAGGTCAGCCACATTTATTCTAAATTAGATAATCGCCATATGAATAATAAATTAGGGAAGCCTAACTATACCCTCTTAACAACTTGATTTTCATGCTCAACTATGTAATGGTCAGTAACCTTGGGTTTTGAGCAGCAACTTGGTTAGGAAACTTATAGACACAGACAACAATATGGTGGTTACCAGAGGGAAAGGAAGGATACAAGGGGCCAAACAGATAGTGACTGAAGATAATCTGACTTTGGGTAGTGGGCACACCATGCAATATACAGATCATGTATCACAGAAGTGCACACTTGAAATTTATATGACCCTATTAACAATGAACCGCACTAAATTTAACAAAATACATTAAAAAATAAAATAAAAACAGCAACAATAAGAGCAGAATCAGCAGTTATGTCTTACCCAACAGCTGATGTTGGGACAGTATATTTTGGATGCTAGAGGTTCAAAAATGCTAAAGAGAGAGCAGTCTTACCTTCAAAAACAGGAAAACAACAGTCCACTTTAGACTGAGAACACTATCACTTAGTCAAGTGTTCTGTTTTTCAAGAGACATGAGCTCCAGGCGGTCTGTTAGACTACTCTAACAATTAGGCTAATAAAATAAGAAGTCACTAAAGTACTTTTTGTTCTTCTGAATCACTGAAATAGCAAAGTCAAGAGGACTTCCAGGAAAGCCCAGACTTTTTCCAGTAAAACTAAATTGAAGCCCTTATCCACAATAATAGTAAGACTAAAGCTGAATATATGTATTCCTTAAACCTCAGAAAAAAACTTTTTTTTAAAGGAAGTAAAATAGGAAGAAACATAGTGTCAGATTTAAATACAAACATTTTTCCCAATATTTAACTCTAAAATACAATAAATAAGGATATTGTTAAAACATAATTCACAGAAAAATAAACAATATTACTTAAGAAAAAAATTGAGATTCGGAATAAGCAAAAACAACTTCTGGCACTTAATAAATGTTACTTTTTTAAGATGTCAGTAATTTATAATTTACTATCAAATGTTAGAATTCCACTCAGCCCATTATTTTATGATATTTTTATAAAAAATTTCCTTTCAGTGTATGGTCATAAAATTAGAAATAGGACATTTTTACAATATTGGAATCACATGTTACACACAGTTTGAACCAATTGCTTATTCCACTTCTAGTTTTTGTCCAAGTAATAAATGCACATGGTAGAAATAAAATTTTACAGAAGGGTTTATAATACGTCCTGAACCTCACAAACACAAGGCTTGTTTCCCTGTAGGCAATACTTTCAACTGTTTCTGTTTTGTATGTCTTTTGGTAGTTAGCTTCTTAACTTTAATAACCAACATAAATTTTTATTTATCACTTTGTCATTTAATTAAAAAAAAAAAGTTTTTAACCCGTACAATCTCTTCTCCTTCCTCAAAGTTGGCATTTTAAATTCCAGTTCTACCTAAATGTTTTGCTTAGTTGAACTCTATATTTGATTATAAAAATAATATGTCCTCGCTCTTTTGATATATTTCACATATCCTATTCCATGTGTCATGTTTTTTTTTATTTTTGCTGTGCCTTTACATTGCCATAAATGATAGAAAACATTTACATTCTCTTTACCAATCATATTTTAAATATTCTGTATTTTGTCTACTTTGATCCCAAATGTAGAAAGCAATAAACAGCAGTGTTGGGTAAAATATTTACTCCCCACTGTTTTCATTTGGAAAGACGTTTCCTAAATTACTGATTATTCATTCTCCATCACCTCTCTAACTTCTCACCAAATAAGGAATGACTTATTTGATAGGCAAGTTTGGAATACGGTAAACACAGTCCTTCCTGTCTTAGTTTGTTCAGGCTGCTATAACAAAGATACCATAAACCAGGTGGCTTAAACATTTATTTCTCACAATTCTGAAAGCTAGAAATATGCATTTGGAATAAACTTTTCAACAAAGCAGCAAAGTCTCAATTGCCTCTAAAAGGAATCTTATAGTGCCCTAACCGGTTTGGCTCAGTGGATGGGGCGTAGGCCTGCGGACTGAAAGGTCCTGGGTTCGATTCCCGTCAAGGTCACTACCTTCGTTGGGGGCACATCCCCCGTGGGGCGTGTGTAGGAGGCAGCTGATCGGTGTTTCTCTCTCATTGATATTTCTAACTCTCTATCCCTCTCCTTTCCTATATGCAAAAAATCAATAAAAAATATATATATTTTTAAAACGGAATCTTATAGTTAAATTTCATCTCCAGACATAGGAACTACACAGGATCAATGTTAACCTACCAGCTGGAGATGTATCATAAGGATGGGATGTTTGGATCTCATCTGAAAAACTGGTTCATACTGGCTGGGGTCTTGGTCCTGATAAGTTGAAGTTTTCCTCCCAGTATCCTCTCTCTATATATATAGACACCAGTGCTTTTGCTATGATCTTTGCCAACACTGGGCGCTAGAAAGCAGAGCATGTCATGTAGCCTGAGGTAACTACTCTTGCAGCCAAGCATTAGCTTATCGAAGTTTTGTGCTAAGACTGAGATAACCCAGCATTTCCTGGCAACTATGATTATTTTACTTTTCTAAATGAGACACATACATTATTTAAAGTTCGTTTTCTGTTAGTTCTTCCCTAAGAATGAAAATAGAAGACTGACCAAGGTCTCTGTACAGATAACTTGCCTTATCAGAATGTCAACCTAAATATTTTATTTTTAAATTAAAACACAAAAGCCTTCTTGACTTTAAGATACTGGATCCTCAAGTTCCAGCACAGAACTTAAAATTTGGAGATGATACAATCTATACTAATAAAAGAGTAAGATGCAAATTGACCGTACCTTCATGACACCCACCAGACAACCAGGAGTAAGTATGCAAATTAACCCAACCAAGATGGTGGGTTAATTTGCATATGGGACAGGGCAGAACACAGGCGTTGCGTGCCCCTCAAGGCCTCTAGGCGGCATCGGAAGGCAGCAAGGTGGCTCTGGGCTGGAGCCAAAGGCGTCTCTGGCTGGAGCTAAGGCAGTGCCGACTGCCAGGGGAAGGAAGACCCATTCTTACATGAATCTTCATGCATTGGACCTCTAGTATAAAATAATTTACATGGCTATAAATTTAGAAAAACATGATTGTAAAGTCCATTTTGTTCAATTATCAGCTCAGTTATTTAAATCTCTTTCTTTGCCCTGGCCTGTGTTGACTCAGTTGGTTAGGCCTTGTTTTGTGTACCCAAAGGTTGCTGGTTCAATTCTCAGTCAGGGCACATGCCTGGGTTGTGGGCTCAGTCCTCAGTAAGGGGTGTGCAGGAGGCAGCTGATCAATGTTAGGCTCTCACATTGATGTTTTCCTCTCTCATCTCTCTCCCTTATTCTCTCTCTAAAAAATTAATACAAATAAACTATTAAAAATAAATAAAATGTTCCTCATCTGAAAAAAGTGCTACATAATAATAAATAATAATAAAAAGTAAGTGCCTATTATATTTATTATGCAGAGAATTTTGAGCAACTAATGATATAATGTATAACACTAACCATTGTTCACAGTCTCCTTTGTCAGGCACTATTAAAAAGCTTTAAGTGCATTCACTAATTATTCCTTAAAACAAGTTAATGTTTTTTTTTAAGATTACAGATTACTCAGGTTAGGAAACTGAGAGATAAAATAAGCTTCTCAAGGTTATATAACTAATGAGTATTGGAACAAGGATATGAACTCAGGCCTGCTCTTACTATATCATACTGCCTCTCCATGAATACAGTCATGCCCCTTAGCAGTGGGGCATGTTCTGAGAAATTCCTCATTATGTGATTTCATCATTGTGCGATCATAGAGTGTATGTACACAAACCTAGATGGGATACTCCTAAGCTATATGGTATAGCCTATTGCTTCTAAGTTACTGCACACAACAACATGAGATTAAATCAAGCAATCAAGAGAAGCAGTGAGCTCAATGTGTATAAGGCTACTGCTGGTGCAATACAGCATACTATTTTACAGCAAAAATAATTATAAAAAGTACACTCTAACAATTAAAAGTTTATGCAAAATAAATACATAAACTAGTAATAAAGTCTCTATTAGCATTATGAAGTATTATAAACTGTACATGATTGGATATGCTATATTTTTCTATATATGGAAATTTAGTAGGTTTGTTTACACCAGTATCACTACAGACATGTGAGAAATGTGCTGCACTATGATGTTAGGGCTAGAGGCCTGGTGCATGAAATTCATGCATGGGTAGAGTCCCTAAGCATGGCTGATGATTAGGCCAATCTGTGGGGCGACCAGCAGGGTAATCAGGCCCTCCCTTCACCCTGCTGCTACCCCCTTCTCTCTCCTCCCCTCGCCCCCACCTGCTGGCACCTGCCTTAGCTGGCATGGGGCCTGCGGGCTGGACACCTGTCACTGGGCAATAGGTATTTTGCAGCTTCATTATAATCTTATGGGACTCCCATGGTGTATGAGGTCTATCATGGCCTGAAATGTTATGTGGTACATGACATTATTATTCTTTACATTCTGAATGCTATTGAATTTTGAGTAAAGCTTTGAGCAAAATTTAATTGTTCAGTCAGAGTCTCACATAGAGCTTAGCTTAGCATAAAGTAGATTCTCAATAAATGTGCATCTCTTTAATGGAAGAAACAAATGAAAGAAGATATTTCAACCATTCCAACAGATGTAATGACCATATAGAAGTGTTAGTTGTGATTGCAATTCATGGAAATTATTTTGTATGAAACGATTTCAAACAGGTGCAACTTTTATCATTTAAGCACATTTAAGCAATGGAAGAAATCAATTCATCAAAAATTTTACAAATATAAAATACAGCTCTTAATGATACATTTTATCACAATTTACTCCAAAATCATATTAAATAGAACCTTACATAATCTTTCTTCATTTTGTGTTTTAAATTGAGTAATTTACTCTTCTCTGAATGTTCAAAGCTATAGGGAATTGCTGACTCTATAATCACACCTAGAATTTTGGATTTTAGATTATTGTTTTCTCTCTATTTGAGAATATTCTTCATTTATTTTCATGATTGTGATATGCACTGTATAATTACAGTAAAAGTTGCTATCAGTTCTACAGTGCTTACTATCTGCTAATTGCTGTGTCTTTTACATGCAATTTCTATTGTATATATTATAACAATGCTAAGATGTAGGTATTATAAGCATCCAATTTTATACCTATAGAAACTAAAGCACTGAGTGGTTATATACAGAATCAGTGCCTATCAACTAGTCTGCTCCAAGACACCATAATCTTAGCTATTACGTACATTAATCTGTCTGTCTTAACAAAAAATCCTAGGCAACTTTCAGCTTCAGGTAATTACATGTGGTTTCGAGGTATGATAATACTTTCTCACCAAGTCCTAATTTCTTTATCCTTGAAAAAGTGGCATTTTTTACAAGTTGTGTGTTCTAAAAACACTTGCTGAAACAACAACAACAAGAAGAAAAAATCTTTTTTAACAAATTCGGGTTCTGAGAAAATGAAATGTGCACATCCCACCCTGATTTTCTCGTTGCATGAAACCATAAAGCCCAGATAGAATGTATGGAGAGCATTGAAAAGAAAGCAGTAGCATTGGGAGGAAAAATGGAGATAAGAACTTTAAGTTTCCTTGGAATGAAAGTGAGCTTCCTTTTCTTTTCTTTTTTCCTCCACCAAGGCGGCTAAAAACCCAGACATGCACTGGGCACCAATAAAAGAAGTTCCAAGAAAAGGTCTATTTCTGCTCCAAGCAGCGGGAAAGGTTTCTCTGTGAGTTGGAGAGACAAAAAAAGAAAAGAAAAAAAATGTCCCCTTTATTTTTCCTACCCAGTCCTACCACCCAACACCCTGGCAGTAAGTACCCTGGCAGCCATGAGAGCACAAAGCAGTGGTCATGGGGGACTATCTAACACTAAGGGGAGAGAAGCTCTCTCTGATCAGAGAGACTGTGGTTCAGAGAACATCAGGCAAATCCCTGTGGCCTTTTTCTTTCTCTGTCCTCACCCTATAGTTAACAGAAAGTGCACAGCAAAGCTAGGAAACTTAAATATAAACGAAAGTGAAAAATTAGAAAAAGTAGTTCATACACACACACAAAAAAAGAAAAGTTGGACTAGAAAAATAGAAGAACAAAAATGAAAGTAAGTGTAGCGAGCTAAAAAAATATTATCACATTGGTAGTAAACAAAACATCAAAACTTATAAAAAGTGTAAATGATTTAAATATATCAATTTTAAAGTAGAAATAATCTGATTGGATTTTTATTTAAATCATTTATATACAGTTTAAAAAACCTACTTTAATATGAGGCTAGAGATGTGTTTAAAAGGACAGAAGTTGACTATGAATGGCTTTGTTACTATCAAAATAGGTTTCAGAGCTAAGAAAATAACCATGGGTAAAGGAAAACATTATATAATAACAAAATGACAATTTCACCAAGAATATCTAACAGTCTTAATGTGTATACACTTAAGAGCTTCAAAATAGGTGAAGCAAAACTAGTAAAACAGTTGGATACATCAACACTGTCTCAGAAATCAACAGAACAAGTAGATAAAAATCAGCAATAGAGTACTGAACTAAATATCATCAACTAATTTGATCAAATGACATTCATAAATATTCCAAAAGTAATAGAAAATACACATTGTCTTCAGTGCATATGAAACTACAGTATAATAAATCATATCCTGAGTCATAAAAAAAATTAATAAATGAAAATGACAAAGTACATTCTAGTACCAAATAAATTAAAAGATTAGAGAACAAATAGATTAAAAAGATCGTTGAAACTTGGAAATTAAACATACCGTACTTTTAAATAATCTATGGGTCAATGAAGAAGTCTCACAGAAAACTGGAAAGTACTTTAAACTTTAAAAACGGTAAATTATGAAATAAAAAAAAAATCAAGGTGATGCAGATAAGCAATGTATAGTGAGAAAATTATAGCATTCCATGCTTTTTCTATAAAAAAGTATCGAATTAACAATTTAATTTTGTACATAAACTAGAAAAAAATACGAAATTCAAAGCAGAAATAAGAGAATAATAAAAAACATAAACAATTCAATTGAAAACAAAAGCAGTAGAGAAAATTGACTCAAATAAACATTGATTCTTTTTAAAAAGATTAATAAAATTCATGAGACTTTAGCCACACTAACAATTAAAAAGCTTAGAAAAGAAACTACCAATACAAAGATGTTACTCAGAATAGTACAGTAAAATACATCTGATGTGTATTATCTATATTTTTTTAAGTTACATTCATTGTAAATTAGCCCATATTTAAAATATTCTGCCAACACATTCCTCTCTAATGGAGCAATGGAAAATCTTACAAAGCAATAAGCTTATAAAATTGACAAAGACATATGTAAGTTTTAAATGAAAGTTTAAAAGTTATAATATTGTCACAGCAATGTTTCTAAAAAACAAACCAAAAAAAGTTAAAATCCCTTCCATATCGAAGTATGATAAAAGTTTCATTTCTTACACACCGGTACCACACATATCACAATTCAAGGTTGTCTGTGAAATCTTACAAAATATTTCATCTTAGCAGCTGCCATTGTTAGAAAGAAATTCAAATGAAATAATTTCTTCTATTTCATTCAGCAGTGGTACTCTTTTGAGAAAAATTGATGAAACAGCAAAATATATTTGAAAATTAGGTGAGTAGCAGTGACTGCAGTCAAGCAAATTTTAAATTCAAGTACGAGAAATTTCCTGGGCAACCATAATGCATTCCTGCTTGCATAAAATTATTTAAAATTGATTTTAAATATTTAAAAACCTAAAAAGTCATTTTATTGAAAGAAATTCCTTTCCAATGTCATCAGTGTACAATAAATGAAATGTGAACAATAGGAATAGTTGTTCAGTCAAATGACTTTATAGGTAACTTTGCAAAAGCCTTTCCAGTTTTATCAATTCATTGCATTCTTCCAAATATCCAAAATACTCAGTCACCAAGAATCTGAATAAATCAGCTATTTGCTAATGAGCTATTAGTAAATCTGAGCAATCTCTTTTTCTTCTTTATATTTCTAAGGGGGTATTGTACTTCACTTTTGTCTAGAAACTATTCATTTTGTAGTTTGTCAATATAGAAATTTCATTATAAAATTATGAAATAATATTGCAGTTATTTATTATAAAAATATTTATTAGGCTGACAAAATTAAGAACCAATTTATTGTAATTTAGCAAAAAGCATACATTAATGTAATTTCAAATATTTTCCAAATTGTATCATTTTTAAATCTCACTAACAAATAAACTTGTTTCCTTAATCATTTATGTAAATGATTTTCTGCATATCCTTTAGCTATTTGCATTTTTCTCTGAATTACTCTCCATGCTCATTACTTATGCCCTGATCAGTAAGTTTGAGTTTTATTTGTATTTATTTATAAGTAACTTGCATATTACATATGTTAAGCCTTCATTATAATTATAGCAAATATTTCCCTTTATGTATCACAGGTGTTTTAATAGCATCTGTGATTTTGTTGTATAGATGGCTACCAAATATATCACACATTCGTTGTTAAGAATATATATTTTCTTTAGGAATTCCTCACCAAGGTTTACAAATATTTTTATATTTTCTGTTTTTCATGTATAGTTTTATTTAATTCAACGTGCTTTCTCTTCTAGCATGTATTTTACTGAATAAGGTTAAGGTGTGATTCTAACTTGATTTATCACATAATTTCTCCCATTTACTCCTTTAACTATGAATATTATATTCTAAATTCTTATATATATTATACTTGTGTTCTGTATTTATTTTTCCCAATAATTTACTAACCCTTGTCCTTGTAATAAGAGTGTATTAATTATGCGCTTTAAGATAACTATTTAATGTCTGGAACACCTCAGGTCTCCCATCATCATCCTTCAAATTCACTAGCACTGCTTTCTCAATCATTTTGTTTCCATATACTTCGGGATAGTCATATAAAACTTATGAAAACACTTAAGGGATATTATAAGACTGTAATAAACCTCTATTAATATCTTAATTCAAGATACATGTATACACACAATAGTCAGCCTTTCCAACTACTTCCAACATGGGTCATGTCAAGCACAAATTGTAAAATATTTTTTGATAAAATAAATGCATGAATGGGTAAATATATTCAGAATGCATTGATTCATTTCAACCATCTGATGCTTACAAAAAATATTACCCAACAGACAATACATAGATAAGTGGTTTGGCTCTTGACAAAGTTGACACACAATCTCAAATCAGCAAGAATCAACTTGTATGTTGTCCCAAACAAGTTTTACAGAATTGTTCATTGATTAAGAAGAGTTCATCCTAACTAGGCAAGCATATATAGAAGCTCAACAAGGAAAGGAACCAGAACACAACATTTAAATGAGCAACCTGAAAGTTTCAGAAGATAGTAATGGCCCCTCATTGTGTGAATACCATACCTCGACACATGGATCTTCTCTTCAAGCAAACAGGCCAAACATTGCCATTCCACATGCATGCTTCCAGCGGTTGATAAAACATTTGACTAACCCAGACTCTGAACCAGTCTATTTCATATTATCTGCGTCTCCACTTTGACGGGTTCTGTGCTAACGGGGTGACTAATGAAAAGGTAACGGGGACCAGGGGTTAACATAATTATAGCACATCATTCATTAGCTTGCCAAATAGCTCCTTCTAGATATCAAACTGCTAGTTTAATAAAAGCTGTAACAAAAAATAAAATCAAGCCCTTATTACCCCTGCATGAGAGCCCCCAGGGAGGAGAAAAAATTCCTCAACCTAGTGTGCAAGATATTCCATAATGAGCAGCAGCTATATCCACGAAGTGTAGGTCAGGCCCATGGCATCGAATCCTCTGTCAGTGTTCTTCACAGACACCCACTAAATGCCCAAGGCAGCGTTTTAAAGCAGGAAAGTGCCCCAGCGATGGTTAATGAAACTATGACTTTCCCCCCGTGGGGAATAGCCTTCTAACTAGAAACCAGGCAACACCAGTCCATTAACTCTCCTTTGAGAAGGGCTATGCTTTTGTGGCTTCATAAAAATAGCAATGTGGAGTTGGAAAAAATAATAAGTCTCAGACTTGAAATACTGAAATGCATGCCGTTGGTCATCTGTTTAATGAACGCTTAGTAAATAAAGGGACTGCACACAAACTCTCATGTCCCCGAGGGATTCCTGTAAAACCCACATGACACGAACAAGGAAGAACTTAACCAAAAGCAAAGATGGCTGAGGAATTTGCCTTTTCCAACTGGCTCCCCTCCATTCACTGAAGGCAAAGACAGATCAACCAAACTCTCCCTGTGGGCACAATTGGTAGCATAACTGAACTGTGTTTTTGATGGTCACCGGTTGGTTGCATTAGAATCTTGACTGTTTTCTTGTGATGAGGGAAATATATTGTTTGACTAAAGAACTGACGGCAGCAGATTTCATATACAAAGAATTCACCTCAGCATGAATGACACCTAGCTCAGGAAAAGGGCCCAAAGATATAACAGGTGAAAATTTCCTCCCAAATATGTTTCAACCCAAATAAGCTAAAACGTTTTTAGGAAACACAAATTAAAAACAGAACTGTTTTTTTCCCACCTGAAAACTAATTGAAGTGGAACTTGAAATTTCTGAGCACACTCAAGAATAGAGGGAGTAATGAATACAAGAAGAAAAGGAGGAATGTGTGAAAATTGTGGAAAGAGAACATGGCCTACCAACTAGCTTGAAGCTAGGATACTGATTACCAAACTAATGGCTTCAACATTCTCCTCAGCCTAACTGAACTTGCTTTAAAAGAAAAAATTATTGGAAAGAGAGAGGGGTTTGGAGATATCAATTTTCTTTTCCACTCGTTTATGCATTCATTGGTTGATTCTTGTATGTGCCCTGACTAGAGATCAAACCCACATCCTGATGTAGGGGACAACACTCTAATCAAGTGAACTGCTGGCCAAAGCTTTAACTAAACTTTAAACAGGTTTCTTTCTGACTACTGGTCCTGGACCCCTTTTTCTCAGAGCATATAGTTAGAAAACTTGCAATTATAAATTCTTTCTCTACCCATTTGATATAAATCACTTCTCACCTTTTGCCAATGTTATAATCCAGAATGTCTTTCTCAAGAACTTGATGAAATAGAATCATCAAGAAAGATAGAGCCACTATCTTCCAGTCTTTAAGAGAGGGTAGGGGCCTAACTTTGATAAACACAAATTAGCCAATTAGCAAAGGGTGTGGCCTAATCACATTGACTGACATCACTCTCAATAGATTCAGAGACATGGAAGCATGCAATTGACTAAGGAGTATCAGAGGGAAGGTGGAGGGGGAGGGGGTAATGGGAAGGGAGACAGGGAAGAGGTCAATCAAAGAACTTATATTCATATATGCATAACCCACATACAGACATTAGTGGAGTAAAAGCCTGGGGAAGAGATGATGGAAGTGGGGAGCAGGTAAATGGGGGGGGGGGGGGGGGGAAAGCAGAATGGAGACAACTGTAATACTTTCAACAATAAAGATGGAAGAAAGTCCTCCAGTATTTTGCCACTCCTCCCTCTGGTGCTTAAAAACTCCCCACTTTGAATGCAGACTGGTGCAACCACTGTGGAAAACAGTATGGCAATTCTTCAAGTAATACTTTCAACAATAAAGATGGAAGAAAGTCCTCCACAATAGGGCTGGGGAATGACCTTGGGAGGGCTCCATTAGCATATCATTAGCATATTATGCTTTGCTTGGTTGTTCAGTTGTTCTGTTGTTTGGTCTCTTTGCATATTACCCTTTTATTATATAGGATAGACTTGAATAAAATGTTTCCTAACTATATAAACTCTGGCCAATGAAATTATTCTTTTACACTGAGGAGAAAGTAAGCTAGTGAGAAGTATCTAGCAGTGATGACACCTGAAAAAAAAAAAAGTACAATATTTTATTATAAATAATTTATGTGCCACCTTACAATGGGGGAATTATCTCCCTTCCCCCCCCCCCCACACACACACACAAAAATACAGTAATGATTGCTATCTACAACTGCCCATTTTCATAGTTTTTTGGCAGAGAGAAAAAGTGAGGTGGTGTTTTGTAGGAATAAACTTTATCATTGGTGGACTTTTATTATCACTTTGGAATAGGAAAAAATAATTACCAGGGTAGGATCTGAGCTACGATGGGTCATCCTGTTGAGCAGAAACCAGAGCGCCATTTTCTTCCTTTGTGACATCCTTACGTACCCACTGTAGCCGCCATGGACCAAGCAGCTCACAGATTTTACTGTTTTTCCATTTCAAAACAATTGTGGCATTCATTAATCTTAGAGGAGGAAATCTAAACAAAATATAAAAGAACTAGGCAGCCATCAAAACTTCATTGTAAAAGAGAGACCATTTCACTACAAGGAGGGCATATCATTGGGAAAATTAAATTTTTTTTAATGTTCAATAGAGTACATGGGTTGTAGTCCCAAATTTCTACTAGAGATGATATGCCAGTTTAGAAAAAAAAATTAACCTGGTTGATACCTAAGCTTCTTTTCACACCTAAATATTTTGTCAAACTACCCATTTGTCTCCTTTGTTTCTCTTCCCTTCCTTCCTGCTTCCCTCCCTCCCTCTTCCATTTCTTACTTCTACCTTCCCTCACTCTCTCCCTCCTTTCCTGGATTTCAAAGGCAAGTGCAATACTTTCTATACCTCAAAACAATTTATCCATGGTAAACCACAACATTTTGAGAAAATACAAGGATAATTTTATAACTTCCATGGTCAACAGTGCAAACCAGTTATTAAAATACTCTGCGAGAGGAACACCATCATGGTCTTTGTACAGTGGTTACAGGACATTCCCTAGTGAGAAATAGATTTTAGCTGGCAGATTATTTTGAATGTATAGAATTAATTTAGTGTAATTACCATGATTAATCTTTTTAGAATACAATTCTTGAGGTTTTCCTAATGAAGCTAAAATGTTTATCTTATAATAATGTTGTAGCATTGTATTAGTATAAAGTGAAACAAAAAGCCTAGAAGCATAGAAGAGCCAAACCATAAATCTGAACACCAAAAAAAAAAAATTGCTTTTTAAACATCATTACTTCACTACTATAAAATTGAAATGTAGAAAGTTTATTTGATATTTCTAATTGATACACTATTTCCTGAAGCTTAAATTCAATTTCCAGAAAGTAGAACTATGTGAAGAAAAAGTATATATATATATCAGTAAAAAAGGCAAAACTGATATCAAGGCAATTAAAAAAACATCACTGTAAGTGAGAGATATAAATAAGCAGTGTGACTTATACTTGCAAATATTATAGTAAAGACTAATTTCTTTCTATGTAGAATTTATTTTTTAAAAAATGAATGTACTGTAATACAGTGGTTAAGAGCTTAGTTTCTGAAGTCAAGCAGTCTGAACTTAAATACAAGTTCAATTGTACAGCCTTTTGCAAATTAATGAAGTTTCTAAGTAAGTGATTTTAAAATTTGGATTCATGGTATACACAAAGACTTTCCAAGGACATGGCATGGGTGATTTAGGAATATCAGTTTCCAGTCAAAGCACCAAACAAGAGCTCCTTTTCCACCTTTTCTACAGCAACTGGCCGCCTCTTAGTTAGCAAAGTAAAAGGAAATTCTCCTCCAACTCAAATCCTTCTATGGCAAATTGTCCTGGGGATTAAAAACAACTGGACAAGTGAACAGTTCCAATGACTTTTAGTCCCTTAGACTAAAGCACTACGCACCCTCTCTCTGATTTAGTACACTGTGCTATATTTTACTAAATATCAGTGTGACACTGCAAATGATATATTTGGGGGTGAGGGGAGATTGTTAGAAATTCTGAAATCAGAAACATATTAGAATTGGAATGCAGATAACTTTCATTTCAAAATCGTCCTCATCCACACTTTAATTATTGTCAAAGAACGAATTGCTCCTGAGGGAGAAAAAGCAAAGAAAGCCTCAGAAAGAAATAATGAAGGAAGTGGCACCTCAGCCAACTCCATGCCTTCCATATCATATTTCTCTACCAGTCCTTTCTCTCTGCGTTTCCACCTCCTCTCCCTCTCTCTTTCTCTTTCTCTCTCAGTTGTTCACACTTATTTATAAGGAAAAGCCCTGATGGTCCTTTTGAAAGAAATGTATGAGATTAATTTGTAATTAGTAGCCTCTTCCATTAATAAGCTAAAATTTATTTACTTTTAAAAATTGTTTGTTGTCTGGACTAGGTTGAAATGAGCCTTTGGGACTTTATTAATTATATAATCAAACTATTCTTTATAGACAATAAAAAGAATTATTTCTAGTGTACCTTAGATCAAATAATAATAAATATTCACATATTGGTAACCATGAAAATTAATGAGGTTTTTCTAAATGTAAGAAGTTGATGTATTCCTTCCTCACTGGCCAAATGAAGTAAGAATAAATATAACACCTGGGAATGTATTGCATCTTTGTTACCATATAAAAGCATAGGAAAGCTTTTTGAGCCTTCTATGATTTCTTATGGTAAATTTCTCATACTATGCAATGACAATTTCCATGAAAGTCACTAAATAAAAGTAACAAAATATGATTCCCTTTCGGTGTTTTGTTTGTTTGCATTTTGCTTTGTGTGTTTATCTTGTTTGAGAACGCTGCTCTTAATGTTTACATTGACGGAAACACAAGAAGATATCTTTGACTCTATTCATAATCTTCTCAAAAACAAGCATAGAGTATATTCTACATTGAATTTTTTCATTTGTGTGGCTTTAAAAGTAGGCTTAATATCCACATTTTTTCTGCCATTGCTGTAGAAAATATAGGGCAATTTTTTTAATACTTTAAAAAAAACCCTTGTGGTAGCAAAAGAATCAGGAGAGAGTGATTTTTGAAATGTATGTTTTTTACTCAACAGTTTATGTTATACTGTTGTAGGTTACAATAAAAAAAATAAAATGTCTTTCCCTGTATCCAACATTTTCTGAGTAACCTGCATGATGTTTGCCATTACTTAATAAGCAAGATGCATGAGGGAATCCATAATCCCTCTTTTGTTTCGTTTTGTTTTTGCAAAGTCAGACTTAGCCCAAGTACAAAAAACCAGAAGAACGAAATAGAATGTGACCTATTTTGTGAACAAAATAAAGTTCATAGCTAATATAGCAGCCTATGGTCTCTAACTGCTAAGAAAATGATAGGCATTAACATAGAAATTGTAGTGTAAGTGTACATATCAATAAAAACAAAGTTTTGAGAGAGAGATAAAAAAAAAACGAAGTTTTAATATCTATTTTATGTGAATTAAATGAGACTAGCGGCTGCTACTGTCTGGGGATGTTTAATAAATAGTGGTTTTGACATGAGCACAACGCACGTTATGGAAAATCTTTTAATAAGCTATGGAGGCAATCTTCAAGCTCATTTTGCATCAGTATCACCTGTGGAGCTTGTTAAAAACCAATTTCAGAATTCTGAGATACAGAAACATAAATTCTAAGGTTGGGTCTCTAAACCTTGATGCCCCAGTCATTTTTGAACTAATATGTTTAGAGAGTGGTGGTTCCAGACACTTAAGTGATCACAGGTCCCTTTATAAGCAAGCCTCTTTCCACTGATCAGATTTTAGACTCCTTAATGCTTGCCGAATATTAAAATTTTTGAAGAAACACAGAAAGAACTCACAAGCTAAAATAGGATGAAACTCTTAAATATACATACTTTTAATATGTTGCTGTATATATTTTTGCCTCTTTTGTTTAATGAATATGTATAACAATTAGCATGGAGAATCCATATCATATGGAATGTCACCAAATCCAAAATGCTAATGATTATAATATACAGCACTATTTAATAAAATATTAAAAGGGAAAAAATTGAGTTATTAAGTTTGACAAAGTGTTTTCTTAGTGCACAATTTCCATTACATTTATCACAGGTAATATTTTAGACTCATTAAGGTACAGATGATATATGACCCAATCATCTTGGGCAGTGACAGCATCATTTTGTGTTATGTCAGAGAATGGGAATGTTTTGTTAGTATTTCCTGTGTGTCTAACTTTATGGTTTCATTTTTTCATCAATTGAGTCACAGGTTGCTGAAGGCTATGCAACTTCTGTTGAAAGTCAGCAGGAATGTTCTGTCAATTGACATCTGATGCCTTAATGATAGTTCCACATTATGCATGAATCATTCACACCAGCCTTTCTTGCTTAGAAGTGTCTTACATCTATTAACCAAGACCAGAAAATTTCTCCTTTCAGTTTCAATTTCTGTCTGGTAATGAGACCTTTTTTTACAGATATCCCAGTAACAAGCATACCACAGTTTCGTTTACCTATGGGAATCTTTCTTTCCTTGGGGCATATAAAGCTCTTTATTGTTTTAAATTTAATTTAATTTTTCCATCACCATTTATTCCTTATATGCCCTCTTCCATTTCCATCCATCCCTTTCTCCACTCCCACCTCCACCCCCACTCCTGGCAATCATCACACTGTTTTGGTTTGTAGTCTTTTGTCATCACTCAGTTCAAAGTAATTTTCTTCTTTTTATTTTAATTCTTTCTTTGACCCAGCCATTATTGTGGAAGTATATTTTTAAATTTCTAAGTGTTTATGAATTTTTTAGTAACCTAATCTTTAAAAATTGATATATACCTTATTTGTATTGATTTCCATTTTTCTTGGAGCTAAAGTAGAATGTAAAGTTAAGGAGAAAGTATAGAGACAAATATAAACCAAATAGTTAGCTGGTTAGGTGTCAGTAAACTGATGTTGAAAATTGAATTGCCTAAGAAAACCAAAACAATGCTTTGTGGTTATTTTTCAACTCATTTATTTATAGTAAAATATGATTAGTAATTATTCTATGAGATTACTTGTAAATGTAAATTCTGATTTAGAATGATAGGAATAAATGAAGGTACTAGTATTCTAAAATTTCTTTAGGAAAAAAAAAAGATGATATGTTACCATGTTCTTTTTTCTATTAATAAATTCAAACTTTGCAATCAAAATTTTTTCTAGCATGCAAATAGAAGTTAATCAGGTATGGAAATAATTACTTTTATGCAGTATAGAATTTGGACTTTGAAAATACATTACTTTAGATATTATTAAGATTGGAGTTAATTTTGCATAGATTTAGATCATTTAAGCAGAAAGTGAAATGTTATAAGGCAAACCAAGAGTATATTTTATTTCATTTTTTAACACAGCCTTATGAGAGGTGTACCTTGATCTAAATCGTATGTGATTGGCTACTAAATCTATGTCAACTTTTCTCTCTATTCTTTTGACAATGGGCAAAGTAAACCTTCGCAATAAATAATAATAAATACCAAATATCAATCAAATAATAATTTAATTGTTAGTATTTCCTGTGTGTCTAACCTTATGGTTAAGTGAAAAAGACATAAATCATGTAATAAGAAGTAAACTATTTCCCTTCCTCCTTGCTATAAGATAAACTTGAACAAAACTAAATAGAAAACATGACAAAGAAAATAAAACAGAAGCACAGTCCATTTTTACTATTATGGAGTCCATATGTTCAAATTAACCTCCTTGCTAAAATAAACCTGTGACCCTAAAATCAATACTCCAAGTGATTTTGTCGTCATTCATAGACGTGCATAGAGTGTTGAAAATTTGAGTCAGCGTTAGAGCAGTTCCTAACTAAAGTAAAAAAAAAGAAGATGAATCCTGTCTTCTTACTTCTGGTCTTATTCTGTAAACATGTATCCTCTTTTTTTGCAGTTTATTGAGTACCACATTATGTGTGTGTGTGTGTGTGTGTGTGTCCTTTTTATTGGTGAATTTGCTGTTTAAAATGTTCTCCTAGGCATTTTCCCCAAGCATAAGAATGATGTCTTTATGGAGAAAACATAAGTGTTAGAAAAGTTTTATTGAGGCACAAGTCATAATGTTGTTGGCCATGAGTCCAAGGTTAAAAAATCAGCAACGTGTATTAAATAAAGTGTTTATAAACAAACAAAAACACATAAAACGAGGTTATGCACATTGGTTTACCAAAATGTGACCAGAAAGTCTTAGGAATCCTACCCTGTATTTCCCCTAAGAGCAAATATTCACTATGCATTAATTCCAGGTTCACAGCATCTTTATAGAACACTGTGAATAAGAGATTGGCTGTACAATGGTAGGGGATAGGGAGACAGAAGGTTGGCGAGCATCTGACAGACCTATACAATGACAGAACTGAAGACCACCCAATTTTAGCCAAAATTTTTCTCTCATTACAGTCAATAAAAGAAACCAAAAGTGGCTCAGAGACGGAGGATAAAATGAAGCAAGGATCTGTCTCTAGGGGAACCAAAGGAAGAGAAAATAGAAGCTGAGCCATCGAAATCTTTAAATAACTTTGAAAACTAGTCCAAAGTTTTCCATTTCAACAAAGTTCAGTAGAAATCTTCAAAAGGCCACTCAGTTCCCATTGGATTCATCATTATCTTTTTCTGGGTAGTTTATGATATTGAAGCTAGAAATAGTTCCCCAAAATGCAAGAATACATTTATTCTGATTTTTAATTAGAATATTTATTTATTTTACTGATTTTACAAATAACAATTCAACCCTGCCTTTACCAGTAGACAACACTTATGCAATGCTTAACATCAAGCATGGCATTCGTGCATGCTAGCTCTCTCCAAATATCTGTAGATTTTTATGAATAAGTGAAAAATGAATTATACATATTTTGGTTTCAGGTGTGAAGTCAGATATGCATGGCAATCAAAGGCTCTTTTTAAGATCACAATATTATTTAACCCATGGAGCAGTTCATCCATTCTAGAAAGAATCATTTTGATTTTAAATAGACTTTCTTGCCTCAACGTTTGCATCAGTTTGAAACCACAAACAGCTTGGCAAATGATTAGATCTTATTTAGAATCTATTTTCTTTAAAATCTCCAGCTATGAAGAAATTAATAGTCCTTTTAATATACCAGTCATGAGTTTCCAAAGGCGGAAAAGGCATAGTGGAAAGTTAAGTTTATCATGAACCAAAACTGGAATTTTTTTTTTTTTTTGCAAACTGAGAAGTTAACCAGCGTCAGAAGACAGTCTTTGTGTTTGAGAGAGACAATAACATAAGGTACTTATTCTAGAACAGGGGTGGACACACTCTAGCCCTTGGGCCAAATCTAGCCAACAATCTGTAGTTATAAATAGTTTTACTGAAACACACTCATACCTTTTCATTTATGCAGTATCTTTGATTGCTCTCACTACAACAGCAGAATTGAGTAGTTGCTATAAAGACTTTATGACCCGAAAAGCCTAAAATATTTACTATCTGAACCTTTATAGAAAATGTTTGCCAACGCTTGTTCTAGACTAATATTACCTATGTAGAGTTAAGAATAAGGCTCCATCCATTATGTTTTGTTTACCTATTCTTTGCAGATGTTTCCAATATTTTCTTAATATTGAGTGAAGCATACAATACAAAATATCAAAATTTGATTTCCATTGAATTGGCTTCCTTCCTTTTTACTAAACAGATATTAGATCACAGTACCTTCTGTTTTTGCTTTTTGCATCCACCTCATAATAAACTGTATTGTTTTATTAAACCAACTATTTCTGATACTAACTACAGCAAATTAGATTGAGAAAACAGAATACTGTACAATATAAATAACATATAATACAATTATATGATTTGAGTTCCTTTCTTTTTCTATTTTCATCCTCTGCCCCCCTGGATTTAGGAGCAGATGCCCAAAATTAAAAATAATAGTATAAATGTTGTGTCTGACCTAAGCTTGCCCACCTTTTAATCAATTTTGATAGAGCTTCAGTTTATGTCTCACAGAATATACCTATGTATTTTTAAATAATACTTCATGTTGTTCAAAATGATTTGAAAAATATGTGTTGCTCTCATATTTCAGGGGCATTATTTCTTTTGAACCCCGAGAGTACTATTGCATGAAATATCGGTTTCAGTGAATTAAATTGTACTGCCCTTACTGAAGAAATATAACATCCTTCTAAAAAAAAAAAAATCAGACTTTAAGGGAAATATAGGTAAAAGTATTTAAAATAAGTGAAGAAACTAAAGTCCAGCTTAATTTTTATTACTACATTTTTGCCAAGCATCCTATTATAATAAGACAAGAGAGAATAATACAAAGCACAATAACTAAAGCACAAACAACATAGTATATGAGTTGCCTAAGAGTTTGGTAATCCATGAGCCAATCAAAAACCTTAGTTTATTGAAGATGTGACTTCAAGGATACGGAATTATGGTGACCAAAAGAAACAGTTATTTTACTTTTGATTGTCTAAGGCGGCTCTTTTTAAAGTGAAATTAATAGTATGCAGATAAATGTTGCACTTTCCCAATTTTTTAAAAATATATTTTTTATTGATTTCAGAGAGAAAAGAACGGGGAGAGAGAAATATAAACATCAGTGATGAGAGAGAATCATTGATCGGCTGCCTCCTGCATGTCCCACACTGGAAATCAAGCCTGCAACCCAGGATGTGCCCTGACCAGGAATCGAACCATGATCTCCTGGTTCACAGGTCAAAGCTCAACCACTGAGCTCTGTCACAAGGGCTCTCATTTTTTTTTTTTTTGATCATCTAAAGATATAGGATTGAATGGAATTGTATGATAGAATGAAACTTTCCCAGTTGTCTCAGAATTCCTGCTGAAGATTCAAAAAAATAATAGCTCATAAGCTTCTCCAAAATCTGCAGAGGAACTTCTAGACACAGTCATAGGACTTACTTAAATTTGACCAGAACTTCTGCTTCTTTCACTCCCACTACCCCTTCTAGCCCAAATAAAACAAAGGCTCAAATTTATCGGAGGAAAGAATTAATCTGAGTGTTCAGCTATATAGTTATCAAGAAATGTGGCAATGCTCGCTGTACCAAACAAAACTAGCTGGGCTCCAAGAGAATCACACATGAAGACTGGGGAGCCTTCTGGAGGCAAGGCTCACATAATATTCCCCAGGTCGGTTATTGCTGAGCTAGAGAAGCTGGAGCCAGGGTGATAGAGCACACTTGAGTGGAGAGTTTTTGGAAGAGACTGTCATTTATCCCCTTGGAGTTTCAGGGCATCTGTGAATGGAAAGTCTAAAACTTGGTTCTCTTCTACACATATTTTGAAAATTCGATTTCAAATACAGCAGCTACAGAAAGTTGAATGGCAAGATAGAGAATCCCATATATGTCCATTTTTTATTGTGCTAAGAATCAGGGTTGACGTAAAGTACAGGATGCTCACTTAAATTTGTTCAGGTAGACAACAAATAATTTTAATGTCAGCATGTCCTAAATATTGTAAGAGACATGCTTATTTAAATAGGATTCTTTACTTGTCTGACATTTAATTTTAAGTTGATGACCTTTATTTTTATTTGCCAAGTTTGAAAAGCCTAGCTAAAATGCATGCATGAATTAGTAAAAGCACTGCTAGCTGCTAAAACAACTTCCAAAGTGTATAATGGGTTCCAGTGTGCTAGAATTCATTTTGTCTGTGAAAATTACAAAAGAGCCAGCAGCTCTCCTTGAACTGAATACGGTTTTTTAAAAAATTCATATTATCTCATGGTTCCAAAATATTCAAAGGTGCTTGCCAAGGTCTCTATGTGTATACCCTCAGCTATTATTCAGATTCCTTAAAAATTCGATTACATATGAAAAAGAGATGGTATCAAGAGGTCTCTTCTAAATTCCAGATGTTTTTAGCCTCAGATACCTATTAGAAATCAACAAGTTTCCTCAGAAGCAAACCTTTTTTGTTTTGTTGTGTTTTCAATCCTACTGAATTTGAAACAGCCCTATGTCTTCGATATACAGTAATTGAATTCTAGCCAGGAACAGCTAAAGAGCAGAACCAGGAGAACAGTTTGGCTTCATGTTATCTGGTGGAGTTTAATCCCCGGGGCCAAAAGCTCTAGTTCAAAACTTGATTGCAGGGGAAAAAAGAAAAGAAAAAAAAAAAAAAAAAAAAAAAAAGAGGAAGGAGAGTTGTGAAAATTGGCCATAAAGATCGCTACAAATCAAAATTGCTAATAAAAGACCACAGTTGTTTTTCTGACATCATTGGCTTATAGCATGTAAACCATATAAAGTTCCTCTGGGTTGTGCTTAAAATATTTTAAGTCTCACACTAGGGTTATTAAAACTTAACAAAGAGTGCATATATATATATATTTTTTTAAAGTACTGTAAATGTTTTACTGCAAACTGTTTCGATGTATATAAAAATAACTTGATCCAAAGACAATATTTTTGTTTGATTTTGTTGTAACTCATCTTTTGAACAATTCCCAAGTTCTCTAAGCTGTTAGACAGAAAACAGTACTGAAAAGGGGAAAGAAAAAAAAGAATAATCATGCGAGCATATATTATCAGCACATCTCTGTAATTTATCCCTGATGTGGGAAGATGCCTGCATTTACTTGTAGATAAAATAGGTGTTCAAGAAAAACCTTAACTATTGATAAGCACATTATCACCTCCATAAAATCACTGTGTTGCTGAAGTCACAATTAACTAAAGAAACAAAACCTGAAGAATGTAGATCAGCTATTTTGTGATAGTTTTACTGTTGTTAAGAGTCCATTTACTAATTAAGTAAAAGAATCCACATTTCTTAACAATTTTTACTGTAACTCTCACAATGTTTCTTTAAAAAATAATCTATTTTGTAAATGTAACCTATAGTAAAGACACTATAGAAAACAATATGGATGTTTTGCAAACTTAAAAATATAACTATTATAAATGATTTAGCAATCTAATCTGGGTATACATCCAAAGGAAACTTCTGTGCTCTCATGCAGCTTTATTCACAATAGCCAAGTGATGGGGAAATCCAAATATCCATCAGTAAAATAATAAATCAAGACATATATAAAATAGAATATTATTCAGCCTTAAAAGAGGAAATCCTGCCATTTGCAACAACATGGATAAAACTGGAGGGTATTAAGCTAAGTGAAATAGGCTAGACATAAAAAGACAAATACTGCATGGTATTCTATAACAAAAAAAAAAAAAGTTGAACTCAGAAGCAGAGAGTAGAGAGGTGGGTGCCAGGGTTTGGGGTAGAGGAGGGTTGGGGGAAATAGGGAGAGGTTGATAAAAGGGTACAAACTCAATTATCAGATGAATAAGATCTGAGGGTCTGGTGAGTAACATGGGACTACAGTTGACAACATTGTTGTATCACTAAAATTTACTAAGAGAGAACTTAAATGTTCTCACCAGAAAATTAAAAAAAGGAGCACATGGGTTGGTAATGGATGTGTTGACTCCTTCATGGAGAATTCTTTTCCAATATCAAGCCATTACATTATACTCTTTAAATATTGTACATTAATTTCATTTATACTGCCATAAAATATTGAAAAATATCTATCTAGGTAAATTGATTAGTGATTGCTAAAACAAATGTGGAAAGCTAGTATTCAATGACTCTATTAGTTAAGAAAATAGTTATCATATTACCCCCACTTACTGAAAAGTCACTTTGGAGGGCAGTATGCACCCCAAAAGTGTATAAAATTTATCAATTGGGAATAATTAGATTTATAAAGTGTATTATCTGGAAAAAATAGACTGACTTCTCCTAATATCTACTTTCCATAGTTCTAGGTTCATTCCCCTCATTCAGCATGTAACTGAATGATGGGCAGACGCAGTAATACTATACATGGTCAAGCATGGGTTTTAGAGGCACACTGCGTGGGTTCCAACCCTGTCTTTCCATCTACTCACTATTTAAGTGACGTTCCAAAAACAACTACAGGGACAATCGAAAACATTTATATTCTGGTCCAAAAGACATGCTTGATTAAACTGTCAAATGCTTGTCACTTAAATTCATTGTGTCGTTAATATACCCTTCCAAAGATAAGATTTTAATCATTGTCACTCATAAAATACTAGTATTTTTAGCTATTCTTTTAGTCTTTTCGAAATAGCTTTGGCAGAAGAGGCTGGGAATATCTCTAGAGACTCTACTTGAAACACTAATCGCATTCATGAAGGCTCCACCCTCATGACCTAATCATCCCCCAAAGTTCCTACCTCCTAATACCATCACCTTTGGGAGTCAAGATTCCATGTAAAAATGTTGGAAGGGTATAGACCACAGCACAATCTATACTCATATATGGCTTTTGTGGTGAGTCAACTCGGGTAGGATAAGCTATAGTTCCCAGCATCGCCCTTCTAGAATCTTTCCAGATGAGGTGGAGTGCAAGGGAGATGCTTCATGAGGAGCTGGAGGACAGAAAGGAAGTGCAGGCATTTGGAGGCATGAACCTGTGTTCTCCCAGTTACCCATTCAAACACTAACCGACGCAGGTGCGGCAGTGAAGCGATTCTTCAGACTTTCAAAGTAAACCTAGTCAGTACACTTTAAATTGGGAAGATCACTTGGGTGGGCCTGATTTACTCGGTAGGAAGACCTTAAAACGTGTTTAAGCCTTTTCCTGTGGACAAATGTTAGGCCCTAATAGGTTCCAGGCTGCTCCTACTCATTCATTGTGTTCCAACCTCCGGTGCATAGAACAACTTGGCCCATGCTCGTGGGTTCCAGCCTGTTTGTGGTCATCCCTTCTTGATTTCCTGACTTATGTGGTTTTAGATTTGCTTAACCAGTCTCCACAATGTGTAAGCCAATTCCTTGAAATAAATAAATGAATAAATAAATAAGCAAGCAAATAAGTATATACGTTTGGGAGAGGGTATATTCAGATACCTTATTCTACACAGGTAGTTGGGAAATGATGATCAGAACCAGTCTGGAACCCAATAGGGCCCAAGGTTGTCCAGAGGAAAGTCTCAACACTTTTTAACACCTTCCTACATGATAAGTCAGACCACCTGGTGGAATCCTGAGGGACAAATCTCATTAATGAGTTAAAGAAAGCTTTGCCATGTTTATCCTAAATTTTCATGAGAGTCACATTTTTCAACTTTAAAAAACTTTCCCTTGACTAAGTAAATAGTGAATATCAGCTATGGCTCCTTCAGGCTCCGCTAAACATAATAGAGTAAGAAATCAGATATTTTGTCTATTAGAAAAAGTTTTTGTCCATGGTTCCCACGTGACTAACATTGAGTTGGAATAGTGACATTATTAAAGAATGGTCTTAAATAATAATATTATTTAGAAACTAGAGGCCCAGTGCACAAAATTTGTGCACTGGTAGAGTCCCTAGCAACTTCCAGCTACTGGCCAGGGCACCTCACTTCTCCTGGCTGCCTGCTGCCACTACCAGCCCCACCCCCTGGTCCAACTTCTGGTTGAACTCCCTGTTGAGGGAATAATTTGCATATAAGGCTTTTATTATATAGGATAATATTGTTCTGAAAGTAGGTTACCTAATTCATCACTTAGCATATAGAAGCCCATTCGATTGTGGGGAGTAATCTTGCAAGAATGTTTCAAACAGGATACTCTGTAGAGCTCACTGACAATCACTTATTCTGCTTATCATCCACTTGGTCTGATTGATTTATCAAAGTGTAATAGAGACAGAAAAAATACAAAGGACATATGACCAGGGAAGCTGCTCTGATCAAGTGCTGCATCCTATCAGTCTACTGAAATCAGCAAGATGGAATGGCAATTAAGAAACAACTCTGGGAAAGGCCAACTATTTATATTAAGTGTTTCTATCAATTGAGTCAAAACCATGACTCATAATGACTTTTGGCAGCCGAAGGGACAAGAAAACACTGTTATTTTTTTCCAAATGAGCCCTTGGAGAGTTTCATCTGGTGAAAAAGCATCCTTTTAAAATAGCCCTTGAGATTAAAAAAGGATGGGTTAAGAGAGGGACAATAAATAAAACTGAAAAAAGAAGAAAAAAAGTAAGAAAAAGGGGAAAGAAATGACAGATGAAAAGATAAAAAAATGACAGGGAAAAGATTGTCTTTCAAATCACTGCCCTACACCACACAGGAAAGAGAGCAGTCTGTGGGATTCTCTGCTGATGACTCAACAGTGGCATGATTACTAGTCCTAGCTCAGATACCGGCAGGGTCTGTGAGCCAACTAGGGCCCTTTGCTAGACAGGGAGGGTGCGATGGGGAGAATTGGCAGACCACCACTCCTTGTGACCGAAAGAGGAAGGGTGTAGTCTGTTTGCACTTATCCTGCATTTCATCAGTTCAACTTGCGATGTTTTCATTCACTTAAAAAAATGATGAAGTGATCCCCAATGGGTGTGTTTCACTTTCTAAACAATAAAGACGTCTGTTTTTTTGGTGATGCTCTAAAGGGCAAATTTTCACCAACCGCTTTTTCCACATTTCACAGGAAGGGCATTCAATATCCAAGTGGGTGGCTCCCTCAAAAGGGACCCGTTCTGGAAACCCCCACCTAGAAAAACAGTTTGGATTTTTATGGTTCTTTTCATCCAAAGATCTCAAGGGATTACCAAGCAAAATATGAAATCCCTGACATTTCAAGGTAGTTAACAGATGAGAGTTGCTGACATCCCTTGGCTGATGAGAAAGTAATGGTCAAAATGAAGGTACCATGAGGCAGAAAATAACAATAGGACCAAGAATCCCATGCCTCCAGCTACTACTGCTGCCTTCAAAATTTGTATGCCTGTCATGACATAGTCTCACTGCAATTATGAACAAAATAATGCCCTTTTATTAAAATACTGCCATTAACTATGTGCCGGTGTGTATTATAACTTACTGAATGAGGTTCACATTTTCAAGGTCGGAGGCAATTCCCAAGATGTATGTTACATAATCCTGAATATTTGGTAAATTTTTATCATTAATAATCATAAGATTCCTTTGGTTAATGTTAATTTACTTGTGTGATTAACAGTCATTTTGGAGGGCTAATTATACATATGAGAATTATAGGGTTTTATTTCACCATAAATTGAATTTTCAGTATAATATGCCATTTGGCTTTATTTGCAAGTGGATTATTTAAATTTGATAAATGGGAGGGAAAAGTATAGCAAATACATCTTTTATGTTCTTGAAATAGCTATGCTTTCGTTAAAAATTAAATTTTCTTCATTCCCAAGTAAACCTCCTTGTGTTTTACTATTTTACTGTACTGTTGACTATAAGTCATGTTGACTAGAAGCTTGAGAGTTTTCCCAGGAACAGATTAAATCAATTAGCATTGGTCTTATCCAGACACTAGAAATACAAAATAAATATTCAGAATGTTAAGTACACTTCCTCTAAGATCCAGAGTTCAGATTCAAAATATACTGCTCATGACCTAAAGGACATATAATCAATGAGCTGCAAAGAAAGACCTTTTTTGTAACATTAGTAAAAATCTTTGCCAAATTAGTCTCTGTTCCAAGTTTCAGAAAATTCCTCATATACATATTTCAATATATTTAAAATGTTAAATCTAGAATTGGAGACCATTAAATGGCTCATATTTATTTTCTTGAATGTCAAAATGTAGCTATTGCCAAAAAGCCTCTGGGTGTATGTACAAAATTTGTAAAAATACATAAAAACCTACTGAACCAAAACCACAGTGGAACTCACAATAACTTTCCAGACAGCATAATTCACCACTTAGTCACTGGGGAATGCCAATCTCAAAAGATAGATTTTACACTAGGCCAAGAAGATCAACAAAAATAAACCCTTCTTGGACTAGAAACAAAAGGAAAGCCCAATTCCAATGGCCTCAAAAAATATAATTTTGATGATGATGATAATAAATGAACTATTTTAGTTAAACTATTAACTGTTCATTGCCAAAATTTAATTGAAAGATTTTTCTAAACATTGTGTCTGATAAAATGATATTGAAAAACCAAGAACACTGAAGTATGTGATACTAATAATTTTCTACTTATCATACACTGACCTTTATATTTCCTCCTGATTTTGATAAGAAATTTTTTAAACTGGAACCTGGATTCTTTGTCCACCAGAGTAGAAGAATGAATCCACGGGTGGAAGGTGGTATAGCAAATGTGGACATTTATTGAAGAACAAGTACAGACACCCAAGTAGGGAGAGGGAAAGAGAAGTCCCACTGATTTCCGGTTTCCATGGTTATAAAGGCTGCAGTTCTCCTGCCCTGATATCCCCTCTGATTGGCCAATATTCCCTTTCTAATAGGTTACTGTGGTAATTCCTGAGGCCCAAGTCCCTCAAAGTCCTCTTATTCCCTCTGGGCTTTTTTCCTCCTTCTTTATTTTGTAGATATAGACCTTTCTTGGCTACTTCCAGCTCCCTTGTCTTATGGAAATGTAACTGCATCTGGCTTCCTTGTGTTATGAAAATGTACCTTCTCCCAGTCTGTAGCCCTGTGTTTTTCCATGGACCCCAGTTCTAACAATTCCTTAAGCCTACCTATATTCCCCTAAAATTCCTGTTTCAATTTCATATTAACTTAGTGAAGAAGCTAAATTAAATGTGTTGAGCCACACTAAAGAATTATAGTGAGGTAATGACTCTTAACCCCTCTGTAGTCTGAGTCCAGGACGGAAAGGATCACAGGAAATCTCATTCACTCTCTCCAGCATGTATCCTGTCTTGGTTACTTCTCTCCATCTCCTTCCTCACTGCTGTAGTGCAGTTCAGACTAAAGGGATCTGTCCCTGGGCAGCTGTAACAGTCTCTTCTACTTTCTTCTGCCTATGCTCTTTTTTCACTATCACCTCACTCCCCCCACTACAATTTCTCATTCGGTCTCTTCTCAGCAATTAGACTTATCGTTTAAGAAATAGTAGTCAGCCCTGGCCTATATAGCTTGGTTGGGTGGCTTCCTGTGCATCTCAAGGTTGCTGGTTTGATTCCCAGTCAGGGCACATACTTGGGGTTCCATGCACACTTGGTGACATGCAGGAGGCAGCCAATTGATGCTTTGCTCTTGCATAGATATTTCTCTCTCTCCTTCTCCTTCTCTCTCTCTCTCTCTAAAAGTCAATAAAAGCAGTTAAAAGAAAGAAAAAATAAATAGTAATCAACCCACTCTGTGTAGCTCAGTGGTTGAGCACTGATCCATAAACCAAGAGGTTGCTGGTTCAAATCTTGGTCAGGGCATATGCCTGGATTGCAGGCTCCATATCCAATAGGGGGTGTACAGGAGGCAGCCAATTGGTGTTTCTCTCTCAATGATATTTCTACCTTTCTATTTGATCACTTCATTCTCTAGCACAGAATTTCCAGAAGCTTCTCACTAGACTTGGAATAAAATTCAGTTCCTACAAAGTTCACAATGTGGATGTAGCACCTAACTATTTCTCTATTGTCCATTTGTATACAACCTGGAGTAACTACAGTATGAGCATAAAATACTAAAGTTAATATTTGTTAATTTGTTAGGCTTCTGCTTTGTTAAATGTAAACACATATAAATCTAATAACTTATATTGTGGTTGTGGATTTCAAATGGCTTAGTAGGAGAGAGGAGCAATCTCATAGTAAAAAAATACAAAACATAAAAGTTAATATTAGGTTTGCTGTGCATAAAACTGAAACCTTAAACATTTCTATTTTTCCCAGTAGGCCTTTCATGCAAATAATTTATAAAAGTCTATTTTGGGGGGCATAGGCTAGCTAAAATCAAAATCAAATAGATTAAATAGTAAAGAATAACCGAGAAATACTATACCATATTAGAAAAAGTCAAAAGACTTAAGTTCTAGCCTGTTTTTGCCAGCTGAATGATTTTAGGGAAAAATAATGTTTTAGACTAGGGGTGTCGAACTCAATCAGAGAAGGGGCCAAAATCTAAAATCCAGCCTAAATCGCGGACCGAATGGTTTACTGAACAGTCATAAACTGTCATTGTGATGGAAACGCAGCGGAGTGCAGTGATGACAGCGCGGTGCGGGCCACATTGCAAGGCCTGGCGGGACGGATTTGGCCCGCAGGCCTTGTGTTTGACACATGTGTTTTAGACTCTACTCTTTAGTCTGTAAGATGAGTGAGGTCACTAGACTATTTCTGCATCCTTCCAAAATGTATTATTGTGTGACTCTACGAATAAATGAGATGCATGAATATGTATAGGATGGCTGTTTGACAATAAACTCTTCCCCAGCCCCATTCTTATCACCCTCATCCTTCTCTGCATTACTAAAGTGCTAGAACTATCAGCCTTGTCTTGAGTAGGATGTTGAAATACAGCTTATAACAAAGAACTCAATTGAGAAGCTAAATGGATTTGAAATGCATAACACACGCAATTGTCTAAAAGCCAAAGAGTTATTCATATGTAAGACCCCAGGCATTTATTGTGAGGACAGTTTTCAATTTGTGGTTTTGAATTACAAAAAAAAAAAAAAAAAAAACACACACAAAAAAAAAATACTTGTTTTGGAAAAGCAGGAGGAAGAGCATGGAGTGCTCAATAAAGTCTATGAAACAAACAAGGTGAAAGCAGATTGAGGATGTAACTAAGCAGCAACTTTCCTGCTACAGAGGGAAGAAGTGTTAAACACATACATATGCATACACACCTCTGGAAAAGAAAGGAACTTGGAGACTGTTTGAAGGAAAGAGTTGAAGGTTTAAATGTCTTAGGCAGAGAGCCAGAACCCCACACTTTTGAGTCTTAACCTGTTTGCTTGGAGGAAAAAAAAGACAATCTTCTCATACATAATGAAAAGGTAATATGCAAATCAATCAAGCCATGGAATAACTGGTCACTATGACATGCACTGACCACCAGGGGGCAGATGCTCAATGCAGGAGCTGCCCCCTGGTGGTCAGGGCACTCCCACAGGGAGAGTGCTGCTCAGCCAGAAGCCAGGCTCACAGCTGGCGAGTGTAGCAGTGGTGGCTGGAGCCTCTCCAGCCTCCAAGGCAGCTCTAAGGACTGCAGGCCTAAGTGAGCAGGCAGACACCCCCTGAGGGATCCAGGACTTCAAGAGGGCACAGACTGAGGGATCACACCCCCCTAGTGCACGGATGTCGTCCACCGGGCCTCTAGTGAGATATAAATACCCATCCTATTTTACATGAAATAGCCAAGGAAAATTTCAAGCTCCTCTAAATTTTTCATTCAGAGAGGTGCCAGAATTTAAGACACACCTAGAGAGATTAAAAATGACAGAGAGTTCTTCCTAAGATGAAGCTTAAGAACACACCTTACAAAGTTCAACAGGACTAAGAGTGGTAGAGAGAGCAAATGAGAGAATGCATTCAAAATCTTCTTTAGACTGAATAGACATTGGCCAGAAGTTGAGGCAGGATGATTGACTACAGGGCCAAAGACCACAAGGGACTAGGGAAGGTAGTAGTGATGTCAATCTCAAAGCCCCAAAATCAGACAGAGCAAGAACTACCACAGCAGAGGATAACCAAACAATAGCAGGTATTTCAGACTCACTCAGGAAGAAAATTATGCTTATAAATCAGAAGTGACTTATTTATCTAGAAGTTTCTAGATTAAGCATGTTACACAATGTATGAAAATAGAAGTTCTATAAGCAAATTAAGTTCACTTTAAAAATGAAGACAAAATTAACTCATATACTAGTAAGCACACAACTGAATAGTGACTAAAATAGTATCTAATCTCATAAAAATGTGTGCCTAGCCCATTTGGCTTGTTGGTTGAGTGTTGACCTATCAACCCAGAGGTCACGATTTGATTCTCCATTAGGGCACATGCCAGGGTTCTGGGATCAGTTCCCAGTAAGGCGCATGCAGGAGGCAGTCAATCAATGATTCTCTCTCATCACTGATGTTTCTATCTCTCTCCCTTCCTCTCTGAAATCAATAAAAATATATTCAGAATAAATAAAGTTTATATTCATGTACCATTGTCTTTCTCAGTCACAAATAGGCAAATCTTTATTCTGTTAATATCACAAATTCTTGGACTTAAGACTTACTGTAGATCCCCTAAAAATTACTTAGCCTTCCTTCTAACATTGTGAAGAGCAGTAAAGACTCAAAAATAAAATTATATCTCTTAGTTATGTGCCAAGTGTAGAATTGTTAGAATTCTGGGAAATGACAGAAAAAAAAATAAGACAATAAAAAGGGAACATCTATTTCTGTTCCAAATGTTTGACAAATTATTGTCTTGAACCAAATATATTTTGAGAAGAGATGTAAACGAAATATATAAAATGGTTATTCAAGAAAAAAATGCCAATAGTTAAAGAATCATAAATTGTATGTGAAGAATTTTCAATCCTCTAGAAATGTTTTAAATAGTCTGCCAACATGTTTCAATTTCCAAGTCTTGAAAAAATACCGTCTTTCCTGAATATTTCAAAAAATACTTGCAATAACTATACTTATTGTAGAACCTCATTTATCTGGTAACAGCTCATTCAAAATAGAGTATAATTTGAAAACTACTATTCTATAGTTGTATAGATAGAGATTTTCTATTAAAGTTGAACATTTATTTCAAGATAAAGTTTCACAGTTACAGAAGTGTATGTAAGGAAACCAAATGGCCCTTCACCAGTTGTGAAACTAGGCTATACTTCTCCATGTGCAAACCCCACAAAAACCACACTCAAAGTACCAGGATCACTGCATGACACATTTACACTATACATTTAAACTTCTTCACACTATGACTGTGACTAAAATAATTGTGAGGTGGCCTCCGTTAGTTACCAAGGTCACTAACATAAATAAGCTAAGCCTGGCATTCCTATTCACAGGAGATACAACAGCCTGAATTAAAATTATCTAATGGAGAAAAAAAACAAACTTATAAATATTGCTCTATTGATATTATTAAGTCTTCCTTTAAGAGTTTCCCTCAAAACACAAACAAATATTTTTAAGAAGATTCTTCTAATAGCTACCATAGGTTTTGTTTTTATTTTTTAGAGTTAGTTAATTTTTTTGGAATTTATAATATTAAAGTGTATATAATTAAAAGTAATTTGACTTTCCATTCCTACCTAGCTTTTCTCCCCTAAGATAGACAGTTAGCTAGCTCCTTGAATATTCTTCCACTAATATCCTATCCCTATATCAGTGTGCCTACAAAAATTTTTCTTAACACATAAATATTAGCATGATACTAAACCTTTTCTATATCTAGAATTTTTCACTTAATAAAAATAGAGCTTTTTCAATTTCAGTGCATATGAGTCTTTCTTATTCTTTTTAATAAATGCATGGCATTTCATTGGATGAGTTTATAATAATTTATTTGAACAGTCCCTATTGACATACATTTTTCAGGGTTTCAATAACTATTCTTATACATGCATTATTCTCTGCATGTGAAAGTATATCTGTAAGATAAATTCCTAGAAATTAAATTGCTGGGACAGAGGTAATGCATTTACATTAATAGATAAACAAAGCTGCATTTAATTTCAGTTATATCAATTTATGCTCCCATCTAAGGTAAGAAATAATTTATTTCCCCATATTATAGGGCTTGGAACTCATTTATTGCCATTTTGAAAGTTAGTAAATTGAAGATGTTTTTTTTTTTTCCTACCACTGAAAAATTTTTAAAAAGTATACAAACATGAATTAGCATTGAAAGGTTTCCATGTTTCCTCTTAATAAAACCAAATATAATCTTCAACTCTCAATTGTCTTTGAGTGAATAAACTGACATCATTTTTCACAAAGTCAAATTATTTTAATACTAATAATTCTCTCCAAATTTCAGCATCATCAATAAAAATAATTTCAATAAGAATAGAAACAACACAATCAGTAGAAAACTATGCAGTTATTAATTTATATTTTAGAGTGGTAGAAAACACTAGTAATCAATTTGAGATCATTCAATGGGCACCATATATTTAATTTTATTTTTTCCAATTTACTTACTTTTTCAATATTTAATGACTTTAACTAAAGGGGGGGGGGGGAAGGACTTTCATTTTTAAAAAATAAAGTACACCTTAGAGATGAAAAGAAAAATCATCAGCAAAAGTTTTCCTCATTTAATTACTAGTGTTTTTAGTATTTCCTTTTGAATAAATTTGTGGACCTATTCATGAAAATACTACTTACTCTTAACTTTAATACTTGAAAAATTCCAAAACTACAATGCTTAAGAACCACTTGCTCAACAACATTTTCCTTTAAACAGAATCACATTTTACATTAAAAAGCTAATCAACTCATAAGAGCCAAATTGATAAATATATATATTTGCTATATTATACCTTAGTATGAAGTTTTTATATTCAAAAGAGTCATGTGGTTGTAAAACACTCCAAATGCTTTTGAGGTATGATTATTTTTCTATTTGTCTAGAAGACATAGGATTACATTTTGAAGCAAAGAGAAAAGAGCATCTAAATATGGTTGTGAGGAATTATTTTGTTTATTTGCTACTTAACTTTCTCTGGATTTGGCTAACCTCTTGCACTTCTCATGTCAATACACATTCAGAGTTGGTTTTGCTCTGAGAGAGCCCCAGTAGCTTTAACTTGACACTTTGAAGCATGAGACTAGAGTTAAATGAAACTCCTACAGAGCACTATTCAACTGAAGTTTGTCTCATAGAAATTCAAGAAAAGGGGTGCACAAGGCTGGCTTTCTAAGTCTTTTCAACTAGACTTCAATGATATCACATGTAAAGATCGGGTGGGGGTACCAGCTTGACCTGTCTTTGACCACTATAGGAGTAAAGAACTATCCAGGCATGACTAAAGAACAAGGGCAGAAGGTCAGTTCCCCTGAAAAAAATTTGAAGGAGACTCTCAGTGGAGAGAAAAGGGATCGAGAGAAAAGCCTGAGGTGTGTCTCCAGATGCCCAGCTCTAAAGATCCCTGTCTGAGCAGTACATGATTTTCATGGGACACTGAGGTATAATCATAGGGCCTCCACATCTCATAAAATAGTAATATTCTCCTTGTTCATGGCTGTGTCTAAGTCCCATTCTTCCAGAAAGTTTTCATTATATGGAAATACATTTTGGGGGACATTTTTTAGAATTACCAAAGGGGGATATTTTGTAACTCACACATGGAGCTTAGTAGGTTTAAAAACAGTTGTATATAATATCTTCCTACTATGACCCATAATCAGCGATGTTGTCGCTCTCTTTTGGAAGCGAGGTCTTATCAGCTCTCTCCCGATATCACCTACGTCATTTGGTCCTCACCCCCAAGAAATAAATCCGAACTCCCAGAGTATTTGATATACTATTCATTCTAGCCCCAACTAACTTCTAAGTCACATCTTTCTCCTTTCAACCATATACGTTTTGCGTGTGGACATTAAACATCTCTTAAAGTTCCTCAAAGACAGTATTTTAAAACTATAACTCAACACAATTATTCATATCAATTTGTTATGCTCCTTTATGACTTCAAAATAAATCTTAAAGCACCTCTTTTGTGAGGTATCAATAATCACAATGGAAAATATTGGTAACTTCTCCAAGTAGGAGTTCACAAATGTACTAGAAATTGTGTTAACTTTTATTGCAATTATTTCCCTATATGTGTTTACCATTTATTAGATAGTTATTTTTCAGAAATTGGTATTTATATTTTGTATGCCGAATGTTTACATGAGATTTTACATGTAATAGCTAGTCGATACATCTGTGTTGAATAAATGAATTAAAAATGAATTAATATATGAATGAAGCAAAGCCAAATAGAATACACAGTTAAAAATTTTTCTGTTAGAAGGCTGTCTCATTTTTAATGCCTCAATTTTATAGAAATACTTTCCTCTTAACACAGCCAATATTTGTGTAAAAAAAATTACATTTATGTCTCTAAAAGTCAACATGACATTTTTTAGCAAATTGCATGGGGAAAAGTAATTTTCCAAATAGAAATGATAGAATGTTCGAATCACATAGACATTTTGAGAAGCAGGCCAAAGCTCAACAAAGGGGGTATTCATTTTAGATGTTGCTGGCACTAAGAAAGTCCATGTTACTGCAAACATACTATTTTTTAATAAGTATATCAATTACATTTTATAATATGGAAAAATTTAAAAAATATTTAAAAGATACTCATATATTAAAATGTTATTGTTTTTTAGAAATTGGCAGGACTGACAAATAACTCACTATATATTTCCCATTTAACATAATGAGAAACAAACAAAAAAAGGGAAACAAAATTTTGGTTAGCATTTTCATTCTAATTGTCTGATTTTGATAAACAGGTTATTATTAATAAATGGGAGACAGTTGTATTAAATTGGATATTTACAACATTCAAATCATTGTGCTGTTTACTATAAGAAATATAAAAATAAAGGGGACTTAGTGCCTTGTCTTCAAGGAATTCACAGTTTAGTTCATGTCTAAGAAGTATGATAGTATTACAATTAATATTTTATTTCCAATGCTAACCCATGAAATGGTAGTGGCTTCATAGATGCTATGCTAGTAAGGATTCTGAAGCTATAGCCCAGCTTGGGAGATGAACACCATGATGTCTGTAACAGTAACATACTTGCCATTACTACTCTAGGGATTCACACACACACACCACTTCTGGTTGAAGTGATAAGTTAAAAATTCCCGAAAGATGTGACACTTATACTGAGCAGGGAATTTTAGGGATAAAAATGGACAAAACAAACAAACAAACAGAATCCCTCATCCAAATAATACAGTCCCAGAAGCAAAGTTTAGAAGCAAAAAAAAAAAAGGAGAAATCCAATAAAAGTAAGCAGTCATATCCGTTGAGACCAAATGGATTCCTATTGTTCTCAAAAATGCAAACATAGGGTAGTTCCTAAGAATGTCTCCACCTTGACACAATTGAACAATGACAAGACTCTTCAATAGAATAGAAATCTCACAATGACTTGGAAAATTAAAACCGAGTTATTGATTGCTAGTATATGGGAGGAACTAATGTTAGTTGTAAGACAAATTTACTAAGAAATGTGAAGGAAGAATCTGGGCATACCCTTGATTGAGTTAATGAAACATGGACTGGGGGGAAAAATAAAACAGACAGCATTAATGCAGGCAATAATCTAGCCAATAGGAAGTCATAATAAAAAGAGGGAGAAATTTTGGTTGGGGTGAAATTACCATCACTACCTTTCACAAGGTAGGCTCAGAAAATATTTTTACATATTGATTATATGAAACTCCCAAAACCTGAGTTAAATTTTCAACAAAAATGTTTCCAAAAAAACAGTATGCATTGTGCATATTTATTTCAGACTTCCTAGGAGTGTCCATCCTGACTTCCTAGGAGTGTCCATTCTGGTAGAAACACAAAAACTTCATATCAATCAGTCATTTTCATGAAGAGGAAATCAGATGAAGTACCTTTGTGTGGAAGGGAGGAGAGCTGTACCAGAGAACTAAATTTGTTCTAATAGCAATCAGAGTACTCTTATTTAAGTTCTTCTTGATCTTTTCTATATAAAAAAAAAATCATTCTTGTCCTCTTATTCATAGCCTCTTTTACCAGTCTTGTCTCAAGCAAATAGTAATATTTACAGCTCAAAAATTATTTCTGTGTAGATCAGCTGTATTATACATCTAATAAATAATATCTAATTCTTTCCTATCTTAACCATTCTGCTTTCCACTATCTATCCAATTTCTTTAATGCCTATTGTAGCAGGGAAGGTTCAACCAGAGTAATGACAACAATATTTTAATATATATATATTATACATTATATATTATATATATTATATATTATATATAAATATATATAACATATAATATGTGTATATATACATATTATACATAGAAATATATAATACACACATTATATATATACATTATATATATATATATATATATATATATATATATATATATATATATATATATATAAAGTGGCTTATATAATTATGGGGAAAGCTAGGCAAATCCATAGGGCAGGGCATCTGGAAGGGCAGGCTAGAATACTTCAGCACTGATTGAAGCTATTGTACTATCCACAGGCAGAATTTCTTCTCCTCTCAGGGAAGTTTCAGGTTTTAAGGCCCTGCTTTTATGGCATTTAAACCTATTAAATTGGCCAACCAAGGTTATCTGGAATAATCTCAACTGATTAGGGACTTTCGGTGCCTCTAAAAAGGCCTTCAGAGCAACATTAGTGCTTTATTGAATAACTGGTCACTGCCCCTTGTGAACTTGGCCCCCATACATATCTCATTAAAGCAAATTAAGACAATAACAAAGTCACATTTCCACCTAACAAGATACTTATTCTCCATACAATTAAAAATACATTAATACATAATTCCAGAAGCAGATTCAAAGCTCTTTCCTGATGTTCACTTTTCTCCTTTGCTATCCTCTATAAATAAATACTGTGATACATCATCAACTCTTATGAATATATCCTATGTTGGAATATATGGAAGTAAGAGAGGGGAGAAGTTTAAAACTATGTGGCTAATATATCTGGAAACATATAGCAAAATAAGCTACAAATACTCATAAACTATTGCAGTTCTTGCTTCTGCAACTAGTCACTTCGTTGTAGTTGGCATTTACAACCTTATTCCCTTTGTACTCAGAAACCACCTCAGTTGGTGATGGCTCTTTGCGTGGCAAGGTGACCCCAAACCTTCATTTATAAAGGTTCTGTACTATCAGCCCTTCAGCCTAAAGTGGGTTGTTTAGTTTTCCATTGGCTTTAATCACAGGCCATGGTACAACTGAAATACATCCTAAGGGATCTCTTGTATTCCAAACATAATCATTCATACTTCCATTTTGTAACAGCACTTTTTCCTTGGCAAGTGATATCAATCATCCCAACTCGCTTCTGTGCCTGGTGACTCAAAGGTATAAAGATTACAAAGTGGGCTGAGTGGCAGTCTCAATTTCCAGGCCAATGCAATAATTGTTTTGTCTTCTGGTGGAAGCATTTCTCTCAATGGAACTAAGTCTTCCAAACCAGCAGAGCCTAAGGCAGTAGGATCAGGAAGCAAAAATTTTTGCTAGGTGGAACACTAATAGCAATAGAGAGTAGAGCCGTTCCCATTTTTATTCTTTCACTCCTGGACCAGTGGGTCTTGGCGAAGGGAAAAACAACCCCATATAGTGGACAATGATGTAGAGCATATACAAGATCTAAAGGGCACTGCCCCATAAGCCAGCTTCAGGATGGGCGAGAAGAGGAGAACATGTTGAGGCCAGTGAATTCCAAGAGCAAGGGCCCATTGCCACACTTCCTTCGCTGTGAAGCAAGTTCCTTGGTCAGAAGCAATGTTGTGTGAAACATGGAGATGGGGAATACGACATTCTGTAAGTCTACAGATGGTCGTTTTGGCAGAAGCATTGTGTTCATGGAAGGCAAATTCACATCCAGAGTGTCTGTTATATTTCCCCTTCCATAATGGAAGTAGTTTGTTTTAATCCACCTGCCATCAGCTAGCTAGCTGGTCATCCTCAGAAATGGTACCATATTGCAGACTCAGTGTAGATCTCTGTTGGGAATTCAGCAGTGATGACAGGTCAGCCTTAGTGAGTGGAGTCCATATTGTTGTGTGTGTGTGTGTGTGCATAACCTCCATTCATCATGGTCACTTTGTTCATCAGCTCTTTGAGCAATGACAAGAGCCGCTGGGGAAAGAGGCTGATTGATAGCTACAAAATGGGTCTTCCTATCGTTAAAATCCTCCCGTGCTGAGGTCATTCTTGGATGAGCATTAACAAGGGACACAAATGTCTTTACCATCTTCATCTATTCAGATATCATTCCTAATCTTCCCTGCCATGAATTTTCCAACCATATTTATTCCAAATCCCTGACCATCCAGCCAAATCATTGGCAAGGGTCCTTAAAAAAACATAGACGTATAATTCTGACAAATTCTTTTCCCAAGCAAAATAAACCAGATGTATTGTCTGAAGTGCTGCCTACTGGGAAGATTTACCTTCTTTACTGCCCTTCAGGGATACCATAGAAAGGAGCTGCAGTGATTGAACTGATGGCTTGCGGGTGGTGCCTGCATATCATGCAGAATTGTCTATTAATCAGATCCAAGTTTTATCTTCCTCAGGCAGCTTGGTCATAGGGAATTTCCCATGTCATAGGTGCTAGCTGAGAGACAGAATGCAATGTAGCAGGAGTAGAGGCCTTGAATATTTGGGCTAGTACCTCATGCAACTTACTTATTCCTTCAGGGCCCTCTCAAGCATGATCTCATATATACATACCACCTTCATTTCATAATGGAATGCTGCTGTGCATGCCTAACATTACGGCTCTGCATGTCAAATAACACCCAGTACGTAATGGGAAACTCATTTCATATGATAATCCCATGGCCCTTAATTAAGCACTCACTATCTACTAAGACCCTATGGATGGATAGATGGGTGAATGGATAGATAGATGCATACATAGATAATAGATATATGATAGATAGATAGATAGATAGATAGATAGATAGATAGATAGATAGATCCCATAGTTCATTTCTCTGGAGAACATTGGTTAATACAGCCCTTATTCACCTTTCCATTCCTTCCCCTATTATCCCACTCCCTTAAGATCCATTCTCACACATATTCCCAGGTTTCTTTCTATATAAATTGGGGGGGGGGGGGGACTTGCAGTTGTGCAGTTTAGTGTGTAGTGCACTGCACTTTCTGGCAGTTCACCCTTTGTTTCTCATTCTTTGCAGTCTGCTGGGACTTGAGTCTAGGAATACATCTAGTAAAAAAGACAGGGGGTGCAGGAAGGTCATAAGGAGAGAATCAGTAGTGTTTTTTAAGGCAACCACAGCAGAGGAGTCCATGAGAGGTGCTTCAGGTGAAGGAAGACCAACATCATAAGTAAATATTTTATATCATTTGGAGACTAAAAAAATAAAAAATAACTGGGCCTGGCCAGCATTGGCCTCATAGTTGAGCATCAACCTATGAACCAGGAGGTCACTGTTCAATTCCTAGGCAAGGCACATGCTCAGGTTGCGGGCTTGATCCCCAGGGTGGGGCATGCAGGAGGCAGCCAATCAATGATTCTCTCTCATCATTGATGTTTCTATCTCTCTTTCCCTGGCCCCTTTTTTCTTAAATCAATAAAAATATATCTTTAAAAAAAATCACTGGATGATTATTAAACATTTTCTAATTTTTTTTCATAAAATAAGTTTTTAAGTTCTAGTACAAATCAGCAAAGAGGAAAACAAAAGGCTCAGATGAAGCCTGTGGAAGATATTATTCTGCAAGAGTCCAAATCCAGCTATAAAATGCATATTCTTTGAGGTGATTCATCTTTATTTTATACAATTTTATATTCTCCTTTTTCTTTATCCATGTCAGTAGTTATTTCATACTTTCATCTCACAATCCATCAGCGTCATCACAATACATTGCTTCCCTTATATACCAGGAACTCCCAATTGACTTCAGAATACATTCTTTGTCTTGTTTTCACAACAAAATTGCATTTACTATTTATTTGATTGCATTGGGATTTACATATTTATAACAGTAATATATAGATATTTTAAAGGCCTCATATAAGCAAAAACAGGATTAAAGGACTACCATTTCTTGAGAGTCATTACTAGTAAATGCAAGGCACCGTATTAATTATATAAAAATGAGAAAAAGAGAGAACTTTACTTCTGTAAAACTCTGTTTGCCCCTGTCTTTATGGAAAGAACAGATATGCAAATATATGTAGTTACATGAGGGGAAAGAAAGTATGATAATATCGACGTGAGTAGAGTGGCATGGCCGTGTGTGGTAGGCAGGACTCTAAGATTCCTAGATCCTCACCTTCTGGCGCATTTCCTTTATGACCCCTTTCTCTTCAGTCTTAGATCTGTGACTAGGATGGAATATCATACCCATTGATCATGTTACATTTTAAAGTTAAAGAGATAATCTCTCAGTTAACCAAAAGGGAGATTATCTTAAATGGGCCTAATTTAATCAGATTAGCTCTCAAAAGAAATCAAATACTCAAAACAACAGCAGACACTTCCCTGCTCTGTTGGCCTGAGAGAAGCAAACCACCATGTTATGGAGAGGGCCATGAGGTAGGAAACCACAGGCCCCTCCAGGAGTTGAGAGACTTAGTCTTACAACCTCAAGGAATACAATTCTGCCAACAATCTCAACGACCTCAGAAGGGGACCCTGACCCCACGTGAGAGTGCAGTCTGGCTCATGCCTTGATTTTGGCCTTGTCCACTTTTGCCAATCCTTTAACACTCAGCCCAAATATCACTTCTCATGAAATATCTTTCTCTACATCCTCAAACACAGATAAGTATGTTTTTTTTTCCTCTGCTCCCATGATACCTCATTCACACCTGGATGATAGCAATGTTTATATGACTGTAATTCATTCACATGGGTTTGTCTTATTATTGAACAGGAGCCTCTAGAACAGGGGTCTTCAAACTTCTCTCATTATGAGAATCACCTGGTGGAGGTGTTAAAACACAGATTCCCGGATCCCAACTATAAGAAGTGCTATCAGGAATCTGTGTTTTAACACCTCCACCAGGTGATTCTCATAATGAGAGAAGTTTGAAGACCCCTGCTCTAGAAGTTAGGGACCTTGTTCTTTTCACTAAATATCCCTCCATACCAGGTTTATAATAGGCACTCGGTACTTATTCACTTATCCATTTATATACTTATTTTATTCATGCTATTTACTGACCAAATGACTGTGGGGCAATAACTTTATTCACAGGTCAGAGAAAGAAGCTAAAATAATGCACATTTTATTAATCAGAATTTGACCTTATAAGCTGGAAGCTACAATAAGAGGAAAGGCAGAGCAAGAAACTGCCTTAGAGCTGAAACCTGTTTGGCTCAGTGGATAGAGCCTTGGCTTGGAGACTGAAGGGTCCCCGGTTCGATTCTGGTCAAAGGCATGTACCTTGGTTGTGGGCATATCCCCAGTAGGGGGTATGCAAGAGGCAGCTGGTCGATGTTTCTCTCTCATCCAAGTTTCTAGCTCTCTTATCTCTCTCCCTCTTTGTACAAAATCAATAAAATATATTTTTAAAAAACTGCCTTATAAACAAGAAGTAGGACTTGGCAGACAGGGAAACATGAATAACTTACTCAATGAGAAATCAGAGTTATCTGTCTTGACACTATAAAAATCAGATAATACCATCCACAAAAAATTGACTACATACATATATGCATGCTACCAAATTGCAAACTCAATGTTTATTTTTTATTTTTTGCAGTTCTATGATTCTTGGTTCCCAGAGAAAATTCAGTGAAACTGTTAAATTTTCTTGTATAATGTACTAGGGGTGGTGGTGAAACAGTTTTCCTATGCATTGTAATCCCATCACTGTATAGGTAATTGGTCTTGATCTATAACCTATTCACTTAGACATCTTCTTAAATTCTAATTACACAGTTCTCCTCTATGTTGTACTGGCTCGGTTCAGAAAGTGGTTAATTAAAAAAAAAAAGTAAAATAAGCTCTAAAATGTGCTGTTAGTAAATGTTGTGCTTATAGTTATGAATAAAAATATTGTTTCACTGTCTCAATGTGAGTCATGGTTTTTTGTTTGTTTTGGTAGCCTTTACAAAAAAAAATCAAAAAGCTCTAGTAGCTTCTTCCTCTGGCAAAAGCACAAGAGCTCTACAGATCTCAGTGTAACCGCCTGCCATCAGTCACCGAGCTGGCAAGGCCCCTAGCACACAGGACCATCCCAGTGATGCAGAGGAGTCGTTTTGAAGGGTCTTGGAACTTGCAATCACTTGGCTACCATAAAATATTTCTACAGGAAAGGAATCCTGAGTCCAATAGACCAGAGGGTCCTTTGGCTCTGCCAAGAAGAGTGACAGAGGCTATAAAACTGTCTGCTCTCCTCCTCTGCTAAGTGTCTTGCCAGAAATCACAAAGACTCGGAGCTGTTGAAAATACGGCTGCTTTATTTCAAAACGCGCCCTGCAAAGGATGCCGCTTGCTACTCTCTCACTCCATCTACTGGAGTTGACTCAAAACACCGATCTAGTTAACACTCAGCTAGGAAAATCACATTCCAGAGAACCCTCGGTCCCCCATTGTTTCCCCTGGAAGATAAAATCCTCAAGGAGCCAAGAGACTGACAGCCAACAATATAAATTTGTTTGTAGAATCCTTTTTTTTTTTTTTTTAAAGATCCTTTTTTAAAATGAGCAATAGGCAGGCCAAATAAAGCAGAGCTTATTCTGAATACCATATTCATTTCTTGAGCATCTCCTCCAGAATAATTTTGCCTCTTACTATTTTTCCAGAACTTTCCTCCTTTTTTACATTTACCTTGAAATGTGTGGTAATAATATCAGCGACTTGCGGTAGAGGCCTGGGTTCTGGATTTGAAGTCAGGTGATAAAAAATTTAGTTCTGACCTGCATGTCTTAATGCCAGAGATTCACCAGTGTCCCTAAAGTGTGTAGAACAGATGATCTTACTTATGGTGATTGCACTGAAAACTCTGGCGAGACAAAAGAGGCCCTAACCGGTATGGCTCAGTGGATAGAGCATCGGCCTGTAGACTGAAAGGCCCCAGGTTCGATTCTGGTCAAGGGCATGTACCTTGGTTTCGTGCACATCCCCAGTAGGAGGTATGCAGGAGGCAGCTGATCGATGTTTCTAATTCTCTATCCCTCTCCCTTCTTCTCTGTAAAAAATCAATAAGACATGTTAAAAAGAAAAAAAGAGGTACTCTGAAATATCCACAGAACTCCTAATAATGGAACCCCCCCTTAATTCTGACCCCTACCACTCTCTCCTGTTTGCCTTATGAACTTGCCTATGACATTTTAAAAAATTATTATTAAGAGATACTTATTAATTCTCAGAGCAGTTTTAGATTTACAGGAAAATAGGACAATGTACAGAGAACTTTGGTGTTGTTAGTGTTTGTATGTTAGCCATTCTAATAGGTGTACAGCCACTTCTACTGAACTCCCTATATTATGGCTAGCAGAGCTTCACTGAGATATCTCCACTGCTGACTGGCCTTGAGGCCCCTACACGACTAAGAAAAACTTATTTATCTCTGTATCTCCAGGGACCACACATTGACTGTAATCTTTTGATAGAACCAATTGTTCTTTCCCCAATATTTATGTAGTAACCAGTCCCCGTACAGCCACGTCAAAGTGAGCACTCCATTTGGAACAGCTCTATCACACAATCTCTCTGAATATGTATTTGCTTGTCCAAAACAGAACATGTAATAAGATCCTTGATAATCTTAAAAAAAAAATGTAAAGACAAAATGAGTCTAATATGAAGCAGCTCTGTACAATGCACAATGTAAACATTGATTCTTTTTATTTCTATACACACATACTGGGCTACCACTTACCGTATTTTCCGGCGTATAAGACAACACTGTGTTCTAGTAAAAAGCCTGCTCAGATTGACCAGAGTCAGAGAGGCGGTCTATTAAAAAAAGAACTGGTGTTGCCTCGGAAGTGGGGGTTAGTCATACAGCGAATATAGGCCTAAACCGATGTTTTAACTGTAAAATTAGGGGGTCATCTTATACGCTGGAAAATACGGTAATTCAGAAAGCATGGAAAATATGCTATTTCAAATGTCTTCATTCTTCATTCCCTCTGTTCTGAAATACATTGTAACACACACACACATACACACACAACCTAATGTCTTCATTAAATATATAGACCATATCTTAGTAATTGAGAATGTGTTTACATAAATGATAATGCATACCAAATATTTGTGCCTGGATATATTTAGAAATGTATTATAAACTAGAGGCCAGTTGCATGAAAATTCATGCAAGAGTGGGCCTTCCTTCCCCTGGCTGCCAGCATCGGCTTCCCTCAGGCACCCGGGACCCAGGCTTTCCTCCTCTGGCTGCCCACAGGAACCTAGGACCCAGGCTGGCTTCCCTCGGGCCACCCATAGGCACCCGGGCCCCGGGTTCGTCAGGAAGAACATCCTTACCCTTTCATTATTATAGATTTAAAAACAAACAAACAAACAAGTGTATTATTTATCATTTACTCTGTATTAACTATTTTCCAAATATCTGATTATAAAAGAAGTTGGTGTGAACAACTACAGGGTATTGGGGTTTGGAAATGAGAGCAAGTGGTAATCAATAATGCTAAATATTGCTCTTCTGACATAGGAGGCAAATGAAAATACATATCCTGCATGCTATGCATTCATTAGGAAGTGGAGTATTAATCCACACATTACTCTTTGAAGGTGACCTGTACTTTTTGCTCAGGTTAACTTTTAAGACTGTTTACTTTGTTTTTAGTATGCTGAAATTTCATTCTTATGTATGTCAGATTGAAATATTATTATTTCTAGTCCTTTGGGGGATACACTAGGAATCTTAAATCTGTTTTTCAATTCAGACAGTATGATAAATATTTTATGAATTATTTTTATGTATTGCTTCTTCCCTATTCTTTCCAACTTCTCCTGAAACACCAACTAATCATATCTAAGAACTTATTTAAATGTCCTTGTCTCTTAACCTGTCCTCCATGATTTTCACGTTTAAATGTTTCTTTGCTAACTTATCATTTCTTTTAACTAATCTCTTGGTTCCTCTTTTCTCTTCAAATACGTTTAATCTTCTTTTAAAATTATCCACTGAGGTTATATTTTCATTTATTAAATTTTTTTAGAAGTTCTATGTTTTTCCAAAGGAAATCTTTTGGCCTTAATTTTTATTTTTCCACATATATTATTTTAAAGTTTATCTTCTTATTTTTTTAAACACAAAAAGTATATTTTGTACTCTCTTTAGAAAATCTAATATCTATAATCTTTGTGGATATGTTTCTGCTCTCTATTGTTTCTGCTGATTAAGTGTACTATTTGTGGTCTGAAAAATTACCTAGATGGATATTTTGAAGATTAAAAATGGGATCCTTCCTCTAAGGATTGGTTTCTTCCAGTCTATGTTCACTTTGAAATACATTCACTATCTATAGGTTATTTTACAACTACCACATGATATTAATTTGGGCTACAACTTTCTTAGTCAAGTTGGCTATGATTACAAATTCTTATGGCATCCTCACACTTCTGCTCTACACAACTCTAAGGAAACTTTCCCGGATGTTCAAGGGATGGAGAGCAGATTTAGCACATCATGTTTTCTTTTTTAATTTTAGAATTATTTTTTTTTTTACAATTACAGTTTACATCCAATGTTACTTTATATTAGTTTTAGGTTTAAAGCATAGTGTTAAATAAACATACTCTACAGAGTGGCCCCCCTGATCTTTCAAGTTCCGACCTGGCCCCATATGTAGTTATCACATTATTATTGACTATATTCCCTATGCTGTACTTGACATCCCTGTAACTATTCAGTAACTATCAATTTGTACTTCTTAATCCCTTCACCTTTTTCATCCAGTTCTCCAAACCCCTTCCCCTCTGGCATCCATCTTCAAAGGTAAATCTGTCTGATTTACCATTCCTCTAATGCTGAAGCTCTGTGAAGTCCCAGCTTAATGTAAGAAAAATCTCTTCTCGGATTTCTTGCCTTGGGTGGTTGGTAGACTGTAGGCTTTAACTTCTATTCCCTCATGTTTAAGCCATGAAAACTAAAGTGTAAATTAGCCTTGGTTAGTAATTGCCTTCAGGGCAAAAATAGCTCCAATACTCCTTCGCCTCTTGGGTTCCAGGTTTTCCTTAGATTTTGGCTTGGTAACGCCTCACTACCTATTCAGCTTTTTGATGGTTTTTGAAAGGTAGTTGTAAAATATTTTATCCAGCATCTGTTGCCGGTTTCAATGGGAAGATTGGTCTGCATAACCTAACCTGCTATATCCCTGGAAACAGAACAAGACATACAACGTATTCTCAACAAAATGCTTAAATTGAGTTTGAATCTAAGTCTGATTCAAAGTGGAACGGGACACTTTGTGAAAACAAACCTGACCAAAAATTAAATTCATGAACCTACCCCAGGGTCTCAGAAATAGTGATACTATTATTCTGTAATAAGTATATACTGGCAAGAAGTTTGCAGTGTGCTTTTCAGGGAATCAAAGTACAACTGAAAACTGAATTTTAAAAAATCACCTCAGTACTTGAAGAGAATTTTTTGCAAGTAAAGGTAGAGGACCAAGGGTGGCCCTACCAATAATAATAAAGGGTCTTATTCAAAGATGCAGTAACTCAGCTAAACTGTGGTGGCACAAGAATGGAATTAACTGAAGAATATCAAAACACTGCTAATCATCAAAGAGAAACTGGAGACACTAAAACCAGACCTACCAGAAATCCTTCAAGTCTCATAACTAAAGGTGTTTTTTTATTTGTTTGTTTGTTAGGTTTTTTGTTTGTTTGTGTGTGTGTGTGTGTGTGTGTGTGTGTGTGTGTGTGTTTACCAATTTCATGATGAGGATAAAACATAACACCTTCACCCTATGTTTCGCATGAGTTTAATTTTCTTAATAATTCTACTTTAGTTAACTTTGAGTAAATTATGCATAGCTCCCTTTGCCTTCAGGGCAAAAATAGCTCCAATACTCCCTCGCCTCTTGGGTTCCAGGTTTTCCTTAGATTTTGGCTTGGTAACGCCTCACTACCTGTTCAGCTACTATCATTTAGTTTAATCATTTTCTACTAATCTATTTTGACTCCATATAACAACCAAAATCAAAGAGTGCATTCAGGACGTACTACTGAGAGATGTCTGAAACTAGAGAGCTGTAATTTTGCCAGAATATTACCCAGCCAGGCTTATTTCTAGCAAAAGTAAGATACAAAGATAGAAAGGAAAAAAATATATGTTGTTTGTTTATTTGTAAGTTTTGTGTTAGTGTGTGTGTGTGTGTGTGTGTGTGTGCGCGCGCGCGCGTGCGCGCATGTGTTCTTCTGGGCAGGAGCATAGGAATTGAGTCCCAGCAGAAAAATCAGTACTTTGGAAATTCTATAAGTAATTATTATGTAATATACACATTTCTTTCTGTTCATTTCTTCTTTTTTTTTTTTTTTAGAAACTATTATATAAAGGTTTTTGACCTTTATAAGACTGCATATTAATAGCTTAATCATAACATGTCAAGTTAAAATGGCTTTTTATGGAAACCTCCATTACTTGAAAGGCTTTGTCTCCACTTTCCTGATCAAAATAGGTAGTGACCTGTAAAGCAGCCAAGAAATTTCTACTTGGAGTGGCTTTCTCCTGATGGATGAAGGAGCAGGCAAAGATTCTTGCTGGTAAAGTGTGAGCAGATAATTGTATGTGACAGCACATTATAAATGAGGCAATATGAGCATGAAGCAGTTCACAGCATTTACTTCTATCAAGTTCTACTGATTAAAAAAGCAAGGTGTGATTTAAAAATTATCTGAGCCTCCAGTCATTTTTGGCTTCTCTGTACATCAGACGACATGAGAATCCACTGGAGGCACCGGAAAGGAAGCCACATCATCATTGGCAAGACAAATTCTAGACTTGCCCCGGTTGGTTTGACTGAGTCTTCCCTTCCAATACAGCATGAAAGATGAAACGGGCGCATGTAATAGGTTTTATATATTAAAATCTGAGTTTCACTCATACCAGTTGTAAGCTTTATCAGAGATCCCAGAAACAGGCATCTTTTCAAGATCTCAAGCACTGAAAGAATCTTTTGTAATATTGCACACTGTATAGCAAACACTGTTGTCATCAGCAGGTTTGGATCTTCTGGGATTCTGCATTCTGTCAAGGTTTTTGGCAGAGATTCAGGTAGAGAAACATTTACTTTAAAATGATTAATGATTCCCAAGTCTACTTTGCCAAGGACCACGCTTTTTGTACTCTCTTTTTAGTCATTGATCCTGAAACACTTCTGCAACTTACTCAGCTTTCAAATTAACATATATATACTTTGAAAAATATACATACTTGATTAGATCTTTCTTTTCCCTGGAAACCAACCATGGCAGACTCTTTTGGACAAGCACTGTGTAAATATCTATTTCATCAGTATTATTATTTGAATGGTGTAATTTAATTAGCCCGTTTCTAAACCCACATTCATGGCCAGCTGGTAAGGCCAGGATTCCAAACCATGACCTTGATTTGATAGGGTTTTAATAATGCAGTTAACTGTAACAGTGTGTAGAGCTACCTATTACACAGTAATACCATTAAACTACTTCACAATAAACAATAGAATAAGCTAAAACTCAACTTTTTTTCTAGTATATGTGACCTGGAGCTGAGAAGGCAAAATCTCAGATGGTTATAAATGTAAACTATGTTATAATCCATTTATATTAATAAAAAATTATACTTAAAAACTATCAGGTAACCAAAAAATTTACTCCATGTCTCTTTCTTAAATGTTCTTTGCTTTGAGGAAAGTATTTTTTTCCCCTTTTAGGTAGAGGAAGGAGGTGAACAGAGGTACTAAAATTACCATTTAGTGAAATAAGGTAATTCATTAAGAAAATTTACTACAATTTCATTTATATATGTATTTAGTTTTCAGGTTTTTAAATAGTTTCTATTTGCCCTGGCCAGTGTGGCTCAGTTGGTTGACTGTCCCAAAACAAAAAGGTAGCAGGTTGGATTGCCTGCTAAGGAGCATACCCAGGTTGCATTTTGGTCCTGGTCGGTGCTTACAGGAGGCAGGCAACCAATCAGTATTTCTCTCTCAAATCTCTCTCCCTCTCACTCCCTCTCTCTCTCTCTCTTTCTCTCTCTCTCTCTGCTTCCCTCCCTAAAAATAATCAATTAAAATAGTTTACTTTTTCTTGGGGCTGAGCAGCAAAAAATTAAACCCTAGGAAATCACTTTGGGATCAATTTTCTCATCATTGTTTGTTTTTAAGAAAAAGATTGGTGAAGAGAAATAATTTATAGGATATTTACACACAGGCAAAACTTGATAGGAAAAGCACTGGGAAAAAGACGATCTATGCTTGTCATTTGTATCTCTTTGATAGTAGGAGGCCATTTACCCACAATTATTTTCTAATTTAAATTCTTTATTGTTTAACATATTACATATGTCTCTTTTTTCTCCCATTGACTTATCACTGGCATTCCCACCCCACGTCCCCAGCACATGCCCTCCCCGCCCCTCTCTCCCCACACACACACACTGTCTGTGACCATTGGTTAGGCTTATATACATGCATACATGTCCTTTGGTTGATCTCTCACCCTCCCCCCTCTCAGCCTCCCCAAACTTTCCTCTGAGGTTTGACAATCTGCTTGATGCTTCTATGTTTCTGGATCTATTTTTGTTCACATATTTATGGTGTTCATTTTATTCCACAATGACTGAGACTATGTGATATTTACCTTTCTCCAACTGGCTTATTTTGCTTAGCATAATGCTCTCCAGGTCCATCCATTTTGTTGCAAATAGTAAAAACTCCTTCTTTTTTTACTTCAGCGAAGTATTCCATTGTGTAGAAGTACCAGAGTTTTTTAATCCACTCATCTGCTGATGGGCACTTGAGCTGTTTCCAAATCTTAACTATGGTGAACTGTGCTGCTATGAACATAGGGGTTCATATGTCCTTTATAATTGGTGTTTCTGGTTTCTTGGGATATATTCCTAGGAGTGGAATTACTGGGTCAAATGGGAGTTCCATTTTTTAATTTTCTGAGGAAACTCCATATTGTTCTCCACCGTGGCTGCACCAGTCTGCATTCCAACCAGCAGTACACAAGGATTACTTTTTCTCTGCATCCTGGCCAGCACTTGTCATTTGTTGATTTGTTGATGATAGCCATTCTGACAGGTGTGAGATAGAACCTCATTGTCATTTTGATTTGTATCCTTAGGATGATTATTGACTTTGAGCATATCCAAACTTTTTAAAGCACCTCTCTTAAAACTAAAAACTTATCAAAAAAGATAATGACCTTTTACAATTAGGAATTATAAAAGCTCTCAATCTTTGCTATTTTTTGATTTCTACTTATAGTATAAAAAGCAATTTTTAAAACTCAGACCCACCCTAAGTAAAACTTTCTTTAAGTCCCTCCCCCTAACAAAACATTCTTAAATCTAAAAATGAATATAGCTATTGTTATAAATTAAGCATTACTGAATTTCTTTTTTTGGCTATAGTGTGGTTTCATTCCTTAGATCATTCAAAAAGTATTTATGAATCACCTCCATGTACCAAACCCTGTTCTAGATGTGGGAATTTGACAATGAAAAACATACAAAAACAGGCATGTCAAGAGATTTGTGACATTATTTAATTACTTCTAACAGGAGTTTACAAACTCTGGCCCCTCAGTGAAATCTGAGGCATTACCTATTTTTTAACAGCTTTATTGAGGTGTACTGATAATTAGGATATAAAAAATTGCTCTCATTTAATGTGTACAATTTGATGAGTTTGAACATAGCATCCATGATGCCATCATCACAGATATTGGGCATACTCAATATCTCTCAAACTTTCCTTGTTACCCTTTGTTTTGTGGTGGTTGTTTTAAGAACTCTTAACATTACATCTACTTTCTTAACCTATTTTGAAGTGTGCAATACAGGATTGTTAAGCATAGCATATTTCTAGAACTCATGCGTCCGGGACTGCTGGCTCCTAACTGCTCACCTACCTGCCTGCCTGATTGCTCCTAACAGCCCCTCAGTCAGCCTGATCACCCCTAACCACCACTGTCCTGATTTCCCTACCTATGCCCCCCTGCAAGCCAAGGCACTCCATGCAGCTGCTGTTCACTTGTTTGGTTGTTCCTTACCAAGCCCCAAGCCAGTCTTTTTGCCCGATGCAGCCTGTATTCGGTGGTCTATCTGATTGTTTCAGTCATGATGGCCCTTGGCTTTTTATATATTAGGATATGATATATGAGAAGATTATTTGTTTTCTCTAAATACATTTTCTTATATTTAATTTAAATATAGCAATAATACTTCATTGAGTTGCGTGAGGCATTCAATAAGATAAAATGCATAGAAAGCACTTAGCATAATTGCTTGAATATAGTACTTGCTCAATAAATGGCAGCTATCATCAATTGCTGTAGCAGTAGTTTCAGGTATCCTGATATAAAAATCAGAGTGTGGTCATGTTTTTACAATAAATTTTCATATGTATAAAATGTCAGGATTATGGGGCAGTAGTTACTCAAACCTTTTCAGGAGATGGGACACCTGGTAATAAAAAAAAAATCATGTTTTTGTGGTTAACTAATGTATTTAATCCAGATTTATTTAGTTTCTGCATATTTCTGTTCCTCCACATTTATTGTCTGGGCTACAAAGAACCCCTATTCTAGTGTCCCGCACTGTTTCTTTTTTTCTACTGTGGCCTTGTGAAATGCAAAGCTAATGTCATCAGTCCTCTAAAGTTCCACACTCCTTAGAATGACCCACTGCTCTCCAAGTTCTGGATACAGCTCATCTTTCCCCAACATCTCTCTCCCCATCCTTTGAAGCATAAACATGGTAGTCTGGAAAATTTTTTTATCTCAAGTCAAGTCCTGAGATAGTCTCAATCATCTCAACAAATGCTGGCAACGGCTTCACTCAACTGACCAACTGACATATTAGCAGATGCCCTACTCCCAAGGAGTTGTAGATGTGAATCTATGACACCAGCATCTCTCTCTATCAAAATAAATGTATTCATTTATTCGTAGGGAAATACTGGGCACCTGAAAACTAAGCATTATCTTAGTTGATGCACAGATGTTACTTCTATCCTTTGGAACTTCAGTACATAATAGAATATCAGAAATGTCACCTTACTTATTTACCTCCCACCTCTTTGTCTTCTTTATAACTGGGGTTCAGAAAGAGCCTTTTCAAAAATAATATAAGCATAATTAAAAAATGCAATATTCAAAGTTTTGTATTTCTTAACTAATAATTCTTATTTCTGTGACAGGTGCTCCAAGAAAGCACTACACTCATCTCTAAGCAGAGTTCATTCATTGATACATGATTTATAAATAAATAATTAAGTGAATGGTCACCAAGTACCCTGGGGTCTGAGCCAATTTATATTTCTATCTTTTTTTGGTAGTCTATCCTGATAGGAAAATAGATACCTTCAAGAAGAGACTGCCCTTCCCTAATTTTAAGGCTAGAGATGCCATTCGGTACAATAATAAGGACCTCCCCATATCATCCATCAGTCTAAGAGAGATACACATTCCTCAGAGATGAGGCTCCTCCAGGAAATAATGCTTGGTCAGCTTTTTTTAAGGGCTACCTGCTTCTCAGCAATTCTCTTTCTCTTGTCAACTTATTATTCTGCATGAAAAACCATACTGTGTATATATGATACACAGTGAAATGTTTTAAAACAATGACAAAAAAAAAAACTATCTGAAAAGATATTCTGGTGGCCATCATCAAAGCCAGTGTTCCCATTACATTTCTGATGTGACATCATAGGTTCCTAGCAGACATGATGTTTTGACCATGTACAAATAAGGCTGGAAAAGGAAAAAATGCATAGAGAAATATTTTTTTTCTTATTCACTAGAACCTCCGAATGAAGTGATTTGTAATATACTGATATAACATTAGCCTCATACTAAAGTCTTTATGAAGTGGAAAACAGGACCGAAATGCAATTGTGTGACCTCACACATGGCATCCTTTTAAAATCATAGAGCAATGAGAAAGGCCTCAAAGGAAAAAAAAAAAAAAAAAAAAAAAAAAAAACACACAAAAAAATGAAACCATATGCAAACTGCATCACCTCCATGTAAGTCATCCATCTTCCGATGTTTTTACTTTGTTACCAGTTTTATTTAGATGGCAAAACCACTGGGCGGAGGCCACATCTGTCTGTGTGTGTGTGTATGTGGACAGTTCTTCAGACATTATAAGTTCTTGGAAAACATTTTCCAATAGTAATGATTCAAAGAAACTAATCATAAGCAGCATATTCTGATGTACTATGCAACTGCTTCCTTAGTTCTCTCCAAAATATATAGGTTATTATTTTGCAACCTCTACCATATTCCTAGACATGAAGCAATTTCACACCATTCTGAAATACACCCTGGCCAGGTCATGCGTGCAATTGAGTACTGCATGATTTTCACCTTAACTCTTTTTTTTTCTTTTAATGTTTCATTTTTTTCTTTCAATTTTATTTTGTATTAGTTTCAGGTGTACAGCTCAGTGGTAAGACAATCATATACTTTACAGTGTTCTCATCGATATTTCCAGCACCCACTTGGCACCATATGTAGTTATCACAATATCATTGACAATTCCCTAAGCATTGCTCACATCATTGGGACTATGTTGTAACTGTCCTTGATCCTTACTCAAAGTTTAGTATATATCTGTCCCAGGTATGGTCTGATTTCTTCAGAGGCTTTCCAGGCCCTGCTAAGGTTTTGCATTTTGCATCAAAAATCGTTCCCATTTACCATATTCCCAAACTTGTGGGTAATGCAATTTTAGACGGTTCTTTAAAGAAGCTCACATTTCATTGCCTGACTCACAGAGCTGTATGGAAACCATAGCTGAGAAGCCGGGAGTCACTTTTACCAGAAGCCTGACACTGATCCCTTGGCATGCCCTATTCCTAGTCACATAGTTCCATAAAACTTCAGTTCCCGAAACATTTCCTGACATTTCGAAGTCGGTTTGGGTACCCCACATTATTTTATGAATTAAATGGAATTTTTGGACAAAAACACTATTGTGTTACTTAGTTTTAATAAAAAATAATGAAAATACACTGGTTTTTAAAAGTCACTCATGAACTATTTTAATTTTAAAATATCACACTTTGCTTTTTTAAATATTGCACTTCTCTTCCAAAATACAGAATATGTTAGGTGGATGGAAAGGAAAGACTCCATGAAGCCGAAAGTTTTTCATATGCTTCCTGAAAGTTATGTAACATAATCATGAAGTGTGGTTATGGAGGGTTGAGGTGAGGAAGAGGGTAGGGTTTTCCAACATGCGAAAACTTTTAAACAAAGATAGCACAGGAAATAAATATTCAAAGAAATAAAAAGAGAAAGCATAGGAAACATGGGGGAGTCATTGGGAAGAGGACCAGAAAGATAGATTTGAGTCAAAAGTTGGTATTACTTAAGATGTTGTGGGAAGAGAGACAAGCCGGATGGTCCAGTGAATAAATCATGAAACTAAGATTGCCTTGCAAAGAGCTGATATCAAAGTATACTATTAATACTACAAGCCTACAGTAATGAAAACAGCATGGGACTGGCAGAAAAACAGACATAGATCAATGGAACACAATGGAGAGCCAGGAAATAATCCCGTGCCTTCATGGTCAATTAGTATCTGACAAAGGAGGCAACAACATACAATGGGGTAAAGACAGCCTATTCACTAAGTGATGTTGGTAAATGTGGACAGATACATACAAAAAATGAAATCAGAACACCTTCTTCCACATACAAAAGGATATATTCAAACGGATTAAAGACTTAAATGTTGGACCCAAAACCTTAAAAATCCTAGAAGAAAACAGTCACATCTCAAGACATTTCTTGTAGCAATATTTTTTTCTGATCTAGCTTCTCAGGCAAGGGAAACAAAAGAAAAAACAAACAGATGGAACTACATCAAACTAAAATGTTTTATCACAACAAAGGAAACCATCAATAAAATGAAAAGACAACCCCCTGAATGGAAGATATATCTGCCCAAACATCTGATAAAGGCTTAATATCTAAATTTATAAGGAATTTATAAAACTCAACAACATAAAACAATTCAACTAACAATGGGCAAAATATCTAAATAGATACTTCTCCAAAGAGGGCATACAGGTGGTCAATAGACATTTGAGAAAAATGCTCAGTCTAACTAACAATCACAGAAATGCAAATTAAAACCTCAATGAGCTATACCTCATATTTGTTAAAGGCTATCATTAGCAAATCAAGGAACAAGTGCTGGTGAGAATGGGGGGGAAAAAAAGAACCTTCAATCTATTTGTGGAAAGGCAGACTGGTGCACCCACTTGCAGAAGGCAGTATGGAGTTTCCTTCAAAAATAAAAATGAAACTGTTTCATGACCGACCCAGAGATTACAGTTCTGGGAATATATCTGAAGAAACCCCTATGTTTATTGCAGTGTTATTTACAATAACCAATAAATGGAAGCAGCCCAAGTGCCCATCAATAGAAGAGTTGATTAAAAAGCTGTGGTACATTTACATATTTGAAAGCACTCAGCCATTTAAAAAAAAAAAAAAAAGGAAATCTTACCTTTTGTGATAGGATGGATGGAACTGGAGAGTATTATACTGTCAGTGGTTGGAAAACTCATTAGTCAAAAGAGGCAAATATCAACAGCACAATTAAAATTTCTTTTGAGAGCCAAATTTTTAAACTTAAACTTCTTCTAACACCACTTCTTCAAAATAGATTGCCCAGGACGTGGTATTTTGTGGAAGAGCCACACTCATGGGGCCAAAGAGCCACATGTGGTTCAACCACGGTACTAAGTGAAATAAGCCAAAGAAAGATAAATAGCATATGATATCCTTTGCATGTGGAATTTAATGAACACAATAAACTACCAAAGTGGAGACAGACTCCTGGATACAGAGAATATATTGACAGCTGTCAGAGGGGAGGAAGTTGAGGGCTGGGTAAAAAGGGTAAAAGGATTTACCAAAGGGGGGAAAAAAGAAAAACTCATGGACACAGACAACAGTTTGGTGATTGCCTGAAGAAAGGGGACATGGGGCGAGAAAAAAGAGGGTAAAGGGAGGATAAATGGTAATAGAAGGAGAATTGACTTTGGGTGATGAACACACAGTACATATACAGATGATGTATTATAGAATTTTACACCTGCCACCTATACATTATTAACCAATGTCACTCCAATAAATAAAATAATTTTTAATCAGAGAATAAATAAGTAAATAAATAGTCAGTAATAGTAAGCATGAAATAGAGGTCATAACTAACTAAAGGGTGTGGCAGTGACATTGATCTTAGAAGGGAATTAATTGGAAAAGTAGGAGGATAGTGAAGGGAATTAATCATGACTTTGGTTTTTGAAAGTGGGTGACTAGGAATCAGTAACAGTGCCATATGGCATTATTAGAGAAGCAATGAATAGAGGAAGAAGAAAGAGCAGAGGAGGAGGATAGAAACATAAGGAGAATGACAATGATATTACCTTTATAGTTAACATTTATTGAGCACTTACAAAGTGCTAAAAACACTTCTAAGCACTTTATTTGCATTTCCACAAATGTCTTGGCATGTGATTACTCACAGGAGGACTAGACTGCTTTATATAAACATATTTATAGCTGAACATATGCTCTCTGCATCTCACTTGCACATATATGGGATGTTCATAGAAATGTATGGCTATGTTTCTCTCTTAGACATAGTGACATTTAAAGGAGCCTGAGTCAATTGCTCTGGCCACATGATATATAACTCATATCTCAGAGGAGTTTTATGATATGAGTTAAAAGATCCTATAAAGCACTGCTATATGCAGCATCTATCTGTCCTCCATTTCTGGCTTCCAAGGAGTCATTATTACATAGTACCTCTGTGAAACAATAGGGTTCATCTGTGCATTTAGAGGTGGGTATCCTGGGACCTAATGTGCAGAGTTCTCTCTCATGATTTATCTACTGGCATAAATACAACTGGTTCGCTGTAAAGGAATTCCAATGGTTTCAGATCATTCCCCAGTGTTTTCCTTTGTGTGTGTGTGTGTGTTTGTTTTTTCATAGCGAGCAAATGCCTACTTGGCTTCTCTATCTATGTGTGAAAACACCAGACAACTAATATCCCCCCAAAAATCTTCCACACATTTACACGTACTAATCTAAGATAACTCTACAGAACAACCCCTTCTCTCTTGCTTCCTCCATTATGGAAACTGGAAAATCCAAAGATATGCGTCTCCCACTTAATATTGGTAGCTCATTTCTGAAAAATCTGCTTTTCTGCGACAAGAAATGCTGAACGGCAGCTCTTTTCCCGTTATTTTTCATGGGAAAATTATAATGTATGTGAATTAAACCCTCAATCAATTTTCTAAACATAAGTAAAACACACATAATTAAAGCTCATCTATATACAACTAACAAACTAATATGTTATGATATAAAATATTACTGGTCTCAAAACAGCACGTTATTAAGAGACATGAGCAGAAAGGTGAGATTTATAACATAGCATGACAGATACATAGCAGTAAGTTTGCTGAAAAAAAATGCAATATAATTTTCAGTAAAAACACAAACCTATTTCTTATAAATATATATTACTCACTAAGTTGGGAGGAGACTTAAAACTTAAAGGAAGCTGAGAAGGAGAAAGTTGAAAAGTCACTATTTGTCATTAATTATGGAAGATGATGATACTAACATATGTGTAGGAAAAGGGTGATTTCAGATGTTCTGGTCATTAATCACTATATAGCAAACCTATGGATTAAAACAGCCTTGCTCAACATTTCCATAATTAACTAGTAGAAATTCAGTCTCTAAGTTTTGGAGAATCTATCTTCCAATTTGTGTCATGCAAAATTAAGAAAGAGCTCTGCTTGCCAGTATATGCTCCTTGCTTATTCCAAGAGGGTTTTTTAAGAAATGCCGTGGGCCCTAGCTGGTTTTGTTCAGTGGATAGAGCGTTGACCTATCGACTAAAGGGTCCCTGGTTTGATTCTGGTCAAGGGCACATGGCCTGGTTGTGGGCTTGACCCCCAGTAGGGGGCATGTAGAAGGCAGCCAATCAATGATTCTCTCTCATCATTGATGTTTCTATCTCTCTCTCTCTCTCCCTTCCTCCCTGAAATCAATAAAAATATAAATTTTTAAAAAGGCAGTGGCACTGCTTCATTGCCCTGAAGGGTTCCCATGGCCAATGCTCTCACTGACCATGAATGACCCATATAGACCAGCATTTCTGAACTCTGGGATCCAAGATCCAGCCATCTCTTCAGATGTTCTTTGCCAAACCCCTACCAATCTCGGGACTTGGAAACTCTCATCCCCTCCCAGCTATCAGGGAAACCTGCAAACCTCTCTTCAGTATGACTCTTTCCACCCCCACCGTATTCATAACTCACTCCTCTTCCTTGTACCTGGAAGAATACCACATAACCTCACATCTATGTGCCATGAAAAACACAGGACCTGTTCCCGTCTCCTGTAGCTGAGAGTGGAGTCAGGAAGGGCTGGTTTTTGTTTTGTTTTTTGGTTTGGTTCCTTTCTAACTTATTCAGTACCATTCGTCTATAGTTTATATTATAGAAAGACATATTTTCAAATGTAAATAATGTCATCCTCTTATCTTAAAAGCTTCAGTAACTCTCCATTAAAATCAAGCCCAATATACTACAGAGGGCCCATAAAATCCACTCTGGCTAGCTTACTGATCCTCTCATACAAAGTGGGCACATGGTCTGTCCACCTCTCTTTACCCCTCTCTATCTTCTTCTGTACCAATAACTTAATTTCCAACTTAATGCCCATTCATCCTTCAAACCCCAGTTTAAATGACACTTTCTTAGGAAAACCCCCTACTCTTCCAGCTCCCAGGGTTTAGTAAGTCACTTTTAGTAAACTTTCTAATCGTTTGCCCTCCCTGTACTTCTTATTCATAACATTTAAAAATATATTGTAGTTATATTTCACTTGGATGATTATTTTAATCTATCTTTGCTATTAATCCATAAATGCCACAAGAGTGAGGAATAACTTCTGTTTACGTTCCCTTGATCCTGAAAAGTATCTAGCGTGTGTCTGAAACATAGCAATGTGTCTAATTAGTAATAACAAGCTTGTGGTGAGCATGAATCAGTGTGGCTCACAGAATATTCCCTATAAGGGTAAAATCTGACCTTGCTTTGGTATTCTCTGCTTTTCCCTTCTGAGACTTTCATTCCTTGCTTCAGAGCCCATAGTACCAAGACTTGGTCTTTGCTTACATGAAAATTCAGTGTAGGGATTTTGAAAACTAAACTTTTATTTACGAATCCCTCAAATACACACATGATACCTATGCATACGTATATAATTCTTGCATTTTCTAAATGAAGAACTTTGGGTCTATCATTTTTCTTCTAGTCTGCAGGAGAAAAAGTAATCTTCTGCTCCAGTGATGTCACCTCCCCACCTAAGTGTGGAAGGACTTCCTAAAGACCCTCTGGTGGGAAGAGTCAGTTCCTGCTTGGAGCCTGAAAGAAGCACAGATTCTCCGTTCGGGCAACAACCCTGACACGTACTGTGTGTCGCATCATTAAAACTTCCCAAGGCAACGGTAGCTGGGAGACTTTCTGTTTAATCACTTTATACTCAATAAAGTGTGGATTACACAATATTTTCATAATGCCATGGTTACCCAATGAGTCATCTTCCATTATAGGCAAGAATACGTGTGTCCACGATCAGGGCATAGTGTCATCAAAGCCAGGATGGAGGCATACTGACAGATTCCTACCAACTTTCCTTCTTTCAGACTTTATGATAACCACCCACAATATTTGCCCGAGTCATTGAAGTGGCAAACTTAATCCTTGCAAAATTCTTTCACTGTGCGCTGGGATTTTCACATTTGGAAATTATTTCAGATTGATTGCATTTAGGGAGACCAGGCCTCTGGTGGCCTTCTGAAAGTTCTTAATCTTGTTGATAATATATTTCCAATGTATGCTAGGGATTGGGTGACTTCTGAGAGCTGTCCTGGGCATGATGATAGGATTAGTTGTGATTGCTGCGATGTCCTTTCCCTGACATGGATTTCCTATTGATTTCCTGATCTGTTGTCAGTCCTTTCTTGTTTTGAAATGTGGCATTTCCACAAATTAATATATCATTCCATATTTTACTCTCAGCAGTGAAAAGCAAGTAGGACAACATTATTCACTAAACCTGCTGGACTAGGTTGCTTTTTTAAATACTAATCCACTCAATCTCAGGTTAATTTCTCTCCTACCATGCATGAACATCCTGACTTATTATCTGCTTGTCTGTCTGACTATTTGTTTGGTGGAAATACTCAAAAAAGATTTAATAACTTATTTTAAAAGGTCAGAGTATAATCAGAATTAAGTAAATAAAGCAAGACAACATAATACATACTTTATAAGTCAATTTAGTAAAACAACAGAGAGTAAGTAATACAGAAACTCAAAAAGAAAGGAAACTCAATGAAATTTGAAGAAAACAGAGAAGAACCAGGGGAGGAATAAGTGTCTTAACTGAACCAGAAAAGGGATCCAGAGTTTAAGATTTACCTAAGGAGTAAAGAGAGGAGCAGTAAGGATTCAACTAAAATAAATTATGTGACTGCAGGGACATTGACGCAGAGAGAACAGTATGATCATGCGACAGTGAAATGGGACAAGTGAAACGGATGATAATCACTATTGCAATTGAATTGGTAAGTATAGCATTTGGCTGAATTTTACTGAAAAGCAGAATATTAAATGCCAATTCCATTAACTTTTTATGCATGTTTAGCATGGGCAGAAATGGACAATAAAGACAAACCAGGAAAATCTGCTTTTGAACCCTAGACTCGCTATTCCTACCTGTGAAACCTTAGGTAATTATTTAACTTCTCTAAGCATTGATTTTCTTAGTTGTAAAAGGTAAGTGATGGCATTTGCATCGTGAGTCTGTTGTGATTATTGTACAAGACAATGCATGCAAAGGACTTAAACATTCATTATTTATCAGCCCCTCTTACTTTATCCCCTGAAGAATTCTCAGCACTAGGAATAGTGTCAGGCATATATTAAGTCTCCAATATGTTTTTATGAATTATTATTTCTAAAAATTTCCCAATCTCTCAGTCTTTCACTCATTAAGACATAGTTTTAACGGGTAAAAGAGTGAAGATGGTGCAAATAAACAATCTCATCTACTGATAAAATAAACATACTAGTAAATTCAAAAAAATGTTCATGAATAGTGTCTCTATTCATATAGATACCCGCACATTGAGCAAACAATAATAACCAGAGCAAACAACAAATTCAGCTATAAAATAAAAATGTCTAATTGTATATGACACTAGGCAGTGATTGTAGCTCTCACATTTACCTGCTAAACTCATAATTTTCATAATACATCTGAGAACTAAGAACTGCCCCTCACACACATACACAAATACTAAAACTTTTGTAAATAAATTTAGTTCAATATCAACATGTCCAGTGGTTCTTAATTTCCTACTTAAACAGGATGGTCAAGTTAAATTATCCTAAATAGTAAACTAAAACTATACTTCAGCAATATTTTATAATTTGGATTTAATATATCCAAAGAAATATAATGAAATATGGAGAGCATATTACTCTGCTTTCACTTACCTAGAAATGGTTAAAAAAAAAAAAAAAAGGAGTTGATAAATATGTGAGAATTTGATAAAGAAACCTGGTAACTAAATCAGCTTCCTGCATTTCAAATATCAGTGCAAAGAGCGCCAGATGGTGCATTGAAAATCTGCGTGAGTACTGACTGACTTTTAATGAAAACACTTACATGCTCTTCATGGCCACAATTAGTACAGCTCCTCTGCTCTCCTCCCTTGATGCTAGAACCTTGCTAGACTGACATCTTATGTCAATAAAACCCGCTTGAAGTTCACATGCAAACACATTCATAGCAAGCAACCTCCCCAGTTAGTTAGAAAGGTTACCCAAGGCGAAGCCCTTGGTAGAGGCAGGATATTTATTTCTAAATTGAAAAGTCCTCTTGATCTTAAAGTCTGGAGGAAAAAAATATTTGCTAACCCTATAAAATTGAATTACCATAAAGCAAGGGAAGTGGTTCTGCATATTTCATACATGAAAAGGAAATATTTGGTATGCATTCAATTTCTTTGCTCCTAAGTCCTGTCTTGGAGACTTTGCACATATATGACTGGAGAAAAATCACTAAATTTGTGCAGTATCGTTCCAACAGTTTGTCTCCCTCTCTTCCTGAGGCCCATTTTTTTTTTTCTTTTACTGTTTTTGAAAAAAATAAAAAAATTAAAAGACTATATAGGACACAGAACAGCAGTACTCGGACTTTACACTTCATGGAAACCTCATCTGAACAGCTGGTGTTGGAGAAATACGGACATCTGCTCTACAGATATCTTGCTTTAATCAATATTAGTTTTTTATTTTAAAAATTTTATAAGAAATGTGGATTTATATATCCATCTGTCTGTGTTCTTGGTGTGAATATGAATATATACCTTTCAGGCTTTTCTTCCACAATATTTACTTTCAAAAATGCAAAATGAGAAAGAGCTAAAAAGCCAGAAATAGATCTTTATACCATGGAGAGGAACAAGAAAACCTACATTTAACCCGGGAGGTAGTATTTCACTGATAGTTTCATTGAAACTCACCAAGTCTCCTTTTCTACTCGAAGACATTATGACTGATAAATGTTAGGCACCTACAGCACAATCTCTAACAGGATTTTCAAATTTATTTCAGTTTTTTTTTGTGTGGTTGTTTTTTGTTTTTTTTTATATCGACACTATCCAGAAATTGACTCTTTGTACATTTTTTTTTCTTTTAACTGTATCACTAGCAGTTAAGGCCAATAATCTTGTGGGTATTTCATAAAAAAGGACTAAACAATTCCAACCCATGCCTTCTCAGGATGCTCAATATTTATTGGTGTTCTGTCAAATTTACAACAAAAAATTTTGAATTAAAACTATAACAGTCCAATCAAATATATGTTGTGACAATAACTGCTAAAAAATCAGAGAAGGTATTCACGTTAGCAGGAAAAGTCTATAAAAACTTCATAGAAAAAGTGAAACTTGAGCTAAACTTAGAAGACCAGATTTTTTTTTAAGTGTTATATTCCCGTGGTGGTGGCAGAGAAAAAGTCATGTGAGATAGAAAAACAAAAACAAAAAACCCACAGGTTTATTTGCCCTGTGGTCATTGAAAACTATATTGTACTTTTATTGTTAGTACTCTAGTACTCTGCCAGGTACAAGGAGAGTAGGAATAGAAAATGCCCCCATTATTTAAACTTGTTTGATTAGTTTGAGAGAAAAAGTTTTCTATGTATAGAGTTACACAGATAAAATGAATGGGGCTGTGGTTTAACCCAGGAAACTTTATGAAGGGGAATTTTACCTTGACCTTTTTAAAAATTTGGATTTTGATGGTTGGAAAAATGGAGGATGGCAATTTAAAAATGAAGAATATATATGTGGGGGGAAGGTAGTAAATAGTATATGGCATAGGGGCCCAAATATTAAGGTGTTAAGATCATGGACTCTGCTGTCAAATAGACAGGTTTGAACTCCAGTTTCTCAACCTACTAGCATGACTTAGGACAAAATATTCAATATCCCTCTTCCTCAGTTCAACCATATACAAAATGGAGAATAATAATAGTACTTACTTATAAATGTTGTTATGCCAAATTAGTATTGATATATTTAAAGAACTCAGAACAATCCTGAGAATATCATGAATATACATTAAAGATTAGTTTCCTCAGAAAATTAAAAAAATGGAACTCCCTTTTGACCCAGTAATCCCACTTCTAGAAATATATCCCAAGAAACCAGAAACACCAATCAGAAAGGATATATGCACCCCTATGTTCATAGCAGCACAATCTACAATAGCCAGAATTTGGAAACAGCCTAGGTGCCCGTCAGCAGATGATTGGATCCAAAAACTATGGTACATCTATACAATGGAATACTATGCGACCATAAAAAAGAAGGAATTCTCATCATTTGCAGCAACCTGGATGGAATTGGAGAACATCATGCTGAGTGAAATAAGCCAATCAATGAAAGAGAAACACCACATGACCTCACTCATTTGTGGATGATAAAGAACATTATAAACTGATGAACCAAGAGACAGATATAGAGAAAGTAAAGCAACAGGCAGACTGTCAAATTACAGTGGGGAGGGGAGGAAGATCTGGGGGAGATAATAGATCAGCCGAAGGACTTGCATACATGCATATAAGTACAACCAATGGACATAAAACTCTGGGGAAGGAGGGTATGTATGGGAGGGAGGGGCCAAAAAAAATCAATAAAATCTATTTAAAACAAAACAAAACAACCCCCCCCCAAAAAAAACACAAGCAAACAAACAAAAAAAAAGAATGATTGCTATTATTAACATCATCACCATCATCATCATCATCCTTGCCATCATTGGCTCATAAGATATATTTGTTGAGTTAATAAAAAAATGCAAGAAAAGCCTAGCTGGTGTGGCTCAGTGATTGAGCACCGACCTATAAACCAGGAGATTATAATTCAATTCCCAGTCAGGGCCTATACATGGGTTGCAGATTTGATCCCCAGTGTGTGCAGTAGGCAGGCTATCAATGAGTTTCTCTTATCATTGATGTTTCTATCTCTCTCTCCCTCTCCTTTTCTCCCTGAAATCAACAAAAATATATTTTAAAAAGAGAATGCAAGAATGTATGAATTAATAATAGTAAATGGAAAATAAGCAGCCGAGTCCAGACTCAGTAGAGGTGGTGAGAAGTAAATTTGGAAGAATTCTCCCAGAGCTAGTTTGTTTTGTTTCCGGTTCTCCCTTCATTATTTGGGCTCTTGTGAAGCCAGAAAAGACTTAGGGTCAACTACAGGGTGCTTGCAAGTTAACTAGCCTCTGGACTTGGATAGACCTGCATTTGCATTGGAGTTCCAGCCTTTACTACTGCTTGACCTTGGAAATTTATTTAGCCCTCGAGTCCCTCAATCACAAATATATATATATATATAAAAGAGTCGACTGTTAGGACTGGACAACTAGGCAAAAAGCTGGTAGCTATAACATACACTGACCACCAGGGGGCAGATGCTTAATGCAGGAGTTTCCCCCTGGTGGTCAAAGCGCTCCCACAGCCAACCTCCCACAGTACCTCCCTCCAGCCGGCCCTGATTGGCGGCCAGGCCAAGGGACCCACCCATGCACCAATTCATGCACCAGGCCTCTAGTTAGAAAAATAATAGAGTCTACCTCAAAGTGTTGTTGCAAATGTTAAAAAAATTAATGCATGGATAGTTTATTACAGCATGACTAGAACATTGTAAGTATTTAGTAAATAATAATTTATTATCTTTCTTCTCATATTTCATTTTCTTTCTGAGAGAAGCATTTATAGTGTAAATTAAGTGCTTAAGATATTAGCCTCAGGCAGAAAAACTGCATTTAGACCAGACTCAAAATAATGAAGTTAAAGACAATGATGTAATTATTAAAAAGGAAAGGAAAGAGATAAAAGGTATGCTAAAGAATGAATCAATTCATCACCTGAGGTTGCCTGAATAAGTATGAGGAGTAAAGACCAACAGGTCTGAGGATTCCAATTAGCAGTAAAGCAAGGCACCACTCACTCAATTACTAGTTAATAAACTCAAATATCTTGAAGAACTGCATGATAACTTATGAAAAGCTTTCCTATACAGTACCTCAGTTGATTTTCCTAACACTTTTATAATGTGAGTCTTATGTTTTTATTTTATAGGTAAGTGAAAAAAATATTCTCAAAAATAAAGGAAACACTTCTAAGACAGCAGCCAGTAAGTGGTCAAATTAAAACTCTCATCCTGGTTTCTGATTTGAATTCTGTGATCTTTCCATTATATTATTGCCTTTCTGGAAATTAGGTTACTCTTTTCTGTGTAAACCAACTGTGATAAAAAACAGTTGATGGGTTTTCCAATATTAAAAATTGAATTTGACCAATTGACTTTTTCAGTCGTTCCTTACTCTGATTCAGTAAGATTGTAAATCCTCTGGGGTCGGTATATGTCTACTCATGGAAAACCTGAACCCAAGGATTATCCTCAGTCTACAGGCATCATTTTGTTATATTTGGTTGTGTCTTTCAAATTGGCAGGATTTGCCAGACCTTGCTCTAGTGCTGAATCAGATGAGAAACAGACATGATGAGAATGTTGTCTAACACAGTGGTTCTCAGTGTACGGTCCCAGCAGCAAGAGAATTCCTTGGCAATGTGTTTGACATGCAAATCCTCAAGCCCCTTCCCAGACCAAATAAATCAGAAACTCTCGGGGTGAGGTCCAGCCATCTGTGTTTTGACAAGCCTTCCAGTGATTCTGTTGTACATTAAGTTTGAGAATCTCTGATAGAGTAGAAAGCCTTATAAAAGCATTAATTTCAAGGCAGAAACTATGTTGTATGTATAATGGTCAGATTTTCCAGGCTATTATAGCTATCTAATAAATAATCAATAAATCAATAAGTGAAAAATCAGATATGATAGGCAGGGGCACTACCTGCAGCTTTCAAACTCACAGCTGTCTTTATTTTCATGTTTGAAGGTTGTAGAATTTTCTTTTCACCCCTTGACAGAATTTTTAAAGCATTTATTGAACTGGTTGTTAATGTATTGCCACTAGGAATCAATAACTGACACACTTATGTACTAAGATTGCTAAGGACGAGAAAAATATCTGGATGTGGTGCCTCAGAAAATATCAAAATTAAATAAACACTAAAATGGGAATTCACATAAAATATATAAAATGAAAAGTAATTCATTCATAAGACATTTATACTTTTATATTTTCTTCCACTTATACAATTTACTGATCTATAGTGATTACAGATTATCCAAACAAAACAAAAAAAAAGAGAGATTATCCAAACAGATTAAGATAGCAAGTCTGTTAAAAAAGTTTTCCCAATGAATTATATCCCTTGCTATTTATGGTCTTTTGTAGTTCCCTCCCACAGTGAATTTAGTATGACCTTGTGGGGAAAAAATAGAATATATAGGAAGTACCTTTCATTTTCTGAAGCTGGGTCACAAGTAACCTTGCAGCTTCTGACTTGGGTTTCTTTAAACACTCTGAGGGGAAATCAGCCCATATATAGAGTCACACTCTCTTGATCCTGCCATTTTGTGAGGAAGCCAAACTAGCTTTGTGGAGAATTTTCATTATGTTGCCCAAGCAGTTTGCAGGTGTTGTATCCAGCCCAGCTGAGGCAACAGCCATCCGCCTTAGATGTCCAGCTCAACTGAGCCTTTGAGTAACGTTCCTTGCTCATGATTCAACAAGAGCCTCAAGATAAACTCTTAGTGAGAAGAGCCCAGATGAACTCAGTTCTCAGAACTATGAGAGAGAATAATAAATTGTTTTAAGCTGCTAAGTTCTGAGGTGGCCCCCTAACATATTAGCATATAACAAAAACACTAACGTTTATTTCAAAGAACATATATGTTAATACTTATAGTGTTAAATATATATATGCATGGTGAATATCAGCCTGATATTGCAATCTGTTACATGTCTGTTCATTTCTTTTCAAAGTCACACAAATTTAGGTTTACTACTTAATTGTGCCAGAACTATCCATCAAATTCTGTCCTTTTTGCCCAAGCCATTTGATCAACAGAACCAGGAGAAAGCTGAATTTCATACCAGAGAATTAATTGATGCAGCCTTATGTACACAGTATCACTCATCAAATTACTCTCCATTGAGCTCTGAGCCAGAAGAGGGGGGGAAATAAGAATAGCACAGCAGGTAACAAAGCTTAGAATATAGATGAGAAGTGTTAAATACAACTCTAAACAATATGTTTGAGGAAGTTAATATGCTTAATAAGATGTAAACACAGCTATTTTTTTTTTTTTTTTTTTTTTTTTTTTTTTTTACTCATACTGCTCCTCTTTGCAGACTGATAAATCTTGGATAAAGAGAAGCTGCTCTTCTTTATCATTTGCAATTAAAGATTTTCAGCCCCTGCTTTTGTCAACTCCATATTATTACCAGGGGAAAAAATGCGTGAAGAAAGGATGATAATACATAGTCTAGTTTTGTACATTAGAATATAAATCACAGCAAGGAACCAGATTGCTGCTAGAATATTATTAGCATGGCTCATGCAATACACATTAATGAATCCATCCACCAAGAAACAAGTTCCATATCGTTGTTTTATTTTATGTAGTTTGATTATTCTGATCATCTTGTAATGGAGTTTGATAACACATTGAGTATTTGGAATTTGCTATTATAAAACTGCTTGATTTGCTATCTTATAAAATTTTTGTTAATGGAGACATTTATCCTGGCTCAAAGAAAACTACTTTTATGAGCAAATGGGTATCTGTTTTATTTTCAAATAATCTGAGGCAATGTGGTGTAATTGAATGAGCTGTGGACTAAGAGTCAGGAAGCATCATTCATTTAACTGGCACTGTTGAGTTTCTCACCAAATAGCAGGCAGCATATTAGCTATTGGAAGGTATAGCACCTGTCCATGTGGGTTTTAACACTACTATATTCTAGTTCTGACCTTACCGTAAGTATCTATGTGAACAAGAAGTCATATGGAATACCAGTTAAAGTCTCTGATTTTGGATTGTCTTCTGTGAAATAAGATTGATTAGGTGACTGCCAATATAGCAATCATTATTTCAGAAACTGGAAGGAAACTTCTTTAAGTTCTGAACAAACCATAGTTTAATCAAAATATGATGCATCATGATGCAACACAAGAAAAATAACAATTACCCTTTAACATTCTATTTCTATTTTTAATACAGATTACATTTCTGCTTTGTTTTCTTTTTCAATTAAATTGACTTCGTGGATGCCCGACTGGTTTATTGTAGCCAAAACTTTGCACTGAGTTCCTACCTTGAAAATCAACCATGAACAGCTATATGCTGCAAGGGCTCAAAATTATCTGTGGGAGACAGCCATAGAGTGACAACCTTACAAAAAAAGTGGAATATATAAGAAAGCTACTAAACAGGGCACCTAGCATGACCTAGCTGGGAACCAGGGAAGACCAGAGTTTTCTCTGCTATTAAGAATGAAACTGTTTCTGTACAAAGCACCACTGGCATATCGGATGGGAACAGTCGTCATTGTGTGGGACAGTCCCACATGTTGCAGGATGTGCAGCATCCTCTGGCCCACATCCTAGAAATGGCAGGCAGTAGGAGCCCCCGGGCATGTGATAATTAACAACATTCTCAAATATTTTCAATGTTCCCAGGGAGAGGGGTAATACCCCTGGGTTAAGAGATTCCATAATCTCACATCTAAAGTGGTTCAGGTAAATTCAGAGAACGAATCAGTGTTAACCTGGAAATAAAAAGAGAGAACATGAAATGAATGGACTTAGAGACTTTATGTCATTCATTTGCTTTGGGGAAATAAGGTGAGCTTTTTGTGTATTGTTTAAAGTCATGGCTAAAATATTCATGAAAGAGTAATGAGAAAAAAAGAAAAAAAACAAAACAAAAAAAAAAAACACCCATAAAGCTTATAAAACCCAAAAGGAAACACTTGGCTCAATGAAATGAAATGTATAGGAGAAATATATGACATACTCCCATATTGACACTGTCTTCTTACTGAGTGATGAAAACCAAAAATCCATACTGATATTACAATTTATGGTTATTTTCATGGACTGAGAAAGTCCAAATGAGGCAACAGGAAGAGTATATAGTATCTCAGGTAGCAATGCTATCTTTAAGTCGTGTTTTTTTTTTTTAAGGTCTCTACCCAATAAATATGAGAGATTGGAGCATTTAATAATCTAACATACTAAAATAAAAAAGAACAGAATTATTAAAACTCTTTTAAACAGGTAACCTATTTGTTTTACTGTTGGTTATCATTTTCTTTGCACATAACCCACAAAGCTACCCCAGAGAGGCCAATAAAGTTTATCCCCATCATGAAACCACTTAGAAGCAATAAGACTGTTCCCTTATGTGGACTTGCTTAAAAAGATTTAAATTGTGACTAATTCAAATGTTACTAAGTCAATGACAATTATGTCGTGGGCAGCACCACATTACAGATTGCAAGCTATGCATGCGTTAAACTGTCATGAAATATCAATAAAGCCTCTTATGCATATAGATTACACCCTAAAATGTGTTGGTTTTAGCTCAGCGATGTGGGCTCAACTTCCTGTAAGTCTCATTAAGAGAACATTAGAGTAAACCCTTCCTTCTTCCCATCTGTATGGGGACACAAAAGCATCAGTCCCATTGGTGCTTCACAGAAAACAAACAAACAAAAAATATCCATTTGTACTCTGTTAGCACCCTGCGTCCAGGAAAGTTCAGTATTCAGAATAACTATACTGCAATAGCAAAAAATGAGTTTTTTCTTTTCTCTCTACTATTACCCTGCTTTTTTGTGGTCTTCATTTTCCTGAGTTGCTTAGATTCAAATTATAACTGTAGGCTTATTTGCCAGTGAAAATGCATACTTGCACATGCACACACACCGTGTCTCACAGATTATGTGAGAAATACCAAGAATAACTAATCGAGGCATGCATTATTAAACAAGATCTTAGAATTTTTCCTTGTTAAATTTTAATCTTGTTGATTTAATAATACACGTTTAATCTCCGTAATAATGATGTGTGCGCACTTACAGAAAATTGCACAATAAGCACAAAAAATAAAAGACTAGCCTCTGGTAATACTTTTGAGCAATTCAAAGGGAAAAGTGGAGAAAAATAGAATATAAAAATAATGCAAAGATGATAAACCTAGAAAACAAAGACATTTAGTACATGCCCACATCAATATAGAACTAGTCCAATAATACAGCCATGGTATTTTCTAGTTTGAAAATGTTTTTAGTCATGAAGTCTGTACTTCTGCCCCTAGGACAGACAGTCCAGTCCCTCCCATTTGTGTCTGGGTCCCCCAAAATCTCACCTGGCACTGGAGCTCAGAGCAAGGGGGAACTTGTATCTCCCTCACAATTAAAAAAGTAACACACCCGGGTGCCATCCGTTATGCACCTCCTCACCTCCTACAATTCTCAGTGCTCTTTCTTCTTTACCTCTTTAGTTGTACTTCCCCTCAGCCAGCTTTCCCATGGTTCTGGATGATAGCTGTTCTGTATTTTAGTTGTAATTTTGATATGGTTGTGACAGGCAGCAAGTATGGGTGTTTTCCTATGCTGCCATCTTTTCATCATTGATATTTCTATCTCTCTCTCCCTCTCCCTTCCTCTCTGAAATCAATAAAAAATATATTTTAAAAATAAAACAATAAAATGCTCCAAATGAAGCCTAGGTCATAGATAGATCCACTTTCAATGGGCTTTGCCAACTCCAACCAAATGAGAAGAAAGCTCCAATATTAACACTATCCTTGCCTACCTCAGAAACCCAGAGAATTTTTTAGTCTACTACTTACAACTTGGAGAATTCAGGAATAAACTACAGGCATGTTTCAATGGTGAAGAACTCAGTGGACCTTTGTTCCCTTACATGCTCTTTTGCTAAACTGAGAAAAACAGACGCATATCATTAGAGCATATTTAATCCATTCAAGAATGTAACCATTGACAAAACCGGTTTGGCTCAGTGGATAGAGCTTCTGCCTCGGACTGAAGGGTCCCGGGTTCGATTCCAGTCAAGGGCATGTACCTTGGCTGCGGGCATATCCCCAGTAGGGGATGTGCAAGAGGCAGCTGATTGATGTTTCTCTCTCATTGATGTTTCTAACTCTCTATCCCTCTCTCTTCCTCTCTGTGAAAAATCAATAAAATATATTAAAAAAAGAAAAAGAATGTACTATTACCAGGATTTAGCCACAAGGAAGAATCTGAATATAAAATTTTCCCCCCCTTTTTATAGTACTATTACCCTATTCAGAATGCTCACCACCCTTGACACAATAAGTACAATGAATGTTCAGTTGCTATAGCAAGTCAAAGTGATAGCATCTAAACCTCTGGGTTTTCACATCCTGTCTCTCAGAAATTCTTGCTGCTACAGGAGTATCTCTCAGTTTGTTCAGTCTCCTATCAGCAGTGACACCCAGTGGATGGAAATGTTTTGAACAAGCTGGCTCTCAGCTCTGTCCCTGTCCCCCACCCCTACCGCCTCTCCCCAGGGAAACATTTTTGTAAGTGCTCTGTTTCTCTGACCTTCTTACTGCTCTCCACAGGAAAGGAATTTATCAGATTGTCTAATGCTAGCCAGCTTTTCTTTAAAATTTACTCAAATTAGAAAGCCTCAGACATTTCCTTTGCACCAAAGACATTTAAACCTATCAAAATATGGTCAACTAATTTTGTATTTGGTTTCTAAAAATAAGAGCAGATATACAAGTTGAGGGATAAAAGAGGAGAGAGATGCTCAATTAACCTCCTACATTTTGCACGTTTAAAAAATGTAATTGGCAGCCGAAATGGTGGCCTTATTATTTATTCATAGCAAGTCATTTAGAGCATATTAACTAAATTGTGAGGAAAAAGTAATGTAAACTGTGAACTAAAAGCAACTTAATTCCAAATGATGGCTATCAGTAAAAATACACCCACTCTTTCTAATGCAACTATTTTATTAAGATGAACTAGTTCAGCTGGTCTCAAAGAGTGAGATAAATGACCTTTGGTTTGATGAAACTAACAAGATGTCAATCTTGAAATATATTTGTTTGTTTTTTTAATTGACTTTTAGAGAGAGAGGAAAGGAGAGATAGAAACATTAGTGAGAAAACATCAACATCAACTCCATTGGCTGCTTCCTGCACACCACCTGCTGGGGATCAACCCTGCAACCCAGTCAGGTGCCCTGATAAGGAATTGATTAGTTTTTAACTACATACAAATGGAATACACAGTATATCATATATTGTATATCATATGTAGTATATATTATATAGTATATAGTGTATATATTATATAATTAGATATAGTATATATTCTTTTGGCTTCTGACATCTTTTGCCCAATTTTAGCTTTCTGAGACACACCCATATTATTGCAGGGAGCCAAAGTTTGTTCAGTCTAAATGCTATATATTACTTCTTTGTAATAATATATTACAAATTATTCTACCATTCTGCTAATGATCAAAGTATATATTTTAAGATCTGCTGTTACTTGTAGTAAAAAAAAAATTCATTTTTCCATGAATTTATTTTTAAAGTAGATTCATATGAGTAAAGGACGGTGTCAAATACATATTGGTCCTCAATTAGATTAGTTATTTATAGGCTATATTCAGGAGGGGCAATTGAGCAAACATCTTCTTGTCTCTTTCTTGCTCTCTCACACTTATGTACACACATGCCATGCCCATTGAGTGAAAGAAAGACAGATTGGGTCTGTAGAGAGCTAGAAATGTCAATGAGAGAGAAACATCAACCAGCTGCCTCCTGCACACCCCCTACCGGGGATGTGCCTGCAACCAACGTACATGCCCCTGACCAGAATCGAACCTGGGACCTTTCAGTCCGCAGACCGACGCTCTACCACTGAGCCAAACCGGTTTCGGCTATTCTGTCTTCTTTTAAAGAAGAGATAATTGGAAATATATTTATGAATCATTCCCTCCTGAATATTTACCCTCTCTTAGCCAAAATGTTGCTGCAATTTGTTCTTTATTTTGACATGTATTGATGGTATTATAGAAACAAAGGTGATGCCAATTACCAGATCTAAGTGTATAAAGGAGAAAGCTGAATATAAAAATATCCCTATTTTTTCTTCCTATTCTCTTTAGATCATGAAGATTGGGGGGGGGGGGAAGAAATCACTTTCCTTCCTAATGACACAAATTAAATGATATCATTTTTATGTGCACACCACTGAGTGATCTAAATTTGGGCATTCATTGGTCACAGAGTCTGGAAGACTGGTTATTGTGGAGTTAGCCTTTGGGAATCAAATGCTTTCACACATTTCTCTAGTCCCTATGTCAAACCTTACGTGTGAGCTGACTAGTAATTATTAATTAATGAGGACTTCTCCATTTATTATTTGCAACTTCAGACATTTACTCGAGAGTTCATACCATGATCAGATGAAGCATAAAAAATAAGTTAGAATTTAAGCTAATATCAAGGTAATTTAAGCTATATAAAACGTTCTCTTGATATCTCCAGGTAACTGTAGCAATGTCATTTGAAATATCCCTTTAATTTTATGCATTGTTTCCTTTCATCTCCATTTCACTTGTCAATAGTTGTATCCATGAGAAGGCAGGATTAGCACCTCTGCTTCTACAAACTCAACTGGTGCCCTTTGCTCACAATGCCCAAGTGGAAGACTACCAAAGAGTCGCAGTCTGTTTGGAGTTTATAGTCTGAAAACTGGTCACTACAAAACAACAACAAACAAACAAACAAAAAACCCAGTCACTAATTGTTCTAGTTACTATCACTGCATTAAAAAAGTAACCGAAAGCTGAGTGGCTCAAATCAATCATTTTGTTATTCTAACAGAGTCTGTAGGGCAAAAACTGAGATAGAAAATAGCAGAAATGGCTTGTCTCTGGTCCACAGTATCTGGCCTCCTTGGAAAAGCTTAGAGGTTGGGGATGATACACAAGTGGAGACGAAAGTCCTCTGAGGAATCCTTCACAGGCATGCATGGCACCTGGGCTGGGACACTTGTGCTACTGCTAGGAGCACCAACATGTGGCATCTCCATGTGATGTGGGTTCCTTCCCTCATGATGCCTTCAGTACTTGGAATTTTTACAGGTCGGTTCAGGTCTTCACTTGCAAGAATTTAACTGAACAGCGCTACCTTTATGATCCAGCCTCATAAATCACATGGCGTCACTTCATCCATGTTCTATCTCCTGAAGTAGTCACAATTCAACCAGAATTCTTTAAAACTGCAACCCTCATCTGAATACGGTAGCAAATACCAAAGGCATTTTCTCCATGTAGTCACATGAACATAAGAAGCTTTTCTTGACAATATTTTCTGTAGAAATGTCTACGCATGCCTTTTCAAGACATTAAGAGAAGTTAGACTAAATCTAGTTTTCTGGTTACGTTAGCTTATGATAAACTATTCAAAAACTTAAAATTTTTACTCTACAACAAAAGCTAGTCTGGCCTAACTATTTGGCCAGACTTGAAAATCAAGTTGTTGAATGAATTACTATACAAGGTCCACTGATTTATTTTCTACTTTGTCTGAAACTTATTTCTTAAGTTTCACTTATTTGAAACATTTCTTTTCTGAAACCAAAGAGGATTATCTAGTTTTATAGTCAAATGTTGTTGAAAATCCCCAAGACTATGTAATCATTATTCACATTACAACATTTCCATTAAGATTAGCTATATACTTTAAAAAAAGACAAAAATAAAGGCCTACATATTAAGATATCTGACAATTTATATATAATTTATATGAAAATAATTTACATATAAATGACAATGAGAAAATTACACATGAGAAATTTATAATGAGCTCTCCTGCCTTACTGAGTCTACATGGCAATAACATTCAAATTTTAATGGTATCACAATCCTGGAGGGCCCACTATTTCTTAGGGCTTTGTGTAACCTCATGGTATAGGATGATTAGGTTTCAGAGATGATAAACATCTAAAATTTCAACATAGCTGTTTTGCTGATTTCCTTACTGCCATAATCACATTGAGAAATCAAAATTGGAGTAGAATATTTGGAGCATATTTCCTCTCCTACTTAATAGTCTAAGTATCTATGGTGAGGGGATAGTTCAAAAGGAAATGGACGAAGGGTTGTCTTTTTCATCTTTGTCACTGTGTATGTTTGTGCTTTAATGAAGGATTTTCTGACATATGTTTAATATTCTTGAGGTCAGAATATTCAGATGATTGGCATCTTCTCATGTGTATCTTAAGAGAATACCTATTTTGAAACTCAAACTAGCTCTGCTTACTCAAGGAAAACATAGAGTTGAAGCAATTGTTCAGGTTATTTAGGCCCCAAATCCCCTTCATATTCATTTTTAAAATATTTCTGGTAGTTGATTTCATTTCAGCAACATTTTTACTGATGAACTAATTTAAAGGATGAAAATGCTATTTAGACATATTAATAGCTAAACATGTTAATAGACACATTGAAAGCCAAAACAAGACTAACATACTATTTTTTTTGCATTCTTGTTCTCTCTCCAGTCCACATAACAGTTTCTCACTGCTACTACACAAACGTTCTCATATAGAGGAACAGACACCAGCATTTTTCAGTCCATAGGATTCTATGTACCAAATAATGTACATGATGACTTCTAAAGCATTCCCTACCTGTAAAACTATAATAAAACTAGTGCCTATTTTATAGAGTATTAGTGAAATAAAATGACATAATATGTATGAAGACAATATTAAACGAAAACAGGCCATAGAATGAAAATAGACCCAAGGTCTAAGTCCACTAAACAAGTGGTATACATTAGATATGAGTTTCTTTTTTTTTTTTTTTAAATACATTTTATTGATTTTGTACAGAGAGGAAAGGAGAGAGATAGAGAGTTAGAAATATCGATGAGAGAGAGTCATCGATCAGCTGCCTCTTGCACACCCTCTACTGGGGATATGCCGGCAACCAAGGTACATGCCCTTGACCGGAATTGAACCCGGGACCCTTCAGTCCCCACGCGGACGCTCTATCCATTGAGCCAAACCGGTTTCGGCAGATATGAGTTTCTTAATAGAAGGCTACTGTGGGTGAGGTAAAGGAAAGATAAAATAAGCAAGGAAGTATTTTCCTATTCATTCATTATGCCAAGAGAGAGATGGGTTAAGGTTTTCAAGATGAAGTGATAATACCCTGAAGAGATAGAGAACATGGGTGATTTGCCCAACTTCATTATCCTAAATCATATAAAAAGTTATATGCTTTGTAGATTAAAACCAAGATAACCTCACAGAAGTGATCTAAAGCCCTTTTGCTTATCATTAGTCCATATGTATGATCATAGCGTTTATAATGTAGAAAATTCTGCAAATATTTTATGGCTAATATGTCATGGTTCCCATTCTTCTTTTATTCATTGAGTTTAATCAGAATACCCACTCCTCTTTGATTAAAAAATGGTTAAAATATCTGGCCAATTATTTTGACACATGAATGTTTTCTAATTTGTCACTGTTTAGAAAGCTGTTTTAAGTAGTTAATAAATGCTTTTACAAGTAGGTATTCTGGCAGTATTTTACTCACCATGTTTAATAATTTTCACTTTCTTTTCTGACACAAATTGCACAGAGACATGAAAAGAAATATTCAGTAGGCATTAGGGAAAAAAATTTAAATTTTAACTGTTGAAAAAAGTTACAAGAACATGCTAGAGACTAATGGACTATAAAAAAAGAAATATTACCCCTTTGGCCCCTGCAGCTGCAGGAATTTTAATTACCTATTTAAAAAAAAATTTATTTCAGAGAGGAAGGGAGAGGGGGAGAGAGATAGAAACATCAATGATGAGAGAGAATAATTGACTGCCTTCTTCATGTTCCACACTGGGGATCAATACCATAACCGGGGCATGTGCCCTGACCTGGAATGGAACCATGACCTCCTGGTTCATTTTTTAACACTCAACCAATAAGTCACACTGGCAGGGCATACCTACGTTTTTTAAAATAGAAACACCAAGTACTTGTTTTTTAAAACCTTGAAATTTATATTGGCTTTTCTGATAAAACTACACAGATATTTCTATCTATTCAATTTTAAGGGGAACAAGTTGCTTCTTTGTGAAGTAAGGGCCTTGAAAGAAGAAGCTACAATAAAAGGGAAAGAGCCATACCAAGAATTAAAGGTCCATGTTTTTGTATGTTTGTTTGTTTGTTTGTGTTTTTTTTTTTTAATCTTCTCTGCTACTGGTATGCTCAATGATCTTAGACAATATACTCTACTTTTAAAAATCTTTTATCCATTTTTAAATGTTTATGCCTTTAGCTTTCATAACTTTAGCATTTTATTTGGATTCCAGAGGAAGAGAAAAGAGGGAAGAGGAAAGGAAATCATAATACTAGACTATTGCTAACGTTTCTTTTATTTCTCAGATACCAAACTCTAGTAACAAACAAAGTCCTTCATAATGTAAAAAGTGGTGTTATTCAGAGCACTCACAAAAGTACTGTAAACAGTACTATTTTACAGTGTAATAATATAAACCTCCTTTTACGTTGAAATTTGCTTCCTCCAATGTAACAGAAGAAACAGGACAGAAGGTGGCTACAAATGTTGATAGATTCGTACTCTTGGTGTTGAGAACATGTTGAGAATATACTTCTCTGACCTTTAGTTTCCCATTATACTTACAGAAAAACATGAAAAAATACATTTGAAAGAGGCTAACACCCACTGTAGGTATTCAATAAAAGTGAATTTCTGTGGGAGAATAAAGGAAGAATTACTTTCCTAAGATTTAGCTGGGGCAGTAGCAAAATAGAAGAGATTATCATAAGGATTTTAGTAGGCAAGCCAAATATTTGAGGATGAATAGAGTTGCAAAAATATGACACAAGAATATTTAGGCATAGAGACATGAGAACACAGTATGCACTGGCAATGGCGAAGTGTTTGTTAGGGCTAGAAGGTGTCTTTGAGGGATGACAGGAAGACGAAGAGCATTGATCAAAAGCCATTTTCCATAATCCATAATAGAGAGCTTCAGTTTTACCTTATACATTTGCACTCACCGATAAGGTAGCCACCAGTCACTAGTATGACTGAGAAATTAAATTTTTCATTTTGTTTCATTTCAATTTAATTGAAATTTGAAAACTGAATAAATGTAAGGTTTTGTTATTGTTGCTAAACCTGACTTGGGGGCAGGATTCATTTCTCTTTAAATTCTTAAAAGTTAGCATGTTAATTGAGATGTGTAAAGTGTTAAATACACACCAAACTTTGAAAGCTAAATACAAAAATTGTAACATTAATAATTTTAATATTCTCAATATAATTATATGTCGACATAAGACTTTTAATATATTGGATTAAACTAAGTATATCCTCAAAATAACTTCACCAGATTTTTCTTTTGCTTTTTTTAATGTTGCTAAAATTTTTAAATTACATATATAATTCTCATTAAATTTTTATTGCATAGCTCTGTTGTAGATAATGCAGAGAAACATTTTAATCAAGGGGAAGACATTTTTAGATATCTGTTTATATAGAAAATATCACAGCAACATGGAGAATACATTTAGCACATATTAGAGGCTAAATAACCACTTACGAAGTTGTTGAAATTGTTCGAGAGAAAAAAATAAAGGGCCTGGATAAAACAAGAAGGATTTTCAGAAATAGATAACAAATATAACAGGGAGGCCTGGGGACTAAGTGGGGTAAAAGAGACATATAAGACCAAAAGAGACTTTCAATAAGATGAGGATGATAAAGCCTATGGAACTCTTCAAAAAACATTGAAATGCTGTCCTAATTGTCTCTCCATTAGCTTTTCTTGGTACTTCTTCCCTAAATTATTGCAAAAGCTTCTTGTTTTCTCGGTCTTTAGTTTTCAGCTTTTAAGAATCCATGGATGGATTTCAGTCAACGAATGCCTAAAATTATATACAAAAAAAATATGCTGATATAGGTGAATGTGCAATTTTGCACATTTTGCTAGAAATAAGTGCCAAAGCTTTTACCATATTCTAAGGGAGATAATTAACCACCCCCCCCCCCCCCCCCCAAAAAAAATCCTAAATGTATTGTGGTAGGATCTATGTAAATTAAGAAACCAGATAAAAGAGAGACAAGAAATTAATACACAATATTTGGAGAATATCTACATTTATATGAGAAAGAGTAATAAAGTAGTAGACTGACCCCCTCCCCAAAATACAACTTAAGAATAGAAGCAGTTCTTCATAGGCTTTTAACATGCATTTGAAATACTGGAAATGAGTGTTTGTTAGCTGGACTACTCCATTGTTTGTGTGAATGGTTCCCATGAAATTATTTTTTAGATCATGCTCTTTCTTGAATATCTACAATACAGTATCTGCAAGTGCATCTCTATCTGGAAGTACGATCTTCATTTTTAAAAAGCATTTCCTGCCCTGAAGCTGGGAAGTGTCTGGCTGGAACATCTATGAGATAATCGGCTACTACTCAACAGCTATCTTGATGGCCTGGCGTCCTGGGAGTTAGAGCTGGTCATTTCAAAACAATGCCGGCACTAAGTTGCACCCCATGGGCAGCTGAGAATTTAAATGGATTTCAGGTGCAGAGGCAGTATCACTTACTATTGGAGAACTTACAATAAGAACAAGCCTCAGACTTGGGAACATTCAAAGTAAACAGATCTAATCATGATAAGCCAAGCCATAATAGTCTTGTAGCTACAGTCCCAGCAAACTGGGTGGGTCCACTTGGATTGACACAATGCATTGATCATAATGTACTCACTGAATAATTAGTCGAGATCTAGGAGAAAACAATATAGTTTTATTTAACACAGCTTTTCCCAACATAGTTGTTCAAAACATAGTTGCTCAAAACTAAAAAGCCTTTGATTCTATCTACTCTCCATTCTTCCTAATGCTATCATTCCATTGCTAGTGTTCTTCACCTGTCTTTTAATTGATTTATTTTCAGACGTTAAAGTAAAATAAAACAGAGAAAAACAAATACCATATGATTTTATCTATATGTGAAATCTATAGAAATAAAAAAAAAGGAAACTAACTCATAGACACAAAAAACAGATTGATAGTTGCCAGTTGGAAGGGAGTTTGGCATTAACAACAAACTGGTAGTTACAAAATAGTCATGGGGATGTAAAGTAAAACACAGGGAATATAATCAATAATATTTTCATAATTATGTATGTTGCCAGGTGGATATTTGAAATAAGGGAAAGTCAGTATTTACTAACTATATATTTAAGCCAATTTACATGGAAGGCCCATTTGATTTACAAAGCACAAAAACATAAACAACAATCTAAAACAAAATTCTATCAAATAAGATTACATTTGAATTATACTATTTTTCTTCCACGAAAGCATTCTTTTATCCATTTTTTAAAATAATGCTACTAAATTAACTATTGCTACTAAATGTTGCAGTGGTATTTTTAAGTCTATTAATCTTCACTGAAATAAAAATAATTACACATCAGTTTACTTTCACCAGTACCATTATTTTTGTTCCCATTCTTGCCAGAATACAATTTTATGACTAAAAGGGGAGGTGGTAGAACAAGTTTCACTTCCAATATATTTAGAAACCTATACTAAAGCTATTGTTGAAAACTGGTTATCCCCACAGGTCACTCATTGCACCACTGCAGAAGACCCTACTCCCAGAGAATAGCCCTGCTAGGATTTCAATCATACCACTCTTTCCTGTATGATCTTTCTGCAAATCTGTTAGGAAGAATTCCACAACTGAATTTTCTGTCTCGCCGGCAGATGCATGTCCTCAGTGGCAGAGGTCATGTCTTTATCTTTGTATCAGTATTGTCTAGTACACTGGGTAGCGCAGTGTATATTAACGAAACCTGTTCTTTGAACGGAACCCAACTTTGTCTGCACCTCAAAGCATCAACCAAGGAGCTACTCTGGAGATTCAGGCTTGTTATCCACATTTTTAAAATCGAATAAAACTGACTATGATCTAAAGCACCGCTTTAGGAGGTAACTTCATGGAGTCTGGATGAAGGAAGGGAACAGCTGCCAAACCTGCTATGACACGAAGTCAACCCTGGGAATTCATGGAATGTGTTTGGCTTGAGCTGAACCTCCTTCATATCCATAATCAGAGTCACTCAACATTCCAGTCAACCTTCCCTAAGATAATTAGTTCTCACCTCAAAGTTACATATCAATTTACCATATAGTTTTAATTTTTAGGTTCTGGTTCTCTCTTTTATTTTTCAGTGTTAGTTTCATCAGCTGCCCACATAAGACATGCCCTCTATTCCTGCATCATTAAAACTCACATAATACTTTAAATTGCTAGCCAGCCCTTGTCTAATATCTTGTCTATTAATGTCTAATATAGTTCATACAGTAATTTGAGGGGAAATAAATTTTGTGTTAATTTCAGACTTGATTTCTAAAGAGGACATTGGGCTTAAAAACAGAATATTTTTTCTAAAGTATTTACGTTTAATAATAATTTCATAGTTTTACATGTTTCCTCTCTCCCACCACAACTGAAAAAAAACATTGTCCATCCATGTTTTCACCAAATGTAGTGACAGGAGGCAGCCAAACCACACAGTGAGTGGGCATTGTTTTTCACCCTAGATTTGAGGGAGCAATGTGGGGTTTCGTCTTGGATCCCCACCTAGGGGATAAAAGTTCCAAGTTTCTAACGATGGGTCTATGCTACCAGAAGAGGAAAAGACTGAGATGCAGTTGTTGGCAGCCACATTTTGACAGCAATGGCTTATGAGTGCTTCTTGTTAATAACAGAATTGGTTAAGAAGTTCACTTTAAACTTATTGTAATCCCAACAAAATATTATAGAAGTAGGTTGCCAGTTACCCACATGGTTAAGAAAGATTCATCTTCACCAAACCAGGGGAGATACAGCTACATGTTCCCAGTTAAGAAACCTTTATGAAATCCCAGAAATTCTCTTTGAAAATGCCACCCCATGCCTTTTGCCCACAGAGAGAGGTGACTGGTGGTGGGGGAAGGGAGGTGCTGAACAGATGGCAAGCAGCAGGGTGTGTGACCAGCTGGCAGCAGCTGGGGGAAGGAAAACCCCAATAGGCCTCGATTGCCAGTCAGGCCTACGGATCCTACCCGAGGGGTCCCAGATTGCAAGAGGGTGCAGGCTGAGCTGGGGGACAACCCCCTTCATACACAAATTTCGAGCACAAGGCCTCTAGCAATTGAATAATATTTTCGGTATTAATATCGCATTGTTAGCACATTTAACAGGAACTGGATTAGTCAGAGTATTGCTATTTTCAATATTTGAAGATAATGCTACCGTTGAAAACCTTCTCACTTCCAATAAAATAGTGAAAATATTATATAAGTAAACTAAATCAAGAAGAATTCAAATGGTACAAGCTGCAACACTGCAGTTAACTCCCTACTACATATTTCCCCGCATTTTGAAAAGAAGCCTAATACCTGTCACTTTACTAATGCACAGAAATGTTATTTACATGAAAAAATAGGTGTGAAGCATTTGAGACAGGTGATATATAACAACAAAGTGTCATTATAATATTCAAGCTGGTATTTTGATTTCCATGTCTCTAGAAATTCTGTTTCTCTTCTAACAAATCCTTGAATAATTCCCCAGAAGACTGTTGCACAAGTCATTCTCAAGTATCGGATCTAATGGTCCATATGCTACTTAGGAAACATTAGCACCTTCTCACAGAAATACTCGCTAACACATGAGGCAAACTTCTGTAGCATTAGTTTGCAGGTGGAAAATATCTTATTATATCAAGACCTATGAGCCCACTTTTTAAAACATTTTAAATTGGCTTTCATTTTAATCATTTTTTAAATTATTTGTCATGTGGAAAGAAAAACTATCCTGGCACACCTTTGAGGGAATAAAGAACTAAACTTTAACTTTCCCTTAGAATTTAAAAAGAATTGGAAAAAAATAGGTACTTCTCAAATGCAGGTAATGATCTGTTTCCCTATAACCCACACTCTGCTCTCAGAACAATAGATTTTTATTTGTAACTGTCCCCTCAACTCCTGGAAAATGAAGAATCGAGAAAAATGACACTGAAACTAGTCAATGTAATGCTAACAGTTACAATAGAAATAAGGACACTGAAACTAGCCAATGTAATGCTAACAGTTACAATAGAAAAAGAAGCTACAAGTATTTTCCCAAGTGCTTTTCACGCATTGCCGCACTTAATCCTTAAGGCAACCCTATGGAGGGGATGCCACTAATTCTTCCCATTTTATAGTCAAGAAAACTACACTTGAGAAATGTTGTAATTTGTCCAAATTCTTGTAACTAGTACCTGGAAGAGCTTCTACCCCCAATCCACACTGTCAATGCTGAATTCTTCAACTTGTAGGCTAAGAAATATAAATGTGGGAGTATATATATATATATCAATATATTTGTCATATCACACAAACTACTACAATGGATATTTCACACCTGGAAAGAAATGTTCTATAAGTAACAGAACTCAGGACACTGTTGTCATTCACAATTTGCCAACAGATCGATAACTTTACTGTGATTTATATGGTTATTATGACCCATAACCCATGTTTTAAGAGGTTACATCTGTTTGTGTTTATAGTTCAAAACTAATATTCCTTTGAATTAGAAGCTGCATTGACAGTACCTGCAAGTTCTGTCTTCTTTACTGTGAGTTGTCTACCATTGTTAGTTGTTCAGGTAACTAAGAAGCTGATTCACAGAGAAAGCAATAGTTGGTAGGTCTTAGGGAATTTTGCCTTGGCCAATTGTTAATCTATTTTAAAAAAAATGTGCTCAACTCAGGAAGCAAGAATATACATCTAATCATTCGTTCATTAAGTATTTATTGAGAACTAACCACGTCCCAGGCACAATTGTTGGGTATTAAGCAGATGAAGTCCCTGCTTCCATGGAACTAACTATTCTACTTTTCTAATTAGAAGCATGCAATTCTAATTCTAAAGGTATAATTGTGTAATAGCAATCAGAAATGAACAAACTAGAGAATACTGTCTCAAATAGTGATAAGTACACGAAGGTGGATGTATGGTAACATGGGAACCATTTGCTATGGAGAGGTAAGAAAAAGGCTCTCAGATAAAGTATCATTTAAAATATTTTTTAAATTTATATTTTAAAGAGAGAGAGGAAAGGAGAGGATAGAGATATAAGAACATTGATGTTAGGCTGTGTCCTATGCACTCCTTACTGGGGATCAAGCCCACAACTCGGGCACATGCCCTAGCTGGGACTTGAACCTATGACCTTTTCGTGCTTGGGCCGATGTTCAACCACTGAGCCACACCAGCTGGACAGATAAAGTATTATTTTAACAGGACCCTCAAAGAAGACAGGGAGTGAGCCAGACTAATATAAAGGAAAGATTCCAGGCAGAAGAACTAGTGAATGCCAGAGCCCTGACCTGAGAGCAGGCTTGGTGCATTCATAACCTGAAGGAGTTTGGCTAGAATGGAGTGAGGTGGGGTTGGAGGAAGGTGCGGAAGAGGGGGGCATTGATTGATTAGGTCTCGGGGATAGTCATGAGAAGGCAGAGATGAAGATCTCATAGAGCCTGGAGGATCACAGTCAAATCTTTAAATTTTTCATCTGAATGAAATGGCTAGCCATTGGTGAATTCTGAGTGGAGAACAGATATGATCTTATAATAGGTTTTAAAAGTCACCCTGGAAGCTATGTTGTAAACAGTCTGTAAAGCAACAAGATGGAGATAGGAAAAAGAGTTGTGTCACGTTTCCTGACAATAATTGTGTCAGGAAATAAAGTGACTCTGATGAGAGAAGAGGTGGTTGATGGTGTGGATATCTCTGAAAGCAAAAAGGACAAGATACTGTGATAGAGTGGATGTGAGGTGACAGAAAGGAAGGAATACAAGGTGGGTGAGGTTTTTGACATTCTGAGATGGGGCAGATTAAGAGGGAAGCAGATAGGAGAGAAAGAGAAATTCAGAGTTTGGCTTTGAACCTGTTCGTTTGCGATACTTACTAGATATTCAAGTCATGGTGAATATATAATTTTAAACTGCAGCAGAGCAGTCCATGCTAGGCATATAAACTTTAGAGCCATTAGCTTTACATAGTTAAAATCCTTAGGTGTGAATAACATCACTTACAAAGTGAATATAGATAGGACAATGGTGGGCAAATTCATCAGTCAACAGAGCCAAATATCAACAGTACAATAATTGAATTTTCTTTTGAGAGCTAATTTTTTTAAACTTAAGCTTCTTCTAACAACACTACTTCTAAGAAATAGACTCGCCCAGGCAGTGGTATTTTGTGGAAGAGCCACACCGAAGGGGCCAAAGAGCCGCATGTGGCTCTCGAGCCACAGTTTGCCGACCACTGAGATAGGGAATAATACAGGTCCAAGGACTGTGCTCTGAGAAATCCAATGTTTAAAGGTCATCAGGCTGAGAAAAGGAAAATACAGCCCTGGAGGCCATGAAGAAGAGGTGCCTGGAGGAGGAGGAAGAGATAGAGTGTGCCACCTACATCTGATAAGTCCATTCACATGAGGACTTAGGAATGACCACTGAATATTACATTATATGGACACCAGTGATGGATAGGGTAGTTTTAGTTCAGAGGTAGGGAGGAATTTGGCTTGGAATGAATTCAGGAGACAAGCTGGCAATAGTACGTATCGTAGAGTCCCAGTATGCAGGCTATATTTTCCTAAGGAAAACACAGGATAGATGGTTTCATATATCATTTGTAGAAGTTGGGACACTTAAAGTTAAAACTATTCCAGAAAATTCAAGACCTCACTGGTAAGTTACAATGCAAGTACATTTACACTTGACTTTCCTTTTATAGAGTAAACCCAGTGTAACTTGATCTTCACAAATCCTCTGCTCCCAGAGACAGCTTGTCACTGCAGGCATCCTACCGTGAACTGATAAATGTCTATCAAAAGCTGTAGCCCTTCTATGATTTAGTAGGATGTCTCCTGAAGCATAAGGCCAAATACTCTTTCTAAATTTAAAATACCGTACATATGATGTTTATGCAAGTGTGCATACTACCACATTTTCTCCCCATGAATAATGCATGTCCTATAAAACTTGAGTCCAAAATAAGAAAAATGCTGAACATTTAATAATCCACATTATACACAGGAATAAAACTTTGTGTTTGGAAATACAAGCCTTGGGGGGAAAGGAGTTAAAGGGTTAATTACATACAGAAAACAAAATAAGGTCAAACCATTTCCCAATCTCTCTTGTTATATTTTTCTCACCTTCCACTTCCATAATGGCTCAAATACTTTAAAACCACAAGGCAAAGTGTTTATTCTTTGAGTGCTAGATAACGAATGGGCAATTCTAGACCAATTATAAAATGGCAGAGATGGAAAGTGTACTCAGTTGGATTCAAGATATACAAATACGATTACCACACATATCACTAATGCTTTTCTACTTCTAACAAGTCAGGCAACCTCAGTCCAGACTGGATCATGTGGAAATTATCTTATTATGAATTAGATGCAAAAAGAAAATGCAATTTTGACTATTTAGCTGCGGAATTACTTGTGACTGATTATTCTAATGGATTAACTTGTCAGCTAGAGCTCAATAATTTGTGCTAGTTACTAATTAAATAGTCCTTGTCCTCACTGCCTTTAGAGGAATAGGCTCTGGATCCAGCTGTCAAGACTGAGTTTTAACTCTGATATACCACGTCAGTGACACTTTTTAGGTTATATAACCTCAAATTTCCGTTATACAAATTAATAACAGCATACTTATGATTACTGTGCGTTTTAGAGAGAGAGACTTAGTGAGATAATATGCTGTCTATATGGGTTCCTCTTGTGTCCTCAGACACTTCACATCCCAATTATTCCCTGTCCTTATCTTCAATTTTTGTCTCATTTTGTTAAAATTACTTTAAAATTAATCTCTTCCTTGGCCACACACACACACATCATCTTCTATCTTGTTTTCTTCCTCCCCTTTTAGAACCAATTTTTAAAAAGAGTTGTCTACATATTACTGTTATCTACTTACCTATCAGTCTATTGTCTATTTACCTCCTTCCTCGTTATTTTCCATAGAACTCTACTACAAATCAATCTCCATCAATGGAAATTTGTCAATATTAACCCAACCTCACTTTGTCTCTTATATTCCTGTTTCCCAGGTTTGGGACCTGAACAACGAGATATACGTATTGTTTTATGTTGTTTAGGTCATGAACCTTGGAAAATAATCTTAACATGTCTTCTTCCCACTGTGATTTATTTAAATATATATGTACTATGTGCTCCCATCTCTAGACTCAAATTTGAAAATCTCTTCAGGCAGCCTTTCATTTGGAACATTTGGGACAAGTGCCCACATTGTGAAACCTCACAGTCAGTACATCTCCCAGTGTAGTACTTTTCACATTATTAAGCATTATATAATTGAAAGTAATATTACTTTACTGAAATTCTTATAAAAGATAGGCATATGCCATTTAAATTTTATCACACCTATTGCCATATGATTGATTTTATTATTTGCATTTATGTTTGTAAAGAAACTATTTACTTAATTTATAAACAACTGTAACACAAATTAACTTCTCTGGTTTTGTCTGTTGAAATTACAATTATAGTACCATTATATGTTACATCACAATTTACAAGACACAGAGAAGTATGCTTCTTTTTTTTTCCTTTTTTTTTGTAGATACAGCTGGAAATACAGGCATAGTTTTTTTATACAGTGAATAATGTACTGGTGGACTTCTATTAAGTTTAATATGCTTTTTAAACATTCAACAACAATTAATATAAACAATGGAAGGACTCACAATTCAGGAATCCTGAGGCAAATTCTTTTAAAAAGGGAATAATCTGTCAACAAATAATCAGCCTTGATTTAATTTTGGTGATTTTTCCCCTCTAATTTGTTTTCCCAAAGAAATTCCATATCTGTATTGCCAAAGAAATCATTAGTGAATTTGTTCATGATAGACAATAAGCACAAACATAATTAGCTGCTACAAATGTTTAAAATATATAACTAAATGCATCATTTAATAAGTTGCTGCAAGCTACTGAAAGCTCTCCTAGAAGCCTCTAAAATGTTATAGTTTTTCATAAAATCCTTTCTTCTTAGGGAGCTACTTAAACTGTGCTCATATAACTACCCATTTGGATCTTGGAAGGCACTATAACTCAAAAGTGGATATTCAATTTAACCACTGCCTCATCAAATGTACTTTTCTTCTGAAGTTATTAAAAGAAGAAGAAGGAGGAAACTGAAAACAGAAGTTATAAAAATAAAATAACCTAAACGGCAGTCTTTTTGTCATCGATTGTTGAGTAACAAATAATCCCTAAATTGAGCATCTTCAAACAGCAATGATTGTTTCTCCTGGCTCTGCGAGTTGACTGGAATTAGCTGGATGGTTCCTTTGTAACTGATGTCATTCATGGGGCAGCATCCAACTGTTTGCTCAGCTGTAGCCAGAACATCTAAGATGGCTCTCATTCTCCAGGCTCTCCCTCCTCACACCACCCTCCCATCATTCAACAGCCCAGTCCAAGCTTCTGTAGAGAACAGTATCTGGCTCCAAGAAATAAGCCCCCACCTTCACATACCTTACCAAGCCTCTACTGTGTCACACTTGGTCAAAGCAAGTCACATAGCCAAGCTTCACTGCCAATATGAGCATGAACTAGACTAACAAATGGAAGGCATGATCCTTGAGGGACACCAATGTAAGTCTACTATAGACAATTAAATTTGTATACTTATGCGGTCTGATCATTTATTAAAAGCCAAGTCTCAATCCTCCACCATTTTCTCTACCAACCTAATATAATCAAGGCAACCTTAAAACATAAGACACTTTCTTCCTGCAGACTTATCCTACAATTTAAGTATTAAAAACTTTGAAGTCTATTTTTTTTCATTTTAATTTCTTTATTGATTGAGGTATTACATATTTGTCCTTATTCCCCATTACCTTCCCAAACCCCCTTCCCTCATGCTCTTACCCCTCTGTTGTCTGTGTCTGCTGGTTAGGCTTATTTGCATGCATACAAGTCCTTAGGTTGATCTTTCCTACTTACTCCCACCCTCCCCTACCTTACCTCTGAGGTTTGTCAGTCTAATAGATGCTTCCCTGAAGTCTATTTTTGATAAATAACAGTTTTGATATTGGTTTACTTTAATTTTCCTTTAAGTCCTGAAGCTTCATACAGAATACCATCTGTGCCCAACTTTATTTTAAAATTTAAATTTTTAAGTATTTGAATTGTTTTATTTTGACATTTAAGTTTATGTCTTATAATATTACTTCATATTGGCTTAGAGAAAAAAATAAGTTTAACATTTACCTTTATTTATAAGTCAAGCAGCATGCTCCCTCCTTGAAAGAAACTTGCTATTTCCAGAGTCATGGCCTTATTATGTAACCCTCTCAGCTGATTAAACAACCAAATCGAGGTTTTGTCCCTTAGAACACTTCACATTCATTCAGAAGCATTATCATCTTGAAATTCAGAGCTGGAAGACTAGACAAAATACTGGCTGAGTTCATTCTCTTACCATTTCAGTAGTCCCTGGAATTGCAGACAATTGTAAATAATAATATATTTTTTTAAGCTACCCTTGTCTCACTTTGAAAATCAATCATTTAGAGTAGGAAAGAATTCTGAAAGTTACAGAACCTGTGTTACCTTACTTCTTTGTTGGTTCTACAATTGCCTTACATTTATGCCATATAATTCATTCTTCAAAATGGGTTTCAATATGTAAAATTGAGAATTTTGCTACCTCAAAAACAGCTCATTCCATCTTTGCCTTTTAGAATTTTCCTTTTTATGGTGGGACAAAAATAAATAAATAAATAAATAAATAAATAAATAAATAAATAAATCCCTGCATAACTAGTACAGATTAGTTGGAATTTCAATCCTGAGCCATAGGAGACAAGTCTAATCCAGCATATGTGGTTTCTCCATTCAGCATGTTTACATTACCTAGACTAGTAGTAGCTAATACATAGTAGGCACTCAATAAGTATTTGTCAGATACAGAGATAGAGGCAGAGTGAAAGTTAGCCATTATTGAGTGCTTATGATAAACTGAATATTATATTAACCTCTTGAAATGCTGTACATTATCTCAATGAAACACATATATCAAATTTCTTCCTCCCTATGCCCCAGAATTTCCTCTTCAAGACTAAGTAACCACAGGTCCTCAACCAGTTCTAAATGTAACCTCGTTTTTGTGTGTTGATTATACCTTTCCCATTCACACATTAAGTCCTAACTTCCCAGTCATCTCAAAATGTGGCCTTATTTGGAGATAGTGTCTTTATAAATGTAATCCAGTTAAAATGAGGTCTTAAGGAAATTATAGTCCAATACTACTGGTGTTCTTATAAAAAGTGGAAATTTGGACACAGAGATACACACAGAGGGAAGATTATGGGAAAGACAAAGAGAGAAGAAGGCCATCTATAAGGCAAGAAGAGAGGCCTGAAGTCGATTTCCCCCTCATAACTCCCAGAAAGAACCAATCCTGCCAACACTTTGATTTGGGACTTCCAGTCTGCAGAACTGTGACATTTCTGTTGTTAAATTTACCTAGTTTGTGGTACTTTGGAATATTAATACACTGGTCTTATCACTTGGGTTCACTCTTAAGATACTAATGACATTAAGATATCTAGCAAGTATTGAGTACAAGAACTTTGCAAACATTACTATCTCACTTGATACTGAAAAAAATCAGTGTAAAGAAGATATTATTTATCTCTACTTTACAGATGAAGAATGAAAGTGCACAGAGGTTGAGAGATTTGCTCAGTGTTCTAGCAAACAGCAGAGCCAGGATTTACACCAGTGATTCCAAAGTCATTACATTTAAATTCTACTTGGTATAGCTCCTGTTTGGTTATAGGCTTCTAAAATTATGGTGGTTAGAAATTAACGTAGCACTTAATTTGTAAATGTATCTGTTCTTTCATTTAACCAGGACCTTAAATAATCTATTGATTAACTTCTCTATGTATTTCCTAGACAACCAGGCATTTAATACATATTTTTCATAAAGGAGCCAGAATCCTAAAGAACCCCTAAATTCCCTATTATCCCTGATCCTTTTTAACTTAACACATTTTATTAACCTAAATTTAAGCTTACATGTTACATTTATAATGAATTACATACAGAATTTTAATTCACCAAGTAATGTTCCCAATCCTCTTTTATTTTTTTTATTTTTTTTTTAAAATATATTTTATTGATTTTTCACAGAGGGAAAGAGAGAGGGATAGAGAGTTAGAAACGTCGATGAGAGAGAATCATCGACCAGCTGCCTCTTGCACACCCCCTACTGGGGATGTGCCCGCAACCAAGGTACATGCCCTTGACCGGAATCGAACCCGGGACCTTTCAGTCCGCAGGCCGATGCTCTATCCACTGAGCCAAACCGGTGCCGGCCCCAATCCTCTTTTAATGATCTGCAATTTCTTGGAATGAGTCGTCCCATCTCTCCATGGTCATGGTGACTTTAGTGGACAGACCATCATGTGAACCTCAAGCCACAAAATGTTACCCAACATTTGATTCTTGGTGAATGGTGGGATATATAGGGACAGAATATGACTGAAAATAGGCTAGGGTAAAGTCAGAGCCTTAAAGAGATTGCCTAGGCATTTCTGCTACTGAGTTGTTCTGGATTTTGTCTCCTCCAAGAGTCTGGGACTTCAGAATGTTCTTCTTTTCTGTGACTTATTTAACATTATTATAATAAAATGTTTTATATTATTAAATAAATTCATCAGAACCAGTAGTTGTAACTAGAAATGAAGAAATAGAAACAATAAAGTTAGAATTGGTGATATTCCTGGGAGGGGCTTCAGAATGTACTAGGGGAGAAACATTAATGGGGATACATTAATACAGATTAACACTTTAGTTCAGACAATTGGCCAAAATAGGATAAACCTAGAAATGTGATAAACTGCTCAAAAGTTTGATCTTGGATATTAAAGCTGCCTAATAGAAAATGGGCATCCCTGTCAATACCAATTATTTTTCCCGATATTCTTGACCTCTAATAAAATGTAAATGATATTTTAATTTCCCAATCTTCACTTTGCTTGGACATCAAAAATAACATAAGATTTAATGTACAATTATAGGTCTGTATATGCAATACAATATCCTCATACTATTTGGAGAAACTGGATAGAATTATGTGAATTTACCTACAAACTTGCACCTATTAACTTGACTTTTTGGAAATTAGACAACTTGAGTTCTCTCTTTTAGAAAACTCTCTTAATCTAAAATATCCTACACTCTGAGTTTGACACATGGTAATTCTCTTAGCCAGTGTCACCTATAATTGACTTGAATCTTCATCACCTTGACGTAACAATGTAGCTTATATATATATATATTTTTTTTTACTTTAGCCTAATAATGCAACCTGCTTCTAGTCTCTTGAGTTTCGGACAACTGTACTCCTCCTTAGTTACTAAGCGCTATGTTTCTGAATCTCAGTTGGGAACCAAGCCCAAAATGCTCATTTGTGCTCTCTTCCTCTAAACTATCTTCGGGTTCTAATAAACCTCTTCATAGTTGACTTAGCAGGATGGCTCTGAGCTGCTTCCTCTGAGATAGAAAATCAAGGAAGAACCCACAACTATATCTGTGACCTTTTATCAAGCAATTCACTAGACCATGCTGTTTTGATACAGACATGGAAATAGAAATACAGTAGAGGCTTTTTCACTGAATCCAGTGAGGTAACCACATAAAATCAGCCTGCAGAAAATGTGGCCAGAATGCGAGACACGATGAGGTGTGTCCCATGCTTGGCCTGCCAGGGCACGTCAGGTGGAATGAAGGCACTCACTATATATCTGTTCTCCACCACAAGGGCACAATTTGTCCCAGCTCTGCTGCATAAAAGCTGCCAAAGGAGGCGGTGAAGAGTGATATATGAAAAGGGGAATTATAAGGTTTGCATGTTGATATTTTCAGAGAAATTCTAAACTTCAGCAAGTGATGACACTCCATCAATATCCTTCTGCAAAAGACATATAGATGCTAATAAATACATATGCCATATGCAAAGGCTTTCAAAAGCACAAACTATAGTAATTAATTTAGGAGAAGCGTACCATGGGAAGTAAGTGAAAAATTAGATGTATTTTTTGGAGGCATAAATATAAGCACAGAATCACTCTTTTAAGTATTTGCTTAGCTCTAAGAGAGATCTGTCCTTTGAGGAGAACTATGTTTAGACAGGCTTAAGTCTGGTAATGTGTTGTCTAAGGAAGAAGAACCAGATGATAGGTGACTACCAAGGGCACTGACCTATGCAAGGTGAACAAGCACAGTTTTGACTGCGTGGCACCTAGTGGTATTGTTACCGCTGTTGTTTAAAAAATAGTTTTAAAGATATTTAAATGTAGCCCAGCCGGCGTGACTCAGTGGTTGAGCATCGACCTATGAACCAGGAGGCCAAGGTTCGATTCCCGGTCAGGGCACATGCATGGATTGTGGGCTCCATCCCCAGTTGGAGGCGTTCAGGAGGCAGTCGATCAGTGGTTCTCTCTCACCATTGATGTTTCTATCTCTCTCTCCCACTCCTTCTCTGAAATCAAATAACGATACAGTTTTAAAAGAGATATTTAAATGTAAGTATACTCCTAGTTTTCTCATACATGTATGTAAATAAAAGCAAAAAGCTTCCATCCTCACTCATCTTTTTTCACTCCCTGGCTCACACCCAGAGAATCATTCCATGTGATCCTTTGGAAGTGGAAATGTTGGTAACTAGTAACTATATGCAAACACCCCCATCTTTGAGCTCCACCATGTTCCACAAGCCTCCGCCTTCGCTGTCTTTCTTGTCATTGGAAGGGGGGGGGGGGAAATAATCAGAAGTGTTCGTGCCAATTTCTACTTAAACTGTCATAGCTACCCAACTCATACTGTAAAAATCTCATTTCATGGGAATGTAGCTGTCAAATGAGACAGTGTCTACCAAATGCTCATTTGCTGAAAACTTTTAAAGAAATTTTCACTGAATCCAATTCACAGCATTAAGCTTTCAACTTATCAAAAGTCTTTCGCTTAGTTTTTCACCTTTGTGTGGAGCTCATTCCATGAGTCACTGTCAACAATTCACTTTAATATTCGTACAGAAAATAGGGAGCTACTTGGAAGTGATGGGCAATTTTCTTAATGCTATGCTCTTGATTAGAGGTGGCAATCCCCCAAATGAACTTTGTTAAAATCTAACAACCACAAAGTTGCCTCAAGCAGATTTTCTCATTTAGAATTTTTCTTTTTTTCTTTTTTTTTTTGTTAGTCCTCACCTGAGGATATTTTTCCATTGATTTTTTTTTTTTTAAGAAAAAATGAAAGGGAGTGAGAGAGACAGAGAGAGAAACCTCGATGTAAGAGAGACACATTGATTGGTTACCTCTTACACGTGCCCCACCCAAGCCTGCAACTGAGTTACCTGCCCTTCCCCTCAATCAAACCCAGGACCCTTCAGTCTATGGGCTGATGCACTATCCACTGAATCAAACTGGCTAGGGCTAGAATACTTTTTCTTTTTTAAAAAAACACCTAATCAGTAATCCTTAGCCATATGTATAATCCTCAACTTGCAACCTCTTCACTGTTTTGCCATCTGCTTAGAGATATTGATGACTGAGACATTTAATCCCAACAATGATGCCTACCAAGAAATTAAGTCTCAAAACCAATTTGCATAAGTAGACAGTCAACAGAATGTTGACCAGTTATCTTAGAAATCATTCTCAAAGGTGACAACTGTCAGTGGTCATTAGGATGAACTGAAGACCAGTCATAAGAAGTATCAAAGGTTTTAGCCAAAACCGTTTGGCTCAGTGGTTGAGCGTCGGCCTGCGGACTAAAGGGTCCCGGGTTTGATTCCGGTCAAGGACATGTACATTGGTTGCGAGCACATCCCCGGTAGGAGGTGTGCGAGAGGCAGCTGGTGGGTGTTTCTCTCTCATCAACATTTCTAGCTCTCTATCTCTCTCCCTTCCTCTCTGTAAAAAATCAATAAAAATATATTTAAAAAAAAGAAGTATCAAAGGTTTTAAATAATAAGAAATGTAATTTCAAAAGACTTCTAAAAGCAAGATATATTAATGAATAACATTTCAGTACAATAAGAATGAAGTTTTTAAGTTGGCCATCTTAGAGGGGAAGAAAAAAATAATAATGGTTTTATATAATTTTAATAAAGCCCATACTGAAAGAATTAGGAACTTTATTTAACTGCAAAATTTTAAGAATATGCTATAGTTTGTTTACAAGTAAGTTATTATTCATTACAAAGTTGGGAAAACATATTTATGTCTAGTAACTGTATAGTTGTTCATGTATGATTGTGAGAAAATTACTTAGTCTCTTTGTGCTTCCATTTTCTCATCTGTAAATTGAAATTATAATACTGTCCACATCATAGCATTATTGCAAAGGTTAATGGAGTTAATATATGTAGAACCACCTCTGGTACATAGTAAGTTCTTTATAAGTATTTATTGATATTGATAATGTTATTATTCATATTATGTAGCTGTGCATTCAACACAGAATATTTAACAACTTCTTATGTCACACTATGTTCAAATGCTGACAATTCAGTGGTAAACAAGATAGACAAAGTTCCTACTCTCATGTAGCTAACAGTCTGTGCTATGGATACCTTTCCTTTAAAAATCTATACCATAGTTATTTCTCCTATGGAAAGAGAGGCTTCTTTCTATTCATAGAAGAAATTCCACTTATACAATACTGAGTGAACACAGGGAACTCTTGTGTGTAACCACAAAATATTACATTTTTTTTTAATAATGAAGCACTGACAATGGTTTAACATCCTGCTTTTTCAAAAAACAACATAGAAAAAGATCTGCATTGTAGCGCATGCCAATTCCCATGGTGTAAATACTCCCACCATGGTTAATTTCTAGCAACCAATGTGACATCACTGAAAGGTAAAGGTAGGAAGCATACCATTTAGCACTATTCCCAAGACTGAATATGATGTGTGACAATACTCTCAAGAGATGACAGTGAAACATAGTAAAAATAATTAGGAAGTGATAAGTTTTGAGTTTTTACAACTTTTGTTTTTATTATTCCTTGTTTAACTTGTACGCTAATCTACAATAATTTAAATTTTATTAATGGCTATATTTAACTACCAGCTCCCAAAATTTCTGATAATGTAACAATTGGCTCTTGTGAGCTTCAGAACACCCAAGCTTCCCAAGCACGATCCTACTGAAAAGAGAGTTTTCAGCATCTTTTCTTTTTTTCTTCTTTTCTTATGTAACTGAATAAGGTGAAGTAGACAGTAAACATTTGGAGGGACTTCATTGTTGGAGAGTTTGAATTTTGAGAAAGTACAAAAGCTAACAGAAATAGATGGTATATACATTGATTTCTACATTCAAACCAAAAGGCTTTACAAATGTTTCCAGTTAACTGATTTCTCTCATGCCGTCGTGCATGCTGACAACTTGTCGGACTAAAAGAAAACAGGTAGTCTATCAACCCTGGGCTCAAACAGATGTCAGTTGGAAACAATGAAGAAAGATGATTAAAGAGGACAGGTTTTTAGTCTAGGCATTGCTATAGATACAGAAAGAGCCTAAAGCCCATGTGCCTACAAGGAGCAATCAAGGGACTTCTAATAAAATGAGCTCGCATTTTTTATGATCCAACCGCCTTTAATGTGGACCCTAAGGGAATGTCCTGTCAAAAGAGATGGAAAAAGTTAAGTTTCAGAATATGAACAGGAGACACTAAATGGAGTGATGCAGCCTTTATGTTTTTTAGGACTTCCACCTAAAGATAGATGTTAAAGATAAATCAGATTTGTTAGACTTAATCAGGGGATTGCAATGTCTTTACATTTGAAAACTCCTTCTTCTGGGATCTGAGGAATGTTCTCATGATGGCCCACCACAAAGATTAAATACTGTCTTTTGAAGAAAAAAATTACTGTTTTGATCACAGAACACACAGATCCCCAGGAGAGAAGGACCACCCCACACAGAAGGACCCCTACAAGGAATGTGGCTTGGGAAGTAAATCTGCCTATAATGTTTGTTAATAAGACAAATCCAATAACATAAACTAACAGGAATATGAAGCCATAAAATAATTTCAATACTGTAGTGAGAAATTAGTTAATAGGTTCTTATTGCTTTTAAGTAGTAGCTACTTAGCTTGGTGTGTTTCTATACAGTTTACAAAGTACATTAATATTCACTGTATCAAATTATTCTCAGGAAAACTCTATAAGGTATTATCTACATATCATTGATAGAAAAACAGCCTCAGACAGTAAATTACTTAGTTTTGGCAGGAAGTCAAGGTTATATACAGATTTTCTTGTATAGGCTGAGAACAGGGTTTAGAATATTTCCTGGAAAGGGCGAGAAAGTGACAACCTTTAGCATTGCAGGCCACAGGTCTCTGTGGCAACAACTCAACTCTGCTATTGTACTGCAGAGCAGCATGAACATGGCTGTGTTCCAATAAAACTTTATTTTCAAACCCACGGAGCAGGACATATTTGACCCTTATGTCTGGCCCACAAGCATCCTCCCACTTGGTCTAGAGTCATGGTCGGCAAACTGCAGCTCACGAGCCACATGCGGTTCTTTGGCACCTTGAGTGTGGCTCTTCCACAAAATATCACAGCCTAGGCAAGTCTATTTTAAAGACGTGGTATTAGAAGAAGTTTAAAAAATTTGGCTCTCAAAAAAAATTTCAATCGTTGTACTGTTGATATTTGGCTCTGTTGACTAATGAGATCGCCGACCATTGGTCTAGAGGAAAAATGTGGACTTGTAAGTTAAAAAGAACTGAAATAATTCACACCTACCACTTCATATCTGGGTAATAAAACATAAGTTACTTAACTTTACTAATTCTCCTCGTTCTCATCAATAAACTGATGACAGTTATATCTACTACACCAAGAAATTGTGAGCGTTAAATCAGGTAACATGTGGAAAGCACTCAACACCATGCCTGGCTCATTGTCAGTGTTCAGTACATGTTGATAGCTTCCTCACTTTCTTCCCATCCACATTTTATCCTTCTTGAAAAATATCTAATAAATATCTATTCTACTCTAATTTTTTTTTAATTTACTGTAGTATCATTGACTCTGTTTTCCTTCTCCTTACTCCCCTCCCTCTTTTCTTCTTCTCTTCAATATTCTTTTCAAAAGAAATGTTCACATTGAATAGTTTCATCAAGCCAAAAACAAAAGAAATTTAGTCTCTCAGTGTTCCAGAGAGTCTGAAATCAAGGTGTCAGCGGGGTTATGCTCTCTCTAAGACTTTGAGTAGACGCCATCTTTGCCTCTTCCTAGCCTCTGCTGGCAGCTGTCAAGCTTTGGCATGCTTGGCTTGTAGCTGCATCACTCCAGTCTCTGCTTCTGTCATCACATGCTGTTCTCCCTGTGTGTCTCTGTCTTCACATGCCATTTCCTCTTCTGGTAAGGTCACCAGTTATATGGGATTAGGGCTCACCCTCATGATCTCACCTTAACTTGATGACATCTGTAAAGACCCTATTTCTAAATAAGATCACATTCACAGGTACTAAGGGTTAGAACTGCAACATATTTTATATGAGTATAATTTAATCCATAACACGTATCATTGCCATTATCTTCCTTGTATAGGTGCAAAAAAGCAAGAGGGATAGATACAATCCACACTGATCTCTGCAGCAACTCTTTGTAATTTTTATTCACTGTTATCTCAAAAACGATATTCAAAATTAAAAACACATGTTATGTTTTGGTACTTAACTCTAATATTACTTTCAGCAATGCCAAAATAAGACTCCATTTATTTCTAATCATTCATAAAATGAATTGTTGTTTGCTAGTTACATCAGGTAGGATATTTCTATTTTTGTTCTTATTTAAATTTATGGCAATTATGTAGGTTTATTTTTATTAAAATTTGATCATAGGTGTGTGACTGTTTAATTTAGTTTTGTTGAAGTTCTGCTTTTTTGTGGTTTGCTTAAAATAAAAGACTTTATTTATCCATATTTGAACAAATTTCTGTGATATATCGATACACTAACTTTTAGATGATGGTTTAATTTGGTTAATGTCCCTCACCATGAGAAAGGAAGACAAAATGACTCAATGTGAAACTGATGAATATTAAAAAAATATTTCTTGTGATTTTATATGAAGATAAAAATACAGCATCAGACCAGAAAGGATCATGGGAAACCATTAGCAGGGAGACTTCAGAGATTAGAATGCTTTCATATGTCGTAACTTAAAGGAGGTTGCACTACATCAGAAGAACAAAAGCCATGCCATTGCATTTCATCAGAGTCCTAATACTGGCAAGTTATAGACATTAACCAATTCAAAAATCTGTGTCCTACTGAGGAACACAGAATTTCCTGCTGTCTACTTTGTTGTCTTGGTGTTTTCTTTCTTTCTTTCTTTTTTTTTTTTTTTAAACAAACTGTCTTATTTGAACCTAAAAAATATTTGTATAGAGATAGTTGTAGAAGTGCTTTCTGAAGCATGCTGTCATAGAAAAATGTGTGCACATCTTATAAGAGGGCTTTTCTTATCTTCAGAGCAAACATTACAAACATGCCCCCTCTTTTAAGCCTCAAATCATGACTGGCAAAATCTAGAAAATATTACAGTCACTGAGGCTCAAGATTAATCAATCTATAATCTCCTGATACAAAATGTATGCATTTTATACAGAATGCTTAATAAAGTTGGTTGTTCTATATCCCAGATGGCTCTACAATTTCTGGCTCATAGCACGGTAGTGGCTTTTTAATTGGCTTTTGAAGGAAACTGACATTTTCTCTTCATGGCTTAGCCATCTTAATGGCATCTGCGACTTTGCATAGCTCAAAATCTGAAGATATTTTTTTTGTTAGAATAGGCTAATAATTCCTTTCTATGGAAAAGAGAAAATGTGATTTGCCTGATTGAAATATAGTTAGACTAACAATGATTGCAGTTTTGAAAGATTCAGAGAATTTTCCTTCATTGTATATTTGTGGCAGTGGAACATAACTTAAAAAATACAAATAACTTAGAAACACAGAAACGAATGCCAAATCAAAATGTCAGACTTCTAATTTCAGCTTTGATATGTAAAGAGTTTAGAATTGTCACTCTTGACCTTCCAATAGGAAAGAGTTAAACAAACTGAAGAATACACCTTTTCTTCTATTCATCAGAAAACCAAGGGTAAAGGGCAAGTCATCACCCTGAAGTCTGGAAATATAGTCACACCGAGAGAGACAGGGTAAACTAAGATCAGTTTTACCGAGAACAGTGGTCGGCAAATTGCAGCCTGAGAGCCACATGCAGCTCTTTGGCCCCTTGAGGGTGGCTCTTCCACAAAATACCACAGCCAGGCGAGTCTATTTTGAAGAAGTGGAATATTCTATACTACATTTCAATAGACTCAAGTCAATTGATAGTGCTACCCAGGTCTTTTACTTGGTTACTATTTTTTAAAAAATCATACAGAGTATATTCTCAGATGTTAAACTAGAAATCAATAATAATTGGAAAATTTCAAAACATTTGAAAATTGAACCACACAGTAATAAATAAGCCATGTGTCAAAAAAGATCTCTCAGCAAAAGTTTAAAAATATTTTGAACTCGTTGGAAATGACAACACAATTTACAAAAATAAATGTGGAATGCAACATAAACAATACTTGGAGGGAAACTTATAGCACAGTAATACATTCATATGTTAGAAAAAAGAAAGATATGAACTCAATAACCTAAACTTCCACTTCAGACTCTGGAAGAAAAAGAGCAATTTCAGCCTAAAGAAGTAAAATAAAAGAAATAATAAAAATGAGAGAAGAAATCAATAAAATTGAGAAAAAAATAATTTTAAAAAATAGATTGTATCAAAAGCTCATTCTTTGAAAGAAAAATACTTGGGAAAAAACACCTAGGTGGGTTAACTAAGAAAGAAAACACATAAGTTACCAATATCAGAAGTAAAAGAGGTGTTATTATGTTGATATGCTGAAAACTCAAATGTTAAAAGAATACTATAAGCAATGCTATGCACAGAAATTTGACAACTAAGTGAAATGGATCAATTTGTTAAAAGACACAACTATCAAATTCATACAAGGAGAAATAGATTGCCTGAATACCCTATGTTTATTAAAGAAAGTGAATCAATAATCAATGACCTTCCAGAATAGAAAATATGACATTCAGACTGTTTTACTCATGAATTATATTAAGGAAAAAACACCAATTCTCCTCATAGAAAAAAAAATACGAGTGAACACTTTCTAAGACATTCTATGAAGCCATCATTAATCTAATAACCCTTCCAAAAAAGTTAGACATTACAAGATATAAAAAATACAAACCAGTATCTCACAACAGTAAATTCAAAAACCTTTAAAATATTAGCAAATAAAATCAAATAATGCATACAATATTATAATCCCCACCCACATGGGATTGATTACACATATACAGCCTAGTTCAACAATAAAAAAGCATCTATGCAAGCCTCCATATGACTGAGCTAAAGAAGAACAGTCATCTGTTCAATTAAAGCAATTAAAGCACTTGACATAATCCAAAAATTTTCTAGAAAAGATGAAATTAAAGATCAGATTCAACAATGAATTCAAAGAGCAATGCCTTCCATACCACATAGTAGTCCCCATATAACGTGGTCTCACTAGGAAGCACAGTAGCTACTCAGATATTTCTAGTCAATGATAACTATGCAACTAATTAGCTGGATCAATCAAGACAGTTGAAAATGCCAATATGGTAGTCAAGATATCTCAATAATCCCTTTCACTACAAATATCCAGAATAGTTAAATAAAACATAGCAAATGTTATTTTAAATGCACATTTAATAGCATTTATTAGAATGTCTAAGCTCACAGGAGAGTAATTGATGTGATCAAAGAAAAAAAAAATACAGAAAACCAGATTGGTAAGCATTGAGTTGTCTGGGGAATTGTCAATGCTAGTAACTTTTGTGCTTTCATGTTTACTTGTATATAAGTGACAAGGTCCTGGGGCCACACATATTGAGAAATTGAAATTGAAAGCTGAAGATATGTAACTAATACATATGCATACATGCACACACACAACCAAAGCCAAGTCCCTGGAGAACATACTTTAAAAAATTATATTCACTAAGCAAGAAATAAAAATAAAGTCTTTCTTTGCCTATGCTCTCAACAGAAAAATTGTATCTCTAGAAAATTAAAAAAAAAAAATTCCCTTGACCCATGTGGCCCTCAGTTTTAGCCACAATTTTCCCATCATATGGGAACCCCATGCTTAAAATCTAAGAAAGCCGTTTGTAGCAGGCTCCTGGCAGAAGCACACAAAAAACAAAATTAGAAGAAAATTCACATAACCCAGAAAACAGGATATGTTTCCCTTCCCCCCCCCCTTCTCTTTCTTTTCCATCTAACCTTTTTTTGTCTCTCTCAATCCAATTCAAGATGAGTTCACAATAAAAAATTGCAAAATATACAAAGATACAGTACATCCATCAATAATGAAAATGAATATACAAAACAGCAGAATGATAACTTTAATAGTTTAAAATTATAGAATAATATGAAAGGGAAAATACATTTACTTAAATTACTACAGAAAACAATTGTACAAAGACAATATACAAAATCGAAAAAAAAATATACTTAGAAGTTGAAATATTTAAAAGAGAAATTAAAAGGCAAAACAAATGGCTATATTAAACCACAAATTTGACCCAGCTAAAATGGATTAAGTTGAAAGAAAAAATGAGAAAAATACACATATGAAACAATGCAAAATGACACAGCACATATGAAAAAGAAGTTAAAATATATGCAGGATAAAATGAGAACACTCAACATATACCCAATAGAGAGAATAAAGGAGAGGGAAACAAGGTACTAAAATAAAAGTTAATGGTGAAAGACTGTCTAGGTATTATAGTCTTACATTATTAACATCAAGAAAAACAAGTTTCAAAGCTGTGAAATGAAAACAACCCTACAATTAGACATGGATATTGGTTTTGATGAAACTCAAAATTAAAAATAAGGGAGAAAAATCTCAAAAGAAATAAATATATGCCTGTAGACTGAAACAGAATTCTCCACAGGGACAATAAATTCAATATATTAGGATAAATTAATTTTAAAGTAAAAATTCTATAACTATTTAAACCATAATTAAAAATTGATAATAAATAAGAGTCATTTCTCAACAAAGATGGAATTTTTCAATAAAAAACTTACTGAAAAATATTAAGGCCTTATTTGAGGAAGAGTGTAATCAAGCCATGGGAAATAAATGGAATTTAAAAAGCAATGAATATAAAAATATTGTATGCATGTAAAGCAAAAGAAGTTTTAAGAGGGAGTTAATAATTATGGTTACCCTGTATTTGGATGAGGGCGTTCCTGCCTCTTTCTAGTTTGCTGGGAATTTAAATCATGAATAGGTTTTTAGTTTTATTAAGTATTTTATAAATATATTTTTTACTGATTTTATACAGAGAGGAAGGGAAAGAGATAGAGAGTTAGAAACATCAATGAGAGAGAGTCATTGATCAGCTACCTCTTGCACACCCCCTACTGGGGATATGCCCGCAACCAAGGTACATGCCCTTGACCGGAATCGAACCCGGGACCCTTCAGTCCCCAAGCTTACGCTCTATCCATTGAGCCAAACCGGTCCTGGCTTATTAAGTATTTTAAATGTCATCTTTGAAATACTATTTTAAAAATTAATTAACAATACTGATTTTTGAATGTTAAAACAACCATTTAATTCTAGGATAAACTATATAGTCTTTATATCTTTTTACTTTTTAGAATTATAAAGTAGTACTCTACTGCTTGATTCAAGTTTTAATATATTCCACCTGATTTGCTCATTTTTTAAAAAGATTTTGATCTGTAGTTTTTGTAGATTCTTTACTCACTGAAGGCTTGTCTTGGTTTTGGTATCAATGCAATGCTGGCCTCAGTGAGTAAGTTGAGAAGGTTACTTCTCTAGCTCGGTATGTTGAGATATTCAGTTTAGAGTAGGTGTTATTTCTTTTATATTTGCTTAGAAGAATTCACAGTCATTTCTTCAGCCATTTTCACCTGCAGGCTTATTGTGGGAAGGAAAGACATCAGCAAGGTCTCCTTTCCCCATGCACGAGCATAGAGGAAAAAAGGCCATGTGAGGACCAGAGAGAAGACAGCTCTCTGCAGGCCAGTGAGGTCTCACTAAAAAAACAAACCCTAGCACCTTGAACTCAGACTTCCAGCCTCCAGAACAGTGAATATAAATTCCTGTTGTCTAAGCCACTCACTCTGCTATTTTGTTATGGCTGCCAGGCAGACTATTAGGCTAAAGAAACAGGCAGGGAAGTTTTATTTAAGAGGTGAGAATAGAAAAGAAAAACATTTGAATAAATGAAGAGAGAATTAATTTTCCAATAACTGATTTTCTGTGTTAAATGCAAAGTGCTTCATCAATATTCTGTCAAATAATGATCACTGAGTGGGGGTGGGTGGGAGGCAGCATGCAGGTGCTGTATCTATAATTCTCATCTTCTTGGTTAGAAGGGGCTCATAATCAGTCCTCCTTTTGCCTCAGTTGATCCATACTTTGGTTTGCTTTTTTATTTAAGTACTTAGGTTCTTGCAGAATTTTCAAATATTGTTGTCTAAAGAACAATCAATAATAATATATAATAAAATAATAATAATAAACTTCCTGCTCAATTGAAATCTCCAGGAGTCCAGCAACTGTTTTATCTAGAAAATCTGACCCATGCAAGGCATTAGTTAGATAGACATCCATTAAGTGAATAAATGGGAGCAAGATCAAATGCACAAAGTTCAGTTCAGTGTTGAGGGTACTATTAAACAATTATATCCACAAGGAAAAATTGCTGATAAAAGAGCAAAAGGCAAAACCAATTAGCCACTTAAAATAGAAAGATAGAATTCCAGTATTGATATTATTAAAATTTAACCCTTCCTCTAAATCTAACAGAAGTCAATAGGCAAACCTACAGTTATATAATAGTTTAAAATCTACAATTGAAAAGAAGAAATACTTTTTAAAAATCGGCATGCAATTTTACAGTTTAAGAATTGCAGTATTCCAGAAATTGTGTTATAAAATATTTTGTGATTACTGATAAATTATTTTATTTAAAGATATTTTAAAATACCATTTAATAGATTTAATCAATATTAATATCCTCTAATCCCATATCCTACCATCAGTCATGTCATTCTACATCCATATGAAAATTCAATCTTTTTTAAAAAAGAGATTTCTCACATTCTTTAAGAAATCACTTTGATATCCAGCCTAGACCTCTAAATGACTTTTGTTTTATTTATTTTAAAAAATATATATTTTACTGATTTTTTTTTTACTGAGAGGAAGAGAGAGGGATAGAGAGTTAGAAACATCAATGAGAGAGAATCATCGATCAGCCAACTCTTGCACACCCCCTACTGGGGATGTGCCTGCAACCAATGTACATGCTCTTGACCTGAATCGAACCCGGGACCCTTCAGTCTGCAGGTTGATGCTCTATCCACTGAACCAAACCGGTTTTGGCTCTAAATGACTTTTAAACTTTTTTTTTTTCAACATTTCTAGTTGCATTAATTAATTTCTTTTTTTCAGAGAGAGAGAGAGAGAGAGAGAGAGAGAGAGAGAGAGAGAGAGAGAACAACAATGAGAGAGCATCATTGATTGGCTGCCTTCTGCATGCCCCCTCCTGGGGGATGGAGCCAGGCATATATCTACTCTGACCAGAAATCAGACTGTGACTTCCTGGTTCATGGGTCAACGCTTAACCATTGAGCCACACCGGCCAGGCGTATTAATTTAATTTAAAAAATACATTTTTAAATAAGTTCCCTAAAGATAAAAACCAAATCAGCTTTATTCTTAAACACCCTGCATTGCCGTTTTTCATACTTGCTGACTTTGTCCCCAATCTACTCAAAACATTTTCGAAATGTAACTAGTGTTTTGCACCTGGATAATACAGGCATGTGTGGAAAAAAGGGGGTGGTGGGGGGGAGAAAGAAAGGAGGGGGAAGGTTCAGCTGACAGGATTTAAAATAGAGTTCTCAGTTGTGGAGGATTTTGTTGATGGAGGAAACCGGACTCTTCCCCTTCTGGTCAGCAAAGCAAATTAGGATGGTGTTGAAATGATATCTGTCTTGTCATCTCCCTGGCAGGACACCTCTTGATAGGGCCTTCTGTTCCTCCCATTTCTTGGCAACCTCTGCCTTTGGGATGTCTGGAAATAATGGAACTTTCAAGACTAAGTAATGGGGTCTGGCAGAGCTTCTGTAGTTCTTCCTTAAAGATCTAAATCATATGTTTGCATCAGGTCATTTAAAGTAAACTTGCAGTACTTGAAGCTTGAACTGCAACCGCTTAGCAATAATAGAATTCTGTTTCTGTCAGCCTCAGCCTGTGACTTGCAATTTCATCCAGAAAACAAGGGACTGCAGCATTTTGTTAAATGCATCCTGCCGCCTTTAAAGTATAAGACACTTCACGCTGCAAGAAAAGATAAAATATCCGGGCAGACAATTTGGTACCCGTCATTAGAAGCAGATGCACGGTCTTCAAATGTGGCCACGGAGGAGGATCTGCCTGGATCTGGTTTTGCTCCATCCTTCACAGGCCTGATGCAAGCAGGAGCTCTCGCTGACCTTGGCTCTATGACTTTGACCCCAGAACAAACTCCCGTATGCAATTCTGCAGAGCACAGAGCTAAACAGGAATACGTTGTGTAGGTTTCCGTGTCAGTATGATTCATGTAAGATTCCCGAGCACATGTTTGCCGAGTGCTGGGCTTCTTGAAGAACATTTTATAAATCCCTCACTGAGGCCCAGATTTTATGACTAGAGTTTTTTTTTTGTTTGTTTGTGTGTTTTTTTCTTTTTCTTTTTCGTTTTTTTTTTTTTTTTTCCTGAGGGAACAGATTTAAAGCAATGTCATTTCCTTAAGCAGTGGAGGACTTCATTAAAGGCTCACTTTTGTTAGTTTCATTTTAATCTTGAAAAAAAAATCTGACTGTATAAACTGAATGTCAAAAATATGCCAGAGTGAAAGAAGCCTTGTACAAAAGAGAACATGTTGAAAGAGTCCATTTATACAAAGTTCCAGAACAGGCTGCACTAATCCATGGCAAAGTATTTGTAAAGCCTTAGGAGTGGGAATGAGATGGGCAGTTTGATTTGTTTCAAAATGTCTTCTTTGGCAAATTCACCTGAAGGAATAGCTGATGCGCACAAAAAAGATACCTATCAATGGATAAAATTATATTTCTCAGCCAAGAGATAAAAATTGCAAATATTTAGTAGTGTGATAAAATACACATAACAAAATGTATCATTTGGAATCGTTTTAAAGTACATGGTTTAGTGGCATTAAGATAGTCACAATGCTGTGAAAACATCATACCACTGTGTCTGGTTCCAGAACTTTCTATCAGTCCAAAGAGAGATCTTGTACCCAGGAAGCAGCCACTTCCCACTTTCCCCTCCTCCTAGCATTATTTTTAAATGAATCTGTTTTCTTTTACTCACTCGTATACTGTGATGAGTTTGTAAGTGCCTACCATGACCCAGCCCTGGAATAGGTGAGCATATGCAGCCTTCCCCAGGACAGATACGAAGGCCCCTCCTTTTGAATGGCTCTTTCCCTCCCCTGCCCAAAGGTAGGACAGAAAATACAGAGGATGGAAGGGAGAGGTGAGGAGCATTGCAAAGGTAGCAGTAGCAACAGAAAACTGCAATCTGTTTTCTAGCAACACTTTTAAAAACATTCTGCCTTTAAGGCGAATTTCAGAAGCCCAGACTTTCATAAAAAGTTTTCTGTCTACTTTGAAAGACAGACTTTGAAGTGTTTTTGGACAAATTATTTGGTGGCATCAGCAAAGGAAAAGGAATCAGGAACTTTTGACTCCATTCCTGTGTACTGGTGACTTCCTGTGTGGGTTTAGGCAAATCACTTAGCTGTTTGCTGTGTTACTTATCGGGGTGTTCTTCTTTCTCAGAATGAGTAAAACAGCTCAATCTTCTAAATTAGAAGGGATGCGCAGAATATACACATTGCGGAATTTTATGCAACAAGGGTAATAACCCACTTTCTGGATGACTGAGAGGCTCAGTCTGTCTCAGCGTGACCTTTTGCCTGGCCTCCTCGGCATCCATGCAAATTGTGTTTGAAAGAGCAACAGTAGACAAATAGATCCTAATCACACACCAAAAATGATTCTACACATATTTTTAATAAGGAAGAGAATGGTCACATTGTCAGGCATATTCATAGGACCTACACACACACACACACATACATGCACACACCCATGCTCGCATGCACACACAGAATTTTTTTTCAGATTTTCCAGTTCAGTCCTGACTTCTATTATCAAGTGCGCCTGACTAACTAAGCATCACAGAAGTTTCTTCCTCTGAGCTACTTGTTCTCATATCTTCTATTTGTATTATAATAATATTCATATTCCCAGTTTGCTACAGTCTTTTTACAGGGCAATTTGGAATATATAAAAAATATAATTTTAAATTAACAATAACTTACACTTGATACTAAACATATGTTTTCAGCATTTATGCTAAAAATAAAATTTTGTATACTGATGAAAAATATGTTAAAATTTTTATTGCAGCACATTCTAATAGAAAAATAAAATAATAAAAGTAACTTCCTATCTAATAAAGAGGGGAAATGAAAATTAACCGTCACTCCAACACACAAGATTGGGAGCCAGAAGTCCTGGATTGTGAGAGGAATGTGCAACTGCCTGTTTAGGCCTGATCCCACTGGGCCCACTGGGATCAGGCCTAAGGGGTCCCAGATTGGAGAGCATGTAGGTGGGCTGAGGGACACACCCCTCCTCCGTGCATAAATTTTGTGCACTGGGCCTCTAATAATATCATAGTAATCTGTATATATCCACACAATCTATGGCACATTCATATAATTAAAAAACAAATAAGGTAGAGCTTACACATACTGATATAGAATAATCACCATATCCATTAAATCATCAAATGCTAGTAATTATGGAGCACCTACTATATTCTTGGTCCATTTTCTAATACTGGGATATAGTGAACAAAACCAAGTTCCTTCCTTCTAGGAGAGATACAAGACAATAAACAAATAAACAAAATGCCAGGAGATGGTAAGTACTTTGGAGATTCATGAAAAGCTAAGGGAAATGGGGAGAAAGTTGGCATTGTATAAGCCAGGTAAGTTAGGTTACGCTGTGATGTCAAACCCTACAATCAATAATAGATATCACTTCTTGCTCATATCATAGTCCTATCATGTTCATTTGGAGATGTGCAATTCTATGTAATTATCACTAAGGGATCCATACTGATGTAGGGGTGGGGAATGTCTCAAGAAGGTTGTCAAGGCAAGAAAGAGGAAGAATAGAGGATCACACACAGATTCGTCAATGCTTCCACAGGTCACTTTCATTTAACATTCTGTGACCCAGGTAAGTCTCATGTCCTCACCTAACTGCAAGGTGGAAAGGAAATGCAATCTCTACACACACCATGTGCCAGAGTGGAGTAGGAAATCCAAAATCCGGTGATCTGGGCTAATGTTTACACAGGCTTATGGTTTTATTCATCATGTTCTCTCTGATAAGGTGACATCTGAGCAGGGATGTGAAGGGAATGAGAAAATCAGTCTGTGAATGTCTGAGTGAAGAGCATTCTGGGCTAATGAAACAGCAGGGCATCGGTATGATGGAATCTTGCCTGGCAATCTCAGGATAGCAAGGAGACTGGGCTGACTGAGTGAGTGTGGGGAATAATGTTCATGTTATTAACATAATGACATAGGAGTAGCAGAGATCTTTGCCTCTGTGAACCTCATGGGCTACTTACACTAAGAATTTGGCTCTAATCCAAAGTGAGATGGGCTAACAGCAAGCAAATGACAAGATCTGTCTTAAGTTTTCAAAAGACCATTCTGTCTGCTGTGAGGAACAGCAGGTAAAAGTGGAAGCAGGGAAACAAATTGGAAGGCGACTGCAATAATTCACACCAGATGATGGTGGCGTGGGACAGGATGATAGCACAAGAGGATTCGAAGTGGTCAGATTCCCCATATATTGTGAGGCACCGTACACAGTGAGGAGAAGTAAAAAAAAGAAGAAGATAAATAGTACAGGCACCAGGATATCATTTGTGTAACTCTTGACTGCAGCTACTTCTGGGCAATAACTGGCACTGGGAAGAAGGGAATGATTACTTTCATTTTATATTGTTCTGTAAAATTGTAGTTTTGTTTTTTTGCCACCAGCATTCATAATGTTTCATAGCCTACAATAAACACACCAGCAATGTGGCCCTTGGATGAGCATATTGCAAAAACAAATAATTTCAAATACAATATATTCAGAACTACAGGTTAGTACATTGAAGGAATAGATTCAAATTACATGCATAAAGATTTTTCAGTGAAATAGAATAGTGCATTCAGGTTATGGAGAATTATATCACGCTACCTAATTGGATGCTCCCAATAACCCACAAATAAGCTATCTGAAATTTATTCATTGGAACCCTAATTCATTCATTCAACATGCCCAATTATTGAATACTTTACTATATGCCATTAGATAATGGGGGACGAATTAGATGAAAGCACACCACAAGTATAGCACGCTCCAAGTAAGTACAAATAGTGTAAGAAATCACTGTTTTTAGAAAAATAATAAAAAGAGTACTGCAGTGAATCACACGAACAAGAATAGACATAACAACTTCGAAGCAACGGGCCTGCTATATTCAAAATTTACAATTCTTACTAGATTATTGTGTCCTGTTTGGGCCTCCAAACTACAGACAGATATGAAATTCTGGAAGACTTTTCACAAGAGAGCCACAAAGAAAATGAAAGGATTAGCAAGTAAAGTTTTTGAGGGAAAACTTTAGAAAGGGGATTATTTAACTTGCAAAAAGAATGCGAATGGTGATTTAATATCGACCTTTCAAGTAGCCAACAGTTTTAAAGATCCTGACTAAATGTGCTCTACTTCAACTGGGGAGAAAAAATAGGAAATGGTTTAAAGCCGCAATGTCAACTTAGACATAACCAAGAGTGAAGGTTGTCAGGCACGGGGATGGAGACATGGCATTTCTTCCTCTGGGGGCTTTGGTCTTTTAAAAGATCAATTTTCATCTGCCTGAATGACTTCCCAAATCCCCTTCACCTTTATGATTCCCTCTCTGGAGAAAGGGACTCCTTGACCTGGCTTAGCAATTCATTCCTATGCCAAATGGCCTTCAAGGTCAGGAAGCTCTTGAATATAACTCACCTAAATAGATTCGGCTTCAACTTGAATCCATTTCCTCTTGCTCTTCCTCTCTCTCTTGATGGAGCGAAAGAAACATTTGTCATGGAGTTCCATTTCAGAACATTTCAAATAATTCAAGACAGCGTGTTCCAGCCTTCCTTTCTCTGGGCTAAAGGATTTCAATTCCTTCAATATTTCAAAAATGTTGCCCACTTTTTAATCTGGTTCATTACAGCATCGATCACAGCACCTCGATTTATAGTAGGAAACTGGAGAAAGAAACTCTTCTGGAACCTCTCTGTTCTTCGCATCTCTTCTATGCAATGGAACAAGCTTTCATTAAGAATCCAAATCTGATACCGGGAGATGAACAGGGCATGATGTTGTGCCTTGAAAATTGAGTGATCTGTTCAGCTGAATATTCAGCTTCAATGATGCACATCCGGGACATCTGATCTTGTATTGGCTTGTCTCTTCTACTTCCTAAAACTTCAATGTTTGTGGTTCCTGGATATATTGGTCAAAAATACTTTTGTTGCAAATGCCAAAAACCCAATTTGGCCTAACTTATAATACAAAGTGAATTTATGTATCCAAGCCACATAGGCAGAGGTGCAGGTGGGCCTCAGAATTTAGGCCACACTATTGAACACAACGGAACCTGTTTCTTTCAGTCTTTTCACTCTACTTCTAATCTGCAATGCAGCTTCCATCTTTCCTCCCACTAATTTTAACTCTTAAGAATTAGTTGAATGTATGCCCTCCTCTCTATTCTGAATGCCACATCTACCAATCTGTTCCTCATCATCTCTTTTATCAAAATTGATGCAAGGCACCACTACCAAAAGACTCCCCTATTCTCAGCCTCTTTCCTTCTAACCCACTTTAAGTAACATCATGTCACTTCTCTGCTTATAAAATCCCCCAAATCCAAACTTCTAAAATATTCAAGACCCTTAAAGATCTGCATGCTTCTGATTTTTTAAAAATATATGTTTTATTGAGGAAGAGAGAGAGAGAGTTAGAGAGTTAAAAACATCAATCAACTGCCTCTTACACACCCCCTACTGGGGGTGTGCCCGCAACCAAGGTACATGCCCTTGACCAGAATCGAACCCGGGACCTTTCAGCCTGCAGGCTGACTCTATATCCACTGAGCCAAACCAGTTTCAGCTGATTTCTTTAGCTTTAGTCTCTCCTTACAATTTAACTATTATGAACTACTTGCATCTTCCTGTTTCTGCCACAGCCTCTTCAATACCCGTGACTATCTGTGCTAACACTTCAGTCTGGATGCTCCTTTCTGCTTTGCCTTCTAGGTGACTTTTTAAAAAATCCATCCTTCAAGATGCAACTCAAATTGGATTCCTTGTTTTAATGTCTGGTCAGAGTTAATAACTCCTGTGGATAGGGTGGCATTACGGTGTAATGGTAAGCATCAGTAAGAAAAGAGGAAAGAGAAACATACATATGTTGTAAATCTTGTGGCATGGGCTTGACACTCTAGTCCCGTGTCCTCATGTTACAGAAGTCAAGGTATTTAGAAAACAAATCTTACTCATCTAAATGTGTCTGTGCCCTGTCTTCTCCCACTAAAACAATTTCATAAAACTTTGCTTTCTTCCCAAATGTGATTAGGCCTAAAATAGTTTGTCTATAGATAGCACAGTTCTTTATATACATCCATAGACTTTATGTAAGAACAAGTGATATAATAAGCACCACAGCAAGCGAGAACACAATCTCTTCCCATTTCTTTCCTCAGTAATAAGATCTACCACAGCTTGTAACAAAACTATAATGGCAGATGTATTTCTGAAAGGGCTGAATGCCTGGGGTACAAAATAAGTAACAAGACAAGGCTCTGCCCAATATCTTCCTCATAACAGGCTTGCTCTTAATGCATTATTGGTGGTGGTCTATCATCTACTGTGATGATACTTTTCTTCTGTTACTACAGGGCTTCTTAAGTAGGAACCTGAAATAGATATTTCTGTGTTGGTATTATACTTTTTATCCTGAGGCTATAGCTTATTTTAGTTCCTTTGTTTTGCTTTATGAAGTTGAAGTGTCATAGTCATTGAGGGAAAAGAATAACCATTATATGATATATTTTCAGCAGAATGGTCATCAGCCATAGAAATATGACTTACTTATAGAAATTTCTCCTTGATCTTAAAAACACAATCATTTCTATCAGCCAACTCATTAAAACATTTTGCCAACACAGGCCTCTAAAAATTCTTTAAAGATTTAACAAACTATTTACTCTAGTTCCAGACAAATTATGGGGTGTGGGGGAGTTTAGGAGAGGAGTTCTAATTGTAAGTGGATTTCCTGATTTTTTTTCCCCTCTTCTGAGTGTCATGATGCAAAGAACACTGGTTTGGATATTAGGTAATCTGGGTTTGAGTCACAACTGTGCCAACAGCCAATGTTGTGCCTTAGGAAAAACATGAACCCCCCCTTTTTTTTTTGTCTACAAAATTAAGGGCAGTTCAACCAAATGGCATCTAGAGTTATTCCACTATTGCCACTCCACTCTCAAATTGCACCATCAACCTTTTCTGAAGAACAAATGCTAATCTAGTCACCTGCTCTCCCAAACTCAACCCCCAAAATACCAAATAAAAGCAGACACTGGTTATAATAATTGTTCCCTAAATTTATTTCAAAATAGCTATTGTCTGTATGTTAAAGGCAGAGAGGAGATGAGAGAAGAGGAATCAAATGATGAAAAAAAATAAGCTATAGTCATTGTCCTCGAAGAATTTAAAATAATATATGATAAAATTAAAAATATTAAAAATTCCTTACTGATTTACATTGATAGAAGAAATTAACTTGAGAAAAAATAATTTTTTTTATAGATTTTAAATAACAACTAGCACCAAGAATAATATCTAACAGTAGTAAGTGCTTAATAAATACTTGAATAGATTACTGAGTGTCTCCCTCTAAAATGTTCTCTCAAATCAGGAGAAACTGGAAGATTTCTACATTTAGTCTGAACCAAATCCCACAAGACTACCAGGTCTTTCTGATCAGCAGCTCCCTTCCCTACCTTAACTGCTGCATTTATTCCCTAACTGCTGAACTTGGAACTTTCAAATAGGGAAACTGATTATCTCCTCTGTCTGCTCACTCTGGTCTCTGACAGGAGATTGGGGTGATTAGATGTCTTTGAAGTACAGCATCCTGGTCATAAAAGAGGTAATGGTGCCTCTAAACTCTGGACAAAATTGCCCATATTAGCACTCTCAAGTCCAATCATGGGTGTCCATCTTAAAAGGAGCATTGAAAAAAAGAGAGACAGAGAGTACACTAAGTACAAGGCAATGTCCAGACTGGATCCTGGAACAGAAGAGGGACATTTAGTGGAAAACTTGGAGAATTCCCAATGAAATCTAAAATTTAGTCAACAATATTGTATCTATGTTAATTTCACAGTTTTGACAAATGGACAAAGTGTTATCATTAGAGGAAGCTGCATGAAGGGTAAAGAGTAACTCACTGCACTATATTTGCAACTTTTCTATAAATCTAAAGTTATTACAAAATAACAAATTTATTTAAAAATATCAAGATGAAAATCAAAGAGCCCTCATCGGTTTGGCATGGGGACTGAAGAGCCCTGGGCTCCATTCCAGGTGGGGGCATATACCTGGGTTGCAGGCTCTTTCCTGGCCCAGGCCCAGTTAGGGCTCCTTTGGGAGGCAGCTGGTCAATGTGTTTCTCTCACATGAATATTTCTTGCTGTCTTTCCCTCTCTCTTCCACGTTCTCTAAAAACCAATGGAAAACTATCATCAGATGAGGACTGAATAAAAGAAGAAGAAGAAGAAGAAGAAAATCAAAGATACTGGCCAACTGTTTTGGATATGGTGACTGAAGCTATAGTAGGGAGCCATACAGTATAGCTAAAGTGCAAGAACATGGAATAGTGGATGACTAGCATAATAATAGTAAGCAAACAAATGTAGTGCTTACATATATAGTGATAAAAGTGCCTTATCTATAAAAAAAATCATAATCTCCAGTCACTTACTATGTAGGTCCTATTGATATTTCCACTTTGTAGATAAAAAAAAATTGATGCTCCAAAAACTTAAAATACCTTCCCAAGGTCACCAAACTAGGAAGATGCAAGACAAGCATTTTGAATGTTAGGTAGTTTAGGTCCCAAAACTGTGCTATTAACACAAGACAACTTGCCACTAAGGAAAGATGTAGTAATAAATAAAACGAAGCAGAAGGCATTCTATGAAATATGAATTAGAAAAAATAGTAGAAAGTGAAGTAGTGCCCATTAAAAAGAAGAAGCAAAGATAGAGAAGACTTGGGTTTCAATAACCAGCTCTCCCACTAACTATCTGTGATGACCCCAGAAATAATTTACATTCTTAAGTCTTTATTTCTTGTAAAAGATAATGGTGATTAGAGTACAAGTGACAGATGATTAAAACTGAAAGAAAAAAAAAATAAGTAGGAAAATACAAACCATCAGCCACTCCTGCCAGAATGAGTTGAGGTAGGAGCAACATCAACCTGGTTATTTCATTAATTAATTAACTCAAGAAGCTGAGCAATTTAATTAAAAAATTAATAAATCATCTGATATTTTAAAGTATCATAAAAATAAAGCAGTGGTAATTAAATAGTTAATTTAACTGAATGCTACAATAATTAATTAACTGAGTGGGGGGGAAGTGTGAACATCTGCATGTACTGGGCAGAGAATCAAAGCTGGTGAAACAGGTGAATAATACATGTTTTTGCCATCAATGTTTGGAAAGTGCTTGAGATAAAATAGACTTAAAAAATAATTACCGTATTTTCCGGCGTATAAGACGAAGACTGCCTCTCTGACTCTGGCCAATCTGAGCAGGCTTTTTACTAGAACACAGTGTAGCTTCAGGTACAGAACATGTATAATTTGCATGCATAAAAAGCCTGCTTGGATTGGCTGAGTTAGAGAGGCAGTCTATTAAAAAAAGAACTGGTGTTGCCTTGGACGTGGGGGGTAGTCTTATACAGTGAATATAGGCCTAAACCTATGTTTTAACTATAAAATTAGGGGGTCGTCTTATATGCCGGAAAATACGGTATAAGAAAAAGTGATAACTGCTCTGATTGAGAAAGGACTGAAAAGGAAGGCTCCTCTAACTCAGACAAAAGAAAAATGTTTGGAGAATAAGAAACTTTTTTTTTTCAGGTAGAGAAGAGGGGAAGGACACTGTTGGAAAAGAGAATTGTATGTTCACAGAAAAGACAGAGAAATGATGAAGAATTTGAGAGGTTTGCATCAGTTGTATGGAAGAAATTGAGATGAGTGGGGGTGAAGCCATCAATATCAAATAAACATGATTAGCAAAGACCAAGAACCTCAGCTGAGGTTCATAATCAGGAAACCACTCTGATTCAATTTGATTTTGAGGATATATATAATATATAAAATACTATAATACTGTGCACTGACCTAATCAGGTCACATCTGCAACATTAGGTTCAATTATAAGTGTCCCATTTTGAGAAAAATATTAACAAATGGAAGCATATGCAGAGAGCATATTGAGATGACAAATGAGCTGAAAATTCTCTTTAATAACTGAAGAAGAATGGAGAAGGATAGAATAGAATCTTTATCCTATATCTTTATGCCTAGTCCTTTGGAGTAGGCATAAATCTACTGTAGAGAAATGGGAAGAGGCTGATGGAAGTATTGAGGGGACTGTATGATGTGACAAGAGCTGCTTCTGTCATGTGATAATAACTTAAGGCACAAAGAGGAGGAGGATGCCCTCTTCCCCTTCTTGGCATGGTTCTCAGCACCATATATTTTTTTTAATATATTTATTTTTTACAGGGAGGAAGAGAGAAGATAGAGAGTTGGAAACATCAATGAGAAGGAAATATCGATCAGTTGCCTCTTGCACACCCCCTATTGGGGATGTGCCCGCAACCAAGGTACATGCCCTTGACTGGAATGGAACCTGGGACCCTTCAGTCCGCAGGCTGATGCTCTGTCCACTGAGCCAAACCAGTTAGGGCATCAGCACCATATTTTTGGTAAGGCTTGGAAAACATGGTGGGCAATGAAAGAGACGAGGATAATTCAGAATCTAAGCAAAGACATATGGGTGTACTGCTGACAAACTTGAAAATTCCTTTGAAGTTCTCCAGATAGAACCAAGGGCAATTTGAAGGTGAGGCCCAAAGTACTGTATAACATCACAGGTAGACACTATCAAGCCAGTAGAGTATTGGCTACCAGTTGTACATGGTCCATCCTAAAAGAGAGTAAACTAAAAGAAGATGATTAAAACCTGTTATAAAGAATGAGACATTAGAGAAATGGGCCAGGAACAATGTATAAAAATAATACAGAATTTAAATTTTAATGAGACTTTTAAATTGAAACTGATGTTGATAGTTAGTCCTCAGATCTATCTGACCTCCAAATTGTGCACAGATGCATAACACAGTACCTGCATATATCAAGAAGCAGTATCACAAAATTCCATTGTCTGAATCTTAAACCTTTGCTCTATCATTTTTTAGCTGAACACATTTGGGCAAATTGCTTAATCATTCTATGAATCTATTTCCTGGGAAATAAAATGAGAATAATAATAATTGTGCTTAATTATGGGACAGCTATAAGGATTAAATCATGTCAAGCACTCAGAACAGCATCTGGCATAAAGCAACTGCTATAACTGTTATTATTTCAATCAACCACCTCACTAGATTTATCTTAGCTAGTACAGTATCTTTGAAAATTTGGCATTTAAGCTTCAATGTAAAGGTGTAAGTAGCACAGTTTCAGAGATTCTATCAAACAATACATGTCAACCTGAGAGAGGAAGTTTACCAGTAGACAAGACCAATTTGTTTTCTTATCTGGGTGGAGGTCCCCAAAAAATGATTCATTAGACCACAGTCATTCCCATTCCGTTACATATTGTCTATGGCTACCTTTGTGCTACAACAGAGCTGTGTTATAGTTGAACAGAGACTGTCTGGTTCTTTGGAGAAAAAGTTTTCCAACCCTGCTGTAGGCCACAGATCTAAGATCTTTCTAGTCACAGGCAACCAAGATGGCTATGTGCCTAGAAAGTACAGCTGTCTCTCACATTTCCACACTCTCAGAACACCTTTTTGCTCTCAGGGCTGGACCTGTTCATTTTGTTTTGCCTCTCGAACTGTACCATCACCATTATGATGAGGTTGCTTTAACTGGTTTCTCATTTCCTATTGACTAAAAACTCTACTGCAATATATGCACCTTCTCCATGCCTTACGGCTGCTCAACTCCTGTTTACACTGCCTGTCAACAGGTAGGAAAGCCCAGTAGATTGGGAAATGGTAAGAAAAGAAGAAGAATCAGGTAGGCATGGAAAGACGGTTGGTGTTCGGCACAAGGGTGAGCAGTGGTAGAGATGCCCCACTGATTTTTATTGGGTGTGGAGAGGAAATCCACTATTTCAAACCTTCCAACCAACTATCAAGGGGTTTCCTCCCAACCTAAATCAGATGACCCCAAATAAAAAGAGGAAGTTGGAATTACTGATTTTTCTGAGATGGAATTATTGGGATTCTGACAGTGGTTCTTAAAGTATGGTCTAAAGACCCTGGAATACCCTGAGACCTCTTTCAGTGGCTCAGTGAACTTAAAACTATTTTAATAATAGCAAAAAAAATTATTCGGCTTTGATAAGTTTATTATAAGAGATCAGTGTAGTTTTCTAAAGGCTGCCTGACATGTGATATCACAAAATATTGAATGTAGAAGTCAACATAATAATTTTAGCTGTTTTCTATTAAACAAAATATTTGGAAAAGCCATCTCATTTTTCCCCCCTAAAAATGTAATTACTTTTTATAAAATATTTTTATTATTTATATGAACATGTTGGGCCTATTTTGTTTTAAATTACTTAATAAATAGATGTGTTTTAATTTCTCTAATTTTAGTGTCTTTTCTAGTAAACCATCATTATGCTGATAAAGCAGCTCACTGAATAAAAAGTCCTGATTAGTAGCACTTATTAATTTCCATGATACAAATTCTTTCTCCATGTTGACTTGAAGCTACCAATTGCTTTAACTACAAGGTTGGAGAAATTTTGAGTATTTAATAATTGGCTCTCCCAGCACAAGCCTTGGATTAGCACCTGAATACATAGCTCTATAAGCCCCTACATACTTTTGGAGTGGAAAGTGGTCTGAGACCACAATATTTAACCACTGCTATTCTAATAAAAACCCCTACTTCCACCTGATACTCAGATCCCCATTTGTGGGATAAGTGTCTGGCCATAGGTACCAAAATAATCAAGTACAGAGCCTACACTGGAACCCAACATACTTTGTTCCTACTTCTAAAAGCTGAACTGAAAAGAAAAGGAATATTTTCTCAGCGCACTTAAGCACACAAACCTAAGTTGATGTGAAAGACACAGAAGGTATGGCAGTGGTAGTAAAGGTGAGAGAAGGAGAATGTAGAAAAATAATCCTAATATATAAAAACCCAGGGTCTATAATGTCCAAAAGGATAGAAGTCTCAACCAACCAGAAGTCAGTCCTGCAGTCAGTGCTGAGTTGCCATAGCTGCTGTGGTGACCCAGCACTGACTGTGCTGCTGTGGGTGCAGTGACCCAGCACTGACTCCCAAGAGAGCTGTGGATCAGACCTGGAGAGAGGCCCGGGGAGAGAGAATCTGGGTCTGATCCTCAGCCTCCATGGCAACTGTTGAACAGCCATTGCCTCTCTCTTTCTCTCTGGGCTTTTCCAGCTGTAGCACCTCTGTTTCTCTCTGGGACTCTATGGGTGAAGAGCCAATAGCTGCCTAAGAGGTGGAGCTCTTTTATGCTGACTGGCATAGAAACCAACCAATCAGAACCAAATCTGGGTGGAGTTTGAGGAGCCAGTGGTTGCCTAGAAGATGGAGCTTTTGATGCTGACTATCATAGAAACCAACCAATCAGAACCAAATCTGGGTGAACTTTGAAGGCAGAACCTAAGATGGGGGCTGACGAGGAATTTTAAGGGCAACAGCTGTTTGGTGTAAGGTGTAAGAAAGCAGTTTAATTTTTTAATGACTGGTTTGGCAGTATAGTGCATATGGCTGGCTATCAGTCCAGATATATGGATTATGTATTTTTGTCTGCCACGAGTGTCTCCTCCTGCTGAAAAAGGCTTTTCCCCACAATTTAAGCAATCCTATTCTATATAATCTATACTAATAAAAGAATGATATGCTAATTAGACCAGGTCATCCAGCTATCTTCTGGACATCTGACTTCCTTCTAGACAAATTCATGGTTGTGAGGACAGAGGCAGAGAGAGCAGTTGGGGGTGAGATCAGGCCAGCAGGGAGGGCAGTTAGGGGTGATCAGGCAGGTAAGCAGAGGCAGTTAGAGGTGATAGGCAGGCAGGCAGAGAGGTTGGGGTAATCAGGCAGGCAGGCAGAAGGGTTAGGGGCAATCAGGAAGGCAGTCAGAGGCAGACAGGCAGGTGAGCTGTTAGGAGCCAGCAGTCCCAGATTGTGAGAAGGGTGTCCAAACTGGCAGTCGGACATCCCTGAGGGGTCCCAGATTAGAGAGGGTGCAGGCTGGGCTGAGGGAATCCCCTCCTCTCCATGCACGAATTTCATGCACCAGGCCACTAGTTTTTATTATCAGTCCTAAAGAACAAATGGTATAGAAAACAAGGTGCTTTTTAAATAAAAACATATAGTAAAAAAAAAAAATAAATAAAATAAAAAAATAAGTAAAGATTATTACTCATATAAGATATTTTTAAATAAAAAATGCCAAAGTTAAGCAAAATTAACAGGAAAAAAGTAGCCTCCTAAGACCAAAGCCTCTTTAGTACTTAAATCTCCATCCCCAGTGAAAAGGATGTTTTAACATAATCCTTTAAAAAGAAATAAATCTTAAGTCAAATAAACACAGGGTATTATGCAGTTCCCTTTTATTTGAAGGACAAGAGCTCAGAAGTCCACTTTGAAGGAGAGCAATTACAGCTTGATGCCCTTAGGGCATACTATACGCTCTTCATGGTAAATCGAAGTCCATCTCTAAACACATACTCATTTCTGGCTGTAAAAGTAAGGCCTCGTGCTTGTTTATCACTTCCTAAAGAAAGAAAGTGGGTTAAATCTATCTTATCTGAGTCAATCCAGAGTGTTTTCCAGATATGTTCAGATATATTTTTACTATGACACATTTCTACTGAATCCTATAAAGTATAGGATTAAGTTCATGTGGGATCAGCATACTATTAAGTCCATATAAAACTTATAGCAATCTAGAACATATTCCCAATTCTCTTTGGGAAATTTTAGCGGCTACCTTGAAATTTCAGGTCTTTTCTGCTTCAGCAGTTTTCATGGAAATGGAGAATGTGACAAACTCACAGGAGCCAGACAAACAGCATCTCAAACCACAGATCAAGATGTCACTCTGATCACAACAGCTAGTGTCTAGCAACTGTAGTTCCTATATTAATGCGGGTTATTTAAATCACTGATAACTGCATGAGCATACAAAACCCAACTAAAATAAAACTGGAACAATACAGAAGAAATTCCAGAAAGGTTTAGAAAGTTAAAATGTCCCTAAAGATATCAACTTTAGAACATCTTTTAGAACTTCAGAATATGCCTAAACATAAATTCTTCTAGATGTGGTACATATAGATATACAATGGAATATTACTCAGCCACAAAAAAGAATGAGATCTTGCCATTTGCAACAACATATGGAATTAGAGAGTATTACGCTAAGTGAAAAAGTCAGACAGAGAAAGACAAATACTATATGATTTTACTTATATGTGGAAGATAAAAAACAAAGTAAACAAACAAAACAGAAACATAATCTCAGATACCAAGAATAAATTGATGGCTTCCAGATGGGAAGGGACTCAGGGAGATGGGCAAAAAAGGGTGAAGGGATTAAGATGTACAAATTGCCAGTCACAGAAAACAGTCATGGGGATGTAGAGTATAGCATAGGGAGTACAATAAATATTATAATAACTATGTATGATATCAGATGGGTTTTAGACTTACCTGGATGGTCACTTTGTAAGTTATATAAATGTCTAATCACTATGTTGAGTATCTGAAACTGATACAATATTGTATGTAAACTAAAATTAAAAAGTTTAACTTTTTAAAAAAAATGTATATTCTTACTCTCCTCTTTAAAATGCCCTGTCATATTTTTGTTATATTCCTATAATGTTGAGCCTGGTCTGAAATACATATTTATAGTTTACTTGCTTTTTGAGTTATTTTATTGGTCTCCACATCAAATCATAGAATATACATTCCAAAAATAGGAGCTACAGCCCAGAATGTAGCACAAAGCCTGTGACACGTAGAATCTTAATACATATTTGTTGAATGGACAACGTAAGAACCCACCAGGGTCAACCACCTCTCTATTCAATTCTTCCTCCTCTCTTTAAATTTAAAGTGAATGTTCTTCTTGGCAGACACTAAACTGGAACCATATGGAGTAGTGAGCTCAGTGGACACATGTCCTTATTTCTCCTCTGCCTAAGAATGCCAGTAGTGGACCTAAGATGAAATTAGATGATCTGCCCTGAGGAGATTGTACGTGGGTATTCATCCCACTCTCCCTGTGGCTTCTTTGCCAAGATGAGTATAAAAAGTTTCCTAATACCTCCAAAGCCCCATACATAAATGCAAAAGCATTATTGGCCTAGAGGGAGAGACTGAAAGTTTGCAAGCAACAAAATGGAGTGTGTGCGAGTCCCCCTAAATCGGCATTAAATGATGAAAGTGACACTGGATTCCAGAAGAGCAGAAACCAGAGGTAAAATACAATCGGGCGGAACAAAAAAGGGTGGTGGTGGTGGTGATGGTGGTTATTTCAATTGTTTGTCTTCTCCTTAATGAGCACCACTCCTGATCCAGAACAGATGGAAAAAGGAGTGAGGGCTACCTGCAGGTGTGCGAGCAGCTCATGGAAGTGACAGCTGGGATGACATATCACCAGGGTGTTGAAAAACGAATTATCCGTGTGGTTTAAGTAGGTCAAATGATATATTGGAACATCGTGTGGTTTCGCACAAAGCATGGCATTCAAGATGGAAGATTCAAATCCTAATCCTGGCTCTCACACAGACCACTTTTATGAGACTGAATGAGTCATTTAAACCACACCGTGCTGTGGTTTCTCCCTCAGTCAAATCAGGGGAGCAGAATGTATTGCCCAGTCACAACACAAGAGGTTGCGAGGGAACAAGGGAGGGGACAACAGAAGCAGCCCGTTCTGAACACGGCAAGGTGCGCATCTTGTGCAGAACAATGACTCTGATGGGGTGACTGTCAAGGCAAGGCTCTGGGAAAAAGTGATCTGCCTTTCCAGCTGATAAATAACACTTCTATAAACTGATGCAGGGCACTAGAAATATTAAACTCCGTTGCTTTAGTTCTCTATTCCCTCCCTTCATGTGAATTTTCATTATATACCACAAACATTTACAATTAGGGAATTCATTTTAGCTATATCAACTGTTGCCAATAATTTGCCTTGCAAGATCCCTTCTGGCCAAAAATATGCATCCCTGTCCCTGTATTCACAGTCTTATATTTAGTCCTTGCCAACAAGGCTGTTTAGGTTGCTCCAAATCAAATAAACTCTGAAGCCCACACAGTAAGTATTAGATCATTACTGAGCAGGCGGTACACAGGCGGGAGGTGCAAACGCAATTCAGGGCAGAAAGGGAATCACCAGACCTGAAGTTAGACCCTCGGGCAATTATGCAAAGTGGGAAAATGCACAGGAGACAAGGAGTCCAAATAGCTGAACTTAAATACTGGCTCTGTCACTTAAGGGATGACCTTGGTCAATCTTAAATAGTACTTTGGACCTTGGCTGTAAGATTGAAATAACAGATTACACCAGGTGACCAAAGGCGAGAGAGCATGCATTACTCAGCTCAGCAAGCACTGAGTGCCTCTTTCCCACTGCTTGGGGCTCAGTGGTAACTCTAACCTGGTGACCCTGGGTAAGACTCTTAATCTTTCTGTGCCTCAGTTTTCTTATCTCTAAAACAAGGGCAATAAGAGAGGCTACTTCAAGCCAAGGTGAGAATTAAATGAATTAACCTGTAAACCATTTAGCATATGGTAGCACTAAAATACATATATTGGCTCTGGTTGCTATGTGCCAGGCATAGAGAATTCAAAGATTGAGTAAGATATCACCCATTCCCAAAGAAGTCAAGTCAGTATAGTAAAATGTATTGCCCAGATGACTTCCCAAGTTCTCTTCCAAATTCTGACTCCCTTAATTTTAGTTAATTTTTGTTTTCTCGGTTTCTCATTTCTTTCTTAATAGTCAAAGAAATTTAATGAAAATCGCATGTTTACTGCAAAGGAGTTGTTTACCTGCCATTACAAGCTCCGCCTCCCCTGAGAAATACTCATTGGTGACAATGGCATCAATCCACTCTATAGCAATTGCTATATTGCAGAGAGCAGACTACCACGGGGCTGAGAGCGAGAGCAATGACATGTATCCAAGAATCAAAGCAGTTTCTAAAGCCTTCTTGCTAGAAGACAAGGGATGACAAATACAAAGAAATAATATTTTTTTCTTATCCTTTCAGTGCACCTGCTCTGTATAGAAGAGTTTCAGAGGTGAGGAACAACAACAACAAAAAGCAAACAAACAAAAAACAGGTTCAATGAAGTCTAAATTAAAGACATTTTGAAAATGACATTATGGTAGGTTTCCTAATTTAATGCTTTATAGTAATGGCTGTAAACCATTTACCCCCTTACAGCTTTCTGACTATGCTCTTCTCTCTCAGCAGATGTCCTCACGGAAGATCCTGTGTGCTCTGTGAAGGACATATTTCATGGGCTTCACGTCACCAGATGTGTAAATTTACCTCTGTCACCACCCAGTCTATTTTAGTGCATCCTTCTTATTTAAATGGAAGAGCTGCTTCTCTTTCTCACAGAGGATGTGTCTGTGTAAGAAATCCCATCCAGTTTCCCTACTCTTGTTCTCCGATGTATAATCAATCCTTTCCTACAGCTCCGCTTCAGTATGTAAACTTCATCAAGAGTCTCTAATTGTAAAAAAAAAAAAAAAAAAAAAAGTAGAAGAAAAAAATTCACCCTCAGTCCTACACACTCCTCTAGAACCCTATCTTTCTCATCATTTCAAAAGCCACAACTCTCAAAGTAGTTATCTATAATTGACATCACCATTTCTTCACTTCTCTTTTTCACATTAACTCATTCAAAGCAGGCTTCTGTTCCACCGAAACTGCTCTTGCTGAGCTAATCCAATGATTGCCATCTGTATCTCTAAGTCCAACAGACTCCTCAGTTTTTATCTTGCTTGACCTGAAAATGGCATTTGACCTTGTTACCACTTTCTCCTTTAAAAAAAAAATACAAAAAAACACACGCACAACATATTTTGCTGGGTGTCAGCATCCAACATGCCCCTGCTTTTCTACCTACTTCTTCAGCTGTCTTACCCAGGTCTCTGCTACGCATTTCCCAAACATTGAACTCCCACTTCTGGTCCAGCGTGACCTCCTCTGAGCTTTAGACTCATGTACCCAAATACATGGTCCATATCTCTACTGAAGATGTCTCACATTCATTTCAAAATCAGCTTTCCAAGACTAGTCACAGCATCTCCACTGACGTAAGTGCCCAAGCTAGTACTTGGGGGATAATCCTTGACTCCTTCCTCTTACTCACACCTCACATCCGATCCATAATCACGTAATTTCAACTTTCTCATTTCTTAGCTTCAACGTCATTCCCTAAGAATAGCTCTCCTTGGATCCAAAGATATAATTAGCTCCCTTCACTTCCTTTGCACTTTATGGTTCCATACATAGCTTTTCCTTCTTTACCAACTCTGTTATATATAAATCCAAATCAGCATTTCCTTCTGCTCATGTTTTACACTCATAATACCAGAACTTATACAGTATAAGTCTTCCCCGCTAAGTAATTTAAGGGTTGGGATCAGTGTGCAACAGGGAATCGCTGAGGGTTTTAATCCTCGCTTGTTGTATCTGTATACCCAATATATTAAAGATTGTTTAATAAATGTTTCTTAATGAATGAATAAATACATTTCACATGTGATTAAATAATACCCAACAGAAGCACCTAACCAAGTTCTAAAGGATAGTGGAGGGCTTCCAGCAGAAAACTTTTGTAAGCTGAGATCTGAAGCAGGACTTTGAGATTGTCAGGCAAATGACAGAAGTATGAAGGAAGACGGGTCATTCTAGTAAAGGAAGTAAAGTTTAAGGAGAATTGTTCCGTGTGACTTGATCTTGACACCTGAGGGAGTCACCTTAGATAAGTCAGGCAGTCACATCTACCTAAGTCTGAACTCAGTACAGACTGTACACATGGACCATTTGTTTTGGACTGAATGTGCCCTCCTCCTCAATCTAAACTGCAATGGAGGTGGGGCCTTTGGGAGGTGATTGGGTCTAGGTTATGCCATGGGGGTAGTATCCTCAGGATGGGATCAGAACCCTTATATGAAGAGGAAAACACAAAGATCGAGTTCTCTCCACATCTCCATGTGCACACATCAATGAAAGGCCACATGAGAACACAGCTAGAAGGCAGCTGTCTACAAAACAGGAAGTGGGTTCACACCAGGAACTGAATCTGCAAGCACCTTGATCTTGTACTTCCCAGACACCAGAGCTGTAAGAAAATTAGGTTATGTTGTTTAAGCCACCCAATCTATGATATTTTTATGGCAACCTGAGCTAACTAGTACACCACAACAAAATACTTTAAGAAGTATAACTGAGTTCAGTATGCAATATAGAATCACTGAGGATTTTAATGGGGGGAGGAAAGGGGCACAGGATCAGATTTGTGCTTTAAACATGCACTGGTTTTTATGTAGAAAATGTATAACAAAACTAGTCTCAGCTGCCAGGTAGACTATGTTTTAATGATCCATTCAAAATACTACCATTACTAGGGGGAAAAAACATAGTTTAAATGGAGATAGAATATAATGCATAAATTTAAGAGATGGTGAGAAAATAAATGCCACCAAACCTGTTAACCTGTTGAATTCTGAGGTACCATTTAGTAAGCTAAGTAAATAGAAAGAAAGGCAGTTTACCAAGGGTAATTACCAACTTTAGTTTTAGATATTTGATTTGAATTCCCTGTGGGAAAACCAAGTTTATGCACTGTAACTGATTGGCTATAAAATACTGGATCTCAGAATAGAGGTATAAGTTAAATAGATGCATGGATGGATGACTGGATACATGTTTGGGAAGGTAGAAAGAAAGAAAAAGGGAGGTAGGAAAAGAAAAATCTAAATAAATAAATTTGTAAGTGTTCACAAAAAGATAATTTAAGTCAGGTAAGGGGATTAAAGTCTATAAGAGAAGTATGAAAACTCAGAAAAGACAAAGGGAAAGAAAAGATTTTGGACAGAAATTAGAGACACACTAAAGTTAAAGAATATATCACAAAACTTGGAAATGAAGATTTAGGGTCATCTAAATCCAGATGACCTGTTTAAAAAAAAAAAAAATCCAGAAAAATGTGGCTTATTGAAGTGGGTAGTCCACTAATTACTAATTATGTAATATTAAACAAGTTTCTTGATTCTTCAGTTTCTATAGAAAATGGGGAAATAAGAGCCTCAATCCTACAAGAATGTGCTAATAATTAAATAAGCTAGCATTTATAAAAACTTGGGAAAATGCCAGAATTTTAGCCAGTGTTCATGTTATTGTCATTAAGAGAGGGTTTTGAGGACAACTGCCTTCACAAATCTGCTCAGCCCTTCTGAACCTCCCTGTGCACATAATCCCTATTTCAATAACCCAGATCTCTAATTACCTATACCCAAAGCAAAGGCTATGATACTGAACACACCACACACACACACACACACACACACACACACACACACACACACACACAGACACACACACAGAGCCTGAACTTGAACTAATAGTGAAATAACAGTGTTACAGACATCTTAGAAAGCAATGCGTATGTGATCTGCTCCCTTTGGCCCCCTGCTGATCAGCATCCAGGCCATCTCCACCAAAAAACCACTTCCCCAACTTGAGCCACTCAAGCAAAATGACTGACCTCTTTATCACAGCTTCTGGTGTCCTTTGTTTCAACACTAACTTGGTATGCAGTTTTGGGTTCAAATTGTCCAAGCTAAGATTTTATTTATGTAAGAAATCAATTATAATTTTCATATAAAAATATAAGGCAGGCAGTCTTTTCTATCATTGGTAGAAAGTCACATGCAAAAGTTCTCAATTTATATTTAATTTAAACTGAAAAAAAAAAAAAAAAACCTCAGAAAAGAGGCAACCTGGCCATTAGGTTAAAAAAGTAAAAATGAAGAATTTAGTCTCTTCTTTAGTAGAACTTATAAGAAATTTTTTAAATCTAATAAGATAATATTAATAGGCCCTATGCAATAAAAGATATACTCTGAGAAAAAAAGAAAGATGCATCATTCCTTATTATAAAATGAGGGTAAAGTAATTATTAAAGATTAATGCTATTGTTAAAAATAAAACTCTGATATTTATTATTAATTATTTAAAATAATAAACAATATGGCAATTCCCCTAGACTTTTTCTAAAACATGCATGTGAAATATTTAAAGAAACTCTAGGGAAAATTCAGGAGAAACAATGTCTTCATATATAATATTAAGGGCTTAAGGACTTTAAAGATAATTTAGCATTGCCTTGAAGGAGGACAAGACTTCGAGGAGAAGGCTTACACATCTCGGGCAAAATGATAAGAAACTCTATAGGCAGCATCACTCTGTTCCCCTGGCCAGGTATTTGGAGATAGTATTGTAGTGCGAATGTTGTTGATGGTCATCGTGTTATATACTACGTTGGTGAGTTCAAAACACGTTTCCAGAATGCACTATAATATGTAACTTAAATTATTAGAAAATTATAAAGCAGCCTCTTTCCTCAAATAATTGCCTGTGTGATTGGTAGACATAAAAGTAAAGAAATAATTTCAATAGATGTGTTTCTATGAGCAACAAGAAAATTGCAGAGAAGAGAGAGTAATAAATGGTTCAGAAGTACTTTGTAGGTGACCCTTGAACGAAGTATTGAGGTTTAAAGCTTTATTTATTTATTATCAACGTAATGTTTTTTACTTGTTGAAACAGTCGAAAGTACATAATAAAATAACACCTGGCAATCTAATACTACCACCTACAGCTACCTACAACAGAAATTTAGAATTTTTTCTATTATTTTCTATTTAGTTTTTCTTATATCATTGGGCTAATGCTATACCTGTAATGGGTACTTTATATAATGTAGTAAACTTGAAGTACTCTAGTAAACTTTAAATATTCTTGCAAGCATGATTTTGAAAGAAGCACTAATCATTTTGAACATCCTAAAACAGTTATTACAAACACAATTTTAATAAGTAGTTGTTTTTATAAATGTTTTTTTTCTCATTTAAAGTGAAAATTAGGTGTAGCCGTGGCAGATAAAAGAATGTGATCTTTTTTTTTTTTAAGATGAACAGAGTTTTCATTGAATAATCAGCATTCAACACAAGCCTGATGACAGGATAGGCATTTTAGGCCTCTGGAAGAGAATGCACCAAGGCATACAATCTTGACATATATTGGGGCTTAAAATGCACAAGCTCATTGATTTGCTAATCCATAAAGATAAGTCAGATTAAGGTGGGAGGGTGGGTGAAATTGAGGATGTAGAAGAAACCAGGTCTTGAATATGTTTCTATGCCATGATCAATAAATTATCTTTTACCTTGAAGGCAATGTAAATTCAATAAAGTTTGCTCAATATAATTGATTTACTTGCTGAGGAAGACTTTGTAAATAAAACCAGTAATGAGATATCTAACAAGTGCCTAAGTGAAAATATTCTTTCTGTAAGTATATTTTATCTTCTGAGCTGAAATTAGAGGAAGCCCCCTACTCAACTCATTCAGGACTTCTACTTATTGAATTAATTTTAAAAAATGATGGCCATAAAAACTTTTTACATATTACACACACATTGAGTGTTAAGTTGCTTTAAAGTTTAGACAAATGGTTCAGTTACAAACTTTGGGTTAGGGCACATGTGTCAAACACAAGGCCCGCGGGCCAAATCCGTCCCGCCAGGCCTTGCAATGTGGCCCGCACCGTGCTGTCATCACTGCACTCCGCTGTGTTTCCATCACAATGACAGTTTATGACTGTTCAGTAAACCATTCGGCCTGCGATTTAGGCTGGATTTTAGATTTTGGCCCCTTCTCTGATTGAGTTCGACACCCCTAGGTTAGGGTATAAGTCTTGTACTTGACTAGGGAGCCACGTAGAGTTCTATCTCCTGCCCTACTGCACAAAACATATCCTATCTAATAAGGAGGGAATATGCTAATTGACTATCACACCCTCACAAAGACAGTGGTACCCACAGCCACAAGATGGCAGCTCCCAGTGCCCATAGCTTTCTGGGACTGCAGGCATGCGGCACAACCAGGTGGGTCTGGTCACTCTGTGTGCCTGCCTCCAGAATCCCTTAGTCCTCTCAACCCTACAGCTGCCCAGGGCTGGTCTGAGGTGCAGGCAAGCCTTGGATGGTGGCTACCCAGCCACCCAGGGCTGCTTGAGACTCAGGTTACCAGGGCCAGCTGAGCTTTGTGCTGTCGGCAGTGGCAGCAGCAGAAGTGTGATGGGGGTGGCCCTGATCACTGGTTGCCTCCTGCCCTGGAGGGCTCCCGGACTGAGAGAGGGGGCAGGCCGGGCGAGGGACCCCTTACAATGCATGAATTTTCATGCACTGGGCCTCTAGTTTATAATAATATGATATCCACTTTTGATTTCTTTAAGATGAAACAAGTTTCAGTTGTGCAAAGCATGCTGAATGCAGACTCCATCCTTGAAAATGTATATCAATCTTTTATTTTATTTTATTTCATTTTATTTTTATTTTGTTGTTGTTGTTAATTCTCCCCTGAGGATATTTTTCCATTGATTTTTTAGGGAGAATGGAAGAGAGCGGGAAAGACAGAAAAAAACATCAGGATGAAAGAAACATATGGATTGGTTACCTACTTTAGGAGCCCCCACCAGGGCGAGGGAGGAGCCTGCAACCAAGGTACATGCCCTTGACCAGAATCAATCCTGGGACCCTTTGGTCCACAGGCCAATGGTCTATCCACTGTGCCAACCTGACTACGGCTATATCAATTTTTATGTTTAATGAAATTTTCAAATTTTCAAAGTTGCTATTGCTAATTCAATACAATTTTTTTTTAGCAACTCAACTATCAATTCTTTTTTTTTAAAAAATGCATTCCGCTGAAACCAGTTTGGCTCAGTGGATAGAGTGTCGGCCTGCAGACTGAAAGGTCCTAGGTTCGATTCCGGTCAAGGGCAGGTACCTTGGTTGCAAGCACATCCCCAGTGGAGGGTGTGCAAGAGGCAGCTGGTCGATGTTTCTCTCTCATCAACGTTTCTAACTCTCTATCCCTCTCAATTCCTCTCTGTGTAAAATCAATAAAATATATTAAATAAATATTGATAAATAAAAATAAAGTATAATTTCCTGTTTCTAAATCAGAGACAAACTTAGCTCTCCAGGCAAAACCGGTTTGGCTCAGTGGTAGAGCATCGGTCTGTGGACTGAAAGGTTCTGGGTTCAATTCCGGTCAAGGGCATATACGTTGGCTGTGGGCACATCCCCAGTGAGGGATGTGCAGGAGGCGGCTGGTCGATGTTTCTCTCTCATTGAACTTTCTGGCTCTCTCTCTCTCTCCCTTCCTCTCTGTAAAAAAAAAAAAATTTAAAATGCATTTCACTTAGATTTCATTGTAAAAATAAATTTCACTTAAAACATATATTTTGTTTACTTAATATTGAATGCTTTGAGTAGTCATATTAATTAATGAAACTACCTTAACCAAGTTTGATTTACTTCCTGGCTCAATCAGGTTTATAAGTGATGCCTTCACATTGTCCATAAAATGCCAATAGTTTATAAATGGTTACTTATAAATTAATGTTGCTGAAGTTATTATTCACAGATTACGTAAACTAAATTATCCCTGCCACCTCCCAGACAAACAAACAAACAAAAACAACAACACAAATCTCCAATGATATTTCATTCAAGATAAAATATCTATTTTGGGTAAGATTTACCGAGGCTTAAGAATTTATCGATTTCCCTTTGCCCAACCTAAACCAGCCAATAACTAATCTTTTAAATATTCTGCCAAGGAAGAAACACTTCAGTTTTCAAGATGTCTTTTGATCGATGCCAAAACCATGCTTTAAAGAGAAATCAGGGTCTTTTTATCTTCAGTACAGGAAAGAAGAGTTAAGTTGACCTTGTGAATTCAGAGAAGAATAAAAAAGAGCAAAACATCTGGAAGACATGCTCTTGTAATATCAGATGCTTATCTTGTTGCATATAACCACAATAGGCATGTCTACAAAGAGTCATTCACTGTGTGGCCATTTGGGCTTGGTATACACTAAGCAATATGTTAGAAAATAACTAAAGGGACTTCAGAATTTTTCTTTCATAGGTTTCCATATTCTGTGCCATTTCATTCAGCATTAGTTGAGGCAAAAGGACTGTTTTGACAAGAAGATAACTTTGCCATTAATCCTTTTCAGAGAATTGTATGTTTATGGCAAAAGAGATCCTTGCTCTTGTTACGGTTATATCAGTATTTAAATTATACACATTTATGCAGCGGTTGAATTTGGCTCCTTCCTTCTCTTCTCAGGCACTCTTAGTTCTTCCATTACTCAATCAAACATATCTGCAGGGCATTTTCAAGATATCAAATCAAATTACCCTTTGGTTCTTGCTTTTCCTTTTGTTTCTGTTTTGCTGGCAAGGATAACTAGATATATTTCAGAGTTGCATTATCTGGGTAATTCCTAAAGTTGTCAAAATTGACTCCTAAAATGCTTTATACATAAAATAAAAAGAGTATAAAAGTATAACATATCACCAAATTACCCATTTTGGTGAGGACATAACAAATAAGAGAGGAAAGGGAACCTTTTCAGCCAAATGCTTCTTCTAAGTAACTTAAATTCATCAAGGAGCAAAATTAAAACTAAGAAAGGGATAATAATGTAAGAGACTAACAAGATTGCTTATTTATTCTCCTCTGTTTCTTTCTCCTATGGATTGGTCCCAAAATACAAGGCAGTTTTCCAGAGATAAGGATACAGGGATGAAACATGTACAAAGATCAGTTCTAAAATCAAAGCTTTACATACATCAAGGACCAGAGCTGACAGATTACCAGATTGTATCTAAGTCAAAGAACCAGTTTAAGAAAAACAGACCAAGACTAAGAAGAAGATGGCTTCCTCCCCAGTGAAGCCACGTCACACTTGCAAACCAAGATGAAAGTTACAGAAATATGAGAATGAAAGACTCCAGGGTATTCAATTCTAAGATTCTATATACTAGGTGCATCCCTTCCAACAGCTTTTATCATGATAGCTTTCTCTACTTAACACTTTCGTTGAAAATCCAGTAGAACGTTGGCAGCCCTAGAGGGTTTTTTTCAAGACCAAGAATTCTGGGGATTTTTATGAATATCGATCTCTTCTTACTCCAAACTAAAGATTCTTAACCTGGATTCATGTGCCCTCTTAGGATGTTTTCAATACTATGCACCCTTCCCCCCATATAAATATACTCAGAAGAGCATTTAGCTATCATTGCAGTGTGACTGTGAATCATTCAAGATCCTCCTATTTGGGGAACCAACCACTGCCCTGATAAATGCACAACAAAACAAAAACCCTATCTTAGTAGTTTTAACTACAACCTTAAGGCAGATGACTTCTAAATCCATGACTCTAACTCAGACCTCATTCTTAAAGTCCAGAAGCATTATCACTATCTGCTTTTTGATATTCTAACCCGAGTCCCATGGAAGTTGTGCCCCAATTGTGTGAACTGTTTAAGAAAATGAACTTAATCTACCTGGACTTGAATCCCGATTCCACCACTTGATATCTGTATGACCTAGAGTACATTTGGCTCCTCATAATAATTATATATATATATATATATATATATATATATATATATATATATATATAATTAAGTTCTGATGAAGGCAAAGTGTGTTTGTATATGCACAACACCTGGTACAACATATGGCACAAAGTTAATGCCACATAAATGTTACAGTATTATTATTAGCATTACCAATACAATATTAATATTAATATTATGTCAATATTAATTCAATATTTACAAATGGAGCCCTTCATCCTTTTCATCAAACTAGCTCCTATTCTGCATTTCCTATCTTGGTTAATTGCATCATAATGTATTTTGTTTTCTAAAAAATAAAATTAGAAAGCAGCATCTCAAGCACCTCTTCTCCATCTCACACCTAAGAACACCAACACTTTTTTTCTCCTGTCAAGATCCCATTCACTGTTATATCCCATAAAACTATTTATCCTTCACCAAAAATACACCTCCATCTTTTAACTATTTTCTCTGCCTAGAATCTTCTTCCCCGTTAACTTTATTGGTTACTAACTCCAACTTCCTTTTAAAAACCTAGTTAGAAAATATGTTCATAATGCTCGGCATAACAACTCAGGCAGAATTACTGATTCTTCTCTATGTCCCTTCCTGTGAATGCTCACAACACATGACCTGCATCCAATGCCGTAACTGTCATAAATCCTTGTGGCAGTTGGGCATTTCTTCTCTATGAGTCATTATTAGGGACTCTGTCTCGTTGAGTTCAGTGAACCTAGAGCAATCACAGTGCCTCGCATATAAGGAGCGCTTCCAAAGATATATTGAATACATGTAGATACAATCAAGGACACAATTTTTGACTGATAGTAAAGAAAAATATAATTTCACAATTACCCTCTCCACCTCGGAAAGTGGTTCTGAGTCTGAAAGTAACTTAAGAAAACGTGATGATCATTCCTGGGCATGGAAAAAATTAGGACATTATAACTGATATTCTATTTCAAAGAAAAACACTTACGCCCAAACAAGTTGAGGTGACACTGCCCTTCTATCAGTTATGTGGTTTTGGCATCTGGCCTACAATGGCCACTTGTTTATAAGGCAGGAGCTCCCAACAATGTACAGAGACTAGAGATTGTGATTACGGTCACCCAATTTCTTACTGCCACATCCATCTCAAGGTCTGTTTTCCCATAAACAGTTCTTACATTTTACAGAATTTTCTAAGCACAAAATACCGCATTAGTCCATATTTATAATAAAATATCACTTTTATACAAACATTACTGTTGTACTCTACAAATTCTGAGATCACATTCCTGAACACATATCTTTCATCGCCATCAATTTATAGGCCAAAATGTGAAACGTCTGAAAAGAAATGCTGCATAATAAGTCTCTAACTTCTTGGCATGTGACAAAATTAAGTTAGAGTTTAACCAAAGGGGAAAATATTTCTAAATTGAATCTATTTGTGATATACTGGTTTAAAATTCAAAACTGCCAACAGATTCTGTTTGCTCCCTTGGCATCTGTTGCATCTGCCAACTGGTGGCCAAAAATTCTGAGCAGACTTAACTAATTAGAATGGTCCCCATCTGGTAGCGGAACTTCTTGCTTATGCTCCCTTTACGTTCTGAGTGCAGAGACTCAAACCAGAATGCGTGTGGTTTGCAGCAAAGGAAGCTCTCTCTGGCCAGCTACTTGCTCTTGTCGTGCTGAGCCAACCAGGGTGCAGATGGAAATGTTCTCTATATTTTATGGTCCCCCTTCCTGTGCTCCCCTGGGGATGAATCATCTTTGCCACAAGAGTTTCCATTGTCTTCCCGAAACACTTTCTCATTCATTTTATCGCCGGAGGCCTAGATCTAAGACTATACTTACTTTATTGAGAAATAAAAACTTCTAAATAGAATCCATAATTTGATAAAGTCAATACTCGCCCCTCCTAAGAATAAAACCAAAGAAAAGCATTAAAGGAAAGCACCACAGAGTAGTTTATGTCTCCGTGGGTCTAATTGAATCACTGTGAGTATACTTTCATAATAGAAAGCAAACTTCTGGCAGAATCATGCTGCGGTTACGATCTCAGACTCCGGATAAGGGCTTCTGTGGAAATGTTGGGCCCTGCCTATTCTTGTGTGTCCCTCAGCAAGTTGACCTAGTCCCAGTTTGCTCATATGCAAATTAAACAATATTTTTATATATGGTGAGGATTAAATAAGAAATTGGGTGCAGAGAAAAGGAGTTGCCCATTCAAGGATCTGAGTCTTTCCACTGAGTTAACAAACAGAAGAGTGCAAGAGCAAGTTAAGTGTTTTAAATCTTATATTAAAAATATATTGCTGTTATACTATTGTACAATTCAAAAGAATCTTAAAAATATATATTTAAAAATACCCTTTAGAAAGAGTAATCAAGGCTTGAATATTTTGTCAGCAAAACCATAACTCATTTGATATCATTACCATTGATATGATTCACATCCTTTTAACTATTTGTCAGCCTCTTTATATAATTTTTCAAAATAAAATGAGTAATAGGTGGCCCAAGAACCTGACTTATCGATACTTTGTGATCCCTATTTTACTCCTTAGGAAGTAGCCTGAGTCATCCTTAACGCCTATGGAAAAGAAACATGGAATAACAAGTTTTTTTAAAAAGTGTAATAAAGATCTCCCTGCTACTGTGGACAGGTGATTCACAACCCCACTGCAGGTCACAAAATGTCACCTACTGTGGAGACAATTAACAGCCTCTGGAGAGTTTTATCATGGTGCTGCCATTTTTATCTCACCATCTTTCTGGGATCTTCGGATAGGAGTTGCTCTCAATAAAGAAGCAAGCCCACAGTTACTCAGACATAGCACAGGTATAATGGACTGATTTTCATTGGAATTGCAGAAATTAGGTATTCTGCAATAAGATTCAAAGAGCAGGGTTTTTTTCAAAATATTTCTGGTATTGGCGTCTCCTCAGACTTCTCTCTTCTCTCTTCCCATTGCTCCTATCTTTGACAATGAAATAAACTATCCCCTTACACACTTAAGACAAAATATAAAAATAGAAGTGAAGGCACTGGGCATCATGTTTCCATGCCCTCTGCTGTCATTTTTAATTTGTGTACAACTTGGTAGAGCAGCAATTATATTGCCTTCCTTATAATGTTTGACTATAAGAGATTAAGAGCATGAAATTATGGAACAAAAGAAAAATAGTTAAGCTTAACATGTTACTCCTGCTTGTAGTTATTTATTACACTTTACTTCTAAGCCCCACCCCCCTCAAATAGATTTTCTGGGAAAGTCGAATTTCTATGTCCTTTGTGTCTTGAGGCCCTACACGTGTTGTCACAGGCCCTCCCGGAAGGATGTGTGAATAGTAATAGCACCCAAGGCTGAAGTCCACATCACTAGGTGGATATCTTAGCCTCTGGGGTTTTGCATAAGAAACTGATTGCTGTTAAGCAGAAACTCAACATATTATTTTTCTTAGAAAGAAAGAATGGGAGATGGAAAAAAACAGGATTTTTTTTTTTTACTTACCAAAAACAAAACAAAACAAAACAAAACAAAACACCACACACACAACACGATGCAACTATTTAATTAAAAAACACTTTCAAATCACAATAGTGGCTACTATTTAGAGACATAGAGACTTTTTATGAGCCAAACACTAGTCATACACACACACACACACACACACACACACACACACACACACACACACAGATGATCAAATCTCTTCTGCCTGTAGATGCAAAATAAAGCCCTTTAAGATCTCTCTCGTTGACTTTGAACCCCTACCTACTAAATTAGTTGGGTCTAGTCATAGTCATCTCCTTGAGTTCTTGTCCCAAACTTCCAGGCTTGTTTGTACTTGTGGAACTGGTTTAGCACTGTGCTTAGCTCTACCGTTCCTTCCTCCTCTGCTCTGTAATGCTGGGGCTAGGATTGTGTAAATCACATCTCAGGCTCCCCTGCCTGCCAGCGGGCTGGCTGGGTTTCAGCCTGTCCTAATAGGAGGGCCTGGCGGGTTCATAATCAAGAGGAATGAAGAAGGCATGTTTCTCTCCTTGTTCTATTTTCTTTTCTGTCTTGCTGCTTCTAGCAGCAACTCTGGAACTTACATCAGTTCCTCAGAAGTTTCCCTCAGTGTCCCTCCCTCTCAGTCTCTGAGTGGGCTGTTTGCCCTGGGCCTTCATACACCATCTCCTTTCTTGTTTCTCTCTAGGGCAAGAAGCTGTTTCCTGCCATTATTTATCTCAGGATTAGCTCACTAATCCTTTTCACTTCCTCCATCCTTTCCACACTTGTATTATCAACTCCATACATTAAATTCCCTCCATTTGAAATACTTCAAAATGTTTTCTGCTTTCTTGACTGGCCCTTGGCTGATGAACTTGTCTATTAATCAGTCCTCTCAACCTTCTGTGGCTTGCCAGGAGCATGGGAACTCAAAGGCGTCCCTCCATAAAAGAATATTCAAATTATTGGTCCATATGTATGTATATTATATTCACTGCCCTTTCTCTCCCCACCACCCGCGCCACACACACACTTTATAAAGTATAGCTGTTCCTCCAATAATTTGATCAATATTGTTTCATTATAATATCAATGAGATGCCAAAGGAATGTAACTCCAGTCTATATCAACTAGCCTGTGGTAAAATTGGCTTGGTTACAGGTCATTTCACTATAGTTTCAAGAACCTGTTCATGACATACAGTGAGACTTATTCTTTCTCAGAGAAAGCATATCTTAGTATAATCCCTTTTCTGTAAAAATGTCTACATACACACAACAGATGTCTATATGGATCATCACCCTAACAATTATCTTATGGTAGAGAACATTAATGGTTTTTACTCAGAATAGTTATGTTAAAAACATCATTTTATAAAGCTATTTTTATTTTTAAAAAAGTTCAAATATCTTAAGAGCATATGAATATGTTAATAAAAATTTATACTCATTAGTTTGATTACATTATTTGGACATAACATGTAAATTAATGTAAATAATAGAAGGTAAAATCTCTGTGATGATGTAAAACAAGGTGACTACAATATGCCTCTTTCATAATAGAATTAATAAATGTTTATCCAATATTTTTTAAATTTAATTGCATTATATTGTTTGTCATATTGTCATTCCTTCTACAAAAGCATTAACTCTCATAAATGTGATCCATTCTACTCTGACACCCTTGTATATATAAATCTGATACCAGTTGGAGTACACAATAAGTGAACAAAGACTCTGAATCAAAACAAAATAAAGCACAAAAAGTAAGACTGGTAATTACCTCTCGTGGGCACCTGTTTTTACTGTAACCAAACAGCAGGATACTGCATGACTCCAAACCATGTTCAAAATGAAGAATAAAGCAATTTCCACAGAACAAGTTAAAGATTGAGTGACTGACTCCATTTTTGATGGTTTCTGTTGCAAACGTAATGCTATTTAAATGTATTTTTTATAGTGTGTTAATAACAGTAATAAAAAAGAGGAAGAAATGACAACATAGTTATGCTATAACAAGCAGATGGTGGCTGGAGATGGGCTGTTCTCCAACTGTTCCCATTCTTTTCCAATTCATGATCAGTAAGAGAAATAAACACTGTGTTCCCCTAGTCTGCCATAATATCCCAAATATAAGGTACAGAACCTCAGTGCCTTACCAGGTTGAACATTCTATACAATAACTGTTTACCATTCTAAAGTTAGCATTGCTCATCTAAACTGTAAGTGGTGATTTAGAAAGTTTAGGAGTGCTGTTCTTTTGGAATTATAGGCAACATTTTGTCTGCTGCCTCCATCAGAAAACACTAACCAACAGCAATTTACAGGTATAGCTCATTAACAAAGATATCGTCTTATTCTCCTCAGAATGTCTTTGGTAATAACCTGTTTTAATAAATATCATAATTAGACTACACCATTCATAATCAGTATACATATATATTCACAATCTGGTTTATAGTTTATCTTGGTGACATGAATTGGTACCGGCCTTTAAGCTCCATTTAGGCCCATCTCTGTGGGATCGGGCCTAAAGCAGCAGTTGGACATCCCTCTTACAATCTGGCACTGCTGGCTCCTAACCGCCCGCCTGCCTGCCTGCCTGCCTGCATGCATGCCTGCCTGCCTGATCACCCTTAACTGCTCTCCTGCCTGCGTGATTGCCCCTAACCTCCTCTGCCTCAGACACCTGGGACCCAGGCATCCCTCTGGCTGGCTGCAGACACCTGGGACCCTGACCAGCTTTGCCAGGAGCAGCCGCAGGTGCCTAGGTCAGCTGCAGCAACAGGCGCCCGGGACTGCGGGCAGCCCGAGCAAAGCCAGCCCAGGTTCCAGGCACCTGCGGCTTTGACAGGAAGGACATCTGGAAGACATCCAGGCTAATTAGCATATTACCCTTTTATTAGCATAGATTACACTGAAAGTACGGAGTTCCCATATACACCCTAGCTTCCCATATACAGTTTATCCTAGTATGAACATCATTCATTAGTGTGGTACATTAATTGCAACTGATGAACTATTATTGATACATTGTTATTAACTAACGAAGTCCATAGGTTACATTAAAGTTCACTCTTTATGTTTTGTAGTTGTATCGATTATGAGAAATGCATAATGTCATGTACCCACCATAACAGTATCACACACAAGAGTTCAATGGCCTAAAAATCCTCTGTGCCTTCTATTATTCATTCATCCCATCTTCCCAACTAAACTCTTGGCTACCTTTGACAATTTTGTTGTCTCCATAGCTTTGTCTTTTCCAGAGTGTCCGTTAAGTCATACAAAATTTAGTCTTTTCAGACTGGATTCTTTCACTTAGCAACATGCATTCAAGATTTGCCATGTCTTTTTATGACCTAGTTGCTCATTTCTTTATTTTACTGAAAACAATATTCCATTGTTTGGGCTTCCTGCAGTTTGTTTACCCATTCACCTAAGTGGTGAGCATCTTGGTTGCTTCCAATCTGGGCAGTTATAAATAAAGCCACCTTAAACATTCATGTGCAGGTTTTTTGTGTGGAATAATTTTCAACTCAAGTTGGGTAAATAGCTAAGAGTGCAACTGCTACAGTGTATAATAAGCCTATGTTTAGCTTTGTAAGAACTGCCAAGAGTGTCTTCCAAAGTGGCTGTGCCATTTTGCTTCCCTAGCAATCAATGAGAGTGTATGTTTCTTTACATTCTCAACAACATTTGTTTCCCTTCCTGTCTAAGCCAGCTTTAATGTAAAGTTTTAGCTCTTTGTGGCTCGAGTACAAAAGTGGGGGGAAATACACAAAGGTAAGATAAGGATCCATGTTCATGGTATCTGAATTAGAAACCTTGTTCTTTCACTTATTAAATGAGTGATAATTGGAAAAGTTACTGAACCAAACTGAGTCTGTTTTCTTACGGGCATAGAAAACCGAAGGAATGGTTCTTCCCAAGCCTGTCATGAACCTTGAACACAAGTGACAACCTTATGGTCAGTATTTAAAAACAAAGTTGAGTTATATTATCACCCTGGAAATTAGAGAAATGTAAGTGAGAAGAAATGAAGGTGTACTGATAAATCCCTCTTTCTTATAAACCTCAGATCAATTTAATGCCCTCTTTTGCATCCCATTGCTAAGATGTAAGTTTCACAAATCTCTTCTAAACCGGCAGATCTGAGCTCTAGGACTTCTGCCTGCCCCCACCTGATTCATCCAAGCATTGAATGTAGTACCATTTAATAAAGCCTAAAAACACCAGTGTGATTTATGTCCCTTTTTTATATTTGAACAATGGTGTAGTCACTTTTAAGTAGAGAAAATATGAAATGAAAGTAAGATAATGCTAATTTTTGACAAATGAATTTTCTCAGAATGGAGAAGGGAGGAAGAAGGAAAGAAGGAAGAAAGGAAGGGAGGGAGGGAGGGAGGGAGGGAGGGAAGGAAGGAGGGAGGGAAGGAAGGAAGGAAGGAAGGGAGAGAGGAAGGAAGAGAGGAAGGAAGAGAAGGAGGGGGGAGGGAGAGGGGAGGGAGAGAGAAGAAGGGAGGAGGAAGGAAGGGAGGGATGGAGGAGGCAGGGATGGGGGGAGGGAAGGAGGGGGGAGGGAGGAAAAGAAGGATAAGAGGGAGGGTAGGAGGGGGGAGAGGGAGAGACAGATAGTAGAAGAAGAAAGGTAGGCAGGTAGGCCAGAAACAAGTCATTTAATCTTGAATTTTAATGTTTTTTAAGTGCTTTCCACTTTATATATGCACTCTCTGCCAGTGAAAAGGCAATATTAGATGCTAAATTGTAAACTGACACAGAGAGAACATTTCTATGAGCGTTACAGCTCAGGAAATGTCACCCCCAGATAGAAACCTCTCTTCATGTCTTAATGGCCCTGCGAGAAGGCAGAATAGCAAGAGCCTAGCTCAAAAGAGGGAAGCTTAAAGATGGACCCCTTAGGTTCCAGGGGACTCCAGGGATGCGGGTGGTGACTCAGGTCTGATCAGGAAACTCTCATTGTGAGTGTTCACTTCAGCCCGCTCAGCTAAATCCGAAAAGATATCCAAAGTGTCCAACCTTTTACATATCATAGTTTATCTCATGCCTAAAGCTTGCCAAGAAGCAGTGAAAGAAAGGAGCATGGACGAGGCCTGAGATGTAGAAGCAACTCTGGGAGGCAGAGATTCCAAGCTTCAGCAGCTACAATGGAACAAGATTGTTAAGAGGCTAGTCTATTCAGCACAAAGCACAATAGCCGAGGAGAAAATGAATTGAGAATCAATAGCTTCAGGTTCTGAAATCGCGGAAGGACTTTGAACAATGATATTTGTCTTTTTTTTTTTTTCCCCAAGCAATACACAAAAGAGTCCCAGAGTCACATGGAAACCACAACCTAGAAAATCTGATCTTCTCTGAAGACCTCACAAATCTTATTTTGCCTTGTGCCACAGGCATTACCATGGCCGTATGCGTGTCTCCGTGTGAGAGACATGCTGCTAAAAAGACTGGAACTAAAGGTTGAAGGCCCCTATAAATCTGTCTGTGTGTTTTTTTCAATTATGTGTTCTAACATTTTCTTTTTCCGCCCCCAAAAATGTACATTTTAGAAACAGAAGGAAACACAAATCAGTATTTCCCATTTCCCAAATCTGTTAATGTCTTCCTCTGGTTTTCCTTCTAGTAAAAAAAAGAAAAGAAAAGAAATGAAACAAAACAAAAATGAAATTCTCAAAAGATTAATGAATTCACATTGTCAAAAACAGTTTACTTGAGGCCAATAGATCTTTCACTAAGAAAAGAGAAACATTCCAGGATTTAATCCTAAATCTCTGGATTTCATTATTGCCTTCTTTATATTCAGCTTGTCTCTCAAAATTGTCAAAAACCCTGGAGTTTTTCTGATGGTCAAAAATACCCATTTAGAAAGCATTTTCCTTCCTCTGTGGAGAAATAGCATATTGCTGTTACAACTGTGTCTGCAAATAAGATACTCCAGGACCATCTTTGGAAGTCTGGGAGGGTGTCAGAGAGACCCCTCTGTGATTAGACCCTCAATCCTACGCAGCATTTGTATAAAAAAAGGATGTTTAAGATATTTTTAAAGATCGCTGTGTATACCTAAAATTAAATAAGACAAATAAATGTAAAGGAAGTTTTCTCTCAGTGTTATGGTTCTCAGGTATGACTCAGAATTGATACTTCCTCTAGACAAGTTTTTTGCTTCAACAAGACAGGACAATGCAGTGATCTTAATTTGGAGATTTTACAGCTGCTAAGTTGTTTAACTATTCCAATCCAATGTATCCTAGCTTGGTCTCCCTGATTCTAATTGTCATAGTCTATTGGAGACTTAAAAAATGTCCAGGAGATGCCTGGCTCAAGGGATGAGGGTTAACCTGGGAACCAGAAGGTCACAGTTCAATTCCCAGTCAGGGCACATGCCTGGGTTGCAGGCTTGATCCCCAGTGTAGGGTGTGCAGGAAGCAGCCAATCAATGATTCTCTCTCATCATTGATGTTTCCATCATTATCTCTTCACTCTTCATCTTTGAAATCAATTAAAATATATTTTTAAATAAGTAAATAAATAAAGTCCAAGAGAAGTTTCCAAGCTTTCTCGGAGCCCCTTCCTTCAAGGACACATCATTCCAGTTTGTGTTCATTTTCACACAGTCAACCACTTTCTGTGGAAACACAGAGACCAGAGAGAGAGGGGCAGAGAAGAGGTAGACCTTTGAGAAGATCACATGGTTCAATTCTTCAGATTACCTCACAACCATCTATATGTTGAATCAACCAGAACAAAATCTAGATTCTTAGAGACCACAGAAAGGGAAGAGATGTCAGAAAAGGGAAAGATTTGTTGAGCTGCTGATAAATGTAATCTCAACATCTGCTATTTCCCTTGGTACTGAATTCCTTCACCTTCACATTAAAAATATATATATATGTCTCCTTGTGCCTAATTCTAATATTTCTTCCTTTGTTTTTACTATAATTTATTGTATTTTGTTGTCCAGAATTATAGGAAATAATTGTTCAGCAAACCTTGATTTAATATATTAGCATAGATGAATTCCATAATCAAAGCATCTCTTGTTCTTCCCTAAGCCCACAAATCAATCACATTAGCCATTCTTTGTATAATCACCTTCATTCTTTTGAGTATAAGTTTCCACTTTCACACATCTTTTTAAATATTAAAATTAAAGATTACCTCACACCTGCTGTATGTTGTATTATTTTCTCTACAGTAAACCAGGCAGGCTTATTTCCACAATAGCATCATATTGCTGACTCATTCAGAGCTTACTCAACCAAGCCCCAGGTCCTTTCCTTTTTATTCTTGTGCACAGATAGTTCTTTTCAAATTGTATTTAGAATGTGTACATTTTTATCCCTAAGTAACAGAGCAAACATACTGTGGTTATAGCTAGAGGATGTAGGGAATTAAAGACAACATGTTTCAGAGAACCATCACACTGAGAATTATACTATAATCCAACACCACATTTCAAGAACAAGTTTCAAAAAAAATTTATATCAATTTTAATGAATTTTCCCAATATTCTCTTTTAACATCTTACTGAGAAAGGTAAAACTTCAAGGCAGTCAACAAATTACTACAGCTGATCTTAGTTCTTTATAGAATCTAGAATCTATGAAATACAGATGAAATTATACTTTAAAGTAGCAAATATTTGTAAAAGTAAATGAATACATTAAAAGGTTTAATTGATTAAAGTTTAGATCATGAATAAAATCTGGACATACTATGAAATTTAGTATAATCTTTATTTAAATGCAAAAAAGAAAAAAAAGCAAGAGACGGAAAGCTAGTTCCTCTTGCCTTTGGGTAGCTTTCAATGCCAACTTCTACATCTAGGAAGAGATAGAAGATAAAACACTCAGCCTTAGATCAAAGCTAAATGGATATTCCCTTGGAAACAGGTATGTGCCTCAGGAAAGTTCAATCTTTATGGGATATGTACCAACTTAAAAGTATACCCAGTTTTTAACTAAATGCAAGAAAGTCATAATTATGCTAACGACCAGAAATAGCCATTATTTCTACTTATTAGAGCTACTCCAACTGAGTTATTGCTTGGCTTCTCCTCCTAAAATCTAAGCATATACACTTTTTCTAGGTTGGAATTTATTGGAATCTTACTCAGAAAACTGCAGTAACTCAGACATTACTCTTCAACACCACCATTCATTTGGACTTACGAGCTCAAAATATCAAATGCTTTGATACAAACTCTTCCATCATTCCATATGGTCAATTGTCAACAACGATTGTCCAATGAACAAGAACTGCTACACCTTCTTTATCTCAACAGTCTACTGATTATTTCAATACTTCTCAAGTGATCTTTTGACATTAGTTGATCTTTTTTTGCTGCTGGAGTGGCACTTCATTTCTTTTATAGTTTCACTTTTTGTGTAAAATCATTCTGACCTCTATATTATTTAGGAGGTTACAAATTAGGAAAACTTAGTCAAAAAACCACACCTACGCACGTAGGAGACAAAGAAATGTAGTCTCTATCCTGTAGTCATAGACAAGCTAAAACCAGGTTGACATTTGTCCATCACTAACAGGCGTCTTCAAACTACGGCCCGCGGGCCACATGCGGCCCGCAGAGGAGTCTGATCCGGCCCGCCAGGTTTTTTGGGCAGTGAGCGCAGCCGAGGTGTTACAGTAGGAATTAGTAGTTCATATAGTCCGGCCCTCCAGCTCTCTGAGGGACCGTGATCTGGCCCCCACTTTAAAAAGTTTGAGGACCCCTGACTAAAATGATAGAGACAAATCCTGATAATAATTAGTCTCTGAATAGTCATACAAAAGACTTTTTAATTGTTTTGATTTTAAATGACTCTAGGAATAGCATTTAAGGTTGAAAGAATTATAGTATGATTTGTAGTGCAACCTTTTTTTTTTTTAAACTGTTCTGCTGAGGCTTAATACTCAACCAAGTTGCCCCTAGGTTGCCTCCAGTCAAAAAAAGTGGTTGAGCAATAAGAATTAGACCCCCTCAATTTGTTTTCAACAAGAATGCCATTATTTTGACCTGATGTGTGTGTGTGTGTGTGTGTGCACGTGCACACATGCACACTAGAGGCCTGCTGCAAAAATTTGTGTACCAGTAAGCCCCTCGGCCTGGCCTGTGGAATTGGGCTGAAACTGGTTCTCCTACATCCCCCGAAGGGTCCCGGATTGCGAGAGGGTTCGGGTCAGGCCGATGGACCTCACCAGTGCATGATCGGGGCCGTGGAGGGATGCAGGAGGTTGGCCAGCTGGAGAGGGACTTGCTGGAGGGCTCCAGGGCATGTCCGGCCCCTCTCACTCAGTCCTGATTGGCTGGACCACAGCAGCAAGCTAACCTACTGGTCGGGAGCATCTGCCCCCTTGTGGTCAATGCACATCATAGGGAGTGGTTGAGCAGCCTTAGCATATCATTATATTATGCTTTGATTGGCTGAATGGACGACCAGACGACCAGACGACCAGACACTTAGTATATTAGCCTTTTATTATACAGGATATATATCTGTGTGTGTGTGTTTGTACATGTGCGTGTATGTAAAAATACTTATTTTATATATAAAATACCATATATATAAAATACATTACTTATATATGTATATTACTTGTATATGTATATTTATATATGCATATTCATATGTATTTTTAGTGTTATACCATAGATTAATCATAGACATTTTCTCATCCTGGGATAGATATTCTTCTTGACTAGCCCATCTCCATTACTTGAACAATTTTTTTTTTTTAGATCAAATTATATTGAAAGCAGAAGATTGAATCTCTTCTCAGATAATATAACACAAGAAAGAAGAAAACTGAAAAAATAGTCAAAAAATGTTCTCTGTTCAGAATATGAGAAGAAAAAACTGTTGATTTAGAATGTAGATACAAAGAGTGTAACTTATAGATAGATAATTTAAATAATAGGCAAGGGCAACTTTGATCTGAACTCCATGTTAGATCCCAATATTTTTACCTTCCTGACAAGTATTTATGACTTCCTATCAATTCATATATGCTGGAGGAGACAAGTGGTATTCTCTAAATTCCCCAAGCCTTCTTCACACCTATCTACTTATTTTTCTCCCTCTGCCTGCTACATGTTTCTTGGTATTTAGGATCTTAGAACATTTTCAGAATAGACAGAAAGATGACCTCTGACATCTAGCACACATTTATAATTTCAATTCCAAAAGAACACCCACTCAATCTCTTTGACAGTAATCCTTGCCAAAGCTTTAATACACAGGGTGAAATCGCCCAAGGCTAGAATTTTTTCTTGGCAGAGGGACATCAAGGGGATGGAAAATGCTTTGAAAGAAGGTTTTTATTGTTCTTTTTAAAATTTTTGCACATTAAAGCTCTATATTTGCCAAGTGTTTCTTCCAGGTTCAGCCAGCAATGTATAAAGGATAGAAAATGTGTGCCCTTGTGAGACTTTGCGACAATGGAATTTATTAAAGGGCTTCATGTGGTTTACACCTTCAGAGATAGCCAAAAGCCTTGCTCTCACATTCCCAACTTGGCTTAAGTGACCTTTGTCTCTTTCACTTCCTCTCAGAATTTAGGTGTAGAGTCCACATTTTTATAATACTTTTACTTACTGCTTTCCTTATAATTATATTCCATTTGTGATTATTCAGTCTTTGAATTTTCAAAATTTACGTGATTTCTAATTTTATTTCTTTTGCATTTTATCAAAGCGCCCATTGACTACCAGATACATGAAAAAACTATTTTAAACAAACCATAAATTTCTTCTAGCTGTACTGGTCCACCATATTAACCCTGTCTGAGGCATTTCTTCCGGGCCAAATCTTGGATCTCTTACTCTATTCTAGCCTTTATTTTTCTCTTCTTGATAATCCTCATTTGGGGCTTCCATAATAATAATTTATTATACTACATATAGTTCCTCAATACTTATCCCTTATCCCTCATCCTCAAATGTGTAAAAATCTGGGTGAATGTGTATTATGTAGTGTGACTGACCTAGGACATATACTGAGTTTATTTGGCTCCCTCCAAAGAAAAATATTTTATTTTAGGAAATTGACAATGTGTGTTAATATTTCTACTCTCCCTGAATGATGGAAAGTAAATGACAGCTCTTTAAGGTAGTGAATCTTGAGAATCAAAGGTGGAGGGATGGTGGTTTCAAAAACCTAGTCTTCACTAATCCTCCTTTCCTCAGAACCAACCCCTCAACTCCCTCTCCTGGCTTGATGGCATAAGATCAAATGATTTAATCAGTGAAAACTAATTTGAATTTTTAACATTTCTTAATCAGAACAGAATAAAAATTGAGTGTACTTGTATGCTTCAAATTTATCAGAGAAGAGCAAAAATGCTATACAAAAAAATAATAATTAAGTTTTAAAAATGTGTCCGCTTCTATTTCATTAAAATTGGGTTCAAACGTATATTTTGTTTTCTTTAAAATACATATGTTATATACTGGACCTTATGTTCTCATTTAAGCACAGATATTCAGTCTTATTTAATTCATTCATTGAATTCATGAGTTAATACCCAAAGAGCATTTCAAAGTGTGGAGATCAAAGATATGGAATTACTACTATTAAAAAATAATTTTCTTTTTAAAATCATGGAAAGTAAAACTGAAGCATCAGATTCTGTGGTGAATAAAAGTTGTTAGGAAAATTAAAATATCAATTGGAAAGTTTACCATGTGAAACTATTTGAAAAATTCTCAACATTTTGTTTAAGATAGTAACATTAAGGTGATTATATTAAGCTGAGACACTTTCAAGAGTAAAAGAGGACATCTATAATAATAAAAGCATAATATGCTAATTAGACCAGACAACCTTCTGGACAAAACCAGGGTGTTGGAGGCCAAGGCAGAGGCAGCTGCCATGGCAGCAAGAGCAGAGTCCCTTGCACAAATTTGTGCACTGGGCCTCTAATATATATATATATATATATATATATATATATATATATATATATATATATATATATATATATATATATATATATATATATATATATAAAAGCCTAAGGGACCATTACAACCGGACAGTAGCTATAACACATAATGACCACCAGAGGGCAGAAGCTCAATGCAGGAGCTGCCCCCTCATGGTCAGTGTGCTTTCACAGGGGGAGCACTGCTCAGTCAGAAGCCAGAATCATGGCTGGCAAGCGCAGCTGTCAGAGCAGGAGCCTCTCCTGACTTCGTGGCAGCACTACTGAGCGATGGCAGCAGGCACAACAGGCCGGGGTGAGCTTGAACAGCACGGTGCCCAGCTCCTCTCTGGCCACCTGCTGCTTGGCACACTGCTATATCCCATGAGGAGTCCCAGAATGCAAAAGTGATGTCCAACTGCCAGCTTAGGCCCAATCCCAGTGCTGTTCCCTGTAGAAGGCAGTCAGTCTGAACAATTCAGTGACTCAGGGAAGCACAGGGAACTCAGGGTGAGCCTGCACTGGCCCTTGACCCACCCACTCAATGGTGTTTGCAGGACAAGCCATGGTGGCCCACCTGTGCATGTGTAGCAGCTGCTGAAGCGCAAGCAGCAGGCAATGCAGCTGCAGAAGGCCATCCAGCCACAAGCTGGCACATGGACATCCCCTGAGGGGTCCCAGATTGCGAGAGGGCACAGGCTGGCCTGAGGGACCTCCCTCACTATTCCCAGTGCACGATTTTCATGCACCAGTCCTCTAGTTATTAATAACTATGTTGAGTAACAAATATAAAGTGGGACTATCTCCAGAGATATATAATCATCCTATTAAAAAATCATAGATAAACTTTATACACTTAGAGATAGATACAGACCCAAATTCCAAAACAATTTTTTTTTATAAAAAATGTTAAAAGATACCAGAAACAAAATAGAGAAAAGTGAAGATGATTACAAGAGGACTACTTTCTATATAAAGCATCAAACAGCAGATAGAACTACCATTATAATTCGATATTACACTATTAGTATGCTAGTAAAGACAAATGTTCAAGTGGAATAAAAGAAGTGTCTTGATTTCTCTTTCAATTCAAAATAAAATTGAGTTATAAAATGGAGGTAAGTTTTAAAACATTCAAGTCCAAGTCAATATGATTAAATTAAAAATAAAAGTATGAATTGACCATCTAAAAGTATCGTTATCTATCAGATAATTTAGTCATTAGTAATGGTAAAACCTTTTATGGCATGATCCCAGGCTGACAGATACAGGTGCAATAGTAACTATCCCATATCTGGTTAACAGTTTTTACACACTTTCAGGATATGGGCAAGCAGAAATTTTATCAGTAAGTCTAAGAAACGTTTCCTATTAACTAAAAGAGAGCTGGATTTACATAAAGAGGGAAAATATTTATTATAAATATTTATACTCTAAAACAGTTTTCAATGTCTGTTTTAAGAATAGGCTAGAATTTGTCCTAAGAACATAAATCAAGATCTAGTCAAAGTTCATAAACAAAAATATTTCTTTTTTCTATAAAAGGTCTAAAATTTGTACATATCATAGAATTCTAGAATAGAAAGAGAACTATAATTGATTTTAAAACTGGAAAGATAATGAATATATCATTAAGAAAACATTCAATTTATTGAAGTATATTGGGGTCATTAATAATAACGTAACATTTTCTAATCTAACATACTATTCATAATATTTGCTCTAATTAGAAAGGCTTATAAAGCAAAATGACAATATTCCTTTTATTAACACTGGAACAGAAGCCAAATATTTAAATGATATTGCCACAAGTTATTTCTACTTTCAATACTCTATCTTTATTTACATAATCTCACCTGTGTTTAGCAAACTGTAAACAAATATTTCATTCTATGATAAGTAAATTCAAATTTATGACAAGAATATTTATAAATGTGTTTAAGTCCTCTTTATCTTCTATTTTTTTTATTGTAGATACTCTTCAGCAAACACTGATTTCTTACTTTCCTACATAAAATCACAGATTTTTTTTCATTTAAATATAAACACAGTTTCTTATTTTTCATTGATATAAGAAAACAAAATATATTTCCCTAGCATATCAATATCCAAAAGTACAGTTACTACTCCCTTCACCAGAAAAAAATTAATAGGAACCAATTCTAACAGAAAGTAAAGGAATGTTATGGATTTGGATGTTTTTCCTAAAGATAGTTTGCTTACCAAAGTCTGAATAGAGATATTTATCATCTGAAATCCTATGGTACTGAGATCAAATAGGTTTTAATGCTAATAAACTTGCCAAGATTTTTTGGTTTTGTACAAATAGTTAGCTTAAGGTCTTGGGAAATAAAAAAAAAAATCTCTTTTTTGCATCATTTTGTTTTGCTTTTTTTCAACTTTAAAATCTATCTTAACTTTGTGTTTCCACAGCACTGAGACTCCTGGGAATGCTAAGTGGCCCTCCCCCAGTTTTTGGCCTGCTTAAAACCTCCCTGGGCCCCCCAACCACCAATAGCACTGTGGTTAGAGCCGGCACAATTTGGTGGGACCATTAATTCGTTTGAGGCTGTAATTTTTGTTCCAGTAACTAACACTTCATTAAGTTGAAATAGTTTCATTATGAAAGGAAATATTCACAGAGAACTTAACCAATGAATGGAAAATTACTAAGTTTCCAACCAGTTTGATTCATACTAAATGTAAAGTTTATTAATGAAGTAGGTCTATGGCTTGAATTTAAAAAATATATATATTTTAACCATAAGAGACTAAAGACAGGGGTACATGTAAGCTTGCAAGTTTACTAGAGAAGAGCAAAAATGGCATGCAAAAAAGTATTTAATTATGCTTTAAAATGTGTCAGCTTCTATTTCATTGAATGTAAACACATGCATATATATATACACACACAAATATATATATATACACAAATATATATATATATATTCTCTGACCTGAGGTCATAAGTAGGGCCCATTAATACTACTATATGAGTATGTAGTATTAATATTATAAATATTCTTGTCATAAATTTGAATTTATTTATCATAGAATGAAATATTCATATATATATATATATATATATATATATATATATATATATATAAAATTCTGGTCTTTATGCTCTCAATTAAGCACAGAAATGCAGGCTTCCTCCATTTCATTCATTCATTCATTCATTCAATGGCTATTTACTAAACACCCACTTTGTTCAAAACATTGCACTGGAATGCAAAGGTGAACAAAGTCAATCACTCCCTCAAGAATTAACATCACAGACAACAATACAGAAGTTGTATGACCAAGGTCAAGATTATTTTATTACAATCACGTTAAGTGGCATGAAGTTAAAGTCCAGGGTACTAAGAATGCTCCTCTGAAAAAAAAATCATTTAAAATCATATCTGAAAATGAGCATATCGGGCTTAGGTGAAGATAGGAAAAGTAATTAATTTAATAAGAATAGACACCCTAAGGGGGAAAATAGCATGACTCATTTGAGGAGAGAAAAGGAAAACCAAAACAGCTACTAAAATTGGAACACAAAGAACTAAGTGGAAAATAGTGCTACTGAGTCTGGAATCAGATGGTTAGGATTCAAATTCTGGGTGACTTTAGTTTCCTCACCTGCAGGATGAGGATAATAACAGTATTGACTCAATAGTTGTTATATGGATTATACTTTATATTAAGAGTTTATACACTTACAAGCTTACAGTAGTACCAGGCACAGAGGAACTTCTACAGAAATGCTAGCTCTTTTTGTTATTAAAGTTGACATTATTCCAACAAGAGCCTGAAATACGTTATTTACTATATATTTCATTTTCTGAACTATATTCTCAGTTATAGGATGAGAACAAGAATTATTTGTATGTACTCAGTACATATTGAACATTTTAGAGCAAATGGACATCACAGTAGAAGCACCAGCAGACATTTTCAAAATACTCTTTACAAAGATCTCTCAAGTTGCAGTCCCAGGAAATTCAGCTTTTATGGTGATAGTGGTGGTTTTGGGGTTTAGTTTTGCATTAGCTACTCTAAGTCTTTAAGACTGGAAAACATTGTTTTCTGTATTTACCAAGTCTAGAGTTAAGTTTCATTAGTATGACCAAACTCTCATAGTAACAACCCTTTTAAGTATTTTAAAAATGCTGTCATATGGCGCAAAAGTAGGGCCCATTAATACTACTATATGAGTATGTGTCTTTGAACCAAACTAGAAACTTTAAATTGATTTTCATAATTGTTTTCTGTTTCTTCCTTCCTTTCTTCTTATTTAATGTCTCACTATTTTTACCTTTCATTAATATGTAGCGAACACAAACTATATCCTTCTTGTTTTTCCCCCCCAAGTTTTAGCCATTGAAATCTATTTAGATTCTTCTTATATATTGTTGGTCTGTTACTTTTTTCTTTCCTGATTGTCTTTGAAGATTGTAATATTTAGGTCCTCCCGATTTTAGAAGTAATTGCAAGGCCAGTTATTTTCAAATCAATTGTTATCTATACAGGAGATGATTTCAACCTTCTTCTCTGACCTGAGGTCATAAAGTTCTCACATGTAGCCTATAAATGCAGAATGTACTACAGAGACTAGTAAAGGCACTGACAGGGATGTTCTTAGCCCAAGGACTTATCTGACATTCCTAGTGTAACAGAAGTTCAGGCTCCAGATAAATCCCTCTATGCTCTGTTGGAGAGATTCCCAGTTTTACTGATGTGCATTCAGGAAGAGATCAAGGATTTTTTTCTAAATTTATCTGAAAACAAAACTACTCAGGGGAGTGACTATAATCCATTTATAGTCTGGCCCTGTATGAACATCTATCCTGAAATTTGCCTACAATTGTCAAAGACAGAAAGTATTCACTCCAAAAGCCTAAACATACTTGCCTTATTTGGTTTTCAAATTCTGTGTTGGGTCTCCAAAACCCAGTTATCTCAATTTCAAAATACGTGATGCTTTTTACATTGTGTAGGTACCATCATGAACTACCTCATTCTTCATTGTTTTCAATTCTACATTTTCCCCCTCTTTATAAAATTAATAATCAGGTCATTGTAAAAAATTAAGGAAGCAAGTAACACATTATCTACCCACTTCTCCAAGAAGTTTTCTTGTGATCCTTTCAGCACCTTTCCGCTCTAAATTTCTAAAACTAAGATAACTTTTTCCTCTTCCAGAAAAAAAAATAGTAGCTTTCTTTTGAAATTGAAATCTACAAAGTCTATACCACTGGTTCTCCCCCTAATACTTATAGCATTTTAAAACATAAAGAGGAGCATATATTTTATAGACATCACCATTTCCAACACAACATATTTTTCCAGTTTACAAAAGTACAATGAGAAAGTTGCACATTAAAGCTGATAACCATCTTTAGACATTAGGAGAGAAAGATGCCTTAAGCTGAACAGAGATGCAAACTGGTATTCTTCCTGAATTTTTGTATTTAGAGGAGGAAAATAAAAATAAGGCACTAAGTTCTTCTTGATATTTTTACTTTGTCATGAAAATCTGTCATCCTGGTAAATTATATCTCATAATTCCGGGGGGGGGTGTTAAAGTTAAATTATACATCAAGTAATTGTGGTTGAATGTGAATCTACCCATCTAGGGCTTTTTTCAAACACATGTGATTATTTACAGTGCATTAACCACGACTATTCAATGAAGAAATAGCATTTGTATGTGTGCTAACATTCAGACAAAGGCTAATGCTGTTGTCTGGTTTCTAAAAGGCAGAAGAGTTTTTACCACAAGGGGCCATATCTATAAAAAGCACACTTAAATGAACACAATGAAAAAAAAAATTACTTTGGAGCCATTTAGTAATTTCTGCATTCCACTGGGGTTTTTTAGTCACAGGAAGAGCATAACTTTGTAAAAACCAAGTCCATGTTCAACAGATTCTCTCTTACTTTTCTGTTCTTAATCCTGGGTTGACCAGAGAAAGAGATAATTATTAAAGATATTGTTTTCATTTTTTCTTCTTTTGATGCCCACAAGTCAAGCAATAGATATATACTGGAATAGAAGTGGGATATTGCCGTATTTCCAAATAGCTATCAAACCTAATAACTTGGGGACATTGATACTTATTGTCCTACAATCTTCAATATATTTAGGACATCACCCAATTTACATATGAGATTTCTCCCTTTGTGCCATGAGAAAGACTAGAAGAAGAATTAATATTATCTATAGATTTGCTAGGAATACTGGCTGTCAAATATGCTATCCAGATTCTAAAACCACAAAGTGCAAATGAGAGGTAGATATGTAGAGATTTGTCATTGGTAAGTAAAAAAGAAAATCTGTTGGAGTAAGTCACACCTTGCTTATCTTCCTTTGGGGTGGACATTTTGACCATTACTGTTTGAATTCTCTATCACACACTGATTCTTTTCCTTCATTTTTCCATTAAGTGAAACAATTACTTTCACCTAATCATCCTGTAGACAAGTGGTCTAGGTGTGTGGTGAAAAAAGTACTCATTAAGATATGGGAGAAAATAGTAAAACTTTTTATATTAAATTTTTATCAACAAAAATAAGAAAAGAGTCAGTAATATTTAGTATATGTATTGACTATGTTATGGGTATATAATGTATAAATAAATATACATTTATGAAGAACATATACGCTACACATTTTTACTATAGAGGTGCAAAAATCAATAAAGTTTGAAAACATTTGTCTCCACCAAGTAATACTACTATGGTAGAAAATGTTCTTGGGGAAGTAAGCAAAAATTATTTCGTTCCCACCACTGCTTTCTGTCTTTAAAAGTAGAGGGAGGCATGTTACTAGCAGACCTCTCATAAAAGAAGACCTCATCCTATACAGGGACTTCTTTCTGAGAGAGTATTTTCAGTCTGAGTCTGCAGTTTGCTGGTTTTGTTTTTGCAAGGGCTATTATGCTAGCCAGTCTTCCAGGAGGTCCCACACCCCAGGATGTGGGTGTTTATGTAGTTCCTTCCACACTGACACAACGGACCTGTGTAACCCATAGAGTATTGGATACATTGCAGGATGCAACTTTTATTTTGTATTATTTTTATTTTTTAATTTATTTTTATTGATTTTTTTACAGAGAAGAAGGGAGAGGGATAGAGAGTTAGAAACATCAAAGAGAGAAACATCGATCAGCTGCATCCCGCACACTCCCCACCGTGTATGTGCCCGCAACCAAGGTACATGCCCTTGACCAGAATCGAACCTGGGACCCTTGGGTCTGCAGGCTAACACTCTATCCACTGGGCCAAACTGGTTAGGGCAGAATGCAACTTTATAAAAGACAATGTGACTTCCACTTGGCTCTCTTGGATCATCTACTCTGAGAAAGCCAGTTTCCACATCAGGAATATACTCAAGAAGCCCTAAGACAAGGAATTAAACTTTTGAAAACATTCAACAAGAAATAGAGGCCTCCTGGCAATGCCCAACAAGAAACTGAGCGCTCCTACCAACAGCAAGCAATTGACACCTCCAGCCAATAGCTGCATGAGTGAGGCATCTTAGAAACAAATCTACCAGCCTCAGAAGGGCCTTCAGGCCCTCAGATGACTGTGGACCAGCCAGCACCATGAATACAACCTCAGGGGAAGAAAAAAAAAACTGAGCCAGAAAACTTAGCTCAGCTACTCCCAAATTACTTACCAACAGAAACTCTTAGTTACTAAAGGTTTATTGTTCATCTTCAGGTCGGGGGTAATTTGTTACTTGGCAATATATAATTAATACATCTTTCTTTAATCACTACCATTCTCAGACAGAATCTAAATATATACATCAAAACACTGGAAAACCCATATGAAAATAATGATAAAAAATACATCATCTCCTCTACAATTGACATTGTAATGTCCATAAAAATCAGAGAAGGAACACTTGAGGAATGTTCCATATCTTAGAAGAAATCAAATTTTCAAAATGAAGTATTTGTTCACTTTTCCAATTTTTTCAAAATATTCTAGCCAATTAAATTCTCCCTAAATCCAAGGTAGCACAGAAGCATAACACCTTGGTCTATTTGTCAGTGAGAAAATTAGAATTCGGTCCCCATTTCTCTGAGTTCTACATACATTTTTTTTTCTTTCATTTTACTTTTTTACTGAACTTTGAAGAAAAACCTAACACTAAATTATATTTTGTTTAATCTATATTAATTTCATGTAATCTAAAACTATCTTCCTTCAAGTTTTTCCAAGCATGTTTTTAATCCTCTCTCAGTAAAACAAAAGATTCTTAAAGAAAGAATTATGGGTCTGTCCTTTTGTTGTTCCTCAAACTGATTCGAAATATGTTCTGCATACAAGAAGGAACTGATAAAAAATGTGGTTAACTAATGGAAAAAATAAATAAACAGTAGACTTAGGTAAGGAATTATACTAATATCTAATATAGTCAAATAAGGTAAATTAGCATACATGAAATTGTTCTGTGGGTCAAATAATGAAAACACTAGCATAATAATACATCATAAACCTCCTGGTCATGACCATGTTGGCATCATACTGCAATATCAGTATCAATCTCCACCATATTTAACTCTTATAATGAAAGCTTATGGCTATAATGATAGCCATTTGCCCTTCAAATATGAAATTCAAATATACATTCGATTTTATTTAGTACCATTAAAAATATTAGACATCTAGGATCAGCAGGATTGCGATGTCTTACTTACTGTTGATGCTCAGAGTTTCTGTAGGAGGCCCACAGTGTCCACATGTACCCACAACTTCAGCTGCCCATTGACTCGCATTGATTTGATCAGAAGTTTCCCAGTGGGTCCCCTCCAGCAGCTTACCTGAGACCTATAATGTGGTGAAAAAAAGATTGATTGGGCCAACCCATTCTTGTTTTATAATTTTGCATTTGTTAATCACATGGGTCATGTACAATAAACAGTTGTGATTGGGCCAAATGCAAACTCATGAGACAAATATTATAGAAAGCTGATGAAGAGAGGGAACAATACAGCAGACTCAAGGATAAAAGGGAAGAGATGAGAGAGTCCTTGAGATTCTTGAGAAGGAAGATCCATCTTAGCTCTTAATTATTTCTATATTTTACCACCTTATTCCTCTGCCTCTTTACAATAACTCTTACTCCCTTTTAACCTGAGCAACTCTGAGTGGGTATGTATTCCTTGCCTCAACAGAAAGCTTTGCCTGCAAAATTCCTTTAGGCCTAATATAGAAATGAATGAGAATATTACAACAATAAAGTAAAATAAATGAAGACGAAAGCAGAACTACTATAAAAAAAAAGAGATAAACTTTAACATATTCCTATTGTCTAAAGAAATTAACTAGGTAAATAAAATTCCATGTAGCCATGATGGCCCTCTAAACATAATGGGTTTGTGTTTTTCTCCTACACAGGAATATCATAGAATATATGAAGAATTTTTATTTCATCCAGGCTTAAAATCTTTTAAGGCCAGCCATTTAAAGTAAAGGTAAATCCTATAAAATACTATAGCATAGATGAAACTTGAAGACATTATGATAAGTGAAATAAATCAGTCACACAGGGATAAATAAATACTGCATGATTTCAGTCATATCAGGTATTTAAAGTAGTCAAATTGGTTAACCAGAAAGGAGATTACCAGGGGCTGAAGGGAAAATAGAAATAAAGTCAGTCATACAAGATGAAAACCTTCTAGAGATTTGCTATAAAACATTGCTTATAGTTAGCAATACTGTAATGCATCTTAAATAAACTACTAAATTATGCTCAAGAAATAGTTACCTTAAAATGTAGTTCAGGTAAAAGATATTTAAAAAATTAACAAATATTTCATCAAATTAGCAAAAATTAACCTCGGGTAAAATTCATTGTATTTACAAAATTTTCCCTAACCATTTGAAGTTCACATCTCAGACGGTAATGAACCTAGACCACCAACTTACAACAGGCACAAAAATAAACTCAAAATGGATAAAAGACTTAATGCAAGTTGTGAAAGCATAAAAGTCCTAGAAGAAATCAAAGGCAGTAAAATCTCAGACATATCCCATAGCACTATGCTTGCTGATACATCTCCTAGGGCAAGGGAAACAAAGGAAAAATATAAACAAATGGAATTACATCAAAACAAAAAGCTTCTGCACAGCAAAATAAACCATCAACAAAAGGAAAAAGGATCCCACTATATGGGAGAATACATTTGCCAATGATACATGCAATAAGAGATTAATTTCCAAATATGTAAAGAACTCATAACTTAACAAAAGAAACAGTTTAAATTAAAATTGGGCATAGGACCTAAATAGACACTTCTCCAAAGAGGACATACAAATGGCCAGGAGACATATGAAAAAAAAAATGCTCAAAATCACTCATCACCAGAGAGATACAAATTAAAATGACAATGAGGTATCAACTCACTCCTGCCAGAATGGCTATCATCAACAAATCAACAAATGACAAGTGCTGACCAGGATGTGGAGAAAAGGGAACCCTCGTGCACTGTTGGTGGGAATGCAGACTGGTACAGCCACTGTGGAAAACAATATGGAGTTTCTTCAGAAAATTAAATATGTAACTGCCGTTTGACCCAGTAATCCTAATTATAGGAACATAGCCTAAGAATCCTGAAACACCAATCAGAAAGAATGCATGCCACCCCTATGTTCATAACAGCACAATTTATAATAGCTAAGATCTGGAAACAACCCAGATGCCCATTAGTAGATGAGTGGATAAAAGGTTGTGGTACATTTCACCATGGAATACTATGCAGCTATATAAAAGAAGGATCTCTTACCATTTGATAGAGCATGGAAGGATCTGGAGAGTATTATGCTAAGGGAAATACACCAGTCAGAGAAAGACATGCAACACATAATTTCATTCATATGTAGAACCTAATAAACAAAATAAATTGATGAACAAAATAGATCCAGGGACTTTGAAGCATAGAGTAGACTGATGAATTTCAGAGGGAAGGGGGAGATTAACCAAAGAATGTATTCTATATAATAAAAGGCTAATAGGCAAATTGACCCAACAGTGGAACAACCAGTCACTATGACGTGCCCTGACCACGAGGGGAATGGTGCTCAATGCATGAGCTACCCCTGGTGGTCAGTGTGCTCCCATAGGGGGTGCACCACTTAGTCAGAAGCTCTGAGCTGGACTCACGGTTGGCGAGCACAATGGCAGAGTGGGAGCCTCCCTGGTCTTTGCAACAATGCTAAAGATGTTTGACTGATGGCTTAGCTCTGCTTCCTGCAAGGAGTGGGCCTAAGCCATCAGATGGACATCCCCCAAGGGTTCTTGGACTGTGGGAGGGCACAGGCCAAGCTGAGGGATGCCCCCACCCCGCAAGTGCACTAATTTCATGCACTGGGCCTCTAGTATGCATATATTGTCTAACCTAGTGATTGGAAAGCTTATTAATCAACAGAGCCAAATATCAACAGTACAACAATTGAAGTTTCTTTTGAGAGCCAAATTTTTTAAACTTAAACTTCTTCTAATGCCACTTCTTCAAAATAGACTAGCCCAGGCCGTGGTATTTTGTGGAAGAGCCACATTCAAGGGGCCAAAGAGCCGCAAGTGGCTCGCAAACCACAATTTGCTGACCACGGGTCTAACCCATGGACAGACAATAATGCAGTGCAGTGAAGGCCTGGGGAGGGGTGGGAGCAAGGTAGAAAGGGTGAGTAGGGGAGAAAAAGGTGACATCTGTAATACTTTCAATAATAAAGATAAATCTTTTAAAAATCCCCTGATGAACTTGACCTCTGAGTAGTTCAGCAACTTTTATTGCAATTTCACTTAGACAAACTGAAGAAAAAGCCAGGAAGAATAGTACTGACACAAGGAAACTTTCCAGCACTTGAAAAGTTTTATGCTCAAAAGGGCCGATGACACAGCAGGAATTAAGCCTGTATCCCTGAAGCTAGGTCTGGTTAATATTTCATGGAGCCACCTCTCTTCAGAACTAACCAAATTAATTCAGTGGCTACACGGAGATCTGAGAGCACACAGCTTCCTCATGCACACAGTTTACAGAGGCCCCACTTCCTGTGAAAGCTGCTGGAGCTCTGTCAACACAAAGGAGTCGCCCCGTGGAAGATCCTGCAATGCCACGCTGGTAGCAAACGAAAGTGGGGAGCATACTTTGTAGAACAGCTCAGGGAAACGAATACAACTAACACACATCCCCAGAATCCCTTCAATCATTGCATTTATTTATTTACTTATTTATTTCCAGCAGATCCTCTTTCCCAAGGAAGTTGTATTTGGCAGTCTGACATATAAATTAGGAAAAAGTGACCCAGCTAGTATGACTCAGTGATTGAGCATCAACCTATGAACCAGGAGGTCATGGTTTAATTCCCATTCAGGGCATATGTCCAGTTTGTGGGCTTGATTCCCAGTTGAGGATGTGCAGTGAGCAACCAATCAATGATTCTCTCTCATCATTGATGTTTCTATCTCTCTCTCTCCCTTCCTCCCTCCCTCTCCCTTTCTCTCTGAAATCAATAAAAACATATAATTTTAAAAATGGACCTAAACCAGAACTTTACCTCTGATCACTCATCACTAGGTTATTCATTCCTAATAAAAATAGCTCTTGATTTAAAATGGGCATCCCTATAATAAATGATGTAATTAAGTACAGATAGATGTAAATAAATTACTAAGTAAATTCACGTATCATTTACCTTCTGGAGTTCCTTTGAGTTAATTTTTTTCCTTCCAAAGGAAGAACCCAATTTATATGTAGAATTTGGCTAAGTTCCGTATTCATTGCTCTTAAAGCAGTGTTACTTAACCAACGGTCCCTAGATAGATCACCTGCAGAATCATGACAGCGCTGTGTAAAAATCAGTTTCCTAGATTCAACCCCAGTCAATGATTCATAATCTCCTAGGACAAAGTCTAATAATAGATATACTTAATAAAATGCCTAAGTGATCTTCATTCATTCATTCATTTATTCATTCAAATATTGTACTAGGTCTGGCATTTGTGCAATGAACAAGACAAATACTTCATGTTTTCAATTCAGGAAACAAAAGAACAGTCATTCTTTTTTTCTTTTTAATATATCTTATTGAATTTTTACATAGAAGAAAAGAGAGGGATAGAAAGTTAGAAACATCAATGAGAGAGAATCATCAATCAGCTGCCTTTTGCACACCCCCTACTGGGGCTGTACCTGCAACCAAGGTACATGCCCTTGACCGGAATTGAACCTGGGACCTTTCAGTCCGCAGGCCGACACTCCATCCACTGAGCCAAACTGGTTTTGGCAGAACAGCCATTCATATTAAGGTGATCAGGAATGCCTCTCTTGGGAGATAACTTGGACCTGGGACTCTTGGCCCAGATTTAGAGGAAACCAAGGTTAGTAGTAGAAGCATCTAGCCAATTCTAAGTTGCAGGTGTTGCCTTTGTGGAGCCCTGGAAGCTAGGGTACTGTGTTCAGTGATACAGGAGTTAGTTTTAAATATTGTAAATGTTAGACCATCACCATCTGGAATTTGGAAGGAGGAAATTGCAGAAGCTAGAAGACACGAAAATTGGTGAACCCTTGAACCCATGAGATACCCTTTTAGGATCCTTAAAATTATTTTAGGGTAAAATAGAACTAAAGAACCTATAGAGGAGAGGGGGCAGGGAGAGAAAAGAGAAATATGATTGGTAAGTTTTATATGACACTATTCTTTCTACTCTTTCCATATTGCCTCTCTACCCCTCCTTTTTATACTGCATATACTCAGAAACATGCATTTAAGTTGTGTGTGTATTTTTTTTTTTTTAGTTTAAGTTATTTATAGGAACTTTGAAAATAGCTTAAGAACCCTGTAATTTGAGGGTAAGAGTGGATACTCTACGTACCTGGGTATTAAGTTTGTAAACTATATAGAAACATTTTAGTCATGGAATTTGAGCCTTTTCTTGTTAACAGGAGGAGGAAAACCATATGAAAGATTTGTCAATGAGGTTTTATCTGCTGCTGACTAAACATGGTACTCATGACAAACACATTAGGAATTTTCAATACCTCGTTCAGATACCATTTACAGTTATATAAAATCCTAGGACAACTTAGAAAAGGTAATCAAAATGCCTACCCTAGCTTCCCAAAATCACTTTACACTCCAAACATGAAGGCTTATTCAATTTTTTAAATATAGCAATAAGTGCATTTTTCCCTTTAATTGGATTTTTTTTTTATAAGAGTATCCAATGTATTCTTGTACTCAGAATTGGAACATAGGAAAACTATGCGAGTCACAGTGCCTATCCCCAAAAGCTAGAAATTTCATAAAATAGAAGAACGTGAATTCATTGATAGAGTGAATAACAGAAGCAAAGTTATATAATCAGTTATATCTTCTTGATACTATAATGGGAGTGAGTTTGAGTCAGGATGGATGGCAAGTATAGTTATAGAGGCAAATGGAATTTGTCAAACACACACACACACACACACACAAAAGCGAAAAAAATGAAGTAATATTTTCAATGATAATGAAGCAGGATCAAGAGGCTAAGAATGTCATTCTAAGTGGAAAAGATGCCTGCAAAAGAAGCGTTGCATTTTCATGAAATGCATGAGAAAGAAACAGACAGAAATTCTGAGTATCTGGCTCAAGAGCATTTGAAATGAGATACGAAAGAAAAATTAGAGGATTTAAGTGTGCAGAGAATATGATTATGTACTAATCTTATATGTGATTGTGAAGAGATGTGCAAAATAATAATAAAAAAAGGCATATGCTGGAGGGTAGAGAGGGCTAAGGGTAGGTCAAGGGGGGAAGGGGAAAGGAGACATATGTACTACTATTTATAATACTTCAAACAATAAAAAAATAATAAAATATGTGAGAAAAATTCTTTCTCTCATTCTAACACACAAATAAAACTATGTTGTGATATTCTATTGAATAAAAGATAATTCTATTTGTCAACTTGGAAAGAAATTATAGAAGAACTGAAGAACTGATATCCTTTTTTTCCTTAAGCTATATATATATATATTTTTTTTAATTTATTTTTTTTTACTTCAGAGAGGAAGGGAGAGGGGGAGAGATATAGTAACATCAATGAAAGAGAATCTTAGATTAGGCAATCCTGGCCAGGAATCAAACCATGACCTTCTGGTTCATAGGTGGACACTCTACCACTGAGCCAACTGGGCAGGCAGAACTGATGTTCTTCAATAAAATGTAAAGAAAAAATAGTTTGAATGCATGTTGGGCTTAAAAAATAATGCAAAAGGGACAAAAGTAGTAAAGATGTGCATTTTAATGAATGAGCCAGGAGCTAACTATAATAAATTTTGCCATTTTAAAACACATGACTGAGAGAGGTGAATAACTAAAAACTGAAACTGAGAAGCAGATATTTTTTAAATGACTTAACTTGAAAAAAAATTTTTTTATAAGATTTTGTCCTGAACTATGACAAAAAGGCTACCCAACATAACTATTTAATCTCTATTTAGAATTGCAAGTGAATATTTACCTTTCTTTCACAGACTTAAAGATCCTGATATTTTCCATATATAATGATGTATTTTAAAATACTTAGAAAATTTAAATTCTTGACTAAATTGCTACTGAATTTGTAAGAGTTAACACAGTTTAATGAGCAGAATTCAATCAAATACACAGAAGTTTGATTTTATTTTTACTGAACTTCAGATTTGGGACAAAGAATAACTGTTTCCAGGAACTCTTTTTTTTTTTTTTTTTTTTTTTTTTTTTTTTTTTTTTTGTAATGTTCTAGGGTCATTTAGTGCAGAGAAAGAATAAGGATGTCATAATTAAATAGATTAAAAACACTCTTATGGGGGCAGTTTAAGCAGGACAGATAGCAGCATAGTTGTGCTATCCACATGAGAAATAAGAAGCACCTGTTGCCTTCTTTGTGGCTCTAACTGCAATTTCAGATTAATAATCTGGAACAAGTATCTATGTGGAGGGACACTGCTTCACCTACAGCACGAAAGCCTCAATTAAAATGTCCCTCACTGGTGTGTGCTCTTATTGTTACACCATTAAGAGTAAGGACTAAAGCAATCGAATATAAGCTACTCGTTTAAAGTTTTAAGAGGACAAAAATTGTTCTGTTTTGTTTTTTTGTTAACCACTCAGTATATAAAAGAACAACTGGCATACAGTTGGTGCTCAATAAATATTTAAATACATAATGTATGGAAACAGAAAAGGATTTCCATCCAGGTTTCATTTCAACCTACAATATTAAGTCTAACAGTGTCACTATGTGTTCTCAGTGAATTTATTTACATTTCCTAATTGTTGTATTCATATTTTCAGTCTGAGTCATCTCCAAGAAAGTTTCCTGTTTCTTAACTCCTTCCTTTCATTTATTCTAAATGAATAACTTTCATGCAAAAAAAAAAAATAAATAAAAAAATAAAAATGGGGAGGAGTACCTTTTGTGCAAGAATCTCAACAGTGAAAAGCAAGGATTATCAGCAATCATTTTCCCCATTCTTTAAAATCCCTGGAGTTCCCTTCAATTTCTTTACTAACTTCTTGGATAGTACCATTCAACTGAGGTCACTAAGGATATACTAATTCCCATTTCCTCTCATCAATCGAAGCCAATTCCTCACCAAATGATCCTAGTATACTCCTTCCCAGGCCAATTGAGTCAGAATCTCTAGAGAAGACCCAAGCATTTCATTTTTTCATGTTCCCCTCCTTCGACCCCATGATAACGTTGTGCATCCAAGGCTGAGAAATGTTGCTTCAGTTGACTAGTGTTTCTCAAACTGGAGCATTCATATGTTCACCAGGAATCTTGTTAAACTGCAAAGCTGACCCACTAGCTCTGAGTTAGGGGTCTAAGATTTCAAACAAGCTGTAGACCAGGGGTGGGGAACCTTTTTTCTGCCAAGGGCCATTTACAATATCATTTGAGGATCATACAAAATTATCAACATAAAAATTAGCCTGCTATAATTAGTCAAACATTTAATTAACTCACCCCTAATGCCTTGGCAGAGACAGACCAATTTATTTCGAGGGCATTATATGGCCCACAGGCCAGGTGTTCCCGACCCTTGCTATAGACCATACCTACAAACTACCCTTTAATCTTCTTCTTGGTGAGAAGAGATCCCTTTTTCCTCCCCATTAGTATGGTCCACAGAGGACCACATTTTTTTTTAATCTTATACTCCTCCCAAGCCCTATTTGCTGGTTTTATCTTCATATACTTTGAAGATACTTTTTCTCTTGGAGTTTGGCTCTTGAAAAAAAAAATTACTCACACTTGCCTCAGGGAAGGAAAAGGATAATATTTAAACTCACTTAGAAAATGAAAGAAAATATTTTATCTATAGCAAATGCATAGAATTAAATCATAATGGTGTTGTTTCCATGTTAAGGTAGTCTCAAAGCACCTAGCGAGACATAGTTGTTGATTTGAAAAGTTCCATCCTACATCCTATAAGACATAGTCAAGGAATTAAGGAAAAAGATCATAGGCATAAACGACAGTGTGGTTACTATCAGAGGGAAAGGGTGGTAGGGACAGGTAGAAGTGGGTAAAAGGGGGATAAAGAGTAATGAAAGGGGACTTGACTTTGGGTGGTGAACACACAACACAATACACAGATGATGTGTCATAAAATTGTACACTTGAAAGCTGTATAACTTTATTAACCAATGTCACCCCAATAAATTTAATAAAAATTTTAAATGTATATAGTCATGGAAAAAACTGTCACTGGAAAGAGAGCTTAAAAGTATAAATATTTTTTTAAAATATATATATATATATGCTATTTTGGTAAAACATTCTTTGATCTCTCTATCACTCACCTACCACAATCATTTTTAAAGTACTCTTAAGATACTACTTCTAACTCTGGGTAAAAAAAATATATATATATATATAAAGGAGTTTTTAGAAGCAGGCAAAACCAAAACCCCACCTAGAACAATTGATTCAGACTCTTGAGATGGAGTCTGGACATTTGTGGTAATCTCCACTCATGCACACAGAAGGGGTTATGAATCACTGATGGAGGTGGAAGGCTTTGCCAAGCACTTTGGGTCCCCTGATAATAATAATTGATAATAAAAACTGAAGAATAAACAAAGCTCAATAGATTTTTGAAAGTATATTTGATTAAACTCGACAATCTAAAATTTAAAAAAAAATCCTAGTGAAAAAAGAATAAAAGAGAACATTTCCTAACCTAATTAAGTATTCTACCAAAAACCTACAGCAAACATCAATCAAATGATGAAACTTTAGAAGTATTCCCTTTAAAGTAAAGTACAGTTTTTAAATGACCCTAATGCTGCTATTATTTAACATTTGCCCCATCAAAAGGGCAAAGCAAGAAAAGAGGTATAATGATTAGAATATATTTAAAAAAAAAACTCATTATGTGCAGACAATATAATTATTCTCATGGGAAACTTTAGAGAGAACATTTTAGATCTAATAAGAGCTTTTGAACAGTTCTGAATATAAGGCCAAATTTTTTAAAAGTCAACAGCATTCCTATTCAGCAAGTAACATTGACTACAAAATGTTGCAAATATTTGGAAAATTACCTTTAATAAAAACATTGATAAGTTGTAGTGCTATATAGTTCAGCGCTATAGGAAATAAAACATTGTGGTATGTGTCAACATGGACAAATCACAAAAGTAAAAATTTTGGAAAGCTTCATAATAAAGCATTCCAAATGATTAATAAGCAAATAAATGAATAGTCTACATACACATACATATTATTAACACCCATATAATGGAAGTATGTAAAGGTGAATGAGAACTATATTGAATTGAAACAGCTTCAAGGTATCTGTTGCCTCAGGAAAGAGAAGGCAATGGAATAGGAAAGAATAACGGGAATTTTAACTAGTGTTTATAATATTTCATTTCATTTCATCAAAAAAAAAAAAGCAAACAGGAAATCAAAATACTGCCTGCAACATGTATACCTGTAATGGCATTCCTTGTGTTTTCTATACACAGGAGATCTATTATAATGAAAATTATTTTTTAAAAAGTGGTGAGGAATGTATGAGGAAAACCCTGGTCATAGAAAATCACACAGTGTGAGGAAGACAGTGTTTTCAGCAGGCTTATCAACAGCAGAAATTTATTTCTCAAAGTTTTGGAGGCTGGGAAGTCCAAGCTCAAAGCACTAACACTTTGGATGTTTCATGAGGACTTTATAACTTAACATGGTGGCAGGGAGGAGGGGTCTCTAGGGCCTTTTCAGGGCTCCACCCTCATGACCTAATCACCCTCCAAAGGCCCTGCCTCCTACTACCATCACCCAGGGGTTAGGATTTCAACATAGGAATTGGAAGGGGGGAAGAGGGAAAAGGGTGGTACCATAGCGTCAAAGGTGGGGGGGGGGGGGAAAGGGACATCTGATTGGGCGGTTAAAAGCTCAATGCTTCACTAACATATATATAAGTAGAATGGATACAACTTTAGAAACTAGTATCAAATGTATACAAGTTTGAATTTCTCTCTGATCACCAATTAGCTGTGTGGACATAGCCAATCTTAACCACGCTAAGCCTCCATTATTTTCATCTGTACATGTGAGTAATAATAGTTCCTACTCAGGGGATTCTTTAGAAGATCAAATGAGATGTGAAGAATTTTACAAATGCCGATGACCTAGTCATTTGCATTACCTCTCTCAGGCCTGAAATTGATTTAGTGGAATAACGTTCCAAGAACAATAAATTCAATTCAATTGGGATCCATGTGTGCTTCCAAAGAATTTACAGTATCATTAGCAAAGCAGAGTGTGGGAGTCAGACAAGTGGGGCTTCATGTCCAGGCTCCTCCACCTAAATTACTTAAATCTCTCTATTTTCTTTCCAAGACCAAAACAATGGCGATAATAAAATACTCTTTCACAAATATGCCCTAAATTCTGAATGAGATCAAGTGTACAAGAATGACGATATCTACAGTACACCAAATGAGAATTGCTCAATAAATGTTCCTAGGTGTTTGGAAAAACGAGACTAGAAAAATGCGAAAATAAGACACAGGAGGGGTAATCAAATGCCAAAGTGGGTGTTACAGACAGATGCGTGTTCCAGGAAGCAGCAGGGCATGGTGTGTACGCATGCAGGATCTACCTTTTCTTTCGGTTGGGTTATTCCAAAGGTGTGATGCTTCTCATGTCTAGGCAAAGGCGAGGAAGCAACAAAATAAAAGTCTTCCCTTTCTCTCTCTCCAAGCTCTTGCATTTTTGGCTCATTACCTGGGAGGATCTTCATTAATCTTCTGAAACAGGATCCCTGGAGGCTTCCTGCTCATATCTTATCTAGTTCAACAAACTAGTTGTGTTATCTTTTCCTGTTTTAATGTGGAGGTTCCCAAGCATATTTGCCTAAATTTTCATGCCTCGTTTTGCAAGGCCAAAAAAAAAAAAAAATTGCTGTTACATAAGGCACGGCTGCAGACTGTGCCCGCACACGGTGAGTCTGCAGGCCTCTGAGAGAGCAGAGATAACCTTGGCAAGAGAGGTTTATCTGGCTTGTTTTTACAAATCAAAAACAAGCTGCTGAATAAGGGTTTATCTCCAACAGGAGAGCTACTTGAACAACTCAGATAACTTCCTATTTGCCAACCAACTTTCTATTATCAGGGAACACTAGACCAAGAGCCTGCCTGTGTAAAATATGTGGAAATGTTCAGCAGGCATTTATACTCCAGCTGGAAAGATGATGTTGTTTAAAGAACAGACAAGTGTTGAAATGCTATTAAACAGTGCACAAAGAACCCGCCAGTCAAAAGAGCCAGAGCAAGCTGTCGCAGATAGGCTCGGATATCAGCAGCACTGTGACTTTTTGTCCGCCTTTATCGCAACTGGGTGTATAAAGAGCCATTTACCTGACTAGAGCTGGGGCTGGGGCCCTTGTCTTGTCCCTGTTTCCTTTGAAAAGGTGTATTTCCGAGTCCCGTGCCTGATGGATGGTCTATACCAGTGATCGGCAAACTCATTAGTCAACAGAGCCAAATATCAACAGGACAACGATTGCAATTTCTTTTGAGAGCCACATTTTTTAAACTTAAACTTCTTCTAACGCCACTTCTTCAAAATAGACTCGCCCAGGCCATGGAAGAGCCACACTCAAGGGGCCAAAGAGCTGCATGTGGCTTGCGAGCCGCAGTTTGCAGACCAAGAAACTCGGAAGTTACATTTAGGATGCCTCAAGATAAAAAACTTCCTGTTATAATTGAAAGGGTGGAGAGGGACAGGAGCTTCGAAGGCTTCAAAGAAAACAACAGATTTTCAGAAATGCAATTGATGCACAAAGTACAAGTGATTTATTCCACCCAAGAGAAAGGTTTCCTGGGCAGATTCGGTTCCTAGGCCACACCTTGGCAAGGGAGATCCTATATTGGAAGGGAAATATCACAAGGAGAGGGAAGAATGGCTATTACAAGGAGAGAGAGAGAAATGGGGAGTAAAACAGGCTGACCTCGGACAGTGGGAGGAAGCAGATGCAGTGGGGTGAAACTGTGCAGGAGGTTGACTACAGCTGCCTTAGACCTGGCAGCTACGGAACAGCAGGCCTAATCTAACTTTTAATGGAGCATCCTAACAGCCACAGGAACAAGAAGTTGGAGGAAATGCTGGAGAGTAAAAATAAACAAGAATTAGTCTTTTGTGTGTGCAAACTGCAAATAGGCCAGCCATGCTTCTGGTGGGTTTTCATTATGCAAAGGAAATCCGTTCCATATGAAACAGGACACTTTTTTGAAATCAGCTGGCAGCAAATCTGGATAATAAAGATGAAGAGCCTCCAGATTTGAATGCATTTGTGAAGGAAGATTGACAAAATGGAGAAAGGTGTAAAGAACTGAGGTAGAAAATAGCTGAAGCATTCACCAACAGAAAGTTTGAGAGAAAAATGAAACTTTCAGAGACATCTAAATCTATCCTTAGGAACTTGAGACTGTGAAAATATCTATGGAAAAAATTTCATCTGTGAAGAAGTAATTCTAGTTTCTGATGTAGAGTATAAATTCTTAGCTTGAATTCATTTTGGAATTCAGGGTTAGGTCAAAATCAGAGTATAGCATTCTCCCTGATCTGAGGGGGGTGCATTCTAAGACCCCCTGTAGATGCCTGAAGTCATAAATAGTACGAAACCCTATATACACCTTGTTTCTTCCTACACATCTCTACCTATGATAAAGCTTAATTTATAAAGCAGGGACAGTGGGAGACCCATAATGACTAATAATAAAATAAAACCATTATTGCAATATGCTATAATAAAAGTTATGGTAAGCCCTAACTGGTTTGGCTCAATAGACAGAGCCTTGGCCTATGGACTGAAAGGTCTCAGGTTCGATTCCGGTCAAAGGCATGTACCTTGGCTGTGGACACATCCCCAGTAGGAGGTGTGCAGGAGCTCCCAAAACCAAGAGAAAATAAATTTATGTTGTTTGAGTCACCAATTTGTGGAATTTTTTGTTATGAAAGCTAGAGCAGACTAAGGTGTGTCAACATCCCACACTGCAGAACCATTTGGCCAGGGAATTTAGAAATTATGAGTACACAGAGTGTGCTCTGAAGGGCAGGCACAAGCTCTGCATGGCCATGAATTCTGGACTCTCGGGAATCCTTACCCTGTAGACAGTAGTATGAATAAAGATGTGCAGAGGGTCCACTCAAAAAATATATAACTAATGTTCAGTCCTTCTATCCAAAGACTCAAATTTGATAAGCCTTTGGTGTCTGGGGGAGTTAGATTTTTTGTTCAGAATCTCTGGTGATTCTGATGAGCATGCCCCATTGGAAAACACTGTTCTAAAGAGAAAGTACTGTGTCCTAGTTAAGTGCATGGCTAAATGTGGTTAAATGCATTGTAATCCAACACGTATAGCTTTGAATGCTTCCCCTATCACATGATAGCCATTGGACTCTACACAGATTACTTATATATGCCTAATTTCATCCTTGACAAAGTAAATACCTGTTTCATATGGTTGTTATGGGAATAAAAGGAATGGCTATGTATAAAACACGTATACATGTGTCTGGCTCATAGTAAAATATTCAAAAAAGCTAGTAAACATTAACTCTTATTTGAAATAACTATGGACTCATTGTGGAGGAAAAAAACACATTCAATGAATAAACTTTGATACCATTGTCGAGGTAAATACGTTTAAGCCCATGTCTAATGTAAGATTTTTGACATAAGAAATTTTAAATAGTCTCTGAGTGCTTCCTATACTCATTACCTTTCTCTTCTATAAACTCTCGTCATGGAAACTGAGTCTGAAATATGAAATGCAACTGGGCTGCCCAAGGGGATAAAGTTGTTGCCTCTACATAGTGTGAAAGTCACTCTATCTGTGCTAAGCAAACTCCCATTAGTAAAAAGTGCAAAGTCCATGTACACCTTGAAGAATATCCCGTTTCTGGGATAGCCAAGTGAGTAATCCTGCGAAAGCATACCTCACGGCTTGTTTCCAGCACGCTAAATTCCTCATGACATCCCTCTGACCCCCATGGAAAAGACAGACTTACTCTTACAGACCAAGCACACGCTCCTTCGGCACGCAAATCTATAAAAGCACGCAGGCTAATGAAATAATATTTCAGAGCTCACATTTCCATGTGGCAGAACAGGAATAGAAAGAAATCCTACTAAAGCTGGTACTGACATCCCCAGATATGCAGCCATTAACACATGCTAAAACAGGCTTTTTAAAGAGTTTATGTATTTTTCTCCGAAGGAACATAAAATTCTGTTCTCCAAAGCAGCCCATAATACTTTGTCCTCCTTAACAGAGGAGTAATGAAAGCAGCAAGAGATGTTCTGGAACATTGCCATTGTCCTGAATGCCATGAGTGGGGGGCCGGGGGAAAAGGTGGTGTAGGATATTTACGTTTCTCTATGGTTCTTTTTAGTTCTTACAAAACCACACAATATTGATTTAGGGTAGGATTAGTCCAAAGTAGTCTATGGATCATTAAAAGGCTCAGTTGAGGGCCTGCTTATCTTGTATTGTTTACAGTTGCCCCAGATATCTTCTGGTGACAGAGATGGGGCTCGGTCAAAAAAGGTGGGTGAGAGCAAACATTATAAATCCACTCTCCAACAGTGTTGGTAAACTTAACTGGAAAAAAATAACACAGATTCTGCTTGGACCATGGGTATATGCTGTGCTTGAAATGACTCCTTTGGGGAGTATTGAAGAATTTGATGTTATCCAACCTTTCAAAACATATTAAAATGAAGTCCAGCGACTATCATAATAATTTATGTCACCCAACGTCCGAAACTATTGATTTAGTCACCAGAGAAGGAAGCTACAAGAATCATCCATAAAGCCGTAGGAGCCTGCTATATATAATATACCACAGTACTAAAAAATGCTGAGTCCAAGAGAAGTTTTTATTCCAATAGTGGCTTATCAAAAAATCATTGAAGCCAGGCTTTTGTGGCTCAGTGGTTGAGCATCAACCTATGAACCAGGAGTCATAGTTTGGTTGCCAGTCAGGGTGCATGCCCAGGTTTCAGGCTCGATGCCCCATGGGGTCCCCACCCTGAGGGGCAGGTGCTGGAGGTGGCCAATCAATGATTCTCTCTCATCATTAATATTTCTGTCCCTTTCTCCCTCTCCCTTGCTTTCTCTGAAATCAATAAAAACATATTTTAAAAAACTTATTGGATATATTTTAAAAATATTTTCTTAGAAGCTTATTTGATGGTGTTTCTAAGCTCATAATTCACTCCTCAGACTACATTGAGAACACAATTATGTGTGAATGAGCTAATGTGAAAAACTCCCAGTAAGTTTACACTAGGCATAAAAATGTCTTAGTTATCACTGTATCCCAACTCCTTAGCACAACAGCTGGTCCAAAATAGGCTCTTAATTAAATATTAAACTAAAATATAATGAATTTCTACTTGATAGTAAAAAGGCAATACATATTAGGTAAGTCAGTGTTCTCACCATTATATTTATCTATTGATTTATTTATAAAATGTTTTTATTGATTTGAGAGAGAGAGAGGAAAAAAAGAGGGAGGGGGAGAAACATTGATCAATTGCCACTCATCCACATACCAACCTGGGACTGAACTTGCAACATGGCTATGTACCATGACCAGGAATCAAATCAGTGAGCTTTCCACGCACCAAGCAATGCACAATCAGCTGAGGAACACTGGCCAGGGCACCATTAGCTTTATTTTAACCAAAACATTTATTTCAGGACATTGTCAACAGAATCTTTAAATGGCAAGTTATAAGGAGTATGGTAAGCTGATTACATTAATTCCCCCACCCAATTCACCCCTTTCTATGCCTCAGTCTTGCAGAAATGTATCATCTCCCCAGCTCTAAAGTATTATAGGACCTGGTCACATGGCATGCTTTGGATAAATTTCATTTATTATTGTATGCCACTGAAAATTTGTGATTATTTGTTATGTAGCATTAGCTGACTAACACAGGTTACTAGTTTAAACCTTCTACATTTTGTTTGTGTGCTAAGTCTTCTGGGAAGGTGAAATTAACCGTTTTGCTCTAAAGCAGGAAAAAACAGAAAGTTTGGCATCTATTCCACCTAAGTCACTCTTAGCTAACATCTTTTTGGTAAAATTCTATATAATATGCATTATTATAGCCTCTTCCATATTTACTATTCAATGCCATATAATTTTTGTTTCAAAATATCTATGCTGCTGCTAAAAATTACATATCAGTATGCTATGAGAGTCAGGTTTCACAATTCTATTTAGAAGTTATACTGATGATCATGAACCTGTGTAAGATTTTATTTTTTTTCCTAATTTCCTGACATGCAAACTCCTTGGCATGTCACAGAGTAGTGCTGAAATGTCTCTTGTTCATTACTTCTGATTATAACAAACTCTGTTATTATCCTTGAAGGTGTAAGTTGGGTTTTATCTGTTTATCCCAATTATTGAGCATATACTTGGTAGAAGTTACTTAATATTTGATAAATGATTGGCTAGATGATTAAATACATATTCATCTCTGAAAGTACTCCTGAAATAGTCCGGTTAACTCTCATTGGAAGGATAAAACTAAAAAGGGCAGAGAATTGAACTAACCCATCTATGGAAGATTAAGCTTTTTGTCCAGGTACTTTGCTCTAGGCCCTAGAGCTTCAACAAGAATCATACTGTCACACCTTGCTTTGTCAATCTGTATTTATTCAGAAGAATGTTCTATTATATGTACTTCTCTTGGTTATTTATTTTTTACTACAAGTCTAAGTTTTTAATCAGGAATCTTAATTATTCCTGCCTCTATAATCAGATCAGAGTGTGAGTCTGAGTTTCCTTATTCATTCATCCAGCTATTAACAAACTGAAACCCATTTGTATGCTCTACATGTTCTCAGGAATGTTCAGTAAATTCAAGTGTGAGACTTTAAACAAATGATTTTAAAACATAATAGTAAAAGCAATACCAGACTACAATGGTGGGGTGGGGGTGGGGAGCGGTCCTACTGTCCTCTAATTTCTCTTAAGAACTCTCTATAGAGGAGATGGCATTTCTGCTGAAACTTAATGAATGAAAAGGAGTTCATTCAGTGCCACAATGGGTATTCATTATGTTGGGTTTGGGATATGGAGATACTGCAGTGAATAAAAAGGTTGCTTCCCCCCATGTGATGCACGAATGATGGAGTGATAGACAACATTGCAATTTTATCAAATATAATTATATTAAGAAATCATCACACCTAATTTTTAAAAAGTGGAGAAAGTGGAGGGATCTTGTCTTATCCATCTTTCTGTCATTAAACTTATATAGTTCTTGGTACATGGTTTTAACAAAAAGTCTTATTAAATGAATAAGTGAAGGTTGCAAAACCTTTATTATAAGATCCAACATTAATTGACTCTAGAGTTGGAATGAGCAGCTAACCCAGCTTTTAAAATATCTCAGCCCTGCCAGTTTGGCTCAGCTGGTTGGTACATCATGCTATTCACCAAAAGGTGGCAGGTGGCAGGTCTGCACACCTGCAGAGGCTACCAACTGATGTCTCTCTCTCTCTCTCTCTCTCTCTCTCTCTCTCTCTCTCTCTCTCTCTCTCTCTCCCCCCCCCCTCTTCCTCTCTCTAAAATAATTTTTTAAAAGTTCTAATAAATAAATAAATAAATAAATGTATTTTTTAAATGTCCTCTCATATTGACCTCAAAGCAAAACAACTATTAGGAGAATTTTAGCAATCATTGAGAATGTAGCCTAAAATACAGAAGAGCGTGTTTGAAATAGCATAATCCAATCAGAAAACAGGAGTTTTTCTAGGTAGTTAGAGATATTAGCACAGATCGGATATACTGGTATTTGTAACTGAAGAGCTGAAAAGCTAAGTAAGCTTTGTAAGTAAGATTGTGATGCCATCCAGATCTTAGCAATCGCGGGGAGCTGCTAACACTCCTAAGGATGGGGACTGGGGAGCTGGAGCCTCCTGCTGGAAGGTGGAAGAATTCGACATACCTGCTGGGAAACAGGACCTCATTGGGAAGTTCTCCACCCAGAGCTGGAGCTGCAGAGGACATGCGGTGCCTCTAGAGACAATACCTGAAACAGAGACAGAGAGGAGGGTAAAAGCCAGGTTCAGTGGTGTGCTGATAATGAGGTTCTCCCTCAGCAAAAAAAAAAAAAAAAAAAAAAAAAAAAATCCCCAATTTGTACTATTTGACCATTTCCAACATGGCTAATTTCAAAGTGCCAAGAACTAACAACACCGTTGAAAAATTAATATTTTAGCCCTAACCAGTTTGGCTTGGTGGACAGAGCGTCAACCTGCGAACTGAAAGGTCCCAGGTTCGATTCCAGTCAAGGGCATATTACCATGTTGCAGGCACATCCCCAGTGGGGGGGGGGGGGGGGGGGTGCAGGAGGTAGCTGATGGATGTTTCTAACTCTGTCCTTCTCCTTTCCTCTCTGTAAAAAAAATCAATAAAATATATTTTTAAAAAATGAATATTTTACAGTCTTCTTGTCAGTTAGTATGAGCTGGCTCCTGCACACTGCTGTGCTTTTCCATTTTCTCACACCAGAGGTGAGGTGGCCTGAGGAATGTGTAAGACATTCCTGGAACCTGGGCACACATTCACAGAGATTACGATGTTGTACTTCAAGGGTTCCCTTCACACTTTATTCCTTGAGAACGTTGCCCTAAAATTATGCACCTTCCTGTTTTGCATGTGCTCAATGTAAAAATATTTCTTTGATTTCTGGCTGCAGGACCCACTGCAAATACACAAATAAAAATCAATTTTAAAATTGGAATACTTTGCTCTAGAATCACCTGGTATTAGCACTTCAGCTCTGCCAAGAAGGAAGGATTCATCAGGGTGCAGAAAGTGCAGAAAGTGGTGATGTTTTTCTGGCCACTGCAACTGCTAAGGTGGAATTCTACTTTTATGCCCTAAGGAAAATGTTCCGATTTTAGAGCTCCAGAGGCTGTTTAGTGCTGTTACATATGGACTGTCGGGATGCCAATGATTTATTCACTGTAGGAAACACTTTTCAAATGGAACTCATCTAATGTTATTCTACACACACACACACACACACACACACACACACACACACACGGTATAAAACTATACTGTCACTGTCACAGCCTGGAAAAAAATACACTAAATAAGCTGAGACATGATTCATCCTATCCTAGCCTTTTCAAGGTAAATGCTTTTTTTGGTATTTTTAAAAATTTTTATTAAGGTATTATATGTGTACATATCGTACCACTGCCCACCCACCCCACTCCCATACATGCCCTCACCTCCCAGTGTTTTGTGTCCATTAGTTATGATTATATGCATGCATACAAGTCCTTTGGTTGATCTCTTATCTCCCCCACCTCTCCCTAACCTTCCTGCTGTAATTTGACAGCCTGGTAAATGCTTATTTTTTATTGCTATTTATGACTATACCAAACATTTCTTCTACATTTTTCTGTAGATTGTCAGGAGTCTATGTCATGGATGTTTGACCTCTTACAAAAATCTCAAAATATGTTTCCTCTTCTTTATTTGCTTATGCTAAAATACAAAGAAATTTTGTCTGAAATTAAAGCAGAAGTGGATTCAGTTTGGACATGGCTTATCTTCAAATAGCTGGGATCTTAAGTACTGCTATTGATTTTGTTTTTAATATGCATCATCTTCCCCAAACATCCCCTGGGAAAGGATTTGAAAGAAGTTGACATTTTCCCACTTACATTAGATTGAGCAGTTAAATGTGTTCTGTTTTAATGTCTTGGAGCTATATTGGCGATTATTTTTATGCTATCCTAAAATGCTCACTCTGAAAACAATTGGCTAGATTTTTATATTATCATAGGCATATTATGTGCACTAAATATTTAATAACATTTCTATCTTAGAGAAATATCAGCAAAAGGAAAAAATAGTTGGACATGCAAAACTTTTCTGAATTCCCAGTTTGGTACGAGTTGATTGCTATGGGACCTGAATGTCCCATACATGACTAACAAATACAATACTCACAACTCCATAACAGATATTGGAGCAGCTAAGCAAAAAGAATTTTCTGGAAATATAGGAGCTGGAAGTAGATAATATATTTAGATTATAATAATTGTTAATCTAACAATTTAAAATAATCAAAAGATATGAAAATATTAATATTTACTTTAGAGATTGAAAAGCCAATCACCTTAGACCAAGTTTTGGAAGAGGACTTAAAGATGCTTTGAAATAAGGTATCCTCACAGTATTAGTACCTGTTTTCTGTTCTAAATAATTCTTCTACCTAATGAACCATTATAATTCTTAAATTGTACATTGAGTGCCCAGAATACTGGTAGACCTTCATTGGGGATGTTGAGATTAAACCAATCATCCATTAAATAAATTATTATTGTTAAATGTATATTATAATGCATTATGGTTTTATGTAACACATGACATTTATAACTATCAAAATATTATATTACCAACCATGGCTTTTTATTTTCATTTAAATTGTGTGTGTGTGTGTGTGTGTGCACATTTTTGTACATGGCAGTGCTAATTTGCTCTTTTTTGCTCTAAAAATTATTTAATTTTGGATATTCTGATGCACATCTTGCTATCAACTTTCTATGATACCCTAAACAATTAACTTAATCTACTTACAGTTTAGTTAACTTATTTACAAAATAAACAAAAATAATATTGATGTAAGTCACACTCAGAAATTATCGAGTAAATTACTTTCCAACAAAAATAAAAGCAAACCAAAATAGTATCTATTCAGTTTTTCTGTGATTTTCAGATCACTTAAAATTCCAGAGCAACTAGGCTGGATCCTTCAGCCCTGGTCGGGGTGCACACTGAAGGCAACCAGTCGATGTGTCTGTGTCTCTCACATCGATGTTTCCCTTTCCCCCTCCCTTCCACTCTCTCTAAACTTCAATGGAAAAATATCATCTGGTGAGGATTAACAAAAAAAAAATCATTCAGTCCCATAAATTATATATCTTATACATTAAAAGCATTAAACCAATCATCAAATAGATAAATTACTATTGATAAAAGTATATTATAGAGAGTATGCATGTTTGTTATGTAACACAATGTTTTATTACTATCAAAAAATTATATTACAGTCCATTACTGCAAATGTGTATGCAGCTGCAATTACTATGAAAGTTAGTCTGAAATTAATTCTAAAACACATGTAGATAATATTTACTGAAATAAAGCAGCTTTTCTGATGTATAATATCTCATAAATTGCCATCACAAATGCAACAAGGTAAAAATTCAAGTAAAATGTTACCTTTCTTTTTGGTCAACACTTGACTATTGTTCTCATTCTACATCATTTTTTTAGGTGAGAAATTTTAATAGGCTTATTCATACATTCTCATTTTCCCCAGCTTTCCTTTATTGATTTTTGTGTACGTTTTTGTTCTTTTTTTAATGAGCTATTCACAATGTCAAACAGCGAGTAACCTTCAGATACTTATGTGAACTCATAAGGTTGGGAACTGTTATCCAAGGACAAGTGGAGCGGTTTCCTGGCAGGGTTCAATCTATTATTTGCTGTTAATGAATAAGTGCCGAAACAAAACCCAGAGAGACTTAAAATATGTATGTCGAAATAAGTTGCCATTAAAAAGTCCAAATCTGTCTTTGTAAAAAGCTAACTTCTAATTTGTATAGAAATCTGCAGAATCCCAGAGGCTATGAGAAAATCCCCACAAAGCTTTCTGAGAAACTGACTTAAGCACAGCAATTATTGCACTGTTTGTGGTTACAGTGCAGTTAGCGTCTTTGATGTGTCCTTAGGTACAGAGAGAGCATCGACATATCCAAGATTTTAATGTTTTTTCTTCCTTTTGCGCCTATCAGCTTAGCATTAATAACTTTATAGTATAGGATCTATAGGCTTTGAATAGTAATGGGGAAATATTAAGCATATTGAACAACCTATACAACATGGAAAATCTTTAATCCGAATGATGCCAGCATAAGCAGCAACAAATGAGAATGGAGGCCGTCTGTGAACAATTCATGCAAACCAGCTGAACATCAGCCTTGGCACAGGTCCACCACGTCAGAGAAATTTCCTAAAATACAAAAAGTTACAATTCTCTAGTCCCCATGTCATTGCCTGCAAGTGCATTCTTGATCTCTGGTTTTAAAGAACTATATATGTATAATATACATGCATACATAGTCTTGGAAGTGTCAAAGAGGCAACAAAACCAGGAAGATGAATAAGGCACAAAGGGGAGAGAAAGTGAGGACTAAGAAGGAAAGCTGGTTTGGAATCTGCTTTTTTCCTGAGGGGATTTATTGATCCAGGGAAATGACAATATTTGTTTTTGTCAGATTCACGAGGAAGGGGAGACAAATCCAAGCCGAATGGATAGCGCTCTTAAAGTGAGGATGAAGTATACATCCTATGGGTTTATACCCAGATTGTAATCTCCTATGCTATCCAGGGAAATTATGTATCTTGAAAATGGATTATGGTTGTACTGGAAGTTGTGACCAGTTTCCTAGCAAAAAAACAAATGCTAATCCCCTCTGGAGAAAAGTATTTCCATATAGACTTCACTTTATTTTTGAAAGATTTTAATCCAATATATTGTGCAGCACATAGTTATAATGATAAGTCACACAAGGAGAGTAGACCTCCTGAGCAAAACCCAGCAAAAATAGCAACAACAACAAATCTGCGGATTGTAGATTTTGGAAACACTCAATGTAGATTGTTCAATAAATCTATGTTCATGTTTAAAGAACTAAGAGACTGACTATAAAACTATAAGCTATAAAATGTTACATAGAAAATTTGAATACAAAACAAATATTCTAGAAAAAAAAATGTTGGAGTAAGTAAGTAACCCAGTGAGCAGATTTTAAGGGGAAACTAAATACGAATAAGGAGAGAATTACTGAATTGAAAGATAGGTTAGGAAAAAAATACTCTGGGGTACTGCATAGACAAAATATATAAAAATGCAGAAAGAGGGAAAGAGAGAATAATGACTATTGTGAGAAAGTCCTACATAAATATAAACAAAATTCAGAAGTAACAAGAATAAAGATCAAATAGAAACAATATTCAAAGAGAAAGCTGAAATTTTCAGAAAACTAAGACATCAATACTACTATGCAAGAAGTTTCAAGAAATCTCAAGCAAATTAAGTAAAATTAAATGGTAGATTTAAGTCCTAATATATAATAAAATATAACAAAGATCAAAATTCTACGTATGTTAGCTGAGTCACATAATTGAGTATTTTATAACAAAAAAAGTACAGAAGGACTAAAATTTTAGTAAAAAGAGAGAAAAAGAGGTACCATGAAAATCCTGATAAAATGTAAACTGGAATGGTATCAGATAAGATATAGCTCAAGGAGAAACATGGATAGAATTGAAAGTCACTTCATTATAACAAATAGTCTAATAACCAGGAAGATAACACAATTTTAGATTTTATGTAATAATAGTATAGTCTCAAATACATCAATGAAAATTTATAAAAATAGACAAACCTGAAATCAAGTAGATGATTTTAATATACTCCTCCCAATTACTGATAGCAATGTCAGACAAAAGGCAACAAGAATATAAAAATTTTAACAATTAACAATGTGTACATTTTGGAATATTGCTAAAATTAACCAAATACTGAGTTATAAAACAGGTAGCAACAAATATCAAAAGACTGAAAATCACAGAGAGTATGTTCTCTGGCTACCTTTCAATTAAATTAGAAATTGGCTCAAAGCAAGATTAATAAAATGTTTTTTAAATTAAAAAAAAATAAAAAACAGAAAAGCTTCATAAATTTAGAAAATAACACCTTTAAATAGCCCAGGGGTTAAAAAGGAAATTATAAAAACATTATGAAAATTATAAAACATTTTAAACTAAAAAATAATAAAAATACCATATATCAAAACTTGTGGTATATAAACAAGGCTATGGGCTACAGATTGGGAAATATCAGGTTTTAGTTTAGTAAAGGGGTACAGAGGTATGGTTCCCAGGGTCAGATAATTCCAAGGAGCCAAAGGATATTATTTCCATATATTGTTTCCTAATAGAGACTATGAGAGGAAGGGTTAGGAGAGTGTCCAAAAGAGAAAAAACGAGAGCACTTACTCACATTTATCCACTGACTCAATTTTCTATGTCACTTCTTATAATATCAAAGAGATGTAGCCGGGAGCAAAGACCCAATATGAGACAGCCTCCAGTTGTCTGATAATCCAATTAAAATGCACATCTTTTGCATTTAATCATTTGATTTAATTATTGTCTAATTCCTAATAAACTTCAAAAAAGCAAGTTACAGAGGACTATTGCTTTCTACAAGGCAAAAACAACAACATTTAATTATCTGCAGTGATTTTTATATCTAGTACCGTTTACTGACCATGTCACTAGAGGAAGGTACAGACAAAGAAGCTCAATGGGTACTGAGTGCCAACTCATCCATCAGGCTGGGGCTAGAGTGAGATAAATGAGGCATCTAGAGGTCAAAGTCTAGGAGGCACTCACTCTCAGAGAGGTGCAAGTGCCCCTGAGTGAGCCCTTGACTAAATTTTGTACCCTATGTGTCTATTTCTTCAACCTAGTTTCATCCCTGAAATCTACCACTCTAATAGGATGGGAGGGGCTGGATCTAGAACAGATTCAAATAGTAAATCTAGGATGTAAAATTAGAAATTACTAAAACAGGCCGAAACCAGTTTGGCTCAGTGTTGGAGCATTGGTCTGCGGACTGAGGGGGTCCCAGGTTCGATTCCGGTCAAGGGCATGTACATTGGTTGCGGGCACATCCCCGGTAGGGGGTGTGCAAGAGGCAGCTGGTCGATGTTTCTCTCTCATTGACGTTTCTAGCTCTCTATCCCTCTCCCTCCCTCCTCTCTGTAAAATATCAATAAAATATACTTTAAAAAAAAGTAAGAAATTACTAAAACAGGGTAAATATTGTGTGTAAGGGTGGGTATAGGGACTCTTTCCTAAGTGTTCGGTAACTGGCATGATTTTTCGACGTGTTTATAGGGGGAAAGTTTTGACCACTTCAGTCAGTGTCATGAAACAATTCAGGCTGTATGTAGCAAAAGCTACTGATGACCTGCATCTCATCACCTCAGCCTACAACTTCAGGTGAAGTTATGGTGGATAATTCCATGTGATTCCAGATTCACGTAGATCTGTAAGTTTCCCGATTTCAATATGTACTGCTCCACTTCTTTAACCAGGACTTTCAGGAGCCAATTAGTATGTCTCTCTCATATTGATGTTTCTCTCTGTGTATTCTCTACCTTCCCTTCCACACTTTCTAAAAATCAATGGGAAAAATATCCTTGGGTGAGGAGTAACAACAATAAAAAATTCCAGTTCTGTGAATTTATTTCCTTCCTTTCTCACCATATCTGTCCCTCCAACAATGAAGATAACAAATTGTAGAACTTTTCCGATATTTATAAACTCTCTTGAGAAATAGTGAAGAAAATATGTCTTTTTCATTTTTTGATTCTTATCATTCTTTTATATAAATCATTATATATAAAATTCTGGTTATAGCTGGAAATTTATCTGAATAAACCTGAAACACCAAATCAAAAGAATATATGCACCCTTATGTTCACTGAAGCATTATCTTATATAATAAAAAGGTAATATGCAAATTGACCCTCATGCCCTTGTGTCATAAGATGGCCGCCACAATTTGGCCACCCCCACATCATAAGATGGCTGCCCCATGCCATCACAAGATGGCCACCTCCACATTGTCACAAGATGGCCACTCCCACATTATTACAAGATGGCCAGCAGGGGAGGGCAGTTGGGGGCAACCAGGTCAGCAGGGGAGGGCAGTTGGGAGAACCAGGCCTGCAGAGGAGGGCAGTTGGAGGTGATCAGGCTAGCAGGGGAGCAGTTAGATGTCAATCATGCTGGCAGGGGAGTAGTTAGGGGGCTATCAGGCAGCCAGTGGTTAGGAGCCAGCAGTCCGAGTTGTGAGAGGGATGTCCAACTGCTGGTTTAGGCCCAGACATCCCCTGAGGGGTTCCCAGATTGAAAAGGGTGCATGTTGGGCTGAGGGACACTCCCCCCTCCCCCAAGTGCATGAATTTCATGCACTGGGTCTCTAGTTTACAATAACCAATATTTGGAAGTAGCCCAAGTGTCCATCAATAAATTTGTGTATAAAACAGCCATGGTACATTTACACAATGGAATACTACTTGGTCATAAAAAGGAAGAAAATTTTACCCTTTGTGATTGCATGGATGGCCCTGGAGAACATTCTGCTAAGTGAAATAAACTAGACAGAGGAAGACAAGTACCATATGATTTCACTTATATGTGGAATCTAATGAACAAACTGAACTAACAAGCAAAATAGAAACAGATGTATAGATAGAGAGCAGGCAGATAGCTCTGGTGCTCAGGGGAGTGGGGAAGGTTGTTGTGGGGGTGAAGGGATTGCGAAAAACAGAAGAATTCATGGACAATTGGACAATAATGTGGTGACTATGGGAGAGGTAGGTAGCTAGGGAGAGGTTAGTGAGTGCATATGGGGGATAAAAAAATAAAATTTAAATAAAATTTTAAAAATACAAAGAATCTCATTAAAATATATAGATTCTTTCATTACGTAAAGCAACTTATTAAAACTCCGTATGCCTTAATTTCCTCACCTAGAAAAATTAGTCTGAAATTAGAATATATTTGATACACATCTTGCTAGAATTAAAAAAGAGTCCACGTAAAGCATTTGGTCAATTATACATGATTAAATAATTATTATTTTATCTCTCATTACTTTCCTTTTCACTCATTACACTCCAGCCATAATGACCTTCTTCCTGTTCCTAAGTGCACTACCATGTTTCCCCAAAATAAGACATCCTCCGAAAATAAGACCTACTTACAGGTTTCCTTCTGAGTGAAATATAAGGCATCCCCCTGAAAATAACTCCCCCCCCCGCCAGGCTAAACATGAGAGATTTGGCCAAATGATTCTGAAAGAAATGAAGTCACAAGAAATTCACCAGGAAATTCAGGAATTGGATTGTTATGATGATGTTCCAGAAGATGATGACATGATTGTCATTGAATAAATGAGTAAATTCTTGATACTGTAGGATTCACAGTTTGTCTGGTTTGTGTTGACAACTACCATACCACTGTATACAGGTAATAAATTTCATTTATTTTCATTTAACAATAAATGTGTACTGTATTCTTCTTCATGAAAAAATAAGACATCCCCTGAAAATAAGACCTAGCACATCTTTGGGAGCAAAAATTAATATAAGACACTGTCTTATTTTTGGGGAAACAGGGTAGGTTCTTTCATGGTCCTATATGCCTGGAATATTCTCTAACTTCTAACAACCCACATCTTCATTGGTTGTAGGCTAACTCATGTTCAACTTTAGATAGATAGATAGATAGATAGATAGATAGATAGATAGATAGATAGATAGATATCAGAGGGGAAGGGAGAGGGAGAGATAGAAATATCAATGCTGAGAGAGAATCATTGATCACCTGCCTTCCTCATGCACACACACACACACACACACACTGGGGATTAAGCCCTCGACTTGGGTATGTGCCCTTGGCCAGAATTGAACCTGGGACTCTGTAGTCCAAAGGCTGACACTCTGTCCACTGAGCCAAACCAGCTAGGGCTCATAATCATCTTTAAGCGTGGTTAAGACACCTTAATCTAGATCCACCATTAAAGACTCTTATTCTTCCCCTTACTTTTTCTGTAACACTTATTACAACTGAAATTTAAAAACTATTTTATCATGTTTTCTGATTATCACCCTATTCTCCATCATTTATACGGAGGGAGGAGCCTTGCACAGTACATCACTGTGTCTACTATAATATCTGGAATACATTAGGTGCACACAAATAGGCACAGTAGAGACACACTGTTTCTTTCCCCGTTTTATTGGAAGCTATGTAATGCCTAGAATAAAGTAACAGGTTGCAAGTCTGCCTTCAATGTGATTTCCTAGACCACCAAAACAGGACAGGCAAAAGGAGTAGCCAAAAAGATCAATTTGTAACCCTTGACCAACAGCCGTATGAAAAGCCCCAATAGGATGCTCAATAGAATTGGACACAGGAAACAGTTCTTCTCTCTCACCTTTGACCTATAGGAGCTTCAAGACCACCCCCCTTAACCCCCTCTTCCCGAATGATTAATATGTGCTCCCTAGAGTTGAGGGCACATAAAACTGTGGACTGTGAGAAACTGAGTCATAAGCACCTGGGCTGTGTTGCAGTGAGGAATGACTGACTTTTTCTTGTCAGGCTGGAATCCTTTTACATTCTTCGCAAATGGACTTCCCGAGATGATTACGTGATCCTAACAAAAGGGGTAGACCCTGTCCTGGCCTGTGTGGCTCAGTTGTTTGGGCTTACTCCCATGCATCAGGAAGTTGCTTGTTTGATTCTGGTCAGGGCACTTGTCCTGGTTGTGGCTTGATCCCCAGTAGGGGGTGTACAGGAGGCAGCTGATCCATTTTATGCTCTCACATAGATCTTTCCTTCCCTTCCTCCCTCTCCCTTCTTCTCTCTCTAAAAGAAAGGAGAAAAAGTCAATAAACTATTCTCTCTCTCTTTTTTTTTTTTTTTTTTAAGGAGGGGCGGGGTGGAGGTACATCCTTCTTGTATGGGGCAAGATGCCCAGCCAGAAGAGATGAATAAAAATCCATATCACAAGAAATTTACAAGGTGGGCATTCCCAGTAAAGATGCCTGCAGAAGCAATGGAAGTGTTTCTTGAGACAATTAATTACAGCGGGACTTCTCGCTCTCACATATCTCCTTCCTGCTCTTGCCCAATCTCTGATCCTGGAACAGACAGAGGCCTCGTGGTATGGTGAGAGGGTGAAAGAGGAAAGAGGGAAAGCTAAAATGGAAGCCTCCCTTTCACACTGCAGCTTCCACCCAGCCTGAAGCAGATCCAAGCGGAGGAAACAGTAATAATTTCCTATTAAGTTTAGAATACTAATTTTACATTGGAGAGAAAACAATAATTATCAGTAAGACTTTTTTTATGGTTGAAAATGCCAAGAGGATGTTAATTATATAAAAATGACTAGAAAAGTCACAAAGCCATCTCAAAATTTCACTCCAGAGATGAGAAAGAATAAGCCCAACAGAATGGAGTTGAATAGACAGTCATAATGGGGTAGAAGGAGAAAAATTATTTTCTGTGGAGTTCCTATGAAGTTACACTCTAAGACATATATTCTTTCAATATAATAGTAACTTTCAAATGAATGAAAAAAAAAAGAGCATATATAGTCCTATTACTAATGCTCATTTTAACAATTTATTGATGAATAGAGTTACTGCATAGGATTTTAAATGACAATCAGCTTTTCCTTTGTGCTTTTAAATTATGCATAAAGTTAAATAAATGGACCATTTTTCTTATGTTATAAAATATAATAACTACTGGCTATATTTACTGCATTAATGACACTGAAAATTTGCAAGGCATGAAAATGTCTGTTTGTATACAGAATTAATAACTTGCCCAACTTTTTTCTAGTTTTATTATCCAGGGCATACTACATAGATCTAAAAAACTACTCTAGCTGTCATTAAAGTTTTAAACAGCTCTGAAATAGTAATACCCAGCACATGGTTTAAATATTTTATGCAACATCTTTAATCACCTCATTATAATTTACAGCATAGATTGTAAACTCATTGCAGATGTGGGCTATTAATATGTAATATTATCTTTTTATAAATATATATCATAGATGCATTTAAATCCTTTGCTTGAAGGTAAATACTAGAGTTTGTTTTATGACTGCTATACACATTACAATTTTATTTTAAACTTGTGTTTCACACTTAGTTTTCCAAGCCAGATTATTGTCACCTCTCAATAACTATTGTGGCAACTGGACTTTGGATAATACAGATAATTTCTCTGTGGTATTTATTAGGATTATTCACAAATACTTAATTTTTCCTTATGAAGATGTGGCAATATTTTTAAATAAATATATATTTTAAAAATATATATTTAAAGTATTATATATGTCCCTCCCCCACTCCATTGCCCTCTCTCACCCCCAAGGTTCACCACTTACTGTCTGTCCTTGGGTTATGCATAGACACTTATGAGTTCATTGGTTGATCTCTTCCCTCCCTCCAACCTCCCTTAACTTCCCTCTGAGGTTTGACAGTGTGTTCAATGTTTCTATGTCTCTAGGTCTATTTTTGTTCATGGAATATGTGACAATATTTTTTTATTCCCTTGAGAATAGGCATGTTCTCTGACTTTCATTGGCTAGAGATATACAAGTGTTAACTAATATGTCACTTCCAGAAGAAGTTTTAAGAGCCCCAGTGAACTTCCCTGGGTCTTGGAAGCATGTATCAAGATGCAACTCCTTCAACCCAAGACCCTGCCTTAGCACCCATGCCCGCCCACAGTAGCCATGGGGCGAGAGTGAGAAATAAAAGTTCTTACACTCAGACACAACAATCTGAGAATTATTTATTCCTACAGCACAACTTAGACCAGGAGATGGCAAAATTTTCCTGTAAAGGGCCAGAGAATAAGTATTTTAGGCTTTTCAGGCCATAAAGTTGAAAAGGAGCAAAGTTTACCACCCTAAAATATGTATTTTGGAGGATACTGGTTATTTTAATCTGGTTATTATTATTTTTTTTAATAAAAGAGTCAGGCAAAAACCCTCTTACCTTCTCCAGAGTTGCCTAAAGTAATTTAGATAAAGGACCCGCTCCAGGAAAGTAGCTATCATTATAAATTATTACAGTTTAATAAGAACTAGATATGATAGACATGGAAGAACTAGCAAGGCCTATTGGATTAAAACCTTCACTGCGTTCCATGGTAAAAGATGGGCCCAGCAAACATCTGATTACCAAACATCTGCTTTCCCATCTCCAAGTGATTTTTCTTCCTCCCCTTGGAAGTTTAAAGGACTACATCACCCCCCTTCACCTTAGCTCAGGATGACATACAACCCTCAACTGACCAGTTTGTCCCTGGGCCCCATATTCTTTTGGAACATCCTTTATGTACATATGTAACTCAACTTAGTTATTTTATCTTGTTAATCTATATCATGTCAATTTTATCATTCAATCAGTCAGAAGAACTAAGAGAGGAATTATCCCCTTCCCCTACAAGGACTCTGTCACAACCACTCAATTCTTCACTGTAATGAAAAAGTAGCCATGGAGGGGAGAGAAGGGGGAGATAGGTAAAGAAATAGGTGTAACTATGTACCAATAAAACTTTATTTACAAAAAGAGCTAGTGTTGGTGAGTCAATTTGGTCTGCAGGGCCCTAGTTTTCCAATCCCTGGTCTAGCATGACTGATAGAGTCTTACAATGGATTCACAGGAAATAAATGAAGGTGAACTTAAAATCACATATTTTTCATTGATTACCCTAATTTTATTTTATATCTTGGAATTTAAACTAGTACTCTCAAAGACGTTTTCAGATTCTTTGTTGTTTTATTTTTCCATCAATGTTCTAAATATTATTAGATCTGTATTTAAGTAAAACAAAAAAAAATGTTTCTATATTCTTTAGTTAAAATATTCAAATATTTTTCCATTTTCTTGGGCTAAACAAATTTTCTGGCAAGGCTTGGAAAACGTTTTCTATTTCAACTATTTAATTATAAGAAAATCAAGCATTGCAATATGTCAGCCTTCATAGGATAGAAAAACTGATATGGTGGAAATTTTTTCCTTCTACTCCTCTAAATTATTTGGCTGGTTTAATAATCAAATTAACATAAGCCAGATTAACAGGAGAAAAATAAATTTAATTATGTATATAGAGGGACCCTGTGAAAAGATAAGGCCCAAGGGCAAGTCAAACTCTTGAGACTTACATGCCATTTTGAGCTAAGGAAAAGAATAGGAGCTTGGAGCTTCAAAGTGGACTAGGGCAATTCTCCAGGACAATAAGAACAGAAATTTGGTAATTTCGATGTTTACACTGAAATACAAATATGTCATTCAGATAAAGAGTTATCTCTGGTGGTAGCTCTCTGAATCTGCTGGGTTTTGATTGCCTTCAACTCAAAATAGTCCACATGCCAAATGGCATATAGTGGAGAGGCTCTTTCTGAATCCCTTCAATACAAGTACACGTTTGCCTACATAAAATTAGCAGAAAGTCTTTCTCAAGCCAAGTTTTCCCCCCTAAAACTCAATGGTGTTATATAGAGAATATATGTTAAAGAATCCATATTCACATGTATACACATTATTCACACAGATTATCTATAGTAAAAATGGTTGAAAAAAAGAAATGTTTGAGAAATAATAATTTCTTTCCAAGAGAACCATATCCTCTGAGTTCAATCAATAAAATCTAAACCCCTCTTATTCCATGTGACTTACATTGATTTTTCATTTTAATAAAATGTAATTATATCCCTCATTCTTTTTTCTTAGGGTAACTTCATCAAGATTTAAAGCAAATGAAGTAAAAATGTTAAAATGTATGTGAAGTATTTGAGCATTTAGTGTAATCAGTAATCTTATATTTCAATGATCGTACCACTTTTGGGCTATTAGCTACTCTACCTGAAAAGAAGTCATTAAGTTTCATCTATGCAATTCAACGAATGGATTTTTGACAAGGAAAATTGTAATAATTCTTTTGAATCCATTACTTTTTTTTTGTTCACGTAAAAATCTTTCAGACTTGGGATTATAAGAATAGTAGATTGTTATACTTTTAAAAGCATTGATAATTGGCTGACCTACAAGAATACTCACTTAATTAAAAAATTTCTCTATTCATAAGAGATTTAAAAAATTAGATCAAATTATAGACTAAATGCTTTCTAAAGTCCTTAATTTTTATCCTGGTAGATGTGAACAGAGGTTAACAAAAGCAACTTACAGCATTGAACTTGCTTCTTTGAGTGTGTGGATGGGGGAAAGGGAGGTTAGGGAGGGAGGGAGGAAAGGAGGGAAGGGAAGAGAGAGAGAGAGAGAGAGGGAGGGGAGGGGAGGGGAGGGGAGGGGAGGGGAGGGGAGGGGAGGGGAGGGGAGGGGAGGGGAGGAGAGGAGAGGAGAGGGGAGGGGAGGGGAGGAGAGGAGAGGAGAGGAGAGGAGAGGAGAGGAGAGGAGAGGAGAGGAGAGGAGAGGAGAGGAGAGGAGAGGAGAGGAGAGGAGAGGAAGAATATAAACCTCTAACTATGTAAAATATGAATTTGCTTTAATTTTCTAGGTTCATCCTAAGGGAAATATTTAGACTATGGTATTAAACCCATCAACATTGTGGCTTTTAATGAAAATGTTGCCCAGCCTTTCATGCACTGTTTTAAATAATTAAAGATTTTAAAATTCCTGGTTTGGTTTCTTACCATGTAGATACATTTATTCCACTCATTAGCGGGACATCATATAACATAGCCCAAATCAACCAAATGCAAAGAATGTCATCCCAGCAGGAAACCTGGCACATACAATGGAATTCTATCATGGAATTTTTTTCTGTGAGAGCTCATTTGGGTGCTCTCTGTGTGTTGTGGTGGTTACATTTACGTGCCCAATCTCTGGCTTAATCTTATGATTTTTCTCCACCACAGGCTTAAAAGACCTTACAAATAAGTAAAGTGTGTGGATGGCTGCTGCTTTGTTTTGTTTTCTTTTGATACTTTCCCCCTACAGGCTTGATTTATAATTAAAATCAAGTTACTTACGGGGAGGTCTTGAAATCCCCGTTCTCTTACATATATTTTAGAAAAATCTCTGTTGCTGAGGAGTTGAAAATTTGTTATTATTTAAACCTAGACAAATATGTCTTCTTAATAAAAGCTACCAATGCATCTGAAACATACTCTTTAAGTTAGAAAAGATAATATTAAAAAATGATATATGGTATTCATGTTTAAGCTATTAGACATATTTGGAAAAGGAAGAAGAATATTCCCACACTCCCGCAACATCTTTCTTTTGTCATTAGCTTGAGATGGTTTTTAAGGTGATGACTTAGGTCATTTGGGTGAGTTACTCAGTTTTACTGTATATCTCCATTTACACAGGACATATGCATGACACTAAATTTCTGTTTGTTTTCTCTTGTTTAATCTGTATTTTATTGCAGAGAGGGTTTCCACTAAGAACCTAGAATGACAGAGGGTAAATTATCTTTCTTTTCCTAGAGTTCAAATCCATATGGTATCTACAATATATAGACTATCTGATAAAAACAAGAAAATTGGTCTCCCTATGCTTCCATTTATTTTTCTTCCTAAAATTTCCTGTTTTTATTAATTATTCTAGAGGCCCGAGGCACAAAAATAGTGCCCTGGAAGGGGGTCCCTCAACATGGCCTGTGCCCTCTCACAGTCCAGGACCCCTCAGCGGATATCCGCCCACCTGCTTAGGCCAGCATTTAGACACCCTTCTCACAGTCTGGGGCTCTCATAGTCCGGGACTCCTCACTTCTTACTGCCCACCTGTAGCAAAGGTACAAGAGGCTCCCACCACCCCTGCTGTTGCACTCGCCAGCTCTGAGCCTCGCTTCTGGCTGAGCAGTGCTCCCCCTATGGGAGCGCACTGACCACACCAAAGGTCAACTCCTGCATTGAGGATCTGGCCCCTGATGGTCAGTTCGCATCATAGCAACCAGTCGTTCCACCGTTCGGTTGATTTGCATATTATGGTTTTATTATATAGGATTATCAAAATGTGCACACGTGTGTAATATAATGGAGCTGAAAAGTTTCTACTGCCTACTGACATCAGAGCTATCATACTATCATAGTACAACACAGTACTCACATGCTAGTGTTGATGCTGGTTTAGATAAACCTACTGCACTGCCAGTCATGTAAAAGAATAGCACATACAATTATGTATAGTGCATAATCCTATATAGTAAAAGCATAATCTGAAAATTGTTCCCTTGACCCGGAGTTCAACTGGTTCAACCTCTATGACATGCACTGATCACCAGGGGGCAGTGTGGAACATGGTGGGTGTCAGTGATGTGGCACTGGCAGCAGGCGGCAGTGGGGGTGCTGCTGGCCCCGATGGGTCCTGATGAGAGCAAGAAAGCAGAGCAGGTGAGTGGGCAGCGCCAGGCCAAGGTGGGTGAGAGCAGGGCCTGACTGATGTGCCAATTGCCCCACAGATGGTGACCAGTGGCTGGCAATGGGGAGCAGGGCCACTGCCCATCTCTCAGGTATTGAGGGAGCCAGGTGGGGGCCTGATGACTCAGGTTGAGGGGGGCACATGGGGGCCCAGGGGCCCAGGTGCTGCCCAGGGCCCAGAGGTCAATTGGGACCTGCCATTCCGTGCCAGACACTCATGCTTCAATCCTCCGCCAGGCCTAGGGCTTGCACTCATACACGAATTTCGTGCATCAGGCCTCTAGTTTGATAATAGTAAACAACTGTGTGACTGGTGTCTGTATTTTCTATCCTATACTTTTATCATTATTTTAGAGTGTACTCTTTCTACGGATTAAAACAAAAAGTTTGTTGTAAAACAGCGTGCTGCATTACACTGGCAGCAGCCTCATATATTTTGTGTTAACTGCACCTTTTTTATTTTCTTTGCACAATCAAACAATGGTTTTATTGTTATTAAGTTACTTTTCCTTATCATTAACATACAGCATTTCTGTACTGAAATTTTTATGAATTGTGTCATGTACAATGCACCCTGTTAATTCACACACATACCTTTCCTTAGCCTTTTCCCTTCCACCATGCCCAACATAAATCTCACACTCAAAATAGATAAAATAAGCACACAAAATGATGTTCACCCAAAACTTTTGGTGAAATGACACATTACAGAAGGGCCAGAACAGTTATAGCAATTGTATGAGATGTAGGGGTTCAGAAGGAGTCACCCCAAGATATGCCTCTGTGCTATGAGAATTGTTTTATGCTAAAGGCAACAGAGACCCTGTGGGCTCAAGGGAAACTTGTGCCTCAACCCTCCGCTCAGCTCCCTAGAATTTAAATTAGGGGACTTTCCCATAATCAGAGATTATCAGAGATGACCTTTATGACCTATCTATACGGCAGAGCAAACTACTAATTACCGAACATCTGCTCTTCTTGGCACCCTGCAATGACCTCCCTATCTTGGAAGCCCCGAGATGTCTTACCTCATCCTTAGTTCAGAATGCCATATATACCTCCTTTCAACCTTCTGTCCCAAACCTCTCTGACTCTCTCCTTTGTGGGGTTCCCATGCATATGTATGTAATTAAATGCGGTTATTTTCTCTTATCTCTCTCATGTAAATTTAATTATCAGACCATCTAAAAAAAAACTTAAGTGGCAGAGGAAAATTTCTTCCTCCTGCAAAGAGCAAATGAGTTAGAATACATTGAGAAAATTGGATAAAATATATTTTTGATATTTTTAATTTTTCTTCTCATCTTGAGAGTATTTAAAATCTATTGTACTATGCTCATAAGTTCTTTTTTTAAAAATATATTTTATTTTTAATTATTATTATTATTATATTTACAGAGAGGAAGGGAGAGAGATAGAGAGTTAGAAACATCGATGAGAGAGAAACATTGATCAGCCGCCTCCTGCACATCACCTACTGGGGATGTGCCCCAACCAAGGTACATACCCTTGACAGGAACCGAACCTGGGACCTTACAGTCCATAGGCTGACCCTCTATCCACTGAGCCAAACCGGTTTCGGCAGAAATTCTTTTGATAAGGCATATACTCACTGCTTAGAATATAACAGTCCTCTTCCCATGTTAGCTCCCAATTTCTATGTTATATGAACATTCATTTTGGCAGTTTTCACACAATATGCAGACAGAATAGAAAATATACTAGCTCTGTATGGGCAATGTAACAACAAATAACCACTGTAAACAGGTAAGAATTGTTTGAATAACTATTCGTCTCTTTTAATCATATTATGACATAAAGCCATATATTAATCATTCACTGTTATATTAAATAAGTATATTTTGATTATACTGTATTCCTATAAATTTTGTCAGTTCTTATTTAGTGTCACCATAAGAAAACATCCAAATCTGTGGAGAATTTTTATAAGTTTATTTGAGCCAAAACTGAGGACAATGCCAGGAAACAAGATCTCAAATGCTATGGGGGATGGCAGTTTGAAGTTTATTTTATTAATCTGGAATTTAGAAATAAAATAAGGAAGATAATATGGAGGTGGGAGAAAGCAAGGCCGGGAATGATCATAGGACAATGCTCTCTTGAGGGTGGTCATGCTTCCAAGGAGTCTGGAAAAGATTACTGCGGGCATTTCAAAGGTGTGCTAACCGATATGCACAAGAATAGTGGTCGGCAAACCGTGACTCGAGAGCCACATGCGGCTCTTTGCCCCTTGAGTGTGGCTCTTCCACAAAATACCACATCCTGGGCAAGTCTACTTTGAAGAAGTGGCGTTAGAAGAAGTTTAAAAAAATTGTCTCTCAAAAGAAATTTCAATTGTTGTACTGTTGATATTTGGCTCTGTTGACTAATGCGTTTGCTGACCAATGCACTAGAACAGTGGCCAAGGTTGGCTTAAAAACCTTCAGTAAATAATATCAGCCTGGCCTTGGATAGTACTACTCAGTGGTTATGGCATTGGCTCACATACTGAAGGTCTTGGGTTCTACCTCCAGTTAAGAGCATGTACATGAGTTGTAGGTACGATCCCTGGCCCCAATTGGGGCACATTAGAAAGGTAGCCATTCAATATGTCTCTCTCACATTGATGTTTCTCTCTCTCTCTCCCTCCCCCCTCCCTTCCTCCATCCCTCAATCCCTTCCATTCTCTTTAAAACTCAATGGGAAAAATATCCTTGGGTGGGGGTTAACAAAACCAAAAAGAAGTTGTCAGCCTGGAGCATGAATAACTACCATGACTGGCCCAATTAGGAATTTATGATCAGATCACCCTGTGAGGTTACTTTCCATTAGATTTATCACAGAGCCCCTCTTTCATCCACAACAGATAAGAAAAAAATAATGAAAGCAGGACAAAAACCTAATAAATTATGACTCATAACCAGAAATGTAGATATATTACTTAGGAAAATTTGCTTTGAACGCAGTCTATATCTCATTTCATACTTTAATATTTTCACACTAAAAATATTAAATATTTAAACCTTGCTTCTCCACTGCCCTAGCACTGACTACTGAGATAACACTGAGTTCATCTCCTCATTGCCCAAGATTTCCCGGTTATCATGTTGTAATTCATCCTGTTCCTACTGCACCATTTCTTCTCCTACCTATTATTCCTGCTAGGCAGGATAGATAGCTATTAGGGTAGGGGGATAGGAGGGAGGAGGCAGAGTTTATCTCACCCACTCAACAAGAAAGCCAGCAGTCTTGGAACTGGCCAACATACAATTGCCACGTATTCTCATAAATTCTGGGAAAAGATGGACCTTGTAAAAGGGGTCCTTTAAATATAGGCTATTGTCCAAGATATCTGGCAGGGGACTTTGAAACCTACAAGGGGAAAATGTATGAAACCCTGAATCCCCACTAGGTAGGACGCTCAGACTAGCTGAATTGCCTGCTTGTGCTTTATAACAAGTGTAACTTTTCTTTCTTTCTTTCTTTCTCTCTTTCTCTCTTTCTTCTTTCTTTCTTTCTTTCTTTCTCTCTTTCTCTCTTTCTCTCTTTCTCTCTTTCTCTCTTTCTCTCTTTCTCTCTTTCTCTCTTTCTCTCTCTCTCTCTCTCTCTCTCTCTCTTTCTCTCTCTCTCTCTCTCTCTCTCTCTCTCTCTCTCTCTCTCTCTCTTTCTTTCTTTCTTTCTTTTTTATTTTAGAGAGGAAAGGAGAGGGAGAAAGACAGGAACATCAATGATAAGAGAGAAAATCATTGATTGGCTGCCTCCTGCATGCCCCCCACTAGGGATTAAGCCTGCAACCTGGGCATATGCCTTGACCAGTGGGAATCAAACCATGCCCTCTTGGTTCATAGGTTTATGCTCAACCACTGAGCCACACCAGCAGGGCCAAGTGTATTCTTAATAAATTTGCATGCTTTGATTCCTTAGTAAACTTGTGTGCTTTGCTTTGACACTGCTTTCTGTTACTCATCTGAATTCCTTCTCATTATCATGACAAGAGCCAAGGAGGGGAGAGCCCCCTCTGACTTGGGTGTTCTCCAGAAATACTACTACTGCTGTTACCAAATTCATTTATGAGTTCAGCAAAAGTTGTTCAGTTAAAAAAAAAAAATTGAAATAGGAACCAAATCATAGTGGGTGGGAGGTAGAGTAAAAACTGAGAAAATAATGAGCACAAGTAAAAGTAATTATTTTGAGATGATTGGCTGAAAGGGGAAGACATATAATGAGGGAGTAAGTCTGATGCCTGTGAGGTTAACTTATTTTAAAATATTAGACACTGGAACATGTTTAAAAATGAGAAAAGAGCTCCTTGCAAAAGGGAACCTACAGTAAAGAGACAGGAGCCCTAGCCAGTTTTCTCAGTGGTTAGGTTAGAGCATTGGCTCTTGGACTAAAGGGTCCTGGGTTCACCATTGCAGGAGACAACCAATTGATGTATCTCTCTCACATCAATATTTCTCTCTGTGTGTCTCTCTCCCTCTAAAATCAATGGAAAAAATTCCTTGAGTGCAGATTAATGGGGGGGAGGGGGAGAGAGAGAAGGGGAAGGGGAAGGGGAAGAGAAGAAAGAACAGCAAAATGTACGGATTCTGAAAAGGCTGGAAGAAATTGGACGGGGGCGGGGGAGGAGGACAGGGGGAGAGAGAAAGTCAATATAAATGTGGGCAAATCTCTAGTCTGTTCAGGGTGAATTAATGCATTTTTGGTAGGAGATTCTATTACCTATAAGTGAGGAGGAGGAGGAGGCAGTGTTCAGGGTGCTGAAGGTAGGTGTAAGAGGTACACACTGACGATAAAGGAGAGCATAAGAGATATCTCACCAGAAAAATGTAGGAAATAACCAAGGATATTAAAAAGCCATGTGAATGCAGTGATTCCAAAATAATAATGGAACTATAGATGAAAAAGGGATTCTATGGAAAGTAGCCTCACAGGGTGATCTGATCATAAACTCCCAACTGGGGAGGTCATGGTGGGTAGTCATACCCCAGGCACATAACTTTTTTTAGTAAAAGATTTAGTTTTGTCTTAAGCAAGCTCTGTCCATTGTTGTTGTTCATGTAGGTTAATACACCTTTGAAAAAAGCATAAACAGCCTCAAGTGAGCACATAAACTTGTTGGCTGTTCTGTAATCCAATCCTGGGCTTGCTTCCTCCCACCTTTATTTAATCTTCCTTACATTCCCTCCTTCATTTCAAATTTATAAAAGAAACTGCAAAACTGTCATTTTTCTGGAGCACTTTGGGATATTGCTTCTTGGCAATTGTCATCAGTTTTGGCTCAAACAAACTCTTATGAAAATTCTCTACAGATTTAGACCTTTCTTATATCCACAGTCCTGTTCAAGACAAAAACCACGGGCCCAAAAGAGCAGCAGTGGGCTTGAAAGCCCATGATACCAAACCTAGATTTAATACCTGGTCTAACTGTAATTTTAACCTTTCCGTGAAACGGAATCAACCATTCTGGAATTTTCCGGTCAAGCACCAGTAAGGTAATCTCTCTAGTGGGCCCTCTCCAGTCTCCACAGGAAGAGGAGGCAATCTGTCTGACAAAAACCATCCCCTCCTCATCCCCCAATGAAAAGATGTCCCTGCCAGAAAATAATCCTTTCTTTTCTTTGGCTAATAGCTCTCTTGCCACACCCTTCCTATAAGAGCCTTCCATTTTATCCAGTCCCAGGCCCTCAGAATATCTTTCTAGTTGCTAGATGGGTTGCAGTCTGATTTATGAATAGTTTAATAAAACCAAATAAATCTCCCGTGTGCCCTCTGGTAATACTCAGATGTTCTCAGTAATTCTCGTGTCAATAGTACCTGCACTGTTAATCAGGTGTTATGCATAATGAATTTTGCTAGATGTGAGAAAAGTATATATATATAACATGTATACACATACACACAAATGATTATTGTAATAACAAAGTACAAAATCTCAGCTGAATAATAATAAGGAAGAATAAAGAAATGAGTGGACAAAGCACAGAGATTGTAGGAGGGTAGAATCTGTCACTCAAAAGCATGTCTCTTCAGCACAAATTCTTTAGATTGAAACTTCTTTAAGCACAGGCTTTTTCATACCCTCTAGTATGTAACTAGACATACAGCATCTTTTCAGTGGCGCTAATAATGAGATCACAAAACAGTTAAAGTTAGCCGGGGTGCTGGCAGCCAGAACTTGTTACTAAAGTGAAGCTGCCACATCATTTTTTAAGAATGTGCTCAGCATAATGGCATATTGGCTGTTAAACAGATACTTAGAAATGTGTAACACCGGCCAAAGGAAAAAAAACAACAACACCTATACCAATTATTTTAGGCTGGTCAAATGGAAGAAACAGCAGACATGGAAGAAATCCTGAAAACCAAATAGAAATTACCCTTTGGACTAGTAAGAGACATTTCTATTTGTAAGGGAAATCTCCATGAGTAAGCTGTTTCTCTCCAGTACCAGGAAGGGGGGGCAGGGTGACCTTATCTCTAGAAACTCCTACCAGGGGAGAAGGCAAGGACTTAAGTCTGCATAGCAACCTTTCCCCTGTTTACTGTGCTTTTCCTGGTAACCTCCCATAACCTGTTCCCCACCCGCACCATCAGCTGAAGGTGGTATTTAAGGCGATGCCTTCTACCATTTTGGCAAGTTACTCGGTGTTCCTGGGTCTCTCCCATGCTTACAAGAGGTATCAATGTTTTCAAACTTGAATTTGTTTTTCTCTTGCTAATCTGTCTCATGTCTGTTTGATTATTAGGCCAGCCAGAAGAACTCCAAAGGCTAAAAGGCAACTGCCCTCCACTAACAAGATGAACATGCTACTGTCTCTGAAGAGGTGGATATAGCTAAAGATGTAGATTGATTCATCCCTGGCTACCTTTACTGAGCAGGAGACTAGATTGTCCATAAAGAATCAGATCAGGGATGTAATATAATTGGAACCATCTTTCAAGATATAGGCTAGCTCTTTTAATATGTGAAATGTTTGCTTGAGAACCACATTCACGAGTTCACACCAAAGTTTGCATTTGTTTTTGTAAGGAGGAGGCATGGAAGAAGTGTTTAAAATTTACTGAAATGCATATTCTCAAGTGCACATCCCCTAAACAAAAGCATCCAGCTATTTGCTGAAGTAATTACTAGTTCAAGTTGGGTGGCCTTGAGCTTTTCATCTGAAAGTCCCAACTAGCTCTGATTCTGTACATCAAATAACATTTGGTGTGGGTATATACACACACATATATATGGATAACCAATTAACATTACATGTGAAGCCACAATAGTATGCATTCCTTTATAATGAAAGGCACAATTCACTGTTTTAAAAAAGAACAAAAATAAACAAACACAATAAAGACCCTTATCCTCAAGTTTAACTTTCTTGTGTAATTTGACTAAGGTCCAAGATGATTTTTTTTTTGTTGTTGTTTCTAAATGCCCCTGGGCTTCTTAAATAAAGTTAATAATAGTTTTTGAAAATGTGATTACGTTCCCTCACAGTAATACATGATGGAAGAAACAGCAAATGGAGAGGGTACCATTGTGTTGATGAACAGATAATAAAAACACTTCAGATTGTTTTTAACGTCTTAATAAACTTATTTTTTAAAAAAAATACTAAAATGTATTCTAAATGAATGATATTGACTTGGTTGGGAAGAGGAGCTGAGATGAAATGGTAAGGGGGGGAAAAAGTAATTACTAGGTATGGCATGGATCAAATTTACCTTTTATTCTTGTCTATCAAATTCTCCCTATTCAAGTAGATATCTGTCAGGCAGGCAAAAGAATTCAACCACAGAGTGGGTTTTTTGTTTGCTTGTTGTTTTTGTCTTCTACAAATAGAATGTCTTTGCCCATTAATTCCTTGAATTGATGTCTATAATCCTGGAGTTTGCCAAGATTGCAATACAGAACAAATAAATGAAATCTTGGATTTACATAAAAATATTTGTTAGGCCGGTTAGTTTTTCTAGAACCTCTTCACATCTGACAGTGTTCAGCAAATAGATTATGCCTCTGTTCAGTGAACTGGTCTCCACTTAATGATCTGTTTATTTAATGGAAGGCTATTGTTCTTCCTGGGAAATGTGATATATCAAAATAATATTTGTTGAGACTAGCAAAGCACTTACCCTCGGTGGACATTAGCCAGTTCGCAGTAATGCGTGCAGCGGGAGAAAACAGATACACCACATACTCAGACCTTGGAGAGTCTCTGGTTCAACCCTTTCGTTTTACGTAGGAAGAAACTAAAACCTAGCAGAAGTGGCCTGCCAAAATGTGCACAAGTACTTACCGACTGCCCTGGGACCAGCGCTCACGGTTCAGATTCCACATCCAATCATTTTTCCTCCAGCTGATGAACATAATGAGAAGAGTACCTTTTTTTTTGCAGGAGTTCTGCTCCATACAATCTCATAGGTTTATAGCCTCTCCAACATATTAGAGCACTAAACTTGATCACTATAAATTAACGCTACAAAAAGATGTGCTATTTTCCTACTCTGAAGGCATCATAGATGTCTTAAATAAAGATTGTAGATAATTCAAATTTATATATCCCCATCCTTTAGTCCTCAGACTATTCAAGGCATCATGTCTACTGAGATTATAAATCAACATAGAGGGAAGAGCCAAAACCGGTTTGGCTCAGTGGATAGAGCATCAGCCTGAAGACTGAAAGGTTCCAGGTTCGTTCCTGCTAAGGGCAAGTACCTTGGTTGCAGGCACATTCCCAGTAGGGGGTATGCAGGAGGCAGCTGATAGATTTTTCTAACTCCCTTCCTCTCTGTAGAAAAACAATTTAAAAATGAAAATAAAAGCATAATGGGAAGAAAAAGTGTAATTGTTCACAGGGCTTTCAACTATTTCTTATTTATAAACATAATAAATTGTCCCATTTTTGGCTTGAGCAATAGAGGTTATTGTGTACATTTCATTAATTCCACTATACCTATAAAGTAGTCAGATGAAATAATAATGTGCAATAGATCCTATGAATAGCCTAAACATGCAAGATTTTAACTTTACAGTCTACTGTTATATTGTTACTAGAGGAAGAAGGGCCTGGAAATAGGTTCTTCACAGTTTCCCAGGAAAAGAATTCAAGGGACAGACGCATTGGAGGATTTTAAAGCGATAGTGGCAAGATTTATTACAGGGCCCTTGCAAAGGCTGCCACACTCCAAGAGGCACTTCCCAGGCAAGTCTATCAGCAGAAGCTGGTCAACTCTGCTGACCTGTCCCCAGAGACACCATCCCAGATGGCTCATCCAAGACCAGGTGATTCCACCCCATCTCTCTGCGGAAGAAGTCTAGCTTCCAGCAAGCAGGCCTGCATGGGGGCCCACCAGGCCATGAGGGTGGACAGGGCTTAGAGCTGCATCACTCTGGCACCTGAGGCTACCTCATTCCCTTTCTGCACATGCCCGCCAAGGCTCAGTAGTACTCGGGCAGTGATCAGTGGCTATTAAAGAGAGCCTGGGGCCTTTGTTAAGCATCCCTATATTTTTCCTTAGGCTGGGGAGAGAGCAGACTTTCTTCCGAGCTATCCAATCTCTTTTCTGGCTTCTCCTGGCCTTGCATCCTCATCTATCCTATATTTTCCCCAATTCTTCGCCCACACCCCACACCCCACCCCCATGATGGTCACCATTTGGGTTTTTAGTGCACATCTACTTTGTGAAAGGACTCTGCCATGCCATTCCACTCTCCCCCATACCCCTCTGACCCCCATCCCAGCCTCCCACCTCCCAACCCCCCACTTTATTTTTTATTTTATTTTTAAAATATATTTTATTGATTTTTTTTACAGAGAGGAAGGGAGAGGAATAGAAAGCTTGAAACATTGATGAGAGAGAAACATTGACTAGCTGCCTCCTGCACACCCCCTACCGGGGATGTGGCAGCAACCAAGGTACATGCCCTTGACCTGAATCAAACTTGGGACCTTTCAGTCCACAGACTGACGGTCTATTCACTGAGCCAAACCAGTTTCGGCCCAACCCCTACTTTAGAAAGGTGGACTCCTGGAGTTGATTGTATAGCATCTCTCCTGCCTACTCAGATGCCCAGAGTGACTGTCTTTTCCCGGTTAACCTGGCTGGTTCTGTTTGTCCCCTTCCCTTTATTAACTAGCTGCCTACACCAACAATATGTTGTAGAGGGTGAACGTCAGGGGGAACTGCTGTGAAATATTCATGCCTGTAACCTTTGTACATGGCTTCATCATCTGTGGACACAAAATGAAGTCTCATTTTACATAATATTGCAATGAAAAGACCTAAGACACCATCCCAGATAAAGTTTGGTTCTTCCTAATGCTTATCTTTCCTGTGATGCATTGAACAGTCACCTGGGAGAGCTTACTAAGTCCTGGTCACTGTCCCTATGCAGAGAGAAAACCAAACAATTAGGTCCATCCACCAGAGTCCCATATGCTGGTACTGTTGATACTGTGGCTTGCCACATGGCATCACTGTTGAAAGCAGCAGCTGCCCATAACCCCGATTTTCTTGTCTACTGCTGGCAATATCCAGGCACCTTCTACCAAAATGTACCACTGAAGCAACCTAATATAGTTTTTGCTCTCTACCGACAGATCTCGGGTCACCTGAGCATAATTCATAAGTCCAGCAGAATCCTTTCCACTGAAGACAACTGGTGACTGAGAAACACACATGGCACTCTATAGCAGGAGATTCTCACTGTGTGGTTTTCAGAGATGCAGACAGCACAGCCTCTTGTCCCAGGGCTGAAGGTAACTTGGACCCTTTCACCAACATTATGGGCCTAAACTGCTCATATTTGGGCTCTTTCGGTTTACTCATGGCCTGTCCATAAAGTTACTGTGAGTACCACGGGCAGAGTCTTAATGGCAAGCTCATGATATGTCTGGAAGCAGCATTTCTGCACCATAAGCCAGACCATCAGTCCAGGTGCCTCACTCTTTTCCTCTCCAAAGGCCAGCCCCAACACTGACTACTTTTCATTGATCCACAATTCTCCCTTCTTCCCATATTATTTGTTTTAGTTCATTTTGAAAATATTTTATTAATATATAAATAACCCCACGCTGGTATTTTTTTTTTTTAATTTTGAAATTAATTTTAAAATAGCCCCAAGATAGTTTTTTGGGTTTCTGGTGGGGTTTTTTTTTGCTGTTTTTTTAATGAAATTATTTTAATGTTCCCATACCATTCCCTTTCTTACTGTATCATTCATAATAGTATACAAATATAATATTCCAGCAATTTTTTTCTCTTGCTCCTACATCCCCCTTCATTTATATATCAATTTGTTGGTTCTCCTTATGACAGAAAATTATGTGGATTCTCAAAGCTTCCAAGCAGTGTTCTCTAAGGTGGCTTAATGTCTCTATCACTGGAGGGGAAAAGAAGGAATGTGGGGGGCTGGCCGGCTGAGTCTGTGCCAGTGACCTTCAATCTGACACACATTCTTGCTAGGGATAGTTAACTCTATTCTTTTCTGTGATGCCTGTCCTGCCTTGCAGAACCTGTTTCCCGAAATACTCCCATTTTACAGAGGCCATAAACCATGAACCATATACTAGTACAACCCCCTGAGGGGACTGGGAGCGCTGGCACCAGATAGGCCTCTGAGTGTAATCCCACTTCCCCCATCTCAACTCCTAGGAGGGGGGCTGCAAAGTATGTGAAAAGTCCGGAAGCCTGATCCATACTTGGGGGATAAAGAAATTAAAGGACATAAAGGGAAAGCTTGGTCCATAATCGTCACTCAGCATTTGGAGACTAACTCCCCTGAGTCATCCACATGTGTCAAACACAAGGCCCGCGGGCCAAATCTGACCCGCCAGGCCTTGCAATGTGGCCGGCACCGCGCTGTCATCACTGCACTCCGCTGCGTTTCCATCACAATGACAGTTTACGACTGTTCAGTAAACCATTTGGCCCGCGATTTAGGCTGGATTTTAGATTTTGGCCCCTTCTCTGATTGAGTTCGACACCCCTACTCTAGTGCATCGGCAAATAAAGGCTATTTTTCTGAATATCCTCTGAGTGCCCAGCTGATTAATTCTCCCACACTGCCTGGCAGCTTATCTGCAACAGCACTATAGGTTTCTAAGTGGCTGCCATTAAAAAAAAAAAAAAAAAAAAAAAAAAAAAAAAAAGTCTTCATTGATTTTAGAGAGAGAGTAAAGGAGATAGAGATAGAGACAGACAGACAGAGACAGAGACACATTAGTTGGTTGCTTCCATATACGCCACAACTGGAAATCAAACCTGCAACCTTTTGGTGTATAGGATGAGGCTCCAATCAACTGAACCACCAGCCGGGGCTAAGTGGTTGCCATTTTTTAACAGCAATTTTGTTTTCCTTTTAAAAAGAGAAGAAAATATAATTCAATCTGTTAGGGTCTGTGCTATTAAAATAAAATAGAAAATTTATATCAGATAACTAATTTATCTCATGAGTCTGCTCAAAAATATGTTTATGTTATTTATCTCTGATATGCTCTCTTGGAAACAAAATGAGCACAGAGACACAGTCTATCTACCTTTTATACCACCCATTCAACTCCAAACTCTATTTTATTTTTTTTTTTGCTTTCTTCAGTCAATATTAACTAATATTTATTACAAATCTACTACATGTTTGACCTTAGGATGCCCCCAAAGGACACAAAAACAGAAAGACAGCCTCAGCCCTGAAAGCTCTCATGGTCTAGACAAAAACAGACATGCAAATAACATGTACAGCAAGTAAGATGCAAAGGAGTATAGGAACAGGGAGATCATAATTACAGGATAAATAGGAATTGGTGGGGAGAGAAAGCAGAGAAGGGATATTCCAAGAAAAGAAAAGAGCATTTGCAAATGCAAATAAAAGGTTCAACTGAACACAAAATGAGTCACTTCCTACTTCTGTAGTATAAAGCTTGATGCAGGAATGACCAGGCAATGTTGAGCAGAAATGTATGGACCGCATCTTGACAGTGTTCCATATTATTATGCTAGTTTTGACTTTATCTTGTAGGTTGGTCATTCACAAATGGACAAAGGCTCTGGAGAGAAAAGAGGAGAATCACGTGGGAATCATTTTCCAAAATACACATGGTTACCATATGTGTTTTGAAAAATGTCTCAGATGATTGATACAGCATCTCCTCCTTTCAACCTAATTTGAAAAATCACTCTGGTGGATTATGAACAGCCATTGACCAATTCTGAGCAGGAAAATGATTAAAGAGACTGCCTGATATTCGGAGTGTAAGACCTCCTTGGATATTGGGTATCAATTCTTGCCCAATTTCTACCTTTTAACTATATGTAGCACTTTGGCCAATCCCCAGGATAGATCCAAGTCTTCCATAACACATTAAACAGTTATGCAAATATTTTCCAGAAAATTTCATAAGGAAGTGCAGAAAATAATTTGATGCATACAATAGAAATAACAAAGATTTCACATTAAATGTCTTTATTCCTCTCCACTGTCATTCTCATTCTCCCCCACCCCCATTTTCTAAAAAAATCTCTTTTATCATCCTGAATAATTTTTTACCATCAACTTGTATACCCCATTCAGAGAAACAAAAACCATATAGACATGTATTTTTGTCAATCATTTCCCTTCTTAACCTCACTCTTCTATTGTAAGTAGTCTACAACTTATTCAATCCTTTTATAATAGATAACAGGTTCTAAATTGCGGAAATATTTTCCTATGATATCTTTATCTATTTATACATACATATATACATTAGAAACAGTAGCACAATCATTAATTCATTAATATTTTTAAACATTTCTTGAGTGCATACTATATGCCAGCCACTAATTATATCTTAATGCACAGCTAATACTTAATTATATCCTGTAATCACTAGTTCTCCAAACTGTAAGGATGTTCTCATAACAGTGAAAGACAATCATATAATACAACCCTGGCCAGTTTGGCTCAGTGAATACACCATCAACCCATGGGTTCAATTCTGGACAAGAGCACATACCTCAGTTGCAGGCTGATCCCCAACCCTGGTTGGGGTGTATGCCAGAGGCAACCAATTGATGTTTCTCCCTCACACATAGATGTTTCTCCCCCTCTGTCTCTATCCCACCCTTCTGCTCCTCTAAAAATCAATGGAAAAATATCCTCTGGTGAGGATTAACAACAACAACAACAACAAATTTAATTTTTTTTTAATTATGGAAGAACTACTGTGAGCTTCTGAGAAAGCTTTTTCAAAGGATAGCCTTGCCCCTTGCACAGTTTTTTAAATGACAATGTTTAGACTTCCATTGTCTCCTATCCTCCTGCCCAGAGATAGAGAAATGAAATGGGTATCTTTCCTACCCTTCTGTCATAAAATAGCAGATTTCCCCTTTAATTATATACAGGCTTTCCACCTGTTTTAAAAAGAATAATTCCAACCCTTTCTACATATAGAAAATGTATCCAAAAAATCAGTAAGTGCAATACATGAATAAGCACAGCAAAACAAAGGCATCTATCTAGTTGTAAGTATCTTCTCAATCAAGGGTAGGTGGTTGAAATTCTCCTCATGTCCTGTTTTCAAAATGTTCCACTGCTGTTTTTGAAACTAATTTGGTGAGCTTCAGTATAGGACATAGAAACTGCATTTACTCTGAACTGCTTCCTGGAAAAATTGTTTTAGCCTCCCACAGTAAGAAATTACAGGAGGACATTGAATTACTCCCCACTCAAATCCAATGCTCCAGGTTGGAATGTTTTCCTAAGAAATGTATTAATCTGAAGAATTCCATGTTAATGTCTTTGCTTTATTAAGCCAAATACTTGAATAATACATCAAAACTACCTCTAAGACAAAGCATGCTATTCTAAAAAACTCCTTTTAGACGAAGGATACTTGAATGCAGTTTTCTACTTTTTCCACATGATTCAATTGTTTGAAGATAGCAGCTTTGATTCAGAGGCAACAATTTCAGAAAAACAGTTTATTTAAAACTAGATTTTTATGCTAGATCTTTTTGTTTTTGTTAAAATATTACACAGATTAAGATATGTTAATAATCTAATCATATCCATCAAGCAAACAAAGGCAGAGGAGAAAAGAAACTAGGAATTTTCACCAACACACTTTTATATCCATTATGGACTTTCCCACCTAGGGTCAGGTGGTGTATATATCCTGGGGTTTGAAAGATTGTATTTAAAATTCATTATTAAAAAACAAACAAACCTGATTGCACATGTGCAATGCTTTATTTAATACCACAAATTCTTTTAAATTTTTTTTTATTGATTTCAGAGAGGAAGGGAGAGGGAGAGATTGAAACATCAATGATGAGAACCATTGATTGGCTGCCTCCTGCCACTGGGGATTGAATTTACAACCCTGGCACATGCCCTGACTGGGAATCAAACTGTGACCTCCTGGTTCATAGGTTGATGCTCAACCACTGAGCCACACCTGCTGGACAATACCACAAACTCTTTATATATATATATATATATATATATATATATATATATATATATATATTTCTTTATTGATTTCAGAGAGGAAGGAAGACAGAGAGAGAGATAGAAACATCAATGATGACAGAAAATCATGGATCGGCTGCCTCCTGCAAGTCCCTCACTGGGAATCGAGCCCACAACCTGGGCTTGTGCCCCTGACCGGAACTAAACCAGGGACCTTTCAGTTTGCAGGTAAACGCTCTATCCACTGAGCAAAACCGGCCAGGGCCAAACTCTTATCTTTATCAGTGAAATAATCACATAGTATATGTAAGGTGACACAAATTAGGATGCCCAGTTAACTTTTAATTTCAGATAAACAACAGAACAAATTTTAGTATAAATATACATCAATGAAACATTTGGCAAATTTTTTTTTTTTAATATTTGCTGCATCTTGTATTTTTTTTTTTTTGGCACATCTAAGTATATGAATAAAGCATTCTGTCTTTAAAGAAAAATAATTGGACCAAATGCAAACCTTATGCTGCTTTGATGTTTGCTGAGTCACTTATAAATTGAAGGCCCATCCCACTCACATCCTGGCATAAGGTGTTTATAATTAATTTTTAAAGTTTAGACCTAGAGATCTGAGTGTTCTCAAGGTTCATGGAATCTGAGCAACCAGAATACCATAAACTTCCGTATCGATTTTAAACTCAAAACACTGACTAAGCAGGAGAATCTGGTAGTTCTAATCTCATGGTCTGTACTCTGTTATGATTACTCATTACCACATTCCCGGTGAGTGCTACTGGGGACAGTTCAGTTTAAACAGCAGTGTTGAATGAATTTATCAAATTTTCCAAACCCCCATAGCACACAGTCACTTACACATCTGATCGTACTTTATTCTGCCCCTTAGCACAGCCCATTCTGCTTCTTGCTCCTGGAACACTTTCCCTTTGCCTGTATACCTAGTCAAATGCTACACTGAACTACAATCGTTTTCCCTCTTCTGAGTTCTTCTAGCACTTTATCACATAATCAAATAAAGATTAAATACTTGTGAAGGTATGCATACATCTGGATGTATATACATGCACATACAACTGCCACACCCTGTTAAAAGTATGCATACATCTGGATGTATATACATGCACACACAACTGCCACACCCTGCTAAAAGTCATTAAATATTCCCTCTTATTTTTCCCCCCACTTGGGTGGTTTGCAGAGAGAGTATCTATAAAGTGTCTGTGAGCTTCAAAGGAAAGGGGATTATAAGGTGCAGTGAATTATACCTGGGTCCCTGTGAGGTTCCTTGAGAAATATATCTAAAAGGACTAGTGTGTTTTGTTTATTTGTTTTTTGTTTTTTTATTAAAGTACTATTCCAAGATTTTACCAAATAGGGGCCCATACCTATAAGATTACACTGAGTTAACATCCTAATGGTAACTAAAAGATAAACAGTCCTGATGTATCTTATGGGTAAGGTACTATCTTAAGTGGTCTACATGTTCAATCTTACTTAATAGCCAAGAAATTGGATCAAGTCCTTGCAACCACAAAACCAGCTCAAACTAGCTCTAACCTGTTTCTAACAAGATAGTAAGATGCTTTTTAGAGACAGGAGACTGAATCCCAAGTCTTGCTCCACTCCCCAAGGAAACAAAAGCCTGGCCTGGGATGTGACTGGAATTTGAATACTAGACCTCGTTGCCAGAAAGATCCAGTGCTGAAGCCCCTTACATTATCTTATGGCCGAGTTCCAAAGCTCTCCAATCAAAACCGCCCCTGCCAGCACTTCCCCATTCTAGCCTAATCCACCCACAACTCTGAACCCTGCAGTGGGCACACAGATTTGGGGCTTGCCTCCTGATTCTTTGCCAGTTGATTTCACAATAAAACCTTTTCTTTTCTCAAAGCAGATATCATAGTATTGGCTCCTAGGCGCATCAGGCAGTGAGCCCTAGCTGGGTAACTTACTCTGTCTTCATTTTACAAATGGGGAAAAGTAGGTTCAAAGAGTTGTCATGAATTTCCCATAGTCACATAGCTCTTCAGATTAATACAGGTGAAATACAAAGAGTTTACTATAATCCAGACACTGAGATATATCCAAGGTATCAAAATAGAAGAAGAAGAAAGAAAAAGAAAAGGAGGTGCAGGAGAGAAGTCCAGGAAAAAGAAAAGTGGGGAGAAGAGTAGGGAGAAAAGAACAGAAAGAGGAGGAAGAGGAGAAAAAGGAAGAAGAGAGGGTCCTTGGCCTGTTTATATCCTATATTCTATTAGGGCTATTAGGGAATATATATGTGTGTGTGTGTGTGTGTGTGAGAATATATATATATATATATATATATATATATATATATATATATAAATCTATGTTTAATATATTTATTTATATATGCAAATAAATAAACAGTCATATACATAATATTGTATAATAAAAGCCTAATATACAAATCAACTGAACAACAGAACAACCAGTCGCTATGATGTACACTGACAAGCAGAGGGCAGATGCTCAATGCAGGAGCTTTCCCCAGCCTGCAGGCCCCAAGCCAGCCAAGGTGGGTACCAGAGGGGGCCTCCCTCGCCCCAATTGCCCCACCAGTTGCCCCACAGAGGGAGGTGACCAGCAGTGGCAGCAGTGTTTGTGTGTGTGTGTGGGGGGGGGGGGGGTTCAGGGAGTGGGTGGCACCAGGCCAGCCAAGGCAGGTGCCAGTGAGGGGCCCCCTCCATCGTCCCACTGGTCACCCCACAGTACGGCCCTGATTGCCGGCCAGGCCTAGGGACCCTAGCCATGCACGACTTTCATGCACTGGGCCTCTAGTATGATATAAATAGCATAAGTAAAAAAAACAAAATAATAAGTTGTATGGGACATGAGAAGGGAGATCAGAAGCAAAGATATATTCACAAAGGTGTCACAAAACAAGAATTGAAGAATTTCCTAATATACTTAATATAGATAGAAGGTAAAAAGCACCAGTGCCCATATAAAGGTTTGTAATTGTGAAACCAAACAATGTGTTGATGACACCATAAGTCCAGTAAGGTGAAGCTAGAACAATCAAGAAGGACCTCACATACAGATAAAGGGTCTTGCATTGTAACATGGATGGGGTGGGGAATGTCATTACTCAGCAGTAAGTCTAAATGCCTCCATATAAAGTCCAAACTCCTAAGTCTGATAATCAAAGCTTTGGAAAAAAACTGGCCTAGATTGCCCTGTACAACTTGATCTTCAAGCACTTCTATAAATAGGTCTCTCCAAACATGTGTCTATTCATTCTTTCAGAAAGTATGCCTGTATGCATCTGGCTGTCACTTTTTAATACAGACATAGCACACACCTACAAGACTTCCCCATTCAAGCTCAGCTCCAATTCCTCTTTCTCTACTTCTCTATTATCCAGTTACTAATGAGTAGTCCATTAAAACAGGGTTTCAACAACTAATACCAGATTTTTTTTTTTTTTAGGAAAGTAATTATCTATTAAGAAAATTACCTTAATGAGCTGCTTGGCAGTGGAAGATTAAACTCCTAGAGCACATTTTGGAAAATAAAGAGATAAAATCTTACTTGCTCCTCAGATTCTACTTCCTTAAGAAGTCTTTAGCGTCCTCTCCCCCAAACTTGTCATGTATTTCTCCCACATGCTCAAGAATATTCTAAGTTCCCCTTGACTAACATTCATCAACTGTATGTAATGGCCAGTTAACAGTGCAATCACACTCGCCACAAATAGTGGGATAAGGACTCTTTCGGGCAGGAACCATACAATAATTACCACTGTTCCTATAGTGCCTGAAACATAGTCGGTCTTAAAAGATGCTCTGTGGTCCTGCCAGAGTGGCTCAGTTGGCTGAGCATCGTCTCAAGCACCAGAAAGTTCTAATCAGTATGAAAGGCAACTGATGGATGTCTCTCTCTCACATCCATGTTTCTCTCTCTAATCATTTCCTCAGTTGAGGGTTTAAAAAACAAAGAAGCTCTGTGAATGAATGAACAAAAGGGCAGCAGTTTCATAATTATACCTACTAGAATAATGAAGGATCAATAATTCCCTGATAACAACATAGTAACTTGAAAATAATAATAGACCTTAGAAAATTAATCAACATACTTCCTTAGACATTTCATATGTCATATAAATGCTGTATTACCAACCCAAGTCATGTCATAAAACAGAATTAATGATCTCAGTTGACATGAACAGGTCATGAAGGCAAATTAACTTTGAATCACCGTGGTTGCTAGTGACTGGACTGGGACTGTCTATAAAGTTCGACCTGGGGCAATAAGATGCAAAAGATGTCACCAATTTGACCTTTAGGTAGCAGAGGAATAATCAGATGTAGACTGTTCTGATCTTCAAGTGACACTGGGGATCCACAGAGATCAGTAATTGTCAGGCGGAAAGGTGAAAGTACTGAGAGAAATATTCACCTATCTCTTTAAGATTTTCATCAAAACAGCCGAAGTTCCAGACCTGCTACATGAATGTGATACTTATTTCTAATGGTCTGTAAATAATAAAAGCAATCACTGTTAACTATGTTTTAATTTTTAAACTAAATCTATCAATATTAACCCTTACTGAACTTTAGATTTTCATTCCTTTTATTTATAAAAGTATTCATTCAGTCATTCTTTTTTTAAACCCAATGTGTATTGAGTAACTATTATGCACCAGGCACTAAATGCTGGGAATATGATGGTAAACAACACCTACCCTCACCAAGTTTATAATCTATCAGGAAACACAGACGCTGAACAAGTAATAATAATAATAAAAAAAAAGACTAGTACAGATAGCTTAGAGTTTAGAGTACTGTGATCTAATACAGTGGTCGGCAAACTCATTAGTCAACAGAGCCAAATATCAACAGTACAACGATTGAAATTTCTTTTGAGAGCCAAATTTTTTAAACTTAAACTATATAGGTAGGTGCATTGTTATTAACTTAATTAGGGTATTCCTAAACTGGCCTTTGCTAAAAACTCAAGGTGTCAAAGAGCTGCATGTGGCTCGTGAGCCGCAATTTGCAGACCACTGCTCTAATATAACATTTAATTACAATTTTTGAGGAATCAAATAGGATGAAATACCTTTGGGAAACTCAGGCAGCCTACCCAAGAGAAGTTGAAGGAAGCTATACTAAATACATGTTTTCTGTATACAAACAAACCAAAAAAATCTTCTTAATCTCATATGGATAATTTAGCCTCGGGATATTTAGGAGAAAGGGGACAATTGGGTCAACCATTAAACCCGCAAACCCTTATTTTATACCTTAAGAGAATTAAGACGCACTGTTGTCATATGAGGGGCCCTGGATGCTGTAACTCATAAGCAGTCCAGCTAACACTCACTTCCAAGTGTTAATGAAGGCCTCGAAAGAGCACTTCCTCTCCCACCCAATACTGCCTTAGTTTCCATCTCATGATCATTTTAAAAATCATTATTACGGTATTTTTGTAGGGGCATGGTGATAGGTTTTCAGAACCTGGGGAATGGAGGTGAGAATATAGAAGCTCCCAAAAAAGGGGAGGAAAGCAGTCAGACAGGGGCTCTTCCAGCTCCTCTGGCCAGTGGTGACACGGAGGGTTGGCAGGAAGAAAAAGTGGAAGGTCCTACGCTCCCTCATAATTTCCAGCGGACCGCTTCAGTATCCTTTCACACGGACCGCTGGGTCCCTCAGTCTTAGGTCAAGAGTGACTAAATACACATTTAGGATGATTTACCTTTTTTAAAAAAACTATAACATAAAGTCTAAACCGGAACCTAGTCTTTGTGACTCAGAAGCATTTTTGTAGACAGCTCTGGCACTATTCCCTGCCTCCTGCACATGTCCACTGCCGCGGCCTCTTCAGGACACCCCTCTTTGGGAATTGTGGAGCCCCGGAACTTGTACCGGGGTGCGAGTTGGCTCATGGATGACCTATGTCATCATTTACCTTGTATTTTGCACCCATGGAGGCCTTCCTTTGACTGACTCATGCAGTCCGTGGCTGCTTAATTCTTCACCCTGGATGACCCCCATTTATGACCCAGACCCTGCTTCCTGACAACAAAAGAAAACAAAGGCTTAGCAGCTTAAAGGAGAGGTTTGCTTTGATGGCTTAATGTCGGAGGTGGTGTTCAATGCTTGGACAGCGGGGAAGTTGGGGGTCTTTTGTTCCTTGGTTTAATGTTTAACCTTCCCTTAATATCGCTTCCTTTACTGGGCTTTAAACTTTTCCCTTTGATCTTTTGCTTCTTTTTCAGAATTGAGGTGCCAGCTTCTGCCCACCCACCCAATTCACACCCCTCTCAGCAGCTCCAGAAGTACTGTCACCTCTTCAGCAAGGACCTAACTCCCCACCCCACCCCCATCCCCCAACCCCAGCCTCACCCAGATGGTCACCTTCCTGATTGACAACTGCAACATTCATCTCCATTTCTCAGTACTTGTGAGGGCTTGGTGCCAGGGAGTGGGCCATGCTTTTGTGAAGTTTCTCCCCAAAGCACACTTTAGGGCCCATCTTTCATTCCCTATGTCTTTCTTTCTCCCCCTAAGCCCCCCCCCCCCAATGTCTTTTATACAATACGAATCCAGGGGAGAAAAAATCACATGAAACCTCTGCTTTAGGTACTTTGAGGAAATGACTCTAAGTTATTTCAGACCATAGAGCACTGTCTGGTACTTGGAAGCAAAACTGGGCACAAACTCCACCTTCCTGAATGGCTACTTGTTTTTTCACAAAGCATTTGCTCAGGCATTATTGTGTAACCCTGCATAGGCATAGGCAGGCCAGAGGAGAGAAGGAAGCTAAGACTTGGAACAGTTGACTGACTTACCAAGACTTACATCAATTATTTAAAAAAAAGGAAACATAGCACCCTGGCTTCTCAATGGTTAAAGCATCACCTCAAGGACTGAGGGTTGAGAGTTCCATTCCTAGTCAAGAGTGTGTACCTTGGGCGCAGGTTTCCCAACCCCAGTTGATGTGTCTCTCTCACATTGATGTTTCTCTCTCTCTCTCTCCCTCCCGTTCTTACCTCCCTTCCACTCTAGAAATCATGGAGGGAAAACATATTCTTAGGTGATGATAAAAAATATTTATTATGACTAGTAATAATTAATGTCGTTTTCTAATACTTTTTAAAATCGAATTTATTTAAACAATACAACAAAATTTAATCAACAATATAGCTGCCGTTGTTTTCTACTACTTGTGCCCAATGTTCAGGAAGCATTTTAATCCCTCTGTTGTAAAATTCTTGTGATTTTGATGCGAAAAATTCGGTCAATGCATTTTTGAGGCATTCTTCATTATTAAATTTTTTTTCCAAGAAGAAAGTTTTGCAAAGAACAAAACAAATGGTAATCGGAAGGGGCAATATCAGGAGAATATGCAGGTTAAGGGAGAACTTCCCATTCCAACTGGCGCAGTTTTTCAGCAGTGATTCTTGCAGTATGCGGTCGTGCGTTATCGTGGTGAAGAATTACGCCCTTCCGATTAATCAGCGCGGGTTCTTTTTCTCTTAAAGCTTGAGCTAACCTTCCCAATTGGGCACTATACACTGCACTTGTAATGGTTTGGTTAGATGGTAAAAGTTCATAATGAAGAATTCCTTTAAAATTCCACCAAACACACAACATCACTTTTTTCGCATGCAAGTCAGGTTTTGGCGTGGGCTGCGGAGCCTCATTTTTGTCCAACCATTGAGGCCGCCTTTTCAAATTAACATACAGCACCCATTGTTCATCTCCGGTAACAATTTGCTCTAAAAACGGCAGTTTTGACGAGAAAGGAGCCAACTGCAAATTGTGACTCTTTGATTACGGTTGTTGTCGGTCAACTCATGAGGAACCCATTTTCCAAACTTTTGGACTTTGCCTAGTGCACGCAATTGATTGGAAATTGTTTTCTGTGAACAATTTAAAGTTGTCGCAAGCTCTTGTTGGGTAATTTGAGGATTTTGCACCAAAAGAGCTTGAAGAGCTTCTTGATCAAAATTGGACACACGGCCTCGACCACTCTTGTCATCTAACGAAAAATTTCCCTCGCGAAATTTCTCAAGCCAATGCTGGCATTTTCTGGCGCTAACTGCATCTTGACCAAGAGCACTACAGATGTTTTTTGCTGCCTCACTTGCTTTTCTTCCTAATTGGAACTCGTAAAGCATGCAGTGCCGAATACGCTCTTCATCCGCCATCTTCTTAGCCCTAGTTTTGCAACAAAAACCAAACCAAACACAAACTTTTTCAAGCAAAACTTGTTAATTGTACTTCACACGTTCTGTAGATACCACGTGTTTGAAGGTTATGTCAATACAAGTCAACGCCAAGCAAGATTTTAAACGAATGTTTAAAAACGACATTAATTATTACTAGACCCGATATATATATATATATATATACACACACACACACACACACACACATACATACGTACATATATATATGGTAAAGCCAACTGGTAAACAGGTACTGACTTGAGATTCCTAAGTGTCACCTCCACCTATTACACTAATCCTTGCCCAAAACCTGGCCATATATATAGAGTGGTCATCCTATGTTATAATCAACAATTAGTTCTGATTGTCAACATCCAGTATCTATGATGTTAACTATCCAGTGTCAAACCTAGGACCACTTTAAGCTAAATTTTCAACTTTGGGGGGGAAGGGGACAGGATCCCGTGAGCAGTGTAAATTCTAGCTGCAAATCAGTGTGAATGCAAATTCTAATTAGAAATATATTTTTTTAATATACTTTATTGATTTTTTAAAGAGAGGAAGAGAGAGGGATAGAGAGTTAGAAACGTCAATGAGCGAGAATGATGGATCAGTTGCCTCTTGCACACCCCCTACTGGGGATGTGCCTGCAACCAAGGTACATGCCTTTACCGGAATCGAACCTGGGACCTTTCAGTCCGCAGGCTGACGCTCTATCCACTGAGCCAAACCGGTTTCAGCTAGGAATATTTTTTAAAAAATCTTTTTCCCCTCTGCTCACACCAAGAGTCAACATTGGCATAGATAAGTAGCACGAGGCCTTCTGTAAGGTATGGCTTTTTGTTCCTTAAAATCATGTCATTCTTTGGTGTCCACATGTTACTTGAGATTCGCCTTGCTCTCTCCCACTCTACATCAACCATCAGCTTTCTCTCCTGTTCTCCTTGAACACCTGCCTCTTACAACTCGCTGCACTACCAGTGATCAGAGCTGCTCACAGGCTAATGGCAAGTCTAGCTCGTGCTAACACATCTGAATTTGAACATGTCTGGCCTCTGATTATTTCCTTTCCTTTACCGCTAGTTCAGCCAGGCTTTTTAATAAGATTTAAGATTTAATCCAGCATATCTCAGGTGTTCGATATGAAGAGGGAGTTCTCTGAGTAGCTGGTTCTCCATAATGCCAGAAACAGAAGTCTTTGACCCATAAGTTTTCAGTTTGCCCTTTCCTGGCAGCCAGACATGCCATAGACAAGTCTCAAGGAAAAAATGAACTTGCAAAATTGGCATAGAAAAGGCGAGTTCCATTCCGTGACGGTGCGTGGAAACGGACCAGGGGGAGCGGGGGGGTGCGGGGGAGGCTGAGAAGTCACTGAAATGGCTATCATCTGGAAAAGATGAGGTGAGCACCAGCCAGACACACGGTGTGAGCAAAGGAAAGTTTACGCATTTATTAACTAAGATTTTCTTTAGAAAAAGAGAGAGGACTTTTTTCACTTTATTTATTTTTTTTTAAGCGAGAGCAGCAGCTGCCATGGGAATTCCAGGCAAAGTACATCGCAGGGAGCTGGGACCGTGGTGGGCCTCACGCCAAAATAGACTGGGAACCACTAGTGGAGGGGGAAATGCACTCATCTCATTTAGAAGCCGGAGATGGTTAGATTTTCCCCTTTGTGCCAGGGATTCTGTGTTCCCCCAGGAGCTGAAAGAGACATTCCCTCAAGCTCTGTCCACAGTCAACTTGGGGGCAGATTTATTCTCAGCCCTGACCCTATACTGTCAGCTCCAGCCTCAGCCCCAGCCCCAGCTGCAAGATATTCTATTTGCCTGCCTGCTGGGAGGTTTGTTTGTTCAAGCAGAATTTCATGCTCCAAATGAGTGGGGAAATCTCCTGCGGATGGGGGTAAAGCAGTGTTATCTAGAACCACCTCAATCAACAGGTATATGTAAAATACACTGGAGAAGATAAACACCAAGTAATTCATTATAGGATGACAATTTACACCAAAAAAGTCGACTGTAGCCCTGGTTGGTGTTGCTCAGTAGTTATAGCGTTGGCCTGAGCACAGAAGGGTTGAAAGTTGGATTCCGGTCAAGGGCATGGCCCCAGTCGGGGCACATGCGTGGGAGATAACCAATCTATACGTCTCTCTCAGATGTTTCTATCTCTCTTTTTTCTCTTTCTTTCTACCCCCCACACTTTCCCTCCCTTCCACTCTCTAAAAATTAATGAAAAAATTATCCTCAGGTGAGGATTAATAACAATGACAAAAATCAGCTATATGTAAAACAAGCACCACACTTGGATACTTTTGCATAAGATTCCTCTCAAGCACAAAGCAAAAGAAAAAAAGAAAAAGAGGTTACCGTGTTTCCCCGAAAATAAGACATCCTCCGAAAATAAGATCTAGCGCATGGAAAGATAAGACATCCCCTGAAAATAAGACCTAGCGCAACTTTGGGAGAAAAAATTAATATAAGACACTGTCTTATTTTGGGGGAAATAGGGTAATAGAGCTCCATTCCAAGAAGAATTCTACCCCAGCAGAGAGATAAATCCATAGTAATTCATTCATAAAAAAAAAAAAAAATTATTAATCTACTACTATGTATCAGCCAGTGTTCTAACAAATTCATGAGTGAACAAAACACACATTTCTAGAGCTGGCAATATATCCCGATACACATCTTTGTGAATTTCTAATCATCTGTCTGCCCCTTCCCTTTGTGGGTTTCCCAGAGCTTTGCCGTTCCCTAGCCCGGACATACACATGCCCTTGTGAATTGTGCAGCCAAGAATAATTTCTGCAGGGTCTCACTCTCCACGTAACTAGACGGAGGAGGAAGGCCTTCATCCAGCTGGCATGGCTTTAGTGCCTGGGAGCTTATGTTCTCCCCAAAAAAGATGATTCAGGGTAACGATTCCGGCACATTATCTCATTAGGCCTCCTGAAACTAAATGAAGAAGGCAGTTGAAAAATAATACACCATCTCACAAGAGAGAAATCTGGGGCATGGAGAGGTTAAATAACTTCCCTAAATCAAACAGCCAGCCACTGGGCCTGGGACAAGGATGGGGATCTTTAAAATTCACATCACATTTTCCATGTCTTCCATCGCTGTGATGTTAGATTAAGTTAAAAGAATTCTGGCAATAATCAAGGATATACAAAGAGGAAATACAGAAATATCAGAGTTGCTATTTCAGAATATCGCTAAAATTTGGAGATTGTCAACAGTAGTCTAAGATACAAAAAAAATTAATTGTTCACTTGGAAATGTGTCTGAAATTAATTATTTTCTTCAATCAGAGAAAACTGTAAGATTATATCTAAAAATGTTTATGTTCCAGCTGCCACTTTTTCTCCTGATACTGATAATACGCCAACAAACAAAACTCCCAGAAAGTATTTCACAATATTATGTTGCTATCTCAGCTTTTAAAACCCAAACTTGGAAAATATAATGCATAAAGGAAAAGGCAGAGGGAAACACATTTTGTAAATAACCTGGAAACATGAAGAAAAAAGATCAAGCTGAAACGGGATATCCAGCTGTGTAAACACATTTCGATGCTTTTAAAAATCTCCAATTGATGCTATTCATAAGGCCTTCCCAGAGCCAAATCGTATACTTCACATTAATTCGTCTGTGATCCCACATCCTTTCCACACTGCATCAGTCTGAGCTGTCTATTTCAGATGGAAACACTCGAATTCCACGAATGTTTTTGCTTAATCAAGTGAACAGTGTAAACTGTTGTTCTTGGTCAGACACTCTACTCTTAAATAAAAATAAGGTTTTTGAAGATGAAAGATTGAGGTGCAGGTGCTAAATATTTGCAAATACTTTCATTACTCCGAGATCTGAATGACAAGCGAAGGAGTTTCAGAGAAAGAGTGCTCCCACTATTTGAAGGGAGAATAATTTTTCTCTCACAGAAAGAAAATAAAATTGCTAGAACAGACTTCCCAGAAGACTTCTTTAATGCACTGAAAGTCAGTAACTGATCTAGCCACTTGTTGAAACTCTTCTTTCAGTTCCATGGAAGCCATGGGAGGGAGGACCCACACGGAGTGTGGCACTGTAACAGGGGTTGATTTAAACCTTCATTTGCAACCTTCATCACAAGGTTGGGAATACCCATTTTTAATGAAATGGATTGTAAGATAGAACCAACAACTCTCTCACTCCAACACCCTAGTTTGGTCAACAGGAACTTGCCAAATGGATACTAATCCATCAAACCCCGGGGGTGGGGGTGGGGGTGGGGGAGGTTGGTCTTATTTGAAAATTGCAAAAATGTTAATCAGTTGGCCAGAACGACAGCATAGTTGAAGTCACATGTTTGTTTATTTGCTACAAATGCTGAGACTACCAAACTTTTATTTTACCTGCTTAGGATGGAACACTTCCCATCTCGTGATCCATTAAATCCATGCTGGCACATTAAACAAATGTACTCCATGAAAGCGACCATTTTCTTGATCACACGAAGGTAGCATTCTAAGATCTAACAAATAAAAATTCACAGTACTTCGTTAAATTTGGATTACCAATAAACAATGAGTAATTGTTTTAGTATTACTTATTGTTTTTTAGAAATCCAAATGTAAGTACATGTACTGTGTTTTATTTGACAACATGCTCAAGGCAGCACAGTAACCAGTATTTACTTATGGCTATAGAGAATGTGAGATACTGGGCTGGATCTATTCATCCCCTTATTGTACTTTCTTAAGTTGATGAAAACTCAACTTTCCTCCTTGTTTTCTGTAGACTTGTGATCAAAGTGGAGTGTTAGGATGATTAGGTGACTGAAATTTTAGACAAGTGTAGTGAATACCTTCTTAAAAGTTCCTTTTTGAAAAATTCTAGATGAAACTACATTTCTTATAAACTGTTGTCTTTTTAAATGCAGCTTTAAGGCCAATTTAAGACTATTATTTTACAAAAAGGATAGTGTTAATGAAATCTATTATCTTCTAAAAGGCATAAAAAAGATTTATTAAAATTTTGGGGGGGAAAAAAAGCACAGACAACAGGGTAGTGAAGACCTGGGGAGAGAGGGTAAGGCTGAGAGGAGGGGGGTAAATGAGGGGAAATGGAAGATATCTGTAATACTATCAACAAGAAAAAATATATTTAAAAAATACAAAATAAAAGCAGAGGGCAAGAATATTTGTAATGTGTTGATATTGATCAAATAAAATCTAAAAAGTTTATGCCAGCTCTAAGGGGCAGATGATTATTGAAAATAAGGTTAGTTGCAGTTGTTTGCACAAGATTTGCCATGTTATGTATAGTTGGCCCTTGAACAATGCGAGGGTTAGGATGGCTGACCTCTTCTCCCCCATTGTTGAAAAGCTGCTTATAAGTTTTGACTCCTACAAAACTTAACTACATTTGACCCTTCAAACTGGAGGATACAACCAACTACAATTTTCCATCTGTGGTTGAAATCCACAGTTGGGAAAGAGAGGTTGGAAATGCAAAAACACTCTTTTACATATGCAGTTGGTTGAATTCATGGATGCAAAACTCTCAGGTACAAAGGGGGCCGACTGTATTTATTGAAAAAAATCCACACTCAAGTGAACCAAAGCTGCTCAACTGCATATTGTTCAAGAGTAAACTGTATTTCTTTCTGTCTTCCTGCCTTCGTTTCTTTCTTTCTTTTTCAAATATATATATATATATATATATATTTCTATTGATTTCAGAGAGGGAGGGAGAGGGAAAGAGAGAGAGAGAAACAACAATGAGGAGAGAGAATCATTGATTGGCTGCCTTCTGCACGCCCCCTACTGGGGATTGAGCCCACAACTTGGGCATATGCCCTTGACCAGAATTGAACCCGGGACCTTTCACTTCACAGTCCCATGCTCTATCCACTGGTCCAAATCAGCTAGGGCTCTTTATTTTATTTTTTTAAGTCTTCTATCTCATTTATTTCCTCCCAATTTTATTTTAAATGAACTTATTGGGGTGACATTGGTTAATAAAATTACATAGTTTTCAGGTTCTATTACAATTCTATAATACATCATCTGTGTACTGTATTGTGTGTTCACCATCCCAACTAAAGTCTCCTTCCACCAGCATTTATCTCCCCTTCACCCTCTTCTACCTCCCTCCACCTCCCAGTCATTCTGGTAATAACCATACTGTTTTTGGTATCTATGAGTTTTTTGTTTTTGTTTTTGTTTTGTAATGTATTTTATTGATTTTTTACAGAGAGGAAGGGAGAGGGTTAGAGAGTTAGAAACATCGATGAGAGAGAAATATCGACTAGCTGCCTCCTGCACACCCTCTACTGGGGATGTGCCAGCAACCAAGGTACATGCCCTTGACCGGAATGGAACCTGGGACTGTTCAGTCCGCAGGCTGATGCTCTATCCACTCAGCCAAACCGGTTTCAGCTATGAGTTGTTTTTTAAATTAATCCCTTCACCTTTTTCACCTGGCCCCCAAGGCCCCCCCCCCCTCCACCTTCTGACAGCTGTCAGTCTGTTCTCTATGAGTCTGCTGTCTCTATTTTGTTTGCAAGGTTATTTTTTTTTTCCTTAGATTCCACATATAAGTGAGATCATGTGATATTTATCCTTCTCTGTCTTTCTATTTTACTTGACACAATACTCTCCAGTCCATGTATCCTGTCACAAAGAGTAAGATCTGCTTATTTTTAATGGCTGAATAGTATTCCATTGTGTAAATGTACCACACCTTTTTTTTTTCCACTCATCTACTGATGGACACCTGAATTGCTTCCAAATCTTGGCTATTATAAATAACATTGCAATAAACACAGGGGAGCATATATTCTTTCGAATTAGTGTTTCAGATTTCTTCTAATATATTCCCGGAAGTGAAATCTCTGGGTCAAAAGGCAGTTCCATTTTTAATATTTGAGGTAACTCCATACTGCTTTCTATAGTGGCTGCACCAATCTGCATTCCCATCAGCAGTGCATGAAGGTTTCCTTTTCTCTACACCCTCACCAACACTTGCTTATTGATTTATTGATGACGGCCATTCTGACAGGTGTGAGATATCTCATTGTGGTTTTAATTTGTATTTCTCTGATGATTAGTGACTACTAGAATTTGAAATATCCCCTTTCTTTGAAGATATGTCTCATGTACAGATAGTTAGATCACTGTTTTTATTTTTATTTTTTTAAAATGTATTTTATTGATTTTTTACAGAGAGGGAGAGAGAGAGAGAGAGCTAGAAACGTCGATGAGAGAGAAACATCGACCAGCTGCCTCTTGCACACCCTCTACTGGGGATGCGCCCGCAACCAAGGTACATGCCCTTGACTGGAATCGAACCCGGGACCTTTCAGTCTGCAGACCGACGCCCTACCCTGAGCCAAACCGGTTTTGGCTAGATCACTGTTCTTAAATTATTTTTCTTGAGAAACAGCTTTATTAATCAGGAAACAAAATAGTTTATATTAAACACATCTAAGAGTACGTATCAAAATCATTCCACTTAATAGGTAAACAGCATCAAAATACAAAGTCTATCAACTATGTAATCTACCCCCAAAAGAGGATGCCACCTCGACAATTAATTCAAGTGCGTGTTATCAAGTCTGGGCCACTGGTGCTTACCCCCACAGACCCTTCCCTGGAACCTTGTGAACTTTCTCAGCACTGTCCCCTTAGGCCAGTGGTCAGCAAACTGCGGCTCGAGAGCCACAAGTGGCTCTTTGGCCCCTTAATTAGCAAAGGGTACCCTAATTAAGTTAATAACAATGTACCTACCTGTATAGTTTAAGTTTTCAAAAACTGGGTTCTCAAAAGAAATTTCAGTCATTGTACTGTTGACATTTGGCTCTGTTGACTAACGAGTTTGCCGACCACAGCCTTAGGCAATAGAGGGGGAAGCATCCACTCAGCAGCTCTCACCATCCAGGGCAATCACATGGGCAACAACTCTTCCACGCATGCAGGTTGCTCCACCCTGCGTGCAACTTGGTTTTAAAAAACCAGGGCCTAGGCTTTCAGACCGATTTACATCTATTTTAAATTGTGGTGATTTTTGGTCCAATCATGTAAGGCCAAGTAGATGATTATTTAAAGCCTTTTCCAATTACGGTTCTGTAATGAATATATAGTGAACTTAAACAATGGAATCCACTGCATTTCAATGAGGGGTGTTTTCTCTACTCATAAAACAATGAGCAAACTGATTTAACAAATTCCAGAATTCATCCCCCCAAGAGAGCGGGATAGATAGGCAACTCCAGCCTCCATCTCCCCCCCAAAATAAAAATGTACGACAGCTATCCAAGAACAACACAAACCGCCCTGGGAGAGAGGTCAGGAGTCCGCTTCGGACACTTCGAACCACACAGCAGAACACAGCACCGGAGGATAACCACACAGGAAGAGAAGGACGAGCATCTTCAGGCCCCTGCCCCTACCCCCAGGCCAGCGCTGCTCAGGGCCCAGAGGGAGCTGCCCAGCTAGAAAGGGTTTCCTTCCCAGGGGAAACCGCAGCCGGTGAAGGAAGCCTTCTGGTGCCTTTTAGGACCAGCTTCAGGTTTGCTTTCACCGCCTCGGGAGACCAGACAGCCCCGCCGGGGACCGGGTGGGAGAGCAGGGCTCCAGGGTGGGCCATGCACAGGCCTCGCTCACCTGCTCAGCTCGGAGCCCGCCGCCCTCGTCGCTGCAGAAGCCAATGGGCCAGTTCTGCGCCCAGCACCGCGTACGGAATCTGCGTCCTGCTCATGCCCACAGGTGCCCGCTGTCTGAGCCTGTGCCCGCTTCCTCCTCTGCCCCCACCCCAACGCGGGATCCACTCCGCAGCCGTGGCCTGGCTTCTGCGGCTGCGCAAATGCAAGACACCCTCCCCCCCAGCCTCCCCCCCGCCCCCGCCCCCGCCCCGCACCTGACCTACGCGGCTGTCCCCCATCACCCATCACCGCAGCGCGCATGCCCAGGCTGAGGCCTCTGAGGGTGCCCTAGGGTGCCATCGCTTGTCCAACTCCATACTTGGGTTGTGCAACCCTGTGTGGGCGCTTCCGAGGAGAGGCTCTGCGGCTACAAGAATGCCCCCCAACAGCCAAGGCCCCCCACAGCCGCTCCTTGGCCCAGTTGCTTCCTGCCTCCTGTTGTTGGCCTGTTTCACTGGGCTCACCTGTGCAACAGCGCCCAGCTGTGCACCTGCAGTCCTCAAGGTGCAGCCCTGCGAGGAGACCCCACGCCCATGTGCATGGCCCCGTGGGGAGACACGGTGGGGACAGCAGTGCATTCTGACAGCCAGGCCCTGGCAGCTGCTAGCAGAACTTCCTTTGGCCTTGACCTAGGTGCAGGTCCTTCTGCTAGGTCCCTACTGTGTCTGCAACTGGCCCCTGCCCTCACACAAGTACCTCCAGATGCTCCTCAAAGCTGAGTGTGTGCGTGCCGCCAGTTCTGACCCATGATTACGTGGGATAAACTGTATATCTGAAATGCAAGGATGTTTCTACATCCACAAACCAATAACTACTATATACTACCTTAAGATAATAGAAGACAAAAATCGGATCATTGTTTCAGATACAGGAAAAGCATCTTACAAAATGCAACATCCTTTCAAGATTAAAAAAAAATCTCAGTAAATTGGCCATAGAAGTAACATAGCTCAACAAAATAAAGGCCCTATATGACAACCCACAGCTAACTTCATACCCTAACAGTGAAAGTATTGGAACACTCTGACTTCAAAAGCCTGAAAAAGTAAATTTAGTAAACATCTAACTATTCTGCTTCCTTAAAAAAGTTGCATATTGACTTCCACTGCCTCCTGTATACCTTTCTTTGAATTTTCATAAGGAATGTCTTTTCTAATATAATAATAATAATAATAATGCGAATGTTTAGATATTACTACACAGTTTTCACCATCCTACCCAACATCTCCTGTGCATAGACCAGGGCATCCTACATCTTTTGGGCTAGATAAGATACCTGTACCATGACCTTCCTCCATCTTCTACTTAATTTTTTTTTTTTTTATCAGTGAGAAAGGGAGAGGGAGAGAGAGAGAGAGAAACATCAATGATGAGAGAAAATCATTGCTCAGCTGCCTCCTGCATCCCCCCTACTCGAAATTAAGCCCATAACCCGGGCATGTGCCCTTGACTGGATTTGAACCTGGAACCCTTCAGTCTGCAGGCCAACACTCTATCCACTGACCCAAACCAGATAGGGTCTCCATCTTTTACTTCTAGCCCCAAGTTGTCTTTGCATATTAACGATGTCAATTTATAAATTTTGTATTTTAACATTGCAAAATTTAGCTCAAGTTTATCCATAATGTTTTCCCTTGCATATTGTTCTCTCATTCCCCCAATAACTTGCCTAGTAATGGGCTTTTTTCACATAATGACATGCTCAACTCCCAGAGGAGAGATATCCCTGTTATAAAATATGCCCTAACACTAGGAAGTAGAATAGGATAGTGAGCAGAACAATTAACCAGGAGTTTAGGCAGCTGATTGGTGGCCATGTTTCTGCCTATAACTACATATTTGACTTTGGATAATTCAACTGAACTCTCTAGTTTACCAGGATTTGTTCCCTGATATAGCCTTTCTCAAGGAAACAATAGAGTTCTTGTCTTTTACAAGTTTCCTTTGCAAAGTGACAACTGATTGGTAGATCCAGTTCCTCACCTATTTATCTTTCCCCTATAAAACGTGTAATTATCAATGACTATAAATCAAATAAGAAACGTTACACTGAACGTATGTAATTAAGCTTATTTTCTATGAAAATATTTAAATACAAAAATAAAAGTATGAGGGAAATTTAAAAATGAGTCAAAAATATTTATAAAAAATATACTTTTTAGTAAGCTGTAGTTTGCCAATTTTCAAAAGCAGTTCTCATTTTCAAATTGGGTAGATACAAACTGCTCAGTGAGAAAAAAATTCCAAGGTTGATTAAAATACAATGACATTAATTTATATGTCTAATGTATCATTCAGTTCAAATGCAATTAGTTTTTAAACTACACCATGAATTGGTCTTGCTGCTTGAAAATTCAGATTATTGTGCTATTTAATTTTTTTAACCAATCTTTGTTAATTTCACAAACTCAAGATCACTGACTCATTCAAAGTATTTTTAAATCCATACATTTTAAAACTCATATTTAACTTATAAAAATACTCTCTGTTGTAGAATCGCCAAAAATAACTCAAATCCCTTTTCCTACTTTAGCACATGGGTCTGTTATTCCATATGTCACTGTACAGATGACAGACATGTAAAGACAGATAAAATATAGTGCCTGACTTAAGGAGTTTACAGTTAAGTGGGGGGAAATAGGCAAACAAACAGCGAAAACTCAGAAGACTTAATTAACAAACAATAACAATTAAGAAGATGTAATTCATTGAATAAGTATTCATTGACCACTTAGCCTTTGCCAGACAGTGTTTTAAGTGCTAAAGAAATAGCAGAAGAAGCCAATGGGTTTCTTCTGAGCTGCTTTCAGAAGTCACACAGTGTCATTTGTACAAGGTCCTGTTGGTTATATAGGTCAGTACTATTCAATGTGAAAGGAAACTACATAAGGACGTATATACCAGGAGACAAGACTCATTGGGGCCATATTGTAGGCTGCTACATCAGTAAAGAATTGGGATTTGTTCTGAATGAGATACATGTTTTCAGATGATTTTGAAGAGATTGATGTAACTTAAGTTTTGAAAGGATTTCAATAGTTTCTGGGTTGAGAATGCATGGTAACGGGGTAACGATAGAGCCCAAGAGGTCAGTTAGGAGGCTTTTACAATCATATATGCAAGGTGGCAGATTAGATGGTAATAGGGATTCGAGGTTTGGAAATAAAAAGTAGGGTCATATTTGGAATCTGCAGATGTTGTGAAGACCTATCTTATAGGATTTGCTAATGAGTTTTATGTGGATTTTAAAAAAGGAGAAGGGAGTCAAGATGAACCAAGATTTTTAACCAGAAATACATTTGGTGCAATAGAAACACTTACTTCGGATTTCAATTGGTATTTCTGAATACAGAGAGAGGCTAACTACTCAGTCTAGGGAAGTCAGAAAAGTCCTCCAGGAAGATAACTCTGAAGTTAATGGATAAAAAGCAGTCAGTCAAGCTAAGAGAAGAGCCCTAAAGGCAAAAATAAGCAAAAACAAAACAAAAAACTAACATGAATAATGACAAAGAAGGGCAAAACCTTACGGAGTACGTGCCAAGAAACAAAGTCGTTCTGTGCTGCTGGGGTGCCCATTACAAGGCATTTGGGTGGAAGACACTTTGATATGAAGTATATCTTTTCCACTAGTTCAATTAACAAACCTTTTATTTATTATATACTTACTTTGTGCCAGGCATTCTCCTGGCCACTGAGAATACAACAATGAGCAGGTGTTTTGGTTCTGCACTCATGGAGATTAGTCTCATGTCAGAGAGAGACTGTATTTCTTTTTTTGCTGTAAAAAAGCTTTCCTGCATGGGAGAGGGCTTCAGGGTGGTTAACAGAATGGCTAGTGGTTTCGGGGAGAGGTTCAGGTACAAGCCAGACACCAGGAAGATGCAGAGGGGCCCCTCAAAGGCCTCTGGGCTCCAAAGACCCCTAGTCCTGCTTGAGGTTGAGCCTTTAGAAGAGATACTAGCCCAGTCCAGCCTGGGGGCCCGCCAGGCTGCAGAGGTGAGTCAGGTGTAGCCGCTCTTCTTGATGAGTTTCACCTCCTCTCTCCGGAAGTGGTTCTGCAGGAAGTCTCAAAGCTGAGGGTCTGCGCGGGGAGAACCCAGGGCCTGCAGCTCCCCAAGGGCCTGTCTAGGCTCCTCTCCAAGGCCAGGGCGGCTTCCATGGCACCCTGCGTTTTGCCCACTCATCCTGGGGCAGCTCCTGCACCTCCTGGAAGATGCCACTGCGCTGTTTTTGCAATTTTAAGAGACGCTCAGGGCCCTGGCGCTCAGCGTCCCCGTGCTTCTTCTCCACCAACTCGAGGGAGAAGCGGCCCCATCCTCCAGAGCCACGTCGTCGGGGTGGACACAGAAGCCCAGAGAGAGGTAGGTGTGGGGGCCCGCGGATGCAGGCTGGCCGGCAGTTGACCGTAGCCTCCACCTTAGTGGAATAATTCTGGGAAATCAGGGAGCTCGCGGCTGTCCGGCAATAAGGAGTTAAGGTAGAAACCAAACACGTGTGTTGGCTGCTTTGGAGGTGGTTCTGAAGGTGGTAACTGAGTAAGAAGCGCGAGAGTGGTCGGAGGCTGGAAGAAAGGGTGTCCCTGGGTCTGTTCCGTCCAAACACTGTTGAAGCAAGAGACAGATCCGCAAGGGACACTGTCCAGAGGAAAACTTTAAATAATTAAACGTAAAATTACTCAGGTGATCAGTGCTTCACAGGCGGGAAACATGGTGTCATTAAAATAAATAACAGGAGGAAGGAGCATCATGAAAGACATCAAGGAACAATGTTGTTCCTGACTCCTAGACTGAAATTTAAAGAAAGTCTAGGAGATGGTGAAACACAACATTGTGAGTGGCGCAAGGAAAGGCATTTGAAAATGAGAGAACAGTGTATGCAAAGTCTAGTAACAGATGACACTATGCCTATGGAAGAAAGAAGGTCCAGAGGAAGAAAGGGAGGAATAGAAGGATGGAACAAGATGAGGTTGAGGAGGAAGTTTGGGGCCCCACAATCTCAGGCATTGAAGGTTATGCTAAAGATTTCGTTTGTGTTTTAAGAAGCCCAGGAGGGCAAAGAAAGCATTTTGACCAAGAGGAGTGGGAGTGGATGGCTAGGGGAAGACATGATAAGACTGGTTTTTTAAAGAAACTGGTTATATATGGAAAACAGAGTGTAAAAGGGCTAGAGAAGTTGTGGGGAGACTAGTTAGGAGACCTAGTGAAACTGAGGTTATTTCTAACTAAGAAGCTGACAATAGAGATGAGGTGATTCAAGGTCATCAGAAGCTACTTCAAAGGTTTAAAAAAATAGGAAAGGAGACATAGACATTCGCAGCGGTGGCTCCAGAATTTCTTTAAACATATTTTTTAAGTTAAAAATATTGATGAAAAGGACTTCTCTTAAAAATATTTTCGCTTAACCAGAATACCATTTGTAATTCAGTCGTGTACTTATACAAGTATATGATTTGGGAAAGGTTAAGAACATGACTGGGGAGTTAAATCACACTCAATACTCAATGTTTGATTAAAATGTCACTACATAATACCACAACTTTGACAAACAAACTCCATTCACACTGAAAAGAAAGCAAAAGGACCTGTGCTTTAAGGCTGTGTTATGTGATATATGTCTCCTCCATACATAAGCCTGATACTGCTGATCTACTCTCAACAAATCATGGTTTCCTTAGATATCCAATAATAAAAATAGCTTCATATTACTTCACCCACAGCTTCCCTTAGCCTTTATTGGGCATGTTGGGAGAGGTAGTTATTGATATTCCAGATAAAACTTGGGACCACAGTGAGAATAGATAATTCATTAATTGGGGTGTTGCAAAACTTTTGAATTGCTCGTTTTCTCTTTTCACTTGCTGATCCTGATCTGTAGCCCTGGGCCCTTCCCACTTGGGTTTGTCATCTCTTGTAACTTGGAGTAATGTGTAAAAGCCACCTAGGTAAAGATAAATGCTAGCACAGATTAATAGAACTCTGGCAGGAAAAAAATATATTATTTGTCATTAATGGAAATCATTTGATATGGTTCCTTCTACCTGACAAGAAAGTTAGATTCTGGAGAATATTTTCTTTGCCGGTTGCTTCCTTTATTACTTGACGAGCATGGGGCTGCAAGACAAAAAGAGCTGATGAAATCAAATTATTCTAGAAAAGGAAAAGGGAGGCAAGAAAGACATACCACCAGAGATAAAAGACTCTTAGAGACTGTGAGTATAAAATGGAGGGTCGAAGAGGCCACAGCTGAGGTGCGGCTTTGAAAGGAAAACAGACTGAGAAGGAACCTTTTGGAATTAAGGCTGTATGCCGGGTGTATAAAGCCACCTTGGTCTCTTTTACAACTTCTTCAGTAAAATGTTTAACTATAACGAGTGCTTTTGGTACTAGTTTTGCGGGGGCAGTCAGGGGGATGAAATGTTGGTTTTTGCTCCAAGCAAATCTTGCACAGGCAAGAGTAGCCCGGAGCCTTTCCTGGGTCCCGCCTACGTTTGAGTTCATCTCTTTATCTGATGAAGAAAACCATTTCCTATTTCCCTATATCTCTGCTTAGATCTTTGATCCTTCTTACCTATTCGTTTTCCTCAATTCTTGACTCCAGATACCCTCTGCCTCAGTTTCTCTATTATCTCACTTGTACTCCCAACAGCCGTGCTCCTCTCCTTTCCTCACCTAACCCCTTGGTATTCCCATTTTCCTCCTTCCAAAATGCCTCCTCAACTCTCTCCCTTCTATACCTTGCCCTAATGAGGCTGTTTGCAATTCACTGTGGCTTTCTGGCTCTTTATGATCTGCAAGCCTACTCCTGTTTATATCTCAGGGGCAGACCTAGTCAAAGGAACTTGTGATAAATATGTATATATATTTACAAATTTATCACAAGTGAATTGTACACACACACACACACACACACACACACACAATAGTACCGTCATAATTGTATTTTATAGATCATTATTATTATACCTCTAATATCTGTCATTATTATAGATAACCTATGTCAGGCTTTTGTTATGTTGGGCACTATGCTAAATAATCTGCAAGCTGTCTGCTACTTAATTCTTAATATAACTCTAGGAGATTAGTATCACTAGTACTATTTATGCATATGGAAACCAAAGCCCAAAGTGGTGAAGTCATTTGCCCAGTTACAAAGCAGAGGCAGTATTCCAACCCAGGCATGATGCTGCCAAACTACAATTAACCAGTGTCAAATACGAATCATATTTAGCCATCTTTAAAGTTCCAAAGTTTTAACAAATAATATTTTATTGAGATACAGCAATATTTTAAAAGGTGCTTATTTCTTATCTTGTTTTAATAAGGTTCAAGAGAGATAAGTACAGGATTGGAGGTATGTGGGGTAGCATAAAAAATAATTTCTTAATAAACTGGAAAACAAGTTTATGTATCACTTTTGTGAGATAAATCCAGAAACCTAACACTTACCCACGTGGGTAAAGTGTAAAAAGTTAAAAACAGATATCTATAATTCAGGTTGTCAGCTTTCAATTTTTTTTTTTTTTTTTTTTTGTAAACTATACTGTGATGTCTAGCAAGAACACTGAAAAAAACAAGTTTGATGGCCAGGGAAAAAGTAAATTTTGAGTATAGTCAGCAGAATAAGGGAAACTAGGATCAGGAAAAAAAAAAAAAAAAAAAAAAAAAAAAGGAGGAGAGGAGGAAGAATTTATCTAGCAGCTTTTAAGTCCAGAGAAGCCTGGGGAAAATGGTTGTGAAAACATTATTAATAGTGACAAATTGACATCATTGATTATGAAATTAATGGCAGTAGGAAAAGCCTGTCTCTGAGCTTTTATCCCAAGATTTCAAATGTTTTAAAGAGTCCCATGGTCAATTCTTTCCAGAGAGACTGATAAATTGAACATAATAAAAGCACAGATCAAGACCCTGTCAGCCAACATTCTGGGATCATTATGTTTTCCCCGAATGATGACCCCTCTGCCATGCTTGCAGCCCAAAGGCTGACAGCCACAAAATATTACGCTGCCTCTAATGATCCCAAGGATGGTGCGACTCAGCTTCCAACCTACCTTCCCAGCGATTTCCTGGGCAAAGAGAAAGTTAGCTTGACAATAAATAACCCATTTGCCCATAGTTAGGGAGGACTACTTGACAACCAAATGAATAGAGCCTATTTTGAAAATAGAGGAAAAATTACCCTTCACCGAGAAAAGACTGATAAATGAGACGCTTACACCGGTCTCAGTTAACCATTTAAAAAGTAAGAACAGCCTGGATAGATCAGTCGGTAGTTAGATATAATCTCCAAACCATCTGTAGTGTCAGGCTCTGAAAAATCCGTGAGACACGGCCAAAAAAAAAGGGTAAAGAAGGACACACATGGCTTCACAGAAAAGCTGTTCGTGAGGGCTCTGATCATCGTTGTACATTGGGATGACATAACTTCCCCTGGTTTTCCAAACCAGCATAAAACCACTTGGCTAAGTAAATAAAGTTCAAAGAATAAGATCTCTCCCCCCCCCCCTCTCTCTCTCTCTCTCTCTCTCTCTCTCTCTCAACCTCAGTTACACATGATCAAGGGAGCGATGCAAAACTTGAAACTCAGGTTAACCCACGGCTGTTCCTCATCAAATCTAGTCTTGGCAGATAATCCTTAAGCCACCCATTTAGGAAGAGTAAATTAGTTGGGAAATATAGGGATTGTTTTGAGGAAGGGAAAAAACCCAGTTTAAAAGCCTGAAAGTCTATGGCTAATAAATGTGAACAATGAATATTTTGCAATTAAAAGTCAGTTTAGTGAAATTTCAATTCAGCCCTCATGTTTGGAACTGGATAGAAACCTTTATTATGGGATTTCTGCTTATCAGTAGAGATTTCCAAGCACTGAGCTCAGTCTTTGCCCTATCTCTTAGACATCAAAATAAGTTCAGCTTGACTGGAACTCTCTGGATGTACGCTTCAGCGATTTGACCTTTTGACATGGACAAAGAACACTATTCAATGGTATAGTGATAACCATATACTCTTTATAAAAAAAGAACATAATTCTCTTGAAGAGATTATAAAATATGAATATATATTGAATTAAGAACCTAAACCCCTCCTCCTACAATAGCAAAGGATTTTGTAATGAGGCAATGGTGAATAATACAGTCTTTAATAAAGATGATGAGAAACATTATCACTAACAAATAATGCAGGGGGGAAAAAAGGATTAGGAAAATTTTTTTAAATCTTCCCAATCTGCCCCTCCAACCATTTTTCAAACACACACACACACACACACTACCCCCACCTCCACCATCATCCAAATTCGTGATTCAAGATAACTGGAAAGCAAAAATATGAGCCTTTGGGCAAAGGAACTAAAGAGAAAATGTTAAAGTAAGAAAAAACCTGACTCTTCTACACTATTGATGAGAATATAAATTGAAATAGACTTTCTGGAGGGCAATTTGACAGTATTTATGAAAATTTAAAATGCACTTACTCCTTGACCTCAAAATTGTACTTCTAGGATTCTAATCTAGAGAAACATTTGCAGGTATGCATAAAGGCAGAGCACATGTTCATTATCTATTGTTTATTAAGCAGAAAAAGTGGAATCAAACTAAATGTCTATTAACAGAGTAGTTAAATTATGATAAATTATCATAACAGAATACTATGAAAAGATGAAAATGAATAAGGAAAAGTTGTATATTTTGTTATTTGATTATTTCCATGTATATTATTACATAGAAAAGGAAAATGGAGAGATAGATGGATATCATAGTATGATTAAAATGATCTGTTTACACTTACATGTATATTACATGCATGGAAATCCACTTACACAAGTGTTGTGAGTGTGTTATCAGAGGTCACCTCTGGAGAGGGAAGTGGTAAGAAGGAAAACATTTTAAAATTTAAAAAATAAATATTATTATTTGAAAAGAGAACAGGGTCTACTGAGGATAGACTAGAGCCGTGGTTGGCAAACTGCGGCTCGCGAGCGACATGTGGTTCTTTGGCCCCTTGAGTGTGGCTCTTCCACAAAATACCACAGCCTGGGGGAGTCTATTTTGAAGATGTGGCATTAGAAGAAGTTTAAGTTTAAAAAATTTGGCTCTCAAAAGAAATTTTAATCATTGTACTGTTGATATTTGGCTCTGTTGATTAATGAGTTTGCTGACCACGGCCTAGAGTGTGCAGTGGTATCAGCACCAAGGTCCCAGTGGGGTGTAGCATGTCTGTCACCATCCTGGGTGGCTGCTTTGCCTGGTGCTTTTTCTGGGACTCAGTCTGAAGAAAGCAAATCATATATCCATGCCCTGGTTTTCCTTCTTTCCTTCCTTCCTTGTGCTATCTGCTCTTTGTACTTCCAATTAGGATCAAAAACTTAAAATAAAAAAACAACTTAAATACCTTTCTCTTAGTTAAAAACCCTTATTCACCCCAGCTGGGACAATTCAACCTCAGAAGTTTCTCTCTCCCCTCATTGCATTCCCTTCATTTAGGAAAGCATCATAATGTGCCAAAGTTATGTGTCTTCAAACCAACTTTGCGCTCCCTACCCTGATCTCTCTACCTACCATTTCTCCATATTTTGTCTTCGGAGTTATTGTTCTAGGTCATTCATTAATCCCATTATCAGCTTTCTCTTTAATCTCAGGATAAATCCTTAGCTTGTTGAAGAGGTATTTAAAGCTGTTTATGATCTGACCCATCCTACCCACTTCTCTCCTCTCTGGTGGTTCTTAAATAATGACTTCATTCTGCAGTAATACTACCATATTTCCCCCAAAATAAGACATCTTCCGAAAATAAGACCTACTTACAGGTTTCCTTCTGAGTGAAATATAAGGCATCCACCCGAAAAAAGCCCCCCCCCCCCCCCCCCCCCCCCCCCGGCTAAACATGAGAGATTTGGTCCACTGATTCTGAAAGAAATGGAGTCACAAGAAATTCACCAGGAAATTCAGGAATTGGATTGTTATGATGATGTTCCAGAAGATGATGACATGATTGTCACTGAATAAATGAGTAAATTCTTGATACTGTAGGATTCACAGTTTGTCTGGTTTGCCCCTGAAAATAAGACCTAGCACATCTTTGGGAGCAAAAATTAATATAAGACACTGTCTTATTTTTGGGGAAACAGGGTACAAGAAGCACAAGAAACACCATGAGTGCTTTGTTTTGTTTTCAATCTCCTCCAGTGATTTTCATATGCAGATTTGAGGAAGTGTCGCAAACTTTGAAAACAATAGCTATTGTTTTCCATTCAACAATATGAACATCAGAAGTCAGAAGTTTTGCTGATTCACTCCTAGTGTTTGCCTTTTTCTCTCTGTAGATTATCTTCTGGGTAGCAAAACCCAATAAGTCTGGGAATAAAAGTTGGGGATGGAGGTGGGTCCCGTTAAAATCTCTTTAAATGAATGTCATGAACTTGAATCAATTCAGCAAGCACTTAACTAAAGAAATTATGATTTATGGCGAGCTGTGATAACTTCATGATATTTCTGCTTCTATCTTCTCTTTTCTGCTGAATTATCTTATTTGAAGTAGCACTATCATTACTTGGAAAGCATGCTGATTTTATTTTAACTCAGTCACTTTTTAAAATCTATTTTTATCCATCAAATTCATACTGTTCTGGGTTCTTAGAACTTACACTGGGGAGACAGAGTTAAAGAAGTAGTTTGAGAAACCAGGTGCTATGATCTTAGACCATATAGTCTGCTCTTTCACAACATGAGCATTCTGTGTAGACTTGCATGACTATTTAAAAACAAAATTTTTCTCACCTTTGGTAAGTCAGAAAAAATGATTTATCACTCTTGAAATATGACATAGGTATAGGTAAAATTTTCTTCCCTAGCTTTTTTAATATTTAAATTTTAAAATTCTTTCATAGATTATAGGGAATATAGCCTATTATTTTTAGTCTTTAAATCTTGCCTACTGAATAGAATTAAATTGATTTGGTACCAAGAAGTTCCTGTCATGTATAACAGTTATGAATTTCAGTTTATAAAATCAGAGAACATTTTTTTGGGGGAATTGACAGTGATATGAACTTCCATTTTGCTGGCAAAGTAGAAACTTAGTTATTTTATTTATCTATTTATTTATCTATTTATTTATTTATTTATTTATTTATTTATTTATTTAAAACAATCTAAAGTTTGAGACATTTGATTGGGAGAAGTCTCAAGCTCCCAAGATATGTAGATCACAGTTTTTGAAGATATGCCCTAATGGCTCTACACAGCTGCCTCTAGCCTACTAGAGTTTGAAAATATCTGAGAAGCTGTTCAAATGGCCCTTTACCTAGACATACTGCAGCTCCGAGCGCTTTCTGAGTGCTTAGCCCTGCCCCAGACTCCACTGGGCTCCCACACACAGGATTCCTCCCACCAGATTCCTCTGATTTTCTGCCTCTCAGTATCTTTGCGCTCTCTCTCTTCTATCCAAAGGCAGAAAGAGCCATTCTTTTGCTTGCTTCAAAGGCATCAAGCAAAATCTCCTTAATGGATTGACACATTTAGAAGCCAAAAGCCCTGAAAACATTATTTTCCCTACTCTCTGACACACTGCTTTCCTTCCTTAAGGCAATGAGTTCATTATCTGCTTAAAGGGAATAAAGTGAAGGAAAAAAAAAGAGAAATAGGAGGGAGTGTGTGTGGGAACCTTTATATTAATATATATATATATATATATATATATATATATATATATATATATTCTCCTTCTTTAAGAGAAGATGGTGAAGTTTTAAATAAAATATGTTTCCCCCTACATGAGATAGACTGTAAAGTGTTTTCAGCACTGGTTCTGCATCTTGCTGCGGTGTAACCATATGTTTTATCAGTGTATTTCATGGACCTACACTTACCCCTTTTTGAAATTCAAGATCTACTATAAGAATTTAATAACTATTTGTCAAACTGGAATGTAAAATCAGTTTCATATACTCTAAAACAAACAAAAAAGCAAAGAAGGGAAAAAATATAAGTAAAGCTGAAAAATCCAGATGTGACAACAGATGGGTAAATTGTGTGAAATGTATACCTAATTCTCAATTATTTAGTGAGTAACTGTATTATTAAGTTGGGAATTCAAGTGAGCAGGGGAATGGTGCCATTTCCATATAGTATAAACTAGACTGAAAAGACATAAACATCTACTAAGAATTAGCAAAGATGACTCACCATTTCCTAAATTGGTTTTGATCAGAGATGGCAGATGTGTAGAACAATAAGGATTTCATAGTGAAACAAGTTTTGAGAAATACTGCATATAGCACCTTGGAAACTTAAAGTGCATATTAGCATATCTAAAGCCTCCTGGGAGTTCTGCAGAAAAGGAAGCTGTTTCAATTTGCTTAGCATTTTTCAAACTTATTTGAGCATACACAAACACACACACACACACTCACACTCACACTCACTCACACACTCACACACTCACACACACACAATAGTATTCTTATTATCATCTAATGGAACAAAATCATTCTTAAAAAAAAAAAAAACAGCAACCTTTGGGATTTTAATTTCATAGATCTTCCATTTTTTTCTTAAATGTTCTTTAGTAACTCATCTTTTACCACAGAATGAAACCTTATCCATTTTATTAGGGCACTAATAGTTAAATATTTGATGAAGAAGTGCTGTGCAAATATTGGCTTAAATGCTTTTTATTAAAATTTTATGTATATATTTATTTAGCTGTTATCTATTCTATTTCTGCATTCTAGTTTCTTTCTATGTATTTAAAATTATACACTTTTTGCCATTACCGGTTTGGCTCAGTGGATAGAGCGTCGGCCTGCGGACTGAGGGGTCCCAGGTTCGATTCTGGTCAGGGGCATGTACCTTGGTTGCAGGCACATCCCCAATAGGGGTGTGCAGGAGGCAGCTGATCTATGTTACTCTCTCATCGATTTTTCTAACTCTATCCCTCTCCCTTCCTCTCTGTAAAAAATTAATAAAATTTATTTTTTTTAAATTATTCAATAGTACACCTTTTAACCTTTTTCTCCCCCCACCCCTTCTCTTGATACTCATTGTCAAAGAAAATAGCACTATACTAAGAAAACTTTCTAATTTTCAAATATTCTTTTGATAGTTGATCAAGCTTTAGAAGAGACTACAAGCGAATGCCCTACTTTGTTTAGTTTCTTTTAAAAATCTTCACCCAAGGATATATTTTTATTACTTTGAAAGGGAGGGAGAGCGAGAGGGAGGGAGGGAGAGAGAGAGAGAAAGAGAGAGAGATGAAACATCAATTGGTTGCCATCCTTAAACACCCTGACTGAGAACATGCAACCTACCCTGTTTCCCCCAAAATAAGACAGTGTCGTATATTAATTTTTTCTCCCAAAGTTGCGCTAGTTCTTATTTTCAGAGGATGTCTTATTTTCGGGGAAACATGGTAGGTATGAGCCTTGACTGGGAATCAAACTGGCAACCTTTTGATGCATGGGGTGACACTCCAATCAACTGAACCACCCAGCCAGGGCAGTTTCCTTATTAAACATAATATTATAGAAGTCATAAATGATCATGCATATATTTTCTCCACAATCTTGGTCAAAGAGGCCAGAAGGAAAAAAAACATCCACATAACAGTGGGCCCCCTTTTAATCATTCCCGTTTTATTGACGGGCAGGTGCCTGGGTTTACCTTAGGTACAGAGGAACAATCAGTTCCTTCCCAGTTAGAGTAATTTTCCCCTTTGGCCTCTGGAGAAGTGAGCTCCCTCACACTCTCCTCCACCAAGTAAAGAGAACTCATGGGATTGGTGAGAACCTGATATTCAATGGGATAAGTTCCTGGTGTGGGTAACTTTTTTCCAGACTCAGGAAGCATGACTGGCTTTCTGTCTCGGGGACCACAGGTGTCTTGATTTCTCATCCTCCCTAAGTAGACCACTATCTGTCAAACCTTGGTGGGTACCAGAATCATTTGGAAGACAAAACAGATTTAGGGGCCTCATCCCCAGAATTCCCGATTCAGTAGTTTGAGGATAGGGTCCAAGAATTTGTATTTCTAATAGGTTCCCAAGTAATATTAATATTGTGGTTCTGGGACTGCACTTTGAGAACTGCTACGCTACACAAAACGTAACAGGCCTTTAAAAAAAATCAGTTATCCAGGTCTCCACCATCTCTATTCCAGCTTCTCCTCCTCTGGCTGGGCAGGTGATAGTGCTCTCCTATTTATTATGCAGGTGATTTTATTTATTTATTTATTTATTTATTTAAAGTCTTCAGTGGAATTTAAAGCTTGTGGATGACATGAATCCATTTTTTTAAAATATATTTTATTGATTTTTTACAGAGAGGAAGGGAGAGGGATAGAGAGTTAGAAACATCGATGAGAGAGAAACATCTACCAGCTGCCTCTTGCATACCTCCCACTGAGGATGTGCCCGCAACCAATTACATGCCTCTGACCGGAATCGAACCTGGGACCCTTCAGTTCGCAAGCTGATGTTCTATCCACTGAGCCAAAAACGTTTTCGGCTATGCAGGTGATTTTAATTCAAGGGGAAGCTAATAGCATCATTTCCTTTTATGCCTAAGCTGGTGGTCGGCAAACTCATTAGTCAACAGAGCCAGATATCAACAGCACAACGATTGAAATTTCTTTTGAGAGCCAAATTTTTTAAGCTTAAACTTCTTCTAATGCCACTTCTTCAAAATAGACTCACCCAGGCCGTGGTGTTTTGTGGAAGAGCCACACTCAAGGGGCCAAAGAGCCGTGTGTGGCTCCCGGGCCGCAGTTTGCCGAACACGGCAATCAGCCATTTTCCTTCCACGTGGGATGAACAGTGATGTTTGTTCTTTATTTGCACTCCGCTGTCCCCTCTCAGGGGACATCGGAATTCTAGCATATCACTCGGATGTCCCTTCTCGGGGGGACATTGCAGTTTATTAGTGATTACGGGGAATTAATTCAACGCACGTGTCCGCCGCAAAGTAGCGACGAGTAGCTGGTAGCCAATGTCCAGAATGGTTTGGAGTGCAAAGGGTTAAATGATAAAACTGATGCTTTCCCCACATTTGGCTCACTGTGACTTTTTTCACAATTGGTTAAACTCAGGGCAGGTGGAGCAAGTGGTTTTAAATCGCCTCTAGGTCTTCTCCCAGTCCCACTTTCCTCCTCATGTTTTCAAGCCACAGGTTTTCTCTTGCCCTGGTTCTCAGGGATGTTACATGTTGTAATCTTTCTGCAACTGTAGTTTCCTTAAGAAATCGAGCTTTCTTATAATACAAAGTCCTTGTATCAATGGAAGATATTCCATGTCTGTGTTCCTGCAGAAAGAGCTTTTGGGAGCCTTTTTACACATGGGGCAGTGGCAGGTGTTTTTAGATCCGTATAAAATGTACAGTTCCCTGCCACCAGTCCATGATACTAGAATGCACATTCTTCACGGAATATGCATTTAATATAAGGAGATGTTTTTTGGACAGTTCCCTGGTCTCCAAGCAAAGTAATCATTTTTCTCATATTGTAAAACAAAAAATAGAAATGATAATTTAACGAATAAGAAAGGAAAAAGCAAAACCTGTATTTTTTTCTTTTCTTTAAATTGAGCTAAATTTGAGACATATAACATTTTATCAGTTTGAGGTATACAGCATAAGAATTTGATATATGCCTATATCAGGAAATGATTACCAGAATAAGTTTAGTTAATGTCCATCACTACACATAATTATAAAATGTGTTGTGTGTGTGTGTGTGTGTGTGTGTGTGTGTTTTGTGATGATGATTCTTAAGATCTCTCTTAGCACCTTGCAAATATACAACACATTATTGTTAACTATAGTCACCATGCTGCCATTGCATCCTCAGGACTTGTTTAACTTACAACAGAAAGTCTGTACCTTTTGACCACCTTTCACCCATTATATTTGCTGAAATATGTGGAATATCACAAAGACTGCCCATGTACCAATTAATCCTGTTCAATAAGATAGCTATCATTTTTCATGTGGTAATTTTAACTGGAATGATGTTAAAAGACTTTGCTAATACAGAAATGGATGTAGTGAAATTTTATTTATACAGAGAGACAGTCATTACATTATTAGTTACACAAGTGAAAGCTGAAATGTTTTAGTTTTTTCACATAATAAATATGCCTCAGTATTTTTTGATAAAATTTTAAATTTATGGTCCAGGGTTATGTAGGAGAGGGCTGAAATTGGGAGAGGACTAAGTAAGCTGTGCTAATAGGAAGAATTCTTATGGTTGATGTATTTTGTTAACCAAAATTACCTTTGAGACCATCTTCAGGCATTATTTTGATTGTATCACCTAGCAACATCTAAAAAGACACATAAAGACCATCAATAGACAGTATGTATGGCTATATATGTACCGCTAGCCCAGTAATGGTACCATTAGTTTTACAATTCTGCTTTATTTTCATTCTGCAGTTTTGGGCCCATTTAGAAAAAGTCTAATGAATTCAGTCATACCCCTAAGCCATTTATTCCACTGCCCTTTATCTTACATGCACTGATCCCATCTCCATCCTCCTTTTGGGGTGGGGAGTGACAATATTGCCCTCAGGATAGTGAACATTGACTATGGGGGGATGAAAAACCATAGCTATGATAATGGTATGACCCTCCAGAGCTCACAGGAGAAAAACAGATAAATAACTGCGGTGTTAAACTTTTATGAGGTGGCAGGAATTAGAAAAGAAAAATATACCCAAAAAGACTCCTTAGACTGCATCAAAATGATTAAAAAAAAAAAAAAAGTCTATGAAGCACTTCTAATATAATAGCCCCCAGCCATCCATAGCTTTGCTTTTTTAGGTTTCAGTTATTTGTGATCAACTGCAGTCTGGAAATATTAAATGGAAAATTCCAGAAATAAAGAATGTGTAAGTTTTAAATTGAGTAGCGTAATGAAATCCGTGCTGTCTCATTCTGGCCTACTCTGGACCTCTGCCCAGCGCCATGGTCGGCCGGCAAACTTCGGCTTGTGAGCCACACACGGCTCTTTGGCCCTTTGAGTGTGGCTCTTCCACAAAATACCACGGCCTGGGCAAGTCTATTTTGAACAAGTGGCATTTGAAGAAGTTTAAGCTTGAAAAATTTGACTCTCAAAAGAAATTTCAGTCGTTGTACTATTGATATCTGGCGCTGTTGACTAATGAGTTTGCCAACCACTGGCCCAGCATATCCAGGTTGTGTACCCTCTCTGACTAGCCAGAGGTTGAGAAAGTCAAATTCCATCATTACTGAGCTTTCCTCCTTCCTGTTTCAGCCTCTGGAAGCCTTGTGCAATCTAGAATTTTCAAGGAGGTCCCCTGCCACTGCTCAGTGTCCAGCTCTACTAAATAAACAAACAAGCAAATAAATAGAAGACTTGTTAAATCCCCAAATACGTATCATTAATTCTGTCAGCTGTGTAGAAAGTCTCTGTGGCATTTGCCATAATCCTAAAGGACTATTTGCACATGTTATATTTAACACTGAACCTGTGAGGAAGGAAGGCAGAGACCAATTCTGTTTTGTTCACCACTGCACCTCCGAGCACTCAGCACAGCACCTGCTCACACTTGTTGAATGCAGAAATGAACTTTAAAAAATGATCATTGTTTTGCACGAAGGAATTATAATCGCGGTATCCTACTGAAATAGGTTACACTTGACGGCAGTAAAGTAATAACTCTCTGGATTACCTCACCATCGCCTGTTCCTGCTCAGATTAGTGGCCTTTAGCAGACTTGGAATCCAAAAATCATTTAGCTTGACATGAAAATTGCAACCAGCTAATTTCACACTTCATGCATTTGCTCTTCATTCAGTTTTTAGTAATAACCTACTGCAGGTCCTGTTCTAAGGGATTTGTGTGAAAACACTTTAGTATATGAGATAGGTATAATTATCACGGTAATAATTAGTGTGTTCTCGCTGGACAATACAGTCTCCCAGCTTGTGCACCTGGTAAGACCTTGGAGCCACATCTGGCCAGTGATTTATGAGGGGAAGTGGTGTGGGTCACCTCTCAGTGATCACACTTGGTAGAGACCTCTCTGACCTCTTTCCCTCTGGTATGGTGACTGCCCACATTCCAGAGATGACTACTGTGCCTTCCTTTAGTCTACCTCAGTTTGACAAGAAGCAGAGCCACCAGCTGATCTAAGATGAGCATGTAGAGTTAGCAAGAAATAATCCTCCAGCCCTAGCCAGCTTGGCTCAGTGGATAGAGTGGCGGACTGAAGGGTCCTGGGTTCGATTCTGGTCAAGGGCATGTACCTTGGTTGCAGGCTTCTCCCAGCCTGGGCCCTGGTTGCAGGGGTGGGGGTGAGGGGGTGCGGGGGGCGCAGAGGCGGCATGCAGGAGGTAGCCAATCAATGTGTTTCTCCCACATCAATGTTTCTCTCTGTCTTCCTCTCTCTTCCTTCTCTCTCTCAAAATCAATAAAAAAGTATCCTCAAGTAGGGGTTAAAAATAATAATAATAATCCTCTGTTGCTTTATAAAATTCAGATGTGTGGGTTTTTACTGCAGCACAATCCAGATCAGCAGGCCAGGTCAAATTAGCATCCCCACTTACAGATGAGGAATCTGGGGTAGAGAGTGGGCAAATGAACTTTTTCCGTGTCATCACCAGTGTGACATAGCCCGTGGGACTCCAGTCAGACAACCTGCCCGCAGAAGCTGCTCTGGGCCCTCTGCTTCCCTGCCCTACATAACATCAGCCAGCTTCCGGCCGTGACACGTTCCCTCCCGCACACAGAAACACACAGCTGCATATATTCCAAAGGAGCAGCGGCTAATCATATAAAGAACCTGCTTAATAGGGCCAAACCTCAGAGAACCATTTTTCTCCCCTGATGGAGTACTCTGTCATTTTAATGGGACGATCATAGTTTCACAAATCATTTAGTTAGGACAATTTCTGGGATAATTACCTTGTCAGTTAAATTTAAAAATATTGAAATTAAGGTTGAAGTTTGGAAATTATTCGCAGCTTTTGCTCTCTCCTCGCTTTAAAGAAACCAGCAACCATGTCCACAAATGCGCGGGTACTCAGATACCATAAACCTGAGATCAAATGAAAGGGCAATCAGTTTCTCACGTTGGTTAAAAAGGCCCGTGAAGGAAAGCAGGTTTCAGCTGACTACAGATGGCAGGGACTTATTATGCTAATTCAAAGTGGCTTCAGTATATTTGCCAAAGTAAATTATTTGAGAAATTAGTAAAAAATGATATTGTTGTGTTTCTTTAATGAAACCTTTTTGACACTTATGACATTAATACACATAAAGATAAAGAGCTTATAATTAATGACAGAGCGTTTTGCCATAGAAACAAAGGTCAAGGAAGGATATGAAGCTGCTGGTGTCATTTTCTCTACCGTTGATTGCATAGCAAGAAAGCCTTTTCGGGAGGATGCTGGTGCCTCACCACCTGACAGAATAGCAAACACCATGTGTGGTTACTTAGTTTTAATAAAGTAGGAGGAGATAGCCAATGGCTCCGTCATACCAGCCACATTTCACGTGCAGCTCTCTTGCCAGGGGGCAGACCACCCTGGTGATGGGAGGGGAAAGGCAGGCGTGTGCCAGGAAGCCCAAGTGGGGGGGGGGGGGGTGTTCAGCACTCTGTTCAGGATGTCGTGCTAGAGGTCATTTCTGATTGAGTCTGACAGTTTAGTCATGAGAACGATAGCAAATACGTGTGGGAGGAGCCCTGCAATCGGGGCAACAACACAAGTCATGATACAGATGTGCGAAGTCCTTATGTGTCGGTGAATGAGAGCCAGTGTAGTTTCGCCAGGGAGGAATATGTGATGAGCCAGAAGACCAATTAGAGGCAGACACAGAAGGCTTTACAAGGCAAAATACTGTATTTTCCGGAGTATAAGACGACTTTTGAAACGAAAAAAGTCAACCGAAAATCGGGGGCAAAAGACTAAAATTGCACAAAAATTACCTGCAGATCTTGATGGCAAAGTAAGTCTTTTCTTTGAAGTGGGGGGTAGTCTTATACAGCGAATATAGGCCTAAACCTATGTTTTAACTGTAAATTAGGGGGTTGTCTTATACACTGGAAAATACAATACCTTGAGCTTTATTCAGTGGGAAACATGGAGGTCTTAAAGCCGTGAATAACAAGGTCAGTTGTGCCTTAAATGGAGTTCACCTGGCAGCTGTGTGGAAGTTGGGTGCAGGTAGAAGACAATGGATGCACTGACCCAGTAGGCAGATGCCTACTGGGGCAGAGATGCAGCGTAGGTAACTGCTCAGCAAGTAAAATGAGCACGGCTTGTTCAAAGACTGGGCGTAGGGGTGAGGAAAGGGGAGATAATGAGGATGGCTCCCAGGTTTTTATTATGTTGGTGTTATCTACTTAAATACTGTGTTTCCCTGAAAATAAGACATCCTCCGAAAATAAGACCTACTTACAGGTTTCCTTCTGAGTGAAATATAAGGCATCCCCCCAAAAATAAGGCACCCCTAGGCTAAACATGAGAGATTTGGTCCACTGATCCTGAAAGAAATGGAGTCACAAGAAATTCACCAGGAAATTCAGGAATTGGATTGTTATGATGATGTTCCAGAAGATGATGACATGATTGTCATTGAATAAATGAGTAAATTTTTGATACTGTAAGATTCACAGTTTATCTGGTTTGTGCTGACAACTACCGTACTACTGTACCGTATACAGGTAATAAATTTCCTTTATTTTCATTTAACAATAAATGTGTACCGTATTCTTTTTCATGGAAAAATAAGAGATCCTCTGAAAATAAGACCTAGTGCATCTTTGGGAGCAAAATTAATATAAGACACTGTCTTTTTTCCCCCCGGGGAAATAGGGTAGTACACTAGAGGCCTGATGCATGAAATGCATGCATGGGTAGGATCCCTAGGTCTGGCCTGGGTTCAGGGCCAATCAGGTTTCCCACCTCCCCACTGCCTCCTCCTTCCCTGGCTCCCTCAGTGTTCTGCCACCTTCGCCATGTTCTGTGCCGCCCCCTGCTGGTCAGTGAATGTCATAGCGATTGATCTCCTGGTCTCCTGGTTGAACTCCCCAGGGGACACTTAGCATATTTGCCTTTTAGATTATAGGAGAATATATATAGCTACCACAATACAGATGGTTAATGAATCTTTTTCAACAAAACAATACATTTTGAATGAGAGAAATAGGAAATTATTAATCTAAAAAATTAACAAATAGCAAATTTTCCCAATTGAATAAAGGTAGAAGGTTGCTACCAACCTTCCAGAGGAAGTTCAGGGTGACCTATTGTCTGAAAAAGTATGCATATTGCCTTAACAACAACAACAACAACAACAAAATCGGTACAGGCACATTAGAGAACTTTCACTGATTCTGATGTACCTAACTTGCTAAGGCCCAGGAATGGATAAATCAAGAATAAAGTTGGGTTTAGCAGTTTCTAAGGTATGATAAAGATTGTCCCTGACATTTTTAGTCCTTGACCTTTCTATATTAAACCAATAAGTATTTATTCAATGACTATCCTGTCTTAAGGAATTTCTGTAGATATTAAATTGTAAAAAAGGACAAAATGAACTAACAAGCAAAATAGAGACAGACTCATAGATAAGAGGGCAGGCTCACCGCTGTGGAGCAGATGGGGTTTGGGCTGGGGGGATGGAGGGATTGAGCAAACAAGGAAAAATCTCATGGACATGGACAGCAGTGTGGTGATTGCCGGGAAATAAGGGTGGGGAGAGGTGTAGGAGAATATAGGGGGACAAATGGTGATGGGTGGAGACTTGGCTTGGGAGGTGAGCACACAGTACAGTGTACAGATGATATGTCGTAGAATTGTGTACCCGGCTACTTTTGTTAATCAGTGTCACCCCAATATACTTAATAAAAAAGGGGAAAATTGAAAAAATTTCAAAGACGTTAATAACTCCAAACTTCCCAAATATTACTTTCGTTTTATTTTGGTTAAAAGCTATTCCTTTAGTAGACATTTTCAGATTAACAAGTGATTCCATTTGATAAAAAAAAAAAAAATGTTGATCAAATGCTCACATTTACCCAGTGTAATGTTAGAAACTAAGAACAAAGTAGAAATATGCCCAATCTTTTCTGATCTTCTGCAACAAAGTCATTGGAATGTATTTTTACCACCTCTTCTGGTACATATAAAAATGTTTTCTTTCTGATATAAACCAAAGGCAAGTAGTTGAAGGACAAATTGCCATGACCATCTGTAGTGCTAGTCCGTTATTAAGAAAACAATGGCTAGAATAGCAGAGATGGGCATAAAGGGTAGTGGGTGGGAGAATTATTTTGCTGTAATTGCCTAAGAGAAATAGCAAAAACACTTTCTGGCTCAAAGGAGGATTTTTGGCACATTCCTCGATGCTTTGGAAAAGAAGGAAGTTATAGTGATTCATAAAATATTGAGCAAGAACAAAAAAGTTTTGCCTGAATTTTAGAGTCGTCTTCTGTGACCTTTTGAGACACCAGTCACTTCAAAACATTAAAAAAAAAAAATTAAAATAATAGCCCAGCCAGTGTGGTTGAGTGTTGACCTATGAACCATGAACCAGGAGGTCACAGTTGGAGTGTAGGTCAGGGTACATGATTAGGCTGTGGGCTGGATCCCCAGAAGGGGGTGTGCAAAAGGCAGCCTCTCTCATCACTTGTGTTTCTATCTTTCTCTCCCTCTCCCTTCCTCTCTGAAATCAATAAAAATATTTTAAAAAACTTCCTATTTATGTTTCCTCATACATTTACTTTCAATATCCTAATTTTTATCACTGTATTTTTTCCTTATGTGATTCTAATAACTGATCATAAAATAGAAGTAGGAAATTTCTTGAATAATCTTACATTTAAATTGTGATTAATTTGATTTCAATCACACATCTGAAAAGAATATTTATTTTTTTCTGTAAAAAAAAAAAAGTATATTCATTGTGTTTTTTCTAACAGTAGTTCATAACATAGCTCACAGGGAGAAGTAACTTATTTTTAGAAAGTATATACTATATAAAATGAAAATATTTTAATTTTTTAAGATTCTTCTGTATTTTGTTAAGAATAACCAAATTTGGAAATGGACAACAATAACTGGTTGACCTTTTAAGATCACACTAAGCATGATCTAAAATATTTATTATTTTAACATTTATTATTATTTTACTTTCCAGAAGAATATAACTATTTAATGTTATTTTACACCTTTATAAAGTGACCTTATGGAAAATTGGTCAACCACAATGATCTTTTTGTCAAAAAAAGATGCAAATAATTATTAATATAATACAATAATGAAGATAAACCAAAAGTTATGATCATTATTGCCAAACTAGTGACCCAGTGCATGAAATTCATGCACATTAAAAGGGAAATGATTAGAGGGAATATTTTAATATTGCTATTTGCCCTTTCTCTATAATAGAAGTATCAGAGATGAAAGAAAATTAGTAAAATGTATATGAAAATCTTCCTCCTGTCAGAGTCTGGGGTGCACCATGGGAACCAGAGTCAAGTCCCCACCCACCCATGTGCACCTCAAAATCACATGAGACCAAGACCCAGATGGCCCCATCCCCATTGTCTAGATCTAGACCTGGCCAGCCCCACCCCCATCAAGCCCTGCTGGGTGTGTGTGTGTGTGTGTTGGCGGGTGTGTGTGTGTGTGTGTGTGTGTGTGTGTGTGTGTGTGCTCCCAGACGTCAGGTCGCCTGGCCTGGTACAGCAGCGGAGAGCATGGTGTGTGTCCCCTGGCCCAGGCTGGGGGGTATGCCTTTAGGTTTCCATCAAGCCCCACAAGCAGGGGGAGTGGCCTGAGGTCCCCCTGCCTGGTGCTGGGGGAGGGGGGCTGCGCAACCTGAGGTTCCCCATCAAGCCCCTCTGGGCAGGGAGGGAGTGTGGGCTCAGGTCCTCTGCCCCCCCCCCCCCCCCGGGCCAGGGTGGAGGGCGTGGCTTGAGGCTACCCTGTCAAACCCCACCAGGCAGGGGGTGCAGCCTCGGGTCCCCTCTGATTGTTCATTAAGGCTCATTATGGGAATTCCACCTCCCCTGTGGACACAGCCATCTTGTGTTACGGAATCCCTGCCTCCACTGTGGTGCAGCTGTGTTTTTTGTTTGTTTGTTTTTTGTTATGGTGTGATGGTCAATTTGCATATCCCTCTTTATTAGATAGGATAAGACATGCACCATGTCGTATCTCATTTATCGATAGTAATCTTAGTTCAGCATTTATAATATTTTTCAGTCTTCCATAGCTCTTTTTGAACCAGCTTTGTCCTATTGCTGGTTCTCTTGTTAATAAATTAGTTAAAAACTTCTGCATGTGCTCACTGTCTCTGTCAGAATGACATATTTTATTGTTCCTGTCATTTTGAGAGATGTTTTGACAATCTAAAAATGAAATAATGATTTTGTTTTATTTACCACAAAACCCATTGTGATGAACACCAGGGATAAGGATCCCATTTCTGGAAATGTTTGTGGATAAGGCTAAGTTGATTTAGTCATCATGGGGAAGAGAAAATGAACAGGTGCCTAGAAGGTGCATGAAAGAATCTAGACAGAAGCCCTGAAGAGCCAGCCAGCCTCGGCCTTTTAGCTTACAGTCAGATTGTGTAGTTGGCCCTTCTTGTCTGCTTTTATAAACTTTGCATGTTTGTTCAGTGGTTAAATGGCTGATTATATGTAAACTGACTTGCCAAAATGTGAAGTATTACCATGTATTTATTTCTAATAATAAACAGTAAATATATATGCCTTTAAAGGAAAAAATATAGTTTTAAAGAGGAAAATAATCCATTTCCTTGGTGACTAATTAGATCCTAAACATTCAATATTAGCTTCTCTTGCCAAAACCGGTTTGGTTCAGTGGATAGGGCATCAGCCTGCGGACTGAAAGGTCCCAGGTTCCATTCCGGTCAAGGGTATGTACCTTGCTTGCAGGCACATCGTCAATAGGGGTGGTGCAGGAGGCAGCTAATCGATGATTCTCTCTCATCGATGTTTCTAAAACTCTATCCCTCTCTCTTCCTCTCTGTAAAAAAAATCAATAAAATATATATTAAAAAATATTAGCTTCTCAAGTTTTTGAAATTATGGGAGCTGTGTATAAACCTTTTCCAACAATTTCTTAAAAATGGCCGCCAAATAGAAGCCAGCATGTTCAAACAGCTTTTAAGGCTGTGGCTTCGTTTTAGTTGTTGTTCTATTTCATGTTTTCCTTTCAGACCAAATAAATGAAAAACATCCAAAGAATTGATGATTATAAAATTTTAATTTATAGTTCCTTATTTAATCTTGAAATGACCAGTATTCTAAAACCATCATAGTTCATGCTGTGTGCCAACAGGCAGTACTCTTTTCTCTGGGTGTCTGTGTCTTTAAGAAATACTAAAAATGTATTTCCATGTAAAAGAACATCCCATAACTGAAGTAACTATCAACAGAGTTGCATTTTGGTGTTTGCCTTGTAGAGGACAATTCTTGTTGATTATAAAACATTACAGTTTGTTTTTGAAATTAAAGTGGTTGAGGGCAGGCAGGCTAAAAGGAGGAAGCTTTAGTGGCTTCAGTACCTGAATGCTTGCAGTCTGGGAAGGAGACAGACTGCGGTGCGCCTTGTGAAAACAATGTGTCCCTATTTAAATTTAATTAACTGAAATGAAAACGTACCTAAGAGTTAGGCAAGGTATTGAGGTCCTTGATTTGAGTCAAAGAAAATGCTCCTGGGTGTTTTGTATATAGCCAATCTTAGTTTCATGAAAGAATGTTTACAGTGGCAAAGGCAAATGGGCATCACCAAGAATACAGTGTCCTCGACAGCAAATGACAATCTCTTTCCTTTTGGACATTAAGATGCTGGGAAGGTTATAGTGTTGGAAAGGCATCAGGTGAGAAAGGCTCCCGCCTTGCATATGCTGTGGACAACTTCCACCAAAGATAGCCAGGAAAGCTTAACGGCAGACTTCAACCAGGAGACTGTTCAGGAAATAAGGGCAAACTGGCACCAATTCAGAAAAATAAAAATAAAATTTTTCCCCACTGCGTTTGAGATTGCCGAAGTACTAATTGCCATCATCTGTCAGTAATGCCAGAGTATTTGGCAACCTGCTTCCATTGTGTTTTTCAATAAGGGCACGCAATTGTCACTGCCTGTGAGGCGACTTGCATGCAGGAAGTGTCATTCCTGGGTTACAGAGCAAGACAGCTGCTGCTGGCAAAAAAATAAAAATAAAAATAAATAAATAAATAAAATAAAAAACAACAACAGCAAAAACCATTGATAAAATAGCATCGACTAATTGCCGGGTTACAAGTTAAAAAAAGCAATACACTGTAGGAAAAAATAAACCAACTTCATTCTCTGAAACGTCTGTAGGTCCCTGAAGTTCACTTCGTTTGGGTTTTCCGTTTTGATTCTTACTTTATTAGCTATCTAAGGCAAGGTACTGTTTCTTAAGTGTTTTTTTAGAAGTTATCTTGTTGATTAAAGTTGCACTGTTAACAGATAACCAAAGCCTTTCCACAGAATATATTAGCTCATTTTTAAAAGTTATAGTGCAAATGATAGATAGGTTTCCCCTAAATTATTAATAAAATGTTATTATGATAATGCAAAGATTTTTTTTTTTTTGGTTAAGGATATTAAAATGAAGAGTGAAACAAAATGCAACAAAAGGTTTAGATAATATTCCAAAATGAGAAAATATTTATAACTAAGCAACCTTATAACTTAACTGTACATTTGTGGAAAAGTTTGCATCAAGTTTTAACTGTATTTTGTCTGTTACTACTCTTGCACAATTCTGAGTCCACAGTCCGTACTAACAAACATGAATTTATTCGCTTAAAAAAATCTATCACATTAACAAGGAAAACAGTGAAATCCTGCATTCTATTGGTTGTACGTTCAGGAATTTGTAAGGTCCTATCAAGAGAAACTAAGAGCCAAAACCGGTTTGGCTCAGTGGTAGAGCATCGGTCTGTGGACTGAAAGGTCCCGGGTTCGATTCCGGTCAAGGGCATGTACCTTGGTTGCGGGCATATCCCCAGTAGTGGGTGTGCAAGAGACAGCTGGTCAATGTTTCTCTCTCATCGACGTTTCTAGCTCTCTATATCTCTCCATTCCTCTCTGTAAAAAATCAATAAAATATATTTTTTTAAAAAAGAGAGAGAGAGAAAGAGAGAGAAAAACTAAGAATGCTACACTTCCCATGGTGTTCCTTATAACCATAACAAAGTGCATGTTGTCTTTTAAAAAAATAGTTCTTAAAATTTAGGAAAATGGGAAATAATATTTTAAAAAATCATTATTTTGAAAAGTATTACATATATCCCTTTTTTCCCATTGACCTCTCCCAGCCTGCCCCCTGCCCCCACCCCAGGCCATCACCATCCTATTGTCTATGTCCATGGGTTATGCATAGATGCATACCAGTTCATTGGTTGATCTCTTCCCACCTGCCCACCCTCTCCTGCCTTCCCTCTGAGCTTTGACAGTCTGTTCGATGCTTCTGTGCCTCTGATCTGTTTTTGTTCATCAGCTTTTGTTCATTATATTCCACATGAGTGAGATTATGTGATATTTATCTTTCTACGACTGGCTTACTTTGCTTAGCATAATGCTCTCCAGGTCCATCCATGTTGTTGCAAATGGTACATTTTTCTTATTTTTCTTTTTTACAGCTGCATAGTGTTCCATTGTGTAGATGTATCATAGTTTTCTAATCCACTCATCTGCTGATGGGCACTTAGGCTATTTCCAAATCTTAGCTTTGGTAAATTGTGCTGCTATGAACATAGGGATATATGTGTCCTTTTCTGATTGGTGTTTTTGATTTCTTGGGATACATTCCTAGAAGTGGGATTACTGGGTCAAATGGGAGTTTCATATTTTTTATTTTTTGAGGGAATGCCACATGTTTCCATAGAGGCTGTACCAGTTTACATTTCCACCAGTAGCGTACAAGGGTTCCTTTTTCTCTACATCCTCACCAACACTTATTGTTTGTTGATTGGTTGGTGATAGCCATTGACAGGTGTGAGGTGATACCTCATTGTCCTTTTGATTTGCATCTCTAGGATGATTAGGGACTTTGAGCATTTTTCATATGTCTCTTACTTAGCCTTCTGTATGTCCACTTTGAAGAAGTGTCTATTTAGGTCCTTTGTCCATTTTTTAAATTGTATTATTTATCTTCCTTTTGTTAAGTTGTATGAGTTCCCTATAAACTTTGGAGATTAACCCCTTATCAGATGTATCATTGACAAGTATGTTCTCCTATGCAGGGGGATCTCTGGTTATTTTGTTGTTTTCTTTTGCTGTACAGAAGCTTTTTATGTTGATGTATTTTTGAATTGACTAAACAAAATGAATATGTTGAGGCATATTTTTTCAGAATCAATTATTATTACTAAAGGCCTGGTGTACAAAATTTATGCACAGTGGGGGTGGGGGTCCCTCAGCCAAGCCTGTACCCTCTCCGATCTGGGACCTCTAGAGAGATGTCCCACTGTCCATTTAGGGCAGTCAGACATCCCTCTCTCAATCCAGGACTGCTGGCTCCCAACTGCTCAACTGCCTACTTTTCTGATTGCCCCTAACCACTTCTGACTGCTAGTCTGATCACCCCCTAACCACTCCCCTGCCAGCCTGATTGATGTCTAACTGCTCTCCTGCCAGCCTGTTTGCCCCAGCTTCTGTCCTTTGCCGGCCTGGTCACCCCAACTGCCCTCCCTTGCAGGCTTGATTGCCCCAACTGCCCTCCCTTGCAGGCCTGGTCCCTCCCAACTGCCTTCCCCTGCTGGCCATCTTGTGTCCACATGGGGGCAGGATCTTTGACCACATGGGAGCAGCTATCTTGATCTTGTGTGTTGGAGTGATGGTCAATCTGCATTTACTATTTTATTAGATAGGATAGAGGCCTGGTGCATGGGCGGGGGCCAGCTGGTTTGCCCTGAAGGGTGTCCTGGATCAGGGTGGAGGTTTCCTTGTGGCATGGGGTGGCCTGAGCGAGAGGCCTGTGGTGGTTTGCAGTCCAGCCATGCCCCTCAGCAACCCAAGCAGAGGCCCTGGTATCTGGGATATATTTATCTTCTGCAATTGAAACTTTGTAGGCTGGAGCAAATCCAAGCCTTCTGCTCGCTCTGTGGCAGCAGCCATTTCTGTTGGGGTTTATTCACCTTCTTTAATTGAAACTTTGTTGCCTTGAGTGGAGGCCTAGGGGGCCAGGGTGTGTGGAAAGCTTGGCTTCCTCCATTGCCTGGGAAACCCAAGCCTCCCTCCTGCTCTCTGTGGTGGCAGCCATCTTGGTTGGGGTTAATTTGCATACTCACTCTGATTGGATGATGGGCATGGCTAGTGGGCGTGGCTTGTGGGTATAGTAGAGTGATGGTTACTTTGCATATTACTCTTTTATTAGGTAGGATTATTTTACAATTACATGTGTTTCTTTAAAAAAAATCTTTATTGTTTAGAGTATTACAGATGTCCCTCTTTTTTCCCTACCATTGCCCTCCTTCATCAGGTTCCCATCCTGTCTCAGGCCTTTACCACCCTATTGTCTGGTCCATAGGTAATGCATATATGCATATAAGATTTTTGGTTAATCTCTTCTCACCTTATTTCCCCCCCCCCCCCCCCCACCAACTCTCCTTCCCTCTGAGATTCCTCAGTCTGTTCCATGTTTCCATGTCTCTGATTTTATTTTATTCATCAGTTTATTTTGTTCATTAGATATCTTATTTATTTTGATTTTTAAAATGTTGATATGTATTTATTGCCATTTTATTCATATTTGTTATGTTTTTTTTTTTTTCTTCTTTCTCTTCTTAAAGAATACCCTTCAAACATTTCATGTAATACTCGTTTGGTGGTGATGAGCTCTTTTAGCTTTTTCTTGTCTCTGAAGCTCTTTATCTGATCTTTTATTCTAAACTAGAGGCCCAGTGCACAAAATCGTGCATGGGTGTAGTCTCTAGGCTTGGCTTGCAATCAAAGTACAAGTGACTGGAGTGGAAGGGCAGGTCCCAGCTGACCTCTGGGCCCTGGGCATCACCTAGGCCACTGGGTCCCCACATGCCCCCCTCTGCTCGAGTCATGGTGCCCTAGTCCCAACACATAAATGTTGTGTGATCGCATGCTGCAGGCTGGGTGCAGCGTGGGCCTCTGGGCTGCCCAGTGGTTCCCGCATGAAAGCCAGGTCAACAGCATGCTTTCTCCTGACCGGCCTTGCAGACCAGCTCCTGCGTGGACCCACTGGGAGCTTGACCAGCTACTGTGGTCCCAGCAGCTGCAGTCTGGCTCACCTGGAAGAGGCCACCTGGATGCAGGATGGGCTTCTTGTGGGTACCTGGCACTTAAGCGTGGGGGCTTCCCTGGCACATGAGCCCTGGCAGCCTGGAGGAGGAGTAGCAGGAGGAGTGAGAGTAAGCTCAGTGGAAACCCTGTATTCTCACCACACCTCTGTCCCTGTCACCCCTAGCCAGTGAGAGGTCACAACCCCCCATCTGGGTTCAGGGAGGTTGGCCGCTGCCACCCACCCCCAGTTCCCCATTCCAGCCCAGGACCCAGCCCCGATTGGGTGATCAGGGCCTGCTGGTCAGGGAGAGGGACCAACCACCACAGTGGGCAGGCAGTGGGCCAATCCGGGCCTGAGGGTTGAGGGAGGGACTCAAGAGGTTGGCTGCAGCTTTGAGGAGAGAGCCAGCTCTCAGCCTCCCTGGGAAAAGGGCTGCATCCACTGCCACGCACCCCCAGTTCCCTGTCCCAGCAAGTGCCCAGCCCCAATTGGGCAATTGGGGGCCTGCCGGTGGTGGGGGTGGGGTGGAAGGGGAGAGACTGGGAGTTTGCCCAGCAAGCCGCATCTGGTGATCAGGGCCTATGGGCCTGTGGCAGCTCCTGCATTGAGTGTCTGCCCCCTGGTGGTTAGTGCACATCATACAACTGGTCATTCTGGTTGTTCCATTGTAAAGGTTGTTTAGTCTTTTATATATATGAGTGCTCTGACAGATTGGGCTCAGTGGATACAGTGTTGGCCTGTGGACTGAAGGGTCCCTGGTTTGATTCCAGTCAAAGGCATGTACCTTGGTTGCGGGGCACATCCCCAGTAGGGGGTGTGCAGGAGGCGGCTGATCAATATTTCTCTCTCATCAATGTTTCTACCTCTCTATCCCTCTCTATCCCTCTCTAAAAAATCAATAAAATATATTTAAAATAAATAAATAAGAGCTTTGCTGGATAGAGTAATCTTAGGTATAGGTCCTTACTGTTCATCATTTTGAATATTTCTTACTACTCTCTTCTGGCATGCAAAGTTTCTGTTGAGAAATCAGATGACAGACACTCCTTTGTAGGTAACTGGTTTTTTCTTGCTGTTTTTAAGATTCTCTCTTTGTCTTTAACCCTTGGCATTTTAATTATGACATATTTTGGGATGGGCCTCCTTGGGTTCCTCTTATATGGGACTCTGTGATTCCTGGACTTATAAGTCTATTTTTTTCAACAGGTAAGGGACGTTTTCTGTCATTATTTCTTCAAATATCTTGCTCGCTCTCTTTTTCTGGCACCCTCATAATGTGAATGTTGGTATGCTTAAAGTTCTCCCAAAGTTTCCGTACACTATCTTCATACTTTTTATTCTTTTTTTCTTTTTGCTCTTCTGATTGGATGTTTTTTGCTTTCTCATATTTCAAATTGTTGATTTGATTCCTGGACTCCTATACTCTACCGTTGAATCCCTAAAAATGATTATTTCAGTTAGTATATGCTTAATTTCTAACTTGTCCTTTTTTATGTCTTTGACATTCTCACTAAAATCCTTGAAAGTCTCACTAAGTCCCTTGAAGCTCTCATGAAGATTCTTGAATAACCTTATAACTGTGGTTTTGAACTCTATAACCAGTTTTCTTTCTTCCATTTCTTTAACTTGTGACATGTTTCTTTGTCACCACATTTTGACTGCTTCCCTGTGTTTGTTTCTATGTATTAGGTATAGATGCTATGTTGATAGAGTAGCCATGTTTAGTAGGTAGGTATCCTGTAGGGCCCAGTGGCTCAGTCTCTCAGGCACCTAAGTTGGGTACTCCAGGTCAGCAGTTGCCTACCTGTGGTCCGCAAGTTCCGAAAGGTTGGTGATCGCTGCTTGTGTTCTGTGTGCACAGTCTTGTTGTAGTTGAGCCTTGATTGCTGTTGGTGTCACTGGGAGGAATTAACTTTCAAGCCAATTGGCTGTGAGGACCAGCTGTGAGTATATGGGAGAGTTGCTGTGCATAAGACACCCCATATGGAACAGGACTTGCTTCAGTAGGGCGTTGGTGCTTACTGAGTCTACCCCTTGAGTGTGTCGCTTGTGAATGTGTAGAGTTGTAATCTACCATGGTCTGAAGCTGTCCACTGGGTACACTGGCTCTAGGGCCTCCAGGGAGGTGCAAATTCAGCCACTGCCTGGGGTCACCTGGCAGGAGCTTCAGGAACATTTGCAGATGCCTTCCATTTGTATTGGGTTTGGAAGTGCCCAGGCAAGGTCCAGCTGTGAAGTAAGGCAGGCTGGTGCTAGAGCCACATGGTGAGCCTTCTATTGATAGGTTTGGGATATGCTGACACCAGCTACAGCTTGTTTGAGAGATTTTAACAAAGTCTGAAGTCTGAGTCAGGAGAGGCCATTCATATGAAAAAAACTGCTGCAAACAGCTTGGGCAGGGCTGCAAATTGAATAAGGTGGGGGTCTCAGGAAACCACCAGGGTGGAGCAAACAGTGTGCTCCAGGCTGTTGGAGTCTCAGATATGGCTGCCAGTCAGCCCTGTGACAGGGGAGGTCCCAGCACAGGTATGACCCCTGTGGCTGCCCCTGTCTGGAGAAAGCTGTCCCTGAGTTCCTGCCCTGGAACTAGGCAATCCAGTTCCTCCCAGTATGTGTCTGTGTCCCCCAACGCCTCCTGGTGCTGGAGCTTACAGGGGTTGAATAAGTTTGTGTGCTGGCCCTTTAAAGAGGGACACCTAGATCTCTGGCTGGTTTTTACAGCCCAAAGTTATGAGGACTTCTCTTCCCATCTCTGTAAACCTGAGCTGGGGGGTCTGGTGTGGGGCTAGGACCCCTTGCTCCTCAGGTGGCCTCTGCAGGGAAGATCTCCTTCTGGATTAAAAAAATGGTCCACGTGGATGGCAGTCCAGCCTGTTCTGCACCTCCACCTCTCCTACCAATCTCAGCAAGCTTTCTTTACTTTTCTAGTTGTAGGACTTCCATTAAGCCGGCTTTCAGGTGGTTCTGGCCATTACCATCTTTGTCAATTTGCATATTCCCTCCTTTTTGGCTTTGGGCGCCATTATCTTTGTTGTGTAGTAATAGTCAATTTACACATTTCATCTTTATTAGATAGGATATAGAGAGTGACCCCACTAAAGCATAAATCAAATATTTCCCTACTCCAGACAGAGAAAGACAATCTTCAAAAACACCTACAATGTCCTGAATAATCTGGTTTCCTCCCACCTCGATGCTTTAGTCTGAGTTTCTCAATACTCTACCCTTGATTTACCACGTCCCAACCACATTGGCCTCCTTGCTGTTACTCAAACGTACCACTTATATTCTCTGACCTCAGGGCCTTTGTACCAGCCTTTCACTTAGCTAGTCCCTCCTATAAGTCTTGGCTCAAATGAACACTGTACTGTTCAGCCTATTGAATGACACCTCATCCTCCCCTTAACTCTGCTTATTTTTCCCCCACCAAAGCATTTTTCATCTAACATAAAATGTTATCCATATATTTGTTTATTGTATATGTATGTTTATTGTCTATCTCCCTTCTAAATAACAGGAGATTGGGTCTGCTTTCTTTAAAAAAAAAAAATTTATTGATTTCAGAGAGGAAGGGAGAGGGAGATAGAAACAGAAACATCAATAATGAGAGAAAATCATTGATTGGCTGACACCTGCATGCCCCATTTGGGATCAAGCCCACAACTCAGGCATGTGCTTTTGATCGTATTCAAACTGGGGACTCTTCAGTCCTCAGGACGATGCTCTATCCACTAAGACAAATGGACTAGGGTCGGTCTGCTTTCTTTAATTGACAGTGTCCTAGGGCCTGGTACTTGGTGAAAGCTTAATTAGTATTTGTGGAATAAATGCAAAAAGATTGGGCTCGTATTGCATGTCACCACTGAGAACAAAATAATGGCAAAAACAATTGCACTAGAGAAAAAAATCAAGGCAACTGTAAAAAATAAAATTATAGAAATAAATCATCAAAATTATATCAAATTGAGCTTTGTAGGACACGTTTCTTGGGTAATAGTATATGCTATTTGCAAAGAAAATTTGTAAGGAAATTGAAGCTTGGAAGAAAATACTGTTGGTTGTATATCACACATACAAAACTAATGTATACACATGATGAGGGCAGACATTGCTTTCATTAAGTGTGGTGGTACATAGTCTAAGAAGAAATCTGTGATGTATTAGTGCGTTTTCAGTTCCTAAATATTCCTGGAAAATTGCTTATAGTTTGGCGCTTATGCAGTTTTAACTTGGAAATTTACCTTCTATTTATGGAAATAATTAAGAAGTGTGACTATATTTTCTAATAATTTCAGCTGTCTACTGCTTACTTAAAGAAAAAAAAATTAATAGTTATTCATTGTTCATTGTTGTTGTTGAGCAGGAAGTTGAGAGAATAGTTTGTTACCTCATTTAATATATTCTATATAAGTACTGCAATATTTATGAATGGTGACTTGCAGATTACTGACTCTGAATATCTTGAAAAGTATTATAAAACTAGCAATATAATTCCATTATAAAAATTACTTATTTCTATTTAACATATTTTTTTAGAAGAGAGGAAGGGAGAGGGAAAGAAACATCAAGGATAAGAGAATCATTGATCAGCTGCCTCTTGCAAACCCCACTGGGGATCAAGCCCACAACCTGGGCATGAGCCCTGACAGGAATTGAACTGGGGACCTCTTGATTCATGGACCTATTGAGCCATACCGGCAGGGCTTAAAATTTTTTGTTCATTAAAACGATCAACTATGACATGAAAAGCCCCTCCCTTCCCATCCATTGTTATGCTTTTCTACCGCTGTTAGTTTCACTCTAACATATGACATGGAGTTGGATATAAGGACATTTTGGGCATGACTGAACATTAACTTTTAATAGTTTTCGAGATATTTTTTTGTTCATACCAGTGTGTTAAAAAAAGAAAAAAGAAAAGAAAAACTTGTCCTAGCTGGTTTGGCTCAGTGGATAGAGTGCTGGCTTGCAGATGAAGGATTCTGGGTTCAATTCAGGTCAAGGGCACATGCCCAGGTTGTGGGATCATTCCCAGTAGGGGGCATGCAGGATGATTCTCTCTCATCATTCATTGATGTTTCTATCTCTCCCCCTTCCTCTCTGAAATACAAATATATATATATATATATATATATATATATATATATATATATATATATATATATATATTAAAAAAAGGAAAAAAAATTGTACTTGGGGTTACAAAGTTGGAGAACAACTGTACAAAGTAATGAGCAGTATGCTAAAAAAATAAATCGGGCTTATTTCTCTGTGCAAATGTTTTTTGTCTGAAGCAGATTTGGCCCCAAAAGAATCAGGCAGGTGCTGTGGCCACAGTACTTTTGGACTTTCTGGCAGAGCTGGAGGCACACTGGGACCCGAGACAAAACCCAGAGGAACCACAGCTAACCTCAGCCCTTTGCCCAATTTCCTCCCTGCCACTTACCAGAGTTCACTATTGTTCAAGCTCCAGGGGTCACACTCTGCCAGTCTATGGGTGGAATTTACTCTTAACAAGTGTTTTGTTTGGCATGAAGTATTTTTTTTTTTTAAGGCAGACACTGACATTAAAAATTAGATTCCATATAAAATTCCCTTTGTCTAGTTTTTCTTGAAAACTGAAAATCTGGGAACACAAGCCAGCTTGGCAGTAGCCTTGGAGCCAAGGAAAAGCTACCTTTCCATAGCCCTTCAGCTCCCGGAGTCTCCACCCAGCTGGCTGCTCCCACAGGCCAGATGCCTGCTCCTTTGTTTAACTGAGTTTCTTTTTTATTTTTTATTATTTTTATTTATTTATTTATTAATATATTTTATTGATTTTTTTTTTTGCCTCCCTTTCTCCCACACATACCCTCCCTCCCCAGAGTTTTATGTCCATTGGTTGTACTTATATGCATGTATACAAGTCCTTCGGTTGATCTATTATCCCCCCAGATTTTCCTCCCCTCTCCACTGTAATTTGACAGTCTGCTTGTTACTTTACTGGCTCTATATCTATCTTTTGGTTCATCAGTTTATAATGTTCTTTATTATCCATAAATGAGTGAGGTCATGTGGTATTTCTCTTTCATTGAATAGCTTATTTCACTCAGCATGATGTTCTCCAATTCCAAGCACCTAGGCTGCTTCCAAATTCTGGCTAGTGTAGATTGTGCTGCTATGAACATAGGGGTGCATATATCCTTTCTGATTGGTGTTTCTGGTTTCTTGGGATATATTCCTAGGAGTGGGATTACTGGGTCAAATGGGAGTTCCATTTTCAGTTTTTTGAGGAAACTCCACACTGTTCTCCACAGTGGTTGCACCAGTCTGCATTCCCACCAGCTCAACTGAGTTTCTGAATCCTGCTCTCCCAGCAGAGCTGGGAGGCTGGAAGGTGAGGGAAGGGGGACAGGCCAGACTCACTCTTCTCTCCCCCCCAACAAGGGTAAATGGCCATTGGCCACAAGTGCCTCCTTCAATGGGATTCTGAGCATCCTGGGTGGGAACCAAGTTTATTCAACTTTATCTGGAAAGTGGTCCTTGCTATAGGAATCACATGTTCTATGAAAGGGGAGGAAATCACATTAAGTGGTATTACCATACTCGTATCTCTAGAATGTTACCTTCAGTGTTTAAACAAGCTTAGTACCATTATGGAAACCCCTCAGAGCCTCTACTCTGCTGCTTTCACAACAAGGGAGAGGAGAAAGAGCTAGAAAAAAGAAATACAGGATTTGTTAATTTAGGCTCACAAAAATGAGAAGTCGATATTGCGCAAGGAGGGTAGATACTAATTTGAAATGTGAAAAACACATATTCTGAAGCAACGAGTTATTTATATATGTTATGACCTAAGCTTTTTGTGTTTTTCCTGCCGCCCAAAAACACTGGGGTGAGTCTTCTCAGATCCTTTCCTACCTGGATGTCTTCTGCCTCTTCTTCTTCCCTTTTTCAAAATCAGCTTTCAGGAAACCTCCTCTGATTCATTTCATTTTAAGCAAACAAATGAGGCATGTAATATATTAATAAAAACTCCTTGAAATGACTTATCAGGATCTTTACATTGTATTCATATGGGTCTACTGAATTGAATCAAAGTTAAACTTCAATAGCTGGAGTTTTTACGTATTGTAACAATCATTGCCCAATACTCAACACTCAATACTTGATACTCAATAAATGTTTTTGAAATAAGCACAAGTTTTATTGTTAATCTTCCTAAAAAAAAAACCAAACCTAGTATATATATTTTTTACACAAAATCTATCAATAAGAGATTGGTTGGTAATAGGAAAAAGCAAAGCAAAACAAAACAAGCTGAGAGAATCCAGGGTTTTTCAATCTTAGTCATATTTCTTAAGTGTTGATTTGATTTCACCATCTCAAATCATCAGAGCCTGTCTATATATTATAATGGTGTGTATTTCCTATTGCTAAATAGATGAAAAGGAATCCACATAAACCATACCAACACCATTATGTATAACTGGTGGTAAAACTTTATTATTCAAGTTTAGATGTAACAGACATCTTTGCTGCCTGAAGATTGTTTGCATAAGAAATACACCAAGAACATGTTTGTGAGTAGAAATGAACATGCACTATGAAAACAAAATTAAATAAAACAAAAAAAATCCATGTGTTGTAAGAACAGAACTATTATAGCCAACATTCTAATATTCAAATCAGGACTACAAATTGAATTTATTCTTAGCAACATGAAATCATTCCATAAGAAAGACATTTTCTGCTGGTGAATATTGCTGTAAGTTAACTTTACATTGGCATTTTGAGATGTTTCCCATCCCATTCCCCCTCCCCCCAAGTTATCCATGTTGTCAAATTGTCCACCTGAAGGAATTTGGCATTTCTTATTGTGATATCTGCCTTGGTAGCCATTAAAAAAAACAACTATCATTTTATCAGCCTTGTAATAGTTTTGCCTCTTCATAGCCAACACTATAGGCTGTCTAGTTATGGTATTTACAGCTCATCCCTAACACAAATGATCCCAACCTTTCCTGGCCCTTGGGAACTGAGAGTTTAAATAAGCCCCTTGGCCATATAATAATACTTGGCACTCCCATGGTGCCTTTCAACCAAGGATCTCAAAGTGCTTTACAAACAAGTACTACATTACCATTATTATTATTATTATTAATATTATTATTAATATATATATATTTTTCCATTTTACAGGTGAGGAACCTGAGGCACAAAAAGAAAAAGTGATTTGCTGCAGGTCATATAATGAAGAGAAAACCAGGGGTGAAATCAGAATAGTTTTGGGACTTGAAGGACCATCTTCATCTGGTGAGTAACATTTCCATGTAAAGCTACTGTTGCTCTTCTCTGGTGCAGGGCGGAGTGAAGCTTACAGCTCTACCTCTCAAGAGAACAACACACGAGCATACATTATCCAGTTTCTGTATGTGGATCAATGTTGAATTTCACATTTTCTTCATCCCTGACTTGACACGCTTCTGCCCTAGTATCTTCTGGAGGTCCTAATTACTGCAAATAACCATGGACACTTTCTAAACAATTGCACCGCTATTAGGAACACGTGAGTCCACTGTCTAGGACACAGGAATTGGAAAGCCAAAAGGAAGTGCTCTTCAGAGAAGCCATGCCTTCTGCCCTTGGCCAAGTCTTTCTTTGGGACAAGAACCCAGCCCTTCAAGGTCTTGGTGCATGCCTTTCCATTCTCCTCTCCATGCACAGCTGCCTGCTGATAGAATTCCACCTACTTGTACCTACCTTTGGTTAGCATATTTAGTTTCATATTCAGTTTCAATTTCAGGCCCTCCGCTCTCTCCTGTGATCTCGGAGGGCAAGTTTTTACCTACTCGTTCACCAAAGATGTCTTGCATTTTTTCTGCCATGGCCCTCGACCTAAAGACAGGAAGCTGTGAGTTCGGGTAAACTTCAGGCAGAAGGCTGGCATGCAGCCCAGAAGCTGAAGACCAGCTCCTGGGCTCCATGCTTCCTCCTCCGATGGATGGCAGACATTCCCCCTCCAGAGCTGGGTTAATGTTCACTAACTAGACAGGCACAGGCAGTCCAGAGGTCTCAAGACACGTCACCTGGTGAAGGTTACAGCCACACAGCAAGGAGGCTGAGAATGATTTTAATAGCAGTATCGATACTCTTCAATTTATTAAGAAAAACGTCTATCCTCAGGCATTTAAAAATATATATATATATATACATTTGCTATTTTGGGAGCTGTATTTGCATTGGATCATAATAGATTATGTGCACATGTGCAACCATAATGTGCTACCACAGGCTTCAACAAAAGAGCTGTTAATGATAATCACTTTTTTCTTCTTCTCATTAATAGTATCTTAGAAAAGAATCACCATGCTTGTTTTCTAAAATTCTACCTTTTACTAAAAGAGAACAGTTTAGAACAAAACATCGCTATCTTCAAAGTTTAATTTTTTTTTTTTTAAAAAAAAGAACATCTCAATATGTCACGTGGAAAGAAGAGTTAACGTGTGAATGTTTAGAGCTCCATCCTTTTCTCATCCTTTAGAGTCATGTAGTGTCTTGCAATCCACAACCTTGTGAGGTGGGCTGGCTCTTTATGATTTTCCAATCCCCAACAACAACATGATTATATGGGTGAGGGGCAAAGGGGGAAAGAATGAGAAAAGGGAGAATGAGAATGCATGAGCTGGTCTTGGCTTAAAGTCTAATATAGACAAGGGATTTTCAAAGACGTACGATGCTTAAATGACTTACAATTTTAGCTGGCATATAGTTTGCATCAGAGTTTGGGAAGCCTTTTCCAAGAGGGGAAAAATTCTTAAATCACCTTGGAAGTCCTCAAAAGAAATTAAGTACCTAAAGAACTCATTTAAAAGTCACAACTTAAGACAAAATGACATCTGAAAACCAAATGAAGTAAAAATAACAACCAATCATTTTTGTCATCTGTTTTGAAAGATGGAAGGTTGTCATAAATCCAAAAATAAGTGGTATTTTAGTGTCATGATGGATTTTCATCTTTTTAGAAAAGCTCAACCTCCTCTCCATTAAAATATGTAACACAACAAAAACAAAAATGAAAAAATCAAGAATAAAGAAATAAGATCTAGCATGTCAAGGCTATCCAAGAATATTCTACCAAAAGTGGATTGACCATAAATAGTCCAAGAATAGTGATATGTATTTTCCAATGCTAAACATTACTACCAACCTGTCTGAGGAAACAGAAAATCACATGAAAATAAAAAGGCATACATGCTCAAAGTGAACAACTTATTTGTGTCTGACACTGAAGAAACTGCTGATGGAGTCGCTTTACCCCAGCAGTCACACCTGGGTACTTGCCCAACTTAACCAAACTCCTGGTGTTTTGCCGATGTGAGCAGTCCACATATAATGTTGCTTGAGGTTTGCCAGAATGCACTTGGTTACCAGTCTTTTCATTCAGAAAGCTAAATGCGGTGTTATTGTTTGGGAAATCTCTTTGTTGGGTCTTTGCTTGCCACCTCTCAAGTCTGCCTGCACATCTGAGATGCATTCATTCAATTCCCAAGGAAGAGAAATTGCATCATTTAGATGCCAGAGCTTCTCATGCCACCCCTTTATTTCAGTTTATGTGAATATCAGAGCTACGCAATAGGTGAGATCAGAATAGAGCCCTTTAAAAATGAAACTGAAGCAGAAGGTTTAGTCCTGATTTCTTTCTTTCTGTGTCTCTCTGTCTCTCTCTCTTGACATGAAAATGAAAATGCAAGAATGGAAACGACAACACAACATCAGAAAGACATGTTTAACTTCATTCGCTACAACAGCCACGAACTGGTTGAACTCAACCTGCCACCCAACTCTAAAAACCGAAGACCTGGCACTGAGGGAAAAGAAACAAAACCCAAAACAAAACAGAACAAAAAAAACAATACAAAGCAACTGCGAATTAATGTAAAAAAAAACAGAGTGCAAATGCGACTACAAGAATGCAATAAAAACATCAGTGCTGCAGGTTCCAGCAGCGCTCATCAAAATAACTTCTGAAATGTTTCATCTGAAACATAGACAAAGCAATAAAAAGAGGATATATGTTTATCGTTTTAAGCATAACAATGTGAGTTAAGAGCTTAAAAATTAAAAAAAAAAAAGTACTTGGAATGAATAGTGCTACCCTTTTTTTTTTCCTAAGTAGGCATAAAAATATTTTCATTTCCTTCTTGTTTTCCATACCATTATATCAAGAACTTTCATTTGTTTCATGTTACCGTTTACAATTTTAATGCGCACGCACATACACACACGCACACGCACACACACGCACAAAAAGATATCTACCGCAATAGAAATAGTTGCTTCATTACCTTGTTTGCTACATTTGCAAATGTAAACAGCTAGGCAGAGCCAGAACTGACTCTAATGCATGATGGAATATCTTTGTTGCATACGTACACTGTAGAAAATAATTATTCAATATGTCAGGCACCATTATTGAAATGTAATACATTAATATTTACTAGAAAAATAAGTTTTTTTTTTTCCTATTTGTTCTCCCAACTCCTTTAATGAAATAAGTTAATCCGACAGTGCATCCAGTAGCTTGTAATATCTTCTACATCTCTGTGGCAAAAAATAAACTACTGGTTGGGACAATATAATGCAAATCACTAAAGTCAGTCCTTGTACATACATCCTTGTAGCAAGCATTGAGGCTCGACTAACAGCACCTTTAACCAATTATTTAATGTTCAGTTATTTAGCCCTATTTCCCTGAGCAGTTATGCTGAGGAGCTTTCCCTTTATGGATAGTTTTACAAAGCCTTAAGTATTAAGAGAAATCTGAAGACATACTTCTAAGAATCCTATTTAATGCTATTTAACTAAACCTGCGTACATCTAATGGAGGAATTGATTGGTACACACACCGTCAGTCTGTGGTAACGTAACCTTAGACGCTGCCTGACCACAATGTTTGGAGAATTCTATTTAACCAAGAGAAAAATAAATAAATACAGCAGGTTACCTCGTGGAGAAATACCATGTGTTCTAAACGAATTAAGCCCATGGTCTGAACTTTTTGTACCCATCTAGCCTTTTGAAGTGAGGGGATCCCTTTCATTATCATGTGTCAAGTGAGATTAGTGACCGAGAAGAGGCTTCAAAAACAAATCCACGCTGGTTCATCGCATAGAAGAAAAGTATCTCTGGCTACAATAAAATTACTACGTAAGCACTGAGGACATTAATTTTAAAAATGCACATATATATATTTGGACAAAATGAACCTAAACGGCAAACAAAAAGGACTACTTTCAAAAGGAGTACTCGAACATCTAAAGGACAAAAATATCAGAGAGGGTGTGCATGTGTATGTACAGGCAGGGCTGGCCAAAACCATTGTGCCACCGGCTGTCACGTTCTTGCTGACTTCTCACCAGGCCTCACCACAGCTCACATCTCTTGGTCTAGTTCTAAAACATGGTCAAGGAGAGGAGGCCAATCTAAGAGGGCGCCATTTTCCTTTCACAGGCCCAGAGCTTAGATTTCTCCTCCCCTGCCTAGGATTTCATGATAACTTCTAAATTTAGGCAACATTTTATGGGTTTTTGAATACATGGGCTCCTGGCCAGCCCAGCACTGCTTTAGACTCATGGTATGTAAACCCTTTCGAGTTCTAGACAGCTTTGACCTCTTTCTTTACAAATCTAATAATGACAGTCTGGTGGTGCTTCTTATGGATCATTGCCACAGTACACATTAGCCAAGATGATTTTGACCTACTAGGTTCTAGAACGTGGCTATTGACCATCTTCCTTTATTTTTCTCACTGACCATTAGTCTCACTTTTTTAAAATCTTGGTAACCTACTCATCAAAAGAAAGAATCGTAAGAGAAGGGAATTTCATATTGGATAAGGCAGGCTCTATGAAGTATTTTTTTTTTAATAGGTCTTCATAAGACATTACAAGCTATTGAATTCCCATCAAGAAAACCTATTTCTATTGAATTGTGCTAAGTGCTAAGGTTTTTGTTTTTTTTTTTTTACTCTTTAGGTTTTCCGTTTTTTTCTGCTTGTGCATTGTTCCTATGCAGGCCTCTCTGGATATGAGTCGTGAAGTCATATTTGTCCGTGCAAAGATGCTGGCATATGCTGCACTGGAAAGGTCCACTGTCCCCATGGCAACTCATATGCAAAGCGTACATCACGTCATCCAGAAAGACAATGCCGCAGTGTGCACATTTCGTGGAAAGTTCATCTTGAGTACTTCTGTCGACTTTCTCCGTTTTTACTACATTCAAGGGACCTTCATTTTTTACACTGGAGGGTGCCTTCGTTTTCTCCTTGGCGGAGGCACCGTTTGCAGTTGGCCCAGGTCTGGAATGCTTGATCGCCAAATCTAGAGGAATGTCATTGTCTGATCCAACAGCTGAAAAATGAGGAGGCAGGTTGAAGGTGGGATAAGGCACATAGTTTTGGCAAGGATTCGGTAGGCCAGGCACGTGACTCAAGTAGTGCGGATTCCCAGGAACCGAGAGCTTGTATTTACTCCAGAACCGCAGCCAATCAGCTTCACTTTGGAAGTCATTGTGGACAAAGGGGAGTCCAAAGAGGGGGTACTGGTACTTCTCGATGGGGCTTCCTGGGGGCGAGTAATTTGGGTGTTTGGCGGGCCTCATGTACTTTTCGATGGGGCTGCCTCTCTCAGAACTTCCTTTCCCTTCCGACACAGAGGAACTGTTTCCTGGGTCTCCAGTACTTTCCTGAGGACTTTTGATCTGAATGTGCAAAGGTTGCATCCTTTTGTGGATATCCAGAGATGGGCTGACCAGGACTGGCTGCTGAGCAGAATGGCTTTTAGTCAATGAGCTCTGGGCCTCGTACTTGCTCAGGCTCGGGAGTGGAATCTCTCTCGGGTGGCTTTCCGTTAAGTGATCTTCCGACCTCCTCTCTAAGGGGCTGCCGTTGACTTGCTCCTCGCCGCCCCCCCTCTGCTGTTTGTTGAGCTGCTCAGCCTGCAGGGCCTCCGGGTTGAGGCGCTTTCTCGTTCTTCTCCTAATAATCTGCTCGCCGTTGTTTTGCTTAATGATGTTTAAAGGCCTGGGAGTCTGCGGAGAAGGAACACACAATACATAAAAGGAAAACATAAAAAAAAAATACCCCGCACATTAAAATGCATTAACAATTCCTCACAAATAGAAACCATGCTTCAGTTCAAAGCAAGGACAGGCTTTATGTTATAGATTTACTAAATCTCCTCCTTGTGCCCTAAGCAGGACCACAGGAAGAAACCAAAGTGCCTTTCTTTCTTTTTTTTTTTTTTTAAAGCCTAATTAAATCATGCCCATCTTTGCAGGGAGGAATGAAAACTTTCATCTACTTAAAAACAGCTTTCCAAACTCGATGGATTTTGGAATTGCATTATTGAGTGATAAAAGCATGTAGAAAGGGACTTGAAGAAATGTGATTTTTCAGAAGTGCTTCTCAACTTTTGAGTCATGCACGAAGATGTCAACATCGCAACATGGGCGATGGGTTTTGATAAAAATTGTGGGAAAATGATGCATCGCCACAGTCTGAACTGTGTCCTCCTCCAACTCCACGTGTTGAATCTCGAACCACTATCTGGGAAGTGTATGGTCTTCAGGAGTTAAATACAGTTCAATGAGGACACAGTTAGAAAGTGGTTTTCTGCAAGCCAGGAGAGGTGCTCTCACCACACCCTCATGCAGTGCTTGGGTCTGACTCCCAACCTCCAGAACTGTGGGGAAATATATTTGTTGCTTAAATCACCCCATTTGTGGTGTTTTGTTATGGCAGCCAGAGCTGACTAATACATGAATTCTTCTAAATAACTGCAAATGTGAATATAAAATATTAAGTATCAGAACACACAAAAAATCAAACTGACAGAATCATGAGGAAGGGTGCTGGGTAATTAGAGCCATAGCAGTGGAAGTTCTTTCCTTTTTTAACCTCTCACTTGTATTTCTGTTCCTTTCGTAATTTTATATTCAGTAGGGAAGATAGTACTTATTGACAGGTGAAGCATTTGTTTTACGTTGAAAATCTAAATTCATTTGTAGCCTTGGTTCAAATATCCAATCTCTCAATTTAACTTCACTACCCTGTACTTAAATCGAATGCTGAATTTTACGAAGCTTGAGTATTTTATTTGGCTGAAGTATTATATGATTGGTATTTAAGGATTTGTTCAACAGATATTTATAATTATGAAATCCACAGATAAGACTATAACAACTTGTAGTAAGAGCTCTAACTTTGATTAATAAAAATCAAAAGAATAAATTTAATAAATTAATGCATATTTACAGATTAAAAATTGAGATGAACCTTTAATAGGCTAAAATCTGATTTTTCTAAAGGCTTACTAAAATCAGGAACTAATTTCCACATAATATACAAATCTTATTAGTAATTTGTGAATTATTCCTAGAAAAGATGAATCTTAATGCAAAAGAGGACCTTTTATATTTGTTTTGTTTTAATGTATAAATCCTTTACAAAATATTTCTAGTGTTATGAAGGTATTTTGAAGGGAAGAAAGATAGCATACTTGTTACTGACAATTCAATTACTGGTTTCAGAATGAATATGACACATCCCTTAGATAAGACATGTTCATTTATTTTGCTCAGAATTTCATATTTGTGTTATGAAAATATGCAGCATTTAATCTATCTTTTATAAAGAATCCTGAAATTTGCATTGATATTTTTAAACTTACATAAAGGTGATGCTCACGTTTAATGAATTTAAATTCATGATTTTAAAAAAACTCAAACATCTCATCTCTGGACAGATGAATATTAAAATAACTATAAAAATAATTTAGTTTATATCACAGTTCTTAAATTATCATAAGCTGGAAGGCAGTAGCTTAATTAATTCCTGGCCTATGATTGGCCAGAGTTCAATGAAAATCATTAATGTCAGGACTCAATAAATGGAAGCTTATTGCTGTGCTTAAGTGGTGAAGGTTAAAAGAAAAGTATGGTAGCGCGGTGGTGGTGGTGGGAAAAACTTTCTCTGAGCTTAAGGTTTTCACTTACAGTTCACCACTAATTAGTGTTGTTGGCAGCATCTATTTCTTAAAGGGCGCTTCCAGCGGTCCATTTGGGAGGACGTGTTGTCTACAACTGTATTCCCTGACGCTGTAACCTATTCACTGGCTGTGCTGAGAGCCATGGTAAAATGCCAAACACACAGACATAGACTTCTGTTTATTAAATAGAGAATTCAGATTTTTAAAGGCAGTTCTTGTCAGCAGATAAACTTTGTAAACAAAACTAAAAAAATCCTACAGGAAGTCAAATGCATATATACAGATGGGAGAATTTGTAAGTTTCAATTTTTGTTATAGGGTTCTAACTAAAATTTGGGAAGAAATTACTGGAAGTACACCAGTAAGCCACAGAAGGAAGCCAGTTATAGATCTGAAAACACAAAACACCATTTGCACCTGACTGACTGATGTGCTCTTTGGGTCCACAGATGCGGCATCTACATATGCATTCCCTGGACCGCAGAGGTTCACCTGGCACCTCCGGGTTCTAGTTCAGAGCCCCTCTTCTCCATGTGCCCCACCTCCAGCCCCAACGCAGCCAAGATGACACTTGCAAATTCCAAAGGTAAGCTGGGAAATGAACATTCTTTCCCTTGCACTCTCTTTTGTGCTGGCCACTGGAGAGTCCTCTTTAAAAAAGTCACTTGTCATGTATTTCTGAACTTTTAAGAAGGTTTGTCTTTCTACCTAAATGAAGTTCACCAAAGTATGATAACCATTCGTTCGAGTATCGGTTAGGTGAATATTCCAAGAAATCAATCCTTTCCCCCTTTTTTTTTTTTTTTTAAATATCAAAAGAAGCATAAGGTATTACTAACATCTTAAAAGTATCTCCCCATAACATCTAAGGCCATTTCACCATACATCACACAAGGGGCTGTAATAAACTGTGGATGGGGGGGTGGGGGGAGGAAGGAGGGGAGTTACTGCCAGCCAGGCAATGGTCCTCATCACACCACAGCCCAGGCTGCTTTCTGAAACTTTTCCCGACAGTCTACCCAGTCCTTACCGAGTGAAGCTTCTGGTAGAGGCCACACGCGTTGCATACATATCCGCCATTGGCATTCTTTCGCCAGAGAGAGGTCTTTGTGGTCAAGCAATTGGCACAAAAAACACCCGAGCCTCGACGCCTCTGCAACAGGGAGGGAGAAAAAAAACACAAAACACACACAAGGTCAGAGGTGAGTCACATGATCACTGGAGTTAGACCAAATCAACCCAGGAGTTTTGTCTCCAGACTGGCAACAATGACAGTCTGAAACCACGTGGCCCGTAATGAGGTCAGGTTCAATTGTATTTAATGGGCACCCCCGATTCTCATTATAATTAACCCCGCAATGATGGATGAGGTGTGGGCGACACCAAAGGCTTTCCGCAGAAACAGCTTTAACTTTTTGAACCTTGGGTTCTGTGCCATTAACGATGGCTCCTGGAGGCTGACCCCGAAAAGACACCTTTGGAAAGAAGTGTCAAAACTAAAGAGTCAAAAGACAGAACGTGGCAAGATGTTGAACCTGCGCTTTCAAATCTGGTCAAGCTTGGAATACAGGCGCCAGGTACACCATTGCAAAGTATATCTTTCTCGAACGCCATTCATGCAAACATGAGTCTGAGAGAACGTAAGACATTCATGTCAGGTCTCCGGTGTGTTAAGCGTGTAAAGTCTGAAAGAGAACACCCTCTTACTTCCCAAAGCTGAGAGAGCCGCCAGGAACGTCAGGCAGTTAGAAGTACAGTATTGCACTCCTGAGAACCCTGATTGGGTACCTGCGTGAGCCAGACAACACAGTCCCATCAGTGGCTATAGAATTCTTTTTATGTGACCCAGACTCGGAAATCACGAGCTTTTCCGAACGCAAATTGATGTTAGTGGGCTGAAGTCTGTAATCACCAGATTCAAAAATAATCTAAGGCTACTTAAAAGTGGGTAATTAGTATTGATTGTTCCATTCTTGCTATCAAGCAATGATTCCATTAAGCGTCCCACTGAAACAAAAGTCAGGCTGTGTTTGTAGGCGCAAATACTAACAGGCAGGAAATGGAATTCTTTTGCTGAAAAGAAAAAAAAAAGCACAGCCTGCCTTGCAGCTCGGCCCTCCTGTCTCTAGGAAGCAAAGCCCTTAATGATAAAATATGCACGGTAGATAAGGAGTGGAAAAAAGTCTCCCTGCAACCCCAATTTTCTTATACATTTGAAATGAAGAGCAGTGGAAGTCAACATTTCAGGGATTCATAAAAATGTAGGCCATTTATTTAACTCGAGTCCATACTGTAGATGAGTGGTGTCTCTGCCAAGAAAATACAATGGTTATAATTGTACTCTGATACATTTCAAATGGAAAGCTTTCTGCAGACATAATTTTGGCTTCGAGACTGGAACACTTTCTTGGCATTGAAAGGGCATTTGATTCATCGGGTGTTTCACAATGTATCACTAAAAAGACCTGGTGAGCAGCCAGTTCCCTATAGGGTAATTTTTCCATCCAGATGCAAGTGCTATCAGAGGCCCTCGTCAGCTAAACTAATTATGATCTTGCAATTGCTGATGCCTGCTCACTCTACCATTCGACATCCTCCATTAATCATCAATACAAGGAAAATGAATGAAACGTAAAGGAAGGAGGGCCAGTGAGCTTGCGCAGCTATAAAAATCTGAAATGAGAGCAATAATTTAACAAGATTGGGGAATGTTTTTAAGTGCGCACCAAGCCAGGCTAACAATTGCCCTTTTCAACCAAGAACGCGATTTCATTAGTGTAGCAGGTTGTGCTACTTCGGGTCATGTCATAAAAGCTAGATTTTTCACCAAGATAATCTCTGTCTCCCCTTCCTCTCCCTCCTCGAGTGGGGACCAGGAATGCATTGCAAGTTTCTAAATCTCAGTAAGAGCCACAGCAAACACTAGGTGTCAGGCCACCAGCCCCAGTAGTGACCTTCTATAAAAGCGCTGCTTCCTAGAAAAAAAAAATTTTTTTTTTCAATGAACTATTAGAGGTTGTATTTATTAAACACTCTGGGGCCCCCTTTATCTGAAGTAACTTTGGGAGCCTAGTTAGGTTATCATTGTGAAATTTCCCTGGGGCCATGTCGTTGTTTTTTTTTTTTTTTTCCTTTTCCCTAGATCTAAATACTAACATGTTTGGCAAATAAACACCAAGTTGATTCACATAAAAGCGAAGAAAATGTCCATTTGGAAACTAACCCACATCGATGGCAGAGGCTCAAATGTGAATGTGTAACCAGCCATTCACTCCAGCCTGCTTTTCTCTCCTTCTGCCCTGGGTGCTTGACACAGCTTGCCAAAGTGGGTGTAATCCTGGTTCCAGAGAGCGTTTCAGTCCTTGCCCAATTTTGTGCTTAATTCTCTTGCAGAGAAAATGCCCTTCATTAGTTACAGAGAAAATCCTGAAATTATAGCTCTGGCTTCCACAGGCATAGGTTGCTGTAAGCAGCACTTATGCTCCAATAAAGGCTGGTATGTTTTAGGTAAACCGTATATCTTAATGTAAATACTCCAGGGGAACGATGGATTCATTTGCTCAGTGTCAGTGTGGCCGGGAGGTTGATCATCAGATTTAAGGAGTCAGACTACTTGTAGTAAAGGCGTGCTTCTGCATTCTGCTGGGTGAACTTTGGGCAAGTTACTTAATCTCTCAATGCTTAAGTCTCCCACCTCCTTTTAAAGTATGAACTGCTGAGAATATTGAATATTAACGTGGGCTAATGGATGCGATTAAAGCAGTGCCAGGGACGTAGTAAATGCACAGCAAGTTAGCTATTTCTCAAGAGGATTCAACTATTTCTTTTGTGAGGAAAAAAAAAAATACATATTTTGTTAGATTCAGGAGATAAAGCTAAACTACTTATTAGACATTTTATATATATGCCTAATGCCTAGAGTTGGATATTATCAAGTGTATTTCATTTGTGTCAATCTTATCAAGTCTGAGAATGGAAAGTTGAGTCAAAGTGAGATATCTAGGTGTTCACACCTAGGATGCGAGAGCAGCGTGCTTGTGTGGGGGTAACGAGTGGGAGGGAGGTGAGAAATGTTTCACCCATTAAATTCCTGCCCATCGAAAGAAATGTATCACCTTGGTAGGCACGGCAAGCAGCAGAGAAGCGGGGAGAAGTGATGAATGCCCTCCGCTGTGACCACAGGGTCACAGAACGGTGCCACACCTCTCCGAACGGCAGCAGAGATGAGAGCCCTGACTAGGTCGCACGGTGCATAGTGTAAGCTGGCTCACACAGGAAGGCAGTTCTTTCGAAGTTACCAACATCCTTAGCCCAGTCGAGGGCAGAGAAGCAGTCGGTTGGCAAAGGAAGGCAGAACAGAAGTTTCCCTGCCCTGCTAAAAACCAAGCCTGACCTTGTTACAGCACGAAGACCTTATTTCATTCATAGACTATCATGCATGACAGAGCTTTAAAATACTTCTCATTCTCCTGTGTTTGTAAAGGACAGAAATCATGTCTCCCAACAGTCATCAAATACTCTAAACAGTTAGTACCTAGGACAGTGCTCTGTCTCATGCAGTGAAACACCAAGGAAGTGGGAGATGATCTCTCCAGGTGCTATGTCTATCATTACTAGATACTCCTATTTTGTAAGGGGGGGGGGGGGAGCGGTTTGAAAAAAGTAATATCCCCTTTAAATGGATCCCCTTCGTATGGCTAAATTTATGTCCAGGAGGGCAGAGATGGCTAATGATGTAGAAAAAAAAAAAAATGAAGATCGCTTTTCCAATCCTACATCCCACACTTATTTTTGAGAAACAGGTGAAGCGGGTATTCTCTAGGTCCCGAGGATACCAGGTCAGGTATAAAAAAGTTCCAACTCTCCTTTGTAAACACATTGCTGACGGCTCTATAGGCGCAGGTTTAAATACTGCCACACGTGCTTGTCCTTTTCCTACAAGCTGGTCACTAATAGTCTATAAAGCCATGACCTTGTGGCGGAGGGCGGTGAGTCACATCGTATGGATAGAAACACTTTGGGAGAGGACATGGCAGGACTCAGTAGCTGAGGCACAGCAGAAGGAACGTGCCCTTGTCCAGATCCAAAGCAACACAGATTCCCAGCGTCCCCTGCCTCTGGCCTTCTCTAAGGTACCAGGTGGGAGTGAGGGAAGGTCGGCTGAAAACCCAAATCTATATGCAAGTCCTCTCCATTGAAGATTTCTACGTAGGAAAATTCCAGAATCAACAATTGGAGAGACTTTTTTAATTTGAAGTTTTAATAGTGTGTCTACTAACTGTTAGGTCAAGTTTCTGTTGTCCCCATGTTATTTCTGTTGGCTGGTGAATTTCCTGAGTGGAAAGGAAGGACGGTGATAGGAGCAGTCGTAGGAGCAGAAATTGTAAGGGATTTGGAAGCCAGTCCAGGGTTTGGCCTAGCAAGCGCTTTTCAGGGATCACTACTGAGAATTCTTTGGATCTACTTGTTTCCCTTCTACATTTCAGATGTTATCAGGACTGCAATGCTGTGAAGTGCACCATGAAGTATAATGACTAAATAACTATCTTAAAAAATTTAGTCCTTAGGTGCACAGGTACCCACTGTAAGGTCTCACTATTGTTAGTGTGTTTTTTTTTTTTTTTGTTCTTTTTTTTCTTTTCTTTTTTCTCAAAGCTTCTGACTCAAGTTTTCTATTCAAGATCTCAAATTACTCATTTATGTGTCACTCTGGGTTGAACCTTGGCACATGTGCTGGTAAAGCCAGGCATGACTTCAGAAAAAAAAAAAAAAAGTAAAAAAATTATTAAAAATTAGGTTTCGCTATTTTTATTGCCTATTTTGCTATTTGAAGATCAGTCAGAAACAAACATTTTAAGGTTTTCAAATTTCATTAAACAAAAAACTGATTTATTTTATGAATAAACAGTGAATTTGGTTTATTCATTCAAGTGGCTTAGCATTTAGAGCCGTGAATGTTCATCCCCAAAATATTAAACATCTCCACCGGTGAAGGAATTTTACAGAAATGATCCTTTAAAGTAATTTTCTATGAGTAGGATCCTTACTGAAACCATGTAATCACATAATAAGCCTTGATAGGCAAATTATTTACTCACATTTCTATGGTTTTATATCTTAGCCGTTTAAAATGGTATCAGCTTGAAATCTGATACTTATGCTGTGAATCTGGATGTACATTGAATACTTTAACTCCTTAGATAACTTCTGTGTTTATTTGATTGCATCAAGAATCCTTTGTGAACTTCATTTTATAGAAACACACATGGCCATGATAGAACCTTCAGGAATAATTCTGCAGTAATAAAATAGCAGCAGTAATTGTAATTCAGTTCAGTTCTGGGAATAGTTATTGGATGTCCATCGTGTGCCTGGCATGTGCTAGAAGGTGGGGTTACAGTGATGAACGCAACAGACAAGCTCTGTTCTCAGTTTCTAGTACAGCCAGCTAAAAACACACTAGATGTGAAGTTAATAAGATATAAACTAAGATTGTTCGCTAAGATTGACAGTTTAATTCATGTAAATTATTTGGAAACTTTTCTGAATTCACCAAAGTATTTCCCATGAATAAATCTCATTTAAAGGATGAATGTTTTATCTAAGAATCAAAAGGCTCACTCCCTGTGCTCTTTTATAAATATGGGAATAAGTGGATTATTTTAGAAACAAGGTGACACTTGATTTGTACCGTCAGTATTAATGTCCTGTCAATAATAATGCTTTGTTAACTAACTAAGAGTTGATATAAATAATGTGTTAATTACTGTCATGTATATAGTAACCATTCAATAACTGTTGGTTAAATGATGAATATTATTGTAGTCATGATCACTATTATTCAACACTAAAAAACAGAAAAGGCTATATCCAACTCCCAGTTCTCCCAATATACAGTTAATCAGCTACTGACTACATATCAGTAGACCCTAATGACTACAAAGAAAGTAGCATTAAGAACATTTAAAAATAAATGGTGGCTTGAAATGAACTTTAAATTAATATAATTTTATCAGAAGCACAGACTGGCCAATATTTTAGCAAGATTTGGGGGAAGAACTGTCAGCAGGAAACAATCATTTCCAATATCTTGGCTGGCTTTTGTCCTACATAAAATTATGAAGAATCCATTGAGATGGGCAAGTCTCTGCCTGCCTTGAAACAGCCCTCTTTGCCCTCAGATTTCTTGCCAGACAACTAAAGAGACTCTGCAAGGTTCAGCCAAACACCGATCTTATAATCATCTATCTCAGCGTTTGGAAACAAAACCTGTTTATCTTGATTATTAATTTCACTTCCTCAACATCAACAATGATAATGGAGACCAGTGTAAACAAAACTGACATCCCTCGCTGGGAGCAATGGAACAACTTCTGTTTCAGGACATGAGGCAATGCACCCTCCAGTAATCATACCTTGTAACCAGGTACCAGTGTGCCTAAGACTTATTCCACTGACGCATCAGCACACAAGCGCTGCCCAATATATCAGGAAATGCTAACTTGCAAAACACATTATTAGCCCCACTTCTTCTAAGATGTAATTGGTGACTCTTGGAGTGGGACACCAGACAAATCAAGATTTTGCAGTTATCCTTCACTTCACGTTATTCATATGGATTCTTCAAATCTGCAGAACTTAGAAATTTATCACAAAGATAAAGAACCCACTACAGGTCTAAAGGGTCACATCTCTGCTCTTTTGATTTATCCCCATTTATTTGGTAACAAGCAAACCAAATATACAATGTCATATAAAAATTCCATAGCAGACAAGACTAGAAAAAAAAAAATCTTTGGAGTTCTAATCCACGCTGTTTCTGAAATAATGTTCTGCCTTTATAGCAATACCTATGTGGACAGCTAAAAATATGGCTCAAAATTTATGTCTGCACTGTCTCCCCCCCCCCCCCCCCCATTACACGTGAAAGTCATTATTGTCAAAAGAACTATTCGAAGTCTCTTACTGAATCCATTTCTGCCACCATGGATCCATTTTCACCTTCAGCTATAACAATGGTTGGAAAGTTGCTCTACAGGGACTTTCTTTTATGCCAGTGCCAAAACCTGACACTAAAAAGGAAAATAAAAAGCCTTCTGGAAGCATAGTTAAACAATTTTAGTACCTCTTAAGTAAACTTCAGCATGGGAATACAAGATTTGATTCTGTTCTAATAAATTTATTGCACATTTTATTTAAACAATGTATTTAGAAAACATTTATTATGGGAATTCTTCTCATAAGAAATAAACATCTTGGTAATAAAATAGATTTGTTCTAGAAAAAATCCTAAAGTCCAAAGGGCTTAGCTTCTAAACACTTCATTAAAAATAACTGTATTTGTCTTTTTAATTAAGGGTTGCCTTTATAATAGATAAGAATTACTTCTTACTTGGTATTTTCTGTTTCTTTGAAAATAAACATCATTATTTTCATATAAGCTAAATGCGGTACCATCTCACACCTGTCAGAATGACCAACATCAACAAATCAACAAACGACAAGTGTTGGCGAGGTTGCGGAGAAAAAGGAACCCTCGTGCACTGCTGGTGGGAATGCAGACTGGTGCAACCACTGTGGAGAACAGTGTGGAGTTTCCTCAGAAAACTGAAAATGGAACTCCCATTTGACCCAGTAATCCCACTCCTAGGAATATATCCCAAGAAACCAGAAACACCAATCAGAAAGGATATATGCACCCCTATGTTCATAGCAGCACAATCTACACTAGCCAGAATCTGGAAACAGCCTAGGTGCCCGTCAGCAGATGATTGGACCCAAAAACTATGGTACATCTACACAATGGAATACTATGCTGCAATAAAAAAGAAGGAATTATCATTTGCAGCAACCTGGATAGAACTAGAGAACATCATGCTGAGTGAAATAAGCCAGTCAATGAAAGAAATACCATATGACCTCACTCATTTATGGATATTAAAGAACATTATAAACTGATGAATCAAAAGTCAGATATAAAGACAGTAAAGCAACAAGTAGACTGTCAAATTACAGCGGGGAGGGTAGGGAGATCTGGGGGAGATAAGAGATCAACTGAAGGACTTATATACATGCATATAAGTACAACCAATGGACACAAAACTCTGGGGAGGGAGGGTATATATGGGGGGGGCAATGTTAAAATATGTACTCAGATAATAATTTAATAAAAAAAAAGAATAAAAAGAATGTCCTTCACAAAATGTATCCAAAAACTTTGCATGGCTCTGAGTGCCCCTTGATCCCACAGTTAAGAACCCCTTACATATATGATCCTACTTTAGATTCAAAGTGAATTATTAGATATTACTGTCCCACATATGTTGATGATGTGAAACACTGAGAATGATTCTTTGACTTACCTAGTATCAAAAAGATATCCTAGACTCTAAGTCTAGGCAAAAACACAGGACTGTATTCTAAACACCATTTATAAATCAATGGTGTGGTATAATTTTAATGTTTGACTACTTTTTGTTTCTTTTTAATAATCACCAGCATACATCTAATACTTATTGAGTAGTTATTATGTGGAGGAAAATATACTATAGGCTTAGTTTCATTATCTGACATCTTCAAAATGATCCTAAGAGACAGGTATTAGCATTATCATTATTATTATCATCATTATCAGTTCCACTTTACAGATGAGAAACCTGAGACCTAGAAACATTTTTCAATTGCTAACCAGTATGGCTAAGATACAAAACCCTGGCCCCTCTCTGGCAGTTCTTAACCACGTTTCAGGCTCTCTTACTCAAGATGCAATTGGGGAATTTTAACCAAAAATATGTCACCATAACATGGCTTTGAAGGACCCTTGTTTCCTCAAGCCACCCAACAACAGCTGATCAAAATGATGCAAGTTTTGAGGTACCAGAGAGAAATGACTCATCCTTGACCAGATATGGCAACGATCTGTTCTGAGGTTGACTGATACAGCCATAGCTGGAGGAACACAGCATTTGGCTGATGGAGAGGTAGCGGTAGGGAAGGGAGTGGGTGCAGGACACATGTTTTGATCCATCCGTCTCAAGAAAGAAAAAAGGTATGTGAACTAACCCTCTGCTGAAAAGCAGAAATTAGTGATGCCATTGGCTTAGCCCCTACTAATGCCGGTTGCAGGGGAGGGTAGCTGCAAGCTAGGGCCTCTGGCTTTTGAATTCGCCTTGGCCAGACACAGGGCAGGAAAAGGGGCACAGGGGTTTTGACAGGTTCTGTAAGCACATTGGTTCAGGTAACAACATACTAAGTTTACGTTACATATTTGTATGTCCCCTGACAGAGACCTCTTGCAGTGTGTGTGATGTCAGTTTTATTCAAGGCAACATATCGCCAATCTCAAAGATAAGGCATTTTACCCAAATCCTCAGATTGGGATATTGTGAATATATTTTCCCTAAAACGCCCCCCCCCCATTATTATATATAAAAAGATATGTTACTCATCTACTTAGGCTGTTGACTTGGGAATTATATCTCATATCAAAAATGTCCATCTCCTTATATAACAGCAAAGACCAAAATATTCTTTGCTCTAAACACTTTTTACAAGTGGAGAGAATACAGTACAGATTGGATGGGAAGGCACAGCATGTAGTCTGCTCAGCAGAAAAATGGTGATTGCAGCCCCCCCCCCCCTCTTTAAACAACAATAAAAAACCATATGGAAATAGAGGGTTAACTATACTGAAGTTCAAAAGACTGAAAATCATGTTAAGAGACTGCAAAGGTATCAACAAGTGACCCCGATACCGAAGACACAGTCCACATTGAACACTTGCCAAGACTATATCGGGAACATACTTCCCATTGCATATCACCTTCTGTGACTGTACAGGGGGTGGGGGAACCCTGAGGGAAATGAACTTGAATTTCATTTCATTTTTTGTCTATAAAAAAATTCTCTTACAATGCTATCTCCTTTTTTTTTTTAATTCAACTTTGTATTTCCCTTAGGACACATAAAACTGCAGGTATTTAAATACACCTTTCCAATAGTTAAAATCAAGTGCCTAGTAGTTATGTCATTGTTTAAATGGAAGAAGTGTCTTTCAATAAGAACTCAGCGTGTGCTGTAAGGGAAAAGCCAAACACGGGCAGATTAATTTCATTACAGAGGTACTGTGAAGACAGGAAAAATCTCAGCTGATCTGCAAAGTTTTAATAACGTGATTTCAAAGAGACAGCTTGGACTTATGAATTTCCTGAACGATGATGATGTAATTTTGTAATAACCGAGATCTTTCACGGGAACACGGCTCCTTCACTAGCTCCCACAGTCCATTACACAGGAAAGCACTGTGCCCGGCCGTCCCCCTGTTGCCCTGCCCCCTTTCCAAGCGCTCACGTACTCGACTTCCTTTTCCATTACCAACTTGTCTGCAAGACCATCTGTACAAACGAACGCATACCTTGTGCGGCCAGTGTCTGCCTCTGCACATCCATTAGCGGGACTGGCTGCAGCTGCTTGAGAAGAAAGCCATGATTGTCTTTCCTTCTCTATATGCACACATGCCCCTCCAGTGCCGCCATATCAGCAAGGCAATACATCGTCTGGGCCGGGAACTGCACTTAATAACCTTGCTCCAGCCCGGTGCTCTGTGTGATCTGGAGTTTGTTAATCACACGGTATCACATACCAGTGCGACCTCACCACATCAAGCACTCCTGGGACAACCCCTCAGTACTCCCCACCAGAAGGAACAGTTGGAATCATTCTGTTCCTTGATAATTTGTGCACTGAACAGCAACAGCAACAAAAGTCAGGAAACCATCCCTGAGGCCTGGCAGGCAGCAAGCACATCCTGAGATACAAAACTCCTGGCGAGTGGGATTTTACTTCAAGAGAAGGGCTTTGAAAACATAATGCAGCGACTAACTTTCCTCACGTTCATTTCCCCCTGCCTCGTGGTTATGTTGTCTGGAGTCTGGACCAAGATGACTAACCTGTTCACAATTTCTGCAGAAGATGCAAACAGACTAAAACAAGAAGTTACAACAAATTAATTGATTTGCCTAAAAGGAATAACATTTCTCCCTATTGTGAAGTAATATGAATTTAAAAAGCAAAACACCATCAATTACCAAGCTGTCAAAATATAAACATCTTTTAAAAAGGTTCAAAGAGAAGCAAATTTAAAACACACGAAAGAAAAAAAAAGAAAAAGATCTCTCTAAAACGATTTCGTTATTCTCCTATGCTATTCCACATTTACAAATTTCCCCAAATACAGGGTATCCCCCAAAATGTACCAACTGCAACAGCTGACAGCTCAATTTGAAAATGAAATGTATTTTAATAAACACTGCCTTTATAGTTATTCAAAGTGAGCACTAGTACATACTTTTTTGGGGGGAACATCATGAATATCAAAGCTATTCTTTACAAAAAGTACTTTCTTGTCAGCGTGCAAGCTTAGCTTTGGAACATTAGAATGCCAGTTCTGCTTTAGCTTTTCACTTACCCCTGAATCACCCCTTAGCTCTGGTTTCTCAACATTTAGGTATGGGGTGGGGGAGAGAGGGCTGGATTACAATTGCTTACACATGCAAGTCACTCCAGGAGAATCAGAGGCTTCTGAAGGAAGGACCACTTTAAAAATAAACCTTTGTATTATCAGTACATTGCATATAGAAGGCAACTAATGACAAGTTAACTGAACTGACTGCAATCCTAAGAGAGGATTCTGCTAATTTCAACAAAAAAGACATTCTGTTAAAATATGTGGTGTGTGTGTACACATACATACTATGACTGAAGGATTATACTTTAAGTGCAGCTTTATTCATAAAATATAAATGACAGTCATTATCACAGAAAAAAGGACTCAGATTGGAAACAGCTTCACTTTTCTGAGATGGAGAAGAAATTTAATTCTGTACCACATTTAGACTCTATTATATGACACGAGAAAAAAGGAAAAAGCTTTGTTTGCTTGAGTTTCTGAGCAATTTGCAGAACTAGCGGAAGTGGCATATGTTGTGTACTTGTGTATGTCTGTATATGTATACCTACACGAATGAATCCATTGATATATTTCACCATTAATATGTTAATGAAAATAAAAGCAACTAGGAAAGTCTCACTAAGGCAATATTATATTTTATAAGTTGGGAGTGTGTGCTAAAATACCAACAATGTTGTTAAAGGGAAAAATTCCATGAGTTTCCTGGATCACCGAGTATAACTATAGTCTACAAGTACAAAAGACTGAAAAGAAATGAAGCAATAAGAGAACCTAGAAGAGTATCCTATGTGGCAGCCTGATAATTATTGCCTTTAATTGGGTGGAAAATAAGACATAGACACCTTGTGATTCATTTTTACTACTATGTTAGAATTCTTTCACTTTACATACATATCAATTAAATGTAAATGTAATTATATACAGGCAACTTTTGAATGCCAAGTTTGATGTGGATCAAGCATTTGATGCGGTTAAATGCTTAATTTCAGAAGATACTGAGTATCAATAGATATTAGATTTTAGAAGATATTGAATAATTGAATAAGCATTCGATATATATTATTCAACATCTACAGCTACATATTTATGCATATATGCACACAACTTATGCAAAATACCCCATATTTATATTCACTATACATGAAAATTAGTGACCCTAAAACACTCACATATGTGATTGTCTTAAAGAACATTAAATCATCTATGCGTATAAAACTATAAATATTGCTCTCCTATCACCTCTCTCTTGACTTCTCTCTCCTTTCTTTTCTATGTTCCAAAATACCTTTAAGTATGTCATTACCTAAATCAGTTTGGCAGCAAATTATTCACATTCATAAGATTCATGAGTTTATGTAAGAAAAATAATTCTCATCTCAAAAGCTAAGCAAAAAAACTGGGGACTTAATCAGTGACCATTAGATTTTTTCCAACATAAAGGAATGCTTTGAAGGCCAACTTCCCTTATACTTACTACTCATTCTAGGTGTGGGTACTTTTCTTCCTTTCATATGGTGTGATCACATAGCTTATATCCCTTACCATAGCATGACAAAGGATATTTAATTAGTAGATTACAAAAAACTTAGAAAGCTTTGCATAAGAATTAATTTTCAATGTTGTCTATAATTTATATCCATAAGCAATCAGTTGTAGTTTGACTACCTACCTAAATATATATAAATACAATACATTCACATGCATGCAAATGTACATTTGAAAATATGTGCATATACATACCATCTCCTTTTAAAAAAGAAAAAGGCTTCAAGGTCCTCCAGTTTATAATTTAAAAAAATTCAAGAGATAATAATCTTGTATTTTACATGTCTGCTTTTAAGAAATAGAAAGTTACACTTCCCCATGTTAAAGGGTTATATCTAACTAGAAGATAAAATATCTCTGATGAAAAGGTAGATGTAAAAAGTGTAATGACGTAATAGATGGATCAAACTTAAGAAACCAGCAGGTTGCATTTCATGAAGAATAAATAATTTAGGTATGATTATAAAAACACATTTTCAGATATTACATGCCCTCAAAATTTGTGTACACTGAAGGAAAAGGTAAGTGGCTAGATCTGGCATGCCATCCTTTTTCTAGCTATTTTATCACAATTGTTTTCTCATTAACTACACACATACACACATTTCTTCCCTTTGGCAAAATAAAAAATGGAAATAGCTATCTTCCTTTAAATTCATCCCAAATAAAGGCAATAATTCAAAAATAAACAGAATGGACTGATTGGTACCAGACTAAAATTCAAAGAAATTCACATTTCAAAAAAATATATATATAAAAAAAGTTTAAGTGTGCCCTAAACATAAAAGTCCTAACTTTAAAAAAAAAAGAAAGAAAATCGCCATTAGCAGAGATTTAGTTAATTAGTCCATCTAATTTGGGCCTTTTATGTTGTAGGTTTACAAATTTCAGAAAATGACCAAATTATTCCACTTACATCATTAAGTTGACCCCTTCCAGGATTTGACCCTCCTAATAGATTTATTTTATAAGATATGACATCTTGAACAGCTGTGCTATTCTTCCTTGAACTTGACTTTTTTTTTTTTTTTAAGTATGAAAATAGACTGATTTTACTAAGCGTGGGTTTTCTTTGGTAACAGTGGGGGATGGGAGGGATCAGACATGAAAAAATAATGGGAGTTCCTATCTGAGGGAGTCATTTTGCCATGCAGAGAACACTGGGGTATTACAAACATTTGTGACCGGTTAAAGACACGATGTACAAAGAATCTGGAAATATCACCATGCCCTGAGTTCATTAATCTAAGGAGGTATGAATACTGAAAATGGAGAAGCAATTCCTTTGAATGTTCTGATCAAATCCCCACCCCTGAGTGGATGCCACTGTATGCTCACTGCAGACGGCGGTGTGTTTAAAGTCTGGTTACCCAGCTTCCCTCTAGGTTTTTACTTCTTAAAACTAAATATAAATCAGGATTAAGTTAGACAATTTCAGGGAAGTGTTTTTCTAAATTTCTTCCAGGGGGGTGGGGGGAGAGATTTTTCATCTATGCTAAAAATACCTCTAAATCTATTATATTTAATGTAGCAACTAAATAAGTATTAGATTTAACTGAACTACTGGTCTTACTCAGAGTTATCTTCATGATAAAAAGCAACATGAAATTTAGATGAAGCAGGAAAAGGGAATCTCAAATGTTTAACAGTCGTTCCTTCTACCCCTCCTCAATTCTGAATCAAGTTTAAGCTTGTAGAGAGAGGTAGGCCAAATGTTTTTCTACGTTGGCTCTACATGGCATCTTGATTTAAAATTCAAGAAAGCACTTCAGACAAATAATGAATTGCAGCACAGTATTAAAGGCCTACTAGGAAAGCGCTTCCTAATTTCAATTACACCGTAGATACATTAATTATCTGTTTATCTGATAGCTGCTTCTAATAGGTCGGCCATTGTCTAACACATCCCAAGCGCACTGTTCTTTTTTACAAGAGGTAAAGGCATTTGAGGGGGGAAAAAAATCAGACAGCTCTTCCCAGTGTCTCAGGGATAATTGTTACCTTTCTCCTTTTCAACTCTGAAAGAAGACAGTGTCTATTTTGCTCAAGGCAGTTGTTTAAGGCTCCTGATGTCAGAATCTTTTCAACTTGCGTAGATTTAGGATTACTTAACAATGATTCTTGTATAAGTCTAAACATTCCATTGCGGTTAATAATTAAGTACATATAATGTCCATATACAACCTGGTAGTTAACCCAGGAGCTATTCATTCCCACTCATCTTTGTCTGTGTACACACACACAGATATGTTTTACATAGACAATTCTAAATAGTTTATTTTAATCTAAAACTTTAGACAGATCTATGATGGGGGAATATAATATTGGTATCCTGAGGTATGATAATATTATAAAGTATTTGATCTATTATAATTCTGAAAGTCATATCTCAAAACAAATTCTGAAAACAATATTCACTTACAAAAGAGGGGCTTGTGGAAGCTGACCCATTCTTTTACTTTATTTTACTATGCAATATGCTATTACAATAAAACCCTTGATTATTAGCAGAGAGGTTTTGCTGTAATAGTCTATCAAAATCATTTACATTAAACTATTGGAACACAGATAATATCTTCATATTTAGTTTTAAAAAATTGCCTTAATCACTTAAGATCCATAGAATTTAAAGGATTATTTTGGAACACAGATAATATCTTCATATTTAGTTTTAAAAAATTGCCTTAATCACTTAAGATCCATAGAATTTAAAGGATTATTTTGAAAATATATTTTGCAGGTCATAGTTTAAATGATTAGACATGCATCTTTATTAGATGAATATGTAATTTTTAACTTGGCAACATTGATATAATTTTCCATTAGAAATCTATTAATATTCTTTTTTTTTTTTTTTTTTTTTGGTCTGAGCCATGAACATTGGTTTCCTTTAGTGTACTTCTAAGTTGATTTAGATTTTCCCTAGCAACCAATGCACACTGTGTTCTCCACCCCTTCCTTTCTCTGGATGTTTATTACCTGGTGAAATCTTCTTGGCTTGCAGATGTAGCAGACAGGAAAAGAAGAAAACTTACAACCTGAATGCCTGATATTTAATCAATAAAGGAAGGACTTTCTCCTGTGGAATTCGTGTTTGATAAACTTGGCCTCTTTTCCTCTGTTTGGATCTGAAATGAAAACTCTGCTTCCCACAAACTCAAAAAGCTCAAGATACCACAGCACACTGAAGAGCACAACAACATGCTCTTGTTCACTTATTTGAGTACAGATTAGTAATGGTATTGAGAATAATAGATGAATAATCAGTTTGTACTGTACAAAGATGTCTAAACTCACACATCCACTTCCAAAGTTTCTCAGAGTTAGATATTCATAATAGTCACGATACTGGTTTTCTCAGTGACAGAAGATCTACATTTCTGAAGAGCCCATCTCATTTCTGGGGGGGGGGGGGGGGGAGGCATAACTTGTTCAGTCTGCAGCTGATTAATAAGGTGGCAGAACCACCTTGCTGGTACCCAAAGGTGATGTGAAAACAGGTAACCAAGCAGGATTGTATGGGCACTGACCAAGCAGAAGCAGAACCAGAGCTGGCCAAAGTGCAGGAATTGAATTCAAGAGACCTTCCCCTTCCCCATGGCCAGATGCTGCCCTTCACTGCGAACAGCGCGGTTCCAGGGAGGGCTCACTGTGGCTCCGGGCCACCTGGGCATCAACGCCCCGGGGAATTCAGGGCTCTGAATGGCTTGCTCCCAGTAGCGTCACTCACAGTAAAAATCGGATGTAACTAGCAAATCACTGAGGTGATCTCATGGCTCAAAAACTGGTGATCATTATTCCGAAGACTTACAACAATGTTCTCTGCAAAGTCAGCAGAACCTGAGTCAATTGGCAGCTTCCTCAGGTGGTGGTTTTGAAAGTCTACATTCACTTGGTATAAGTTCTGGTCTGTTTATTTATAAACGTCTTATTACTTTAAATTATCACCTCATGGAAGAAAAGCCCAGTGCCTCTGAAGCGTTTATAATTTTGAAGGGAGGTAAGGTAAATATACATGAAGCAATGAAGAACAACACAAGAAAGTAGACACGTCTCAATCCTGAGATTTTATGATTCTTATCCTTCTAAATTCTACAACAAACCTCTCTCTCCCTCTCCCTCTCCCTCTCCTCTCCCTCTCTCTCCTTCCCTCTTTCCCTCCCTCCCTCTCTCTCTCTTACACACATACACACACACAGCTAAGAAGCCCATGCAAATAGGTGGTGGGACTTGAATAAGATTTTAATCTCTACTCATCATTATGTCTTGGATCCTTTGTTGCTTGAGGCAGAAAATACAGCCCAAACTAGATTCATATGAAGATAAATCTTCTGACTCATGCAACTGAAAAACCAGGAAAAAACTCTGACTTTAGTCATAGCTTAATTAGAATTCAAATGATATCATGAGAGCACAGTTTCTCTCCCTTTTTGTCTGTGTTCCCTCTGTGCTGTCCACATCTTACTCACATAGACCTCCTCTTTGGATGACAAAATGGCGGTTGCAATCTAGAGCCATATACTTGAGGGGGGAATACACTTAACCCTGATAGCTCAACCCAAAGCCCTCATACAGGGCCTTGTTGGCCAAGCTTGGGTCATGTCCCTGTCCCGTTATGCCCAGTGAAATAGAGGATGGAAAGCGGGATTGGCTTAGTAGATCCATAGCAATGTCTCTAATGTGAATTACAAATTACCTGGAGATCTTTTCAAAATGCTTATTTTTATCTAGGAAGTCTGATTTGGGATCTGCGATTCCATATTTTGAATAAACTCCCAGTGTAAGGAACAAGGATCTAAGCTACACACTGGAGCCCTGAGTCTGGGGCAAAATCAGCATCACCTGAATTACAATAGATGAAATAAAAGCGAGGGAGGTGAGGATTCTCAAGAGAAGAGTAAGGACTGTTATCGGAAGTAAGGTATTAAAAACGAGATAAAAATAAAAATTGACACATTTCTTCTCTAAGCATACAAACCTCTGCATGTGATCTATCCAGAAGAAAAGCCTTTCAGTAAGTAGAGCATCACATCTGAGCCGTCCATCTAGCATCTGCTTCGGTTTGAGTATCCTTGAAAGAGTTCACCATTATCTACACTTCTCATGTAACTGTTCTGACAAAATCGATCCGTGACATTTTCCTTTTTCTACAAAAGTCACACTATGAGGAAGTGTAATAGTCACTACACTGCTGAAGAGTCTGTTTAGAAGAACTTGGCAAAACCTTACTGGCACAAAACAACAACCACAACAAGGATACCTCCATGGCAGGTGCCATCGTCAACTCTTTCAGATGCAACCAATGCCATTTCCTTAGCTCACAGTGAAGATACAGGATCTGTCCAGAAGGTTCACAATCAAAGCCCTGTGCCCAGCTCACGTGAGAACGCTCCTGAAAGTTTTATCTGTACTTGTAAGACCAACAGGGCTTTTCAGTAGTTATAATGACCACAAAGGTCACATCAGGTTTCTTTTCGGAATGCATATATTATATTTACTATCCTGTAAATATCAAAAAGTATTAATGGGACAATAACCATACCCACCGGCACATATGTCAGAAAAGTAAATGTGACAAAAATGTATCATACTTATGTTCTAGAGAAGCTGAATAACTACATGAACCAAAGAAAAAGATCTTCTTTCATAGGAGGAATCTAAATGGATTGGTAATATTCTAGCTCCATGGCTAGCCCAAGCTCATATTTAGGTTCTAAATATTGGATAGTACACATTTCAACTTTTAGTCTCTTCATATTCTTCAGGAGTCAGTATACACTCTTTTGTTTGAATGGGTGTGGCTCTTTGTCTGGGTTGTGAGTGTGAGTCAGAGAGGACATGAGATTACTTTTTATATTTTAAGCCAAAGAAAGCTATGGATTCCATTTCCCCCTATAAACTGAAAGCATACTAATATTTAGCAAGTCAATTTTATGTACTTCATGAGGGTTATTAAGGCAAAATTACTAAAATCTGGCATATTTTACCCACGTCTAAACAAAAGCAGGCCAATATCATCCAAAAGAGGTACAAGAATCTAAGAGAGAGAGAGAGACAGAGAGAGAGAGAGAGAGAGAGAGAGAGAGGAGAAAAGAAATGGAAGGAAAAAAGGAAGGAGGGAGAAAGGAAGGAAGAGTTCAAGACTCACTGCTAAAAGCATGCAAATCTAACACCAAGACATCTTACAGGCTCGGTGTTATGCTGGATAGTATGGACACACAGTCAGAAAAGACATAACCAATGCTCACCAGAGATCAGGGAATCCGTATACACAAAGGATTGAGGAGTGCTCTAAGAAAACTACTTTCTAGGTTCTGCTTCAACAAGAAAAAAAGCAAGTGGCTAATTATTCTGAAGGCTCATGACTATTAAGTAGGCAGACAGTCTTGCACTGTGCCAGTCACCTAATGGGTGGTCACTAAAATGAGTTTCCTCTCTCCCTCTTTATGCATTTATATTAAGGGACAAAGAGTGTAAATAACAACTGCTCTCCTGGTCTCTCCTAGCTTTAATATTTCTAGAATACGTCCTCCTTTTTCTGGATGACCTAGTCCTAGAGCAACCTCATTGACTCACATTTCCTCTCTCCCTTCCCTCCTCTCCTTCCTCCTCGTTTCTTTATTTTGCCCATTTATAGTATCCCCAGACTACTCAAGTTCCAGGCATTATACACCGTTAGTTCTAAGAAAAACTGTTTTTTGACAAAAAAACAAAACAACAAACACTCTAAGATCACCCCATGCAATTATTAAAACACCAGTCAGATACGTACACAATGACTGATCGTACCTAACAAGATTTGTCTTCATAAAATAGGAAGGGATAAGGATGAGTCAATGTTGATTTCACTCATTGAACAGATATGTGTTGGTTAGTCAAATGCCCATCACTTTTTAGGCTTGTCAAATAGAGTGAAGACATGATCGGGTCATTAGTTTCTAATTGGCACATTCTAAGTTATTTTCTGTACCAACTTCTAGAGCAGATTTGGCGAACTGGGTCATGTTCTAAAAATCTTAACAATGTTTGTTTTTAAAGTAATTCACTGTAACACGGCCTGAGTGGCTCAGTGGTTGAGTATTATGGATCGATTCCCGGTCAGGGCACATGCCCGGATTATGGGCTTGTCCCCCCCTCCCCTCGAGCCCCCCTTGTAACTCCCCCCAGGGGGGTTCATGCAAGAGGCAACTGATCAATGATTCTCTTTCTGATGTTTCTCTCTCTCTTCCCCCCTCTCCTTTCCTCTCCGAACTAAAACTACATTAAAAAATAAATGGCTGTGAGAATTAAAATTTACTTTAATAACAAAACAAAAAAAAGGTTATATTTAAAGAGCATAGATGGTCCTCCCTAGCCATGGGGGGACATTTTGTACCCTGTTTACTTTATTATTAGCACTCTGCAGCTAACAAGCAAGTTTTAAACACCACTCGACAGCAGCTGTAAAACTAAACCTTCCAACGGCCGGTCCCTCCTGCTGAATGTCCAGAAATGCAATGTTATGACATGTAAGAACATCCACCCCGAACTTCCTTTAAACTGAGAAAGCTCAAGACGGTAGAAAGGGAGGAATGCCGAGGAATGCCGGCCCCGACTGTATACAGTATCTCCCTCTGATTAGAGCCCGTGGCACACGCGCAGCGGGGCTGACAGCTGTTCTCCGTCTTTTCATCCCCTTCTCCCATTAATGTTAGTTCAATCGTGTTATGGGCTGCACTTTAGATCTAAAAAAGAAACAGTTCATTTTTATTTGAATGTTTCCATGATTAATGACCCTCCGGCGCAGTTGTCTTCTCATAATTGCTGCAGAGTAAACGGCCCTTTATTTTAAAAACCCAGACCTCTGTGCACCATGGAGAGCAAATGATAGCGCGGGCATTGACCAAGATGTGGGAAGTCCATTTTTTTTTTATGCACCCATTCCCTAGGATACTGAGAGGATGGTGTCTTAAATGCTTTCCTCAAATAAAAGGCAACAAATGTTGATTCGGGGGGAGGGGGGGATATATCAAGATATCACCCCGCTGTTCCTTGGTGCAGGGCTAGTAGGTGCCTGAGAAGCAGGAGATAAAAGGAGAGAGAGAGAGAGAGACCCCCCAAGTCAAGAGGAAGGCATGTTCTTCACAAGAAGGTCATTCTTACATCTCAGCCCTGATCAGAGCAGCCCACAGCTGTCCATTATCAGGGAAGGAAGTAGTTATGGGCCCCTATCATGTAATCAAGGTGCCTGCAAGTCGTAACAGGGCCACGTGAGGCTCCCACTCCTTGATTTCACACAGCTCCATCCCGTGAGAGCCGGCCTGTATTAAAACGCAGGACTCCCAGGCATCCAGATGTTCACATTTTTTATAACAGAAAAAGACAGGGTGCTCTCTAAGCCTTATGTTGGTATCGCTCTTCTAACTCTGTTCCTTTTTTGGAAAATCAAAGAATAGATCTAAAGGCTTTGCTGCAAGATTCCCTTCTGCCTGACGTCCGAAGGTTAACGGGCAGTTCTATTCTACAAATAGAATGAAAATGGACCTTGTCAAACCACAGGGCCCGAGCGTTACCGAGAGGGGGGGCTGTCAGTTTGTTTTCTGGCTAAAATGTTTTCTGACTTTGTCTGGGCCAGTTGTGGGCCACACTGAATGTTAAATAAACTATTATTTAATCAAACACAGGCATATTAGTCTCACTCCTGCTGACAACTTCAATTAGAATATTTTTGCTTTGTTAAAAAAAAACACAACACACACACACACACAAAAACCCTCATGGTCTTTAAACCGTTAAAGCTCTCTGCACAACATCTGGTAACCATTTTTGATATGCCTGACCATCAAACTTCTATCTTCATGAAGTGGTTTACTCAAGGTTTGCTTTAATTAGGCCGCCTCGCTAGCTTCACATGGCTTTGGAAGGGCAGCATCCCTCAGATGTGGAAGCTGTAAACTTACTGTGAAGTTCAGAGGCTGCAATTAGAGCCTCGCCGAGGTGGACCTTTGCTGTGTGTCGCTAGGTATCTAGGTTAACTCGGTAGCCTGTTAACGAGGACAGTAAAACTATGACTAATTTTAGCACACGGGTTTTTAATTTTATAAAAGCTCACTGACACCTTTCCCCTTCCTGCTGGTGTGCACATCAAAAGCAGTTTGCTTCCAACCTTTCCCGGGGAAACCCACACCTTAAATGCCCATTTTTATACATGGGCGGCCCAGTCCAGTTCTCAAGTCTCCCATTTAAAGCAAGTCCGAGAAACATCGTTGTGAAGACAAGATTATGTTGAGTAGTTTTACTTGAATGGCAGATATATATATATTTTTTACATCTACTTGGAGATTTGTTTGAATCAAGCCCTTTCCCCTCTGTTAACCAGAGCATTCTGTAAGCTTCTATGTTAGACATTACACTTACCTTGGATGTTTGTTTTTAATATATGTGCCTTGAAGAAACCTTGGGGAGTATAAAAATCTCCACTCATTTATTTGCATCACAGGCACAGATTAAAGGCAAAAAGTAATGTGGAAACTTAAACTATTTATTTTATGAGGTAACTATTTTAAAATCCTCTGAGAAAATAATGAAAAATGGCCTCATTATCCCTCTTCTTTGGCGAATCAGGCTTCGTTCTATCCAAATAAGTCTCCCCCAGAATGTGTGTGTGAGTGTGTGTGTGTGTGTTATGTGTTTCGAGGATCATGGCAGCCCGTGGCTTTTCTTTACAAGTTTTTGAAGTTACTTCCTTAAAGCACTAAAGCACAACTTTATGACTTATTATTAAACTTCATGAATTGCAGAGGTTAGAAAGCCTAGGAATGGACCCACAGGATCACTAATATTCAAACCTCTGTGGGTAAAATTGAGTAAAAAAAACCATGGCATGAAGTTCGTTATTCAGTCTGCCTGGTGCAACGCCTGCGGCTATTTAGAAACATGGAGGGTGGATGTCAAATGTCCTGTTTAGATTCGCTGGGTCTATATAAAACCAAGCCCTCTGTGTGGGTGACAGTTGGAGGCAGCAATAAACACTTTTGCCCACTGGTTTTCTGAAGTAAAATAATAATAATAATAATAAATCTGATTTTCTATTTTTGCTTGTAAAATGTGAGAGAAAAGTTAAGTTTACATTTTCACCTAAAATTGAAACTGTAGTGAGATCTATAATTCTAGTCATTGCAAGAAATAGGGGGCTTCATTAATATATATTTAACATAGGTAAGAATCTCAAAGGTTTTTATTGAAAGTCAGAATTAACCTCCCAGTGAACACAGGTCAGCAGGTGTGTGTGTTCTATTTGTTTGCTTTGCAGGCAGTAGGGGCGAGAGGTAAATCACAGTGTAGGACAACAGGAAAACTTGACTTAGTTGTCAACATTTATACACTGGTAATCACAAAGAAAAACTCCGGCCTTTTTCTAGGTTTTAGGGGCACCTGTAAAATCCGGTATGGCGAGGTGCATTTTCCTCGCAGTGTAAGACACAGCCCAGGTGGCGGTGGCGGCCTTTTTCAGGTGTACTTGCCGCTCCCCCTCAGGGCTTCTGAGCCTGTACACAGACTGTGTGACTCCTACAAGGATTTCACTTGCCACGATAACTGTCGAGTCCTTTGATATTATTTATCCTAGTCCTTTTCTGAGTTGCGGGTCTCTGACACTAGCTCACTGGGTGACCTTTGGACACGTTGCTTAGGCTCACTTGGAGGGAGTTAATTCAGTGCTCAGACAATGGAAGTACTCAATACGTGGTGATTACACTTCCAGTTTCAATCCTCCGTCCCTTCCTTATAACGAATGTAGCAACCTCCTGTCTACTAATGGGCTGACACCAGCATTGCCATGAGTGTCTAACAGGCTTCTCCATGCCCAATGTACCCACAGTGTCTTCAAGAGAGATCTAAAATACCGATCTCCCATCTCCCCGAACATGTGAAGTTCCTCATCGCTTAGAGAACAGCTGGGGCTAGAGTTTTCCTTCCAACCCCGTTTGGTCAGCTTATCATCCACCAACTCCCTCCACCACCACTAGCTCTCAGGCCCACCAACAAGGGGCCACGAGCCATTCAATCGGCCTCTGCACATGCCAGCCTTTCTTTGCCCCAATGGACACTGTGCTTCCTTACCACCTTGCTCAGTGTCCAACACAGTACCCACAAGGGAGCAGGTGCTCAACACATTTTTGTGGAATGTATGAACGAGTGAAGAACGAATTCAACTGCTTTAAATCCTTCCTGCCCATCCTCTTAGGTCCTGATCAAACCAGCTCTTCTATTTGCTTTTCCAAGAACTCTAAAATTTGGTTTCTAATACTTCTTCTAAGGAAGCTCCGTGTGACTTGCTTTATTTCTCCCGTGCTGTCCACGCCTACCACGTCAGCTAAACAAACATTTTATTCCTCTTCATACTTTTCCTGTCTGCAACATTCCCCAAACCTCCCTTCAGTGAGCTTTGTTGAACTACTTCCCTACTCTCATCACGCATCTGAAATCAGATTCCTCTTTAAGTTGGTCCAGGGGTGTTGGAACTAAATTGCACCAAAATTACTCCCTCACTTAGGGGAACAACCAAATAAGTCTAACAAGGAAATCAATTAGCTTGTTTGTTACTGTATTAAACTGTGAATTTTAGAGGCAGAAAAGGTATGACTTTTAATTGGTCAGCAATACTTAATCTGGTCAAGAATTAGAAGAATTCCGTGGCTCAATTTATAAACTTAAGAAAACGAGGCCATGGATTTAACTTAAAGATAGATTTCTTTCAAAGTTAATTCTTGAACAAAAGGTGAAAAATCAGTAATGAGAGGTGAAGTTACCCGAGAAAAATTTCTAAGATAATAATACATTATTGCTATCCTGCCATTGCAAATTTAAGAAATGTATCTATGAATATGAATCCCTGATGTCTTTAATATAAAAAGCAGCCTTTTACTCATGGATACATTTATAAAAAAGATTAAAAGATATATAATGCATATATTTAATCATGATTGTTTTCACATTTAGTCAATATAATTATTTCCTACAGAATTATTTTTCTTTCAAACACTGATTACTTTTAAATTCTGAGTTGGAATAAAAGAACTGTGAGATAATGATTTAGCCTGCACACATATGGATTTTGTGATAGGTCGGGTGTAGGTATATGGGTTGCAGTTTGCTTTGATTTTGCAAAGCGTTTCTTTATAGAGTTCATACAAAATGTAAGGATGTGTGGAGTGAGAATGTGTAAAACACTCAGGCAAGTGTTTGCATCTATTTGAGACACATCATTTACATAAAATACAAAATGTGCCATTCATACATTATCAGAGTATGTGTATTGCTCTTTGTTTTCCCCATAAGAAAAGGCTTTGTTTCCTACCAGACAAAAAAAATAATGGCTGCTTTTCCTTAATCTCACACTTTTTCACCTGCACCAGCTGCTTCCAATTACCTGCTTCCACCTGCAGGACCTGGTCTTGCTGTACTGAGATTGGTTCCTGTTTCACAAACAAGCAGAGAAGTGACCTGGGCCTGAGGCAGAAGGCTGCTTCAGTTAGGAGCCAGGAGTCTTGCATCAATTTAGTTTCCTGTTTGTCCTCCTCTGAATTTCTTGGTTCCTCACTCCTGGCGTGGTTTCTGATCACTCCTATTTTTTCAGTTTCTAATTGTGTGTGCATCCTCTCAATTCCAGTGCCAGTATGCATTCTCTATCCAAGGCCATTCTACAATAGTATCCCCAAATGCTAGAACCAAGTTATAGGCGAACATGCATCTAGAAAGGTTACGGGGGTTTACCAAAGCTCATTCTGACAAAGACAGCATTACAGATGGGACCTTACATGATTGCTATTTTATATAGCAACCTAATAGGATGCAGTTTCTGAGGTTACTACTCTTAGCCTTGCTCTGACATTCTGATATTTGGGATGGCAAATCTCTTGATCTACAATAGAGCTTCTTCAAGTGTGGCCCACACATGACTGGCATCACATTCATCACATTTAAACAAGGAGAACTTGCTTAAAAATGTGGGGTTTCTTTTGTCCTACGTAAGATCCACTGAATCAGAATCACTAGCTGTGAGATCCACGAATCTGTTCTTCTAACAAGATATCCTAGTCATTCTCAGACCAGTTCGAGCTTGAGTCACTTAAGTCTTTTAGCTCCACTTGGACTGTGACCTTCTGGGTTATGCTACAAGTTCTTTACCAAACTGCTTACCACACCTTTGCCCCATATTTGCACTCAAGTATCTCAGTCCTGTGATTATCACAACGTAAGACAACTTGGAGTTTCCCTGATTTGCTACTGACTTAGTGCTTTCATGTGTAGAAAAAGTGTTTATCAATTTAAACTGATTTTCTGCCTACAGGTTGCTCTGGGGTTACTTGACCTTTTTCATTAATTCTACAAATAAAACACAAAAAATACGGATGCCTCCTTTGTGGCTTTAAGAAGCTCATAGGCTAATGAACTTTTGAACAAAATACATAACAAAATTATAATAAAATTGCTAAACGTAATAAAAAATATGCTCACGTGTAATGGAAGCACAAACAATTGCCAATCAAACTCAGTTTGGGTTCCTATTGAATTAAACCAACCCCTTTTAACTTTATTGTAATCTTAAATAATTCCACATTTCTTTGGGCAGGGATGGTGGTGTTAAAATTACAGTTATACTTTAGAGATAGTGTGGTGTTCTTAGAAGACCGTATTTTATATTACCTCAGAAGGAAAGTCACTAGCACTATTCAAAAACGATTCACCAGGTTTTTTAAACAAGTATTTCAACTGTTAAGTTTTGTAATGAAATACTTAAGAACAAACAACACTTAAGTTCAATGTCACCTACAGTGAAATCACTGTGCAGAGATCTTAGTCCATTCGTTGACTTCCCTAATTGTTGTCAAAGTTAAAATGTATTAAACCTTTGAAAATATAAACTAAAATGCCTGAACTTTCTAAATCACATAAAAGGGAATACATTTTATGCTTGCTTTCTAAGCCTGTGATGTCTTTTCCTTTCAAGTACACAAATTACTGACTAGCCATGATGATTAACATAAAAGAACCAAGCAAAATGCTGTTCACTTACCAGAGAAGATATATAGGCTCGTCATAATAAAGCACAATTAATTTTCATTTATAGTAAATGAAACAAAAACAATGCTAGTAAGAATCGTCTTAGCCATGCTCCAAATCTGGATTTCAAAACTTGTCCCCATAGAAAGCAGGTTCACAGAATTTTCATTAGTATATTTTATTCTTTCCTCCCAACCACATTGCTCCTATTGCTTCAGACATTTTCATTATTCTTGTGATGTCTGAGAAATGACAAAATTAGAGAAGAGGAATCTGATAAAGATAAAGCATGGCACAAAAGCTATATGGATAATTGCCTTCACAAATCTAGCTCAGCTCTCATCTCTCCTAATTAGCCTCATTACCATACTTTAAGACAGACTAGCAGTCACTCCAGACCCTGCTCTTTTCTGTCAGGACGAGTGCTGACAGCCAAATGGACAACATATGGAGGAGTCCCCTCTTCCTGGCCCTTCTTCCATGCGCAAGGCCACAGAAAGGTTCCTCAAATCCAGGCTCAAATAGGTGTCTCGCCATCAGGGGCAGAACAATGACCTTAAATACCTCTCCACACGCACAACTCATCACGATTTGGAGCATTTACGTCCTGCACTTACTACATGAATGTTGGCCATTTTCTAAAAGAACGTAAATCATATAAGCACATTCATTCGCTAGACAACTTTTTTTTTTTGGACCTCTTTACCATTAAAACAATTATAATGAAACTCTAACGCTTGGATACACCAGGTTAATTTGTGCCTTACATAACTGTGCTTGCTCCTAAAACTCCTTCTTAGATACTAAATATAAGAACTTTGTCAATCACAATTTGAAACTAAATTTTAAATATTAAGTTTAAGATGTCAAGTAACCCTTGGATATAACATAATGGTCAACATCAACTCATCTCCTGGTTAAAAACCAACAACAAACAAACAAAAACAACACACACACACACACACACACACACACACAAAACAAAAACCAAAAAACAATATAGAACACATTAAAAAAATTAAAAAATAAAATAAAACATTTGATTACAGGTTGAGTTTTCCCCCCTAAGTTTACCATACATTTTACTATGGTTATATCTTATAAACTTACCATTTATAAGATAAATTTTGATAAAAATTAAAAGGCATGTTCATTCAACTTATAATATTAGAGAAGGCAATTATATTTGATTGCATTAGTCATAATACTTATTATTAATTTCCCCCATTCAAAAGAAATGACATCAAAATGTTTCCATTAGTTTACACAATTTAACTATTCAGTACTTCTATATGTCCCTTCTAGGCCTATATGTTTATACAACCACATGTACCGTCCTTTTTTCTGATCGCTTTCCCAGGTCTCCAAAGGAAACTTGTGCTAGATTTCCCTTTGCTTTTGCCCTGCAAAACCTATGACGCAATCCCAATGGCAACAAAACACAGAAAATGGATTTTCTGCATTTTGCAGTTTGGGGAAACCAACAGTCCATTCAGCATGACTGAAAAATACCCTGAAGGCCAATATTTACTAAGCATGGCGCCCACACTGGAGCCTTGTTAAAATCCACAACAAATCGCTCGCTGCAAACAAATCCAAAAGCTTCTGAGCTTCTGCCCCTGCCTGAGTCCTGTGGATTCTGACAGCAGAAAGCTGCTTTCTTGCCCATCGGCAGCTAGCTAGTGGCCTCTTGGCCCCACACCAGGACTGCATGATTCCTAGTCTGTGTTCTCTGCTACATATTCCTCTGGTAAACAAACTAGCAGACGGGAAATGCCTAAGAGTAAGGTGAGGTTTTCTCATCTGCCTACCAACGAGCTGCTTGATTTGACCATTCCAATAAAGGCATACATGATGAATGCAGGATTCCCATCAGATTGCTGGAAGAAAAATAATGGTCAAAATAGCATTCCCAAATAACAGGTAATACGTGGAGCTTGACACATAACACTTTAAAATGCATGCGGCCTTCACTCAAAGATGCCAAAGCAACACACACACACACACACACTCTCTCCCTCTCTCTCTCTCTCTCTCTCACTCTCTCTCTCTCCTGGATGAGGGGGGAAAATTGAGGGAATTTCTTGGGTGAAAAAAACAGAGACTAGAACACCGTGATGAATTAGACCCAGCCATGTAGTGAACAGAGCCACGAGACTGAGGAGAATTCTAAAAAGTGTGATTCCAACATTTTCTTTAAAGATTGGATTATAAATTTAAGGGATTAGTTCTAAAATCTATTTCGTGCACCCACCTACACAGTCTGAGAAACATCTGTTCTGAGCAGGACAGGGAGTCTGAGACCGCATTCCACACCCAGAGGGACCAGAGGATCAGTATGCAGAAGCCATGCCCACAGGAGCTGCTCTGAAGGGCACAGGCCTCTCTGACTCTCGCAAATGCTTTGAACATGCTTTTCATGTTTCACGCTGCTTAACGTCCACATGCCTGACATTCCGTTTCCAAAAATTAGATGATACAATGAAGCGCCACCGATTTTGCGAGGAGGCCCTTCAAGGAAACCACTCGCTAATGCTCTGCCTCTTTTATGCGTAACGTTGAGCCGTGAACTTGAGGAAGCGGTCCGCAAGCAGCTCTTTCCTGCCTCCGGTTTTATAAAGTTCAGGACCCTGCGGCCAGGAGGATCCTCTGTCAGGAACTTCTTTCCTCCCCAGAATTATGAACTGTAACTCACGTGTCACCGGTTTCTCCCCGGACACCCATGACACATGGAGACGCAGGGCAGTGAGAAGTGGCTGAGCACACGTGTGCCTCCCCCCGCAATAAAAACAAATTAACGGCAGGGCCTGGGGACGGCTTTTTAGTGTTCACACCTTACAAACATTTCATAGATCCATAACACGTCCTTCGGGGGAACATAGCGCGTTATATATGTGCGAAACCATACCAAAGCCCACCGCCGCACGACGGCCATCGGAATCCGGATGGCTCAAGTCAGACGAAGCTTTTCCTGTGGCCCCCAAAGTGTGTGAGAGTGTGGTATGCATCACCACCGAGGACTATCCATCAGCATCCGGAATCTGCACTCTCAGCATCTCGCAAATTCCTCCTCCTGCCACTTTTTTTTTTTTACAGATTTGCTTTATTTCTGCTTTATTTCCAAGGATCATATGATGCAATAATAATTACCCAAGGGAGTAAAAAACTACATGGACGTGAACTGATCTGTTTATGGGTGCAGGGCTCCAGGTGGGGGATGCTCTATAGGAAAACTCTGGCAGCCTGCTAACACACCAAGTGACCCCGATGCCTTCCCAATAGCTCAAAATCCCATTTCGGTTAAGTGCCTGTGTAAACGCATTCTTGCCGAAACCGGTTTGGCTCAGTGGATAGAGCATCGGCCTGCGGACTGAAAGGTCCCAGGTTTGATTCCAGTCAAGGGCATGCACCTTGGCTGCAGGCACATCCCCAGTAGGGGGGTGTGCAAGAGGCAGCTGATCGATGATTCTCTCTCATCGATGTTTCTAACAATCCCTCTCTCTTCCTCTCTGTAAAAAAAAATCAATGTATTAAAAAAATTAAAAAATAAATATTAAAAAAAAATAAAAATAAATGCATTCTTGTTCACCCCCCTCCTTTCTCACTCATTCAATATTCATTCTTTTTTCCACCTGTGGGTCCTATCTACCCAGACATAGTGCAATCTAAATGATATTCTAACTGAGGAAAGGGGAGAGGAGGAGGAAGAGTGGCTCAGTTCAGGCAATGATACTGCAGGTCAGACATGAATGGGGACTGGTGAACACATGAAAGGCACAGGCAGAAAAAAAAAAAAAAAAAGCAACCACTTTCGCCAATAAACACGAGATCGTTTAAGGGAAGTCCCTCCAGAGTTGCTGCTTCCTGATTGATGTAATCCTAACCACAGCCTGTGGTCCAAAAATTGCCGATCAATCATGTATCCATTACAGGGGGGTGGGGGGGAGAATCGGGTTAACATGTCTTCATGCTGGTGCTTCAGTGATCGTTCCCGTTCAAAGCTTGGCGGGAGACACCCCGGTGCAGAACACCAGCCTGCTGGTGCAGCGTTCGTTTGTTTGCACCTCACCATTTTGTTATGATGTATAGGCAACGAGCCTCATGTGGCCTTTCTAATCTGAAAACGAGCCAAGAGAAAGAACGTGCTCTGAAGTGTTGAAAGAAAGGCCCATTCTGTGCCCAGGGAACTGCATCTAACACAGGAAATGAACACAAGTTTGCTGTAAGCTGTCCAGCCTCTGAATCAGCTGTTCCCTGCTCAGCGGCCCTCTCTCTCCCCCTCTCCTAGCCCCCCCAACTCCCAGCTCTAAAACCAAGAGCTAAAAAGCCAATATGAAAGTTCTGAAAAATGTGTTTTCTTCCTCTTCTCCCGTGTTCCCTCAAAGCTGCGTAAATCTAACTTGAATGGTAAGCGGCTTTATTTTAACAAGTGTGAGTTATCAGAGTTCGCATATCAAATTAAACCCAATGAATTCTGGGCTTGTTTTAAATTTCAAGCCAGAGGCCCCTCAAACTCCCTGCATTTCACTTGGCGGCCGGCCAGACTCAGTAATAAAGTGCTAAGCAGAAGACAGGAAATACTAGAGAAGTCGAACAATGTTATGACAATGTTTATAACTTTTACAGTCAGGCCTGGCTGAACATCTGCACAACATCAGACTCTGGTCAGACCCGCAGAGAGGAAACCATTCCTTAGCTGGCAGCGTTTCGCTCCAGCCAGATGTTATCACTTTACTGGTATCTTTTCACCAAGCAGAAAAAAACATATATATTATGTATTATATATTTACATTTCGGAGAAGGGTACGGGGAGGGGGTACGGGGGGGGGGGAGCTTTCTCTTTTATAGAAAGGGTACCACAAATGAATGTTACCCCGTAATTGATTTATTCTGACAGATCTGAGACCGTTTACAGACAATGGCATCTTTCCCTTTGATGTGATAACGTTCAAACTGCCTATTTATTTATTTATTTTTTGCAGAAAGGAAAAGGCCTCGTTTGATGCCCTGAGGTGAAATACAAAGGAACTTCTTCCCAGGACCACGGCCTTGGCATGCCTGGGTGAGGCTCAGAGGCCTGTGAAATTAGGCGGTCACCTGACAAGCATTTCTATAAGTGAAATGATATTAGTGGCATTTCCTTGAACGCAGATGGAACCTGAGAATGTGTATCCTGTTAGTTGAAACTGAGGGAACGAAGGCCTCTTTTACCTAAATCACTTTAAGTATAAAATGACATATAAAATGTCGTATCACCAGTAATAACACTCCAGATCTATCAGGGTGGAGGTACATTTTTTTTTTTTAAATAAAACGAGGCTAACCTAAAAGAAAACAAAACCAAAAAAAAAGTTCAGTGGGTGTTTGGAACGTGGTATCAGCAAACGTGTAACTTTCACATCCTTCACCTCCGATTCCTAACCCTAACCCGAGGTTGGATGCGGTCACATCAGTTCAGTGTCAACGGGCAAAACACAAAAACAAAATCAACCTAATAAAAAGTCCCTCCACCACCATTTCGGGTCTGTTTCTCAGTGCTGCCAACAGAAACATCTGTATTTGTGTGTGTGCATGCGTGTGTACACAGCTCAATGAACCTGTCCTATTCCTGCCTTCAGACAATTCATCATGTGACTTAGACAAAGTTGAAAGCTGGTTCATAATGTGATACACATTGTTGGTTTGGCATCCTGGGAGAGCCACATCAACTCTATCAACAATAACCAAGACAGATATTAACACAAACATGGTTTCCAAAACACCTGCAAGGAGTCATGTACCTACTGCAGTGTCGATTACAACAGACTGCCAATTTCTAAACTACCCGGACTGCAAACAGACAATTGATTTGGATGAATTTGACTAGATAATACACTAAATTGATGTTCGCACTGGGACTCATTTTCCTGTGATACATACATCTGGCCCTACCCAAGTCAACGCACTTGAAACCTGTGGATGAGAGAATTCTTTATTTGCAAGGGGATTTATTCACTTGGCCATTCAACCTGAGTTAACCTGAACTAGGGTGTATATGCCAATCCAGTGGTTCCCAAACTCCTCTTTGTTAGGTTCACCTTGATTACTTTCAAAAGTAAATAAATGCTGGGATGCCATCCGCAGGTCAGGACTTTTATGATTGTATCCTGGAATCTAAAGGACATTGGGGTCTCCTTACCACCCCCACAATTCTGCAGGGTATGGGCACGCTGGGCTGAGATCTACCACACGTATGTCTGTCAGGCTGATCAGACCCCATCAAGCTGCTATTCAGTATTTTGAATATCACCCTGGATACAAGCCATTCAAATTGGCTGGCCTAAGAAAAATTCAAATGGTCTTCTAGTAATGTTTCAAATTACTCCACTTCTACTACTGTACTTCCATGCTATGATTGTCTGTTAAGTTTTTCAAGTTTTTTTGGCTTTTATGCAAAGTAAGCTCCACTGTGCATAAGTTGTTTTGACATATTTAATTCCACAGGAGAATTCTAACCACCAATTCTTTCAACAGCCTTCACACTCCTGCAATGATAGAATGCTGTTACTTAATATTTTTCTCAGAGCCCAAGATACCAATACTTGACTAATTTCAACCTGATGTAGTCAACAGTGATATTATTATCACTGTAACTTAGATGGGTTGAATTATTTGTAAATCATGTAACACCCCACATTAGTTAACTCTATGGGTTAGAAGCTTGCTGAGTTACATTTTGTCATTTTCATGATAACCACAGAATTAAAATGTATAATATTTTCAAAAAAGAATTCTATAAAACATAATATCAGGACATTAAAAGTCCTTTCTAAAAATTGTTATAATGCATGTAATGTAAATCATAACACAGACATTTCACCTTAAAGCTCTGCATACTTTAAAAAGCATATTTCCATTCCCTCAGCTTTTCATAAGAATCCATTACTAGGTTGTTGGTAAAGAAGTGAAGTCTCTATAAACTTTAGGCTTCCTCCTAGTGTATGGATTTTTTTCTTTTTTTTTAAGAACACTTATAATCTTGATCAAATTAAACAAATCTTTTGCTCCAAGTTCTTTGTGTTTTTAAAGGGCTTGAGAATTTGTTTCGAGCTTGAAGGATGAAAAAGGACTATTGGTATTTTCACATTACTTAGACTTTAAAGCAAATAATACTCCTTACAGTTGTTCTCACTGCCTAGTTCTACAAAAACCTAATTTACTAGGCGCAGGTAAGTGGTTATAAAATCTTAGGTGGTAGCGACCAATGGCTGTATCCTGGCTTAATTTCACGAGATGGGCTCCTCTGCAAGACATTTTATTCAGGTGACCTGCAAGTTTACGATTTAGTAACAGGCCATTCATGTTTTTAACATTGAACAGATTTAGCATATATGAACCAATAATGGAAGCTTAGGAGTGCATGCTAATTTCTAGCTTATATACATGCTTTCTGTGGTTATCAAGCTTTTAATATCAGCAACACCATTTTTTTTAAAGCCTTGCATGAGTGTTCAATAGCTATATTTAAGTACAAGAAGGTGCTAGGCAGGGAGGGGGGTGTTTGATGGCATTCTCGGGGCTCCACCAGACTCATGCCACTTAGACCATTTGGAGAATCTTAGCCGAACACCAAGGCTTCATTAACAAACTGAAATAGGTGAAACCAAACTAATTTTCCAGATTTTGAAATAGAGCTGAGAGAATAGAAAATACACATAATAAGCTTCAAATCTGGGTATTTTTTTCCTCCCTATTTTCCTCCAAAGCAAGGATTATTTTTTCCTATGCCATCCGGCTTCTTTTTGAAAAAGGAAAGTACTTTCAATTTCACAATTTACAATATATGGATAATGTATGTTTCATAAGTAATTGCAATTTTTGGATTAAAATAGATGTGATGAGCCCATCTATTTTATTCCAGATAACCTTGAATTATGGCTTTCCTTCTAGGAATGCCTATTTGCTATCACTTTGTGTTCCTAAATTCTTACTCTGATCTGAAACTTGATTGTATTCTAGATGTTTAATTAACTTACAATATATTGTTAACCTTTAAGATGCATTTCCTACATAGTATTTTATAGGGTTCCTGTTAATGATAGTTGGGGATTAAGAGACGGAAACAAAATATTTTAGAAAGGAAGTGAATTTTACACCTAGTTCAAACTAATCATCTTGGCAAGATCGTTTTAAGGTTTATACATTGGTAAATTATCTGGCATATTTCCCTTTACATTTAGGCACAAGCAAATCATAGAGAAATAATCAGAAAATATATGGCTCCTCTACTTTATCTCCCAAGAAAAAGCAAAGGAACATGCATTGTTACATTTCTTTCCTGTTTGTTTGATACAATAAAATCTTCCCCGTGTTAAATCATTTGGGTTTTAATTTATTCAGAATTTTGCTAAGAGAATGACATACCAAAATCTTAATCAGAAAGTACATGCAAATATATATTTTCAAGAAGTGTTCAATTCAAACCAGTGCAATCAGCACCAAATAGTAATAAGCAGACTTATTTGTTCATTTAATAAGTGTTTACTGAGGGTCTATGAACTGTCCTATAAGCTGGGAACAAAGTGTGGAATAAATCAGACAAAAATTCTTGCTTTTATTCTACTGGGGGAGAAAATGCACTATTCATTGGCTGTGGAGAAAACAGAAAAGCATAGAACACCATTGTCCTAAAAGAGCCACACAGAGAGAAAGTCTAGTGTACACCCAAAACAGTACTGATGCAAAAAAGAGGAAGTGGTTCATTTAGAAGGATTACATTATAGTAGTTTTACTTTAAAAGGCAAAGACTTTAGGTCAATAGAGATATCCTATCTAATAAAAGATTAATATGCAAATTGACCATCACTTCAAGACAGAAGATGGCTGCCCCCATGTGGACAAAAGATGGCCACCACAAGATGGCCAGCAGGGGAGGACAGTTGTGGGCAGTTAGGGGTGACCAGGCCAGCAGAGGAGGGCAGTTGAGGGGGACCCAGGCCTGCAGGAGAGGGCAGTTGGGGGAGACTAGTCTGCAGAGGAGGGCAGTTGAGGGAGCAGGCCTGCAGAGGAAGGCAGTTGAGGGAGCAGGCCTGCAGAGGAAGGCACCTGGGGGGGACCAGGCTGCAGGGGAGGGCAGTTGGGGGGGTCCAGACCTGCAGGGGAGGACAGTTGCGGGGGGGGGGGGGGGCGGGGAAGCCAGGCCTGCAGGAGAGGGCAGTTGGGGGCAATCAGGCTGGCTGGGGAGCAGTTAGGCATTGATCAGGCTGGTAGTGGAGTGGTTAGGGGCTGACCAGGGCAGACAGAAGTGGTGAGGGGCAATCAGGCAGAGGCAGGTGAGCAGTTGGGAGCTAGCAGTACTGGATTGTGAGAGGCATGTCCAACTTTTCATTAATTGGGCCTAAAAAGGGTGGTCAGGCATCCTTTAAGGTGTCTCTCAGCCCTTAGAGATGGTGCAGGCTGGGCTGAGAGACACCACTCTCCCTCACCCCTGCACAAATTTTGTGCACGGGGCCTCTCGTTAAACTATAAAGGTATTTTTCCTTTCAAGTTTAAAAAGCAAAATCAAACAAAAACAACAATACCACTGAGGCTGCCTCAGATTCAACATTTCTGAAGATGGAAATGGTTGAGTAGTGTTCTAGGTTGCCCAATCGGAGTTTAGTAATGGCCAAGGCTGGAAGACCACACCCATAGGAGAAAGTGGGGGAAGAGTGCAGAATGGCTCAACGAGAGAGTTGGTTTTAATTATTTCAATTAAGGGTTTGGCGGGGGGAGGAAGAGGGCTTCATATAATGCAATCCTATTTGTGGGTTAGGCATACACATTTGTGGGAAGTATGGACTATGAATTGGAGAAGTAAAGGTTGCAGTCCTTTCGGATGTCTATGAGGTCCTGATGACTAAGCAGCAACAACGAGACAACAGAAAGGAGGGGTGAAGTTCAAGGAAAAAAAACACCTGGCACTACATGAGGTCACATGGCTTTCCGGTTCCTTTCCAGCCCTGGTGTTCAATGTCTGGATGTGAGGAAATGGAAGGGAGGCAAAGAAGAGGTTCCCCAGGGAAACAGTTTGGTAGCTAACAGAATGGCTCACAGGAGGTTGTGCTCTGAGATTGTTTATAGTGCTCCCAAAATAGAAGCACTAGTGAGTTGCTCAGAAAACCCTCTTTTGTAAATGAAATGATATTCGGAATATGTGTATTTCCCTTCCTCTTAAAACAAGTATTTGGTCTAATGTGAAGGAGGTGCCATCAAAATAGTATTCTTAATACACATAAAATATACTAAATATATCACTAAATGTGAAGTGACCTGCTGAACCAAATGGGCAAAATCCAATCTGAGTGCCCAGCTGCTGTTTGTCACTGAGTGAGTTGAGTGGGCTTGCCTGTCCATAGATGGGGTTGGATGGATCATATTGATGGAACCTTCATTCCCAATAGGCTATGTTTCTATTAAATGATGTTCAAATACTTCCATCAAAATTTTAACAATACGCTTGTAAAAAAGTCAATCAGATACCACCAAGAAAACGAGTAGTTATTTACTGGCTCTTACTGAGGCAGCTGGTATGATATCCAGCACCAGCAAACAGGTACAAACTTCATTGTTAGAGGAGTTGTTTTGATAGATCACAGTATGTATTAATTATGATGGACATCTATAATTCTACGTTCAATTAAAATCATTTGTGAAGAACTAAAAAACTATTTGCGATTAAAGAGTAAATAAATCCTATCAAAACTATGTCTAAATACTATTTTGAAATACAGTAAAAGCTAGAACCATCAAATTGAAGACTAAGGCCAGTTTTTAAAAAACAAAATTGTTAATGGAGGTTTGTACTTTTCCAATGTAAATATTAATTCAAGCTAATTATTAAAAAAAATAAAACCAAATGTTGGTGTTAAAATTAATTTGTAATTTATAGTAGATAGACAAATAGTTACTAGGCTAAGAGTCTAAAGAATTCTTAAATATGCCTTATTTCCATTTTATCTTCCTTAGATTTCTTTCTCCCTGGTTTAAAAAAAAACACAACAAATTAAAACCTATAGAGTAATGTAAGGTAAAATACCAGCATATCTGACTTATGAAAAGGATAAAAAACTTAAAACACTCTAGAAAGAGGAATTAGACATATTTCATAAAAACCTAAAATGGAGGAACCTTAAAGGTTACTGTGAATGAAAGCAATTAATTAATTTGTTGATTTGGTCTTGCAAATGGATTTCAATTCATTATAATGCTATTAGTCAAAATAATTACTCATTAATGGCACTGATCCACAGCTAAAAAATGAATTTTGTTCACAAGCTTTTGAAATTAAAAAATTTACCTTTTCTTTTCTAAAAATACCCATATTTGAGGATTGTTTACAGTGTGCATTTCCCAAAATTCCAGTAGGTGATATTTCTAAGATAGCTGCCCATTTACCTAGGTTTTGAGCTACTCTTCAAATAGGATCTACACCCCCTGAATCACATCAGACTAAGAGAAGTGTATAATTTTCTTACCCATAGTAATAGGTTTGTAGAAAGAACTACAAAGTTAGATAAGAAAACAAGTGAGATGAGAAAGTATGGTCCCCAAAGACTAGAAGACTGCTGACTTAGTGATCTTTTAAGGGGAACTTTCGGCCTAAATTTCTGAAGTGTGAGCAGGTGTTCAGGTGTGCAGAGTTCTCGGTGACTTTAATGGGGTTACAGCATGAAATCCCTATATACTTCTTTGTTTCCCATAGGTAGAGAGTGATCAAATTCAGAGATAGAAACATCAATAATGAGAGAGAATCACCAATTGGCTGCCTCCTGCACTCTCCCTACTGGGCACACCCTGGCATGTGTCCTGACCAAGAATTGAACTGTGAACTCCTCATTCATGTGCCAACTCTCAACCACTGAGCCACACTCACTGGGTTACTATCCTAAATTTAATATAGTGTATTTTTCCTGTATGCAAAGAGCAAAACCAAGAGCCAGAACTGAATGAAATTCATACTGAGAGTGTGGTATTCTGAAAAAAATTTAACCTCACTCCAAAGTCAACAATGCCCACAAATGACCCCCAAGGACCAAGACAGTTCCCTAACAAAGCCAGTGCCTACAGAGAATGGCCAAGAGATCTTTGCAGATAATCTAGGAGCTGCTGGTACAGATGTCACTGTGAGCAGCAATGACCCCTTCATATGATGGCTTAATTTTATAGACCAAGGATTTATAGTGTAGAAAGGGGCAAAATAATGAAGTAGGCACAAACTGGGACTTGGCACTACAGCTGCTGTATTGTGACCTTGGGTAAACTATTTCTCCTCCCCATACACCAGACATCTCACCTATAAAGTAAGTTGACAATGCTTTCTACCTCATAGAGCTGTTCAGATTCAATGCATTAATGCACGAGTAGACAATAAATATTAATTTCTTATTAAGTACTAAATCCACAAACAAAATTTTTCAAAAGAAAGAGTTGTTTTTATCATCTCCAGAAATCTACCCGAGACGTGCAACCTTGGAAAAGAAAGCACACTTTTGGAATGTACTCATTACTACAACCCATATGTGGAAGAATTCATGTGGTGTTGGCAGTAAAAACCCAACACTCAGTCTTTATTCATTCATGCAATGCCCTTCCTGGGCCAACATTCTGTATGTAGTAGGCACTGGGGATACAGCATGAGGAAGCCAGACAGGACAATCCCCAAAAGTCATACATGAAAGTCACAACTGCATCAAAATCTGACTAAATGTAGGGTCCTTCATCTGCCAACACAAAATGGTTGACTTCTTTGAACCTCAACTTTCTCGTCCATAAAATAAGGGAGGTAACACCTGCTCTCTTCTTCACGTTGCTGTGAGATTTCTAGAACCCAGCTTCGTAAAAGCTAACCACTGAATTAAAGTGCTGAGACATGTTCACTTAGAACTGTTCCTGAGTCTGTCCAGGCAGGGAAGGACTCATGGGAGCCACGTGACACAAAGCATAGGTAGAAATCTATGCAACAACCACAATTTCCCTCATGTGTTAGGAACGTAAGCTCCTACCAACAATGGCTGGATATAAAATTAAATTTAGTAGAACTGAATGGAAAACCGAGTAAAAGAAGTGTTCTTATCTGAGAAATTTAACTACTTTATCTACAGAGGAAGAGTGAGATGAAAAGTAATTTTTTTTTTTTTGCCACCTGCCTCATAAATTCTGACTCAATTCCTAGACACAACAATGACAGAATTCACATAAATACTCCTAATCTTAGAAGTCCTATGTGGGGACCTCACGGAGTGGTGCAAGGGAGTCAGGCCAGCTGCTGACCACACTCAGTGCATGAGATCAAATATCCATCGCTAGGCTGACCAACCTGGAAGCTCTCACTAGAAGAACTGACTGTGTTTTTTTTTTCTTTTTCTTTTTTTGCTAAAAGACCAGGCTATGTAAAGTCTTTAATCAATTTAAGGCTATCAGTTATTCAGAACATTTAATTTTAAATTTTAACACACCTTGATAAAAAGAAATATCCCCCACCTCAAACATTAAACTTCAGTTTTCCTTATTTCAGAAACAGAGTCCCTGAGGTAGAAATGCAGTACTGATGATAGCTTTACAAAGTACATGGTTTAGAAAAGCTAATATCTTAATAAAATGCAACAATGAAATAAATTATATCCATCTTTCTATAAATTAGTTTATAGCTTGGTTTTAAGTACCTCACTCCCCATCCTGGCATCTTAAATATTGAAATTGCTTGCACATATTCAATACTTTGCTTTCTTACTTTTGTGTAGTGAGTGCCCAAGAGCTGTTTATTAGGAAAAGCAAAATAGCTGAATAGATGTCCTGATATATTTTTCTTCATACTTCAAGGTCAGTTAGCTCATTGATTTTCAATTAACAAAATGGTAAAAGCCTAGTAATGGAGCATAGGATTTCCCACCTTTAAATAAACTTCTTGATTTTTTGCATGTCATCACCATATTATATCATCCAAATGCTCTATCCGTCCACCTTGGCAATCAATTTAACTACAGTGATTCTATTTCCTGGCTTTGGCTCTATATAAAATGCTAGGATGTTGGGTCCAATGGTCTATAACCTGCTTGTCATTGGGTAGAGATTAGTAGAAAATTTCAAAAATTCTAATGATGGCTTTATATCAAAGCTGTGGGATAATGGCACACAAGCTATTAGGAACCCAGTTGAACTCTGATAGAGCAGTTCATTATTTGTGCTTGTCTGACAACAGCACAATATTTTCAGTAATATTTGATGTGATATAAAAGGATAGGTTTGAGAAATTAGCATTACAAATGTCACATTTACTTCCAGCAGGAAATGTGCAACAGTATGTGACAATACTGAATAAAATGTTGAAACATGTTTTCCTTTTGTTTTACTTTACTCATTTTTGTAATACAACACTGGTTACTGGAAAATGCCTTACAGCTTTATTCAAAACACATGTTCAAAGATTTGAATGAAAAAAACTCTGACTCTCTCTGGAACATCTAACCGATATATCATTTGTGTGCTTTAAATTTTTCCTTACTGTCAAGAACACTTTTATGTCTTTAAGATTTATTTAAACTAGTTTATTATATAATGAAGCTTGTCAGATCATAAGAACAAAGTCAAACAAGATGTGCTATATCAAAGTATAACATTTAACATATAGATTTAAGTATACATATCAAGTACAATGCAATCAAGCAAAGTTTAATCTGAAGATGCAAATGTTTCAGATTATTAAAGCCACATCTGTCCTTTGAAGCACAATTTAGACTGTTTATCAAAAAGCTATGTGTAATTATTCTCTCCCACCCTAGACTTTGCAACAACAGATTTCTTTTCTTAAGAACTTTTCAATTTCACTTTAGAGTTGAGGTTTTAAAAGACTAAACCACCAAAGAATATAAGATCACAAATGGAAAATTAAAAATTTTTACAATGTGTCCTATAATAATTGCACTGTTTTGCTGGTAAATCGGGATACTATTTCAAAAGGCATTTTTTTTTCTCAGGGTTTAAGAAAAATGCTAAATGCTTTTGGGAATCAATTCAACATAGCCCAAGCATCAAAAAATGTGTGCTTAAATACATTATTAAAATTTCAATATAAAGTTTTATAATACATTTGGCTTTCTCTGCCATGGCCAAGAGAAACCATCAAAAGCAGGAGTTTATTTAGTTAGTAAAGCGTGATTCTGAAGCACAAGGGAACTATGACAGAGCTTTGAATTTTATGTCCTTGAAGTTCTCAAATCTTAAATTTATACCAAAAATGCCTGTTGTGTTTTCTTATATACATCAATTGACCTAATACATATGTGCTTTATATATTATATATAAAATGTATGTATATAAATATATATACAAATACATATGTATATACATATATAAAATACATAGTTATATATACATAAGTATATATTTAAACACATTTAAATATATATATATATATATATATATATATATATATATGAGGAAAGTTGCATAAACTATCCTCAGTAATATTATGAAGTTTGAACATCTGGGAATGAAATGGGTTGTTGCAGTATTATTATGGAGTAGGCCTGATATCTGCACAAAGGTATGATCTTTTATTGCACACATAAGAATGGAATATGACATAGAAGCTTTGGACTCATTTATAAAAACTACTTAAACAGGACTCATTTTAAGTTATAAAGGCTCACCTCTATGATAGTCATTATAAACAAAGCAATAATTTATAAAATAAATTGGAGTCTTGGATACCTATTACAGTGAAACTTGAAAGTTGAGTATGTATCTTAAAAGTTGGGGGGGGGGGGGGCGGGGAATGAGATGCTTACTGCAGTGAAAAGCAAAGATTCGCTGGTGTGGCCCGAGGCCTCTCAAAATGAAGGTCATTACCATCACACAGCACAAACGCTTGTTTATGCCTTCAAATTCAATCCCGAACTCTCCAACTGCTAGCACCACACATTTCCTATACATTAGCCCCCTGACATTTTAGGTTTAATTTGCAAATTACAACCTGGCTGCTGTAATCATCGGGGAACAGAGGGAAAGTGGTGGCTACAGGAACTCACGCTTGACTCCTTATGTTTTTAAAAATCGGATTTATTTATACCCCGGTGGCTCCAGAGGCAAAGCAAAGAGAAACAGTAGGTGACGGTGGTGCTTTTATGTGATTTTTAAAAGGAAAATGGTGTCAGTAGTTTGATTGGGAGGTGAAAGGGCAGACATAATTCTGTAATATTGCGAACTGTCATCATAGATTCGGGAAAAGGGAACTGTTGACAAAGCCAACGCAGGTGAGGGCTTTATTTCCTTTCCCTAAATGTTTAGAGAGTTTTGAGAATTTCCCTGAAACCTGAAAGTAAACTCTTCAACGTTATGAAGGGTTCTCCTAATGAAACACAAACTAGTTTCAACACGAGAAGCGATTAGTATTCCAAAGAGCTTATGTCCCGGGAAACAGTTGAAATCACAGAACTTACAGAGACCAGCTCTGGATCTAGCATGGCCACAGGGTCAGGGCCAGGAGGAAAGGCAGACTGGGAAGGAGGAAGTACTATGAGAGGCAGGTGGTGGGCCCGGGCAGGGATGAATTAACTGGCATTTTTAGGAGCGATGGCTCTTTTCACGCCCCTCCCATTTCACCAGTGCCCGGAGGCGTTCCTGCAGAGGCACATCTTTGCAAATTCTAAAAATAAAGTCGTAACGTTTGACTTCTCAACGTTCACAATATTTTGACAGATTTCTCCCAACTCTAATCCTTTCTGTAAGTGGTGCTATGATTTGCATTATGTTACACTGCTTCGTTTCACTATAAAAAGGAGGGTCTCTAGAGAACTGCTCTGAGGAGATGTGCTTCTTCAAGAGGCCTCCCCTCAGAATTGAGGGAAAAAATAATTCTCTTGTGGTAATCTTACCCTGCAGTGGTAAGGGCTCGCCATATACATGTATGGGAAGCCAGTTTTTAATTGTCTTGAAGAAATTGTGAATGATACTCCCATTAATAGGTTCTCATTTGTCCCCCAAATCATTTACATCAAGGAAATGACCAGAATGGATTTATTTCAAGTTTGGAGGAGTTATGAGAACAAAAAGTCACATTCGATGCTACTTGATTCCCTCCTATAAAGTGGGACTGTCTTCTCTTCCCCCCCTGTTTGTAAAAAAGCAGTTCAAGGTGTGGCGGGCCAGTTGGCAAGTATAACCCTTATGGTGAAACCTGTCCAGTGACAAAAACTCCAGAAAAAAAACTCCAGAAGAGCTAGGAAATAAGCGATACACAAGTGTGAATGGAGGAACCTTTAGAAAGGAAGGAATTTGGCTTTTTAAAACAATTTTCAAAAAATTCAATATTCCTAATTGGTCTTTTATGCACAATTGAAGCCAGTTTGTTCTGACCTCATTTTATGATCTAACTGATATATGAGTATCAGAGAGAGTAAGAGACATTGAAAAAAGAAAAGAAGGTATAAGTTAGGGAAATAGAATTGAAAATGATGTTAATAGATAGAAAAGGGGGGAGAATGGAATGCGATAGTTGGCAAGCCTGAGTCACGCAGGGAGATGAGACCGACTTCGACAGGATCAGAAGCCAGCTGAGTCATCAAATTTCTTATCACCGCTTCTATCGCTCTCTGTAAGGAACGCCAGCATTGAGCTCATCCAAACCTTTCTGCTACCTAAGCAAGGGTGTCATCATTCCCCCCCGAGGCCGATCGGAACTGAGGTTCTGCCTCTGATCCAGGAAACATCTCCATGACCCTGTGTGTAACCGAGCTGTGCTCCCAGCGCAGTCCCGCTATACGACATAAATAAGAATGAATGAGCCGTCCTCATCCGCGGCTGGCGATGCCTGAGAGCTTTCTTGCCCACAGAAAATTCCCCATGAAGTTTCAGCACGAGACTCCTTGTTTTCAAATTCACTGATGAGAAGTGACAAACGAGAGCGCTTGTTTTTGTTTCCGAGTCTTAATTTCCAAAATACTAATGCCACAGTAATTTATGAAACGGTAACTCAAGACCCATCCGTGTATTTTTTCAGTGCATGTTTTCCAATAGTCAACTTTCAATTATCTTCAAAGGATCAGATACCCTGCAGTTTATTTCTGACAAATCATCCGTTTTATTGTTTCTGACATCGTTACGGACTCCGCTTAATTAAACGTTTATTTACATAAACGGGGTATTTGCTTAATGTAATCCAGGATTGTAGGAGGGAGGAACGCTTTAGGAATAAAAGCAATTTCCCTTGCACCAATGAACAAGCAAATAGTCCTTCTGCATAAGTGCTGACTCCCGGAATAAAGTGGAAGCGGTGATAAAGCTGATTAAAAGGAGAGGGTGGAAAAAGTGGGCAGAGTCGCCCGTTTTTCGTGAGCCACAGATGAACTGTGTGGTTACTGTGTGTGGGTTACGAAGAGTTTTTCTATCAGAGATACTCTCCGGAGAATAATAAAAGACCCCAGCCAGAGCTAAATACAAATGATTTGGGAAAAAGCTTCAGACTTCTCAATAGCACAAAAAAACCCTAAAGAATAGGACACAGCGGTCTCCTGTTTTGAGAAGTGCATGTATACTGATGCCACATACACGACACAGGGAACAATTAGGACTATTTGATGTGGTCTTCATTTTGAGAAGTACATGCATACTGATGCCACATACAGGACACAGGGAGCAATTAGGACTACTATGGTTCATGATACACGTTGAAAAATGAATACACATAGTCTGTTAATGATTTGCTTAAAAGTCATCAAATTTTTGTATACACACACACACACACACACACCACACGCTCTGAACCAAACAACACTCCCAATTGACAAGATAAAACAGTGCGGACGTGGCCCAGGATTGTTATTCACAGTTGCATAACAGACTCCTTGATCTGCAATATGCTTGGCAAGCAACTGCAAGAGCAGATATTGTGCAAGTTACCATTTAACTAGAAAGTCATTAACTGGTGCTAAGAAGACAGTGCCTGGTGTTGTCTTCAGTACATTGGCCGACTTGAGAAAAATAAGTTTCTTCCTATGCCCATCATGTCCAAATGAGGATAAGCCACAATTATATTATCACCTCTCTTTCCAAAGAACATCAATGGGTTACACTCGGATTTAAAAAAAAAAAAAAAAAATTAACCACCATACCACATCAATGCTACCCAACTGGCTATAGTCCTAGTGCAGTTCCTTTGAAAGCTTCTGGAAATATACATTTCTCAGTTTCACAAAAGGCTATTATTGAAACCAGATTAGACTATTTCCATGTCCAGCCTTGTAGATGCTTGGTCGTTGATAGCTTAATTCTCTCTATAATTAAGCGACAAGGACAGGATTTTAAAAGACAATGTTTCTTTACCCTCTTTCCTTCCCTAGCCACAAAGAACACTGACTTCAAGAACTTTCTAAGGATTTCTCACTCATGCCTTTCCTTTTTTCTTTTCCTAACAGCATTATTAGGGTTTCTACTCATACAGTGGAACCATCTATGGATCAGCAATCTCAAATCACACTTGATTTAAATTCAATGTCCTTTCCAATAGTCGACTAAGATATTGAAATGGGGAATAACAGCATGCAACAATTAAAATAATACCATGCAAGGTCTGACCACTACCCAAATTTGAAACTATGGAAGTCTGTTTACTTATTCTCATTTTGCATTCATTTAAACACTGTAATGCCTGCTTTTATATATTAAGAATACAACTATACATGTTAGCATACAATTCCATATAAGATTGTCTAACGATAGCCTTATCGATGAATGCTAGGTATATTACAGGGACAGAACAACAAGCAACTTGTATGGCATTATAATCAGATATTCATTTGGTTTTAAGAGAAGTGCCCTTGTTTTGGCCAATGTAGCTTTATTAAAGGCCAGGCATTGAAAATACTTTAACATTAGCCAGTGACATGGAAGAATCTTTCTATTAAGTATAATGAGAGCATCACATATCATTTAAGGAAGACTAAACAACTGTAAGCAAGGGACCATAGGTAGCTGCCAAATGAAAGCTAATAGGTAATATATATTTTTGGCTCATAGTGTCTATGTCAAAGATGTGAAAATGCATTATATTTTATTACTCGGCATTTTGGGAAAGTTTCTTTCATTCTGTATTTTAGATTTCACAGATAGTATGCATCCCATCAGATAACATTGATACATAGCCAGTTCGTAACGTTGCAGTTTATTTCTGGGCATAGAGTCTTTGGTTAAATGTGGGCAGCAGTTGTCTTCATAACATCATTCTCTGCTCCTATGATTAATGCAAAAATTTCATGACGATGTAGCTGGCTGGTGCCATGGTCAGGAAGCACCAATGTATTTTTTCTTTTTTCTTTTTGCAGAGCACAACGCAACCTTACTGGGAGGCAGGTCAATCAAGTTTCAACCCGTATCTACTTCATCCTGTTATGGAGGGCATGCACTATACATCATCTCCCTCCGAGTTCCTGCGGATCTCTCCTCAGATATTTACAAAAGAGAGGGAGAAAAGCCAAAGCGTCCTTAATGAAAGCATTCAAGATAACACCTGACCTTTCACTCATGTTGACCAAACGGTTTATGCTTTTCCCAATCACTGCCATCTATCATTCTTAATTAGCATCCACGTTATAAAACTGCTCACTTCTGAAGTATATTAATGACTGTTTCATGACTTTGGCTCCTATTATCCTATCTGTACAGCAACAACTATAAAAAGCGTGGCATTTTCCAGCACAGAGGGGCAGTATATGTTACGTGTGATTCATGAACGTTGTATTAATATTTGAGAGGAGTGGTCTGGAATGAGCTGTGCATTCTGAGTTCATACCCCGAGGAGCTGCTTCCATGGTCAGCACTAGAAATAAGTCTTTCCAAGAGAGACAAGGAAGCAAAACTTTTTGCTGTGGGGATTTCAAAATCGTTTACATCATGAGTGGCGAATCCAACCAATAAAGGGACATGCCATTAGATGAAATATTCTGTTCTAAAAATGTTTTGACCATGGTGGAAAAGGGAAGTTCCATTTTGTGATATATCTGCATAAAACAGAAAACTGAGAGCTGTTACAGGGTTAGCTTCTAAATAAGCAAATTTAAATTAATTTCATTTTTGGAGTCATGTAAATAACAGAATCTTCTGCAATATTTACTGAAAAGTGTTCAGTATAGAGTGCCGAGGGTTTACTATTACAAGGTCATATTAAAATTCTGGTAGCCTTGAGCAAATGGATATAATCTCCCTTCAAAAGAAAAAAGAAAGGAAAAGAAATCAGTTGAAAAACCTTAAATTACTAAATCTTCCCAGCAGTCATTCACAAAATGTCCTAAAGACAAAAATCTTTGGAGAGACTATAGTTTAACCCCATCACTGTACAATCATAGAACAGAAAGGACACCAGAAGATCTGTTTCTTGACTTGGTTCAGAACCATAAGTAAATCCACTGAAGCATGACAAGACTCTGGATGGATGGATGGATGGATGGATGGATGGATGGATGGAAGACGGATGGAAGAAAAAGATGAAGGGAAGGATTTATAGAGCAGGGAAGTCCACAGCACTCCCCAAAGGCTCTTGCTAGTGCTTGATAAATATTATAGAACTGGCTTGTGTACGTCTCACACTGCACCTCCAATCCTTCTCTGGTTCCATGTTCATTCAGGGAGAAGGGAGAACGGCTCCTTACTCTCTCCTCAGAGCTCTGAAAAGTATCTTTATTTAAAAGTGGTTCATGAATGAGCAGAAATGAGTAATAATCTAATGAACAACAACGGTACTGCAAACTAATCAGCATCTAAATTTCACTTGTCAAAATATTAAGAGATTTAAAGTACTCTATAAAGTAATTTATTGATGGAAAGTCAGTGCAAATTTTCAATTCCAAGTAAAGGATATGTAAAGAAAAAGAAGAAGAAAAAAAAAAAAAACACACAAAAAAAGAGGGAAGGAGAGTATAAAAAAAGTTGTGTACACGGATTTAGTACTGTACTTAAAAGACCCGTGACAAAGATTCTGTTTGCCCACAGGCTATAAAGGTAGCAGGCCATCTTGGTGCAGGCTTTTTTGATCACTATGAAAAAAGAAAGAAAAAAAGATAATGATTTCACATTTTCAAAAGGAAATTAAAATCAAGTGTAGAATGAACTTGCTTTATTCCTGAACTAGACTATGGATAGGTAAAGACAGTAACATTTTACTACAGAATTTTTTAACCTCTAAGTGCATAAGGTAGAGGATTAAGTGAAAAATCAGGTTCATAAAGAATGCATAAATGGAATTTAAAAGAGTGACATAACAAAAGCATTATTTTATGAGCTTTTCTTATCAGAAAACACAAACTTAGCTATATACTGGTTATAAAGTTAGCATGCATATGAATAATTTCTAGAGATGATGGCAATCAATATTATTTAATTTTTTGGTTTCTGTTCATTATAAAGAAAATGCACGGACACGCGTGCGTGCGCGCGCGCACACACACACACACACACACACACACACTTCCTTATTTCCTTCACATTTTCCTTTCTTGTAACACCTGAATCACGTTCCCTTTGCAATCAGTTAGTACCAATTTGAAATGCTTTTTGGAAATTATTATAGCTTCATAAGCACCTTTAATATACTGCACACAGAACAAGCTCTGATAAGGTTCAAAATATGGTAATATAGTGAAGATGTATTTTTTAAAAGCAAATATTATTCCAAGATTCTGTTGTCCCCAGGTTAAATGTTTAGCAATAGCCATGTTTAATCAGTGGTATCTCAAAAATTATCATTTACTATGAGGAGTATACCTTATAAATAAAGCACACTGATGATACTCCATTTAAAGCTTTGGGCTGTCAACCACTATCCAAAGAATAGTCACCATTCTCACTCTTACGTGGGAGGGGTTTCACATATACCTCCTTTTCACATTGACCATCTAAGATGTGCTCTAGCTCACAGTTCAATAAAGTTGAAACATGGCAAGTTAAAAAAAATCCTAAAAGAATAAAATAAAATCGACACAAAATTGTACTTTTTGAATTATAATATATGCTTTACTACAAAATGATGTTCAGAAAAAATATTTTTGTTTAAGCCCAAGAAATATGCACAAACTGTTGAACCCAATTCATAAGCAACGACAAAACAATTGGTGGCGATACTGAACTCAAAATTGGGATGAGTAATTAGCACAATAAAATCTCAGAAAAGGAATTATTTTCCTAGGAAGTGTGGCAAGCTCCCACTGCTGAAGTTTGGCCAACTAATCAACCTTCTATTCAACATGTAGCCTGTGGTTCCTCTTTTGCTCTATTTTTGAAGAAACTCATATTGTAACAAACAAGTCATTCTAATGAAAAGTGCAAGGAAGAACGAGGCAGAAGTTTCTGCCTAACCAGCAAGCCACTGCTCTGGGTTTATACGGACTTAGCAATTCCAGGGCTTTCAATATTTGCACAAAATTATGGATTTTTATAAATGTTTGAGCGTAACAAGGACCAACACGATCAAGCAAGAGAGAACCATGAAAATACAGGGAGCAGCAGCTCATACAATGTGCCCTTGATTTCCATCCAAAATCTTAAGGGGAAAAAAACATCGCTTTCTTTCTTTGGAAACTGCCCTCGATATCAAGTTTAAAACCGCTTGTCATAGTTACATGCTTACTTTGTCCTAGCTAATATTGCAAATACAATGGCTCCTTCACATGCCAGCATTTTTCAAAATCAGAGCAATAATCATACTGCTATCAAAAATCACATCTTATAGTAACCTGACATTTTAGAGTTTCTGTTACAGAAATGCAGTAATAAACTGAGATTCTTTAGAAATTTCTTCAGGGTCCATATCCTGTCATAGACTTAAAAAGTGGAAAAACAAAACAAAACAAAACAACAACAAAAACCCCCACAACTGAATGGATCATGAGAGAAATGTGACAAAGAAATAGCAGGGTGCTATTTATCTCTCCCATATATGGAATTAGAAAAAAAAATTAATGTGTAAGAAAGCATAACACTTAGAAGAAGATTAACACATTTATTACAAACAAGTGTTACAGAAAGAAAGTGACAAGAGCACTCAGAAATATATTTTCTGAGCATAAAATAGAGAGTGCACCAGTGGCCACCAATATCTCATGTAATGTTCAGATGGCCTATGCACCATTAACTGGACCAATGGGGTTCCCCAACATCTTGTGGGGTCCACAAGTGTCTAGACCTGCTCCTGTATCTTTGGCGTCTAAGGGAAGGTTTTGAAAGCTTTTCTTAACTATTATTTCAGGACTTCTTCACAGCTGATTAGAAACCCTATCAGAAGACATAATTGGGATCTCTGTGCATGGAGATGACTTTGCAACCTCCAATATGATTCAATACTGTAGCCTGTGGTTCATCTTCCCTGGCTTAGACCCTCAATTTTGGAACCAAGTCACATATATTGCCTGTGAAATAACCACTGTCATCTACTAACGTTCAGAGTGATATAGTAGTAAGTTCCACTTGAACTTGGCCTCTTGTTTTCATCCCTGTATTGTATCCTCAAAAGGCAGTAAGATCTTACTGTACAGTCTTTTTTCAACCCACATTTTTTCCCCCTCATCTAAAATCCTCTTGTGCCAATAACCAAAGAACCATCGCCAGTGCTTTTTTTTCATGTGTGCATAGTTTATCTCTGTCATGGTATAAATGGCGTGTGTTTAGCAAAGTCCATGCTAGCCCATGCTTCAATTGTTTCCAACCTCCCTCCTTCCCTCCCTCCCTTTCTTTCTCCCTCCCTTCCTCTAATTCATACAATATGCAATGAGCACCCATGTGTTATTTCTTTTGACTAAATTACTAGAACTGAACCTGCTAGAATCATAGGAGAATGTACTGATTTAAAATTCTGCTATGTATTATCAAATGGACCTCCGAAAATATAGCAATTTTATACAATCAAAGTACTCATTGGCACATGCCCATGCAATACTATTTCATTTTCATTCTAACGTATATTCCTTTTATCAATAATGAGGTTAAAACTCAATACGCTCATTAGTCACCTGTATTTCTTCCTTTTTAAAATTTTATTGGCTCAGTTTTAGTGCCATATGTCCATTTTTCAGGAAAAACGTTTTAAACACATTGTAAACTAAAGCATAAAGATCGGAAATATTACTAGGACTTTAACATTGTTTGCTCTCTATATCCTTGTAGATTTTCAACATGAGCACAAAGGATGTGACACAAAAGTCTACTTAGCTAACTTTAGTCACTCAGCTAACTTTCAGGAAACAGTGTTTTAACATATACCATGTTCAAGGCACTAGCATTTGGGGAAGAAAATAATAAATCAGGCACAAGTTCCTGACTTGAGTTTATATTTTCTAGTGACCTAGGAAGGCATTTAAAAAAAAAAATTAAGGCACTATGCCAAAACCTGTTTGGCTCAGTGGATGGAGCATCGACTTGGCTTGTGGACTGAAAGGTCCCAGGTTCGATTCCGGTCCAGGGCATGTACCTTGGTTGCGGGCACATCCCCAGTAGGAGGTGTGCAGGAGGCAGCAGATCGGTGTTTCTCTCTCATTGATGTTTCTAACTCTCTATTCTTCTCCCTTCCTCTCTGTAAAAAATCAATAAAATATATTTTTTTAAAAATTAAGGCACTTTACACAGTTAACAGATTTAGTATTTAAAATAAAAAGTCATCAATTCAACAAATACTATTTGAACACTTATGTTGTTGATCTTGCCCTTATGTAACTTCAGGCTAGTGTAGAAGGCACACAGGGCAGATATAACTATAATTCAGGTGAGATAATACTAAATTCATTAAAGATTTCTTTGCATTAGAAAGGGGCCATAGAGGAAAATCATGTCTGGCCTGGAGCTGACTTCTACAAGCAATATGCACAGTGGGGGGGAAAAAAAATCAAGAAAGAAAAAACCAAAAACTCCTTTCCTGCTGAAGTGTTTATGATCTATTTAAAAGAATGAAGGTGCTCACTGCAAAACCAAAACCTAATACTCTGTCAACTTCTTAAAGAATTTGATCTTCGGTAAAATTTCATACCCAAGTAAATCCTCTCTCATGCATTTCTATGTTGACATCAAAAATTTATTCAATGACTTCACAAATCACTGACAACTAGGATATCCATATAAACATACAACAGAATGAATGGGGAGCAAAGGAAAGCTATTATATTAACAAGCAATAAACTTGTCATGGATTTTGCTTTTAAAAAATAATTGAAACCAGAAAACGAACAACAGAAGCATGACATGAACTCCAAATATATTTCTCAGAAGATTCACCCAGAACATTCGATCACAGCGTCAGCAAGCCCTCCGTGCTGCCTGCGGAAAGGACGAGGTAGCGTGTCCGTGCCCAGAGAGTTGTGGTTTTCACTCACCAGTGAAGGAGAGGTTAGGAACACGTGAGAGGAAAGGATGCATATAGAGGTAGGAGCAGGGTTCATAAGAATCTGGTCTTATTCATGTCTATACCTGCAGATGGCGTAGTGTTTGCTTCAATTTGCTCATATAGAGGATGCAGTTTAGGGATATGTAGGAGAGGTTTCTTTTGTTCACACTGAAGATGACCTTGGAAGTCACATAGACCATCATGGGCACAAATCCCACTTCCATTTATTAGCCTGTGATCTTGAAAAATTCACCGAGCTGCTCTGCTTCATCTATAGCTTTTAAGGGGAAGATTAAATGAAATACTATACGAAACACTTAGCAAAGTGCCTAGCGTAAAGGAAGTGCTCAATAAGTGGTAGCTATGATTATTAAGAAGTTGAAGCATTAAATAAAGAGCTCAATATTAAAACGGCTATCAGAGTGTCTTATGTTCTTTTATAGAATTTATTTGTAAAAAGGTCAGACTATATAGATTAGGCTTGAGAATGGCTCATTTCAACCTAGAGGAGCGATATGTCAGGCATAGGACCTTGATGCCTTCTGAGAGATGTTGAATTTTTATCTGGAAAGAGATTGATTTTACCTTCTTCCTTTTGTTTCATTTTCTTCCTCTATTCTACCCGAAATCTGTCTGGAACAGGGCATCAAATTGACAAACTCCATGTGTCAGAAGATGAATGTATGGAAAGGATGCATATATTATTCTTAGAAAAAATGTTTATATACATACATATCAATTAATTCCTTTCACTAACAAGTTTTTAACATAGAAGGCCTCTTTGAAAAAAATTCCCTTTTCTAAGTGATAATTCTTGAGTGTGACAAACCTCTGCTGAAGTGTCCATCTAGCATGAGTAGTTAACAGGACTTGCCGTTGTGTCATTTTTTCCAGCTATGATTTCATTCCATAGGAACACTGAATGTGAGTGCATGTCAGCCATTAAAAGAGGTTGACAGAATGATTAACACTGGTTAGAAGAGAGATTTACTACTAAAATACAATATTAAATGCTATGCACCTTTTTATCACCACCAAGAGAAAGTAATTGCTGAAATTCCTCCTTTGCAATAGGTTATCTGCTTTTTCTTTCCTGTTAATATGCTATTGGTATTTTTCTAAGTCACCACCCTTTTTTCCAAGTAACAGTAAACAGCTCACGGTATAGATTAGATTACCAATCCACCATTTTACCCCAAACGGCCCTCTGAGCTTAACCAACCTCACCATTCTCTCACAGTTCCAACACTGAGTCATTATATTACTTATTTGCTCTCAAAAATCAGAGGATTGAGGGTGTGCTGGAAGCAAAGTGATAACGTTTCATAATTCAAACACTAGAGAACCTCATCTAGCTGTACCAGAGCATCAAAGAATTAGGGCACCAAAACTATCATGAGAACTCTATTCATCCCCAAATCTGAGCAACTCTTTGCTGTCTCCTGCCGGCTCATCACAAATAAAAGGGATGGCTATTTGCGGAACAGAAACTATGTTTAGAACTGCTTTCAGGAGGAACTCAGTGGAAACCTGGATACGCATATCTGCGGAGAAAAATCCCCCCCCCCCCCCTTCTGAGTTTTTTCTCAAAATCTCAGAATAGGTCAAATATCAAACTTTTGGCTTAAGGGCTTTGACTAAGAAAAAATTCAGCTGAGAACCACATTAAAAAAATGATGAAAAAGGCTCTGCGGTGAACATAGAGATGGAAGACAGTCCTTGGGAACCTTCAGTGGGATTAGGAAGAAAACAATACAAATAAACAGAATCCTCTGCTGCGCAGAATAGTATAGCGCTTGTCATGTGTGTCACAAAATGCTAAGGAGGAACAAAGGAGGTAAAGAGTCCCCAAGAGGAAGATTGAGTGTAGATAAGGGGATCTGTCTGGACCCCAAACTGATGTATTTCACTGGGCCAGGGGTCGGCAAACTCATTAGTCACCAGAGCCCAATGTCATCAGTACAACCATTGACATATCTTTGGAGAGCCAAGTTTTTTAAACTTAAACTTCTTCTAACACCATTTCTTCAACATAGACCCGCCCAGGCTGTGGTATTTTGTGGAAGAGCCACACTCAAGGGGCCAAAGAGCTGCATGTGGCTCGAGAGCCACAGTTTGCCAATCATGGCACTGGGACATTCCCTATGTCAGTTTTGCTGTGTAACAGCTTTAAAAGAAAGCTATTCAATGGGAATAAAAAACAACAACAATCATTTCAAATGAGGGTAAATAATGGTATGCATGTATGGACAGTTCAAGTCCTAGCTAGCCACATTTTGGTTATGCATAAGATGAAACGTAGCCCACATAGGCGAATCAATTCCAATGAATCATAATTGATCTTGCAGGTCAATTCTGACTTCGCAAAAATCTTACGGTAATAAGTAATGAATTAATTTTGCACTTTCAGAAGCAGTTTTTCTTGCTTCAATTACTATGACTATCTAAAATACTGAATAAAAAAAACCCATAACAACAATGAGTTAAATCATGAGTAATGGCAACATCTTCTCTTGCAAACATCAAGTTACTAGGATAGCATTATCTCCGTTGGAACTTTCAAGTCAAAACAGAGTAAACATGGGCCTTTAAGTATTTTTTTTAAACCCCAAGAGAGTTGGGATACACAATTTAATGGGAGGAGGAAGCCCCTGAGGCAAGGAACTCCTTTGAATCCTTTTTGGCTCCTTTCATCAAAGATCCAATCTTGAGACACTAGGAAAACAGCTTTGGTTGACCATCAACATGGTTCCAGCAGCAAGGGAAACAAAAATATCACTTCAATAGCCACAATCCATACCCTGAGGGTATTTCAGATAAAAGGACCCCACCTTAATGGCAACTGAAGTGAAGGAAAAGTCATGGCAAAACCCAGAAAGAAGATTAATGTAATTATTTCCATGTGATCAATGTAATTTGTTACACAACTGACTGTTTTTTTTGTTTTCTTTTTTTTGTAATAAGCAGTTGTAATATGGCATTTAAAAAAAATATATATATATTATTGATTTTTTACAGAGAGGAAGGAAGAGGGATAGAAGCATCTATTAGCTGCCTCCTGCCCACCCCCTACTGGGGATGTGCCCACAACCAAAGTGAGATCTAAGCGCAGAGAGGTTAAGTAATTTACCCAAGCTCACAGAGCAAGTAAAAAGCAGAGTCACTATTTATATTCCAGTATGTCTGATTCCCAAACCTTGTAGCTGCATACTGTAGGCATAAATTAAAAGGCACTTCTATCTCTTTAAAAAAAGTTAAGTTATCTAGAGGTACAGATACATAGCAGGCTGCCAAATTTCATACTTATAACAGCATAGCAATAACGATATATTTAATTCACAATGGTCTCCAAAATGAGTGATGGTTTGAAAGGCATGTAAGTGACATGAACTGGGTTTTCTCTGTAGACAGCAAACAACTGAGAACAACAATTTTGCCAGTTCCAAAAATTATTTTATGGAAAGTCTGTTTGATTCATAGTTGCTCTGTAAAATATATCTCCCCCACCCTCCCTTTAATCACTGTAGTACATAAATCTGGAAAATAGTTAACAATTTTTATTCTTGTTATAGATGGAATGAGATCATCATAGGTCAAAAATTTTAGAATTAGAGGTGTATCTTTTCCCCATTAAAATATACCAACATCAATGCATCGTAAAACAAGGCAGACTATTTCCCAACTAGAAAGTCTAAACGTTCTCCTATTTTTAACACTACTAATTATGTCATGTTGTCATTGGCTTAGGACTAAAGTAAGGTTCTAGCAGACAATATAGGAGTACACAGTAATATGACTTACCCTATATTCATTTTAAATATCTATTATTCAATGGTTAAAGATTCAATAAAAGTTAGATTACTCAAAATATGGAAGCAACCCAGTGCCCGCTAGTAGTGAATACAAATGCTGTGGTACATTTATAAATGGAATAGCACATGGCCATAAAAAGAATGAAATTTTACCAGTTGTGACAGCATGGATGGGCAAGGGGGTACTCTGCTAAGTGAAATAAGTCAGTCAGAGATAGACCATGGAATCAAAAGAACAAAATAAATGAGCAAACAAAATTGAAACAGACTCATAGAAAACAGAAAATAGACTAATGGTTGACAGAGGAGATGGGGTTTGAGGGATCGAGTGAAAAAAGATAGAGATTGAGGACGACAAATTGGTTAATACAAGATAGTCACAGGGATGTAAAATACTTTACAGGGGAATATTGTCAATAATAATATTGTAATAGCTATGTATGGTGCCAAGTATGTACTAAGAAATATCAGGGAAAACACTTCGTAAAGAGTATATGATTGTTGACCACTCTGCTATACATATAAAACTAATACAATATAAGAATGTCAACCATAATAGAGAAATAAACATTTTTAAAAATTAAAAAAAATTCATCATAGAGATTTGCAAATTTTATTTTTGTAACATTCACTTGAAAGAAGCAATTCACAATATCTCATGATAGAACTATGTAGAGTACCAAGATGTTAAAGACAACTCAATTATTGTCTCTCGAGAGGCAAATAGGAACTAGAAGTCAGTTTTCCTAAATCCTTGTCATGTTTCCTTTCAGTTCTTGAGTGTTGCTTCTGTGTTTGAGATTTGTTATTCGCTTTGTAACATATTATAAAAGTATTCTTGAGAATACTTCAACTATCCAGCTTCAACTGAAAAGCTTTACAGATGTATCAGTTCTACCGTGCCACCTTCAACATTTGGCATTTGAGGGACAATGCTGTATTAGTATTCAATTTTATCTCACGGACACAGCATGCAAAAACTCCCACGTTAGTGTGGGTGCAATCCAAGAGAACTTGGAGAAATGCTGGTTGAATTAAAAATACACCCTCAATCTCAAAGAAACAGGTGTCCTGAGGGAGCACCTCCAGAACCACCTTTCCTTTAGAGACCATGGACTGTCACCTTGGAGCAGCTGAATCCTACGAAGGCCCTTTGAGATGTCTGGTCTCCGGCATACATACACCATCTCGGGTCATGCACCAGCACTGATCTTGGGGCTGCTGTGAAGGGATTTTGCAAATGTATGTGAAGTCCCAAGCCAGCTGACTTTATTATGATAGGACGGTTATCTAGGAGGGCCTGACCTCATCACAGGAGTCCTACGGAAATGGAGTTTTCTATAGCGGTCTCAGAGAGGATGTCAGAGAGATGTGCCTCACCTTGCCTAGAAGAAAGCAAACATCAATACAGGCTACTGGGCAAGGCACTGCCCATACAAGCTGCATGCATGGCTCCTAGAGACCTCAGTCCTACCATTACAAGGAAATGAATTCTGCCAACAACCACAGCTCTGGCTCACACCTCAATTTCAGCCCAGTGAGACCCTAAACAGAATATGCAGCCAGCCTCCTGACCTACAGAAACTGTGTGGGAATATGTGCATCATGTCTGAAGCTGCTAAATCTGTAATCAGTTGCACAGCTATAGGAAACTAATATCCTGCTTTAGTTTTTAAGGTGCCCCATGCTTCCTGAATCATTCTATATATAGAAATGTATTTATGACACACTGTCAACTTATATGTTCAACACTATATGTAGCTACTCTTTGAGGAAATAGCAAAGAACTTTGCCACAATCCCTCCTACAGAGTACTGTGGCTTTGAGGGAACAAGGCACAGACACAGGGAACTGCTCTATGACAACCCAAGTAACAACAGGAGCCATTTGAAGTTGGAGAGCTACATTTGGGAAGATTATCCTGGCAGAAACTGCTGGATGGACAAGAGAGAAGAAAGAGAACAGAAGGACCAGGTGACAGACTACAGGCAATAAAGAAAAGAAGGAAGGAAGGAAGGAAGGAAGGAAGGAAGGAAGGAAGGAAGGAAGGAAGGAAGGAAGGAAGGAAGAAAGAGGCATTTGATGAGCAGTGGGAATAGGAAAGAAGGAATTAGCCATGGCATATGTGAAGGAAGACTAGATAAAACTGTCTTCTTTGTCATACTGTTAGACTAGTACTAGAGGCCCAGTGCATGAAATTTGTGCACGGAGGTGGGAGAGGTATGTCCCTCAGCCTAGCCTACACCCTCTCGCAATCTGGGACCACTGGCTCCTAACTTCTTGCCTGCCTGCCTGCCTGCCTACCTGATTGCCCCTAATTTCCTCTGCTTGCCTACCTGATGACCCTAACTGCTCCCCTGCTGGCCTGATCACCCCTAATCGCCTCTGCCTGCCTGCCTGACCTCCCTAACCTCTCTGCTTGCCTGATGGCCCCTAATTGTTCTCCCCTGCCAGTCTGATCCCCCTAACAGCTCTCTCCTGCCAGCCTGATCACCTCTAATGGCCTCTGCCTTGAAGGATGTTGGGAATGTCGCCCAGAAGATCTCCAGTCTAATTAGCATATTATCCTTTTATTAGTATAGATGCTTAGAGGTCCCTGAAAGGGTAGTGGAATCTTTGCAATTCTCGCATGCAATGAGTGGTCACTGGCCCACCCAGGAGCTAGGCACTATTGGCAGGTGCTAGAGACAGCAGAGAGCAAAGGACATTTCAAGCCTTTAAAGAGCTTTCCCTCTGGGGAAGCACAGAGAGTAAACAAGCAGACAAATAATGTAATTCCAGAAAGCACTCAGTTTGTATTACTTGTCTCAAATGAAAGAACTACATCTGAATAATAATAAAGAACAAGATTGGGAGCAGAGAACCTAAACTCTATCTAAAAGTCTAAATGCAGCCTCCTGCTCCACCCTCTCACCGCAGTCCTAGGAACAAGGTAGAGGGAACCTACTCAGAGCCACTGATCCAGAGGATTACGAAGCAGAGTTTTCTCAAAACTTAAAAAAAAAAGGATGTTTTTGTTTGTTTGTTCTTGCTGCCTTTGTATCCCAGTGCTCAATCAAAAGGTTTAGTTTGAGTATCAGACAACCAACCAGTAAACTGGCCATTTTTAAAAAAACATATACCGTATTTCTCGGACCATAAGACGCACTTTTTCCCCCCCAGAAGTGCGGGGGAAAAGTCCCTGCATCTTATGGTCCAAATATAGCCTACACATATACTTTAAAAAAAAGTTTTTTTACTTGCCCGGCTCTGTGTGGTCTCTGAGTGCTTGCCCGGCTCTAAAATGGTTCTAAATGCTGCTGTTTACTTTACAGGGTTGATTACATGTGTTTATGACTGTGATGTTGGGTTTTAATGCACATAAAATATTTTAGGACACTATTTGTTTCAGAATCTTTTTTTCTTCATTTCCCTTCTCTAAAAACTGGTGCGACTTATGGTCCGGAACGTCTTATGGTCCGAAAAATACGGTACTTTGTTGATTTTTTACAGAGAGAAAGGGAGAGAGAGAGAGTTAAAAACATCCATCAGCTGCCTCCTGCACACCTCATTACCAGGGATGTGCCCGCAGCCCAGGTACAAGCCCTTGACTGGAATCGAACCTGGGGCCTTTCATTTCAAAGGCAGACGCTCTATCCACTGAGCCAAAAGGGTTTCAGCAAACTGGCCATTTTTAAAAAAGCTCCTCTCAAATCTTTCAGACACAACATTTCCCCTTCACATTCAGGGGGAATTTGGAGAATTCATACCCAACGGCAGGAAATAAGATATATGATAAGGAAAACACTCACTCAGAATTAACATAACCAGGCCATAAATAGTTGAGGCTTATAATAATGAGGATAGGTTGTGATGTTTTGGTACCTAAAAATGTTCTCAAAAAACAAACTACATACTCTTTTCAATAAGTCGCAATTGCTGCCAGCTTTTAAAAAATAGTAACACCATGTCCTCTAAAAGAAGAAATCTGATGATTTTACGCTCCCACCCATCATGATGATGGACACGCTTTGTCTACTGAACATCAATCTACAAGACTTCCTTTGGCTTTGGTATCCTCCAGATCCTGTCCTCACATTTGTCTGAACTCGGATCTGTACCCAGTCTCATGTGAATCACTTCATACATGCCTTTTCATTTAGGAAGAGATGAGATATGTAGGATACTAGTAAACTGTTAGCGTTTTCATCACAGCAGGTAAAAACCCATTTTATTCCATCTTTGAGTGGCCACATTGCCCATTTTATCCCATCATCCAAAAGCAAAACGAAAACTCTGGCTGAAGCCCAGTCTTTAGAGCAACAAGCCATTAAGGAAGAACAAACCAAAGCTCCCCCTCCCCACACCTTGCTTTACAGAAAGGATGCAAAATCCTTCCTGCAGCTCTCAATCTTTTCCAATTAAAAAGTTTTATAGCATACCATTGTCGGACAGAATTCAGTTCAACAATTCCATGTGTCTTGGCTTTACTAATAAAGAATTGAATTTTTAAACATTAATTAAAGAGCATACATTTTGTTTTCATTTATTTGTTTCAGAGATCATGAATTATGATGCTCTGAGGACACATTGTGCTCTAATTTCAAAGCAAAGTGTGGTTTCAGGCAGAGGACAGTAAATGTTATCAGAAATATGCTTTATGAAAATACCCATTAGCATAAATTTGGCTTTTCAAAACAGCGCCTTTCAAGTTACAGCTTTCTGAATCACATTCAGAATGTATTTTTAAGAAAATTCAAAGAATAAGTATCATACTTTACCATTTTTATATCTTTAGCACTATTCAAATATAAGTCTCTTAATCTATGTTAGGTAATTTTTTTATTGACTTCAGAGAGGAAGGGAAAGGGAGAGAGGGACAGAAACATTAGTGATGAGAGAACATCATTGATCAGCTGCCTCCTGCACCCCAACTGGGGATTGAGCCTGTAACCCAGAATGTGCCCTTGGCTGGAATTGAACCCCTAACCTTTCAGTCTGCAGGCTGATACTCTATCCTCTCAGTCAAACCAGGTAGGGCTTAAATAAATTTTTAAATATTCATTTTCTTATGCATGTTTTGTCTCCTTCCATCAATACTAGAGGCCCAATGCATGAAATTCATGCACGGGTATGGTCTCTAGGCCTGGCCAGCAATCAGGGCCTATTGGGGCCTTCTGGCTGCTGGTGAGGGCCTTCCTTCATTCTGCACCACACCCTGGTGGTCAGTGCAAGCAATGGAACTCCCGGTGTCCCAGTCAAACTCCTGAGGGGACAATTTACATATTAGGCATATATATATATATGAAAACAAGAATCAAATAATGTGAATGGATGGAATTTGACTGATTGTTATCTCTATACTGCAGTCCATTTTATTATACACTGTACTTTATATAGACATCAGTGCAAGGTACAAACAGAAGTTCTATCAGACAAACTTTCTATCTTACCAAGACAAGGGGATTTTTGTGAGGCCCGACCAAGTTTTTTATTTTTATTTTTTATTTCTTATTTTATTGATTTTTTAACAGAGAAAGAGAGAGTGACAGAGAGTTAGAAACATCGATGAGAGAGAATCATGGATCAGCTGCCTCCTGCATACATCCCACCGGGGATGTGCCCACAACCAAAGTACATGTCCTTGACTGGAATAGAACCTGGGACCCTTCAGTCCGAAGGCTGACGCTCTGCCTACTGAGCCAATCCGGTTTTGGCAATGACCAAGTTTTATAGAGAATTTTAAATGTCTGATTCCTCATAAAATTCAGAAATGATAGTAAGTGTATAAAATGACTGCATCAAAAATTTTTCTGAAAGTGAGAATTTAAAATAGCTTTATTACAAGAGGATAAAGAGATATAGTTACTCCTATCATTAAAAATGTTTTCGATCATAATCTGTACCTTAAAATCCATTAAAAAAAAAAGCTTACTATGTACATAGATATAGATGCTAATACACATTTATGCATGCAACTACCTTTTCCCCTAATCGAGCTAGTGAGTAAAAATTTGAAATTCCAGGTATAAGTGTGTATTTCCACCAGAAGAAGTTATATGTTTGCTACACAGTTTTAGGCTTTTCTTTTGAAGCCTTCCTGAGCCCAATGACCACCTTTCTGCTGTTATTCTCTGTGTTTGGCTGTTACCCCTGTTGCCAATAGGCACAGGTTGATCTGCCCAAATGATTCCATTGTCCCAGATCACAGAATTAATCTCATGGCGTTTGAAACTGTAATTATCTTCTTACAAGTCTTTCCTCTAAGTTAATATGAAAGACAAGAGAAAAATGTCCCGCCCGCCCCCCCTCTCCCCCAACCCCCCAACCAGAATTGCAGGGGCTGGTTTGTTGTTTTGTAAACTGGAAAGTGATTGTTCCTCCATACAGATTACACCCCAGGGAGGGAGACAGCAGCTCTCTGAGGACAAAACTGGCAGGACCCTCTGTGCTCACCATAACCCAGCCCTCCCGCTTCCTACACACACAGCGACAACTGCAAACTAACCCGGGAACATACACTTTACATTCTAGTTGTACTCAGGATGTCAGTTTATGGTAACAAGTCTCTTCTCCCCTCCTGAAGTGCTAACGGGGAGACCCACGGACACCCCAACTTCCTCGGTACAACAGACTTTTCCAAAGATGGTTCCAATTTCCTTCCCTCTCCCCGCTTTGTAATATATATATATATTTTTATTGATTTCAGAGAGAAAGGGAGAGGGAGATAAGAGACAGACATGATGAGAGAAAATCATCCACTGGCTGCCTCCTGCATGCCCCCTACTGAGGATCGAGCCGCAACCTGGGTGTGCGCCCTGACCGGGAATAGAACCTTGATCTCCTGGTTCCTAGGTTGATGTTCAAACCCCGAGCCACACTGGCTGGACTCCAATTCCCTGTAAATCGATAGCACTCACTATCCCCTTCGATGAGACCTTTGTCTCTCAATTTTAGATTGTCCCAGGTAGCTTAAGTTGTCAGATGGTATCTCTAAATAAGGCAGTTATTTCCATTTATTTACATCTGACTCAGAGTCTAAAATATACACTGGAAAGAGAATAGGTACAGCCTCGCACACATTCGATTATTACTCGTCTTACTTTGAGGTACTGCAGGCTTGCTATGGGCTTAGCTTTGGCTAACAGAAAGGAGTCGTGGAAGGCCTGCTGATGCCACCCTCCATGATGACAGGAACCCAGTATGAATGAGGTCATTTAAATGGCTGCATAATGATAAATATTGGGGTGACAAGTTACCCAAACCTATGACAGGCTAGCAGTTAAGAATAAAGCTGAACACAAATTTGTAGAATACATGAAGTTGTTGGAAAGTGGATATCCTTGGGATATATTTTTAGTGATGTTTCACTCATAAATGAAATATATCCAGAAGTGCCTGATGATTCTGAAGGGTTAAGGTCTTTTATTTCAAACCTCTCCTCAATTAGCTTCCAGTATATGTATGTAAAATTTTGGGGGAAATAAAAACCTACTTAGATGAGAAAAAATATGAGGAGCAGAGTTAGATTAGTGAGGAAATACTGCAGAGATTGTGGATCTTAAAGAAAACATTGACCTTAGGCAGAAAGGAAGGGGCAAGGGTGCTCTTGGTAGGGGACTTGGCTGAGCAAAGACCCAGAGGTGAGAATGTTCAAGAAATAAATTTGGGAGATGCCTGGGACAATCACTGAATCCATTTCTCATGAGTTCATCGGAGAGGCAGATACGTGTGCAGTGGTCATCTGAATATCGGAATGGACTGTGAGAAATAGGAGCCACGAAAGCTTTTGAACACATACCAATTGTATTTATTGAGTACCCAGCACTGTGCACCAATACAGTTACCATTTTTATCTAATCCAATCCACAACCCTCTCTTGGGAGATGCTATTGCCATCCTAGTTTATAAATGAGGCAACTGAGACTCAGACAAAATAATTAATTGGCCCTAAGTCATATGATAAGTGGCAGAAACATGATTTGAATCTAGGCCTCTCTGGAAAGTTAAACGAACAGAACAGTATTGTAAAGGGGGGAAAAATGGAACAAAAGGTTGTTTGATGGATGGGAAGGATAAGATATTTAAAAAAGAAAGCCTGGTTAAGACGACCAGCTCTCTTTGAAGTACAGTTGGCATTATGGTTGGCGTCTAGCCTGCACTTAAATATCTGTGGACCGGACTATTAGCAGGAGCCTGGGATTGATAACACATTGTCACTTTCCCTTTGAACTTCACAGGTTTTTACTGGCATCGCCATAAAGAACGACTAGTCTTTACCCTTCGCAAATCCTCTTCTGTTTTTAAAAATGAAAATCTACTGTATGCCACACCATATCTACAGCTCACCTTTAAAATATATTGGCAGCTTTGAACTATATTCTTCTAGAAAGGTTTTTTGTTTTTGTTTTAAAAAAAAGATATACCTGAGTTATTATGCTGTTAGAAAACATATTGGTCCAGATCTATCACTCTGAACATCTGAATATTTATATTTTTTCTATATTTAAACAAAACATGCTATTCATAGATATGTATAACAAAGGTAATTAGAGGTTTAAATGGATGATGTATTAGTTTCCACAGAGTGCTATAGGCATAGAATTATTCCATTTTAGTGGAAAACACCGACGTAGAGAGGAAACTCTAGATAGGTCCGTAGCCCGAGTGTATTTAACCTATCTCCCACAAGATTCTGTCACAGCCGTGAAAAAAAAAAAAAAATCTTCGATCATTTCATTAACAAAGCTTGAACTCATGCTGGGGCATCTCATTTTGAAGCACTAGATCTCACAATGGGACTGGGAACTCCAGTGTCCATGGCAACAGTAGCCAATTCTTCTTCCCAATCATGGTGGCAACTCTCTCCCATGGCCTGAATCAGTGACAAAACAAAATACTCTCAAAGACCTCTCTGAGCCAATAGCCTGGCAGCTAATCTGCTAATAGGAAATAATCTGCAGCTAATACACACATACCGGGGCAGCAGTGTGTTTTCTTAATACTTTGTTACGTGGGCGTCTTTCCAAAGAAAGCATGATAAATAATAATAAAAAAAAGACATTCATTAAAAATAGCATTATACTACCTGGCCACTATTAATGCCTACAACTTGCAGCGACTTGCATTACTCGAGTTTGTTAAAGAGCAAGCCCAGAGGAGGCAGCATAGCAACAAAGAGAATGAAAGCAAATTGCTTATGCCAAGAAGGCATAAGAGCTAACTTAAGAGGAGGCATACATAAACCAACTGGTTTTTACAAACCTTTACAGTTAACAACATTTTTCTCCCCAATCGCTACTATTTGCAGAATCTGTCAAGGGATGCACTCGAGCAACAAATAATCCAACCGCCTCGTAAAAGCTTTTTTTTTGGTCTCCACTGTGGAATCATGGAAATGGTTTAGCAATGAAATTAGTTTTTCACCCCCAGGGTCAAAGTTTAACCTCTTGAGCAACTCTAATGACCTAAATCATCCTAATTACAGAGAAGAAGCGGTCTTCCCCAAAGCCTGATAAAACTTGATGAATCAGCTCCGAAAGCTCAATATTGCTTTTTTTTCTTCTTTTTTTTTTTCTTTTTTTTCTTTTTGGTTCAGGGGAAGATCTGGATGTTTTGGCTTCAAAGGAAAGCGATGGGTGATCATAAAGAAAGATGAAGTACCTTTTCAACCCACGTGGAGTGGAACTTCCTCTTGCTCCGGGTTGGGATGGCTCGACACAGCAGTGTATCGGTTTCCGTGGTCCGGACCCTGAGTGCTACCTAGCTCAGAGAGTGGGATGACTTAAGCCTGGACTCTGAAACTCTTCATTTGGGAAGTACGCATTCCTTCTTATTCCCCCTTCCACACTTTATATAAAAAGGAAGCAAAATGAAACAAACACGGGTTGAGGAGGAAGGAAATCCTTAAAGTTAAAGGAGTCACAACACCAAAGGGTATCTGTTCATCCTCTTTAAATCCGTTTTTATAATTCTGGTTGCTATGACAACATGATGCAACTCTGCATTACCATGACAATCTGACACAACTTCCAAAAAACAGAAAGCCCTGTTTTATTCTGCTGTTCAAGGGCTCCCAGGGAAACAAGCTGTTATTTACTTCTGGGATGAAACCTGTCCTATAGTTTAATATATCTTACATTAGGAAAAAGAAAAGCAGATTATGGCGGAAGTCAGAGGAGAAAAAAAAATGTAGGTCTCCATTAACCATTTATTCAATGGGACCTTATTTTCCAATTCCTAAAGAACTTGAAATTGGAATGTTTTCCAGTTGGGGAACAGAAACTACTTCTTTGTACAAGAGGGCGACTGGTCATGCAAAATTGATTGGCTTACCTTGCCAATGTGCAACATGAAATGGAATCTATGAAAAAGACTATGGGGAAACCAGAGGACCAGGTTAAACCCAAGCTAGGAATTACACTGAGCTAATCACACCATTCAAACAAAACTCTTTAGAGCCTACATGTTTACATGGACTCAGCATGGTATTGCTTGTATGATTAGGTATCTTCCAAAAGGGAGTATTTGGAGTCCCGTTTTTCCTTTGTTATGTGATTACTTCCAATTGTTGCTTTGTTAGCAAAGTCAGTGATCTGATATCTTCCAGTGCTTCCCAACACCACCACCATCAACTCCTCCCACTGCTCCTCATGGCACATATACTAAATGAATAAATGTATCTGTTGAGCAACCGACAACATGTCAAATCCTGTGTCTGAAAACCCTTATAATAATTATGCAAAAAAGGTGCTATTTTTACTAAGTGGAAAACAAAATTGCAACTTATGAGTCTAGGGAACTTCAATGAAACTCAGGTGCTAACTGGCAGAACCACGATCTGAACCCGCCTCTTTAGTCGCCAAAGCTCTAGGTCTTTACAACCAATAGGTTGCCTTTCCAAACAAACAGCATTTTCTGGTTCTTGTTTTATGGCAATTAGTAAAGTCTTTTAATAGAATATGCAAGTGTTAAATATAAAAAAAACAAACAGCCTACGTTTTGATAAGCTTTATTTTCCTTTGCAAACGGGTAACTATCTTGCTATAGCCAAATCGATATTAAAAGACAAATACGTCATTGTAGGTAAAAATGAAGGTAAAGATGTCAAATGTAATGAGTATCTTATAACAAGTTTGTCTACTTAAAAAATATGATGCACTTTGCTTTTTCATTCTGAAATATCATGGCGCTATCATTTACTACTGAATAGTTGGGGGGGGGGGGGGGGGAATGATAGACACTCACTTTAGCTGTTCAAATTAAATTTTCCCGTTTCTCAAAAATCGAATTAAGGCATTCAAGTTGAGACCTTTTGCACATCAGGCAATACACCTCTGAACAACAACAACAAAGAAAAGCAACAAGAACGTAAGAAGAAGCCCTAATCAAAACAGTAAGTCAGGGGTGTCTCCTGAAACACACAGGCTTCTTCAGCAATGGAGTCGGCCTGTCTGTGGTGTTTCCCCACTATCCTGGGGGCAGATGAAATGCTGCGTTAGTGTACGTGCAGGTTAAAAATTATTTTAATGAGCACAGATTAAGATAAATTAACGTATTTGTTTGCTGCGTCTGAGCGATATAACTGATTAGACGGCATTGAGATATGTTCTAACCACTGGATGGAACACGGGGAGCTAGGATATAATGAGACGTTATTTGTGATACTGGGTCATGGCGTGAAGTGCTCTGGGAAAATGCTGGCTTTCTTTCTTAAGTTACCTAAGCAAGTTTAATGCCATCCTTTTGTATTACAAAACAGTCAGGGTAGGACTTTGTCTAATTAGATGTGTCTCAGTTAGCTACATGTCCATTATTACAAAAGCAGCTAACTAAATGCCTGGCATGTCATAATACATCCTCCCTTGAGCTCTGCAACAATTGTACCTTCAAATAATTTCTGAAGACCCAGAAACATTATTATTTTTTTTTAACCTAGCTGCCAGTTTAGCACTTGACGTGTGGAAAACACAGAGAAGAGGCTGTGAGTCATTCAGCCGAGTTGAATATAACCACATGAAGAACTTGGTTTTAATGCCAAGATGGTCCGGCCATAGCAGGTGTTCTTGACAGGGACCGAGAATCCCAAATTTGAAGCATATGAACCAAACATACTCCCAATATATGCATAGATCTCGTTATAGGGTAAGTTCTTTCATTATTTTTTTTTTTCTTCTTCTTCTTCTTCTCATGGGGTCAAAGGCTAACTGAGTCTTCTGACCAGTAATTCCTGATTCTGCTGTTCTCTCCTCCTTTCCCCTCCAGCCCCGATTAGGCAACATTCACCTGTATCTTCCAGTTGCCATCAAAGTTGGGAGACTGTTCTTCAGGAAAAGTACTACAATCCCAAATCATTATCCTCACGGTCCCTTCCTTCTCACTTTATACTTTTCAGTTTACTCCTATATTTGTTTACTTATGCATTTACTGAAGAGCTGAATTCCAGAGATGCTGAAAGAGACATGATTCTGGCCTCAAGGGATATACCAACTAGGGGGACATAAACACGCAAATGAAAAATGAGGCAGTATAACCTAAGTATCCACAAACTACAGTGGGAGCTTCAAATCCTCAGGAATCTCATTTATGCCCACAGTTTCAACTAATATTTAATGTAAATATCCCTAGTTTCTAAATCTAACCTGAACAAAGATATCTCCGGGAGCCACACTCTCAACTGGTTATCATTTTTTTTTAATAACATTTTATTGATTTCAGAGAGGAAGGGAGAGGGAAAGAGAAACAGAAACATCAATGATGGGAGAGAATCATTGATTGGCTGCCTCTTGCACGCCCCCTACTGGGGATCGAGCCCACAACCTGAGCCCGTGCCCTAACCTGGAATCAAACTGTATCTCCTAGCTCATGAGCCATGCTGGCTGGGCACTGCTTATCATTTTAAAGCATGGACCCGAACAAGTGAAATTCAAAGAATTCACTAAAAACAAGCACACAATACCATTATTATCCCCAATGCGATTTCTACCCATCCCCACAAAAGCAGCAGCCTGATACTTCTTAGTTCTCTATCTTGGTAAATGGTACAACCTTTCATATTGTCAGCTAGGGTCAGAAGAGGAAGACATATTCCCATTTTCTCAGATGGACAATGTGTCTAGCCCTTACCAACTCTAGGCAACTTAACATTTTCAATTTTTCTGAATCTATTCCACTGCCTTCATTCAGGTCTTCAGTTGGTCTCCTATCTGCACACTGCAATCCTGCTCATCCCAGTCAACCTTCCTCACTGCCGGTGGCATAAACTTCCTACAATATTGAACTGGTCTTGTGCTTCCCTTGGTTGAATTTTCAAGTGATTAACTCTCAAGCAAAGGTTTTCAAGTGTACCTTCTTGGCATTGTAGAGCCAACACCTCCGTGCGAAACAAATTCTTCTGCATGGATGAAAAGTGAGCTAAGAATGGAATTAGTCTGGAAGAATAAAGGCGGACCCTCAGGGTAAGATCAGTTAAGCCATGACACTCTCCTCTGAGTTATGGTTTTAGTTCTCTGATGCACAGGTGATAAAAAATGGAGAAAGTCAACAGAGAATGGAATCCAGCAGTTTAAAGGAGATGAAAACACTATGGAGGCCTGGGCACTAATAAGCTTTAACTTCAAAAACTAGAATAATAAAAGGCTTGTTACCTCCAATTATCAACTCTCTTCCCTTTATCTCTTTGATGCAAGATCCGATCAGAGCAAGACACAAGGGATCTGAAAGGAGAAGCCACACATACAGAAGTGTGGGCACCTAGGCATGACTTGTCAAAGCCCCCGAAGACTCTCTGATACAGTGGCTTATATGGTATCCGCTGGAACACCAAAATACAGAACTGAAAGACAGTATCTGGGAGCAACACACTATTTTTGCACCACGTGCTCTGTGAGTTATTTGAGTGCTAAAAAGCCAACTATAGTCCCCAAGAAGCAAGAGTGAGACTGTTAAAAACAGCAATTACTCAGACTTAGAATATTTATAAGCCCACATGGCTGCGTATGGGCACAAATCTTAAAAATGGCATCGCAGTCGTTAACTATTTCATTAGTAAAACATATATTCATCCTTAGTCATAGTGCATGCAGATTTTCATGATAATTTCTTTTGATAAACCTTCAATATAAATACCCAGGAATAACATGGCTTCCTAGATTTAAAAGTTAAAATTGAAACCTTAGTTGATGGTGTTTCTATCTGTGTGTGAGTGATACTTAAGATACTGCTCAAATGCAGGTGAATTACTAGGCAATTCAATTCAATTCAATTCAATTCAACCCCAGTTCAGTGCTATAAAAAACTGCCATCAAATTTAAAAAATGAGACACAGTATATAAACAAACAAACACATTTAAATCTAATCATGGGTTTGTATAAGGCTCTCTTGATTTATTTTCTACACTTGAAGAAAAATCTCCTTACAGAAATATTTTTAAATAATTGATAAATCATAATTAAATTTAAATATCTTGAAATAGGGTATCTTAGAGCATAAGCCTCCACACTAAAATATATTGCCAAATCAAGGTGTGTGTGTGTGTGTGTGTGTGCATGTGTTTAATTAGAAGACTAGCCAGGTTTCTTGAAGTGCCTGTAGCTATAGAAAAAGTATAATTTGACAAAATAAAGAATTTAAAAATAACTTGGAGAGGCAAGACATACTCACTTATTTAAAATGATACAAACCTACATATGATATGCATTTTATCATCATCTTGATTGACTTTGGAAATTTTTCTGAGTTGACAGAAAAGAACAAATATTCTTTTCTTAACCTGGCAATGTTGTACTTTGTACCATACTCTTACTACTGCAATGAAAACCATTAAGTTTTCCCTTATTTGGTATTATCAAGATGGTGGATAAAAATTATGCACCCTTATTATTATAGATAAAAACTTACATATTTTTCCAAAGGCCTGGGTAAGGTAATAGAACATTCAGTAAATTCTCTGAGCTAAATCTGCATAATCCTTGCCCAACCTGCTTTCAGTCTTGTGTTTTTATCTCACACAGGATAACTTCCTTGCATCTTTTTCATCATTTCTCAAACTTTCTTACTGACAATTCATTACCAGATCCTGTGGGTCAATTCCAACACAATGCTCCTACTCCAGAAAGTTATTAGTAGGCCTTACCTTGACTATTTTAAAAAATGAAGTTAATTTTTTTCTGGTCTGTCTTATGGAAGAAGGGTTACAAGGTCCAACACATCCTAAGAAAAGGGAATGAGAGCTAGGCACAATGGATCCAGAAAGTCTAGCACGCTTGGAGGACTACTATAAGAACAACCATTGTCCATAATTCTTTACATTTTTTTTTTATCAGTTACTGAATGAGACATGAGTGGAACAAAGTCATGAGTTATAACTTTACTATCTAACAAATAAAGTTTAGATTATTTCAGAGAATTCATCCCTTCCACCATTAGAACTTAAAGCAACTTTTTACTAATGTCATTCATTGATTGCTTTCATGAACAAAACCCAATGCACCCAAGAGAGAAGTGGTCCTCTCCCCACCTTTAATACATTTTTTTGTTTTGGTTTTGTTAAGTGGCAGAATACACAACTTTAATAAAATTGTTAAGGGAAATAATGTCCTTAGCATAGGTGGATATGAGTGATACTGATAACACTGAGTCAATTTCCATGAAGTGATGATCTATCTGGAAGGCATAGTCATTTCTGAAATCCCCCGAAGATCATTGTTTTTGAAATGCATGAACACCCATCTCAAGAATTCATTCTGTAACTAGCTAAGATATATTAAAATTACACCATCATTAAAATGAAAATAAAGTAAAAATGAGAACTTACTCAGGTGTAAGAACATTTCTGACTGTAAATCCCCCACAGAATAAGTTTGTTTTTTGTTTTTGTTTTTCCCCAAAGTTACAGCTGCCGTGTGAAAGACATTGGCTGGCATTTTTGTGAGGTACGTGATATATACTGTCACATCCAGATACAGAGCCACAGTATCTGTTATCCTGGCAAAGATATGTTTTACCAACTCAAACAAGACTCTGTACATAAAAGTGGAGTAAAAGAAAGTCTTCTTCAGGGTACCTATTGACTCTTCCAAAGATTACTGCCATTATCCTTTAGCATTTATGGATAATTTCAATGACAGAAGTATACCAAACTAATGTACAAAAAACCCAAACCCACAACACAATAAAGAAGTGTCTTATGAAATATAAAGCTGTCCACACCATGTCTGAAATATAACGAAAACCACGTTTGAACTTGGTTGCTGTTAGCATGGTTTCACTTATAGTGCAGACAGGATGGTAAATTGTCACACATTCCTGTACAGGACTTGGCCTCGCTTTGAAATCACGGTGGTAACGTTTTTTAATATGCAAGAATTCTTACCTGAGGCGAAGTCGTAAGAGACAGGAAAAGGCACATGTGTGCTGAAATTGTTTTAATGTGTGAAACAACCACACACTTAGCCATTTCTCAAATGCCAATTGCATGTGATGTCTTGATAGCGTACCTTCTATAATAAGTGTTATATGTGATTGCTTTATTTAGTGGTCTGGATTTATAAAGCCCGCTGGCCCGCCCATTCCTACTCAGATATACAGGCATTTTCTCTTACAACTTCCTCCTAATCCTTTTATGTTTTTACAAATAACAAATAACCTAACTAATTACCAGAGGTATGCATTGGGATGCAATGTCTTTGGACATTATTCTTGAAAAGTGATCTTGAGAAGCATTTGGCATAAACTCAGGCACTTTGTTTACCAAAGTTTGTCCTAAACCCTATGGAGGTAATTTGAAAGATTTTGAAAAACTGGGACTTTCAGACTGAATGCTTGTTTAGACGTAAAACCTTCCCGATTGACGACAACAACAACAAAAAAGTGTGTTTAAGTGTTTGAAAATGCTTTCCTCCCCAAATTAAACTCCTTAATTTGGAAACTTATATGTAGGTAGAAGGGAGTAAGTTATAAGTTATTGGTAAATTATTCAAAAGGAAATACTAAGGGAAAAAATGCCATAAATGATGTTACTGTTCTAAGTGACCAAAAGGTAAAATCAGAAGTCTCTGAAAATATTTCCCTAACATACACATTTTTTTTAAAATTCAAATTTACAAATTTGTATGGAAAAAATAAAATAAAGGAGTTGACTTTCCATTACACTGGTTATCAAGAGGCCCAGCAAATTAAGTTCTGAGATGACAAAAGAGAATATGGTAATTCATTGTCAGATATAATTAAGAATTGAGAATTATCCCTGGAACTGATTTCATAAATCAAATTTCTCTATCTTAAGCAGAAATCAAATAGTCTTACTGGGGTTCATATATTACAGCTTTATAAAAAGACATATTTATGAAACTGTCTTGTTACTGTTAGTATTATATCTTCTAGTCCATTATATCTATAGCATTTAGAGAGCCTTTATTCAAATAACTTTTATTTCATTGGAGGAAAAATTAAATGCTGGTTTGGATACTTCAATAAGATTACCTAAATTCAAAATAAATCAGTCTATATATTTAAAACAATTGGGCAGCAATATTCAATTTTTAAAATTAAATTTTGACCATTATAGCTACATACTTCAAATATTTACTATGAGTATAGGTAGTTTCATTTGTAACCAGAAATTAAGGAGGGACACATATTTGTAAAGTGCTTACAATCAACACCTGTCCTATTTTAAATCTCACAGATTTTTCCCCCCTCATGATGACACAAAGGACAAAAATGAAATGGTATTTGGTCCTTCTCCGGGTTTGATGTATCCTCTATAATAATTGTAAAGGGTGAGGAGAAAACAGAAAGGTCAATAGCTTAACCCAGTGTGTAAAAGTGTTAAATTTTTTTTGTTTTAAAGAATGATTCAGATAAAAAATAAAGATGGTTTAGTTTTATATCTCTTACAATAAGCAGCAGAAACATGAGCTGAAAACCCACAGACGCTGTGCTCATTTCTATTCACACACCCAAGAAAACGGTTCTACTGTCTGTCTGCAAATAAATCTCCTCGGCAAATAGCTCCGAGGTTGAGCTAAAGAATATTGTATGGATCAAAGAATCCATGTCTTCCTGTGTAAAGTGAACAGGCCGCAAGCTCACTTGTTTGTCTAAAACAATTAGGGCTAGTATGAAGAGGCGGGGGTCGGGACAAATAAGTTACAGCTGATGGTACTCTGGGAAATATTTCAGGGGGGCTTTCAAATTAATAACCACCCGGGCCCCCAAACAGCCTAATCTTTGTCAATTGGTGCCAAATTATGCAAGGTGCTGCCAATTCTGGTTGTCTAACAAATCAAGACCAGTGTATGTTACTCCTCAGCTCGAGTCTGATTGATTCTGGTCATTATAGGGGCTGATCTCATTTTCACACATGGAATCAATATGGGAGCCAGATGTTCATTTACAGAGAAGCATTGAAAGGACTCATCTACACGCAACTTTATCCCGGACCACAGAGCCCGCAGACCCATCGCCTCGCCTGCCTCAACCCAGACAGGGCTTCACACACTCGGAAAACCTATAAAACATTCCGCTAATATTACTGTCAGCTGAACGACTTTTACAGTACTATATAAAGTTGACAGATAATACATGCCAGTCCTAATTTGAGATAGACCTTCTCTTTGGGGACCTCAACCACTGAACAAGCAAACAGATTGAGAAGTAACATTTATTACAACGCATAAATCATTTTCTTACGAGTCCTATAGGGCTGGCCCGAGGGTGAAGGCTCTGCATAGGCCGTGAATCCTAATGCACTGCTTCAGTTACTAAATTGTACTGTCACTCCGCTCTTGGGGCGCAGAGAAGGGCTTGCCTAGCTTTTCGGAAGCAACTTTTTATCACAATCCTTTGTGTTTTACCCTGTTTCTTGAAAAAAAAAAAAAAAAAAAAAAAAAAGCTAATTATTGCCTTCTTGGAATAAAAAAGCAAACATTAGTTTCTCTGGAAGAGTGATGCCATTTAACATACTTAAATTAAACAGATATCGCCGAAAACCAGTTTGGCTCAGTGGATAGAGCAGAGTTCTATTCCGGTCAAGGGCATGTACCTTGGTTGCAGGCACATCCCCAGTAGTGGGTGTGCAGGAGGCAGCTGGTTGATGTTTCTCTTTCATTGATGTTTCTAGCTCTCTATCCCTCTCCCTTCCTCTCTGTAAAAAATCAATAAAATATATATTTAAAAAATAAACAAACATGTAGAAATTTCTGTATGGTTCAGTATCAGAGGAACCTGAGTTTAATACAAAGATCTACACAGAATGTGTCATTTCAAAGACCAAAGAGGGGGAAAAATCACTTATCAGAAATATAAGGGGATGAACATAGGTGACACAACCTTTATTACTAGATTAGCATGGTAAAATATTAATAGAGCATGATTACACACAGCTTAAAGGATCCCTCTGTTCTTTGTAGAGCTGACAAATCAAAGTTCTCTCTATCTACTGACCCAATACCACCCTCCACTGATTAGTTTAATGAGTTCTTCACGATGCAGTAAATTTCTCTACTGCTTTTCCTGTAATACTGTTTTGGAAAATGCATGGATTTCCTAACATGGTGAGACCATACTTTGTATCCAGTTGTTTTTCTGTGATTTTGCAACCACCTTGGCCTCCGCCGAGACTTCTAATTGCATTTAGTCCTGCTCAGCACTGCTTTGGATAATCCAAAGGATGTCTGTTTTTCATCAGGTAACGACCATTAAATTTGGCTGCATTTCCTTCTAAATCTTGTTGAATGGCATAAGACACAGAAGCTAGAAAACGCTTTCTTGTAGTAACTCAGCCATGGTTTCTGAACCCAGACCTTTCTAGAAGTTTAGCTCGATGCTGCAGAACTCTGAGACCAGAGCCATTTGGAGCGAGTCCCAGTGCTCCCCAACTTCCGGGCTACTTCCCTGGGAGTGCTGATGACCCAGGCATCTTTCAGCATATCTTGGAAAAACTGGTCCCTGTTAATTTATTTAAAAAAAGAAAAAAAAAAGAAGCAAAACAAGAAACACAAACACCTTTGAATTGTGAGCTTATGTCTGTTCAGCATTTGGGGCTTTGCTAGTCTTTCTCTTGAACCAAACAAAAATATTGGATGATCAACTATTTTCCTTCATGTCACAAAATTCCCTCAAAGACTCTTCATGCAGAGTAAAAATCCTAGTGTGTTAAGTAATAGGAATACATCCTTCAGGGTAATTTTTATCCTCAATGATGACATCCAAGCAAATTGATGATGTTTTCCCTCAAGCCAAAGTCTCATCATCTCTTTAAAGAGATAAAGGAGTTTTTAACAGAACAGGGTTCATGCCAATGTGAAGGCCTATGACAAACCAATCAATGCCGGAAAACCTACCAGGCTTCCATTTATTCATTTAATTATCATTTACGGAGCACCTGTTAGGTGACTGCTGGGCATGAGAATCAGGATGAGGACACGGAGGCAGATTAAGACAGAAATCTCTGCAATCAAGAAACGTGTTGCCTAGTGTGGAGAGAGACTCGCAAAAATAACCCAGGACCTTGAAACAGTCGTGGCTCACAGCAAGGGAAATGTATTCTTTTAGGCAAAAATATTAAGCCTAATCTCCCAGTTCTGTTTTTGGTAATGTTTTCAATTTCTTATCATCTGCAATGGTGTATATTATTCCTTCAAGGCTAATGAAAGTTCTTATAAATTTACAAAGAAAAAAAAAAAAAAAACTCCACAAAAAACAGAACTTTCACTATGGAAGTTTAAAAGAAGTTGATCATTTCCCAAAAGAAGTGAGTTCTAGAAAACAAAGAACCAGTTTAAAAAAAAAAAATACATTTTATTGATTTTTTACAGAGAGGAAGAGAGAGGGATAGAGACTTAGGAACATCAATGAGAGAAGAACATCGATCAGCTGCCTCCTGCACGCCTCCTATTGGGGATATGCCCACAACCAAGGTACATGCCCTTGACCACAATCGAACCTGGGACCTTTCAGTCCTCAGGCCGATGCTCTAGCCACTGAGCCAAACCGGTTTCAGCAAGGAACCAGTTTTATGACCCAGTGGGTCATACTCAACCTGAAGGATTTTTTTATTTTTATTTTTTATTCCTGGCATCTTCTCTTACTCAGTTTACAGAACCTCATGGAGCCTGGGATTCTCCATTCACCTGTGTTGCATCCTTGCCTTTCTCTCCAATACCACGGCTACCCCCCTATGCCATGCCTGTGCTATGTGCTATGTGCTATTCCAGTAGGTTTCCAGGGTCTTGCTCCCTCCCCTGCAAATGCTGGGGCAATGTTCATCTGCATGCAACATCTGCAAACATCTCAGTTCACACTGACATAGAAGTTTAGTACATTTAGCCTGATGTGCAAGGTTTCTACCTTGGTAACTTCAACTCTCTTTCCTTGAGGAAACGATCTAGATCTAAACTGGACTCTGCAGCTTCCTCCAAATTCACTCGGTACCCAATCCTCCCACTTATCTTCGTCTTGCCCATCCTTCAAAGCTCAATCCAATCACATTCTCTGATATATTGTATATATCTCAAATCAAGCCTCACTGTGCCATACCTCTTGCTCTTTCTCTGTATAGAATGGACCTATAGGCCATGTAAATACATACACCAAACTTAACTTGTAATAGATTTCTCCTTTATGATGCATTTTTCAGTGGCTCGAGAGGAACCTTGTAAGAATTCTTAAAACTGTGCAGTTGTGCCGAAGCTGGTTTGGCTCAGTGGTAGAGCGTCGGTCTGCGGACTGAAAGGTCCCAGGTTTGATTCCGGTCAAGGGCATGTACCTTGGTTGTGGGCACATCCCCGGTAGGGGGTGTGCAAAAGGCAGCTGGTCGATGTTTCTCTCTCATCGATGTTTCTAGCTCTCTATCTCTCTCCCTTTCTCTCTGTTAAAAATCAATAAAATATATTTAAAACAAAACGAAACAAAAAAAACAAAACTGTGCAGTTGTAAACACCGAGCTGAATGATCACTCATGCCAGAGCTCAGGTCAACCCTTCATAATTCAGGCTTTCCTCCACAATTATTAATCTGTTCTTCCTCAGCCATAAATTTTAAACCAGCTATTAATACAACTCAGTTCTCTGGGCTCTTAAAAAGAATGTTAAACTTCTGACGATGACACAATTCCTCAGCTGTCAATTTCTTATTGAAAGACATTTTCATTAAGATAGAAAAAAATTTGAGTTCTGCTTTAGCTTTGACCTTGGCTGTTCCCAAGTGCATTAAACATCTTGCAAATAAGTTCCTCCTTTTACTTCTTACACAACTCAACAAGTCGATAGAGAATTCAACACAGATGTCACCTTGCTTTATTTATCAATATTAGATAATTCCTCTTGCCATACTGAAGCATTTTGAGGAAAGCTATCTATCCTTTATCTCCGTTCTGAATGTCAAGGTTATTGGAATTAGTTCCAGATTCAGATGTCAGAAAGCCTCATTCAATTGAAGAAATAAATGTAAAGGATTTTAAGGACGCAATCAAGCAATATTCCATCACTAAGTCATGCACTTGTCTCAGGGACTAAATATTAATCTTACCATAGTTTATTTTACATTTTTATTTATTTTTCCTTTAAAGTTGACCCTCATCAAACAGTTTGGTGTTCCTTTTAGGGTACTTGTGCAAAACAATACGCATGTCAAGAATTTAAGAAGCATACCTCCTGCCAAATATGAAATGATAGTCTTTCTGCTGGAGGAGAGAAGCCATAAACAAGTATCAGGAAAAGCAAGAACTTTGTCTCTTTCCATGTGATTTATCTGCTAGAATAAAATTTATTAGAGGTCTATAAATGTTTTACAGTACTAAAATTCTGTTTTGTTATACTATAATATCCTATATAATAAAAGGCTAATATGCAAAATGACCAAGCAGTAGAATGACAGATCTATGACACACACTGACCACCAGGGGGCAGATGCTCAATGCAGAAGCTGCCCCCTGGTGGTCAGTGCACTCCCACTACAGGGGGCACTGCTGTGACAGAAGCCCGGCTCATGGCAACCCCACAGATGTCCAACTGCCAGCTTAGGCCCATGCCCCAGGCCTAAGCTGTCAGTCAGACATCCCCAGGGGGCTTTTGGCCTGCACAAGAGCAGGCTGGGCTGATGTCCCCTCTTTCCCCCACCAGCACCACTAAACCAGAAGCCCGGCTCTGCAGCAGCCCTACAGATATCCAACTGCTGGCTTAGGCCAGCTTCCCAGGCCTAAGCTGTCAGTCAAACATCCCCAAAGGCTCCTGAACTATGAGAGGGTGGGCAAAGGCCAGTGCACGTATTTTGTGCACCGGGCCTCTAGTGTTATAGATACAGTGCTGCTTAGAAATCTTTTCCTCAGGAAATAACCAACGTAGTATGCATGCGTGTGATTGTCCTTTGTTTGGGAGTATGTTTTCACTTTGTTTAGGTCCAGGAGAAAATGACCAGCGCTTCCTGCTAGGTATCTATTTCATTATTCTCTTTCTAGCATTGCAGCACATCTATGCCCAAGGCTTCAATCATTTGCTCTTTCCCGTTCTGTTCTCCCATCTAAAATTGGCTCCTGGTTGCAGTAAAGTATCTGTTATCATTCTGGGACCTAGACTTCTGGTTTCCATGGACTGAAATCATCACAACAGAGCTGGGACCCCAAAACTGGACATGTCTTCAGTTTCCCTAAAGATCAACTGACCGCTTGGTTTACACAATGAAGGTGAGAAAACAAAGTCTTTTATTTTTAATACTTCTAAAGATATTCACTTTATGAATTCTACTACAACAAATCTAACTTCCGGAGTAAATCTAAACCACATTTAGCAGTTAAGTCACAATGTATATTTAATTCACAAGTTAAATGATATGTGACATCAAAAAGATGGATAAGACAAATGCTTCTACATACAAATAACACTTGGTGAGGGACAAATGAATTTTACATTTTTTATGTTTTATCATATACGAAATTTAACATGCCAAACAGCTAACATTTTTTTGTGTGTGTATCCTTAGGAAAACTTTGACATCATGTCATTGCTGCCATCTCTAAATAATGAGAAATTACCTTCATTCTCAAAAGGTGGCAGATTTGTGGCACTTAAGGTATGTAAGGATTTCTACTTAAATTTCTATTTTTAGGGGTTTATAAATCTATAAAAATTCTAAGCTAAAATTTGCCAAACGAGAATTCAGGATGACATTTTTTTAAAGCCTAAATTTAAAAACAGTATGTTCATGTACTCTTTTAAGCATAAGAAGACAAAAAAGAGAATTTTTGAGGTTTTAGTTGCCTTTTAAAAAAAAAATCTGCATTCCTCAGGAACTATTCTGTTTTTAAAAATGGAAATTTAAATTTGGGCCACGTTTCTTCATGAATTCAATATAAATTAAAATAATCTAAAATGGATCCTATCACAAAGGGAAGAAAGCCATTGTCCTCAGAAGACTGTTTTCAGAAATAAGGATATCACCCTTCCCTCCACTATGGATATGAAAGATAGATGATCACTCCTTTTTCTTTCTGAGCTAAAAATAGCTACTTTCATGAGTGAAAAAGTTCAATGACTCACATCATATTTTTGGTCAGGGAATACTAGATTTTCTATCTGCAACCACCAAAAACACATATATGAAAATTTTATTTATTTGCCCTTACTCACCTTGCTTTAGATTTTGAAAAAAAAAAAAATTCCTTTGAATTTTGTGTGCATATGTTAAATTCCACACACACATGTATAGTAAAAGTAGGGTTACTGTATACATGCCTAGAAAAATATCTTAAATAAGTGTCATAATAAGATTGGTCTAACATTATATCAAAACTGTCTTCATATATACGAGCATTTTAATTATTGTTTCATTTAAAAAAAATACTTAACTACTCTATCTCACATATTATGGGAAATGGGAATGACACACAAAGAATCAAACATGGTTCCTGTTTTTAAGATGTTGTAAATCTAATGCAAACACTGGGTCCACATTCTCATATAGGAATGCCCTATGCTTTTTAAATTTGTTTTTTTCTTTCTTTTTCAGAAAAGGTGGTCCTTTTAGTACTTTTCTCTTACATACTTGACTTTTAGGACATTTATGTAACTATGCAACTTATGCCCACAATCTGGTTTCTGAACACTTTCATCACCCCAGACCTTCCCCTCACGCCCACTGTAATCCTGTTAGCCAAACAAGACAGTCTGCTAACACAGGAGCCCTCCCTTGCTCTTCCCAGCAGGCAACCCCCTTCTCTTTCAAAGGTGTCCCTTCTGACTTTGGAGCTCCAAAACCTCAATCCCATGTCTGATATCTCCAATCACTCCTCTTTTCGTGTATCTGCCATGTACCACTCCACGGCTTGATACCAGACTCTGCAATGGGAACTAGAGAGGGTCTGCCTTCAGGTCACCTGCTGGTCTGGGTGTTACCTCGATCTGTCTCCAGTTATCCAAGCCCCAGAGTGTGTCCCGTGAGTTCAGTGTCATTTAGATCACAACTGCCACTTATCTCCTGTTTACACTAGAAACTGGTAGGAAATCAATGCTATGAAGAATTAAACTGGACAGACAGGTCCATGTCTGAAGAACTGCAAAACAAGAGAAGGTGCTGAATGTGTTAAACATAAATCAAAAGCAAAATATTATTATTATTATCATTATTATTATTATTATTTACTTTTTAAAATATATTTTTATTGATTTTAGAAAGGAAGGGAGAGGGAGAGAGAGATAGAAACATCAATGATGAGAATCACTGATTGGCTGCCTCCTGCACACCCCCCGCTGGGGGATTGAGCCCGAAACCCAGGCATGTGCCCTTGAGCAGAATTCAACCCAGGACCTTTAGTCCACAGGCTGTTGCTCTATCCACTGAGCCAAACCAGCTAGGGCCAAAATATTATTTTGATGTAAAAATCAGAAAGAAAATGCTATCTTTACTACTTCAAGGACCATCATTGAAAATATAGGAGTAGGCGCATGAGTATTTACAATTTGTTTTTTTATTAGATAAGAGGATAGATGTGCAGTGAAACTCCTGCTCCCTTCTCTTTTATCCCATGGTCTACTACCAAGCTGATAACATTTTAAACAGTTTCTTCTCCATAACTACTTATTTTAAAATTTTGTGTAAATTATTTCACTATCATGATTATATACAACTATTTGAATTCACCACACTGATATAATCTTTCATTCATAATAAAGATATAGTTTAATTTTGCAGTTAAATATTACATGCCACAATTCCAAATACATTCCACTTGAGCCTTTCAAATAATGCAAGTTATACAAAAAGGAGTTCAATAGGCAAAATTACTTCTTAAGATAGGGTAGGAAATATAACTGTGGTACCATTAATATTTTCCTGTTCAAATGCATGACTTTTATCATCATGAGATCTTTAGTGTCATGTGCCAACTCCAATATAAGACAAACAGGATATATTTTGATGATTTTTTTTAATGTGTTTCCTGTAGGACAGAGGTGATTAAAATAAGAGTAGGAGGAACCTCCAGAGGTGTCAAGTACATACTTGAGATAATAAATATGGTACATAAAGAAAATCTACCGGGGAGTCAGAGAAGTAACTTTCAGGGCAATAAAAACACATGGGAGAAAAGCATAGCTACAATACAAAGACATATCTTCACTGTCTTAAACGCCTTCTATTATTCCGTGTTATCTAAATATCACTAAGATCTTGATGTTGTTACCTCTGTGATAGACATCCTATAGTAAGCTAAAATATTTTCTCATGACAAAACTGCTGTTTGAGTTTATTCAAATAGATTTAGAAACCTGATACAGTGTATTAACAAGCATAGTTAAAAAATTTAGAATTAGCCTGGCCTATGTGGCTTAGTGGTTGAGCATTGACCCATGAACCAGAAAATCACGGTTCAATTCCCAGGCAGGGCATATGCCTGGGTTGCAGGCTTGATCCCCAGTAAGGGAGGGGGGGCATTCACAAGGCGGCCAATGGATGATTCTCTCTCACTGATGTTTATCTCTCTCTCTCTCTTTGAGATCAATAAAAACGTATTTTTTTATAAAACAGAATTGGCTCACCATTTCAAGTGAAAATAATTTAATAACCTGCAGATTACACTAGTTTATGCATTTAGCCATGAAGTATAAATGAAATCAATGACAAAGAATTGTAGCATTGTACTTTGACATGTAGTCTTAGTAAAAATAGACAAATCAGTATCTTTTTAATGTAACTGGTCTAAATCAAGATGCAGTGAATCTTTTAATAAGCTTTAAGTATTTCATATGTATAGCATATAAAATCACATGTTATATAATTATAAGATTCTAAATCCTTCCTTGAATAAAGGTCTAACATTGATTTATAAATAAATGTTAAAGAGGATTGTTCTTGTTCTTTCACATGAACATTAATGAGGCAATGTCTATTCTGTAATATTGAGGACACAAGATCAGGGCAAACTACTAATTGTTGAACATGTAATCTTTTTACCATCCTGCAAGAATCCCCTAGGTCCCTGGTCGGCAAACTGCGGCTCATGAGCCACATGCAGCTCTTTGGCCTCTTGAGTGTGGCTCTTCCACAAAATGCCACCGCCTGGGCAAGTCTATTTTGAAGAAGTAGTGTTAGAAGAAGTTTAAATTTAAAAAATTGGCTCTCAAAAGAAATTTCAATCATTGTACTGTTGAAATTTGGCTCTGTTGACTAATGAGTTTGCTGACCACTGCCCTAGGCACCTTACCACATTCTAAGCTCATAATGCCATATATCTCTAAAAACTCTTATCAATGGAGAAGTCAAAGATTTAAATCTGCATAACAACCTTACTCTTGTCTTACTATGGTTTTCCTTCTAACACCCTATAACTAAAGCCTCACCCTACTGATACCTTCTTTTGTCTTTAGATTACAATGGTATTTAAGGTGGTGGTTTTGGCCACTCCCATGTAAATAGGAGGTATACATGTCATTAAACAGGAGGTATACATGTCATTAAACTTCTGTTTGTCTTCCTGCTGTTAATCTGTTTCTATTACATTAGGGGAGGGTCTCAGCCCAGAACCTGAAAGGATAGAAGCAAAATCATTTTTTCTCCCTTATACCTTCTACCCTGAAATTATTCCATGGCTGTATTTCCATTTTTTATTCAACTGTTAAAAATTAGAAATCAAAAAATTTGGAAAACACACATTAAAAGGATTGGTGTTGGAAAAAAGAGAAAATCAGACTACAATAAGTAGACTTGACTCAGGTTCTGTATGTTTCAGTTGTACAAAATGATTAAGGGATTCACTTTTTAAATAGTTGCCTGGGTAAACCCCCCCTCATCCCCCTCTTTTGATTGACTGGTTCAATGACCAACTGATCTAAAATCTTCCCCTTTATAGTAATCTGAAAACTGAGAAGTTAGCCTTTTGTAAGGGACATTTACTTTTATAAGGGAAACCTCCATTTGTAAGGGTGTTTCCCTCTCTACCAGGAGGGGGAGGGAAGGTGCTACTGGCCTCTAGTGGATGGAAGCCAGGGATGCTGCAAAACATCCTCCAATGCTGAGGATGGCATCCTACTACAGCGAATTATTTGGTCCAAATATCTGTAGTGCTGCTGTGGAGAACTTTGCATAATCTAACAATAAAGGACATTAGTAATAATACATATATGTAAAAATAGGGTTTAAAAGGTTAATAATTGCTTAATATCTTGCTAATGTCTCAAAATTACAATAGTAATTGCAGAGATGCAAGGCCCTTGTCCTTGCTCATCATTTTCACACACATTTCTATCATTTGATCCTCACAAATAGTAGAGTTAGGAAAAGCATTTATAATTTATCCCATTTTTGAGTGTAGGACACTGAGGCTCATAAAAATTAAAGAATATGAACAAGGCCCTTTGAGGCTTAGGCTAAAACAGTAATTCTTAATCCCAGACCAGTGTTTTTTTTTTACTATATAACACTACACCGCTGAATCAACAAACAAACAAACAAACAAAAAACCCTAGCACTCTCTACAAAATTTCTGCCATGTTCAAAGAGCATATAGATAAAAATGTGAGAGAAAGGGATCATGGAGGTGGTCAGGAAGGTATTAAACACATACATCACATTATTTTTCTAGATGGTCATGATAGTTATGGTATTTGTCAACTTTTAAAATTGTCCAATGTGCTGTAATTTCTTTTTTCATTCTAAACAAATACTCATTTTAGTCTAATTGTGTATCCACGATTACGAAGATTACGGATTATTTTTCTTAAAGGAGGCCCTCCAAACTGTATAAGCTTTGAGGCCCCCAAGAAAACCTAAGTCCACCCTGGTAGGTGCTAATGTAAGTGGAGAAAACTGTTAGGGAAATGGGCTTTACTTCTCATTCAAGTTAGAGGCACTCAATAGGGAATAGGTGTGATCATCTGAAAAAAGTGAAAAATTAAGAGATTAGAAGAGTGATATTTTTCCATGTTGTATTTGCTGCCAACTTCAATTTTCATAGAAGTTTGAACTTCTTTTCAGATATCAACAGATGCAGATCAAATAGCTGTTCATATACAAGAGTATTGTGTAAAGATAGGACGGTCATCGACTCTATGGACCTTCTGTAAGTCAAGATCATGTATCCTGTGTGTCATTGTGCAATATTTTCCTAAAGGGCAGGGACCACTTCAATGTAGGTGCTCATCTGTGTCCACCCTATGGTGAAAACTCTACCAAAATTTCCTTTGATGCATATTCTTAAAGTAATAAGTTTCAACTTCTTCTTTCTCTTGCTTTCTTGCCTTCTTTTTTGTTTCATTTTTGATTGTTGTTAGCTTAAAAGTGGAATTTTCATGGGTAGTGAACTTGACAAAGAAAAAAAAAAAAAGTAATGTGTCATCAAAACTAAACCAAATTTCAGCCATAAAGGCACATATTGTGTAAAACTATGCAGAAACACATCTTTCACATGAATATAACTTCTTAACAATATTCCTAGGGAGGATTTACCCTCATAAATGCTCATTAGAGTAATCCTTTGAACTTAAATTTTTAATTAACTTTGAAATCCACAATGTAAATTTGAAATATGTTGCCTTTAGACATCATGTTCCAATTAAGGGCTTGAAATAAAGTAAAATCTAATAAAAAAGATTCTCTTTCAAGATAATTTACTTAGTGAGTCCAAGTTCATTCCAATAGATGATCATTAGTTCAAAAAGAAAATGAAGAGTCACAATTTAAAAACATGTGTATTTTGTTATTTCCAATGTATTTAAATACACAATAGATGTGAAGCCAACAAAAAACACTAAATATTTTGGCCATGAAGTCTAGTAAACATAAAAATGTTTTCTATATTGTAACTTTAAACTTAAAAGGTTTTACTCTACATTGTGCAGACAGCATTTATGATAATATACAAAGAATTAAAAACTAAATAAAACAGATACTACAATAGTATGTGTATTATTAGAATTCTATATTTAAAAATATATAGATTAAGGAATGAGGTTCAAAAGAAAAGAAGATCAATTATAATGGATATAATGTTTTCCTAAAACTTTGAAATATTAAAAGCAATCATCAGAATGTGCTTTTCAAAAAAATACTTTTTGTAAAATTCCTAACGGTATTTTGGCAGCAATTCATGATATTTCTATTTCCCATTTGATTCCATCTAAAATACTAATTCAGCAAAAGGGGAAACATACATCTAGATTCTAGATACTGATATATATATATATCTTCACTGTCAATCTCTCTCTATATATAAAAGCCTAAGCAACTAAATGACTGAACGACTGGCTGGTCACAATGATGCATAGTGACCACCAGGGGACAGACACTCAATGCAGGAGCTACCCTCTGGTGGTCAGTGTGCAACTGTATATTCATTCACAAAATAAACTGAAACTGCAATGATTAGGCTTTATATTAGGATCATAACACAGGCGACACAGTCTCTGACCTCATGGAGCTTGCAGTTTACTTTGAATAACAGGTTCCTATTAAGGTAATGTTAGCAGCCAAGAGGTTTCATGCAGGTTAAGGGAGTGGTAAACCAAGTTCCACTATGAAAATGAAGGCACAACCGAGATAGACAATTGCTAAGGCAAGAAAAGACAGAAAAAGGTCAAATGATTGAATGGAAAGAAAGAACTTGTCATTTCTGATCTACATCATGACACAAATATCACAGGTATAACCAGGTCATTAGGCAGCATAAGTGCTTTGTTTCTCAAAGATGATTAAAAGATTTTGAAATGTGTACTAGTTTGAGACTAATTGAGATTAGAGCTTATAAACCTACCATACTATTTCAATTTGAGCTCAAAGTACTTGATTAATTCAATAGCACTAGCGCATAATAGAAACAGGGCTAAGAAAGATTAATTTTCTAGAGCTGTGCTCTTCAGTATGGTAGCTGCTGGTCATTTGTGGCTATTCAAATTTAAAAGAATTAAAAAGAAATATAATTAAAAATTATGTTCTTCAATAGCATTAGCCACATTTCAAGTGCATGATGGCCACAAGTCACGAGTGGCTACCCTATTAGGACAGCACCGATTATAGAAAATGTCCAACATCACAGAAAGCTCTATTGGAGAGGACAGATAAAAGAATCTAAAGGTTTTCAATGGACACAGACACTGGGGCCCTGGGGGTTTGCTGGGGGTGGGAATGGCTGTAGGGGGAGGATGGGGTCAATCTGGGAAAAAGGAGACATATGTAAAACTTAAGACAATAAATAATAAAAAAAAAGAAAAGGAAAAAATAGAATCTAAAGGTTTGAAGTTTAGAGGGGTTCACAGTAGTGGAAATCTACAAAGGACTTCTTGTTGGGTAGGACTAACAGATAAAACTTAAAAAACAACAGCAATGAGTGTCTATTAAAACTCTTTCATCTAAAGTGGCAATGGTGGCACTCACAGAGAGCACACTGAGAAATAAGGCAGAGCAGGAAATTATCTGCAAAGACTTACACTCAGGATGGAAAATACTATCAGGTTAAACCTGGCTCCCATGGAAACATGGAAAACACGCAATGCCCGGGCCATTTGGTTTGCATGGATGATACTAGAAAAAGATCCTATTTGGGTCTATTTTTTCCATAACCTGAAGATGTTTGAACACATACATAAAAGGGAAAATAATAGCCATTGTTATCTTTGAACATCCTAAATCTGTTTTCTCTTTGTCTTATTTCCCAACAATCCACTCTTTCTATAATTTGGACAAAGACAAAAAAGTTAGAAATTGGTTAATCGAGTTCATTTTGAGAGAGCAAAAGAGAGTGGAGAAAGGAATGAGGACATGCCTAAGTACTAGAAATTAAAAAATAATAAAATCACCATTAAAATCACCAATTCATGCCTCACTTAGGAGAGGGCAATAAACTATGCGCTAAAGACAAAACATTAGTTCTAGTACATTAGAAAAGGAATCCCCAGATTGCTCGGCCTTAAATTATGTGGCAAAGAACCAGACTATTTGCTTCTCACAGTAATAAATTAACTAGTCACATAAGGATTAATTGCAAAATTGACCCTTGAAACACTGCCCAGTAGCCCGATTTTGAACAATAACTCAAATTTGGGCTTCTCCCAAGGAATTTTTGTGAAGAGAATCTGAATGGTCTAATTAATAGGAGAGATGCTGGTGTGAGGCCTCCTTAGAAAGCTGTTTCCTGCTACCCTACCTACGCTTCAGAGGGTATATTTTCCGTGTTTCTCCCAATGCCCCCTCTTCCTTTGGGAACATAAGAAGACTGTGCGTTTTGCCTCCAAGTATCCCAGGAGACATTTGGTTTCAAAATCAACTCGACTTTTCATTGCTCATGGGCTCAAGAGTATGATGAGAAAGTGTCCGTTATTAAGTGATGCAAACAGAAATGCCAACCCTTCATTCTTAGAAAGAGGGAGAGGAGAGGAGAGGAGAGGGGAGGGGACGGGAGGGGAGGGGAGGGGAGAGGAGGGGAGAGGAGGAAGGAGGGAGGGAGAGAGAGAAACAACAATCAGTGGCTTCTGTACAGGGGACTGAATCTACAACCCAGGTAGGTACCCTGACTGGGGATCGAACCTGCAACCTTTCAGTTACAGGAGGACCTCTAACCAACTGAGCCACACAGGCCAGGGCAGCTACTTAAATTTTTATTCTCTAATCCCCAGTCTCCCAAGGAAATGTGTGCTCTGTATCAGACTGATATCATTTAGGTAAGTATATCACCATCTACTTTTCAGATATGCAATATGATACTTAGTGGAGAAAGTGAAATAATTTAACTCCAGGTGTGAGGCTTTGGTTCACTGTTGAATCAGGAAAAAATGGATGTTTAAGGATCACCCATTTTCTAACAACCTAACCTATAATGCATCCAATTGCCTCACAGCTTTCGTTCTGATATAAAAAAAAAATTAAAAAAAAATTCAGTGGCAGGCTTGGAACAAAGAGAATAAAAAGTTATAATTCCACTCACTCTTTCATTTCTAATGCACTAATGGGTGATTTATAATAAAAATGAAACTGTGAGGTAAAAGTCCTTCTTTTACTAGCTAATTATACCTTCCCTTGAAAATGTTCCTGAGGAGGAAAGTCACCTTAAGAGCGGAAAACACACACACACACACACACACACACACACACACACACACACAAATCCACAGTTAATAGGTAAGGAGATACTTTCCTCCCCAAACACTCAGGGTAATTGAGCATTAATAAAAAGAAGCCATTCTGTATTTTATTTCAGCTGACATTACCTTCTTCAAGCTAACAGAGTTGAATAAGCTACTCCCTCTATATAAAAACTAAGTGTTTTTCTGTTATCCTTTCTCCTGGGTGTCAGAATTGAATAAGCTACTCCCTCTATATAAAAACTAAGTGTTTTTCTGTTATCCTTTCTCCTGGGTGTCAGAATCTGACTAACACACCCAAAGTTAGAGCTTTCTGATTCCTTTACCAGGAAATAAAGACAATTTTGTGTTGAGGCACAGATCTGTGCACCGGTGGGATCCCTCAGTCTAGCCTGTGCCCTCTCGCAATCCAGGACCCCTTGGGGGATGTCAGACTGCCATTTTTAGCCCCATCCCTGCAAGCCAGGCCGAGGAACCCCACTGGTGCACTGGGCCAGTTTTGGCTTGATCCCCAAAGGCCAGGCAGAGTGACCCCACCAGTGCATGAATTCGTGCACTGGGCCTCTAGAATGTGCATAAGATCTTTGGTTAATCTCTTCCCACCCGCTGTCCCTTCTAAGATTATCAGTCTGTTCCATGTTTTCATGCCTGTGCATTAAGTGTCTGCCCCCTGTGGTCAGTGCGTGTCATAAGCTACCAGTCAGACAGTCACTTAGGCTTTTATGTATATAGATGGTACAACTTTAGAACTACAAGTGAGATCCATAGGCAAGGCTGTTACATAACAGTAAAACCAACTAGAAAAGGCTTCCACTTGGACATGACCAGTTGGGCTGAGTTCTGAAACATGAATATGATTCATATTGAGAACTGAGACTACTCATAACACAGGCATGGTTTGTTAGTGGTCTTGGCACCTTGAGCCACCCCAAAGTACTTAAACTTTCTTATTAGTAAATGAATTTCTCTTCCTAGACTGCAAAACATGAGAGGGGAAGGAGAGGAGAGTTGCATGAGAAGAGTGGCCAACCCATAAAGGGGGTGTGTGTGCCAAGTTGATGATAAGAAGGCAGTCAAGGGTTTTAAGTGAGACCGGAACAGGATCATGATCAGACTTCACAAAGGTTACTCTGTTGTCAAAGTGGAGGTTGGGTTAGAGACAGCAAACCCAAAGGCAATAAGGGAAGTTCAATGGCTATTGCAGAAGTTTAGAAAAGAGAACAAGCATAGTATGAAACAAAAAAGTGTAAGAAGACATATTTGATTGATCAGGTGGGGGGATGTGATTAAAAGAGAAAGAAATGGAGACGAGGCACTCAGACTTTCTGCACATTAATTTCTGGATGACCCGAACATTTCTATTGGAGCAACCCCGGTGAATGCTGGGATGTAAGCGTAAATTCTAGCTTGATAAGCTTTTAGCAGCTTTTTGATGACTCAAAAATAGAAGATTCATGGTCTTAAACTATGAGGGTGTCTTCTAGATCGTCTACTAAACTCTGTTATTACACCCCCACATACCTTCCCACATGCTCCCTTGTCAATAGAGGTCAATGGAGAATGAGCCCCAGTACTTGCAATGTTGTCAATTATTAATCCATCTATAATGTCAATATAAATGCTCTGATTCTGAATAGGACCAAATTTTAAGGGCCTATTTCCTAATCTAACTTTTAATTTTTTTTCTTGAAAACATGTTTCCAAGTGATCATAAATGAGTTTGAATTAAGTATTTTAAGTGTTCAAACTGTCAAAAGGGTATGATGCTTACACAATTAGGAGAAAACAAAACAAAACAAAACACCTAAGGGTTTTCCTACACACTATGCATCTATTCTGTTCTTCAATATGGAAGGGGTTACCTTTATTTTTTTCTTGTCAATTTAAAAGACATTTTATTTTTAAATGTCCTCTGAATATAATATCTTAGTCTCCTCAGGCTGCCATACAAATTGTCCTAGGCTTAAATAACAGAAATTTGTTTTTCACAGTTCTGGAGGCTGGAAAATCCAAAATCAAAGTTCCAGCAGAGTTCAGTTTCTGGTGATGGCTCTCTTCCCGGCTGGTAGGCAGCTGCCTTTTTGCTATGTGTTCACACAACCTCTCCTTTGTGTGCATGTGCACAGAGAGCAAGCACTCTGATATTTCTTTTTTTTTTTTTTAATATATTTTATTGATTTTTTACAGAGAGGAAGGTAGAGAGATAGAGAGCTAGAAACATCGATGAGAGAGAAACATCAACCAGCTGCCTCTTGCAAATCCCCTACCAGGAATGTGCCCACAACCAATGTACATGCCCTTGACCGGAATTGAACCTGGGACCTTTCAGTCCGCAGACTGATGCTCTACCACTGAGCCAAACTGGTTTCAGCGATGTTTCTTCTTAAAAGGGTATCAATCTCAGTAGACCAGGACCTGCCCATCATGACCATATTTAATCCTGATTAGTTCCCAAATGCCCATCTCCAAATACCATCTTTTTGGGGGCTAGAGCTTCCAACATATGAATTTTGGAGTGTCACAAACATTTAGTCCATTAATATAGAGAAAAGCCTTCTGAAGATGAAAACATTTCCCATACATGCTTTGCACCATGTAAAGGCAAAGAAGACAATGCCTCAAAACTCAATCCACTTCTTGCCTTTTTCCTCCCTTTTTGAACATCAAAGCTTGTTAAGCAAATCAACAACAGTGATTTCAGAAAGCATTAAAGATATATGATGCTAACTGACTGAAGAGTGAGTCTGAAGGAGAAAAACATGGAGAAATAACTGTATTATACATTCATGTCTTTCTCAATTACTGGTTATAATAATTACTTAGGTAAAATATACATACTCTTTTTAAAGTTAGAAATTCACTAGGAACTTTTCCTACTGCCTCTCATAAAATGAATGATTTAGGTTTTAGAAAGTGAAGAAAATGTTTAAGAAAATAATATCTAAAATAAAAAGTTCACACATGAGAATTAAGACTTTTGATTCACCTGCTTTGGATATCAGATAATGTTAGTGCTTCAGTTCACCTTAAATATTAATTGTTATTAGAAATTGTAGAGTATTACAATCTGAATAATATTTCAAACAGCAAAGTCTCACATTTCATTTTATGAGGGATGATTACATTGCCCACTATTACATAAATGTGGTCAAGATTTCTACCATTTCACATCATAGCATAATTTTCTAAAATTGAATGCTAAACGAATAAAATTAGATGGTTCTTACTCAAAACATAAAATTATTGAAACATCCAAGGTAAAGCACTGAGGTATCTGTTACTGAAATCTCTCAAATGCATATAAGAACTTAACACAGAAAAAAGATCTCTCTTATATATATATATATATATTGCAATTTAACCCTAAACTTTTAAGGCATATGTTAAACACTTATCCTAGGTTACCATAAAAATAGCATTTCACAGTATTATAAAATGTCTAATATAATTTTTAAATTACTCTAGTTTTGCCAATATATTTTTGTGTGTTCATATTTTATTTTCTTATTTTCATTATATAACAACATAAATTCAATTGGCTTTCTTGCCAATCAGATTGCTCCTATAATAGTTCACACAACTAGACTGCACATTCTATTGTGGAGGTTCCGGTGTGAAGTGAGTGCTTCCTAAATAGAGCTGACATTTCTTCCCCTCTCATTGGTGTCAAATGGTGTTTTTCATGTTTTCATCACTTTTAAAATATTAACACAAATTTGAAGGTCAGAATTTTGCAGTGAGAGATTGTTTCCTGTATACTCTATTAAAATAAAGTTATAAATTATCTTTGGAAAAAAGTCAATTTGTTTGGACACATTAGCAAAAGTCTCGCCATCACATCATACATCAGGAATAAAATGCTATTACAGAGCAACAGAGGGAGCTCACACATATTCTATTCTCTCCCTTCCTCCTGCCTCTCATTAGATACAGGTTGCTTTAAATTTTCTGTTAGATGACTCTCCTTTAAAATATTATTATAAAACAAAGAGAAAAACCAGATATAATTTTAAATCAACATGGAAGTTAATTTGAAGTATCTATATTCTTCCACTCAAAGTCTTTTGCATGGAGTTTAATTTTTCTTTTTATATAACTTATCCAAGAAAAAATATTCATACATGTGATTCATTTCATCTACAACATTGTATTAAATAAAATGTGTTCTCAGAAGTATATATGTAAATGTTTGAGAATGGGAATCAAATCTTGTTAAGCACAAGCAGTTGAAATATAAGCCAACTCTTGCTTACAGAGAGAAAGCTATAAGGAAAAACCATTAACAGTCACAAAACCTCAATAAAGCTAACACAATTATAAATAAAAACAACTTCCACCTCAAAGCCCTTGACTGAATCTAAGTAGGTCAACTATGTAAAATGTATTTAAACCCTGTGTATATTTATTATAAAAAGTTAGCCTCTGATCTCCATGTTTGAAACTTTTATCTTAAAGTCTTCTATTACGTAGACTCACCCTAAGACTTCAAGATGACTTTTTTTTAACACAGAAGAAAATGTGTATGAAAGTTATTTAATATATAATCCAGAAATTGTCATTGGCTTTAAATTTTTATTTATTATTCGTTTAAACAAAAGGTCAAGATTTGTTGAGACCTGAACGCAGAGGTGACTGAGCTGGATGGATGGGCTTAAGAGTAACTAAAAAACTGGACAGCCACCATCCTTGCTTCTAATTTGTTCCTGGTTTAGTCTTAGTCACATTTTGCCAAGCTAACACCCTCCAGTGTTCTACTAATTGCTTGGTGCTATGTTGACTACTGGGAATGAACCACAAGATACATCACTATAAGCAGTGGGGAGTGCTTCAGTGATCAGGAGGTTAAAAACTCCCATCAGCAGACGGGGAGAATACTTTACTTAACTCAGTGGTACAAATTATTTCCAGGTGGTGATAATTATCACTTGTGGTGTTTGATATTCCGGACTTTGCATCTAAATTTATACTTGACAAGCTAAACTTTTCATCGTGTGCATTTTCCCGTAATCTCTCAAAGGCCAAAGACAAGGATAGACGGATTAGTGATGGGTGAAACCAATTCCACCCAAAATGGCAACACTTAATTACAAGCCTTGTTGTTTATAATTAACTGTGTAAATCACTAACTTGAAAGTTTCTTTTCAAAGTATTTAAAACCAACCCTTTTCCCAGGAGGATTTAATACTGTATATTATTATATAGTTAAGTATTATTTTGTTTGTTCTCTGAACAAGATAGGCTACTGACACATTTTTAGAGACTGTATTTTGCCAGCAAATTTGGGAAATTTCATGAATTGCATCAGTTTGCTGTTTTGTACTTCTTAGTATTTTGAGTCATTTTTTTGCCACGTGTGTATTTGTGTCTGTGTGTGTATTAGGAAGATAATACCATTACCTAAATGAGCCTGAGAAAGTGATGTTTGAGTGGAGAGTGAGTGTCAAATTCTCCACAATTTCTGAAAATAAAGTGAGCTTTCAAATATTTCTTCGGAGGTGCATTCACTATTCTGTGAGCAATATTTAGAATCAGAAAACATTAACTGAGAACCTACTAGGTGCCATATATTTTGTTATGTTCTAATTTAATAATTTCTATTTGTAAATATTTAAAAGATACTGAAAAGTGGGACTAATAGCTCCTATATTACAGATGATTAATTTGAGGTTTAGAAAATATATGTAACCTGTTTGCAGCTATAAGAGGTAATTAATCCATAGTTTGAACTCAGTTCTTCTATTTAAGCTTTGGTTTTCCCAACCACACTTGGCAGCACAACATCACAAAAAGCAAATTATTTACTTACCATGAATATCTGCATCAAAAGAAACCACATATGTATATGCATTCAATTCTTGTTGCCTAAGAATACTGCTTCATGTTAAACGGAGTCAACCCCAAAGTAAGCCTAGAACAACACTCCTCTGCTTCCTAATTTATTACAGCATTAAACTAATATCTACTGAGGGCCTATACCATCTCAGATATTAGAAATACATACACACACACACACACACACACACACACACACACACACACTCTCTAGGGCAGGAGATCCATTAGCAAAGAGATGTCTGTAACACAGCATGATAGGTTCACTGGTAAAGTATCAAGGGTTACAAGGAAAGTTTTGGGATCAATCTCATTCTAGTTTCCAAGGTAAAGAAAATCTGGACTCTAATTCAATCGTTTTAGCTTCAATTACCAATTTTTGCCACCAGTTCTAAATCTTCATGTCCAAGTTCATCCTCCTTCAGTTTCTCATGTTATTGGGTAACTCATGCCATTTCAACAATTCATCATCTAGTATCCAAAAGCCTGTTCTTAAGAATGACGCTTCTCAAATTCTTCAAAATTAGAATGGATTGTTTTTCTGTTGAATGACAGTTGGGTACAATTTGGCAAGAAATCTTCAAACCCTTCATACCATCTCTTAACTGCCATGTTTCTGTTCTATTCCTCAGGCAGCCAATTGCCCTTCATCCCTCAGAACTTAGAATATATAATCTCATAGTATTACTCTCAGGTTATAAACCTCATCATGAAGGAAATACTAATATCTTTAAGTTTCTGTATCAAATAGCAAACATAAGGAACACTTATTTAGAATGTTCATATTCTAAAGTAGACAAATGTGATAAAGTAGAATATTATTGGAAAAGTATATAATTAGAACAAAAATGCAGCAAAACATTGGTAAATATTAAGGGATATAAAAAAACAGGGAGGAGATTTGACTTTGGGTGGTAAACACACAATGCCATATACAGATGGTATATTATAAAATTGTATACTTGAAACCTATATAATTTTATTAACCAATGTCACCCCAATAAGTTAAATAACATTTTAAAAATAAAAACAAACAACAAATAATCAACAATATTATAAAGATAAGTGAACTCAAAACAACCAATCGATGACTGTGGTATTACATGCATGGAGTGACAAAAATAAAGCCCTGTAAGTAATATTTCTTGAACTTCTAGCTTCTCTAAAAGTCACCTTACCAGTTGACTGACAAGTTTTCAGTTATTTGAAAAGTCAGTTGAAATGGGGAATCATTAAAAAAATGCCATATATAATTTAAAAACAAAAACAAAACTAAACCTCACCCAAGGATGTGCTTATTGATTTTAGAGAGAAGAGAGAGAAAGAGAAACACTGATCAGCTACTGTCCTATATGCACCCAACCTAGGCACATGCCCTGACCTGGAATTGATGCTGGAGACAGCACCTCAACCAAGTAAGCCATACCGGCCAGGGCTGTATCATTTTTAATTTTAATCAGTTATTATATTATTCAGTATAATCATTTATCATAGAAGACCTCTACAATATACTTTTTGCCAATCTTCCATTTGCAGTTTGTCACATCTCAGTACAACAAGAGGCCTGCGATTAGATACCGAGTTGTCCTCCTTCCATGAACCTACTGGATCCTCTGAAATGTCCACATCCTTATCATCTTTTCCCCAGTGTTCTAAAATTGTCGCATCCATATTTAATTTGATGTTTCAAGTGATATATTTTTTCACATCTTTCTTCAGCATTTATTTTCACATTCATAGCAGAACTTACCTTTCATTCTTAGATATCATAAATGTAATATTTAAATTATTTTTGTAGATACATATATTGTAATCATATATACTAGTAATATCATAATAAATTAAAATGCCATAATGGGTTTGGAATCCCCACTGACTCTTGGTACACACACAAGCCACGTAGCAGTAGCAGAAGTGTATTCAGGTTATGTGAGAGAATACATTCAACAATCTGAAGGCACTGGGCATGCTGTGGCTGTGAGGCAGCAGGAGGTTCAGAGATCACGGGCTAACCAGAGGGGGGTTAAGAGAGTTTGTACTGTACTTTCTCACTATGCACCCTTCTCCATCACCACAGTGCCAAGGGTCCCACACCACCTTCCAGTCAATAAAGTAGCAATGCTTCACTATGAACAATAAGAAACCAAAAGCTGTAACTAACTAGTTATTCTAGGGCAATGGTCGGCAAACTCATTAGTCAACAGAGCCAAATATCAACAGTACAATGATTGAAATTTATCTTGAGAGCCAAATTTTTTAAACTTAAACTTCTTCTAACACCACTTCTTCAAAATAGACTAGCCCAGGCTGTGGTATTTTGGGGAAGAGCCACACTCAAGGGGCCAGAGAGTCGCATGCAGCTCATGAGCCACAGTTTGCCGGCCATGGTTCTAGTGTAACCAATTTTTATTGGTTATGCCATGGCGGTACATTACCCATATGAATAAGTAACCTCTATATGTACACACACTTCCAAAATTGTATGCAAGATGTGTTATTATTATTATTTTTTTTAATGAAAGCTCAACAACTAAAAAAAATCAAATCAGTACAAAGGTCAAGCATTCCACTTGAAAACACTACATTCCTCAGCTCTGACAATTGCATAGGCTGCCTCCTAGTCAACGATCAGTGTTTATTAACAGCATTCAACTTTCAAATTCCTCAATTGAAAAGTGCCAGGCTGGATTAAGAATCCACTCAACCTTGATACACTTTTTTTTTTTTTTAAATTCTGATACGGGTTTTCTTTTGAAGACCATATTCCCTTTTAACACCTACAATGACACATTTTAGCCCAAATTCTGGACTGTAACCCAATATTTATTAAGTGAGCTGTCAGGCATTAATTATGCCAGAACCTCCTATAGCCATGCACAGCAGGACACAACATAAGGAGCACAGTGTGGAATGACACCAATATAAAACGTCAGAGGTCAGCAAAGCCACACGGAGCCCTGCAAATGCCAACAGTGCACCTTAACGTCCTTTCCACGCCCAGGGCAATTCTCCATGCAGCTCCCTCTAATGGGGATGGTAGCAGTGAGGAGGAGACAGGTAAGATAGGGAAGCCCAGCCAATATCCCATTTGTAATTTGTCACATCTCAGCACAATAAGACGCCTGCAATTTACAATTTACAATGTTGGCAATTTACAATTCAAATGAGTGCCTTGATTTTTCTCTTCAAAGAATGGACTATGTACACATCAGTCAGTCTGACATACAAATGCCGGGTCAGGTTCATTTTAAATACATGTTTTATTTGGTACTGTTAACTAATCATTATCATTACTTTTACTGTTTACGAATGCAATATTTATTAGGCAGAATGCAATTTGGAATCCTTTCTTGCACCCAGACCTAATTCATTTCCTGACTTTCCGAAATATTTATATCCTGAGTAGACATGTTAGGTCTTTAAAGCTGTTATACTAAGATGATTTACTTATTTCTGGGGCAGTGTTAAAAAAACTATTTTCTAAAAGGAGCCTGAAAAGGAAAAGACCACACAAAGTCCCTTCCAGGACGAGAGAGAGAGAGAGAGAGAGAGAGAGAGAGAGAGAGAGAGAGAGAGAGAGAGAGAGAGAGAGAGAGAGAGAGAGAGAGAGAGATGGCTGAGAAGATGGGGAGGAAGTGGGAGGAGACCTAATTCAGGACTAAGAAAGAGGACTTAGGTGCCAGCCACTCCCCTGTTTGCATCCTGGCTTCAGACTTTCAGACTCTGACTTCCCTCTGTGGCCTATGGCAATTTCTGAGCTTGTTTGCATCAATTTCCACATCTGTAAAATGGGGTGATGATACTTACCCACCTTGCAGGCATGTTGTGAGAATTAATTAGTGCTTGCGAAATGCTTTGAAGATTAAATGAAACAGGCTATATAAATGCTAACTATTATTATTCCAGAAGAATTGTCCAATGCTATAATTAAACAAATTTAGGTCCCACAATATGACCTACTCTAAAATGACCAGGGTTCCATGAGGAAAAGCCCAGCACTAGCTTTCTCCTTTCAATTTACTGAGAAAAAAATCAACAACCAACCAAACAAACACAAAAACAACAACAAATCAAAAACACACAAAACTGGGAACAAAACCCATGCATTTATTTTACGCTGGCCAAAAGCAGAGAATGCACATTCTCCTTATCCTTGACACAAACAATTTCATGGAATTCATTATGAGACAGTTTTGGAGCAGTTTGGTGTCCTAAAGGGATGTGCAAGCCCAAAGGAGAAAGAGCAAAGAAAAAAAGATGGGATATTTTCAAACCACTTGAAGCCAGTTGTATTACTGTTACCTCTATTATCACTCTAATATGGACCAGCCATGGTCTTACAGAAAACATACAAAGATCTTAGTGGACCACACTCAGGTGATAAAGATGAAAGTAAGCTGAGGGTTCTGTTACCTTGGTTGTTGGGTTATGTACATCCACCTCTAAAATCAAGTTTTCATATATTTTGTTTTATTCAAGATTAGGAATTAGACTTAAAAATTGCCAAGGCATTGGCTTTTCAGAGACTTCTTAATTTTATTTTTCATTTTTTTGACCATCTGTCATTTTTCTTCTGAAAGAACCAAGTGTTTATTTTGTGCAAACTACTAGGTCTTTGATTTTAGGCTATGCAAGTGAATACAAGAAAAGATTTTACCAAAATAAAGATTTAAAAAATTGAGCCTAATTTTTTGCCAAATTGAAAAATGATGCCCTGTTTTTCTCTTCATTCAAGATTCACTCTAGTGACGTACTTAAAGCCAAAAGTCTTTTCTTTTTTTTATGCACCAAGGTCAAACTAAAATGAACCAAAAATGAAACACGACTTCACTTAAAAATAATTAATAGTCTAATTTAATTTAGTCTGGATTTTAAAATGGCCCATCTCATTAGTGTGTAGATCATTTAGTCTTTTTATAAAATCCTAAGGTTTTGCTCTGACAAAACAGTTTAAGGAATAAGTTACCTGAAATTGTTCTAACTACATAGTCTAGGTCAGGCGTCTTCAAACTACGGCCCGCGGGCCACATGCGGCCCGCAGAGGAGTCTGATCCGGCCCGCCAGGTTTTTTGGGCAGTGAGCGCAGTTGAGGTGTTACAGTAGGAATTAGTAGTTCATATAGTCCGGCCCTCCAGCTCTCTGAGGGACCGTGATCTGGCCCCCACTTTAAAAAGTTTGAGGACCCCTGGTAGGTGCTCATGCTGGCTTCACATACTCCTGACAATGCTCTTAAGAAGCTTATATAATAAAAGCCTAATATGCTAAGTGTCTGGTCATCCAGTTGACCATTCAACTAATCAAAGTGTAATTTGCTAATGATATGCTAAAGCCGCTCAACCACTTGCTATCACGTGCACTGACCACCAGAGGGCAGACAGTCAACCAGTTGACCATTCTCTATGATGTGCACTGACCACCAGGGTGCAGACACTCCAACCAGTAGATTAGCTTGCCTTGCTGTGGTTTGGCTAATTTGGGACTGAGGGAGATAGCCCTGACACACCCTGGAGCTTTCCCGTGGTTTTTCCCCAGATGGCCAACCATCATCTTAGATCCCTCCCGGGCCCAGATCCTGCACCAGTGGGGATCCTCAGCCTGACCTGCATCCTCTCAGAATCTGGGATCTCCCCGGGGATGTTGGAGAGCCAGTTTTGGGCCCACAAAGGGAAGACCAGTTGTTTTGATGTACACTGACCACCAGGGGCAGACACTCAATGCAGGAACTACACCCGGCTGGTCAGTGTGCTCCAACAGATGGAGTACGGCTCAGCCAGAAGCTGGTTTCAGGGCTGGTAAGCACAGTAACCATGGTGGGAGCATGCCTAAGCTGGCAGTCAGACATCCCTGAGGACACCTGGACTGCAAGGGGGCGCAGGCCGCACTGAGGAAACCTCCCGCTACTGAGTGCACAAATTTCATGCACCGGGCCTCTAGTAAAACATAAAAGTGCAAATATCCTAAACAGTAAGACATGTTTTTTTAAATCATTACTTACAACTGAATGAGGCAAAATGAACAAAAATGTCTCTGAATCATGAAGTAAAATCCTCCTAGGATATCAAAGGATTTAAAGGAAATTTTAGGCCAAAAGGGAAAGGGAAATAATGCAAAGTCCCCAAAGTGACACTGGCTGGACCTAACAAAGGGAAGGAAGCAGAAGAGACTCGATCTTAATTGGGAAGGGTCTGGTGCCAGATCTCAAATTCAAGTTCCAGCCCATTGCCAAGCAGCCCTTGCCTTCTTCAGACCTCATTTACTTCACCACTAAAACAGCAGTGATAACATCGGTCTCATGGGATTGCTGTGAGAATTCAATGAACTAACATATAAAACATTTCCCACCTGGACCTCAGGAACACACCATCATGACCTATCTGACTCTGGGATCATATGCAGGTGGAAGTGCCAGGAAGAAGGGTCTAGGGGTGTCGAACTCAATCAGAGAAGGGGCCAAAATCTAAAATCCAGCCTAAATCGCGGGCCGAATGGTTTACTGAACAGTCATAAACTGTCATTGTGATGGAAACGCAGCGGAGTGCAGTGATGACAGCGCGGTGCGGGCCACATTGCAAGGCCTGGCGGGACGGATTTGGCCCGCGGGCCTTGTGTTTGACACATGTGGTCTAGACTCTCATCCTGTGTCTCCCCAACATCAGCTGAGATGTCAGCTGTGTTTTAGTTAACATCCCCTTGTAGAAGCAAGTTTCTCCTAATAATAGCTGGGAAAAGTTAAAATCTGTGTGTGCCATTTTGCTCAATAAAATCAGTAGGCATCCGGCAATCTAAGAAAATCCAACTGTTATACAGACATGAAGTTATTTATACCAACAGGATCATAAGCACAGCCATTTTTGCCTGAGAGAGAGGCCCTGAAGTCCACCCAGGCTTCACATCAGTATCAGTTAAAACACAAGACTTCACACATGCAATTACTTCATTCTCTGGGAAAGTGGAACTTCGGTGGGGTTTTCAGGGTTTCCTTTTGTGAGTCACTGCAGTGAACGGACTTCAGAATTTACAAGCAACTGAACCTAATTGGAGGAGGAGAAGAGGGTAGAGAGGGAGGAGGAGGAAAAAAAAAAATAACTTTGTTTCCACCTTTTCATACATAGTTTTAAAGGTCCTACTATTGCCGAAACCAGTTTGGCTCAGTGGATAGAGCATCAGCCTGCAGACTGAAAGGTCCCAGGTTCGATTCCTGTCAAGGGCATGTACCTTGGTTGTGGGCACATCCCCAGTTGGGGGTGTGCAGGAGGCAGCTGATAGATGTTTCTCTCTCATCGATGTTTCTAACTCTCTATCTCTCTCCCTTCCTCTCTGTAAAAATATCAATAAAAAATATATTTCTAAAAAAGGTCTTATTATTAAATACAGCCATTTAAAATGCAGATAACAGTACATGACATCTAAAGGGCTTGAGATTAAGTAAAAAAAAAAAAAGTTGTGTATGTTTTTAACAATTGTATTTTGAGAATCTTAAAAACAAAATCCTCTTTATCAATCTCATTATCATTGGCAGCTCTTGGGTGCGGTTTGTGAGCGGGGCGCAGTTGCATGGTGTGAAATGATACTTCCTTAGGATGCTTTTTCACTCTGTCAGAAACGAGTCTTACTACACACAGCTAAGTATAAGGAGAAATACCACCCCGAGGGGCAAATATGCTGAAGTGAAAAAACATAAGATGCTGCTGTGGACCCACACTGGAGTATCTTCTACTGATGTCAGTGTGGTAACCGGTGTAATTAAACCACATGAATTAGGCCTTTCCTTCCCCTAATTCAATAGTGCTTTGACAAAATGGTCAATGAGTTCAAATTCAATAGTTAACACTGCGTTTTCTTAAATGTCTCCCATTTCCATCTAGATAATTCATATCCCTCATTATCCTACCTAACAGCCTCCGCCATTACTGGTAGCCTCTATTTAATAATCTTAAAGATAGTCATTAAATGATCACAAATATTCTACTATGTCAATTGCTTAACTCCTTTCCTCTTGAAACTATTTGAAACTAAAGCTAAAATAAAAACTAAACAGATCTATACAATATTGTATAGTTGCTAAACTTATTATATTAAAACTGGGTAGTCATTTCATTACACATATTTTAGATGAGGCTTCAGTTTAGATGGATGGAAATAATCCAACACACCTAATCATTTCTCATCAATCAATCTCATAGCATATTTTAATTATACTTTATACATCCATTAATCAAAGTTTTAGGACAAATGGTCCCGCTGTTCCATTTGAAGAATAGATTCAATGATGTGGAAATGAATAAAAAGTTATGAGTGAAATGCATGTATTACAATTCATTTCACCAATTTTGATCCTTTTATCTCCAGATACCACAGAATACAATAGAATCTATAGACAAAATAAGATAGCTTATAATCTGAAAAAAATACAATAGCATGCCTTTTATTATCATCCATCCCTTAAGGAAAAACAAAAGTATTTTCAAAGTGGCCAAATCGTAAACTGGACCTGGCATTATTTATATATCAGAACCTATATAGAAAATACTAAGAGTAGGCACAAATCTACTTTCAAAAGAAATATAATGCCATAAATTGAAATATACATATGATTAAATCATTTCATTTCATTAGAGATTTCTATATACATGTACATGCATTTATGCATTTATCTTTAAAATTAATTTGCAATATGTCTTTAATGTCACAGCTAACTACAAAAATGAAAAAACAAACAACAACCCCAGCCCCTCCAAAGAAAATCCTTGTACCAAGAGGTGACTTTCTCTAACAACCAAGCCAGTATTCCAATATATTTAAGTAACTCCTTGGATGCTATTTGATTTGATTTCAAAAATATAATAGCTCTTACAGAATAGTATTGGTTTTATAATAAAAAGTCACTTTGAATTTGACATGTTTCATCCTCACTGTTTTCCAAAAAACACTATCTGCCCAATGGACAAAGGAGAGAAAAATATAAATGCAATGAATGCTCTTGGCATGTAAAATGTAACACACATACATGCACGCAGTTTTCAATGTTTAAGTTGAACTTCAAATTTCCATAAAGAACTTTTAAAAATGTTTTCACATTATCTACAGTTATAATCAGTACAAACAGACACCGCAAACTTGCGCAAAGCAGTTTGTCTACCTAAGTATTCAATACTGTGAGCTGAATGAACAACTGCTACTCTCATTGAAACTCGCTAACTTTTCAACACAGAGCAGAGAGTCATTCTAGATCCAGGTTGGTGAAAGGAAGGACAGATGTCTGCAAGTACAGACAAGAGCAGTTATAAATAATTCCGAGGGGGGGAAAAAAAATCTGAATCCCATGTTTACTTTCCCCACAAAGGCCCAGTTCAAATGTTGAAATAATAAAACTGCCAGTACAACTGTCAACTACATTTGAAGTTTATCAGTGACTTAGTAATTTCCTAGAAATTGGGTTTTTAATCTAGCATCCAAATTAGGGGAAGTTTACTTAATTTTACTTTTTAATTATATTAAGAAATATATCAAGTAGCATAATTCTTGTCTGATAAAATCATTAAAATGCCATTATCAAACAGCAAAAACTTAAAAGATGTTTTTATTACCCATACTTCATTAAAAGGACTTTCTAAGCATCAGATTGCTTTGGTTTTGAAGTCAGGGATGGAAAGGGACAATGTATGATTCCATTCTTTTCTCCCTTTCTTTTTATCTGGGTTAAACGAAAACCATCCAGTGTCCCAGCTTTAGCTGGGCCAGTGAAGCAATGGGGTTCAAGTGCACGGGCTGTGCTATAGAGCGATTGGGTGTGAATTCCTGTCCCTAGCTCTGGCATCTTAAATGAGTGACTTGATCCTCTGGTCATGAAAAGCATCACATTGACAAGTGGTCTAGTTAGGAAGCAATGATGATATTCAGCTTCTGGAGAATCTGCACATCTTTCTTGGGCCTCTCTTCTCTCCCTCTTCTCCTCTAAAGGGATCCTGTGTATCTGGATTGACTCTCCCTTAGCAGAGGCTGCATCCCTGCAGACCAGCATCCTTATGTGAACATTTCCTCCCTGTATACTGCACGTACCTGAATTTGCCTTCTGGGTCCTGTCCTCTGCTCTGAACAGCTATAATGAGCTGAACACAAACCCTGGCTGGGGTGTAAATACTAGAAATAAATTAACATGTGGCTACTCTAAGGTCACCTCTCCTTTAACAGAAAACACTCATAATAATCCTAAACCTAAAGGAGTCTTCAAGGGGCCATTTTAGAAGGCAATAGCATTAATTTGGAGGACGGAGGAAGTGGAGAAGTTATTTCAGAAACATGCAAACCAAGACATAGAAGAAAAGAGGCCAGTGGAAGATTTGAAAACCCTTACCTCTTAAAAAAAAAAAAGTTTTATTTATTTCAGAGAGGAAGGGAGAAAGGTTTAGAAACATCAATGATAAGAAAGAATCACTGATCAGCTGCCTCCTGCACATGCCCTACTGGGGATGAGGCCCACAACAGAGGCCTGTGCCCTGACCAGGCATCCAATTGTGACCTGTTGGTCCATAGGTGGACGCTTACCCACTGAACCACACTGGCCAGGCTAACCCTTAATTCTTAACATTCAACTCTTAACTTCCTAAGAGACATCATGCTCTCCAGTAAGTCTATAGTAAAAGTTTCAGGTATTGGTAAATAAGGCTATATTTGGATTCACAAAGGAATTAGCAAGAGATGAAAAACATTCTCTGCATTATGTCTGCTGTCTTGTTCGGAATGCCAGTCTTAATCACACAGGCTTCTCATTGCTAACAATTAAAATCACAGGCTACTTCTTCCCCTCACAGACGAAAGCCTTTGTGAAGAAGGTATCAGATTTGCCCTGTCAGACTGATGACAAGTGGCACTGAGCTGGTAAAGTAGTGTATTAATACTGATTACCCTGATTAATAGTACCATAAAAATTGGTTCAGTGGAGCTTTCACATATTTTAAAGGAATAGTTCAGAGAAATACTGGGGTAGGATATATAATTGGTTTATCTCATTCAATCACAAGGAGGAATTGTTGAATTTATGAGTTAATTTGGAAGCTGAGCTTGTTCCATTTGTAATCAATACATTCAATTAAATATGAAAATATCTAATTAAATATACACACTCCCCCCATCCCCTTTATGTCAATCAGGAACCTTTAAGAAAAAAAAAATGCTCAAGGCTTAGGACAGACAGAACCACTTAATTTCAAACACAGTCATTCTTCTTCATGCATATGAGTATGTATTCGGTGTTATATCATTGTCAGGAGAGTCAATATTGATTATGTTTCCAACATGACATGTCTTAGGCAAATATATTGTGTCAGGTGATAGCATCAATATCACAGTCTCTTCTGAGGAAGAGTGGAAAGTTCCAGCACATATATTGGTAAAGAGAATGTTCTCATCTACAGCCCATGTTACCCCAATATCAACCCTAGAAGACAAGTAGCAAAGGGATTCCCCATCCCCACCCCCATCTTTATACCTGAAGGACTCTTCCCCTGAAGTTGTGTGGCTCATCAAATTCTCCAGCTAGTTAACACAAGCTGAGGTATCTCAGTCAATCTCTAGCCTGTCTACTAGAATACCTTATTAGAAATGGCCCTTCGGAGTAAGATTTAAGATACACGAAGGACTGAATGCAAATTCAAGCTCTACCAGGTACACTCAAGGAAGCCACTTGTTTTTGGCACTGCTCTTCATGTCACTATTATGAAGCAACAATCTGATGGGCAATGTTGACCTTGGAAGCCTGGACGGATCACAAATGTTGCAAACGTCTCTCCTTGCGCGTTTGTTTTCTCTCTCTCTCTCTCTCTCTCTGTCTTTCTCTCTCTCTCATATATATAATATATATCTTTATTATATATATAATGATTTCTCTTCATTATTTTGTTTGAAAGATTCTCAAAATACATTACAATATACTACTATAATGATTTTTCATAGAAACAAATGAGTTGTGGAGAGTTTAAAAAAATTCTGACAGTGAGCCTTTGGAAAGGAAAGTAATAAAAAATAAGCTTTGTAACAATAAAAAAAAAAAATGAGGCAGCTGTGGGCATAGCAGCCAAGCATTCCAGCTCTTGAGTTAGACACACATGGATTCCCATGCCAGCTCAGCCACTAATGGATTAGCTGTGGGGCTTTGGGTAAGTCACTCACCCTCTCTGAGGTTCAGCATCTTTATCTCTAAAATGGAGGTCACAATAATTAGTATCTCAATCCCCAGATGAAGATTCATGTAAAGTACAGCCCTGTCAACTGATGATTATTTGTTTTCATAAACTGGAGCAATTTAGAAAGAAATGCTTTGCAAAGTAGAGATCTCTCTGGTACAAGAAATCTTCTACTGACCCTGGAGAGAGCTGGGCCAAGAGGGGAATTCTTGGCCCTGGCCAGCAGGTTGTTCTAGTTGATTTCTAAAGCCCTGGTATTCTTGGAAATCTATAACTATCCCCAAAGGCCTCTTCCGCTCCTTGGCTAAGTTAAGTTTAACCAACCTCTGCTGAGTTCTAAACACCGGGCATGGAAACATCCCGGGCATGGAAACATTAACAAGAATGAGTCCTTGCCCTTGAGGGGACTCAGATCAATCAGGGAAGAGAGAAACACGTAATTTCAAGCTCACGTGGTGTATGAGTGACACACCCTCTACAAACTGCAGGTTCAGGAAGAGCCCTCTTCACGGCTGATTTCTGATATGTACCCAGAGGAGCTCTGTGCCCAGCGAAAGACTCCATCCTTAACTCTGAAGTCTTGTAAAAGACACACATTCCCCTAGCTGAAGAATGAAGGATGGGTTTCATGGTCATACCACTGGAAGCAAAAAGGCCACTTTCAAAACTAGATAATAGCCCTAACCGATGTGGCTCAGTGGATAGAGTGTCAGCCAGCAGACTGAAGGGTTCTAGGTTCGATTCTGGTTAAGGGCATGTACTTTGGTTGCGGGCACATCCCCAGTGGTGGAGGTGTGCAGGAGGCAGCTGGTTGATGTTGCTCTCTCATCAATGTTTCTAACTCTCCCTCTCCCTTTCTGTAAAAAAATCAATAAACTATATTAAAAAAACAAAACAAATAGAGAAAATATATATATATATATATATATATATATATATTCAAATAGCTCAATTGATGTTTATTTACAGATTTAACCCATTGGAATTAATAATTAGTCAGTGTGCATACATGCATACATTTTTGGAACATCCTATGTATATGTGTTTGAGAAATTATTTTGTCTTAATTTTCTCCCAAAAAATAAAAAATTTGAAGAGGATAATTCCATGATGAGTTTTTAAAATCGAGCCTACCTCAAACAAATTTGAAAAGAAAAGAAATAAAAACTTCTCATGGCTTTATGATTCAAGTTCCCATACCATTCCAATGCTAAAAAGTATTGGTTGCTTAAAGAGAGAAAGTAGGCTACAGCTTGCTCAGGTTGGGATAAATTTAAATTCTACACTTATCATGTATTTTCTTCTTCTAGGCTTCTCTCGAGCCAGTGCTTGTGTACTATATGTACTTTTTGTTCACATTAAATATGCATTAAATTTTCCATTTCCATTTTGGCAAAGTAAACGTGGCAAATGCATGTTCCTCAAGCCTTTATCATCAAACCTGGATAATTCTCATTGTTACGTGCCGGGTTTTGAGAGTTCAAAGAAGCAAGCAGATTTGGAATATGACGATGCTTCCAGTAAAATGAATGCAACGATTACTAGTGTAACGTTTTTTTCAAAGTGATTCCGAACAGACGTGCCTCTGTTTTCTGAAACATCTCCGATAGCATTAAAAACATAATTGAGCCGAATATGATTACATGGAACGAAATTGCATTCAAAGGCAGAAAGTGAAATGCAGTTTAAAACCTAAGTGGAGGAGAATACATTTGCAACACTTAATTTAGTGCTTCCCTTTTACGGCCCCATGGCTGACTCAGCAGAAAAGCAAGCCCGTCCTTCTGTGCTCACCTCCAGCAGCGCCTGCCTGCCTGCCTGCCTTCTGCAGGTGTGCCTCAAGGACTTCTCCCTCCTCCTCTCTGAATCAGCTCGCAGACACTAATGAGCATCGCTCTCCAGCTCTAATTATTGGCCCCTGACAAGTCAACAGAATAGGAATCAGCTTAACCAAGCATAGTCCCCAGTGACATGTTCAATTACTCAGGTTGTGCTTCTCCAGGAGAGGTCTGAGGGGTGGCTAATTTAACACTGTCAAAAAAATAAACACAGGTATCGCTTACAGTTTATCTTTTGACCTTTATGTCACCAAATCTAACAGGATGTGCTTCTCCCCCCCTCCCCCCCAGTCTTCCCGGAAAGGATTTGTAGATGAAGTGTGCTACAAGGCCTTTCCAAAAAAGTTAAAGAATTTGCCTGACATCCACTCTGGTGGATGAAGTTACATAATGTACTTTATAATCTGAAAATTCTGGAATCTCTGGAGGGAGTTACTTAATCTCTCTTTAAAAAAACAACAGAGATATTATCTGATCTGCTGTCTGCTCCTACCGTTTTATCTGTTCACATCAGAAGAAAATTATCTTGCTACCTTTCGCAAAGACGCTTTCTCATGAGTGTAAAACAGATGCATGTTGAACTAAGAATTTTAAGCACATGTTTCAGCAGCAGGTGACACAGGTTCACACAGGTACAACTTCCCTTTCTCAGGGTGTGGAGATCAATTGGGATTTTTAATTTACAACTGCAGGACAGTATCTTTTATAGAAAGTTGGCTCAAGATGGCCAACAAACAGTCCTGTAATTGAGCTATACCATTAGCACTCTTTGATTTTTGTGAAAGTTTGTTTTTTTCACAATAATTGATCCCATTGGTTCTTAAAACGTTTGAATTCTACCTTTTACACAATGAACTGAAGGTACAGCATGTGTCAGCATTCTTTGTTTTCTTCAAAGCATGCTCGCCTTCAAACTTTAATCCTGGCAATACGCAGAGTGGAACGTCCACCCGAGAAATGACTAATTAAACTTGTCCTAGTACAAGGGTCACGGACTACATCATCTTGAGAATGCTGAAACGTGAAAAATGCATCACCATCTCACAGGGAAATAAGCTGTTCTAGAGAATAAGAAGTTTTACAATTATGTCACGTCTGCTGCAGACGGAAGTCAATGCATGTGTCCTGATGCGAGTGAGCAATTATAACTGGACATTAAAACTTATTTTTAAGTAATGCCAAAATTATACACTGAGTGGCCAGATTATTATGATCTCTGAACACATAATAATCTGGCCACTCAAGAGTATTTGTATCTCAAATGGGTATCAGAAGTATTCTAGACTTTTGCTGGAGATCAACTACCTATTTGCCCTGAGCTTTCTATCAGCCAGTGCAAAGGGGAAAACTGATCAGGTACACGATTTATAGTATCTTTGATATCAAATAAATGAGGTACTCAAGAGAAGTACAGAGTGGCCAGGTTATTATGTGTTCAGAGGTCATAATAATCTGGCCACTCAGTGTATATTCTCTATTATATCATTATAGTTAAGTAAATAGTCTTTCCAAAAATACATGTCTTGTAAAGTGATATTAGGGGCAGGGACTTTGCATATTTCATTTTTTTAAAATGTATCTCTATTGTTAAAGTATTACATATGTCCCATTTTATTCCCCATTGACCTCTGGGACTTTGTATATTTGTCATCGCAATGCCCAGATCTGTGTCTGGCTCATGTAGGGTAAATGCTTTGAAAAAAGTTTAAAATAATAAAGGAATGGAACAAACAAATGGCATCCATATTCCTAGTGTTTAACTCCCTATAAATAGATTTGTGTGGCAATTCTTCAAAAAAGTAGTTCATATTTCTTCCTTTATTACTTATACTAACACACTAACATGAAATTTAGGCTGTTGTGCTGTTAAAAACTCTTCTAGAATAGAAAACCATATTTGCTGCTTATAGTTTGTGATAGTACATGTTGTTTCGTAATATTCTACTTTCCTCTTTAATATAAAAATGATTTTTTAAGTAAATAGTAATAAATAACTAAACAGACAAACTATTGATTTAGGAGAGTGTAAATATCACTACACTGTTAACTAGCTTAATTTTCAACTACATTTTTTTTTTGTTAAAATACTACGATAATAGGTGTTTCTGATATTAAGAAACTGCCAGCTTGTCCTCATTTTCACAGCAGCATACATGTAAGTAAATTTATGCTAGAATTATTGAATCCTTCAACAAATAAGAGCTGAAATTTGGAAGACAGTAATCTATTATTCAGTATAGACTGTAAATGGGTGCTAGCTTGGGTTCATGATCTTCCCATACAATTTACTCCTTTACAATAAATTAGTATCTATTTCTCAAGTTATAGGTTTATTAAACTTTTAGTGCTATTCCTACAATCCTCAATTTATTTGCATAGTACGAGTAACATTTCTAACTTGACAAAAACAATTCTACAATAATACTGTGGCATGTTTAACAGGATGGGATATTAGCAAATATTTCCATGAGTATGTTTGTACTCTATTTCTCATTCACTGAGCTAATTCCTCAAAAGCATTCTTCAAGTTAGTGCAAAGCAAACAAATGAAGGAAAAATCTGTAAAACTGGCTCAGCATTCCCAGCCATTAATAACTAATGGGAGACAGGATTTTGTTCTTCCTCTTAAGCCCTCCGTCTGAACAGACTTCCAGGCGGAGCCTCACCTGTCTTTGAGGGGAGCTTTTTAAAATAACAGAACAGCCAGATGTCCCATCCTCACCTGGACCTCCCTTCAAACCCAATTTACCCAAATAGGAGGACATTTTACAGCCCTGAATCCAAAGGACCACGCCTTCCCTAGCACCAACCTTCCTCCAAAAATATGATAGAACGACGAGCCACATAAAAGGAGTGATTTAAGGGGACAAAACTGAGCTGTGCCTCATTTTCAAAATGTAACCTGCGATGCCATTGCAAGGTCTCTGCGCAGGAGAAGCCACTCACCCTGGCAAATGAGGGCTGTCGCGCTGTCTCCGGTGAGAGATCCCCATCAGTGTAACAGCACATCCCTCACGGTCCGGTTCAAGGGGAGATTTGTCACCGTAATAATAGAAGCAGAAATAAATGAAGGGAGCGGAGGCCAGAAAAGAAGAGATAAGTCTTCCAAAGAGATTAGCAGAGGAGGCAAGTCAGCGGAGCTGGGCGATAAGGGGACGGTGCTCCAGATGGCACAGGTTCAGAGGAGGCCCTGTGAGAGGTGTGACAGTGTGAAGAGAGACAAGGAGGCCCAGGGGGAGGTGAGGAGAGGGACAAAGGAAGGAACAGGGAGCCCAAGACCAGTCGGATAATGAGCGTGAATGGAACAGGGCAAAGGGGTGGAGAGAAATGGTGCTGCCTCAAACACTGTGGTATTCTTCTTCCCCTCTGTGGTCACCGATACCTTCCTATCTCTTTTCCGAATTATCTCGGGGAGTCTAATTCCCTGAACACCCAAACCCTAGAAGCTATTAACTGTCAGGGGCAAACACAATACAGCAGGCACCTAACAATCACTCGGTTTTCGCAGGTAAGCCTCTACCAAATGGATGATCCCGAACAACTTAGTTAAAAAGACCTAGCGCAACTTTGGGAGAAAAAATTAATATAAGACACTGTCTTATTTTCGGGGAAACAGGGTAGTAGAATGTCAATGGGAGTCTTCATTACCAGGATACACATGCCAAATGCAGGAGCAGACAGGGCGAATGAAACTTTATTTTGACATTTATGCCCCTCCCCTCCAGCTGATACATCCTCTCCAGATAGATGTGGTGACAGGATAGGGCACGTAATTATATAAATCAGCTTACAGCCAGGTGGGCGGGGCTTAAGCCAATCAATTTCCATATATGCTAACCACTAGCCAGCACACCTATTGGTAGATAACACCTGTGCTAACCAAGATGCTGAACCTATCATAGAACTTTGTTTTTTTTTATTTTATTATTTTTTTAATATATTTTATTGATTTTGTACAGAGAGGAAGAGAGAGAGATAGAGAGTTAGAAACATCGATGATGTTTCTAACATCCCCTACTGGGGATATGCCCGCAACCAAGGTACATGCCCTTGACCGAAATCGAACCCGGGACCCTTCAGTCCCCAAGCCGACGTTCTATCCATTGAGCCAAACTGGTCTCGGCCCTATCATAGTACTTTAAAGAGTAAGTGTGATTTCAGTAGATTACAACTACTCTACTAGTGCTGACCTCAATAGAGATGGTAAAAGTTTAACCATTCCAAGACAAAACACCCAAGATATGGGCAACCTCTAGGTATCAAGGTTCATGTTGGCAACTGTCCCTTCCTTAAAAAGATTTTGAATTTGTCTCTTGGATAATGAGGTCTTTGGAAAAAAACACAAAAACAACTACATATGGATAAAATAATCTTTCTAACCAAAACTGACTGCAGGGTATATATAAATATTTTTTTTTCTGAATGATTGCTTTGAAAACTAGGATCTTCTAAATTCCCAACTTTTATTTATTTATTTTTTTTTACTGACATATATAGCCTCTTTAAACTGATTACCACTCCTACAATGCCTCCATATCCAGCTATAATAGTATCGCTGCAAATCCTGGAGTGACCTGTGCAGTTCTCAAAAATCAAGGTCCTTTCCTTAAAAATCAATCTCCTTTGCTTATTATGCGTCCTTTTGATATCCAGATGATGCCCCATGACCACATCTGTCTAAGAGGATGACAATCATCACTCCTGTGCCAATCCATGGGCCAGTGTTCTTCTTTTCAGAAACAGACTGTGTGTGTCTTAAGCCAAGAAGCACATTCCATGGTTACATATTCCTAACATTTTTTGGTCCTTTATAAACAAACATCTATTGAGAAAATTGACTAATCTCATTAATTTGGGAAATTTCTCTAGGATCTCTGGAAATTCCATCATGCTTATTAGCATTTCCTAATGTTTACAATGCTAAGCATGCCTATCTGCCAGTCTCTAAGTTGCCTGTTTGTCCTGGCATTTCTGATTCCAGCAAATCACATATCAGCCCATGCAAAGGGCAGGTTCATTGCTAGAGATTATTATTGGCCATTTAAGACCCTATTTCCCATCCTTGGGTGTCCTAAACTCACAGGATGATGACCAATGACCATCCTGAAACTTTCTCTCTCCCCGCAAAAAAAGGTAAATGCCTACACCACATCCAAGAAGATGCGCAAATATGACCCTTGAATAGCAAATGCTATTACTATGCCCCCACCCCTATTGCCTGCCTTTCAGCAAAGAGCTGGGAAGGATAATTGATTTCTAAGGATGTTTTAGTCAGTGACACTAAGACTCTTAAAAGCATTACTTCTAAATCCTAGTGTAACAGTTCTTATGATGCAGTTAATAAGTGATGCTTTCTTAAGAAAAATCTGACACTGGGATTCAAGTATCCAGATTCCTGATAATGAGGGCAGACCTAAACTCAATTCACAAAACAGATAGAAAGGAATAGGTTTGCCCTTCTTGGTGACACAAATAAAAGGTTGTGTTTTATGCTCAAACTTACTGAGGTACAGCCTATGGCCAGAAATAAATGGACACCTGATGGTAAACAACATTATAGTAAAGCTGTTTAATAGAAAGATAGTTGTCACTTATTGTTAACATTGGGAAAGGTTGATGAAATAAAGACATCTCCTACTGACATTCAATGAGAATTCTTGAGTTTTTAGATTATTATAAATAAACTAGAGGCCCAATGCATGGAATTTGTGCACTCAGTGGGGAGGGGGTCCCTCAGCCCAGTCTGCACCCTCTCACAGTCAGTGAGCCCTCAGGGGGATGTCCCACTGATGGCTTAGGTCCGCTCCCCACCCCTGCCAATGCACTCACCAGTCATGAGTCCGGCTTGTGGGGAGTGCACTGACCACTAGGGGGCAGCTCCTGCATTGAGTATCTGCCCCCTGGAGGTCAGTGCCTGTCACAGCTACCAGTCGTTTCGCTGTTTGGTTGATTTGCATATTAGGCTTTTATTATATAGGATAGAAATCAGAAAACAAGTAAGGAGGGAAACAATGGCAGGTCCATGTTTATTTCACCTCTCCCATAGAAAGAGAAAACTGGACCGGAGATCAGAGCTGAGCCACTCAGGCTCCCTGGCACCAGTGAAATGTGGGTAGAAGGAACTGTGTTTCTCAGTGCTCCTCAGTATTACTCAGTGCCTCAAAGCACTTTAGCAATTAAGTATGAGAAAAGATATTCCTGGCAGTATAAGATTCACTTTATGGATTTATATTCTCCCCTTATTGGCTTGCACTTAATCACTGCCTTTTTTCATCATCTACTCAGTGGGGTTCTGTACAATTATGATTTTTCAAATCTACAATTACAATTATATTTCTGTAACATAGCTTTGTGATGAATTGCATGTGCTTTTAGGGTTATCAAATTAGCTAGAATCAAACCTGCTAGATATATGAAAGCACTGTGCTAATGATAAGACAATTGCTATAACTAGAAATGATTAAAAAAAAATCTTTGGGATGCTAATGTGGTATATATTTTTAAGACAAAAGACTTGGAGGTAAAATATAAAACCAATTACTTTTACAAAGACTACATCAAGATTTCACTTGTAAGGATAACATTCCTGCCTGATCATTATTTAAAATAGACCCAAGTTTTAGAATCTACTAAACACTAAAAACAAACAAACAAAAACAACTTTAAGATAAAGCCTACTGTCATACTCCTTAATGTTAATGCTTCAGTATTACAAAATATATCAATATTTATGTATGACAAAATCCATTTGAAAAATCAGATGATAATGTTTTCGTCATTTATTCTACCCAGTATGTTAATATGGACAAAAATGTCTATTTATTATCATCCATGGCTGCTGTTGGCATATCAATATGCTACTGAGCAGCACTTGAAATACTGATACAAAAAGGCAAGTGTGTTATTCACTGGCCTTCTAAAACAAGCTTTTAACATTTTAAGTCTAGGTTATTCATCTTCATATGGCATTATTACTTAGATAACACTAAATTCATAAAGTGTCAATTGCAGGCTAAAATAAGAACTAAGTAGGTGTGAGCTCATTCAGATTTATTCCTAGGTCTCACACACCGCATCTATTTTATGCTTATTAGCCTCGAATGTTCACATACACAAAAATGAAGTAACTAGCAACAGAGGGAGGATATCTCCATCTAGTTTATGACTGAATGCCCAGTACCCAGTCTTGGGACTTGCTCTTAGTTTAATAGGCACTGATATGTGTATATTGTGTGAATGAACACAGCTTCAACATCTTTGAGGCCACATTGAGTATTAGTTTTAGGGTGATGCGGAGTTTACAAAAAAAAAAAAAATGTGGCACCACATTTCCCAACACATAAAAGAAAAATTCAAAACTCCTGTAAAAATCTTAAGAGTTGCATTTTAAATGCATTTTCCCCATATGCATTGTCTTTTTGTAAGAAATATATTTTATTGATTTTTTACAAAGAGGAAGGGAGAGGGATAGAGAGTCAGAAACACCGATGACAGAGAATCATTTATCAGCTGCCTTTGGGGATGTGCCCCCTACCGGGGATGTGCCTGCAACCAAGGTACATGCCCTTGACAGGAATCAAACCTGGGACCTTTCAGTCCACAGGCCGACGCTCTATCCACTGAGGCAAACCGGTTTCGGCATGCATTATCTTTAGTATGAAAATGAATCCCCAGATTGTTGATTTTAATAATGGCCAGTGATGATTTTAATAATGGCCAGTGATGAATGAGCTGTCTTTTAATCTTCCCCCATAATTCCTTCAGCGACATAAATGTGTGAATGTGGAGCCTTCATCCTGACTGTCTGGGAGGCACCAGGAAAGTGGGACATCCAAAGCACAAAAATGAGTCACTGGCATTTTAAGAGAATTTAAAGACAGCTCTCTGCTCCATCGGTCTACTTTCATGTTGCTGCCTATTAATCTTTTTTTTTTTTTTTTTTTTGACTAGAATAAAAGTAATGTCAACATTCAGGATCAAATAATCTCCCAAAGATAGAAAAAGGGTTATTGTGGGCATTCGAGCTCTAACTCGGCTCCTTCCCCCAAACTCTAAAAATGGGTCAGGAAAATGCAAGCCCTCAGATCGGCGATCGGCAGTAAGCCTGACCGAGAAGCAATCCACGGAGGAGAATTTTTACTTAACAGTCCTCGGCATTAATGAGGCAGAGGAACCTTCGCTGACTGAAGCCAGAAGCGAGCCCGAGAAAAGAAACAAAGACTGTTTTCATCAAATCATAACAACCACGTTGCTAAGGTGGAAAGGGGCCGTTCGGAGAGATCTAGGTTACTCTGTGCTTTGAACTATTTTGAACATTCCAGGGAATGGGCGCTAAATCCATTCTAGGGGAAGTCCCCAATACAACATCACAGGCCCTGCGAGCAAAGGGAAAATAAAACGGTGACAGCGGCAGACGGGGGCAAAATAAAGGTGGGCCCTTGTGTGAACTGCCCTTAGGTTTTTAAAGTTTACTTTTTCCAACTCTAGGAAGACTCAGAGGCCTAGACGGGGCAGTGCCTCCCTGGGCTCTGCATACGTATGCTTCCAGAATGCTCTCTGGCAGACAGCGCCGGGAGGACAGGGGTAAGGGCTGTCACTCCCTCTCTGGCTGCTGAAGGAGGAAGAACCATCACTTTGGCACAAAAAAGTCTCTGCTGAATAGGTAACACCAAGAGGCAAAAAAACAACAAAAAAACAAACCAAAACAAAACAAAAAAAACACCCAAAAACCAAAACACACACACAGGAAAGAAAAAAAAAAAAAAACAGCTTAAACACAGAAAGCTCTTTTCTGGGGATAAAAAACAAGGGATCCAACCCTCCCTACCGTTTTAACATTCACCTTCTCTCCTCTACTTACCTCTAACACACTCACTTCAACTCAAGGAACAAAAGTCACAGCTTTTTTTTTTTTCTTCTTCTTTTTCATAAAGACAGAAGGAACATTAATATTAATCATGGATGAGGGCCACGGTTACTCTGAAGGAACACAACCCTTTCTGTCCGAATGTTTCAAAACATTTCGTAATCAAAACCTGTGCGGTGCAAAGTGGCTGGCTCTTTGCCTTTGACCCTGACCGAACACGGACCCACATTCTGATCCCTCGGATGCCTGGCTGATTTTCCCCCACAGGCCATCTCCCTCTTGGAAGGAAGGTGGGCTGATGCTTTCTCCGTTTCCTTAATCTTGTTCTTATTTCCCCCCTCCATGGCTGTGGAACTCTAGCAGGAAAAAAAAAAAAAAAAGTGCAATTAGGGGGCCTATAACAAAAACGAATTAAGTAATGGGAATATAATTTTACCCCTGGCGACCTTTAGAACAGAATGCATTAACTTAAAACCTGCTAAGCAGAGAGCGAGCAACGTCAAGAGTAACTTCTAAAGATCCTTTCATACTCAGGACGTATCTCTAAGCTACTGGTTCAACTCCCCCACAGCCAGGAGCGCACGCGAGCGAGGAAACAATGAAAAGTACCTAGCCTGTTTGATCAGCGGGAACAATACGGCCAAGCACATACTGAAGCACCAAAAAAGGTACAGCCGCATCTAAAAGCAGGCCTTCCAGGGCCAGGAAATCAGACCCCCAGTACGAATGGACCTGTCCCGAGTGCGAAAGGGAAGCAAAGGGCCTGAATCCCGGGAGCTCCGAACCAACAAACCCTAAAATGGTTTTCAAAATTCAGTTACAAAAAGAGCTTTCAATTTCCCTGGTGCTTGAATAAAGTGTTCTCTGAGTAACAGGCTCTGGCAATACAAAAAGACTGCATCGGGCAGATCACAAATAAATAAATAAATAGGTAAATAGATAAATAAATTGTTCCCAGAAAGTATGAGACAGTTGTTGTTTTTTCCCCCCCAGGCAGGTATAATTCATGCTCTTAACTCGACTGTTTTAAAAAAGTAACTAAATGATATTTAAAAATAAAAATCCTAATTCAACAGAACCTTTTCACAGTAGTTACATAAACCAGGGATTCCACTCCTATATTTGCAACCTCTCCACATTCCCTTTATTCCGATTCTTCTGACAGATAAAAAGCAAAACAGCTGTTTACTCTTGTCATTTCAAAATTACTTTTTATCACCGTTCAAAAAAAGTTTCTCATTACAAAGCAACACCACTTTTTTAGTGTTGGTGCTTCACACAGATCTGTAGCTAGTCTTTCTATTAAGCTTTAGTCCCTCTTCCCTTTCTCTAAAAAGAACTGAAACTCAACTAAGCCAGTCAGGGTGACTGTCAAAAAAATGCTTAACCAATGCCAAACTGCAGTTTTTATAAGGAAAAAAGAAATCGGGGTGTGTGTGTGGGGGGGTGAAGTTTTAGGAACATGATTTACTTAAAATGATTTTCTGAATTCGGGACTAACGAACATTTTCAATTTTATTTCAAGCTTCCAGGACAAGGCAGAGCACCAATAAGAAAATATAGTTCTTCAATTCCCAAACTCTAGAATGCACTCACTAAAAAAAAAAGAGAGAGGAAAAAAAGGGGTAGTGTTTCAAAGGTGGGGAGAAGATATATAATTTATCTACCCCCCTAGGACAGTACAGGCATAAACAGAAAAGGAATTCCTACAGTTCCTGTGGGTGGGAGCGTGCGCATGTGTGCACGTGTGGGTGCGTGTACCTTCTCTCTCTTTTCATTAGTTTTATTAGATTGGTTAGGATTTACATTAAAGGTTGCTGATCACCTAAGGCAAAGTGCATGATCAAATAGATTCAATGAAAAGCGACCAGCCTCAACAAGCATTGCACAAAACGTGGATTATGCGAGCGATACTCTTGTCTACTGTCCGGACAGACTGTATCCATTAGCAATGACTTGGATAATTCCTAGAAAAATAAAAAATAAAAATAGCAACTGTAACCCACCCAACAAATACCTATCACTAAACAGAACTGGGAATCCTGTGAAGGCAGACAGGGAGCCTTTGGGAAGTGGGGAGTGGAGGGTGAGGATGTGCATTGGAAGATTCCCGCCTGGACTCTGTCCTGGGACTTCCTTCTTCAGCACAGGAAAGGCAACTTGACACTGGTTTCTGTAACCAACCTGGTCTGGCAGGATTTCTTTCGCATGCCCTGCACAAAAGACTCGCCCCTGACAAAGTACTCATTTCAGATTTCCGTCAAGGTTGAGTGAATTGCGGCCAGGGAAGTGCCCTGAAAACATAATATAAAGTCTCTGCTAATCACTAAACCAGTGCTTTAGTGAGAAGGGAGGGGAGCCTTAAAACTTTGTACTGTTTCCTTTCCTCTTAAGGAAAAAGGAAGGAAGGAAGGAAGGAAGGAAGGAAGGAAGGAAGGAAGGAAGGAAGGAAGGAAGGAAGGTAGGCCAAAAAGAAGTTTAAAAAGAAGGATACACCCTTTGTTCTTTATTTTACAAGAAAAAATCTACGACTTCAAAGGGGCTTGTACCTGTTGATTTTAACAACTTAAATCTCTGGGAGCAGGCCGCATTGTTTTTCACTTGTACTCACAGGCCCTCCCGTCTTGGGCGCGCTCACTTTAAGTCCCCTCACTGTCATAAGGCTTAAACTCCAGCTGCAGTATTAGGTGTTATGAAAACCCATGCAATGATAATGGGTGTTTCTGGAATATATGTCTCCTAGGGGAAACCCGTGCAATCTTGGGCCTATTTAGCATTGCCAGAGGTAAAACATACGTACTTGAGAACCAGCAATGAAACAGTTACCAAGAAATCTGCTTTTACCACTACTGGGCAAAAAAAAAAAAAAAAGGTACACTCTCCTATTCAGTGGCACACCCCCTAATGCTCCACAGAACTCTCGAGAGAATTGGAAGTGCCCTAAGCATCATTCAGTTCTTGCAGAAAACTCACGCCTGTCATCACCGTTTATGAACTGGGCCTGCCAGTATTGCCAAGGGGCCCAGGAATTTATGTAAAATTACACTTTATACTGTGATGAATAAGAGAGAAAAAAATACCAGGGATTAAGTAAGATACTATGAGATATATTACTTGAATTTACCATAAAGAGGCACTATGCTTTTCTTGACTTAACTAGAGTAAATCTTCACTTAACATTGTCCGTAGGTTCTGTGACTTCAAGCAAAAATACATTTAGCAAAACCAGTTTTACAGCAGACTAACAGATAAATAAGAGTCGAGTTCCTACAGCATCTCGTCAATGCTAAAAGGAAACAACCTTGAATAAAATGACATTATGTCATCAATGAGCACCTTCTGTGTGCACATTGAAAAGATATGCTAGTTTCACTAGGTATGTTTGCAACCCTACAATTAAATGTTTTTGACCCATTATTTTTTTATGACTTGGTCATTTGGCTACACCTGTGTTTTGTTTCCCCCCCCCCTTTGTCAAATATGCAAAAAATTGTGCAATACATTGCTAATAGGGGAAACATTAAAAACAAACAAACAATAGATCCTGATAATACGAGTCTATTTACACAAAAGTTTGAAGCAAAACTCCATGAAGACTCTATCAGTTTATAGAGTGAGAACTGACAATTCATCTCCTGTGACTGGACAATATGGTGACAGATGGCTTTGGAAAGCTTGAAAATAACAAGTGTATGTTTAACCAGCTGATCGTGCCCATTGCACATACCATATGGTCCACCAATTATCCCCTTCCATTTCGGGGTGCCAAAAGGCTGGGTTTGGGCACCCCCCTTACCGTGTTCATACCCTAAGTTGCCTCCCTATTTCTGTCCATTCCTGAAGCAAACTTGGATGAGAGGATGATGCATGACTCCTTTGATAGTTTTGTGCTTTCGAGGAAGGCTATTTCCCTGTCCACACACCCATGGCCCACTTGTGAAGACTCACTCCACTGATGTTACCGTTACAGGTTTCTAAGTCATGGCCCACAGCCTTGAATGTTGAGAGAGGATCATATAAAAGACAAACCGGTTTGGCTCAGTGGATAGAGCGTCAGTCTGCAGACTGAAAAGTCCCAGGTTCGATTCCGGTCAAGGGCACGTACCTTGGTCGCGGGCACATCCCCAGTGGGGTGTGTGCAGGAAGCAGCTAATCGATGTTTCCCTCTCATCGATGTTTTTAACTCTCATCTCTCTCCCTTCCTCTTTGTAAAAAAAAATAAATAAAATATATTTTGAAAAAAAAACCCAAATATTTCTTTACACTCTATACTATATAAATAGGGATTTCTAATAAATATTTAGTTTTCCGGAAGACAGCTGAATGAAAGGGGAGTATGTAGGGAAAAATAATTTTTAACACACAAATAGAAGAGGCTACTAAGCACACCTGAAAGTCCTAAATGGGTGGTGGCATGTTCCAAAAATCCTGATCCTCATTCACTGTTCAAATGCAAGTTAGAGACTGTGGGCCTTCATTCTGCTTCTGAGGTGACAGCCCTAGGGTGTGAAACAGATTCCTGCTTAAAGGGAAAGTAGGTGTGTGATGCTTGAGAATGCGCGCTCTTTGCTGGGAGCAGTGCTGACAGCCACAGGCTCTTGTCTTTTTCAATGGTTCTCTGACACCCCCCATTTTTTTTTTTTTTTTTTTTTTTTTTTTTGCAGGCTGGCCTACAAGAAGTCTCAAAGGCTATTTTCAAAATCCCACCTATGTACTCTGCCGGGAAAGACCGACAGCCCGCACACCTTTCAAAAGAAGCGGGTGCAGAGGAAGGATGGCTCCTGGTGCAGAGACACTAATTGGATAAATGGAATCGCGGTAGTCTCTTTAATTGCGTTGGAAAAAATGACAGTGCTATTTTTTTTGTTTTCTTCATTACAAAACATACTGGAGTTTCCTGTTTTGATTTTCCATTTCATAAGCCTGTGCTTTCATACATATGTGAGTGAGCCCGCCAAAGTTCTACACAACGCGACCAAGTTTTAAATCAGAACGAAAAGAAAAGAAGGAGAAAAAAAAAAAGTCCCACCCTATTATCTCAGCTTCTGTAATTTTGGTAGAAACTGTAGAAGCTGCCTTTCCAAGGTGCGCTAGCTGAGAAAATGATCCTCTGAGCAAAAAGCAATATAATTTAATCATAGCTTTGCTGACTGCCCTGACAATTGAAGTGATTCACAATGCCATCTGAAATATATATATTTGGTGCAGTAAAAATAATAGCACCAAGAAATGAGAAGAATTGTGCTCCATAATTCTGATCTCACCAAAGGGTAACGTTGTTTTTGTTGCTGTTGTTGTATTTTTTTTTTTAATCAGACCAAATTAAAAGAACCGAAGACATTTACCTGAACTGTAGGAGGAAGGCATTTCCAAGTTCACATATGAACACCACCATCTACCTAACCTTGGAAATGTTGTCTTCATGTCAATTCTACCTATATACACTATGAAACAAACGTTGGCAAGAACAAGGCCAAATGCTATTTTTAAAACAAACTATACATACTGGATTGTGGGCATACACCATCACTGGGCACACATTGTGTATGTGTACATGTGTGGGTGTGAGTGTCTGTCTTAGTGGGTGATCAGAAAAGCCGCATGAAACCAATCTACTGACCGACTGGCTTTGTTTAAACACACACACACACACACACACACACAGTCACCAGCAAGATTGCCCAAAAGCAGGGTGGTCAGAATTATGGGAAGCAGCTGCAGTCCAGCTCTTCCAAGCCTGGAGCTGAGAGAAGAGCTGATCTCTTCCTGCTCCAGGCCAGTTGGCAGAATAGAAACCGATGATGATGCAGGTCTCCAGGGTATCAAACAGCGGGGAGAACCTGGCCAAGGAGCTCTGGGCTATACAGCTCGGAGGGAGGAGCTGTGCCCAGGTTCCCTAAGTCAGGATTTCTGTATTTTTGTTGTTGTTGTGTTTTTGCTTTTCTTTCTTTCTTCTTCTTCTTCTTTTTTTTTTTTTTAACTAGCCAGCTGGCAGTCATAAGGCCAGAGGAAATGTGGTGGAGAATGGCAGGACTCCAGAAATCAGAAAACAGTGAGAAGAAACAGAATGTCATCACTTTTGCCACTCCTTCTTCAAACTACTTGGTGACTCTTCACTAAGTAACGGCACTGTGATCCTCTCTCTGTAAAAATGTAAGAGGGCCGTGGAAGTTATAATAAAATCTGAGCTAAGCAGACACTTTTAGTTTGCCCCGGCTCAGTTAGAAATAACTTTTTAAAAATAAATAAGGTAATTAAAATAGATTAACACCCCTGACTTCATCAAATTGTTCTGTGAAAGGAAAGAATGAAATGAAAAATGGAGGGGGTGGGGACTGAGTAACTAAAGACAATTTCCCTGCTTTACCATCTGATGAGGTACATGTAAGAATCAGTTATGTATGTTTGCTGTATCAATGTCTCTGATCATTAACCTAAGTCGCCCTGCATATCTTACTCATCTGGGAAGTTTTTCCCTCTTGAATATTTCCTAACAACTGCAGCAATTTGCACCTTTGAGAGCCTGGTTGACATCATCAAGTTGTACTCATCAGGCATCTCCAAGAAATATTTGTTCCAAAGTCAGAGAGATAGAAGGATAAAAGATTCACCATGTGATGAAAGTTAAGTGGCCCCAGTAAATGCCATCAAGGGAATAACACGTCAACACGACAGAGGGAAACTCCGTACAAGTTCCCTTCATTACAGACATATTTTATCCACATGTTGATTCTTCATTTCTACCTTCATTGCCATTCTGATGTCACAAAATTCCAGACACAATTATTATTTTTTTCCAAACAGCCGCTGATACTGGAAATAGGAGCATAATCCAGCATTACCTGCACACATTTTCGGGTGCATGTCCTTTGACACAGAAATTCCACTTCCAGGAATCTAGCCCAGAACGAGTTGCAAGCGAGCTGTCTTTGACAACACTACCTGAAGCAGTGGCAGAATGGAAGCAAGCTGCTTAGTTGAGACTATTACAAAAAACATGCCACACTTTATAGCTCCTCTCCACAGTAAGACCAGATCTTCCTATTTGTTCAGAAATATATTCAAGGCAAATACACTAAATAGAATTTGGAATAAACACTGGTGCTGTCTTTAAACAAATCCCAATGGGCTAATCACAAAGTCTTCCAAATACTTGAAACACACAGCCTAGCTAGGAAAGGTGCGACCCACCAGGTCACACCTGCATGTCATCGGCAGAAGAGGAAGAGTCCCTGCCAGGCATCTCTTACGACCAATGTGGACTTCTCATGTCATCCGAGGTTGGTCTCTGTCCTTAACTGTATCACACCCTATACTTCCTGCCTCTCTTTGAGAGAGGCTGTGGAGAAGAGTCAAATCACTCTTTTATCATGTATTAAGGATTCAAAAGTTGGGTACCAAGAACTTCTAGTTCTACAAGACTATGATTTACTCTCTCTCATATGCAGGGTTTTAAGTCATTTTCTTTACAAAGGGAGCTTGAGAGTTACAGAATCACTCCATGGAATAGTGAGAGTTACAGGGGTTAAAAGGAAGAATGGGAATGGGAAAGAAAGAGGGAAGAATGGGAAAGGCAATATCCCTGATATTGTGTCATATCAGGGATATTGCCTTTCCCATTCTTCCCTCTTTCTTTCCCATTGTGCCATGTGCCATCGCCAACATTAAAATATTAACAGCAACATGGCTTTTCTCACTCAAGGAAGCAAGAATGCTGTCTCTTATATACTAAGAGGACATGCCTAACTCAGTCATTCCAGGGTCATTTGTAATATATCAATGACAGCAGTGTGCTGCTATATCTAACTGCGGTCTTTCTAAGTGTAAACATTACAAAAATAAATAAAATAGATGGTTTTGAGAAAAACTTTCTGGGTCTGAGGCACAGTCTTGGTTGTAGAACCCAGCAGGTCAGCTGAATGGTGTTCACCCAGCCCCAAGTTGCATCCTCTGATCTAAGAGAAGGCCAGCCTCTCAATAGGATCTGAAGTGCTGACCCGTGTTTTGTCAACACAGCGTAGGATCCTGGGTTTATAGGTTGTTCTAAATTTCTCAATTAGATCCTCATAAGCTCCTTGGCAAAAAAAAACAAACAAAACCTGACAATAGTGCATTTCAATAATGATTGGGAAAGGAAGTTGGGATGCCAAAAAATTATTATAAGCACTGTAACAAAATTTTAAGGTTCCACATTTGAAATATCACACGCATGCAAAAAAAAAAAATGATTTTGAAAACATCTAAATTCAAAACAAGCAATATTTTAGATTAGGAAAAGGGTAGTCTTAAATATCTCAAAACTTGTAAACCTACCTGAAAGATATTGAACGCAAAATTTCCAAATTAAAGAAGAAAAAATTCCAGATCTAACAAATGATGGACTGTGTATATGATCTCAAGGCCTTTCTCACATTTTTCCATGGAAATAAATGGGTGAAGTGCCCAGCTAGTTCTTTAATAAGGCTAATGCACCAAAAATCTGTCATTCCAATAACTCCAAATGAGCCAATAAGACCATATGAACATAAACAATGTATGCAGAAATTCTAAAGTTTCCAAAAACACCAAACCATCTCTCATTTGTTAAATCAGTGAGTTAAATTCATTGAATCTAAGTAAAATTGTTAAGTACAATTGATGTACCCCAATATATAAAAAAATGCTGGGATTTCAAAATGTAATAATCATAAACATATTAAGTTGATCATTTAACATCACTTTTTTTCTTACTGAGTAGGAAACCCAAGTGTGAACCTTATACCTACAGCACATTTCAACTCAGACTAGCAGCATTTCAAGTGTTCAATAACCACAGGTGGCTAGTTACTTCTAGACTGCACAGAACCGCTCTTGGTACACGACTTGTACACTGATGGAGGATTCCCGCACTTTGCACAGCTGTGTATCATTTATTGGCTTGGACCTGCCACTCCATCTTTATTCATCAAACCAAAACACATCATCGGCATCATCTCCTCCAGTAAGTCTCTGGGGACCTCCCAGGCCAAGAGAGCTGTCTGCACTCAGCACTGCTTCTCTGCTGCTGCCCTGTCTGCTTTGCACTAGGAATCAGCCTTTAGGTTTCTGTCACCTCACAGACTTGTTTAAGAGCAAGGACTTTGCCCTATTCACCCTGTACTGCTTAATGCTTAGCACAGAGTCCGCTGCACAATGGGCCACTTGCTATGTAATCTTTAAACTTAATTACACTTTTATGTTATTTTGGGGGAAATTACTCAACTTCTCTTTACTTTAGTGCCTTCCCTAAAACAGAGTTACAGATGTTCAGCATCATCGTGTTGCTCAGAAAGTCTGACAGAGATGATGCTTGTGAAGGTACGTGGTGTAATTCTGGACACCTACACATATACTTTAGTTACTTCCTCCCAGAAAGCAGAAACCATAGGTCACTGACACTTGTATTATGACCCCAACCAGAAGTGATGTGCCAGACACATGTTTTATGAAAGAGTGACCATTCATTTGAAAACATAAAATAAACCTGGTGTAAACATTAATTATCCAAAGATATGTTAATTGGTTTTAGAGAGAGGAAGGGAGACAAAACATCCATGAGACATCGATGTGAGAGAAACAGATCAAGGTACTTCCCTACCCACCCTGACCGTGAACAATCTGCCACATGGGTTTGCACCCTGACCAGGAACTGAACCTCCAATCCTTCTGGATTACGGGACAACATTCCTACCAACTGAGTCACCCAGCCAGAGCAAAAAATAAATTGTCTTTTAATTTGTAGTTTATTTATCTGAGAAAGTAATGCTTTATATTCTGATTTCTGATATGAAACCTAAAATGTATCATTTCTCTAAAAAAATGTATTAGATAGGTTTTACCACAAATGACTATTCTGGGGGGGAGGTCTATAATTAATGGAATCAAAATTTCACATATCCTCAACCCACATCTCTAAACTGACATATAAGTTTAATGATTATGTAATTTGAACTACACCAACAAATATACTTCTTTTTACTAACACATACCAATATAAACCGAATTAAAAATAGTCTGTAAGATTGCCTACACTATTTCAGATCGAAATAGCTTCTATTGAAATAGACTTTCCTGCCCCTCTGATTTAGCATTTCAGTTTCCCTTATCAGCAGATGGTAAGCCAAGTAACTATTTAAATCCATATGACTTCCATAGGCATAGTTCAATTACTGGATAAGAAGATGAACACATATTTCAGAACTAATCAGATTAGCCTTTAAATGAAGAAAAAAAGAAGGTAACAGGGTGAAGATTCATTTCCTGAAAATTATTTCAGTACATCATGTTTAGATGATTGAAGGACTTACATTTTTGTAAACTGCCTAGACAAAAATAACTGTATAAAACAAGATTACAGCAAGACTTTCCCGACTTTGAATATTTCTTCACGAATCCCTGCTCTCTGCATAGATTCCAATCTTGAAAGGCAATGAATCTGGCCCCAGTGGGACACCATAGAGCGTAGACACAATTCAAAACTAAGACTGAGAAGGAGAGAATAATTCCTTTTGCATATGTCTGTACCCTTTCTCTCTCCTCCCCACTCCACTATTTTCCTAAAGGGTCAAGAAAACAAACAAGAACTCCATTTGAAGAACAAAGATCCCTGCCTTTATAGATTTCAATTCCACAGATGCAACCCTTGCTTTTACTCATCTCTTCCAGACAAGGAGATTAAGATGATGAGGTGGGTTTGCAGAACAAACATTGTGTACATTCCTGAGTTCATGAAAGCTTTCAGACTCTCCTTTCTGGGTTTGTCTGTAGTCAGTCAGATGCTGAAGCTCAAGGAATAATATCTACAAATACCTTTCTCTTCTTTACATCATACTTTCTAGGTTATAAGCCTTGGATTCTCCGACTTGGTCATAAAGTTATTAGAATAAACAGTTCCACTGCTCGTTTCCTCTTATCTTATCTGGAGTCCAGGATCCAATATTCTAAAAGGTTTCCCTTTGGAAGGGAGCAGTACAGAAGTATAATGAGACATTCCTCCCATATTTTAGATGTGACACTGCTCAGCAGCAGGTTCTATAAACTGTGAACTTAGCGGTGCGAAGGACTGATTATTTGAACCAAAAGAAAACCTAGAGGTTCAATATTTTTATAAAAGAATGTACATCAAGAAAATGAATTTAGGATTCATGATTTTTAAAAAGGTAAAACTTCTAGGTTTTACTGGATCCTTTTAAAGCCGAGGAACACACTGGCAGACTGCTTCTATAAAAAATGTTGTCAACCTGAGAAACCCCTGCTTCACCAGAAAACTAAGACAGAAAATTTATAGTTAAAAGGGACCCATTAAACCTGTGTGTGTGTTTTGTTTTTGTTTTCTATGAACCCAAAAGTGGAATAATTGATTTTTTTCCAGAGTAAGAAACTCGCCAAATAGTATCATACTCTAATGGTTACTGAAAAAATTGCAGGTAAGGATAATTTACCTAATCTTTCAGTCCTAAAGAAGTGTCAAATATTAATCCACTTATAATTATAAAGTTAATTAGTAATAGAAAATTAAACAAGCAGTATTTTAAGCCTCATGTGGAAATTAAAATGTAATTTTCAAGTTTTTCAAAAAGGGCATATATCTTAAAGAATTCGATTCAATGAAACATATTAATTCTAGATCTCCTAAGAGGTAACAGTATGGAAGGACTGATGAAAATTAGAAATATAAAAATGGCACAGTTCTCTCTCGGGAACTCACAATCTACTGAGAGAGACAAATACACAAATGGGTAAATTATAAGACCTGGTAGTTTATATTTTTGTTTCCCTTATATTTTTGCTTTGTTGTGTTCCAAGCTTTGTACAAGTACTCCTTGCTTTCAGAGAGAAACCCGTGCGCCCCCTTTTCCCCCCCAACACACACACACACACTTCAATGAATCTCAAATTCAGGCCAGTCATAAAAATCACAAATATCCCAACTTTGCAGTGAAATTCATACATTATAATCATCAGGACTGAAAACGACAGGGGTGCCAACCCAATCCCATGCAAACCCAAACCTCCATGTTTGAAAGATATCTGTTCAGTTAAAGACAGAACTCATACTTTTGGCTGAACCTGACTATTGTGGAGTCACTGTGTCTTGTCTTAGAAAGGTAAGGCTGGTTTGGGCTGGTCACAAAGATAGATAATTAATGAATTTACACTTGTCAGTCAACATGTAGATCTCAACTGTATTTTGACTTTTACCTATTTCAGTGCTTTTATCCACCTATGGCTTGGTTAGCTATTATGAAATCAAGTGCTATTGATTATATCACGGTTAAAGGCAAAGGTCTTGCATATCTGGCAAGGACTACTTAAAAGCAGTCTAGATTTAAACTTAAAATACTTATTTCAAGGAATGGAAATCAGTACATGGAAAACAGCTCCACTACTTTTAAATGATGATGCTGTGTCTACACAGAAGTTTTTAAAGAACTGCCATGAATTCTGTGATCATGACTATGCTCTGAGGTGGATTTTTTTTAAAGCATTTTAAGTTGTACTTATTAAATAAAACCAAAGAAGAATTTATGTGTGTTTTTTTCTCTCCTAAAATTGTATCAGCACATAGACTAGTAAAAAGATATAAGCCTATCTCTCGGATCCAAATTGTTTACAAGAACTGAAAGCCTTGAAGCTTGGGCGATTTTAATCAAGACTTCCATTAACCCCCTACCAATATCCCAGGGACTCTAGGAATTCTAAACAAAAGGGAAAGCATGCTTTTTAAACGACTTAGTGTAATACAGTATCGGGATATGTAACAGTTTTATCCATTGAACAACAGGTGACATATCACAGGCAAGGAAGTCTCTTTCTACTAGCTGGCAAAATAGAACTTAAATTGGACATGAAATTGAGCCAACAGATTAAACCTAAGAGACATTAGTTAATAAATCACAACACTGATTTTAAAACTAAAATACACTAGTTCTTACCTAACCTATAATGAATCAATCAAATCAGTATAATAGATATGGCATACAATTTTTAAATGTATACGTACTCAAGAACATTTTTTAATTTATAGTTCACTTGATCATATTATGCAATGGTCCTACATAGAATTATTTTTAAGTTACATTTGAATAAAAGAGTAATTTACATACATACTACACATATATTTATATAAAGCATCTAGACGGTAAAAACAATTTTCCAGTGCTTATTTAACAATTAAAGAAGTTATTAAATTCTTTACTTCAGAATTTGATTTAAATAACCAACCCTGTTTTAAAACCTATTCTTTCCTTTGGGTTCAGCATGTAAATAAGACCCTTCAGGCATGCATATTCCTGAGAATCTCTGAATCCTATCAACTAAAAGATTTTGCCAGACAAAGAGGATCTTAAAACTTGATCTCATAAATGTCAAAATAGCAAGTTTCACTCTAGAGGGGAGCTCACCCACCATACTATCTTTTTTCTTTTTTCTTTTCTTTTCTTTTTTTTTTTTTTTAAGCTGGAGTAATAAAGTTCACCTTCTACTTGAAATCTCTTTAGACATGCATACTTTGATTGTTCCTCCTGCTTTCCAAACACCAAAGTTCTTTTTTGTTTGTTCTCAAACCTCAATAATTCCTTGCCCAATCCATCCACATTTATCAAACTCTGCCCATCTTCAAGAACCAGCTGATAAGTAATTTCTTTCAAGAAGTCTTCCTTGGTGGCTCAATTAAAAAGAGGTCATTTCCTCCTCTGAAAATAATTAAATAAAATACTACACTTTTATTTCACTCCCTGGCGTTTGGCATTCCTTTTCTCATACTACAGTCATTTTTCTTAACACTATTCTCCCTACTGGTTCAAAAATGACTTAAAGAATCAGCATCTATAGCTTGTCCATATTGATATTGCTCCTAGCATATGTTCTGAAAACTAGACTTTCAAATGTAGGCCCATTACTAAATAAATGTCAATTAATTTAGAAGTCATTCCAATGCCTCTCTTCCCTGTGAGAGATGCCATTTGCCACTACCAGTGAGATATCTTCATGTGCGTGCCCTGTAAATTGTGTAGGTCTAAGACGAACTCCTTTATTTTACACTCACAAAGCAGTTCACTGTAGTTCTGCTAGCGGCCCTACTATTTATCAAAAAGTAGTAGAGTAGAGAATGTAGCCTCTGAAGCAAGATTATATGCATCTATCTTGACCTAGTCACTTACTAGCTAGGAGAACTTTGGACAAGTGACTTATCTCTGGGGCTTACTTCCTCTGTAAGATGGGGTTACAGATAGCATCTATGTCATGAGGTTATTGCAAAGATTAAATCAGTTACTACAAACAAAGAGCAGGGCTTGGCCCACAGTTAGTGATTATCAAATGTTAGCTGTTATTAGTCTCCTCTTCCAGTCATCCAAAACTCATTCATCATAACCTGCCTCCTTGTGGTCACCCACACAGGGAAACTTTGCTTAACTCTTGATTCTACATCTAGCTTATCTACAGAAATCATTTCTCATTTTCACTATCCTGGTACAGACCTTACCACACATAGGGTAAAGGACTCACCTATTAATTAACACCCTGTCATCCCAACTTTCTCCACCTACCCATTCCCTTCCAAGCCATCCTATATAAAAACACTACATTAACCTTATAAAAGGTTTGATCAACTTATCCTTAGCTCTCCATCTGTGATGGTTCCCTAGATCCTTTTGAAACAAACATTTTCACATAGGCACTAAAGGAAATTCTCAACCTTTATGTCAAATCTAAACTTACTAACTGCACTGCACATACCTTACAATCAAGCCTTTCTACTATCTATATCCTAATAATGCCAGAAGTTCACCTCACATTGTTCCCTCTACATAGCTTATTCACCTGCTGAAAACACAGCCTCTTTTCAAAAATCAACCCAAAAAACCCTTTATGACAACTATCTTTAGTTACTCAACTGAATGTTATCTGTTCCTCTTTAAACACCCAGAGACCTCTGCTCTCCTTTCTCCTGTCCCTTTTATGGAAGTTGTATTACAGCTGCCTGTATATCTGGCTTATCACTTACATGTGACTGTATATTACTCAAGAATAAGAACCCTGATTTATTCATTTCCATAACCTTTATAGGGTCTTTTATGGTTCCTGAAACAAATTTGGTGGTACATTATTATTTATTGGACAACAAGAAAAGTTAGAGAGTAGTGTATCAGAGAATGATTCTATAAAGTTATTATTTTACTTTGAATTTATATTTCTTTTATGTCTGAGTCTAGGTTAGTTTGGTCTAGTGCATCTTGGTTCTTTGAAAATAAATCCTGAACTCAGATGAGTATTAATGTATTTAAATTTAGACACAACCAGATATACGTTCAAATCCACCAAACAAAAGGTTGGTTGAAATTTCATGAACTATATAAATACAACTAGTCTCTAGTCCTATGAAAGCACTTTGCATATAGAGGTAAGATGCTTTGGAAAAAAATAAAAATGGGATGTAGAATGGTTTTCTACACTTCCTTTTAACACATGATTTCATTCTTGCCTTGTAGTAATTTATGCAAATAACCTTGAGCAAATTCAAATAAATTCAAATATCCAAAATGGAACTTGAGCTAAATATCGATACTTCATTCTCTGTGTAGCTGTTGTCATCACCTATATGTAATTATTAAAACATTAATTTTAAGAATATTTTTGGAGTCAACTAAACCTCTTTACATATTAAATCTATAATTACCTTGCAAGGTTCATTTCAGTACATTATATACCTTGAAAGAATCATTTCAGAACATTATACTATTTGAATACTCAATTTAACTTTTATGGTTAACAGATTCCTTAGTTGCCTTGACATTCAAAGTAAAAATGATACCTGACTGTATCTTCTTTGTTGGTGCTTCAGAAATATACCTTATTCAAGCCATCATATTACCTCTACTCCTCTATAATAATGTTTAAAGAAAATGTTAGGGTTTCTACGTCTTTACTACCACTGCCAGGCAATTCTAACTACTGGAAGTCCAGAGAAGATTGTTTTTCCTGTTTCGCAAGAGTATATACACATCGTCTGGGAAAGTGACCTACACTTGCCAAGAAAACTCCACTACTGCGTCATCCCATGGAGAAACCTGATTATAGAGAAATCAATTCACACCACTTAAAACTGTAAGCAAGATACAATTACTTAGCTACAAGGATGTTCAACAGGGCCCTATTTATAACAGCAAAAAACTGTAAGTAATTTAAATGCTCAACAAGGAGTAGAGAACCATCTTTTCGAATACAACTAGTACAACATACTACGGAAAACTATGAAGCCAAAAATGCGATACAGTAGAATATACGCTACTTAGAAAATATTTATAATTTGTTAATAAAGTGAAATTGAAGGCTGCTTAATAATAACAGTTATTATTAAACAGCCCTCAATAATAACAGTTATTATTAAACAGCCCTCAATCTATGTTTGCATGTGCATATCTAAGTATGTGAATATGTGTGTATGTGTCTAGGAAGGGATGCATTATAGTGTGGAGTAGTCATTTTCTTCTTTTTTCTTATTTAAATTCTCTAAAATATCTAAAATAAACATATATTTTAATGGAACAGAAAAGGACAAGAAACTTGACAACTTTTTTTTCCCTCCATTTCATGCCCAGCATCACCTAGAGGCCACCTTCTTTCCTGAAATCCATAGGAATTGGGTGGAAACATGATCATTTTCATCATGAACAATCACACTTCAAATAATTCATTATGTAAACAAGGAGCTATGAACTCCAAAGGAACATAAAGAATCTAAGATAGGTTTATAGTTTTAAGATGCAGTGGGACGAAAGTGAATTATTCACATCCATTAAATAGAGTTGGAATGATTCACAGCCAATTTTATTTTTATAATTGTAATGAAACAGCTGGGATTATAGTCTATTCATGGACTCATAAGAAATTTGCACCCCACCTACTAAAATTAGTTTCTGCATCCAAAATTCTGATTTGAACATCTGACAAGTGAATAAAACAGGCATCATTGCTCAATGCCAAGAAACGGAGGAAATAGGCTTTAAGCATGTCATATTCTCACCAGTATTATTTTATTTCTTATTGTGTATACTTCCGTTTATTGTTATTCATAGCATGATTCTTTTTGAAACAATGTTATTTTCAAAGCATGAACTTTCTTGTATAAGATAATCTCAAAGGACATAATTATTTAAGATTTCAGACTGCATTGTGACAGTTGTTTATAATTACTGGACTCTAAGCCAGAAGAGTGAAATCTGATTTAAGAACTTGTGTACCAAGTATGTGATAACTCTTTGGACACTGACCACTAAGTCTAAAATACAAGATTTCTGTTTTCAACTGGCCTCAGGTATCCATTTATAGATCTAAATGTTTAGGGTGTTATAGAATATTTACTTGGTTCTAGGATTTGCAATTTTAAAGAGATGTGAGCCATTGTATACTTCCCTCTCTAATTTTCCAAAGGAGGATATAGTGTATAAGGATTGAGTGACTCACCCAGCGTCACAAGGCTAGTTAGTCACAAAATGAGTCTAGAGCACAAAGACTCCTTTCCTCCAATCCAATACCTCTTTCCACTACATCACAAGAGACGAGCAGAAGAAAACACGAAATATATTTTTACTGGGAAATAAAATCCGGTCAAGCCTGAATCAGAGACAGCATACTAAAGGTGGAACACACCCACCTCCAACCCAACAGTAAATAACCTCAAAGGGCTGGGCATACTAACCCGAGAATAATTAGGATCTATTTTGGAGTCTTCAGATATTTTTAAAATCATATGTGAACTTGAGGCAAGCTCTGATTTGTTATTTAAAAAATCATCCTATATTTTATAGTCTTATATGTAAAAACAGCATCAAGTTTTGAGAGGCATTTTGCCTGGGTAATGTGTAAACCATAAACTGCTCATCCAAACAGTCCACATTTTAAAAACTTCCAACTTTCTCTGGAGTAGTTTATCTAATTCAGGCAACGTAGGTGGATTTTCCTGAATGATCAAGAAAATTTCAGGTTGTAAATTCCTGACAGTAAGAAGAATTAATAATTAAATAAACCAAATACGTGTTATCTCTAAAAATATGGCCAGCATTTCTTTACTTGTACCACGCTCTGCAAAACAGGTATGCTTCTAAAAAGTTACAAGTCAATAAAGCATTTTTAATTTTTAATGTACAAACTTGAAAAGAAATTTTTAAAGTTCCATACTGATTTTTCTTTTACAGAAATAATTATTTTTAAATAAAATGAATAGCTTTCTCAAATGTATTATTTGGAAATTTCTAGATTCCCACCTAAAAATGGCTGACTTAAAAAACGTTCATTTATAAATGGTATCATAAAAAGTTTTCATAAATGTTATCAACTGGCTCAGAATGGCCCGAGACCGTATTGCTAGCTAATAACAAGCACGAATTCCATGTAAATTGAGCTGTATCCCTTCCAGTTCTATTAATAATAAAGAATATTCTGATGTTCTGAAAATCATTTCAAAGAAAAATGCTTTTTAATGGGATCAATATGAGTATCTCAGCAACAAATAAAAGTAAAGGTCCTTGCATTTTATATATATTTTTTAAAAAGTTATTTTCTCTTATACTTCCACAAAGTCCACACCATTACCCACCAGACCCAACACACATCTAAGGAAGGTAGGAACTTTAAAAAAGGTTTGAGAATTTGTGAAGGTTAGCAAGAACATTGCCCATGGAGGCAAAACAAAAACAAGCAAAAAGAGAAATATCTCCCTAAAAAAAAAGGCAAGAACAGCTGAGCTGATTGCTTTCACATAAGACACATTACTCAAATCTGCCTAGGAAAATGGGTCCTGCCTGAAAATAAACTTCTCTGTAAAATAAAGGATGCTGTGCATACAATATAAGGTAAGCATCACCAAACGCCTGGCTATTGGGCATTTGTTACATTCCATATACATGATTCAAAAAACAGCTCTTAATAATTATCTGCTTTTTCTTTCACTACCTGCATTCCTCATTAAATAAGTCAATTTATAGTTTTCCAATTAACCCTTAAATATCCTAAGATTTCATTCTTTCAGCATTTTATAAGCTAATTTATGTCTTAAAATGACCCTTTTTTATGACAGTGACGTGGACACGGAACACCATTTGTTATATCAGTCATAAGTGTTCTCATTTAAATAACTGGAATAATAAATTATCCTAGGAAAATGATACAAATTAAAATAACACAATGAGATTCACCCAGGTTTTCTTTATGACTAGAAACTGCAAGTTGCCTGAGTGCTCATCAATAGTGCATTTATTGGCCATATCATGATATAACTATTTCATGACATAATGTGCAGGCACTAAAACAAATACTGAGGGTTATACTGGCTGATGGGGAAATACATCCACAATATATTGTAAATAAAAAAAGATTATAAAAGAGTGAGGCACATGATGCTATACATAGATAAAATATATATTTGCATACATATATAGAATAAGTTACACACACACACAGGCGTCTTCAAACTACGGCCCGCGGGCCACATGCGGCCCACAGAGGAGTCTGATCCGGCCCGCCAGGTTTTTTGGGCAGTGAGCGCAGCCGAGGTGTTACAGTAGGAATTAGTAGTTCATATAGTCCGGCCCTCCAGCTCTCTGAGGGACCGTGATCTGGCCCCCACTTTAAAAAGTTTGAGGACCCCTGCAACATGATTAGGATAGTATCTGTGAGTTAGAATTTATGAGTGGTCTTCGTTTTCTTTTTAGTGTTCTGTATCATCTACTTCTTTTTCAATAAGTATGTGTGACTTGCATAATTTTCAAAAAGCTATTTTTTTCTGTTTTGTACATAAAACACAAAATAGTATGTGTTTAGATACAACAAATTTTTCTGACATTGCAGAAAGCTATCTAAACGAATTTTAACAAATGAGAGAGTCATAGGAGGCTGGGCGATGTTAATGGTTAAGAGCATAAACTCCACAGCCAAATAGCCAGCGTCAGAAGTGCATCCTTGCCATCAGAAGCACTGTGACCTTGGGTAAATTACCTCATCTCTCTGCCTCAGTTTCCTCATCAAAATAAAAGAGATAATAATAGCTTCAACCTCAAAGGGCTTTGGTGAGGATGAAAGGAGTTAAGCCAATAATGAGTTAATGAAGAGGCAGTAAACTTTTAATCCTAGAAACTGAAATGCTATGTTACTTGGCAACCAATTATAAATAAATATCCATCTATTTTAACCAAATACTTCATTTTTTGAATGCTTTCAAAGGTAGTTTAACCGAGAATTAAATGGGACAGCTACAAGGTATTATTGTGCTGTTCAGTACATTAGCAGGTAAACTCAGAAAGTTAATTTCCTGAGAACAGATTACGTTAGGGGACATGAGTCTACCGAGACATGTTTTTTTCTCTCTATTATTTAGTATGTCTTTAATACCAAATTGCAAACAAAATGTAACAGTACAGGCAAATGCAATTCAATAAATCACAGTCATGGATCTCATCATTTTCTTCAAACTATTATCAAAAATATATTTTAAAAATGTTTGTATTTATATCCAATTTCTCATAAAAGTTTGATTGACAATCACTACTTACCTTTTTAAAAAATTAATAAAATTGTAAGTGTATTTTGCCTTTTACAGATATATCTATATATTCTTAGCTTCTCCTGGTTAATGATATTAGAGACAGGTAAATTTCCAAGATATGAAATATCTCATCCCTTTCATAATTAATATGCCCCAATTAAATCTCCTAAATTGAGAAACCATCTTTTATAAGAGGTAAGTTAACATGTAGAATTATGTGTGGGAGCTATTTGATCAATCTGACAGGAGCAATGATAACAAATACTCAATTTATCACATCACAAATGTTCTGTACTTACAAAAAAGGAAAGATTCCTTTGTTTTACTCTTAATCACTGATAATGATAACAAAAGAACTATGCCAGAAGATAAGTATTTTTTTCCAAAATAAAGTCATATTCCAGGTTCTAATATGTAAATTAGAGCTAATTCTAAACACATCAAATGAGAATGTTGCTTTGTTGAAAGGAAGCAAGTTCTTGACACTTCACTGAAACTTTTCGCATCTCCTCTAACTAATAACCCAACTAGATACAGCAATGCCCTGTTTGCCAAGCTTCCTTGAGTTAAAAAGGCAGACCATCCTAGTCATCAGTGTCCTTTAAAGTTCTCCAACAGAGTCAAACAAAGGGAAGTGAGAATAAAAGAATCTGACAATGGGAACCGTATTTACTTTTTTGGTGGCAGCAAATAACAAAATACACACACACACACACACACACACACACACAACCAAGATTAAAAAATTTCCTGGTATTTTTGGTGATCAACAGTTCTATGAAATCCATCCATCAGACTGGACTTTGCCAGAAAATACTAGATTTCCATCAAGGCTGTGTAGCTCATGGCTGACACACTTTTGAATCAATCTGTATCTATTGCTTCTGAAACTTGGACCACCTTCTATGTAATTCTTTTACTTCCAACATCTAAAAACACTCAACAATGGGTTCCTTTTGGGGCCCTGAGATCTCCTGACTCATGCAGTCTGTGAAAAAAGGAAGTCAAGCAGAAGATAGTCATACAGGAAATAATTAACAGATACCGTGCTGAAGGATACCATTTCACAGTGACTACAAGCTCACAGCCCAATTCACGGCAAGATACATCTGTTTCCCCTGCCTTGGAAACCTGGGCCAGCAGAACCATGCCAGACTTCACAAAAAGCCTGGTTACAAAAAGGAAGGGGGAAAAAAAGTGCTTTTAAAAAATATTGGACCAATGGAGCTGACTTATGAAAAAAGAAATTAGGATAATGGGAAATCCTATTGGCCAAATCAATAAAACCAAACATTTATTTGTCAAATTGGTTTGCACAGATCTACTACCAAAAGTGGCCTGCCAATAAAAAAAAAAAGAATAACTAATAAAGAGAAAAACAAAAACCTAGATTTTATTCGGTAAAAACAATTAAAATGATCACGTTCATTATTACACATAACTCATTAACGAATGGACTGTATTTTTAAAGTAAATCTTAAAATCTTTAAAGTAAATATATTTGAAATATATTTGAAATTCAATCATACCCTTTTTTAACATGACAACAGAAACACATCTATAGGGGACAGAATCACAGAGATGTATAAAGATTATTAAGCTCTGATTTTATAAATGGCTTTTAACATTTTATTCTTGGGCAATTTCAATGTCAATGGCTACCTAACGAGAAACTTTATCAATATGGCCTAACTGTTTTATAAGCAATGAATAGGGAAATGCATATTTCTATTTGGTATACCTATGTAAAAAAATTCAAATAGGGTCTGGAAAATGGTTATGTACAATACATAAAGAAGATAGTAAGCCAATGATACCTTTATGATAACTGAAAGACTGTTTTCATTTTCACTAAACATGAAGAAAAGAAAAAGGAAAAAAAAATCAGACTTTTCACTTGGGACCATCTTTGGTTAAAAAAAGTTCCTGCGATCTCCCATCAGTGGTTGTAAAGGCATTCAACACTGTCGCTTGTTTGTTTGGCTGCCAATGGACTGTCCCCAAAAGAACATTTTTGCATCTCAATAGGCTGTCCGGTATCAACCATCTTTAAACTATAAATTTAACACTGTGAAGAACAGGGGGAATAGCATCTGCTTTGTACCATGCTGATATCACATTCACCAAATGAACAAATAATCATACTACTTTGCCCTAATCTAGAACCTGCATCTGCCCATCTCCAACGGCCTGACAAATGCTAATTAATGAAGCTGCACAGCATCTGTGAGCCCTGCAGGCACCCGATCCCCTCGGAAAGAGATGGATGCAGATTCCTGGAGGCCCTTCCTTCACAGTCAGAGGCTCAACTGGGAACTCAAATCCCAGAACTTGGAACTCAATGCCCACAGCCCCTGGCGGAACATCTCTGCCAGGAACAAGCAGGGAAAATCTTGCATCTTAAAACAAACAGACTTTGCTAAATACATTCCCATAGGAAACTGAAGTCAGTTCAGATGCTTATTTCCCCCCTCCTTCCATGAAGAAAGTGGGCCGATAACTATGGTGTTTGGCAGAATCAGAGTCTATGAATGATCTCTGACATTTGGTTCGGACAAACGACATGCAGAAGCTTAGCTGAATGTTGATTTGCAATTAGCCACATAAAGCAGCATATTTACCAACCAATATTAATAATTCCTTTTTATTTCACTAACAAGTGAAAAATGCATTTGATACTAACAAGATTTTTGTTTAACATGAGGTTTTGTTCCTATTTATGTGGTTATTAGTTAAAAGATAGTTATCTAATAATATTTTATAAAACCCAATATAAAAGGTCAATTACAAGAATAAAACCTAGAATTTCTAATGCAGGAAATAATAAATAAAATGAATACAGTTGTATATGAATAAGAGTCGATCCACTAAACAAATATATAAATAAGTTAAATAAATAAATACCTTTGTGTAAATATATACAAAATAGAAGAAACTGGTCAGCAAAAGGCATGTAATTACGTTGAATTCTGAGTACGCTACACTGTTCAACTTAAAATGAGAAAGAATATATAACACCAATTAACTTTTGCTTTTAGCACAGGCAATATTAAATAGGTTAACCTCTTCATAGAGACAAATTATAAGTTTAAATGAAAACACTGCACTTTTAAAACATTGCCAAGAGCTTTCATGTTTTATAATATATTTTCTAGAAGTTTTAAGAGTACCAATTAAAGTTTTCATTGAAACATGGACTATTTCTAGCAAAAATCTAAAGGCTTTAATACTTTTTTCTACACACAAAAACTATCACATGATTTTGTAGAGATATTGTCTAATTGATACACAACCTAAAAACTTAATTTCTTTTTTAAAATAATATGTTTTCATTGATTTTTAGAGAGGGAGACAGATAGAGGGATAGAAATATGAGTGAGAGAAACATCACTGATCAGCTGCCTCTTGCAAGCCCCCTACTAGGGATCAAGCCTGCAACCCAGGCATGTGCCCTGACCTGGAATCGAACCATGACCTCCTGGTTCACAAGTTGACACTCAACCACTGAGCCACCGAGGGCTGGGCGATAGTTACATTTTTTAAGCAAGCTGAGGATGATAATACTTTTTTAAAAAATGGTTTTTCTCAATTCCTCCACTTCCTTAATCCCCTGACTTCAAGTTAGTGTTGCATCATTTCAACTGTTTGTTTTCAGTTCCTCTACATTAGCTGCTGAGCAGCAAATCTTCAGCTAGAGACTTAAATATGTTCTGCAGTGAGTGATCGAATTCCTTATCATATGATGTATACTCCTTAGAGGCTGTCATCTACTAAATTCTGAGTGCTGACAGAATTAAATACATGGATCATAAATACATATATTTAAACAGTGTTCGATCATTTTTCTGTGATTTTAATCACATTTTAAAATTTTTCATTTTATTTATCTTTTAATAGTGCCTTTGGGAAGCACCAGTTTTATTGGATATTTGGAGTAGGAAGCATAGCTAATTTAATTTATTGTGAAATATTTACTGCATTAACCAAATTTACAACCTTAATGCACATCTCTTAACTGGTAAACTCCTTAAAAACACCGAAGAGAATTTAAGCAGTGCCCACTCTGACTGAGAATTTGACAAGATTTTTACTCTGGTGGTAGAAATTGGCATTGAAATGTTATCACAGCAAACACAAACTTCTCAGCTCACTTCTCTGCCATCAGTTGGGGAAAACGCAGCAGAATATCACCATCATATTCACTAAAGTAAAAATGATGAATTTCAATTTTGTAATTGTAGAAGACCAGTGAGTAGTGAGAATACCTTATAAAAATTTATAAGTACACAATTGAACTACGCAAAAATAATCTGCACATTTTGAGTGAAAATACAGTGATCTAGGTAAATATAGACTTATAAAATACAATATTCATCTTTGAGTTTAAATGGTAGAAATCAACATGATATTACTTCACTGATTGGCATGGTATTTAGAAAGCAATTTAAGAAATGGAAAATAGGTTTTAAAAGTGATTTTCTATCTAAATAGTACATAAAATATAGCATTATTAGAACAAATATATTTGTAATACATTTGTAAATGTAGTTTTTAATACTAAAAGTAAAAACTTGAATGTGGAAAATTTATCTAGCAGAAAATATTAATGTAAAATATTCCAACACTGGTAAATATTGGAAACATTTTTAAAGAGTAGGCTGAATGGAGTTTGGGTCATGCTATAAAGCAGGTAATTTTGTTGTTTTTTAGAATATTGGTCATTCTAATACATGTTTTTAACTGGTTTTTGTTATGAAATTCTGCTGTACTCAAAGTGAGGAAGGAAATATAAGAATCACAGACAAGATTTCAAATTTCAAAATAGTCTGTTGTGTGTTGTTTTACTTCTAGTTTTTTGTCCAATATGTATCTATATTTTTATTTAGTGAATGTCTTTATAGTTTTTCTTTGTAAACAGTATGGAACTGATCTCGTTATAAAAATTTTTTAATTGCATATGTGACCTGTGTTGATTATTGCACTTTGAGTGGCAAGAGAACCTTCACATAAGCTTTTTCTGTGAATTACTTTATGAAAATTGGGTTCGCCCAGCTGGTGTTGCTCATTGATGTTTCTCCCTCTCTCTCCCCCTCTCCTTTCCTTTCTAAAATCAATAAAAGCATATTTTTTAAAAAAAGAATAACACTATCATGCTCAGGTTTTATATTTCCCTGCTTAATTAAGTATTCCTCATTACAGACTCTTAATGTATACAAATGGTAGCAGGAAAGAGAATATTCCAGACAGTCTAAAGTAGGGGTGTCAAACTCAATCAGAGAAGGGGCCAAAATCTAAAATCCAGCCTAAATCGCGGGCCGAATGGTTTACTGAACAGTCATAAACTGTCATTGTGATGGAAACGCAGCGGAGTGCAGTGATGACAGCGCAGTGCGGGCCACATTGCAAGGCCTGGCGGGATGGATTTGGCCCGCGGGCCTTGTGTTTGACACATGTGGTCTAAAGAGTCAAAATGCTTGGTATCCAGTGAAGCTGTCACAAGTGAGAACAAAGTTTAAGTGGAAGAAACAAGGAGGGAGGGCACTGGCGATAGAGGGAACACCCATTTACACCACACTCTCCAGGCGCAGTATGAAATTTAAAAACCTAAGACATATCATTCCTGCCTTAGCACCAGAAACTGTAAGAGCACTTGAGACCAGAAAACTCCCGACATGCTGGAAAATAACCAGCCTTCGCACTACTATAAAAGCAGCTCCCTATATATTTATCTAAAAGAAGCTCCCTGAATGGAACACCTTCTAGAAGGACATAGGAACCATTTTCCTCCCTTTCAAAGTTCCCTGTAATGAACTGGCTCTTCCCCTGTCGGAGTCTTTGTTACTCAGTGTACGGAGGGCATCGCCTCTTCTGCATTCAAGCCCGCCTCTTAGCTCGGGGCATGACTGCCAACAGAAGAAGTAACAGCTTTTATAATTAACGGTGCCCTCCAAGGCGTGTTTCCCAACTCCACCGAGAACACCTGAGAAGCACCGGGAGGCTCTGGAGAATGGGCAGGAAATGAGAGCCCAGTAGCCAGGCAGACGCTGGAAAGGGCCGTTTTTCTCCAGAGAATACAGGGAGAAAGAACCAGTGGTGTCTGACCTGCAGGTCAAACCGGGCCCACTCAACTCCATCTCTTCCCTGGTTTTCTTTTTGTGTGATGGTTAGCTGCTTTCTGATCCTCCCTTAGGCACATGAACAAAGTTTCAAAATCACCCAGAAGCTCAACATTTTCTCAGAGCCAAGGTGAAATGATTTAAGCAGGGATACCTTTAGGCAAAAGGCAAGCATCGCGTATTGGGAACTCATGAATTTCCCAAATCTAAAGTATTTTCAGAAGAGAGCAATCGAGGATCTTATCCTATGCGGAGGTTTGGTTTTGCTTTTCCACATGGGACTAGGTCTTTTTTCCTTAAGGAGCCCGGTCATTTAAATGCACCATTCTCAGTTTCTCTTCTTTGAATGTTCTTCAGGCCATTCACACTGAGATCTATCTCATTGTTTCCCTCTTCTTGGCAACTAAACAACGAGCATTGTCACTAGCACATAATTACACAGTGAGTTAAACACACACACACACACACACACACACACACACAACCCTCCCCCACCACCACCACCACCACGTTTTCATATTAACATCACAGATGTTTGCCTTTCCTTCATGAGGCATGGTAATCTACAGGATGTGTGATCCCACTCCCTTTCCCCCCCCCCCTTTCCCTTTAAGATATAGGAATTGTTTAAAAATTGCATTCTTAGTGACTTAAGTCTCTGCTCACTCCTCTATTCACCACATACTGTCGCACCACCTAAGAATGTCAAAGTCAGTAGCAGGTGTGCATCCTTCTGGGATTGTGAGCCTCCCTTCCCAAATGCCGCCTCCTGTTTCACATAATCCCCAGGAATGATGGACCAGCATTCCGTTTGAGCCCAGAGCAGTGACAGACAGGAACTGCCCACCCATGTGCCAAGTATGTGCCCAGGACACGCCCTCATGTGAGCTGCTTTCGGCCACTCCGTCCTGATACCTATGCATCTCCCGACCGACCGACACAGGTCTTTGCCTTCGCTTCGTGAGGCATGGCAATCTGCAGGATGTGTGTTCCCCCTCCCTGCCCGCCCGCCCCCCCTTTCCCTTCAAGATATAGGAATTATTGAAAAATGAAACCTTCCTACCCGTAGCAGGGACTGGGACTCATCCTTGGCCTTGTTCTCTGCAGAAGGAGGGTACTGCTGGCTGATGGCCCCGGACTTCTCTCCGCCTGTGGGCACCGCCTGCAGGAAGGCCTTGGTCTCCACGGCCAGGCCGTAAATCGGGCGGGCCAGGTGGGCAGCTTCCACGTTGGGGCTGTCCCTCAGCGTCTTGGTCTGCTCTTGGGTGCCGGCCACCGGTGTCAGGAGCCCCAGGCTTGTCTGAGTGAAGGAGGGGCTGCCCCGGAGGATGTCCGCCCCCCTCCAGGCCATGGTGCGGAGGTCATCGCTAGGACTCTCGGCCCACACTTTCTCTTTGAGCCCATCCTTGTCGTCCAGCTTCTCCCTCTTCACCACGCTCTCGGGGACCGGCTCTCCCATTTTAGAGTCCGGGTTGAGCAGACTGTAGACCTTGAGGTCGATCTTGGGCTCCTCCTTGATGGCGGGCACGGCCTGCCCATCCTCCTCGCCGTTGGCTGTAGTGCTGTCCTGCTCCTGGCAGTGAACAGTGTTGAAGTGGTCCAGTAGTGCCTGCGTGTCGGCCGCGGTGAAGCTGCACTGGCGGCATTTGTAGCAGCTGTGGGCTCTCCTGGGGAGGAGAAAACAATCATGGGAAACGGAGCACACCAAGGGCTTCTTAAAAGAATTCACCTCAAACACCTGAATGTTATCTCCTGTGATGGATGCATCAGGTGGAACACGACACGATATTCTCAGCATCCAGAAATTGGAAGTAAATCAACTGGCCTTTTCAGTTCTACGTAAAGAATGTTTGCATTCCCTGTGGTCCTAGTAGCCACAGGAGGTATACACACCTATTTACATGCACACACGCCAGTCAGTTCACCTCCCAAGCTGGTTGGTTTACTTTATTATTGATTGGCCTGCTCTGTTTCATTTCACCCTGGCTCAATAACCATTGATTCTATATTATTTAAGCAGATAGTCATGCATTCTTTACAGCTGATTTAGTCAATGGTCTTTTCACTTTATTTAAACTACAATGAGATTTTTTTTTCTTCACTACAAACACACACACACACACACACACATCAGACGCTGAAGGGCTCTGTACAGCTTTTATATGTGAAATAAATTCTTCCTAACTATAATGTTCTTTTCTACCATAAAATTCAAATTGATTTAGTCAATGAAATATGGTTGAGTGATCGACATACTCTAGTAAGTAAGATGTATTAGAAACTCAAGATTTTTCTAAACAAACTGGGTGTCTGAAGGGTGTCAAGAAGCACAATACAAATACATTCATTAAAAGAGTCTGTGTGAATCGGTATTTATGTGTGAGACTTCTTTTACAAGGCATAGAACTAGATCTTATTTGTTAACTTGTATAGCAACTTCTTCTGTTAAAGACAAAAAAGTAACTGTTAAAATAAGACAAATGTTTGGTAAACAAGAAAGAAGATTCTAAAAAGCATACTGGAAAGATACACACGGGTTTGGAATTAGGCATATTTTATGTAACTTGAAGCCTCCTGTGGTTCTCTAAAAACATGTGAAACACCTGCCACTCCACTGATCTAATGTGTTAGGAGTTACCAACTTCGAGTAACGAAATATGACTTAAAGCCACTGCAAAATATGTACTCATATATGTAACGGTAGTTAATCATTACAGTATTACTTTGCCAGGAAATGAGTATGTGTTGGTGAATAAAAGACACATAGTCCTTGGCCTGAAAGTCTGAACAGTTTAGCAGTTTACTGCTTAATTGCCACGCTTTCCTCTCTTTCCATTAATAGTAGTCACACCAAGAACCTTTAGATTCTAAATAACAAAGATAGAAAGGGCATTATCTGTCTTATTAAAGTCTGGGGAGGCCAGGATGTCTTCTGAGTGTGGTCATGAGGGTGGCTGAGAGCCCTTATATCTAGTAATATGTCTAATAATTAGGATAATGTGCCTTCAAGATCTAGTTATCATGCAGTCTAGAAAGATTCTGAGACATCCCATCTCTTTATGAAATAATAAAAAATAAACACATCCAACCCTTACCCATTATTCGATTGGTACTTCCTCCTAAATTAAGGTGATCAGACGTCCCAGGGGACGCAGGACAATTTGTTAAAAATTGGGACTGTCCCACCAAAAGCGGGATGTCTGGTCACCTTATCCTAAATATGCTAGGTCTGGGGCCCCTGCCCAGACAATGGATTCATCTCAGACTAGCACACTGAGCCATGGTGTCTGGGCCTTCTAGGTTTTCCAGTTTCAAGTTCCTGTCCCAATGAACAGCTCCCCGACTCCTGGCAGATCTCAACAAGAGCTGCTCTGATCTGCCCCACAGAGGAGCACTTGATCCAACCGGCCCAGAAAACCTTCCATGAGACAGAAGCTGGAGAACTGTCCCATGCAGAGAACTTGGGGGTTGGGTATAAAGCAACAAAAGAAACACAAACTACAGAGATAAGCCTTCGGTAATAACCAGGTTTTACACTGAAAAGGAAAACACGGTTTTAACAGGAAGGATATGAAAATAAGATGGTAATAACAAACTCAACACACACACCTTTTCTTTTGAAGAGTTCAAAGCATTCACCTTCAACTGATGAATAAAGCCCATTTTACAGATAGTAAAATGGAGAAGCTGTGACTTATCCATTGAGTCTACATCAAGTCAAGAATAAAGGGCTTCTACCTCCCAGAACAATGTTCTATTTTTCTACCCTCTGCTGCCTCCATGTTTAAGTTTAGGCAAAAATAAAATGACTGATAATACGGAAAACCAAGACATGAAACATGAAGCATGAAAAATGAAAACATGAGGGGATGGTAAAGGCTTTCAAACTGATACAAAAGAAAATGACTACAGCAACGATGTGCAAATCACGCTATGTTGTGCAACACTGCACCTTAAGGAGCTTCTTGGGACTCATATTCCAAGGCTCCCATGTTGCTTTACCAAATCAGAATCTCCTGGGTATAATCAGGGAATCTGAACTTTTGACAAGCTCCTAAGGTGACACTAATGCAGGGATGAGAATCAACCGAAACAGAAGGATCATGGTTCCAACAACTCAACACTCAGAAGACATCCCCCCAACCTCCATGACTTTAATAAGGGCAGGTAATGCCCTTACTATCTTTCTAATTCAGAACCTTAAGAATCTGAGTAAACCTTGACAATTAAGAAATAAACTGTTAAAATGCTCAATATTAAGTTCTTTGAAGTCCACTAGATGAAGCAGAAAAGGCAATTTCCAACTTAGTACTCTAAAGACCTGAGTACTTCTTTCTCCCTATAAGACCAGCCTTAGCTAAATGACAGAAACTATACGTAAAAGACAACATTACTTTAAATGCTTGGAGCCATACAAACTTTTCAATAACCTATGCTAACATCTACAGTAATATTCTCAAATTCTAACATACACAGGTAACACCTGGTAATCTTACTAAAATTCAGATTCTGATTCTGGAAGTCTGGGCTGGGACCCAACATTCTGTATTTCTTATAAGCTCCCAGACGATGCTAATGCTGTGGCTCCCCAGACTACTCCTTAAGTAGCAAGGAACACAAAGCCATGGTCAGAAATAACTTCAATATGGCTGTTAGTTAGTTTGGAATGAACTCTTCTGTTTCTATATGAATTCTTTATGATGGGCAACATCCTTTTCTCTGAAAACATATACAATATTACCCACCTCGAAGAGTCAACACTAACAGCTTTATAAGTTAAAATTACAAACATGATGTTGTCAAGCATAATCCCCCAAACAGTAATTTATCTATTTATTTCATTGTGTTGGGGGGTCTTTCAATATTCTTTAGTGCCAGGCTATATATATATATATATATATATATATATATATATATATATAGCCTGGCACTAAAGAATATATATATATATATATATATATATATATATATCTCCCACAACAATCACACTAAGTACATATTTTTGTCCCTAATTCACAGAACAAGAACTTGAAGCACAGACAATACAATCCACATATGGCAGGCATGACACAGTATCTTAACTCTTGTCCATGATTACTCTTTCATGTATGCTGTTTGGTACTGGATGCAATATATCTAGCTTGTTCAAGAATGAATTAAGATTTGGGCATATTCTAGGATGAGTGTCATCCCCTCAGTAATAACTGAGAAGACCTTCAACATAATGCCATGTCCCCAAAGAATAAAAAATAGATGATTTTGACCTAGTCTTAGAAATATCACTCAAGAATAAAAGTTTAGTCATTGTGAGATTTTATTAGTTTGGACTCTCCTGGAACCTATTAAACGCATTTCATTTTATTAGCATTCATATGAAAAACCTCAGAAAGGTGCAGGGAATTTTCCCTCCATTTCTTAAGACCCACATTAACCACTTTCTCATCCACAGACTTTCCAAATGACTCAGCCCAAGAGTAAACTTAGCAATCCTCGGTGTTGCTCTCAAACTGTCTTCCTCTGAGGATTTTTTCCATGTTGCCTTTTATTAAAGTCCTGTGTATACCTTACTTTGCAGTTGTATTATCATTGCCTTAACATCAAGATCAAAGCTCACACCCAACCCCACTCTGAACATCTAGTCAGTCAGTAAATAACTGCTTCGTAGCCAAAGGAGTAGACCCTGTGGGGGAGGAGAAACTTTTCTCCACCCTCCGGGTTCTTTTGACTGGTCTAATGATAGAATAGTCACAGGAAAGATTAGGAAGAGAAAACAACCAGATTTAACACATACACATGTATGGGGAACCCTGCATACAAGAGAGAATCAGAAACTCCACATGAGGCCAAAGGGAACATGGATGATTAAGACATCCTGAGCTGGAGTGAATGAGGTGAGTGCCTTGGGCCTTCAAAAGGTCAATGCAAAATGATAAGGAGAACAGATGTTTAGTAACACATCTGATCAAAGATGTTCTGTCTAATAATCTCCCATTATGTTCAAGTTCTTGCAGGTAGTCAAGGGAGGGACAGAAGTTTCTCCTGAGCAGGCAGCTAACTTCACCCTTAGCTTAAAACAACCCACATACCAAAGAAGCATATTTTGGGGTGACTTGCTCTGAACCCCACAAACCACCATAGCTTTGAGGGAGTTCAGGATTAATGATTAATGTTGGGTTGAATATGTAAAGCCATAAAGGGGCAGAGAAAACTAAGTGGTACATATTTTGTAGATGGTATATTTTGAGTGGTCCTCTGCATAAACTCTTCATTATTTACAAACTCCTTGAACTTCTGGATCCATTAAGCCAAACTAATTTAAAAGACACTACAAATAAATGCTTTGCATTAACTTAAATTGCATACTCTCTTGTCAACTCAAGAGCAAACACTTTCCTCTATCCAAGAAAAAAAAGAAGTCATTTTATAGATCTGCCTAGCATAGAGCTGCCAGATAAAATACAGGATACCCAGTTGAATGTGAATTTCAGATAATAAATAAAAAATATTTTAGTGCAAGTATGTCTCATTCTTGGAATATACAATACTTATATAAAACCTCACTATGTCCTTGCAATACTTTAGACAATGAGGACACGAATCAAAGAAACTTTGATAAAAGAGCCAAATCATCCTTTGAATCCAGAAAAACTACATCAAGCTGCCTTAAAAAAGGCCAAATTGTACTTAATTCAAGTGACAAAATTTCTGTGAGAAGAGATGTTTTATTCCTTATCCTACTGGACAGAATTTTCATGTGCTATAAAAAGCATTTATTTGAGACCCATTCACATTTCAATGCACAGTGGGCTTTTATCCTGGTAGTAGCATTTCATTCATTAGAAGAGATTAAAAGTATTTTTATAATTCATAAAGAGCTGAGGGTTTTTAGGTTAAAAAGAAAATAAGTCAGCTTAAATATGCTACTCTTTTGTTCTATTTCTTTATTTCTATTTTCCTAGTAAACCAGCTCCTAGTACACGTGAGGTCAGCTCTGAGCAATGCCTTCTTCTTTCCATTAAATGTTGACTTCCAGAGATTTATGCCATTGCTTGAAAAGCTCTCCTTTACCAAATAATTTACTTAACTTCCAATAGTTTTAAACACAGTTTTTCTTCTTCAATGACTAAATGAACATAAAAAAAAACTTGAATAAATTATAAGTATCAATCAATTAGACAATGAAAGTTATTTTTTGGTAGTTATGGAATATGACACATAGATTAATTGTAACAGAAGAGTAAATGGAGGTGATTTAAATTATATAGTCTGGGAGATCTGATATCTAATGAAGTCAATCACTTCTGTGACATATATTTGTTGTTATAAAGGTCTAAAAGTGTGGCAGTTGAGATGACTGACACTGTAGAAGGATGGAATAAAAACCAGGTGAAGAGGAAAATCTCAGGGACAAAATATGAAGTTATACGCTAATAAGTAGATGAATCAACTCTTAGAAGCTGGAGATATAATACTCAGCCTGAGTGAAGTACAGAGGATCAGTCTACAAACTGAAATCTAGGAAAAACTGAAATTCTGACTTAAAATTTCATTTGGTCCACTTATCATCTATTTTTTAAGCTGAAATAATCTAGCAAGTACTTATTTGGGTAACTGTTTTTGTTTGTTTTTTAAAGTAGGTTGGGGGCTGATTTCATCTTCAAGTAGTAGAAAATGCACAACTAGTGTCATATCTGGAAAATGTCAACTGATGATTCACTTTTGCAAAAAAGATATCCCCTATGAAATATTCAAAAAGAAAGAAAAGCTTTCTGTAAAATAGAAAGTAAACAAGAAATTGGGACATAATATGTATAAACTAATGTGAAAATGAAAATCATGGATAAGATTCTCTTATTCCAAGATTTGTGACTGTTCTTGTACAGTCTTCAGTACCATTAAGTCTGAATTTCTAATAAATAATGTCATGCTGCTATGAGTTATTTTGTTGATAAACTTTAACATCCTGGGTAACGTTTTTTATCCCCTTTTCAACTTATACCATTTCCAGGTATCACAGGCAGCTGGTTTATTAGATATTGTTTAAAAGGACATGTCCCTAATGTAGCCATCATGGCCCTCACCCTTTTAGAAACTCTGTACTAATGCACCATGCTATTGCTCTCAGCCATTTGCTAAGCTGTGATTTAACTTATCCATATGTTTTAAGTGTCAATAATTATATTTTAAATTTAAAAATATCAGTTGCTTCTTTTTGAATATTCATTGATAGTCTCATACAGCTTGGTCAATTTGGAAGTCTAATTTTCATTTTTAAAGAATCGGTTATTACTTTATAAGTAAAAACTATGTATCTGAAGTTGCTAGGTACCTAAAGCTACTATTTGCATGTTTTACTGATTTTGGATACAGTGGTTTCTATCCCATTCCATATGGAGAATTTTTATAATAGTGAGCTCATTCCAGGTTTATCTTAGGCAAGGCCATGGGTATCCTGGAGGTGAAAATGGCAGTTTAGACACATCTGTGTTTACTTCTGACGGGAGTCAAAGGAAGGCACTAATATGGAATCACTATGGCCCCCTTCAAGGTGTCAGCTTAGAGGATAATTCATATTCTGCACAACCTCTCTGCTGGTGGCTCCAAGCTTAGACTCCTGATCAAATGCAGCATCCATATTGGCATCTACCCTCAGTGAGACCTCCCATGTCGTGTTTGTCTCATTCTCTCCAGCAGGGGTTTAGTTCACTTGTGGCAAACAGAGAAGAAACACGCTTCAGACAGTTTCCTGACTTCATGGAAGTCTAGCAAGGCATTAAAAAGTCTATTTTACACAGTATAGTCATTTTGTAAGGAAATAGTCCTCTTACTCCAGAAATGTAAGTTTAAAAACACTGAAAAATTTGATGTGGAGAATAGTGGCCAATTAGAGAAGGGGCCCACTGTTTAATTAAATACAAAAAGAAATGAAGTGTGAGACACAAACTCATGAGTGGATATAATAACTCAGTCATGCTGTGAGCTGGGGCATCAAAAGTCAATATGAAACATTAAGAAAACGGGCCAAGGCCCAGTTCCTGGCTGGACAATGTCTGCAGTTCAACCCAGTTAGACGTGGTTCTCTGGGAAAATGCCCATGCAATCCACACGGAGATTATTCCACTTACAGCTCTACATCAGCTGGCCTGCTTTTAGGCTGTAGTTATTTTATAGCCACATGATTTCACATATTGTACAGTTCTCAGCTTATACTACCTTTTTACTACGCTGTAAGTCTTGTATATAAAACACTCAAAACCCTAGACTATTGCACGGTAAAAACAGAACGATGGTGAAGGTTTCCCCACATAAATAATATGAATAAATTTAACCATAAAGATATTACTGGGATATGGTAAACTTGTTCCTTTATGCTATCTTCAAACTGTGGCAGTTGGGGGAAATGCTTTGAGAGCAGATCAAGGTTTTCTATGTCCATGGGACTGCTTTCTTTCACATCCCTGTAGCCTTCATTGGCTGGGACTCCTAAAAGCGTCCTTGTCTGAGTTTCAAATATTTCTACAAGAACTCGTAAAAAGACTAGAGGTAAAGTGCTCAGCAACTTAAAGAGTCTAGGATCACACAAACTCCATCAGGGTTTAAGGATAAGGGGAAGATCATTTCAATGCCCTAAGGTCAAGTGTTGTTCGGATTTTTTTTTTAATCTAATAAAATACTGAGCGGTGGACCTAAATTTAATAAACTGATGAACAAAATAAACCCAGAGACATGGAAGCATGGTACATAACAAATCTCAGAAGGAAGGGCAAGGTAGAGGGGTCCTACGGGGGGAAAAAGGGACACATGTGTTATCCTTTCAACAATAAAGATAAATTTTCCAAAACTAAAGTGTAAAGAAAAATGTCAGTTTGTGTAAAATCAAGGTCCTCAGAGGATCCAAGACCATATAATAGTCAAAGATTCAACTTGAACTTACCATGGCGCTCTCAGCATATCCAAATTATGGTGAAGTCAACATCTCACAGGGATTTCATTTACTCAAAGCTATTCGCTGAGCACCTATTCGCCATGCTGGCACAGAGCTGCATCATGCAGACACAGCAGTAACAAGACAAGACTAGTCTCTTCCCTCTGGAGCTTACTCTCCGTAACAAATATTAAGTAAGCGTTGAGATGATTATGGTACATTTGCTATTCATACTTTGATTTCTGAGGATCTCTTTTGTTTCACCAGAGCATAGAGGAACTATTTCTCTCAGACGGGTTTTCAAGCAACGGCCTCAGCTTCTGGGAGAAAAACCACTCCTCTCCATGAGGTGGTATCTACATGGATCTTAGCGTGTGTGCATGTGTGCCTGTGTGTGTGTGTTGTGGCTGATTCCCTCATGATTGAAGAAAGCCTCCTCCTTCAACACAGGAGTGGATTACCTAATTTTTACATCACCTGACAAATGTGTGTGCTCGATATACACACTGGCAAAGCTTGGAAGGAAGCAAAGGTCTGCTGGGTCCTAAGTCCTAATTAACATGCAGCTAACACCGGAGGAGCCAGAATCACTGCAAGTGTGAAAATATTTGATGGCGGGGCTGCATCGTTCCCGCAGCTGACCTTATAAATTAAACAGTGCAAACCATAAGGAAGTGTTTTCTGAACATTGACATGCACCGCGAACATTAGGATGCCCTTCGAATTCACATCTCACGTCATTAGCCTACTGTTGTTGGACTTGTACTGCTTCACTACTGGCCACTGAAAAAACACACGCACTCGAGCATGAACCTGCAACTTTGAAAAAGAACGGGAGGACCAGTTTAAGATCTTGAGAAGCGAAAATCTGTAAATTAGGAAATCCAGTCTACATATGGAAAAGCGCTTAAAAATCGTCAATAAAACCCTTCACTTGGATGCTTAGAGGCATAATAACAGGAAAGCATCCAGTAAGCACCGAGTTATATCTGAACAGGCTGTACCACCAGGATTTTGCTACACGAATCCCTACTCATAATCAAGTCTTAGTTTAAATGCTCCTTCCTCAATGAGGCACTTCCTAATCTACCATATTGGGCTGTGCTTTGATCGGCAAACTGCAGCTTGTGAGCCACATGCGGCTCTTTGGCCCCTTGAGCGTGGCTCTTCCACAAAATACCACGGCCTGGGTGAGTCTATTTTGAAGAAGTGGCGTTCGAAGAAGTTTAAGTTTAAAAAATTTGACTCTCAAAAGAAATTTCAATCGTTGTACAGTTGATATTTGGCTCTGTTGACTAATGAGTTTGCCGACAACTGGGCTACACTGTCATTGTAATCAAACATAGTGGCCTCTGCTTCGTCTTTAAGATACCCATCACTCTGAAGATCTGTTGAGCTTTCCTGCTAAACTCTGTTCCATGAGGGCACTGACTACGCTTGTCTTGTTTTTTCCTTTACCGGGACCTGGCATAGTGTGTATTTTTGGAATGAATTCATTGAAGGAATTACTACCTAAATGAAATAAAGATGCGAATCCTAAACTCATCTCTAGAAAATATAGAAATTAACTGGGAAAACTGACGTCTACAAAAAGAATAGAGTGAAAGAAGCAGGAAATACTGACATACTCTGTTTACAAATCTGAGATAACTTCAGCAGCGTCACCTGTTCAGAGGAGAGAGTGCTGAAATCCTAGTCACACAGATTACCGAATTCTCACCATCAGGTGCCTGTTTGTATGCAAAAATAAGGTTGTTGCTCAATGTTTTAAACCACACAGACTATCCAATCTCATTGTAAAAAGAGAAATGAGCAACATGTTCTCAACCAGACCATCTATCTCCAGTTGAAAGAAAGGAACAGAACAAATTATAGCAGTACCTTGCATTTGGGAGAGGCTCCATAAAAATAAAAAATAAAAAATTATGGACTACGGAGCCATCCTTAGCAAGGACAAATAAATGAGTTGTGGCCAATTAGTAAACCCATCGGCATTATCAGCATCTCTGTAGATTTTAAAATGCACTTAGTAAATGGTAAAAAAACAAACAAAACCAAACAGGTAGGGAACATAGACTAAATGGTCTGGAATGAGCGATTCAATTAGAATCTGCGGGTGTCTACAAACATATGACCTGCAGTTTGATGAGTGATCTTTCAGGCGAGCTTGCCCATCAGCTTCCCCAGGTCACCCCCATCCTTCCCACATCATTCTGCATCGCCCCCTGGATTCTCCCTCTCCGTTTCTCGAGGGCCCCCGCCCCCACCCCATGGCTTACCTGTAGTGTCGGGAAATCTCTTCCTCCACCTGGGTGATGAAATCGCATTTGGTACACGAGTGCTCCTTGCTGTCCTTGGCCGCCGGCTGCCCGTCCGAGGCTCCTGGCAGATGGTTGGCCTCCTGTTTGACGTCCGAGGCCTGGGGCTCGTGGACACTCTCGTAATGGAAGAGGAGCACGTCCACGTCGGGGGTGGAGAAGGGGCACTGGTGGCACTGGTGCTTGACCCGGGAGCCCCCGGCCGCCCCGGGGGACAAGTGCAGAAGCAGGAGCGCGCAGTGGGAACAGCTGCTCTTCCTGCACGCGAACGGGTAGGTGATCTCTCCCAGGTGCTTCTCCGGGCTGCAGAGGCCTCGGGGGCAGAAGGGACAGTGCTTGATGGTGCACTTGTGGATGTTATGGAGCTGCTGGTAATGGCGGAGCAGCGGGCCCACCACGATGACGTCAGGGCCATGGCTTTTGGAATACCTGAAGTCGCAGAACTGACAGTTGTAGCTTGTCACCACGTTGTCCTCGGCCCCCTTGCCTGAGAAGTCCTTCTTTTTAGTGCCCCCGGAGCCCTTCTCTGCCTTGGCCAGGGGCTCCCCTTCTGCACTTTTGGCTAAGTCGTTCTGATTGATGACCGAGCCCCTGCAAAGCCTGTCATTCAATTCTGGATTCAGGCCGCCTGATGTAGCTCCCCCGTGCTGCTTGCCATAATGCTCCAGCAGCTTCAGCGAGCTGGAGGACTCGCAGCTGAAACTGCAAAACTTGCACCAGTAGTAGCTGGTGGCCTCCATCCCATTTTGTCTTGAGGCATCAAGGGGCTTGATGGGAACCGAGTAGCCCACGGGAGTGTCATCGCCCGCCTTGACCGTGATCTTGTCCTGCCACTTGCCCAGGTCTCCGGAGTCACTGGATCGAAGTGCAGGGATGGATTTGCTAGAGTTTTTCTCTGAGGGCTTGGCGCCTTCCGAGGAGGGGAGAGGAGCTTTTATTTTGTTCGGGTGGGTCTGGAGAAAATGCTGCTCTAGCTCGGTTGACGAGTTGCCCATGTAAGTGAAGTTGCAGAATTTGCAGCGGAAGTACTTGGTGTTGCCTTGGCAATCGGGCGTCTTCCGGCCAATGCCAATGAACGTCCCACCTGACGTGACCTGGCACGGAAGACAGGGATGTTACTTTACAGGTGTCCTTAACCCCATGCTCTCCGGAGGGGGGAGGAGAGGACACGGGCAAGGGTTCCACATAAAAAAAAAAAAAATACAACAGTACTTCTGCTTATTAGGAAACCACTTGAATAATCAGAGCCAACTAAATCCACTCTCCATTATTCAATAGCTCCTCTAGGAGAGGCTCATTATGGTAATCAGTTTGGGCCAAAGTATCAAAGAAGGTAAGTCGTAAAAGGACTAGAACAAATACAAAGGATTAATAAGATATACTTTTCAGAAAGAAAAAAAAAGAAAGAAAGAAAGAAAAAAGGCAAAGAAAACCATTTTCTCCAAGCTGCTGCCCTCAAATCCACTTCCTGCAAAAGCATCCAAACCGTGCTGGGATTTCTCCTGACAAAACCGAGGCAGTTGCTCCGAGATTACTCAATGCCGAGGTTCTCCAAGGAGATCCTCTGCTCAGCTTCTGCAGCGATGAGACTGCAGGCCAAGATGCCGTTTACTTTTGGGGGGTCAAACAGTGATGCTGACGTGACTCCTCAAAATGGCTTATAATGACAAAGCCTGAGCATGCATTCTAAGGCTGAAAATGAAATGAATGCAGTGGGCTTGAAGTCTTGGTGAAGTAGCACCAAAGTTAAGGTTTAAAATGTTTCCCGGTGTAGGACAAATGAAAAAAAGAAAACAGAACAGAGATGCATTTGATTAAAATTCTATCTCCTAGCAAAGCCCCAGCCCCTCCTAAGAGGATTGTTCAAAGGCCAAAATGCAAACATTCTACCTTAAAGATCGCCTCCACTATGCATTTTAATTATAAATGTGTAGAGTATCTAGGCAATAAAGGCCTTCAAAGGGCATTTTATATAAAAGCCTCACTCCCTCCTCAGTGTGTATGTCAATGGGTCGTTTAGGAAGGGCCACCACCAAGCAGCCAAAATTCCTGGTTTACTAAAGAGTCTTTGACTGAAATGCTTCAAGGAGGGAGAAAGGTTTTCCTCCAACTATCAGAGAATTTTTGAATGTTTCCAGTACCAGATGTCATACAGTAAGCACACGGCATAATCCTGTTCCTCCTTCTTCAACAGCTGCTCAAACATGACATGTGTGATCACTGCTCACATCCAAATCACACCAGGAGGAAAGTCTCAAGCTTCTCAAAATCATTGTAAAAGGTTCTAGTGAATATGCAAACAGTATTCCTTCAGCACGCTGAGAGGGATGCCTGTGCCCCGACGGCACAGGACTAAGACTGAAGTCCATTCTTCCCCTTGGAGAAAGTAGTGACTGTGATCAATGACTTAACCTCTCTGAGCAGTAGATTCCCGCTGGGGAACCTCTACATGTATTTCCAATATTAAGGTGGTAGGACATGCATAGGAACATGTAAAACAGCTCAACATGCACTAAACATCAAGACCGCCATTTATGAAGTTCTCCCAGAGCCTTCAAAGGAAGGACAATATTTCATTTTTGACAATGTCTATACCCACCATGGCAAGCACACAGATTCAGCCTATCAGCAGTAGAGCACCAGGTCACTCGAAGAGGAAGAATGCCCCCCCTGTCCCTCCCCTTTGTAGGCAGCACCTACCAATCAGGGGTGTGAGAGACATCAGAGCCAGATCATAAGAGGACACAGTCATCACTCGAACCTAGCACTGCAGTGACTAAAGTCTGCCCCAAAATGGAATGCATACTGCACTGCAAAATTCCTCCAGCCATTTCCCAATTCACTGGAGGTGAGGAGAAACCTCATTTTCAAAACATAAAACATTTAAATGAGATGCCATCCACTCAGTTACTTTGTTCCTGGACTTGGACTTAAATCAAAAGGGGGAAATTCAGCCGAAACCGGTTTGGCTCAGTGGATAGAGTATCGGCCTTCGGATTGGAAGGTCCCAGGTTCGATTCTGGTCAAGGGCATGTACCTTGTTTGCAGGCATATACCCAGGAGGGGGTGTGCAAGAGGCAGCTGATCAATGTTTCTCTCCCATTGATGTTTCTCACTTTCTATCCCTCTTTCTTCCTCTCTGTAAAAAAATCAATAAAATATATTTAAAAAGGGGGGGGGGATTCAGAAGTATCCCATTCTCTTCTAATGTAAGCATAGAAAGCCAGTGTGCAAAATCTAGATAGGAAATGTGCTCATTTTCGCCACCACATTGCTTCAGAACTGCTGAGCTTCCTAATAGAACATATTTCTGACTTTTGCTGTAGAACAGGGATTCCTGAGAAACCACGACACATCATCATTTCTTCGATTTTGTCATTTTCAAGCCTTGTGTTTATGTTCACATGGAAAGGGATACAGACAGCACACGGAGTCTTAAGAAATCCCACACATATGATTTTGAAGTGAAATTTAAATTATTACGAAGCATCACAACATACTTTGCACTATTTTTTGGGCAACATCAAGAATCAGAAAAATTCAGGCTAAGAATGACCATCAGGTGAAGAGTCCGTAAAAGAAAGGCCATTTCAAAAACAAACAAATAAGTGCCGTTCAGGCATTTTGGTTTAGGATAAACTAAGCTGCTGTGACAACTACATCTTTTAAGTTAGTGGTGCTAATGTGGCTAAAAGTTGTGTGTTTTACCCAGTGGTTACCAGTCAATTCCATTATTTAGGACGCTTTTACTGGTTATATATTTTATGCTGAAGGGTGCCTTCATCTACAACTGACTGTTCTTTCAAAACCATCCAAGAAAACAAACAAAAACAAAAGGACCTCATTTGATGGCAAGAACAACAATACTGCCACTTCTATAGGTTACTGATTTGCCTTCTTAATAAATAGCAGTAAATCAGACCAGCATTTATTATATAAAAGCTAATATTAGATTTACATACTTTATATACTATAAAGCCAACTTTGGAAAACATAATTATTCAGTGTTATATTCCTTTCTCTTTCAAAAGAGATTTTTTTTTTTAAAAAAAGATCTATGCCGAAACCGGTTTGGCTCAGTGGTAGAGCGTTGGTCTGCAGACTGAAAGGTCCCAGGTTCAATTCCGGTCAAGGGCATGTACTTTGGTTGCGGGCACATCCCCAGTAAGGGGTGTGCAAGAGGCAGCTGGTCGATGTTTCTCTCTCATCGATGTTTCTGGCTCTCTGTCCCTCTGCCTTCCTCTCTGTAATAAATCAATAAAATATATTTTAAAAAAAAGATCTATACTCCAGTCATGGTGAAATATAATTGGTGTATATCATTTAAATTCCCTTCTGAAATGAAATGTAGTTTATTAATTTAGGAGACCATTCCTAAGACAATTGACTATATTCATTTTGTTTTCATGAATAAAATGTTATTCATTTTATTATAATATAGTTAATTTTATAGGTTAAACATAAATACACAGCAAAAAGTTATGCAAGATAATTCTGTGCAGTGTTTATTGGACATTATTGCCAGGAAATAGAGCTACCCATTCAAAGAATTATCTCAAACTTTTCAAACGGTTAAACTCAGCAAGGAATAGAAAAAAAAATACCCCCTAGCTATGATTGTACTAGACAAGAGAACAGAAGCAGAATAAAGATGATAAGTTTCAAATTTACTTCTTTAGCTAACCAGAACTTTAATTGTAACCCATTAATTCAGTAGTCCTTTTGATAGGTATATCTACACTTTACAATTTCTATTAAACTGTAAATTCTGTTTGGACCAACTACTGATTCACGCAATCAGTATTAAGTAGCTATCGAGAGTTTAACTGTGCCCTCTCTGTGATAAATATCAATTTACAAGAGTAAACAAGCTGGACCACCTCTCTGCCTTTAAATTACTCACAGATAAAGATAAAAATTTGTAGCTAAAATCCTTTAGTCATCTGCATTTAGCTTTAGGTGCATTTGTTTGTTCCTGAGGGAAATTCTGTAAGCCAAATTCTGTGGAAAGACACTTTATGGAATCTCCTGGCACCTCCATATCCTCATCGTCACAGATATAATCAATACTGCACACCTTGCCATTTTACAGGATTATTGTGAGGGTCCAGGGAGTACATGGGCCTGAGAGTGATTTGCAGAATCTAGGCCAGAGAGGTCCAAGAGGACTTTCTGAGATGAAGGAAATGTTCTGCAGCTTGCCAAGCCCATGGTGGCCACGAGCACATCTGGCTACTGAGCACATGAAATAGGGCCAGTGCAGCTGAGGAACTGCTTTTTCTTTTTCTTTTTTTAAATTTTATTTATTTAAATATTTTATTGATTTTTTTTTCTTTTTTTCTTTTTTTTTTACAGAGAGGAAGGGAGAGGGATAGAGAGCTAGAAACATCCATGAGAGAGACATCAACCAGCTGCCTCCTGCACACCCCCTACCAGGGATGTGCCCATAACCAATGTACATGCCCTTTACTGGAATCAAACCTGGGACCTTTCAGTCCGCAGACTGACGCTCTATGCACTGAGCCAAACCGGTTTTGTCTGCTTTTTCTAATGTAAGTAGTTTTTATACATTTTTCACTCAGTTAGTCTTAATGAACTGAAATTTAAAGAGCCCCACGTGACTAGTGAATGCCACAGTAGACAGTACGCTCTACAGTACCCAGTCACATAAACGGAATTATTCTTGAATGAAATGAACTATCCGGTTGAATGTATCCTGCCAATGGGAAGAAAAGACTGAATAGATGGGCACACGGAGAAATATCTCACTGAGGCCCCTAAGGAACCTGGAATACACAAGGGATAGTAATTGATGGCGCCATTATTATGGGCTCCACCTGACACATATGGCCTTCTTCAAAAAATAGGGGGGAGGGAAATCCATCTTTTGCCCAAAAACAAATTACTATGAAGCCACTGCTGGTGAATTAGAGTTATATAAAGAAACACCCATGTTAATGTATGAACAAGGACATATTTTAAATTAATTTTCACCGATTGAGAACATAATGGCTTTTTCTTCTACTTTGAACTTAGGTTTTAAAAATGATTCCTTCTATGTGGTATATTCCATGGCTTTCATTTATAACTCATATACATAGGTCTTTTCACAAAAATGTTTCAGCGTATACATTAAAAATATAAGTGGTTGGCTTTTTTTTTTCAAGGTCTTTAACCTCAATTTATTTCTCTCTTCTTAATAATATGGAACAACCTGTAAGAATAATTTAAATTAATAGGTCACCGGAAAATATTTTTTTAAAGCCTCAAAACTCTTAAAATGACACTTTAGCACATGTACTTCTGTTCAATGGAACAAAAAAAAAGTTGTTTAACTAAACACAAAATCTTCCTTAGATGTGGTTCGTTTTCTAGGACTATAATTGACAGCAACAGAGGGACAATTAGGAGGGTACTCATTTAAGATGGCTTGAGGTTATGAGCTGATGGTAAAAAAAAAAAAAAAAAATTAAAGTGTTAAAAAAATTAAAGTGTTAAAAAAAATTACTGTTCAAATACTGAAGTTACAAAAAAAGTGAAGTAATCTGTAAGGGCCACTCTTGACTGAAAATTACTATAGTCAGAATTAATGCACTAATCTACAGAGGGGATGTTTCTGCATAGTACTGTGCCTCAAAAAACACTGGAGCCTAAATATGCCTTAATGATGTATCGTGATGGAGACTTTTGAAAAAGTTCAATAATAGGTCTAATCAGACGCCAGTCATCTCAGTCTCATGCCGTCACAGCCACTGCCTTGTGTCACTGGAATAACTGGAATAAACACCCTTCCCATCTGATTTAGAAGCACCAACAAACGTTTTTTGGAGGGGAAACTAAAACTTAAATGGGTGTAAGGGACAGATTTCTTTTTATTATGTTTATTGATTTGAGAGAGAGAGATCAAGGAAGAGGGAAAGAGAGAAACATCTATGGGAGAGAGAAACATCCACTGCCTCCTGCATCTCCCCACTGGGGATCGGGCCTGCAACCCAAGCATATGCCCTGACTGGAAGTCAAACCAATGACGTTTGGATCCATTGGACAACACTCATCTAACTGAGCCGCACAGAAAGGGTATAATGGGACAAATTTGAGGAAAAAATACTGCATTTCTTAATCACATACATTTTTTTTTTAATCATCAGCTTTTTTTAATGACAGTAATACATAGTCAAGCCCCACCCTGGTTTCTCATTTTACTCAGTGTAATACTGAACTAATTCTCCATGGTTATTTGGTACTTGGGCTGATAGAATAGTAATAAATCTCAAAGTCAGTCTCAATAATTTGGAAGACAATCTTTGGGGGAGAGGGGGCGAAATACAAAACAAAATGCAGGGCAAGTGGATTACAAAACTGTGTATTTTCCATGTACTGACTCACCATCACCACAGGCTCCTCATAGAGATAAATAAAAATGGCATGTGTTCTCTGAAGAGTGTCTTAATGGGAAAAAACAGAGAGTCAGATCACTGTGGAGCATCCTTCCTCCTGGAAAGGGTGCGTTGTTGCATGCCTACTGTGCCAAGTTCTAGGGACACACACAGAATCAACACAGTCCAAAGCCCCAGACAGATGTCTGCAGTTTAGTACCGACAGCTCACAATCGATGACAACAACAGCGGAATATGTGCTTCTGCTGAGAGATGTACCGAGTTCCATGACAACACAGGGGAAGAGACCTAGCGTAGGCGGGCAGGCCAGCAAAGGCTTCCGGAAGGAGGTGACAGGGCAGCTGTGGACAGATGAATTAGCATTTGAGATGAATCTCAAAGGCAGTGGTCATGGAAAGGTTTCTCAGGTGCAGGAAACAAAATGAGTATAAAGCAGAAATAAGGGTGAAACAAGGGAAGTGGTTCTCAGGAAATGTGCAGGGGTGCTGGGGGTGGGGTGAGAAAGAATATGGAAAAGAAATGTCTTATTGGAAAGTCTATATTTAATTATACAGGTTTATATAAAATGATAAGGTTTTTATACAAAGCAGACCTACACCTCCTACACAATGTAGGAAAATTGATTTATAAAAAATTTTAAAACTTAAAGAAAGAGAAAGAGGAAAGAGGGAAGGAAGGAAGAAGTAAAGGATAGAGAAGGACAGAGAAAAAGAATGTAAAGGGAAAGGAAGGGAAGGGAAGGGAATCAAGAAGAGAACAGAAGAGAAGGGAAAAGAAAAAGAAAATAAGTAAAGAAAGCACTAAGAATTTACTAAATAAGCCAGAAGGGTGTTGGCAGTTAAAGAATAAAGAAGAGGAAACAAACCAATCAACTGCTTGGGGAGAGATACCTATCAGAAAGTAATCCCAGGTAACTGACATTTCCAGTGGGACTGACTAGAAAATGGGAGAAAAGAACAATGGTTAAAAAAAATAAAAAATAAAAAAATCTGTTGCATAAGAGAAGGAATTAACAACTTTAGTTTTATACAAGTTGACTTTGAGATGCCAGGGGAATATCAAGGTTCAGTTACCCATCACAAGTCCTAGAACAAACCATTGTTTTATTATAAAAATAGAGGCCTGGTGCATGAAAATTCATGCTCTGGAGTGGGGGGTCTCCTAGCCCAGCCTGCTCCCTCTCACAGTCTGGGAGCCCTCAGGGGTGGGAGGTGATCTGGTGATCAGGGGAAGGTGACGCCCACATCACACCTCTGCTGCTGCCACTGCCTGCAGTGCAAGCCTTGGCTGGCCCTGGTTACCTGCGCCTCGGGACAGCCCTGGGAAGCTGGGGGGGGGCTCTAAGGTGACTGGGGGACTCTGGAGGCAGGCACACAGCAGGGCTGAGGGTACTGGGTGCCGCCATCTTGTGGCTGTGGGCACTGCCATCTTTGAGGCCATGGCAACAATTAGCATATTCCCTCTTTATTGGTTGTGGGCACCACCATCTTTGTGAGGGTGTGAAGGTCAATTAGCGTATTCCCTCTTTATTAGATAGGATTCCCAAATATGTTACTGGGCCAATGAAAGAATTCTAGTGTCCTTAACTCCTACATTAGCAAATCATCTAATACTCAAGGAGAACAGCAGGTAGACAAGTAAACCATTTCTGCATTCTCAAGCTCCTCACTGTAGCTCACTCTTCCCTCACACTCAGAATCCAGGGAAATCCCCAGCTCCATTTATGGGTGGGGTATGTAACATACTCAAATTCCACACTCTAAAATATGCTGACATTTCCGCTGCCTACACTTCCTACAAAATGTAGGAAAATTGATCTATAAATAATTTTTTAATTAAAAATTCCTGTGAATTTTTAATTAAAAAATTAAAAGGAGAGAACTTAACTTTTGCTTAGGAGAGAACTCACTCCTAAGCAAAAGTTAAATTTTCATTACACAGCCTTGGACCCCACTCATGGGAGCGGGGGCATCTCCTTACCATTTAATCTTCATAGACAAACCCACCAAGATTGTGCCTGGTAACTAGAAGAGGATGCTACAACTCTCAGACCACATGTCAAATCATAAATTCCTAAAGCAACGTTCTCCAAAAGGAAGGGAATATAAATAAATCAAATGTGTGGATGACATGCCACTGAATTTGGAGACCAGACATTGCATCACCCTTGACTGATCAGATCAAAATGTGGCCCTTGTTCACTCTATCTGAAAGAGATTCTGTAGCAGAAGTACCAATGCAAAGGAATCACACTAATATAAAAAAAAAGGCAAATCAGCAAAATTAATTTTCTTTTTAGTGATTTCAACTATAAGCCTAGCAAGCTCTAATAAGGCAGCATTACCCGACACAGATAAGATAACCTCAGAGACATCACTTATGTCCCCAAGTTCATTGTGATTCATACATTATACACATCACAACTCTTGTGTGGCACCTTACATCCCCTCCCTACGTGCAGGTGGCCTATGTCTCATGGCTATTCTAGTTGTAATAAACTCAGTCTTATACTTGGGGAGGCACTACACAGGAGCAGTTAAAGACCAGCTTCCTAGCCCAGCTACTCTGGTATACATGCTATTTACTCCCCTTTCACAGCAGTGTGATCTTGGGCAGGTCGCTTTAATTCCTCTATGCCTGTTTCCTCATTTAAAAAAATAAAAATAAACATAATGGTAGTGTCAACTTCAAGGCTTTTTATGAAGATGAGTTAATTAGTACATGCAAAGAGCTTAGAGCTACACATGCATGTATGAAACCTTTAATAGATGTTAGCTATTATTAGGAGCGATTCCAAAATTAAAGGGGGGAAAAGCAGAAGATAGGTGCAATTCTGATTATGTAAGCTAACAGATGAAAGAAGAATAGATCAAATGAAAGGTAATACAAAAATTAATTTTACACCTGACTTCCAATTAAAATTAAACAAAGGTCTTTTCTGATACTCTGAAAATGCACAGCACTCACTTCGAACTTTAACATCCTAGGATGAAGAACTCAAGAATTCTATGGCTTAATCAGTCTCAGAAATAGACTCCAGGAAGGAAACTAAAAAAATGAGAGGGAATTACCTTTCTCCAAACTTTCCTGGGGTTGGCACACACTTAAGTCCCCCCGTTTTCAACAGCTGCTTGTATAGTGGAACTGCAATGGCCCAAGAAACAAAAGGCCCTAAATAATCAGTTGACTTGATATGGTTAGGAGAGCAAGCCATTAGAGGATAGAATTTTTATTAAGAGTTAAATAACATTAAATCCGATTGGCTGCACCGATAACCGTTTCTTCTTCTAAACATTCTGCCCAGAGAGAAATACTGACGTTCAAGAAAGCGATACATGTTCTTTAAACAATAGCGCATAAACCAAAAAAAAAAAAAAAATGTAAGAGAAATTGACATTTATCCTACTGACCCTCATGTAACACAGCCAAATGGAGATTTAACCATGGAGCAGGTAGAGGGATTCCAACTACTCCACTCCACCTGGGTGGCTGCGTTATCCAGCTTGGCCGTCTCCAGGATGAAAATAACCTGGTAAATGCCAAAACTGTGCTTTGTTTTATGGCCTTAGGGTGAGCATATGTTTCATTTTGCACACTTTATTACTTGTTAAAGGGACACAGTCCTGAATATAAGGACGGTTTATATGCCAAACATTCAGAGCTCTATAGACAGTCTGAAGTGATTAAAGTCTCATTCACCAGTTCTTCTGAAGTGCAATTGTCCTCAACTCAGGAAAACAAAGAAACAGAACCTGCTAAGATCTACAACTTCCCTCCTACTCCAGATCAAAGAAAACGGCAAGGCAAAAAATAAATATTTGGAAGTAAAATTCAAGAAAAGTCAAAATAGACCCAAATGAGATTAATGTTCTCTGATTTTTTTTTTTCTTTTTTTCCCCAAGCCCAAACTGTAACCCCCTGTTCAAATGAATGCACTGGCATATGTTACGGATCTTTAAAGCTCAGAGTTAAATATGTTGGAAATGTGAATACAAAGGATGACTTCCTATCTCTAAAATCTGTTCTTCCTGCTTCTAAACATGACACATTGTGCCACTCTGATAAAAATATTTACAGAACAGAAATGTAGTGCTCTCAGATCCAACGCAAGACAGGCAACTGGGAAGTTCACAGTGTCGTTCTTCAGGGAACTTTAGAATTTCATTAAGAGCCAGCATGAATTTAATAGCTGGAATCTGATAGCTACCTTCTCGGGAGTCCTGAATAAGGCGGAATCGCAGAAAAAGGCTTAGTCATCTGAAAAGGCAACCTACACATCGTGAGCACTTATAAACCCAGGACAACTAAACACTTTCCCGTGGGAAGCACGACTTGACAGGACTCCAACTTTTATAACCTGGTCTGAGGCCTAAGAGTCCCCCATAAAGATGACACACACGTCCTGATGCACAGCACATTAAGCTTAATGAAACGGCACAGTCCGCGTTTAACAGCTCTGCTCTCCACGCTCGGAGATGGCTTCAATGTAAGCATAATAAAGCAGATTAAAAAGAAAGAAGTTGTAATTACGTTCTGAAGAACTCAATCTCTTGTCCTATTATTGGTCTCTCTGTGAGCCTCAAAGGCTGACTAGAAGGCAGTAAAAATTACATGAAGGGCTTACCAATCGTGCCACATGCATGACTTTTAAAGATTTAAGCACAGTAATTGATTAAAGAAAAAAAAAAAAAAGGCAGGAAACATTTAAAACTTGAGGAATTAATATCCAGGTCAAGTCACTTAGCTCTGAGCTCGTGAACATATTTGCATTCTATCTTTTTTGCTGATGTATCTTTTCTAGTTTTTTCCTGGTACAGAATCCACAGCTCTCCTGATGTCAGGGCTGGGCATATGCCTCAAAGTGGTGTGGGCATTTGATTTCCACAGACTCAGAAAAGACCATCCCAGTTTTATGATGGCCCTTATCCAGCAGAAGCTCTAACTACTATGCAGGACAAAGTGGCATTGTTATTGGATGTTATTTTTACAAATGTGTAATTCTTTTTTTGACTTCATAACTGCTAATAAAATTGTCACAGAAGTGGGTATTGTCAATGCAAATATGTCTGAACTTCAATTAGTCCCCCAAACATATGTTAAGGTATCTGAGCGTAGAACTGGAAATCTTGAACTTTGTTTAAATGATTTCTTCTTCCCAACTGGATATCTCATGTTTGCACACAGATCAAATTATGTAAAACCAACCATGTCAAACCAAAATACAGATCAAAGCCACAGAGTTTTTAAGTCCTGTACTCTGTCTCCTGTTCCTTTTTTTCTTGGCCTAAAATGTCATAAATCTATCATTAACCACCAACTGTCCTGAGTGTTTAAAAAAAAAAAAAAACACACCACAAAAACAAAAGCCAATTTAATTGAAAAAGATTAATGAATTGCTCATCTATTACTTCAATTAGCTTAAATTACAGATTGATCTAAGTAATTCCTAGAATTGAATGATGACCGTCTGCAATAGTCTTACTTACCAGCATCTTTTTTTATCAGAACACACATGCTATTAATGTACCCTAAATTTCTGATGAAAATGCATTAAAGACATTCTACAGTCAGCAGTTTATCACCCACAGCTTTTAGTCTCCACACAATTCAAGTGACACGTCGCAAAGCCCTCCAACAGCATTTCAGCAACACAGACGTGTGGAAAAAGGGGCGATTTCAGATGTGCTTTTCTTCGATTTATGCATCCAGGGAAGCTGTTCAATATTTATCTCAGCATAAAAGCATTAATAAGTTACTTATCTTCAGTCATGCTTTTGCATCAACATCTGGTATATGTGCAAAGCATTCAGGATCAGCAGTTGGCCTACAAGGGTATGTGATGTTCTCTTCCCTAATGGAAGAAAGTTAACTCTCTTTAGACCTGTCTCTAAATTTTAGTTGTGTTTCTGAAATAACTGCCCACTTTTTCCACAGATTGTTTTTGTTTTATTTTTTTCTATGTTTGGTCATATTATTTCTCTTTGAGGGGAAAAAAAATAGATCTTAACAAGATTATCTTCCTGTAGGTTCTTTCCTGCCCCTCTCTGTCTTCTTTGCTCTGGGCTTCTGCTAGGATTTAGTAGACAAGCACAGTCGGGGATCAGCTGTTTTATTTCTAGTTCTATTAGTTCAAACTCAGATAGCTCACACATCTGTTTTATTTCTAAGATCACTGCCCAGGAAAAGTGTCCAGCTCATTCTACCCAAACATAAACTTTACTATAAATAACCGAGGACCTAGCAAATAACGGTTTGAGGGAAATGGAAGTGTGTTTAAAAATCCGAATTCTTCCAAACTGTGGGCCTTGGTAATCTTCCTTTTAGAGCCTTCCTGACAGCACAGATCAGCTTCCCTCAGAAGTTGTCCCTAGAGTGAACAAACTGAAACTCCAGCCGGAAATCCAGGTATTAACATCATATTACTTGCTAATTATAAAACGCCATTTCACATACTGACATGATTCACTTCTAACCCTTTTATCTAAAGCACATTTTACAATCGGAGCTTGACAGCGGAGTGTACCTGACATAAGGCAGTGGAATGATCTTTAATGAGACAGCAGTTCAAAGCATGTAGCTTTCATGCATAATAGCTATGTTGACTTAATTTGCTGCTCCATGGAAATAATTCTATTTGTGGAAATTCACAAAGTAAGATGGAATTTGTAAGAGAGCTTATAAGACGAAATTGGCTTTTTAAGAGTTCTTTATGCCTCCCTTAAAATGATAAGATTGCCATTCTGACCTTTTCAAAGGACTTGGAAATTTCTCTTCTGATTCTTCTTCTAAGGACTGCAAATATGTTCACTACCTCTTAATGATAATCCCTTTGCCTGCTTTGCTTGATTGATGCTAGGTCAATAGACAGGTCTGGGTCAAATGCACTGTAGCTATTGAGTTGATAAAAATGTTTGATAATTTCAAAAATTTAGGAAGCCAATTAAGTGTGATCTGAAATCATTAGGTCTCTGATACTTCTAATCACTCCTAAAGAAGGTTAATATTAAGCCTAATATGCTTTGAAATCTGGCATAATAACACAATAAAAACCTACACACTATAATAGCAACTAATTCACTTTTCTCAAGTTGACCATGAGTCTTGACTACGTTTAACATAAAATAAAATAAGTATATTTCTTTAGAGTCTGTTCTGCAGTTCATTCTACTTTAAATAGCTTTTTTTTTTCATTCTACATATGCCATAACCTAAAGACAGAGAGTAGGTCAAAAAGGTATGCCACGTTTACTAAAAGTAGATATCTAAATTACTTGTAAATACTTTCAAAAATTATTATGAAAGTATTCCTTAACTGCAAAAAGGAATGCTTTACTGGCCCAGAGTCCCTAAGTACTTACAATCACCTTGGCTTCTTTTTCATCAATGCAATTTTATTTCCAAATTTTCACTTGCAATTATGTTGCTTTTTCCGTAATTTGTTTTTGTATCTGTCAATGTGACCTACATTTAGTCCAATTTGATGTTAGGCTGAATATAAAATCAAATTCTAATCCAAGACACAGGAAAAAGCCCACAGAAGAAAAGACTATACAAAGAATACAGCAAAAGACCAACCAATCTAAAAGTTGAACAAAATATGAGTCACTATCATGCAGACCCGAAAAAATCAGTGCCATTTTTAGAAGACTGAAAAAAAAATAATTAAATTACCATGAAATATAGACAGGTCTAGATCAAATGCACTGTAGCTATTGAGTGGATAAAAATGACTGATATTAAAAAAAAATAAATGTAGGAGGTCAAATCCAAAGTCTCGCTATTCCGTGAAAACACTTTTCCCAACATTACCTAAATATTGGGATTCATTTCCATGATGACAGGTTAAAGATAACCCTGGCTACACATCAGGTTGAAAGAGCCAATGAAGTATGCCCATCTTTTCTGCTGGACTAGCAAGCTATCCCTTTGGAATTGGGAGCTCAACTTGAACATGCATGTAAGCATTCATATACCATTAGTAATAAGTTGGTGTGGGCAAAGAGACCACAATACAAAGCACAGACCTGTACATCATAGGTCCCATTGAGTAAAACGGGCCTCGAAGAATTGATGTCCTGCAGCACGCCAGAAAGCACGGAACGGTTGACCTTCTGGAAGTCTTTGGAATGGCTGAACTGCACCATGTTATGGAGGGCTAAGATTTTGCTGTCCAGCTCAGCGTCCTGCCGGGTGCGGTTATGCAGTCCTAAGTGATACTTTCGGAAGTGCTTAATCAGATCTGTGGGGTCGTTGCCGTAGTAACCGTAGCCACAGATATTGCATTTAAAGTCCTGAAGCTCTGGAGACAGAGGTGCCGGGTCTGGGTTGTCATTTACCAGTAAATCCGTTTTGGATTTATTCAGTCTCACACCCCCATCTGAAGGCACTTGTGGGTTTTTGGAGGCCACTGACACCGGGCTCGAGCCTTGACAATTGGCTTGACCACCCTGCACTTGCCCCGTTTCCTCGGTAGCCTTTGGTGACATCTTATGGTCTTCCTTCGTCTCCAGCGAGTCCCCGGATGGGGCGCAGGCCATATCTTGGGGGTCATCTGCCTCTGCTCTCTGAGGAGACTTCAAGGGCTCGCAGACTCCCCCAGCAGCTGGAGACGAGAAAGCCAGCATATTTCTATCTGTCACCTCATCATGTGGGTAGGAGGGAAGGTTTCCTCCCTTACCGGGGCTTTCATAATTGAAGCCAGGCTTCTCATTCAGGACTGAGCTTGCTGCGTCCTTCTTGCTGCTGGATGGTGGGTCTTGGACGTGCAAGCTCTGCTCCTCCTTGTTGTTTAGCTCTGCAGCGTCGCTCTGCTGCGCGTTTTCTGACATCGGATCTGCAGAGAATTCTTTGTTCTTCGCTGATACCTTGCTTTCTGCACCTATAGGCTCCAGGCTCTGGCCCTCGCCTTCACTAGCAAAGTTTCTCAGAGGGGGGTTCTTTTTCCGGACCATATCTGTGAACATATAAGGAAAAGGAAGGTACAGGGTTATTTGAAGGTGGCAGGCATGATATCTAATCTAGAACATTTTATTTATTCTATTCAAGGCTTGTTAAGGAGCATAATAATAAAATAAATAAATAAACTCCCTGCAGGGGGGGAAAAAAACCAACCTTCCTTTTTAAAAATAACAAAAAAATTGAGAGTAAAGCCAACAATTAACATTTAGAATTTTTTTTGTAGAGTAGCTCATGTAGTTTTTAAATGGTTTTATGAATACTAAAGGATTAATTATTACTAGCTCTATCCTTCCTATGAGTTATCATTTCCTGCCAATTATAATTTTGCTCCATCTCTTTCTTCAGCGATACTCAGTGATATATACAGATGCCTGCACAGTTATATATGTTATATATTATGTAGAGTGTGTATACATATTAGGTTTGTAGACTACACATGCATGTTTATGTTTATAGAATATACATTACATGTTTATGTATGTAAGTGTAAATAAACAACATAAATTGGAACTCAATATTGTTACACACTGCGCAACTGAGATATATAGTTTCCACCGACATATCATCATAGTCAAAATATAGAAATAGCATGCTATAAACAAAGTGAAAACCGCCTCAGTACTTCCCGCAGTGAAGGATAAGAAATGTTTCGCCTCTGCCCTGCTGTTCAAGTTCTTTAAGCCCCTTTGGGAGGGGGGAGGGAGGCAGGGCCTGAAGTGAGGAAGAGGACCTGGTATGCATCAGAGTGGCCAGGTTGGGTTTTGTCAGAACTCTCCCAGAATGATGGGGAATCTAACTGAGACCCAGGTCTCCATGCACAGACTGACGGAAACAGGACCGACTCCACCATCAGGAACACATTGCAAGCTGACCAAAGTAAAATCTTAAATTAAACCATATGACCTTGCCATTTTATAGCTCAAAATGGCAAAATAATAGCAATTCCCTACGGTCCACCATCCCATGCTAGTTCAGCTGCGCCTTTCAAGCTGGTGGCATCAGTGAGCGGGGTCAAAATAAGAACACAGTGACAGATTCCTCTGCTAGAGTCTAATGAGTCAGAACTCTCAGGGCAGGAGGAGTAAGAAACAATTTGTGTTGTGTCAGTAAAGGAGGCAGCAATCACGGCTAGTTGAGGACTGAGGTTCCTGGTCTGTGTTTCTGAACCTCCCCTCCCCTGGCTGAAAACCAATGAGTGCTGGGTGAGCTTGTCACCCTGAATGTCCCGTGGAAAGACCCACCTGTGGCAGACTGATTCAATAAGGCTTCTGGGCTAGCCAGCTCTGCACAGGGTCCGATTTAACAATTAGTGACACCATGATTATCCAAAATGCCCTGAGCAAATCCAAATTCGTAACCTGTCAGTCTTTTTCATCTATAACGTGTCCCAAGTGCTAAGGGAACCACTCTGGCGTGATATATATATGGGTGTGCCTTTGCTTCTGAAAAGCTGCTCAATCAAAAAAAATTTTTTTCTAATATATTTTATTGATTTTTTACAGAGAGGAAGAGAGAAGGATAGAATGTTAGAAACATCCATGAGAGAGAAACATCGATCAGCTGCCTCTTGCACACTCCCTCCTGGGGATGTGCCTGCAACCAAGGTACATGCCCTTGACCGGAATCGAACCTGGGACCTTTTAGTCCGCAGGCCGACACTATCCACTGAGCCAAACCAGTTTGGCTCAATCAAAATTTTTATCATAGGAATCACTAAGTCAAGATAATCTACCAGTTAAGAGTATAAGAAGTCACTTATAAGATCAATATTGACTCTATTGAATAATGACAAAAGTGGTGTAACTGGCCCAGGTGGCGCAGCTCAGCGGCTGGGCATCAATGTATGAGCCAGGACGTCACGGTTCGATGCCAGGTCAGAGCACATGCCCAGATTTTTGACTCAGTCCCCAGTAGAAGGCAGCTGATCTATGATTCTCTCTCATTATGGGTCTATCTCTCTCTTCCTCTCCTTTTCTCTCTCTGAAATAAATAAAAGTATATTTTAAGAAAATAGTGTAACTGTACTTAAGAAGTACATTGCTCTTCTTATACAGAAATAAATAGTGCTAGTCACCAAGTATCTACAGAATTTCGTTCTTGGAATAACAGCAGCAACAACAAGAAGCATCTGATGAACAATATTAATTGGTGAATATAATAGAATCAGAGGTATGGAAGGGGAGTGAACTGATGATTCTTGGGGAAAAGGGGAGTGGGGGGTGTGGGAAGAGACTGAACACAAACTGTGTACCTATGGATGAGGACAATGAGGGGTGGGGAAAGGGCAGAGGGTTGGGTGGGAACCTGGTAGAGGGGAGCAATGGAGGGAGAGAAAAAAATGAGGAACATTTGTAATAATATGAACAATAAAGATTTATTTAAAAAAAAACAAACAAGAAGCATTTATAGGATGAAGGGCTGAAGTCGGCAGTCAAGGGCAAGAGGCAATGAAGACCTGCCAGGCCTCTGAGGGGCGGGGGAAGGAACATGGTCTTCACCTTTGGTGGCATTACCACTGGTCTCTACACTGGAACACTGGCTAACTCATTTGCTTCTTAAGGTTTGCATGTTAGTGTCTTATTTGTGAATGTCGAAGTTTTAGGAGACGTGTAGTTTTCTGTGGGAAGTGGGAGAAGTTGGGAACTTGTAGAAGCCCATGGAAGACTTGAGGGCCATTTTATTGGTAGTAAAGAAAAGAAAAATTAAAGAATAAGAGGGAAGTTTGAGAAATCAGTAATCATTTAAAACACAAGCGTTTGAGTAGAAAAATATACCTTTTTAACTTAGTTTACACAACAAACCATTCTAATTTATGGAGCATCAGCCATCCCTACATATAACCATATGGTGATTTGGCACAGTCATTGTCTGCCTTTCCCTCCAGAACTTCTTGGGTGTTTTTTGTTGTTTGTTTGTTTATTTGTTTGTTTTTAATTGCACATAAGGCCATTAGAAATACTGCAATGTGATTTTTGCTTGGACAAGTACTGAAAAGCCACATCGTTTAAATTTTAATATTTCTCCCTAAATATAAATAAAATCTAGCAAGGATGCACCAAAACGAAATTAATAAGGTTACACACAAAAAAGATAAAAAACAGCCAAAGGCAGGATTCATGAAGAAACGAGAATGAAATATTACAATTCATTAAGATTCTTAAAAGAAAATTAAGAAACTATAGTAATGCCAAGGTAATTTGAAAAGGCAGCAGCATTTTACACAGCAAGGGACAGAAGACAAAGTACTTAAAAGTGAATAGATATAAATATGTTAATATTGAACAACGTAATTCATTTTTCAGAACAACAAAAACAGTGGGTCATGCTCATTTATTGTGATTGTGAAGTAAAGTAAGGGTCATAGTTTAAGTACTTCTCAACCAGTATCTATAGTGACGGAGGGAAAATGTGATTTAATTAAATTATCATTCTTTCAAATTTCAGTTCCTTCCTCTACCCAAAAACAGGCCTTTAGAACCCATATGACTCACGGATTCCTTATGTTGAATAGTTCTCTTAATAATATATATCACAAAGAATTGAGCTGCTAGAACTTCAAAGACATATCAGAAAGGTCATTTTGGTTTTATTTTTTGTAGTGGGGGGAAGGGGCCTGATCTTTTGAGTTGGGTTTAAAAGAAAATATCGTGGTTAATTTAGTTGACTACACTTTGAAGTAGCTATAGAAAAAAATAATTTTCTACTGGAATTATATCACCGTAATTTTTCAGAATGACATATTATGTAAATATAAGCACATTCGCAATACTTCTAAGTGGAAGAAACTCCCCTAACAAATCATGAGTTAGATGCCAAAGGACTATAGCCACCCTCAAGTTATTATCTTTAAGACAAATAACAGATTGCATGATGTTCCACTGTATGCCAAGAACTTTCCCAGTTAACATTTTCACTTGAAAAAAAAAAATAGATCACATACTTGTAAAATCATACCCAGCATTGACTTCATAAGGCATGTGGCTTTAGAATGTTTTTTTTTTTTTTTTTTTTACAAGTATTAATCCTATCAGTCAACTAGCAGGAGGCTAATGCAATTGTCTTAGTAGACGCTCGGAAGACACAGAAGACATTTTGAGAGGTGATCTATACATCTGCAAAACAAAGCAAAACAAAAACATTTTCCTTCCTAAGTGATGTAAACACACTCAAATGTATCACACTGAACATACATCGCCATGCCCGCACTGCAGGCTGCTTGGAAGACACCTGATAAAAAGCACGAGCAAGGCTGGAACCGGTTTGGCTCAGTGGATAGAGAGTCAGCCTGCGGACTGAAAGGTCCCGGGTTCGATTCCTGTCAAGGGCATGTACCTTGATTGCGGGCACATCCCCAGTGGGGGGTGTGCAGGAGGCAGCTGATCAATGTACCTCTCTCTCATTGATGTTTCTAACTCTCTGTCTCTCTCCCTTCCTCTCTGTAAAAAATCAATAAAATATAGTTTGAGAGAGAGAGAGAGAGAGAGAGAGAGAGAGAGAGAGAGAGAGAGAGAATGGAAGTCATTTTCAAAGCAGAGCCTGGGCTGCTGGTGAAACGATGGAACCTCTAAAACCCTCTGAACTCTAAGCATCACAATACTTACCTACATGGGGGGCAGGAATAAAAGACCTTAATGAGTACACTCGGAGGGGCATGCTTCTAGAAGAGACACCAAGGGCACTTGCTGGGACCGCACAGTCATGCCTGAGGAAAAGCGGCATCCATGGCCAGGCCCTAGCAGGCTCCCATGTCGGGATATATGCCAGGCGGCTGAGAGAAGAACTAGTGCAATGCCATCGGCAGTTCTGCCTCAGAGCCACGTGAGCCTTACCAAGCGTTACAGAAACACCAAGCACGGTGGCCTGTGTTATCTCTCTAGCTATCTGCAGCAGTCTTCCATTTCCACTCTGGCTAAAGCAACTTATCAAGTCGTGACTGAACCGAACCAGCTTGAAACCCCCATTACTAGTACACCATCATTTTTTTATCTGAATAAAATTATTGAGGCATATATGGCATTAATGATCCTCATATAAATTAATCAGTTGTAGCATAAATACACTTATGTAAGTAAATGTATAAATATACATATATATATATATATATATATATATATATATATATATAAAATCACATCAAATTTGGTAACCCATTTTAAATGTTTTTTATTCTATTAAATTGACTATAGAAAGAAAAAAGAAATTAAAAATACCAGTTATAGTAGGCCCTCTATAAAGGACCATTTAGATAACGGGGCTAAAAGTGACTTGGATAATGAGGAGTTGAAGAATGTAACGGGAGATAAAAGGATCAAATTGCTAATTATATATATAATTATTGATTTCAAAGAGAAAGGAAAAAGGAGAAATAGAAACATCAATGATGAGAATCATTGATTGGCTGCCTCCTACACTCTCTGCACTGGGAATAGAGCCGGCAACCAAGGCACGTGCCCCTGGTTCATAGGTTGATGTTCAACCATGAGCCACGCTGGCCAGGCACTAATTTCAGTCCTTTACAGGATTTGAGATTTAAAAAAAACAAAACCAAAAAAAAACAATAAAAAGCCGAAGCCGGTTTGGCTTAGTGGTAGAGCGTCGGTCTGCAGACTGAAAGGTCTCAGGTTTGATTCTGGTCAGGGGCATGTACTTTGGTTGCAGGCACATCCCCGGTAGGGGGTGTGCAGGAGGCAGCTGGTTGATGTTTCCCTCTCATCGACTTTTCTAGCTCTCTATCCCTCTCCCTTCCTCTCTGTAAAAAATCAATAAAATATATTAAAAAAAAAAAAAAACTGGCCTGAGGGCTTGGGGGCAGAGAGCATTCCACATTCATATCATTGCTTACTTAGACAAACTCATGAATGCCCCTTTGGAGGCTGATATACCTGAATGCATATTGTGTGCCAAGATATTTAAACGGGTTAAAATATATTTAGCTTCTTAAAAATTCCCCTTTTGTATTAATTTTTATTACTGAGATGTAAGACATTCCAGTTGCAAAAATCTAAATCCCTACTCTTAATCGTTTCCTTCTAAATTAAAACTTAAATCTAAAAGCTTTCTTTGCATTTTTTAATACGAGTTTATTATTTAAAAAAAACAAACAAACAAACAAAACAATAGGATCCCGTACTGTTTCTATGCTACAGTATCATTTCCACAGGTTTAGGTGGGGGAAATAATCAGCATTAGAGCTTAAAATATAATTATGGTAACTACTTTATCTCCGTGAAAACAATGTAGGAAAAAAATTCCTTTTCTGTAGAAGATTGTGACTCATGCGCTCAGAATGGCACCTTCAGAGCAAAGGAATCTAGTGTTCCATTATTACCAAGATGTTGTGAATTAACTATTAATGAACTTACTTTTCTCTCTCTCCCCTCCCCTCTCCCTCTCTCTCTCTCTCTCTCTCACACACACACACTTATGAAGTAACACTTGCTCCAAAAAGTCTTGCAATATATAATCAAATGAATTTTTTAACCAAAGAAATCAACTAAGAAATCAATAAAGAAGTTAAAAAAAAACAACAACATTGAGCTCATCTATCCATCCAATGCAGGTGAGAATTAGAATGTATTTCCATTAGATGAGAAATCTCTTGAAGGTAAAAATTATAAATTCTATCTTCTTAGTAGCATTTTTGTCCTAACCAGAGTACTAAAGAATCAAACCCAAGAAGGAAGAATGATACAGCAGTTATGTGTCCAGTTTCTGAATCTGATTCAAGTCACCATTGATGTGACCAAGCCTCTTCCCTTTGGTGGAGCCTCCATTTTTAACCCTATATCGAGGGAATTACAATAAATTATTTCTAAACTGCACCCTGTCTCTAAGACTCAATAATGGTTCTGATGAATGGCATAGGCACTTTAGAAACCATTCTAATGTTTTCCCTAAAAAACTTTTATCTGATATCCTTAAAAGAATTAAATATTAAACCATCACACCTAAGGGCAGCAGAAATCCCACTGATGTCTACCATTCACTCAGTTATATATTGCCTCATTCATTCATTCATTCATTCATTCATTCAAATAAATGTATATCTAACATCAGCTATGTGCCAAATACATTCAGGGAGAGGACATTAATTTGAGACAGGTATTTTTAAAAAGCAAAGAAAAAGACTGTAAGAATCCCCTCTTTCTCAAAGAAGATTCAAACTTTTGAGTATCTTTCCAAATATTTCATCTACATAAATCCTCAACAAGGCTAAAAAGTGAAGGAAGCAACCCAGGGTGTAAGGTGACCTCAGTCTCAAATCCTACTGAGTATGATTTGTATTACAAGTAGCAGTTCTAATCATCATAGTATATAATGCCATCTGACATTTTCCTATTGTTTTTCCATACAATAAAACCATCAACTGTTTGAAATCAAAGCTTAACACAAAGGAGATGTGATAGTCTTCTCCTTAATATATCTCTCTTCCATGCCTGTTTATATCAACCGCCTAGGAGTTCTGAGTTATTAGATACACATATCATGAAGCTTTTATTTTAAAATTAAAAGAAGGGGGCAAGGGGGGAGGGAAGAACTGCAAATTGTTTCTTTTGATCAAAAGTCTCCCACAAAGAATTTAAAGAATTAAACAAGTGATAGCAAAATAAAAGGAAGGTCAAGTATGGGGCCTATAGCAAACTAGATAGTTTCCATATGAACAACATATAAAGATCAGTTTTTCAAGAACATATGTGTTTGCTCATTGGTTTAGGGAAAAAAAATTTTGAATGCTGTCTACTCCATATATACAGATCAAAATCAGATTGCTTAAGTGAACTATAAAATACAAGGGAACATTGTTTATCCAGTTCACAAACCCAAGAATTGCTGAGGGAGTTTAAATGTTTTCCATTTCTTCAGAGTCTAGGGCAATACTTCAATGGTAGATGGCTTTTCATGTAAACGGCTTCAAACTGCATACACCCAATGTCTGATCCTGTTCCTTTGCTATCCATGCCTATTTCATTTGCCCTCTGAATTGATTGATCCTGAATCTTGAAAGGTATTTTTGGACATCTTAAATCCTGTTGAGATTTAAATGTCAGCACCTTCAAACAATTCCCATCAAATGAATCTCTTATTAATTCACATCAAATTAATCCAAAATGATCCCTTCTATTAACATATGCTCCAGAGCACAAAGCCTCTTAATAGTCATCTGGACACTAGAACTAACCCACGTCTCTCTGAGATAAAGTGCACACTATTTAGATATCCTATTTCAAAGAGTTTCGACGCTGGCCCAAACACATTTTATTAGGCTCTTATTTCATCATGCTATGTTCTCTATATTTTAAATATCTCATTTCAAATGCACTAGTCTAGGTTTAAGATGATAGCCTGGTAATAATGTCAGATTTGCCCAAATCAGTCTCCAGATATCCATAAACATCTTAGAGAAAGTATTTCACTAACCATTTTACTTATATATGAAAATTACAAAACCTTTTTTCTTTTGGCCTTTAAAGTCTTTATACTAGAAGTCCAAATAAATATACCAAAAAGGAAAAAGGGAAAAAAAATGAAGCATGGGCCAATTTCACTAAACAGGGTAACTAAAATAAACCAAGAATAATTCGCAGATGACCAAAAAGAAAGGGGGATTAGTTTCCCTTCGGTAACAGGTGAGAGGCAAATGCATTAAAAGCTCTAATTTGAATAAGATCACAATTTCACTAAGCAAATTAAGAAATGTTACATTCATTTCCCCACGTACATGTTGGTTTTTCTTTTGCTTCCCTCTCAAAAAACAGAAAAGAATTAAAAGAATCTAAAATGACAACTGTCTGTTCAAACAGAGCAATCTGGCTCTGCTTGTGTACATGAACCAGGCTCAGAGTTATTCTTCTCTGTTTAACATAAGAGTATGTCAACTAATCCATGAGCCAAGAGCCAACATAAAACTCAAGTTAAAAAAAAAAAAAAAACAGGTCATGGAGAAGTGCACATGCACTTACTATACTGATGTGGGGCTGTGATTGACATTTTATTTATAAGTAAATTCAATTTCCACTGATAACAAAAGGAATGAGCAGGGTGCTTTGTAGGAATATCTTTTGACTTTCTAGCATTTGCCGAAAAACATTAAAAGATGGTTTAATTTTAACATAATGATATTATCTTGTCTTTTTTTTCTCCAATCTGTTGTTCAATAAGAGAGAAAAATCTCAATTATTACCTCAATCCAGCAATAAAACTGGCTAACAGCTTTCTCAGTTCTCCCCTAAAAAAAGAAGCTGTGTCAATCACTGCAAACCTATTTGACAAATTAATGCACATATACAGCACAGGGAATCTGGGAAAAGCATACCATGAAGATTTAATAAGAATGCTCACTGTCTTCCCTGCACTGGCAAGCCAAGTGTATTGAGCAAGATTTTTGCTAATTTTCTTCAGAGTGCAACTAGATACAAGATCAGAACAAATGCTGTGAAACCATATTGAGTGCTTACACTGATAATACATACATTTAACTTAAACTCACACATGTATGTGTTAAATATAATGTACTATAATGTATTATGATGTGATATTTAACATACTATCTAACATGGTATCTGTAACATGTATGTGTGTTAAGTATACTTGTATATATGTTTCATAGCCAAAGAGAAGGGAAGAAAGTCTGGGACATGATTTGCCACAGTTTTTGCTCATGAAATTGTGAAGGAACTCACAAACCACTGTGATGATCCCCACGGTACCAAAAGAAGCAGCTTTAAAAGCCTCACCCATCTGAGGATCAATAAATAGTCCAATGACTGACCCACAGGAGCGTCAACAGGTGAGGCACAGATCTCACGAGGGATCACCGAAGGCACACAGGCAGTGAAGGGGAAGACACAGGCTCAGCACGTTGCTAAGTTCCAGGAGGCCAGGGATCTCTGTTCTGTCTTTTGAAAAGTCCATTTAAATTAATAAACAGTACTGATGGATAGCTTTCACACTGTGTAATGAATACACACTAATGACATGAAATCTGGTTTAGCTATCACCCTCGTTAGTGCTAAATGCTTAATGTGACCAACTTAGCATCATTTTCCCTTCTGATAAAATCAAATTATACACACACAGGTTGGAAGGGTTTTTTCCTTCTTTTGTTAAGTGCAGTGAAATTTGCCAAGGAAAACAGGTCATTTTCTCAATGGGAAGCATTTTAAAATGGGAGAGCAAGTTCTGGGAGTAGAATAGGTTAAACCACTTTTTTTCTGACTCCTAGGTGAGAAAATTCTTTATACATATACAAAAAAAAAAAAAAAAGGAAGAAAAAGTACCAGCTGTAAGAATTCTTTTGGAATAAACTATTATTTCAGACATTCAGCCTCTGCCCACGTTTAGCCAGGCTCTGTCGCAGATTACTCCATTGTGCTAACTATTGACATGATAAGAAATTTAACATTAGCTTCACACAGTGAAATGGAAGGCAGTTCTCTGGTCATGCTGAGTTTAGTAGACACTGTACACTTTGAGTCCCTTTTCAGAGATCCATGATGTATGTCAGCGACTATCGCTCTGCAAAGTCCTAAGGTTCGTGGCATGGGGAGTCTGCTCCATTTGATTCATATTTCCAAGTACCAACCAGCCTCATGATGTCACTTACATGTGGAGCAGGAGATGCTGCTCTAAGCAAGCATTTTCAAGGAAGAAAATTATTGATTTTTAAAGCATATGTAATATTTTTAAAATGAAGTATTATTTCTTCATTAATTTGGCAAGAAAGCTGAAATGTTTTGATCTGCAGTGGACCATGTTAAAGGATCTGTTTAGCATGTGTGTTTGTTATCCCCAGCATGGTTATCAACATTGAAAGTTCAGGATCCATTATCAGGGAAGATGTAGAGTCAGTATTTTAAAAAGAATGTGCCATGGCAGAGGATTGGAGCTGTGATAGAAAAGTGAGCGAATATGCACGATATGATCGCAGAGGTCCAAATTATACAAGCAGGAACATGTATGGGGATGAGCTCAATGTGATCAAATCTCAGAGGAGTGCCACATACCCAGGTTACCCCTAAGCCCCTACAGCTCCTACTTCATTCATTTACCTAGAGTAGCAATTTTCAACCTTATCTCATGGCACAGATAAACTAATTACCAAAATTCTGCAGCCCACCAAAGACATAGTATATATTTTTTTGCCAATATGACAAAAAAAAATGGTCTAATATTTTGATTCATTCACAATGGACTGGATGGCTATTGTGGTGTTGGCTGTTATCATTCTTTTATTTGACAACTTAAGGGAAGAGAGGTCAGTGCCCCAACTAAATAGTCAGGCATTGCATATTTTAATAATTCTGGAGGCACACCAGCATGCGGCAACACACCAGTTGAAAATTGCTGACCTAAAGAGAATGAATAGCAATTTGATGCATAAATATAGGGCTGTGGAATTAAGTTAAAAATTAGCTCATTCCTTAAATATTTGCTATAGGTGATTTAATCAGTCTTTACATTTGAGTCGAGTATAAGAATCTATCTAAACACACACACACACACACACACACACACACACACAACTTTAAAAAGATTTTCACTGCCTGCACCCCAATTAGTAACTCCTTTTCTCCATCCATCTTACGGTAGACACCTGTCATAACAGACCAAAAGAAAAACATATATATGTATATTCCAGATACAGGTGTTTGACAAATATGTAAAAGTAAATAAACCCTTGTCTTTTGTTGTTGTTGTCAATCCTCACCTGAAGTGATTTTTTTTCCATTGATTTTTAAAGTGAGTGGAAGGGAGGGATTAAGGGGAGTGGGGAAGGAGAAAAATGTGAAAGAGACACATCAACTGGCTGCCTCCCACACTAGGGCAGGATCCAACCTGCAATCCAAGTACTTGCCCTTGACCAGGAATCGAACTTGCAATCCTTCAGTACAAGGGCTAGTGCTCTAACCACTGAGCGATGCTAACTAGGGCAATAAAAGTTTGTATTTTAAAGAAAAAGACTGGGACATAAAAGATTATAGGAAAACCTCAAATATCAGGCCAGACTCCTATAACTTAAGAAAACTAGAATGACATAAAACCAGAAATTTAATTCATTTTTTTATTGGTTGATTTGAGCGGGGGCAGGGGGAGAAATAGAGAAAGGGAGAAAGACAAATATTGGTTTGTTGTTCCACTTATTCATGCATTCATTGCTTCTTGTATGTACCCTGACCAACCAGACATCAAACCACAGCCTTGGCAATTGGGGACAATGCCGGGGCCCCAGAAGTTCAGTGTAAAAGTGCGGGCACAGGGACACATTCACAAGAATGCTCATTGTGTCATTTTTTGAATTGGCAAAACTGGAAACTAAATGTAGATCAGTAGCAAGACACTCACAAAAGTCCTTACCGGATAAATAAGGTATTAGCATATTTCTAAATTTCTGCATGTTGCTTAAACTATTATTTAAAATATTAAAAAAACAACAACAGTGGCATGTTATTGTGCAACAGAATGCACCGTCATACAGCTGAATATTATAGTGCAAACCAAATACAAGAACGTGAATGAATTTCACAAGTGGGATGTTGAGTGTGAGACATCAGACAGAAAGAATGCATTTCTAAGTACATGTGAATGCTGTGTTTTAATTCATGCAATGTTCAAAACAAGCAAAAACTAACCTAAAGTGTGGGCAGTCAGGAGAGTGATGAATTCCTGAGGGAGAGAAGGGAACCCAGAATAGGAAGGGACCCTAAGAGGTGTCCCTTTGTTGGCATGAGAGAGAGTTATACGGAATATTTATTTTGTAATAAACTCACTGAGCTACAGACTCTGTGCATTGTTCAGCTAAAAAGTTAGAAAAAGAGTGAGAGGGTGCATGTGTGTGCATTGTGTATGTACGTGTTTGTGTGTGTGTGTGTGTGTGTGTGTGTGTGTGTGTGTACGTGTGTGTGAGATGTGTTTCAGATGCTTTTCAGGAACCATGGAGTAATAAGTGGAGAAGGAATCTTTTAGCTGCCATTTTTAAAAATGTATTTTATTGATTTTTTTTACAGAGAGGAAAGGAGAGGGATAAAAAGCTAGAATCATCAATGACAGAGAAACATAGACCAGCCACCTCCTGCACACCCCCAATCGGGGATGTGCCTGCAACCAAGGTACATGCCCTTGACTGGAATCGAACCTGGGACCTTTCAGTCCACAATCCGATGCTCTATCCACTGAGCCAAACCGGTTTCAGCTTAGCTGCTATTTTTTGATGGGCAAACCAAGACACCCAATGGAATGGAACGCTGGCATTCACTACCCAGGCCACACTCAGACTGGATGTGCCAAAGCAGGCAATAAGGTGGAAGAAGAAAGAAGAGAAATGAGAGAAAAAAATGAAGAATTCTAGACAAAAGAGATTTGAAAGGATGAAGGGATTCAAAAGAGATTGGAGGCAAAAATAAGAGCTAGAGGGAAGGTAGGGTAGGGTGAGGGTGAGGGGGAGAGAACAAGTAAAGAACTTTTATGCATGCATATACCGTATTTTCCGGCATATAAGATGACCAGATCTATAAGATGACCCCCTAATTTTACAGTTAAAACATAGGTTTAGGTCTATATTCGCTGTATAAGACTACCCCCCACTTCCGAGGCAACACCAGTTCTTTTTTTAATAGACCACCTCTCTGACTCTGGCCAATCTGAGCAGGCTTTTTACTAGAACAGTGTCGTCTTATACACCGGAAAATACAGCATTACCAGTGGACACAGACACCAGGGGGTGAGGACATGAGTGGAGGGGGGGAGGGACCATGGAGAGATAGGACACATGTAATACCTTAATCAATAAAGTAATTTTTTTAAAAAAGAACAAAAAGCAAGAGACACCCTCTGAAGGGAAAGACAGTAGAGACAAGGAAAGGAGAGGAGAGCTCTGTCTTTGATTCTTCTGTTGGCAGGAGTGGTGTTGAAGGCGGCAAAGCACACACACATATCTGTACTTACTAAAAGTCTCACTGGGATGCACTACATCAGTCAGACCACAAAGACAAACAAAGACAAGAGAACTAACAAGTTGTTATTGATACCTTTTAGGCACCAGCCATGTGCTCCGTGGCTCACATAATTCTCTCCTTTAGTCCTCACTTGAGGCCTGCAAGGAATCCTATTTTTATAAAGGAGAAAACTGGAACCTAGAAAGGAGATAAACTAACCTGTTTGCCTCAGAAAACCAGACGAAAAAGATGAAAAACAGCCAAAACACACACACACACACACACACACACACACGAAAAGCATAATACTGTACTTTTCTCAGACAACTCACACATCTAAACTTTGAATATTCTTATAAGGCCGAATAAATGCTGGGTTTAAATGAAGTGTGGCAGATTCTACCTTCATTGAAAGTAGTTGTTCTCAATCTATGTAAAAGATATGCCATCTTGCAATTCGAATAATGACAGCTGTTTCTCATCTTGCATAAAAAAAAGATAAGTTAATAGGTAAAATTCTATCTATGTTAAACTTTCCACCTGGTTAATATTTCTCAAGACTTTGGTTTCTATTATCACATGCCTGCTAAAAAAAAAAAAAAATAAGTGAACAAGGAGCACACAAACGTCAACAGAGAAAGTTGAAATACTATTTCTTGAAACTATTTCATGTGGCATTTAATATTTCTTTTGAAGATACAAGCAGAAATAAAATGCAATCACATTTTATCCTACAGAAATGTGACTTTCACACAGTTTTTTTTTTTTTACTGCCTGATATGATAGTGCCAATAGTCATGTAGTTTATCATAAGCAATATTAAATGTAATCATTACATTCTAAATTTGTATTCATTTATATATTAATATACTAATGCATATGTGCATATATATTTATTTAAAATTGATCTCTTCCCAAAAGCTTCATATTTTGACACATTTAATTCTCAATTAGGTTATTGTTTACTGTGCCGTGAATGACTGAGTATTAATGACTTAAAAATTTTCCACTCTTGTTCATCAGGTAGGAAAATAAAGTACCAAGGCAACATCGGATATATGTGATATATATCACATATACATTCTGCATACAAGCATAGGCACTTCATACTAAAATTTCTAATCAGTTCATTCATTCCTACAATATATGTTATGTTTAGTGAGCACGTAATATGTTTAAAACAATGTTGCTGAAGACCAAAATGAGAAGTGTTAAGAGAAATTATTGCTTTTTAAGAAACTACCTCCCTCTGTCAAAGCAACATCTCAGTAGCAACACAGGATGAGATAAGATTTCACACCAAAAATCATCCGTGAGAACAATAAGTGTCTTTGAAGGCAAAGAGTAGGTCTTAAATGTCTGCTGCTATTTTTAACAAGTATTATTATTTCCACCGTTTCTTTAACTCATAATAGAATAATGTGATCAACAGCACTGGAAACACTTAGGGAGCTGATAGTGGAGATGAACCTGAGGGAGAAATTAGAAATGAGAAGGAAATTAAAAAATAATAATAATAAAAACTATGTTGAAGTAAACAGGAGAAAGAGAAACAAAGGGTTGCTCTCCAATATAAACATATGTCAAGGGACAGTGACGAATCTGAGGGAGGGGGAAGATCAGATAAATGCTTACGAAAGGAAACTAGACTTTTTTGGTGGTTGAGCATGCAATAGAGTACACGAACACTGAATTATAATGTTGTGCACCTGAAATGTACAGGATGGTACTAACTAATAATACCTATATGCACACATCGATATCTGGGTTAGCAACATATGTGGTTATAAAGCTTAATAAGTTAGAATCTTGAACCCCAGTTGATGAAGCTGGAGCACTTGTAGAAATAGGAACCCACGTGAAGTTTCTAATAGAAAGAATTAGAAAACTAAACTAGAGGTGATGTGAAGAGTACACAGTGGAAAGGTGAAAAAGGAAGAATGCCATCTAGCTCAAAAAACAAACAAACAAACAACTGCTTCAACTGTGATCATAAATGAAAGAAGAATTGTTTTCAAAATTCAGGAATATCTTATAAGTTCAGATGAAAAGACAGGGTTACGGAGATGCATTTGTGAGACATTAATGATACTGGATTATTTAGGCATTTATGTGTGACTGCATCTTTGGTAGTTTAAGTTGGAGTTACATTTATTAATGTTCCATTTATCTCCTTCAATATTTAGGTTCCTGCCTGGATAGTGTCCCCCTTTTCCTTCCCCTGGTCATTCATATTGATATTCTCAAGTAAAGTACCTATAAATAAGTAGGTGCTGTTTAGTAAATATTCATGGAGTGAACTTATTGAAGTTTAGCAAATATGATTAGTGACGCTTATTGAGAAGACAAAAAGAGAAAATCAACTGACCTAGCTATCTGACACCCATTTGTTGGTTTCTGAAGTGCCTGTTCATACTTGCTGATTTATCTTAGCCCTGTCAATCCTAATCCATTCCAACTTTTAAGTTCTACAGCATTTTAAGGAGTTTTTCAAAGTAACTTAAAAGTAAGCCTCCCAAAATGATCCCAGATCTTTCCAGTCCCATTGGGAGCTCACTCAGAACTTGGTGAAAAACGCATTGATAATCCAACTGGTATATTTGGATCCATGTAAGAGAGATTAAGAAGTACAAATTGTTAAAGAATAGTCACAGGGATGTACATTACAGCACAACTAATAGAGACAATAATATCCTAATAACTATGTGTGGGACCAGGTGGGCACTTGCAATATCGGGGACCTGTTTTGCCCACTACGCTATAGACCTGAACCTCATACAGAGTAATACTGAATATAAACTATAATTAAGAACTTTTTTTCAAAATCACAATAAAAAAAAAATATAGCTCACTTTAATTTTTAAAAAAATTAAAGTGAGCTATATTTTAATACTTAACATATCAAATATTAAAATAAATAAATAAACTGAGAAGACCTCCACACAACACTCTTCTTTATTTCCAGCCAGATCTATACAGAGAAAAACTTGGCAGACCTTATATTTCGGTACTAAATGTTCATCTAAGATTCCATTTTAAAGTACTGCTCCCTGGAAACTATTCAAGTCTCCCAGTTCCTCCCCATCCTGATGGTATTTGCTTTTAGAGTAGGAGAACTCCAAAATCAGGTCATTTTTTTTAGGCAAAAGTTTGTCTTCTTTGTGCCCATTCAAAACAATTGCTCCAAGGCTCTGTAGCGGAGAACCCGAGACATGAGCACACAGGCTCTCACGGGCTGACCCCAGGACTCGTGGTAAGGCCACAAAGACACCCTGAGGCACAAGCCAACAGGATTTTTAGCCAAAACACCTGGCACTGCTCTCAAGTTTGAGATAATAGTCCTCGCCAAAAGTTGTGGGCAGAGATCTCCTTGTACTTCCAAAAGCAACACCTGGCAAAAACGGCCTCTTTTTTTATTCTAGGTTGGACAGAATAAATAAGAGAAATGCACACACTTAACACAGACACACACACACAGTTACACACACACTAACGGGAATGTAGGAAGCGTATAAACCAAAACCAAGAATGGTGGTGGCCCGGGTTTTTATCCTCTTTGAAATGGCCTGTCTTGTCTTAATTATTATAAAAATAAGTATAACTTGTCTACTTGACAAAGTTATTTTCTGGAAGGAATGAAAAGAGACGAGGATACAAATTAAATGCAAAAGATAACAGACATTGGACTGGGTTGTAAAAGGCGGTGTCTATAACGGTTGGTATACTCCCCACCCTTCCCCAATAGACAGAGTTCGCAGCAGCTGCACACAGAGTGAGTACTCTCTACTCTACATGTCGAATGAAGGACATTCAGCTACCGACAAGTATTGGGAGCAACAGGGACTTCATGAACAGGTAAATTCAAAAATTGCTCTAAGGCAGACAAACATGGTAGCACAGAAAGAAAATAAAGTGAATTGGACCAGACTTCATTTTTTGAAAGAGTCACTGAATTTTCTGTGTACATCAATGTTTCTCTTAAATAGTTTTTATACTATTGAGTGGCAGCAGAGTGTCTGATGTCTGTGTCACTTCATGACGAAAGCATTAGATACAAAACCATTGTGTCTTTGAACAAACGATAAGCCCTTAACTTCTTAGTTCCACAGTCTGTTACCAGAGAATGTTATAAGACATTGGAAAGATTGGGAAATATGATTTAAATATAATCATATTTGCAACTCATTTAATTGTAGACTTTATAATTGCATTCGGAGGGAAAAAATAACCTTTATAAAAGGCATTTTGTAAAAATTCCTAATGAATTCTTAATCTTGTGTGCATCCCTCTCCTAATTTCCAGCTATCCATGTTAAATGAAAAAAGAGAGAGACAGCTTCATAAGTGAAACAATAAAACAATATTATCTGAATTTGAGAAAGGCTCTCCTTTTTCATGATGGAGAACATACAGACCGTCAAACCTCAGAGGGAAGGTAGGGGAAGGTGGATGTAAGGGAGAGAGATCAACCAAAGGACTTATATGCGTGCATATAAGCCTAACCAATAGACACAGACACCAGGGGGCGAGGGCATGAGTGGGTGGGGGTGGGCAATGGGGCAATAAGGACACTTATGCAATACCTTAATCAATAAAGAAAAAAGAATATACATGTTTTTTCTAATTCACTAAAGAAAATAAACTCTCTCCCCACTCCTCAGCTCTTCCCCTCCCCTGCCTTTCAAATTCTTTGCAACAGCAAAATGATGGCCATCCATTTCTAAGCTTTAAGGGGACAAAGTCAAGCCTACCACTCATAATGTTTATTAGTGTTCATAGCAGCAAGGAAATCATAGTGCCGCTATCACTTTTCATAGGAGACCGAGTTTCTGGGAAAGGCCATAGAAATGAATTGTTGATAACGAATCTATCGTATCCAAGACTGTCCTCAGTACCTGTTCCAAGGTTTGAAAGCGACATGATAGCTTCACTTCATCTTCCTGACTTCTGAGGTGCCCGTACATGTGAAAGGATGCAGTCTGTATTCACATTGGGAGTGGCCCTCCAGGAGAGGTTAAACCGCTGTCCTGGATACTTAAGGTTCAGAAGGTAACTCTTTTGTTCATACCCACTCTGTGGCTGAGGTTCAGAGTCGGACAAGAAGACTTACTGATTGATCCAGGTCCTTAGGCTCAGGCAGTCTTGGGCAATTCAACTAAACTCAATATTACTGCTTAACTTGGGGAGGCGGGGGGGTGCAGTGGGAACAGTCTGGATTCGTTTGCAGCAAGTTTTCTGTGTAACTTAAAATATTTCTGGAGAAATATGGTAAAGCGATTCTCCTCCTGGAACTAGATCCAATGACACTGTCACATTAACTCACAGCTTGTTAAATACTGTGCAATCTTTCTATAACATTCTTTGTTATGAGACTGGAAATCAGCATATGGGAATTGCTCTTTTCCTGCTAAACTGAAGTCATTACTAACTACTCATCTGTGACATGTACTCGTTCTTGTAACCAGGGATTTTAGCTTCACAAAATTTAGAAACTGCCACATTGTTTCTTGGCATCGCTTTCGAATGTGACATCACTGAAATGTTGGAAAACTCGGCTATAGCAAATACACTCGTGGGTTCTGGATTAAAGATTGCCCAGAAGGGGCAACAGGGTCTCTGTAGGGACCGACCACAGTTCATTCTTTCAATTTCTACCTTCACATGCCTTTCATTAGAGGCACATGGAATTACAATGAGCTCACAGATGCAATTCAAAATGGGTTATCAAATTACCAGAATATAGAAATGACTTCCAGTGACTGAAAATCTGTATCGAAATACAACTGTGATGTGGAGAAGAAAAGCTCCATTTTCAGTTTACTTAATTTCCAGAGTCTAAGGAATGGGAGTATTTTTAAGTGTGCATACTTATTATCAAATACTATATGCAGGTATGCATGCCATAAATACAACATAAATACAAATACAGATATACACCTACTGATTCATGACTGACAAAGTAAACAAGGAACTGTGTCTACATGATAAAGACTTTTTCAGAGAATCAGTATCACTCAGATCCTCCGAAAGTCTCATTTTGGGAATTCTTTTGTGATTTCTGGAAATTCCTCCATTATTTGAATACTTGCCTAAAAAGAGAAATTCTAGTCTTTTCATCAATGCACTGAGAGCCCTTAGTTATGGAGCTTGTGAATTTTGTTTCCAAGTATAATTCCATAGCAGCGTTTGCCAGCAAAAATTTAGTATTAGTACTCTCAACAGTGACCTCTTTTCTATTAAATCAAAAGTAATTCCAACGGTCCACTGTAATTTCCCCTAGAAAATATGGATGACATCTTGTGTCACTGTTAGGAAAATAGCTTGAGCTTCTAACCTTAAAAAACACACACACACAAACACCTTACTAATTTTAATCATTTTTGTTATTTCTTTAACAGACATATTTTGTAAATAAATAATATTTTATCTCTGATGTTAAAGAGCCTGCTTACTTCTGGCAAAGGGAAAAAAATACACACACACACACACACACACACACACACTCACACTTAACTTGAAAATCTAGGACATGTGGTTGCAAGTGACGCCTCAGAATGACTGTACCATACAGCACAACCTACAGAGGCCATGAAATCACATGACTATTTATTATTCTCCTGCGGAAAAACTGAGTGACCTCAGTGGTAACAAATCATTTTTATTCACAGAGTGCTTATAATCATATGACACATATCCCATATAGGGAGGAAAAAAAAAAAGATACATTCTGAAATGTCCACAGAGAATAACTCAGTATTATCTATGAGATACTACACAGGAAAGGGTCTGATGCATTCTGACAAAGTTACCATAACCTATTGACAAATAGTGCAATGATGAATTCTGAAGGGGAATTCTGTAAGACTCATATGGGAGAAGAAAAATAAGTTTTATGAGGTTAATATAAAAAGTAAGCTATGATGGGGAAGCTCTGGTTTTTAGAAAGTTATGCTTTAAAAGATGTCATGTATTAAAATGAAGTACTAATACAAATACAATTTAAAATAAAAATGAAGGCATGGATCATTAATAACCCAAAGAATAAGTTACAAATAAATGATGTAAAAAAAACAAACAAACAAACCCAAAAACATGTCCTTTAGTAACTTGAACAATTCAGAGCAGCCCTATACAACAAAATTTGTACAACAGAAACCAAACATCAGAACTGACGAATGAAGGCATGTATTCTTCCAAGGAAATGACGCCAGCTGGTCTTTTGGAATAATTAATAGCACTCTTCTCTATAATTCCTCTCTGTATAGATCCCAACTATAATATTTTAAATTTAAAAATAAAAGAAGGCTTAAGAAACATCATGTTGAACAGTCTAAATGAGTACTCCCATAGTCAGTGATATATGAAAATTAAAAAGATTAAAAACAAGATAATTATTATAATTATTATAGATAGAAAGAGCCCTGGCTGGTATAGCCCAGTGGTAGAGCCTTGGTCTAGCCTGCACAGCAAGGGTCATGGGTTCGATTCCCAGTCAAAGGCATGTACCTAGGAGGTGAGCTTACTATCCCCCACCCCCACCCCCCCGGAGACAACCGGTCTACATTTCTCTCTCACATCAATGTTTCTCTCTCTTCCTTCCCTCCCTCCCTCTCCTCCACTCTCTCTGAAGAGCAATGGAAAAATATCCTCAGGTGAGGATTAACAGAAAAAGAAAATTCTCACAGCCCTCTGGCATTCACCAAACCTGTTTTCCATATATAATTTAAATTGATTCTCCTCCCACAGCCTGTTCCCAGGTAGGATTACTCACAGTCTAGCTGGGGACGCCGTACACTAGAGAAAGGAGAGACTTACGCTAACTCTGATTTTATTCTAACAAAGCCACACCACAGATAGGAAAGCATAGCCACCGCCCGTCCATCTTCTAAGGACAACCGGACACTAGCCTATTTCATACAATCACATGTTCCAGAAGTCAATAGGATGGCTGGGTCTCTTTCATTTTATTTTATACTACACATATTTGGAAAATAAATAAGCTTGGAGCGAGGTCAAAGTGTGCAAGTGATTGGAAAATGCAAAAAACAAACAACAAAAAGGACAAAAGATATTATGATGTGCATTTATGACCACTCAAGTACTAAGAAGTCCCTGAACTCTGGGAATTCGGCTCTAACAATAAACATAGATCGTGGCCTCAGTCTTCATTTGTATGTTAGAACCAGTGTTCCTGGGACTGGGATTTGAGTATCTTTGTTTTAAGAGGCCTGGTGATCATCTAGGTAAGTTTGAGGACAGGACAGTGCTCACTCATTGGTTTAGTACTGTTTTTGTTTTTAATTACAACATTCTTTTCTTTTCAGCATATTACTTTAAAAAAGATTTACTTATTAAACCATTTCATATATTTAACTTTGTTCAATAAAACATCTCCAGTCCTAGAGTCCTATGAAATCAACGTAACAAAGCCCAGCCACTTCAAAAAGGCTTTCTAAATTCTTCCTACAGGGAGCAACACTAGAAGTTAATGCTATGAAGTAAAAAAGGGTATTAATGTTCCTCTTCTTTTTTAATTTTAAAATTAACAAAGGCATCAATATAGAAACCCCGTCATCCATAAGTTAAAACGGCCTCTTGCATTCAGCTCTATATCAACTATTTCCTTTACGTCAGAAAATACTGAGTTTTTCAAGGTAAAAACAAAGCACCTGGGTATAAATTATATAACTCAATAAAGTTCATTTCCTTGCTAAATATCTCTGATAGCAAGGAATTTAAAAGCACCTCTGCTAAAAGTACAGATGTATCAAGACATGGCCTTAATAATATGAGCTTCCAGAAAAAAGAAATGAATACAAAGGGTGTAAAAAGCCTTGGCCTTAAATATAATTTAAAAATAAACTCAATAAGGTAGAGGGATAACACCTCATAAGGATCCATGCAGAGCAACTGTCTTAAAATTTAAGAAAAATATCAAGGCCTCCATTCCTAGATCACCAAAATATAACAGAAGCTCCAGCCACTCCAAAAAGGGCTTCCTGTACTGATAAGAGACTCTGAAATTACTATATCAATGGTGATTTCGTGCATATGTCTTCCTTGTGTTTCTTTTATCCAGAGCTTTCTGCCTGAGAATGCAGGAGACACAACAGGCCCATCTATGGTTGCATAAATAAATGCCCTTCAGAATATCAGAACTGTTGGTTTAAGCAGCCCTATGAAAACTCTCAAAAGGAACGCGCGACCGGCCTAAAGACTTAACAATCCATTTTTAATTACCGTCATGAAAAAACTAGAACTTCAATTCTTGTGTCTACAAGTTGCACACAGCGGTCCCAGGTGACTGCTGGGATCTGAAAAGTGTGGATGAACCCCTGTAGGGATCCGAACCGCAGGGGGGGGAGGCAATGAAATGTGAGCATCAAATCCAAGGGAGACAGCAGAGACAAGAGGAAGCGAAGGAGAAGACCAGGCAAGAGGCCGGAGAGTGGATGGAGGGCGCAGGCATGCAGTGGGGAGAAGGGGGTGCAGGTGGAGGAGGAGGAGGGCCAGGCAGGCCAGCGCACCAGGCCGGCTGCAGGCAGCTGACCCCAGGGGCGGGCGTGGGGAGGGCGCCCGGGAGGGAGGCGCGCGGGGGGCCTGAGCTGGGTGCGCACCAGCCCGCCCGCCCTTGGGGTGCAGGGGGGGAAAGGGGGCCGGCGTGCACCGCCGCTTCCGCAGGACTTCCTGCGACAACACGCCCACAGCCGGCTGTGCAGCGCGTGGTGGCGGCTGCAGGCCCGATGCCTGCGCCAGCGAGGGAGCGCCGGGCGCACAGAGCTCCCGCCCGCAGCTGCAGGGGCCGCCGGGCCCGCAGCCTCCTCCAGGGCCGCCGGCTCCTCGCTGCTCCGCCGCTTCTGGGGAAGCCCTGAGAACCAGATGCAATCCTATTACTGCTGCTCCTCTGCGGGTCTGATCTTTTATTTCTCCTTAAAAAAAAAAATCAAAGGAAACAAACAAACAAACAAAAAGCTATTTTACTCCTGGCTTTTAGTTCTGCGATGATACTAACTCTCGTCACCAAAACACGCTGGGTCTTTATAGCTTCTTCATAAAATATAAATCACTTTTTTTTTTTTAATTAACCCAACAGAGACAAAAAGGCAGATGACAAAGGGTGTTATTTATTGTTTGTTTGTTTGTTGTTGGTTGGTTGGTTGGTTGTTTTTTATGTCTGACCCAAACTGACCTTTCCACCATGAGAAGTTTGTGCTCCACACAGAAGCCACACTTGCCCAGGCCCGTGGGCCCAGGAGTGACCCAGGAGGGCAGACCACGGAAGACACACTAAGTCCTGGGGATTAAAGGGGCAGTGCCACATCTCCTTGTCATTCAGCAACGTCCCCTTGCAGGAGTTTGCTGATCGCAGCCTTTCTAACTGTAAGGGAGTCAAGAAAAGGCAGTTACTTAGACGAATACAATTTTTTTTTAACCAGGAGATTGCAGCCATCTCTATGAAAAAAAAAAAAGAAAAAAACACACACGTCGAATGTGAATTATTACTAAAGCCAGGTTTTAAAATGCCCCATCTATAAAGGCGATGGTTTTATCTCTGACAAGGAAGGCAGATGAGGACCCAAGGAGAGAAAGCCTGGAACATACTAATAGGAAAGTCACCTCATTTTCAAACTCCTAGAAAACACAGCAACGCCATACCTGCTCACACCTGGTGAGAAAGAAAGGAGAAGAGCTTCCCAGGCCATATCACTCCAGGCAGGCTGCCAGGGTTCAAATCCCGATCCTGCTATTGCTACCTGCATGCCATGGCCCCGGCAATGCATGAAAACCTCCCTGAGAACTGAGGATGATCACTGTGTCCTGTTCCATGGAGAAAGCATACTTAGCAGGGTGCTCAAAAAATGGGAGCCACGATCGTCACCTGAAGGTGGTTTCCCCAAGAGAGGGCTGGTCCTGTGAGAAGTAAGCAGCCCTTTTCCCTGTCGGCCTGGTTCACCCACGGCCTGAGGTTACTGTCGCTTTTCCTGAGGGATCCGTGCTGGGTAGGCATGGACCCAATCAGTGTGCTGTCGCTGCACGCCGCTCCAGCTCATTTCTATGCAAACGGTGTCCAGCCTCTGGGCAAAGTTTGCATGCCCTCTGCTCCCTGATTTTCACAAGTGCAAACACGACGACGACCGACACGTTAATAAATGGGCTCCTTCCCATCATGAAAGGGCGCCTCGCAGCTTCAACAGACAGGAAACTGGCCCGGTGCACAAGGCTGTCCAGCTGTCTTCTCCAGCGTCCACTCCTCCTACATACAGTCCGATAAGGAACGTTTTCAGGGAGCCAAAACACACGTTTCCTTCCTCTATTTCTGCATTTAGCAGACAGGAGAGCCAGCGAGTCATGTCAGGGATTAGGAAACGGCAAGGAAGAGATTTCTAAAGCTACCAAAGCGACCAGAACAGCAGGACTCAATTTCGCATACTCGCTTTTCAACCAGAAGTATGTACCCCTTCCTTCAGTTGTGGAAAAGTACAGAGGATTTAAAAAAACAAACAAAAAACAAAAAACAAACAAAAAAACCTCCTGCTAATTAACTAGACTGTTGTCTTCCATGAAACTCTGTCCACTGTCGATTAAATCATTTGTAAAATTCAGGCAGATATTACTTTTAAACATCCAAAGATCTCCTTCAAAGGATCTTTAAAGTTGGTGATAGACATAAGGTCAATCAGAAAAGTAATGTTTATCAATAAAATTAGCCAAGGCTTTTAGAAAGCTTTGGAATGTTTTATTGTTAAGGGAGAAATAGAAAACAAAAAACAAAAAACAATGAGTCTTACAAGGAAGGAACTGTTCTAGATGTAAAAAAAATTCATTAATTAAATCTTCTCCTTTATTTATTCCTCATAGTTCTGTGTCCATGCAAATTTGGAAATGCACAATAATTCTTCAGAGCTGTTTGAAATAATATTTAAGTGCTTAACTGATTCATATATTAAATAAAGGGACTTCCCAATTCTCAGGTTAAGGGAATATTTTTAGTTAAAAAAAAAAAAAAACTACAGAGAGAAGACCAAGGAGATGGTCTTTAAAAACAAAAACAAACTTCAAAATTGTTCCTTCACTTTTAAGATGAAATTAAAAGCCATTGTTAAAACATTCAAAGAAGTCTCAGGCGTTCCTTGACCCAACATGAGAACTGTCTCAGCAGCTATGATTCAGTTATCCCTTTACTGGCCATCTTGCTTGGAGCCAGGGGTATTAAATAGAGTGAATGGGATGCCCTAAGCCTGGGCATCCCAGAGCAGCATTCCTTACAGTTCTGCTCAGCTCCTGACAAACCCTATTCATCAACATCCTTGTTGGAACTTCTGAAGGTCTCACTTAGCCTTGCTCCCTCAGCGTCCAAGCACTGGATCCCTTACAGGTAACTTTCATCGAGACGCCAATACATTAGCCACTGTCTCAAACATCACAGCACAACAACATCTGGGCTGACAAATCCCACACAGAGAAGTTAAAGCTACACATTTCTGACTCGTGGCCTTGGGACCTAACGCTGTCATCCTTCGTGTTTCCAGGGTACATCACTTATCACGTGGCATCGTTGATGACTCTGTCGTACCTCAGATGCAATGTCAGTAGAGCCCGCCAAGGCACTCCGGGTTTCCACATTTCTGTAGTGTGCAAATGTATTCAGGCCTCCCCTCGCCTCCGTTTCAAGGACGCTGCCACACTAGGTTCAGTGATATTAATCAATAAAAGGCAGAATGTGAAAGCGCATTTCAAAGCACACTGTGTTAAGTCACAGCCAGCAGTGTTGTTATACTTCAGGAAAAGTACATTAGGGCAAAGAGGCAACATCAGATAACAACCCTTCTCGTCTCTGGAATCTGACAATACAATTTCCCAGTTTTCTCAGCACCTAAAAGTCCTATACGCTTCCGGATGAAGCATTCTTCCCCCACGTGCCAGTTTAATGCAATGCTTTTGAGAAACCACCGTATCCAAGGCACTGTAAAGAGAACAAAATTGAGTTGAGAATCTTCTTTCCTCTCCTCAAACTTACAAGGGAAGCCAAGGCAGGGGAGTTTAAAACTAAAGGAAATGGAAAGGCTTTCAAAAGAAGAAATACATGGCCTGCCCACGTGGCTCAGCTGGTTGAAGCACCATCCCATGCGACAAAAGGTGGAGGGTTCAGTTTCTGGTCAGGGCACATACCTAGGTTGTGGATGAGTGCGGGTTTGATTCCTGGTTGGGACGTATAGGAAAGGCAACCAACCGAGAGATGTTTTCTCTCCCTGCCCCCTTTCCTTTCTCCCTAAAATCAATAAACATATCCTCAGGTGAGTTTGAAAAAACAAAACAAAAAAGAAGAAATATGAAAGCCAACATCTGCGGAATAGATAGAATTGGTATAGTTAAGATTGGATGAAAGGTATTTCTTAAAGGGAAAAAACATGAATACACGGTGGTTTGGGAATATTCTGGGACTAAGTCTTTGAGGATAGAACACAAGGTGTTGTACCGACGGAACTGATAAATTGGGAGATCTAATGATGATAAACAAATTTACAAACAAACTAGAGGCCCGGTGCATGAAATTCGTGCACTGGCGGGGAGGGGGTAATACCTCAGCCAGGCTTGCGTCCTCTTGCAATCTAGGAGCCCTCTGGGGATATCCAACTGCTGGCTTAGGCCTATTCCCTGTCACCAGGCTTCTGGCTGAGTGGCACTCCCTTGTGGGAGCACACTGACCACCATGGGGCAGCTCCTGCATTGAGCATCTGCCCCCTGGTGGTCAGTGCGTGTGATAGCAATCGGTCATTCCACCATTCAGTTGATTTACATATCAGCCTTTTATTATATAGGATACCTATGGCACTTGAAGACCACTGACATTGGAACTCAGAATCCAAGTTAGGTTTAGAGGTGAGTGTGCTGGAGTTCTTTCATTCGGATCAAAAGCTGAAAGCATACAATCCTCCACGAAAAGTGCAGAGACGAAGAGGGAAGTCAAGGGCAGATCAGAACACATATGGCAGGAACCTAGTAGCCCAGAAGCCCAGCCAGGAGAGATACCCAAGAAAATGGCTGGCAGCATCCAATACATTTAAGAAATGCCGTCAGATGGAAAGACAATTGGGCTTGGCTACCAGAGGCCTCGGTGTCCTCGGGATGGTGTCAATAAATGGAGGAGCCTTGGCAGAGCCCACAGAGCTGAAACACGAAGATGTACGGGAAAAGAAACCCAAATTCGAGCTTTCAATATTTTTTCCCCGCTCTGTTTTTTTTTTTTTTTTTTTTTTTTTTTTTTTTTTTTTTTTATATCTGAGTAGGTTTATCTTTTATCTGGAAAAAAATATATATACCGCATTCCCTATCTGGCTTAGGAACACTCTAATTAATAAATCTCAAAGAGCAACGTTTTGACTTTGTGCCATGCCAAGTACAAGATGAAATCCATCTGGAAATAAATTAAAAAGTAGCCTTTTGTGTTGCTTTACCTTGTATTTTTTCTAAGCCGTCAAAGGAGATATCTTCAACATTTGTCAATCCTTTCCCAAAATTACTCCAGCGCGGAAGCCCAAACCCATCAATCAGCTTCCGTGGCCATCCATTAGCTACCGAATCGCCACTGGATTTCTCCTGTATTCCAAGAACGCTCCGTAAGCAACTACACTTGGATGGTAATCCAAATGGGCAGAAGATAAATGCCATTTAACGACCCTCTGTAAGACATCCAGGATAGTCTTTGCTCACAAACATGTGCCATGGGAACAAGCACAAAACGGGATATGAAATATTAAAAAGAATGTGTGAGAAGAGGTTTACCCAAAGTAAGGGAATATATTAGCAGAGTCGTGATGAAGGAGGAGCAAAAGAAAATTAACTGCACACACTACTAGTAATTTCTCATGAACGCAAGTCCCTTAATAAATGGCAAGGAAAAGTGAAATACAAAAAAAAAAACACACCTAATTTCAACCTTTTCTCGATTTGACTTATAAGTAAACAATAACAGAAGTTATATTCTGATCAACAAAGTCCAGAGTGAGAGCCACTTTAAACTTATTTTGGTCTTCAATGACAAAAGTACATGGTTAGATTCCAATCTCCTAAAGTAAAAAGAAGAAAAATAAAAGAGTCTGTATATTGGGAGAGACATCACTAAGTTATTTAGGAAAATAAATTGAGAAAAATTAGACATTCATAGCATTTCCTATAGTTCTATCAGGTAGACATTGGTTGTAAAAGTATAATCACACTCAGGGTTTAAAAAAAAAATCAACTATATAAAAAAAATAAAAGCCAAAGGAAAAGATGGAAAAAAATTCCTAGATAGTTATGTAATAAGAATAATGGGAGGTTTTAGCCTTTCTCTGTGCAATGTGCTTACTACACACAGAAAGATATTTTATGTGAGATGACTAGCATAATCGTTAAAATAGCTCCTTAACCCACGTTAGAAGAATTGCTTTTAAATGTTAATAATCACTCCATTACTCTCTGATCTCATTGATTATTTCTAACTGGCCGAATATGATTATTTTCTCCACACAAACTGTTTCATTTTGAAGGAATAAGTATGCACAGCCACTGTACCAGGTTTTCACCTAAAGAAACATTTTTATGCGTGGGAAAACCCACACACATAAAAGGCAACCTCTGCAACTCACTGTGAAGTGGGTTCAAATCGAACCCTGGACCAAACCAGCCCATTTCCACACCTCCTCCAAAGCCACTTCTGCAGAAGTGTCTTGGGTCCAACATCTTTCTGCGTGGACTCTACCACAATTCTTTAAAGCAAAAAGGAAATGACAGTAGCATCCAAGGTTGTAAATTGTAAATTTCACTGATGGGGGGAGTTGCCTTCACTTTTTACATTATACAATATAACTATTAACACTGGAAAAATGATGGAAAAACACACACAAGAAACAAGTAAAATACCTCAGATATCTAAGGAGAAAAAAATTTTTCCTGTTTTTCCAATGCCACAAAGTAAGTGATTTAAATTCGCTTAACTGTAACCAATAAAGAAATATTATCTGCATCCATCCAGTATAGCGAGGTCACAGATAAAATATGGAATGTTACCGAAATTCTTTAAAAAAAAACGGCATTAAATTTATATTTTAAAATATTTCATTTTCACTACATTTAGGCTGAAGTGTATCACTCAAAAGACAGGATAAAGAAGAAAGGCATTTAAAATAAATGAGGTTCCTTTATTATTCTTCTGTTAATTTTTATAAATGCTGAGGAGTTTATGTAACATGCCACAGATAATTTTTCAGCCACATTTTAATAATTAATTGCACATTCAGGCCCAATCTCACAGATGCTGTCTATAGTTTTCAACCAACCAAGGGACTTATGGCTGTTATAAATTTAAAAAAAAAAAGTCCAGTTTCTTGGAAGATAAAATATCCTTAAATCAAATGGACCACTTTTCTTAATTGATCTCAAAACAGATAAAAGTTGGAGGCATTTTAAGCTAAAGGGAGAAGAATAATGCAAACTAACTTCTTATTAATAGCAATTTTATAAACAATTCTTCAGTACCAACTGGGTTTTACGTAAGATATTCCAAAGAAGCTTCTATCATTCAAGTGTTTGAAGGAAACAGTAAGCCTAGATTTTCTGCAATAACTTTTTAACCTTCCAGGATAATGTCTAAACATTTGATTCCCCTTTCAAATAAGGTACTGCTAGAGAGATATTATGAATATACCAACTGCTTTACTATACATTCCATTCCCTGCTGCGCACTGCACTCTAATTCTATTCTCATATCTATCTACAAAAGGGAAAAAAAGGAAAATTAATGAATCGCAAACGTTAGGCAGATTTCCTCAACAAACATCAAAGCTGCCTTAGTGTTTTATGTACAAATGAGGATGGTGACCAGACACAGGTTCAAGTTCAGTCCTTGATCTGGGTAGCTATATGATCATGGGAAACCACTTCATCTTCAGTTTTCTCCTTTGTAAAACAAGATGATTATGCTAGAATGGATAGTAGCTCATGTCCCTTCTAACATTCAAAAGAAGACATGATCCTTATGGCAGCTCTGAATAACACCCGAATTAAGGAGACACAAAACCTAAACTTGGACAGGAGATTTTCAACAGACCATTCAAAGCAAGTTCGGCCATTGAGAAAAGAAGTGTTTTATTGGCCAGGGTCTATATTTCCACAACAACCAAAACACACACACACACACACACACACACACACACACATATATATATGTATGTATTATATATAGTTAAAAGATTCAAAAGTCTAGATCCATTATTCCCTCATGTATGTGGGAAGCAGCGCATTCTATATTCACACACATATGATGAACTATGTGCCCCATCAGCAAAGCAGATGGGGGCCAGGTTTCAGAGCACAGGCACAGAACTAAGAACATTCTCTCACACTCTCAATCGGAGCTCAAATAGGTGCTTACATTTTTATCCATCTCTCCACAGTATTATTGACGTAACTTAATGAAATAAGGAACACATATTATTGGGCTCAGAAAGTCTGCTCATATTTTTACATGATCATCTTTTGTCAAATTATTTCTACAATGCTGTTTGTGCAAATAAACCTTAATTACGAAAAGAAGAAACAATCTGGGGAATTTTTTTTTTTACTTGTTATCTGTATCTGGAGGCTTTTAATTAAACCTAAAAACGCTGTCCCAGCTCTTCCATTAGATTTCAAATAGGTAAATTTTCTAAAATTATCCTTTCGAAATAGCACATTTGACGTGATTTGAAGTCACCACATTAGCCTAATTGTGCAACGTGGTTTTGATTACACTGGACCCAACTTTTGGCAAAATGTTATCCTGACATCATAAGGACCCAAGGAGGGCGTGTTTGGTTGAAATGTCCACATTTCTACCAGTGGAGACGCCAAAATACTGTTAAATAAACTCCTCCAGGGGTGTAAATTAGGCACTCCTCCGAGTCAATTCCACCTTCAGTGAATAGCCTGGGTGATGTGTTAGGGACACTTAGTTTGCAATTTTGTATCTATTTCTCTAGGGCCTGATGCATTGATTCCGAACAAAAATATTTATAAACAGGCTTTAAGAGGAGTTGCAGAGCTGTTGTTTCTTCATAGGAGCAGCCTTATTTGTTTTACACATAACTATAATTTAAGGATGCCAATCACTTTCAGCAGTCGTTTGCACAAAATAAAATACAGGCAAAACCAGAGAAAATCTTTACACCAAAAACACCTTTACACTAAGATATGTCAGGTTAAGGTCTTCATTGTGTATACAGATTTACTTTTCACCCTGTGCATTCATGGTATTTAATTTTTTTCTTTTTACTTTTGGAAAATTCCACAGGAATACCTTAGTTGATTTCAAAAGTGGTTACAATATTTTTTTCTTTTTCCTTCAATCACATCTTAGATACAAATTGCCTAAGATACAAACGAGAAAAAACTAAATGTCATGTTATTTTACACCATTCAAATTTTTTGCAATTACCTAAAAGAATAACCATATGATTTTCAAACACCAATTTTTGAAGTAAAAAAATAAAAGTATGCAATTAACATAAAAAAGAATTCCTCCATAGTGAATCCTTAAAAATTACGAAAATATCTTATCATAGGAAGCTTTGGAAGGTGAAATGAAATCACTGACCTCTCAATTTGATAGTACAAAGGAGTTTCTAAGAAGATAACGCAAAAGAAAGAAATACAAAATTAATGCAAAATTAATTTGCATCTTATGGGAAATAACAAGGATTCTGTAATAAGAAAACCCTAAAACGATGAAGTTTTTCCTCTCCTTTCTGAAAAGCTTAAAACACACACACACACACACACACACACACACACACACACACACAAAACTAAATTATTTCAAAATCAATGGACTTCAAGCAATCCAAGAAAATTTGGAAAACATTTCTCTAAAAACCAATCCAGAATGCAAGATGTCAATGTGGAAATAATGGAAGCATATTTCGTTTTCAAATTTGAAAACTTTTTAAAGACAAAAATTCCAGTTAACATCCCGGTGATTAACTCAGGGACTGTTTAGCCAAGAACAACTTTCGGCACTTAAAACGTAAAACCGTCAGTTTCCTCTGCTTGGAGACAAAACATACAAAACGCAAACATTCACTGCTCTACTTTCCTAGATGTGAGAGACAGAACTAACTTTTATAAGAGGGGATTGCTTGGAATATTTCTACCTGTTATTACGTTGATGCCGTAGCTCCCCAAAAATCAGCTACAAATTTCAAACCTCAGAATCATCCTTAGCAGATGGCTACTCCTCTAGCACATTACTCCCCTAAATCTTTGTAGAAACACAAGCACTTACTGAACTTTGTGAGGGCTCAACGTATAACTATGTTAAAGCTGCCAGGGTTTGGTATTATTGGATTTAAGCTACCATAAACAATAAAACTTTTTAAGGAAGACCCCTGAGGGCTGATAACAGGATAGCTGGCATTCTATTTCTTGCAAATCCAAATAAAGCACACTGACGGTGAGAATAATGTTAAGTACTCTCTCTTCCCTGAACCAGGACACATTCATTGCAAGCATCAGCCGTGATCGACTTGTCAGATTACATATTTATAAACTTAGGACTACGGAGTTTGGTAGCAGCACTGAGTAACTAAAAATTCTCTTCATCTGTTTGCCAGAAATCTGTCAGTTGGTGCTTACAATTGTTTCAAAATTATACCCACAACTTAAAATTTCATTCAGTGCATTTCCTCAGACAAATAGGATGGTAAAGGCCTGCGTGCAGCAAATCAATAAGTGAAATTATTTTATAGTGTATGCCTTTCCTCTTCTTATACTGCCCCCCAAAAATAAATATTATAAAGAAATGTAGGCAAAAGAATTTAAAAAAAAAAACACCACAGCTAGCACATTTTAGCACATTTTTCCACTAAAAGAAGAAATACTTATTTCTGCAAAAACTGAAATATTAGATTCCCAAAGAGAAGAAAAAAGAAAAGAAAAAAAAAAGGAAAGAAAAAATATAGTGATAAAGCATGGCAGAATAATCCGAAGGAAGCAGGTGTGGGCCGAGCATTATTTCCCTTAGCATCCTGAAATGAACAACATCACGCTGCCCCCCTGAACACCAGCCAGAGGACTTTCAAAAAGGAAAAATTCGAGTTGTGCTTTCAAATGCCAGATGAACTTACGGGACTTCCACGCCTGAAGGAGAACAGCAAAGTAGCGCACCAGAAGCTAGAACTGAGGAGTGTGACCCCAATGGGGTTTATCTAATACCCACACGTACCTCAGGCAAAGAGGTCCAAAGTGTTCTATGTCAAAAATATACATGTAAACGAAGCTAGATATAGCAAGAGTTCCTTATGTCATCGTGGAGTATACAATAGTCAAGTCCCCTTTTTCTTCCGCTCTCTTCTCTTTTTTATATAGGATCCAAAAATGGGAAAAACCTGATTACACTCATATCTATCCTCCTGGTCTCCATTTGTAATCTTTACTGGTCTCATTTTAAATATTTTTATTATTATCACTGATACATCCAAGTATTCAGGAATTAAACGTGAATAAGGATATGCTGAACTATTCTTGGAGGAAAAAGTACAGGACAGGTGTGTACAAGAGTGTAACACCAAAGAATTAAATGTTTGACAAGGTGAACACACAAGATCATGAACACATATTGACACATAAAATGTGTGCATTATGATTCTTACTATTGGCCTAAAATTTTACGAGTGGCAGCTTTCTTACTGAAAGCTTATCAAATACAAAAGAAAAAGTAAAAAGTAAATAACAAGGGCACTCTATCAACATCATAAATTGTCTTACGAATGGGACAGTGAAAGGTAAAATAAACAGTGATGAGATAGAGAGTAAAATAAAATGTTCATTGTAATTTAGGTTAAGATGCCAGTGACTTTTCTTTTTTTACAGTAATTGACCACATTTTATATCCAATGAATGTAATGCAAGCTCGCTCTAAAAATAAAGGAGAAACATCTTTTACTCTTTGCTTATACATGTATAGAAAACACTGTTTTATGTTACTTATTACTTGGATAGGTAATTGCTTTGGCCACTGGTACCTAAGCTGTTTTCTAAAACATGCCTAAGTTTGCATAATGGAGGAACAACATTTGCAATCATTTTTTTTTAAATAGTAACTTAGGGACAGTATTAAACATAATCATTTCTGTTTTTTCAATTTATAATTTAAGTTGATTTATTAACATAAAAATTCAGCCATCAAATACAGAGACATATGATTTTAAAAGATCTCAAAGTTATATCTACAAATAATAAAGAATTATTCATCATTTAACAATTACACTAATATTTGAGGAAATTTATAACATGGGTCTTGATTCCAATTAATAGATATGTGGTCATTCTGAACTTCCATCAGTTGAATGGCATTTTTAAAAGTTAAAGTGAGCTAGGTTATTTTTCAAAAAAATTCCATGGCATCCAAAAGTAAAGCAGAACCAAATACCAAACTCTCTTTTAGGAACTTGCATATAGTGGGGATTACTTCATAGCACTGAGAGAAAATCAGGCTGCTGTATTTATTTCTACATCTTTCAGAGCTAGGGATACTGTGTGGATAATGACATCACAGACAAGTCACAAGTAGAAGTTGGTTTTTAATGTGTTTTGCCAATCTTGCTGTCATTTCAGAACCAAAATTTATAATTAAATTAACCTCTAAATCAGCGTTGAGATGCATTAAGCAATTAAAATGTGTATTACAAAGACTAAAACCATTTCAAAAAATAGGTAATATGTTAAAATTCCATTCAGTGCCTGTAATGCCAAAAACATTCTATATGAGTGAGACTGCAGATATGTGCACATTCGTGTACACAGTAAATTAATATGAAGCCACAAATCCATATGCTGCCCTTGTGCACAGCTCAGAGAAAAATAAAGCTAAAACTAGATTAGTAATGCTTGATGCCTCTGCACATGAAGTATGTCATGTAATAGAGAAATTTAGATTCCACAAACAAATTTCTACCGCATATATTTACACTGGTTATAGATGTATCTGATCTCAGACATATTAGACACTTCTATAAGGAGAAATCAAAAGAGTGATTCACAAAAATTCACTGAAAGCTATGTTGTAGAATCTAATAAAGAAGCATATTATATTATAAAGGTTTCTTGATTTGTAAGTTTCATAAATTCTGTTCAGATATAACAAATAAAAAAGCTCTAAAGCAAAAATCTCTTATCTCTTCTTTTTTTTCAACAGCTAAAATATATTTAATGTCTAAACAGCAATTGCATTGAATCTATCATCCTACGCTGGGTTCCCTCCTGCTTATTATAATACTCAATTTAATAAAATAATGTCATGCTTTTTTAAGGCTTGAGACATAAACATTCGATAATATGAATATACTTATTATTCTTTACAATACTATCCTACTCACTGCCATGAATGCAAAGCAATTAACAGATGAGACAATTATAAATGCAAATAAATGAGCCATGCTCCCTTCAAATAAAAGAAAAATAGAAACAAAATAAACTATGGATACTTGAATATTTCCTCCCAACACTAGTAGAGGAAGCTTAAAGAGCTGACAATGAGTCACTTGTTTATTCAAGTGTTAAATAAATTGAATATATAAGTTAACTTCTGACTTACTTAAAAGTATTTGGAACATTTTCCAGAGCCTATTTTGACTGTGTCAATCACCTAGATACCAAAGTTGTTGTATTGTGTTGCCTGATGAAATAAGACATACAGCAACCCTCAAAACCAGTATTACAAGCCCGGCGAACAAGCATCACAATTGGGTGACGCACAGAATCCATCACCCTAGGGGGGGAAATGGTATGGTCATAGTATGGAGTCTTTACATGTTCTATATTATTTCTACATAACGTTTGGAGATGGCAGAATTGTAAACTGTAAAAAGCGCTGCCCCATAAGAGGATAAATTCAGAAATATATTCCAAAAATGGGGCTTTGAAAACATTATCTTAAGAGATGCTGAATGGTAGCATTTTGATCTATAGTGTTCTATCATTTCTTAAATTTCTTAGTAAATTCAGAGGTGATATTAGTATTGTGATAGCAATAGCTTCATCACTGTCAAACTCCATACTCATTTCAAACTTCCAGAATTTATAAAGTAGGTCATGTATCTCCTTAAAAGATTCGTGTTTAAAGAGTAGCGTTAATGGCTCCGCATATTAAGACTCCACCATCAAGGTGCACCTACGGATGATCAGTCCATGTACATTACATGCATAACACACAGGTACAATAGCATGCACACAGAGCAGCGATAATTTAAACACAAAATAGCTATTGTGAATCCTTCAAGCCCTTGCAGGCATTCGCCCTGCTCGATTCCTCTCATCCTGCAGATACCCTACCACCCCAAAATTGCACAAATCAAAATGTTACCTTTGTTTAAACAACACTGCAGTTCATTACATAACAGAGAGTGTCATCCTTAACAGCTCGGGATCCAAGATAGCGGTGGGTTCTTGGAGCAGAAGTGGTGCCGAGTGGTTTGAGGCAAAACTGAAACATATTGTTTAAGTAAACCTTAAGGGGAGGGGATCATATGCGCAATTGATGGATTTTTTTTTTTTTATGTCATCTTCCACAAAGCCTCGCTAACCCCTCCCCGCCTCGGAACAGCGAACAAACTGCTGATATTCAAGGATGGCAGCTCTGAACACCTCCTCCTCCCCCCTCCTCCTTTTTTCCCCCCTTCTTGCAAACCTTTAGTACTGTACCCTCCGTTTTGGATAAGCCAACATTCATGAAATGAAAAATGCATTGACAGAGAAACCTGTAACTTCACATTTAGGATTGAAAACTTGGGGGGGCGGGGGGGGGGGAAAGGCGGGAGATAATAAAATAAAGCAAGACTTACGTGAAGACACTCGGATGCAAACCAGTTATAGCTTTACGTTTCTCAAGATTCCCCTGACAACTCCTTAAGGAAAGAAGCAATCAGCAAAGAAAGAATGCCTCTGATTTGAACTCACGTCTACAGTCCTCACAAGAAAAAACTGAGGAGCACATAAAGGTAAATCAGAACGGTCCAATTTCTGCGCGAGAACACCTCCACTTCCCTAAATAGGTGGAGTGGTTTTTACGACCATTATAAATGTCTTAAAAGGCGCTGTAAGCTATCAACGTGAGGCCTGATTTTCAGTATGTATTATTTCTAAAATATACTCTGCTTGGAAAAAGAAAAAAAAATCTCAGAACAAATTTGGGGTTAAAAGCCAAGTCATAAGATTTCAACCTCAGGAAGGATTCCCATCAGCAATGTGGCTCAGGTCTGGCCCATCCAGTGGGGCGCGGGCCCCATCTCTGGGTGGGGTGTCTGCCCCCCAGGAAGGAAACACTGGCACAAATCCCTTTGCCCTCCCGAAAGACTGTCCGACGTGCCAGCTTCCGAAGTTACCCTGATGTCAATCAACATCACCGAGATGCCTCCTAACTGGAGAACGTTCTGTCTGCCTGCGCGAGATCAGGGAAAGAGAAAATGATGACGGGGGGGAAACATGGAAACTTAAAAACACCGTGTAATTAATAGGGTTCAAGAATGATCAACTAAAATTGGGAGAGAGGGAGGGGAGGAAAAAAAAAACACACGCCAGCAGAAATAAGCGGACCCTCAAAAGGAACGTTTTCCCTCTCAAAATACATTTTGGTCAAGTTTCATCTATTTTCCTTCCTCTGCACATAAAAATGATGAATGTCACAATTAAACTTCCACCGTTCAGGCTCCTGCTAACAGGTGTAGCGTTCTTTCTATAAACATATCCACTGACCTGTCGCCATTGATAATCTTAATTAATTCATCTCGGCTGAAACAAAAACAAATGTTCTTTTCCAAATAAGAAAAGAAAGAACGCAACATAAATACCCACGTCTCCCCCCAAAACCCCAAAACTGTTTAAGTTACGGTAACCTGAAATGCACCAGCCATCACCGAGAGCGATTGGAGAAATCCGGCAGTGTTCAGCAGGAAAGATTTTTTAATAACAGATTGAAAAACAAGAATAAAAATAACTACATCAACAGAGCCTTTCTTCCTCAGGCCACAAGCCCGTTCTTACTTGAACTTTTTTTTTTTTTTTAAATGGCATTTTGGCCACTAAAACCAATCCAGAACATTATTAAAAGTTAAAAGCTACCAATTACTTCTGTCTGTTCTTTTAAAGCAAAGTTTGGCATTACGTCAGCTGGTTTAAAGAAAACAAGAAAGAGAGAAAGAGGAGGAGAGAAAGTTTCCTGCTTGTATAAACTAAACCACCAGGGAAGGTGTCTGGCCACTTGTAAAGTATTTACTGCAGGTTTTTTAAAGAGCTAGAGAATATTTTTAAAAAACTAAAAGTTTTCTCTAGTTTTTTAATGAAACATACTTAGGCCCGAGAAAGCGTGGCCTTCGTGTCTTCTTTGAAGTGTCTGGATGTTATTGGTATTTCAATCATAGCTCTCAATCATAAGACGATTTCCAATGATGCTTCACATGGAAAATACATAGATAATGTCATCTTTGTTTTGCTACTTGTATTTGTGCTCTCGAGAAAGAAAAAAAAAAAAAAAAGCGGGATGACAAAAAGTAGGCATTGCTAAAGTGACCAGATTTCTTCGTCTCACGCTTAACCATTTAAATTATTTTGATCACAGATTCTTCTTCCAATTCAGGGTGGTTGCCTTAACTGTAAAAGTTCTCTTTCTAACCCAAATCGAGTTCTTTATTATTATGCCTATCAGAGAACCAAACCAAAGACCAACGAACTCCAATTCCCAGGGATCAGAGAGCCAGGGGGTGATAGGACAAGCCTAACGATGACCATAAGACCAACCCTGGAGACATGAGAAGGGCCCTATATAATTAATCAAATATCCCACACAAATAAACAAACGGCTGGAGACCCACTTCTACTCCAGGACAAGTTTTTTTTAAAGTGGCCATTCCCTCAGCAGCCCTGGTGGCTACTGAACAGTAGTATAAAACAACACTTGGCATTTTAGCATATTTACTTTAACCCACTGGTTCAAGTTTTCAGGAGATACATAATTCTGATAATTACCAACACTCTGCTCAACTTTTTCCCCCCCAATGTAAATGATTACAAAGTGCATGAGGCTCCTCTAGACATAAGAAGTACAAGCACCCTTAGAGAAGCAGATTACATTTCTACTTGGCAAAGGCTACAAAAGTTCCTTCATATTTTATCTAAGGGGGACCCTGCAATCCCATAAATCATGACTATTACAGAAACAAAAATAATTCACGTCTTTCTGTAGGACATTAAAAGAGGAATGTAGTTAACCGTAAGGTAAAGCCAAGTCTAGATATGCTGCCGTTCATGTCTCCACATATCAATAAAATAAAATAAAAATAGGAAGAAGGAGTAAGCAAGGCTCAGAGTTAGCTATAAGGGGTGTTAGTAGTGATAGCCAGCAAAAGGGAGAGAGAAAAGAAACCGCAGTTACCTGAAAGCTTCGCCCAGGATGGATAACAGAAAGCAAGTCCATAAAACCTGGCTGCTTTTATCAAATTGATTGTCACTTGTGAGCCGCACTATTTGGGGCAGAACCGTCTGAGTTTATAGTTTTCTCTGCCTGCCAAAAACAGATGCAGACTACCACACTCGCTGTCCTGCGGAAACTAAATTAAGCAAAGGCAAATACCGAGTGGAAAGTTGTCAGTCTGCTGAATGAATGGCTTCATTTTACACACCAGAGGGTATCTTAAGAAGAATATGTTTTAATGCGCACGTCATTTTTTTTTAAGAGCATCACTTACTTCAAAAATAATCATTTTCCCTTGAAACTGATGACAAACACCTGTGCTTCACTTTTTAAAAAGCCTATTTTGCTTTACACACAATAGCATAGGATTGTTATAATATGGTTGGCTATTGAAGGGATAGTAAAGTAACAAAAAATAAATCGTATATATTTGTATGACGGAAAGCATTTAAAGGCCAGTTACCGATATTGGTGCTCATTTTTTAATTCAAAAGGAAGCTCTAGCTCAAAAACAACAAGCTACAAGTTCTTCTAAAACTTTCAGTAATGTGTATTTACTTCAACAAAGAAGGTAAGACAGCAGTTTATTAAAACTTAACACCTTCTGGCATTCTTCATAGAAATATGCAGATCCTTAAATACAAATTGTGGCATTTTCCTCTCTGCCTCTTTCTTTCCACACACACACACACACACACACACACACACACTAATAATAATAATAATAATAATAATAATAATATAATAGAAACATCACTGAGAGTCTAGGATCTTAAAATCAGCTTTTCCACAGCTGCATTCACTTCCCTGTTTTGAAGGTTTTCCTGATGAATGAAGATTTCCTTATGCGAATCTGAGCGACCTACACTGCGGAAATCAGAGTCAACTTAGAAGCAATCTGACTTAAAAGAATAGTAAAAATAATGCTGAAACCATGGTAGGGGCACATGGACCGCCTTTATGATCAGCACACTGATCGAGAGGCTAACCTGTTTTCAAGCAACGTTTCTGTAAAATCGCTTAACATATTATCATCCAAATGCTGAGGTCTAAAATCAGCTCAGACTCCTCAGATCTGGGACACTTTTTCTCCTCATGTTTAATAAAGTTACTTTGAGGACACAAAGGACAGTATCGAAATAGCAGCAGAGACCCTCCCAGCGTGCAGAATTCAAAGGGGTGACAAATTTTTTTTTGTCACATTCCACCAGTTGCTGGGAGAGTGTCAGAGTTAGTTATTATTGTAGTATGTGCGGGAAAGTATTCTATACACACACACACACACACACACACACACACAAACAAACATATCCTAACGTATAACAGATATATCGGTAAGCCACACACATCAGCTCACAGATGGAAAAGAATACTTTGCCAGCAGAGGATGGCCGAAGCTTCGAGAAGCCTCACCTGGAGAGAAATCAAGTCAAGAATGCCGGCAATTCAATTCTATTTCCCCTCAGAAGTTCCCTTTTCACAGGATTCACATCCAGAGAGAATCGTCGGACTTCAGCACGCTAGTGGCCCTGTCTATTAAACCGAACCTGGAGATGGTTCATTCCTTAAAGGAAAGTTTAACTATCTGAGCAGGGAAAAGCTCTAAGCACGGTATTGTTGACCTCTTAAGATGAAGTGTGCGATTAATAAGCTTTCCCTTCAAGGTAAAAAAAAAAAAAAAAAAAAAAAAAAAAATCCTCAAAATGTTGGTATCCTTTCCAGACTGTCCTGTCAGCATCACAACTTACAGGAAATGCTTCATCTTCCCATGCAAACCCTGTATTTATTCGCAACCCTGGAATACTTGGGGGAAGAAGAAGAAGAAGGGGGGAAAAAGAGCCCACTCCATTTTCGAGCTGGCTGGCTTTTTTTACACAAACCGGTGGAATAGCTGAGAAAGTGCTCTAAGCAAAGGAGCCGCCTGGAAGGAACTTGACAACAGGGAGTTCAGAAACTTTCATTCTCATGTCGTCCACGTCAAGAACTGGCTGCGGCGTAGCTTGCCTTCGCTGCCCTTGCCTTTCTCACTCCCGCTGCCTTCTTTCCCAAAAGGATCAGCTTTTCCTAAAACCAGCGGCAAAGTAACACGATGCCAGCGAGATCCATAGGTTTATAACTAAAGACTTTGGAAGACTGGCTGAAAGGTTCCTATTTTATTTTCATATATTTTTTTTTTTGCCTTGAGCAATTTTTTTGCCTTTAGCCTGCAGCCGGGCCTAAGAGTTATCACTTCTGTGTCATTTTTGTCTCGGGCCCTAGCTGGGTTTTCCCTCTGCAAAGAGTACCCCTCCCAGACCCTTTCCTGTTCACCTGGTGGTGCGTTTACGAAAGTTCCAGGACTCTACAAAAAAAAGTGCAAGGAATCAGGAATCTCGGCCTAACGTCTCTCTGCGATTGAACTTCTCCGCTCTAAAGCTTCTTACTCCTCCACTTACCTCACTGAAAAAAAGTCTAGCAGTGATTGTCCAAAATAGGGCAAGGATGAATTACCCTATCCTACTTTTGGGCTCATCCTTAAAGATCCAGCGCTCTGCCTCAGACACTTGCCTAGATTATCAATGTTGAGGCCTAGAAAGAGACAGGAGAAAGTAAAGCTAGACCTAGCATGGAATGAGCCGGGATTCCTGCCCCCCTGAGACCCACCCATCCTTCTGGCCCCCTAACTTCCATCGCTTTAGAGTCTTAGGGCCATAAAACTGCAACTGACTTCACCAAAGGGGGGGGATACCCACCAGGGCACGCAGGTACTAACAAACCAAAACCAGAAGAAACTAAAGTAAAAAATGAAAGCTTCCCCAGCCACAAAAGCAGCTTTGCGCTTCCAACACCTCCCACTTCCTCCTCCTCACCCTCAAACTTATGCATGGGGTCCTGCCATCCTGGAGTGATTGGAGGGGGCAATGGGGTCTGCCTGGGCCTCTCTCTCCACCGAGGAGGATGTGTCTGCCTAGAACCCAAACAGGAACCAGACAGCAGGCGAAGCGCCCCGTCCGCCAGCCCGCCCGCCCGCCGGGATGTCCCACCATCGCTGTCAGGCGTGTCACCCCCGGCCAGTGGCCGCTGACCCGAGGCCCAGGGCGCATCGCCCGCAGAGGAAGCCGGTCCCCCCTCAGCCCCAGCCCCGACGGAAGGAAGGGAAGCGCCCGGCTTGCAAAGGCCCTGCCACATGGCACCACGGCGGGGGCACGGAGGACCCCCTAGGACCTGGGTCCAGCCGCCCTGAGCTGCACACAGGCCGGTGCATCCCGGGGATGCGAGCAGAGCCCACAGCTGGGCCTGGAAAGGGGGGAAAAGTTTGAAGCCTGGCTCTGCAAACTCCTCCAAAGCCTGAGCCCGTCCTGCGCCCTGTGTTTCCTACATGGGGGACGACGCAAAGGCTCCTCCCGACCCTCCCAAGTTCGCCCCACTTACTACCACTCTGCATGCTGGTGCCTACGCCTGCTCCCCGCTGGCCGGGAGCCCCCCGAAAAGTTGCTGCAGCGGCGGCGGCGGCGGCGGCGGCGGCCCCTCGGGTGCAGCCACCTCCAGCTCCTCCGCTGCTGCTGCGCCCGGGAGGAGAGAATTAAAATCAGCCAGAGAGAGAGAGAGAGAGGAGAGAGAGAGAGACAGCGAGGGGGAGTGGGGCTGCCGCGAGGGGGGAGGGGGCGCCGGCCTGAAACTTCTTTTTTTGGCAAACGGGGATTTGTTTTGCCTCCTCCCCGGCGGCGGCGGCGGCAGTGGCTGCGGCGGCTGAACTTGACCCTCCTGACTCCAGGGGGCTACTTGCCGTTGGAAGCCGCTTCTTTCGGAAGAAAAAAAGGCCCGAGACCGGTGCCGGAGACCCACCGAAAAGGGATCGGAGGAGAGGAAGGAAGGGAGGGGGAAAAGGAGAGATCAGAAGAAAAGAAAAAGAAATCACACGCGCATGAAAATAAAGGAAGAAAGAAGAAAGAAGAAAGAAAATGCATGTGTGAAACCCGAGAAGAGCCTGCGCTGGGCTTTCTGCACACTCTCCCTCCGAGGCTGCTGCTTTTTTTTTTTTTTTTTCTTTTTCAAAGAAAGTCACTTTTAATTCCCAGGGCTCCCGGCTCGCGATGATCGCCCACAGTCCGCGCTCACACACGCGCGCGCGGGCGCAGCGGCGCAGAGCCACCGGCCGAGCGCCCCCCGCGCCCCGCGGCCCGCACGCCCCCCGCGCCCCGGCCTCCGCTCCCCGCCTCCCGCCTTACCTGTTGATTAATCGCCACGAACACCCTCCGCAGCCCGAAAGATGGTGGCGCGGCGGCCAGAGCCATGAACCACCGTCTTCTTCTGTTGTTTGCAGAGTTGATCTTGGATTATTTTTTGGGGGGGAGGGGGATTGGAGAGAGAGGGGGGGAGAGAAAGGTCTTTCCTGCCTCCCCCCCTTTTCCTTCCCTCCCCCCCTTTTATACAAAAATAAAAGGAGAGAGAGAGAGGAGAGAGGAGGGAGAGCAAGAGAAAGAGAAAGGAAACAGAGCAAGGATGTGCCCGGTGCCGGGTGGGAGAGGGGAGGAGGAGGGGGGAGGTGGTGGTGGTTGTTATTTTTGGTGTTTAAAATAATAATAATAATAATCAATGGGGAAGAAGAGAGAGCGATCAGGAGGATGGCGGGGTCTGGAGAGAGAGGAGAGAGAGAAGAGCAGAGGCGGCAGCGCCTAAGAAAGAGGGCGCTTGAGATTGCAGCGCGATCGGGTCTTTATCAGAAATGTTATCGCTTGTCAGGACCTCAGTCTCCGCGCATGACGTCAGTTTCAAGACACCAAACACTATTAATATCAAAGGAGCCTTCGCGGAGGGAAGCGCCACCCCGGCCCGGGCTCCCTTAAAGAGACAGCGCGCGCCGTCCCCGCGCCGCCGCCGCCGCCGCCGCCCCGCCCGCCCGGCTCTGAGCTCCCAGCGCCGCTGCCGCCGCCCCCGGGACCGGCCCCGCCGCCGCCGCCCGCCGCCGGCTGCGCGAGCACTTCGCCCGCCCGGGTCCGAGCGCTGCGAATGAGAGCGCTGCGCACGGCGGTGCAGGGACCCGGCTACCTTCCCGCCCCGCCTCTCCTCCCCCTCCTCCTTCTCTTCCTCCCCCCCCCCCCCCCCCCATGTGTGAACGTGCGGGCTGCAAACCCAGGAGAAAAAACCCCAAAGCTTTAGGAACAACCTGGTCAAAGATAAGGACTTACCTTGGGAGGGGGTGGGGAGTGGGGGGGGGGGGCAGGTGGAGGGGGGGGGCGCCAGATCGTGGGTCCCCAAAACACTGGGAGATGCTCTCAGGAACAGTCCGAAGAACTCTTTAAAAAAAAAACGTGCTTTTTACCTTTTGGGGGTGTTTGTTAGTTGGCCTTCTCCCTCCCAGTTAAAGGGACGCAGGATGTGTGTGTGTGTATGTGTGTGTATGTGTGTGCGCGGGAGGCCCCGCCCCCGCCCCTTTTCTGGGGCAAGAAGAAGTCTCTCAGGGCACCTAGCCTAGCCGGGGGTCTGTGTTTCCCATGCATTGGGTGGCAAAGTGAGGTTGAGAACTTGAACTCTATCCTGAGTTGCAGAAGTGGCAGCCTCAGGTTGCTATGGTTTTGTGGGCTTAGGGGGAAAGCGAGCAAGCCCTGTGGGTGCTTAGAGGGGGGTGCCACAAAATAGGTAAATTGGGAACATTACTCAAGGACTGCAAAGACTAGGACCTGCAGCTGTTTTGGAGTTATAGTAGCAGATGAGGAACAGTGAATTAAGCATGGCTTTCTCTTTTTACTACTTTGCTTCATCTCCAAAATGCTCTCATTGTTAAGTGAGAGTCTCTCAAAGTAAGTTACTGAACTGAGCCAGGTAGGTCTTTTTTTTTTCTTTTCTTTTCTTTTCTCTCTCTCTCTCTCTCTCTCTCTCTCTCTCTCTCTCTCTCTCTCTCTCTCTCTCTCTTTCTTTCCTTTCTTTCTTTCTTCTTTCCTTTCTTTCTTTTTTTTTTTAATTTCTAAAAACCAACAATGATGCACACGAATACCATGGCAGGCTCCAAAGTAGAGTAGATGTTTAAAAAGTAAGGAAATATCTCTTGGGAGTTTGGACTTCATTTTCTTCAGTGGGGTGACTTTAAGTGGCATGCTTTTCCTCTAGTGAAAATCAGTTTAAACTAATTTTGTGCTAAAAGAAGAAACATCCTTCCTTCTCCAAACGGCAAAATGATTAAAATTAGAATTTTAGAGAGGTACGTACAATCATGAATCCGTAAGCCAAAGATGAAGTAATTTCCTCCGAAATATTTTCTCACTAAATGATTCTTGCATCTAAGAGAAAAAAAGCGAAGTGTATATTTTGAAACATACCATTATCAGAAGTGAAAAAGCCAACCTTACTGCTTTTTTTTTTTTTAAGATCTTTATTCCTAGTCAGGCAAATCTGTGATTCATTTTTGTAGCACTTTTATTCCAGAATTTTGGTATTGTGTCCTAGACATTATGAGTAGAAAAGAAATAATTTTTTTGCAATAGAGAAACAAGTCAGGTAAAACAGTAGTCAAAATGCAGTTACACAATGAGGCAAACAATATATTCCCTAAAGGAGAAGACAATGGACCTTGTATGCATGGAGTTATTCATATGTGACCATCAATTTAAATTAATTTGGGAACAGAGTAAGATTTATATACGTATAGTGGCTTGCAGAGAGAATTAATATCAAAATCTTCAGTAAATCTCATAGTCAGCTACTAAGGACCACCTGCATATTTTCACACTAGAGTCATTTAATACTGTCCACTGCCAATTTCCACTGTAAAAAGTATTCATATATTAAATATAGAGCTTTATTTTCTTTTTTAAGCCATAAATTAGCTTACCGACATTTATGGAAATATGCACAGTGCAGTGAGAAGCATTTTTATTCAGGAGAAATAAAGGATCTGAGTGAAACATTCTTGAGCCATGACTAACGAAAAATATTAGATCAAATAAATTTTGAAATATGAATCCGAAGAGTAAAACAGTTTGTTTTTAAAGGGTTAATACCTCCTAAAAACTGCTGAAGCTGGGATCTCCCTGATAAAAATCTCAGGCCATAGCATCTTAGCAGCAAAGTTAAATACTACAATATATCACCAGGATTAGTCCCCTGATCTATTTCTGCTCCCCAAAGACTTAAAATGACATTTTAAAAGGGGAACTGATCTTCCTCTTCGTCACTCTCACATGTAAGCCAATCATCAAGAGGGTAAATTTACTCTCCTGCAGCAAGCATTGATTAAATTGGTTTAAAAAAATGAAATTACATGCTCTTGCAAGCACAAAACCCTTGAGATGCCTGGTGTTTTTCCACCTGTAATAATACAAAATTTGACCATTAAGTGTACCCAAAATTATACATTATATAAAATGTTCAAGCCAAAGGTCTGAGAGTGAGTTATGTCCTTCAGTGGAAGGGATAAAGTTACACTTCAGGTACCGAGGCCAACAAACGTGTGTTCACTTAAAAATTTAATGAATGAAGTTTCATGGACCCGGTTTTGCTGAGGTTTGCCTGAGAGAGGAAGACTCTCTTCATGTTCCTTTTTGTGTGTTGAGTTCAGCAGAGCAAAATGATGCCGGTACCAATCCATTTACATGACCCACCAGAGATCTGTAGAGCAGTTAGGAAAAGCACAAATATTTTTGTAAACTTTTTCAAGCAAATTATTTATTTATGAAATAACTTATGAAGAAAATTTTTACCTCATGCTTTAGATATATTGCATATGCTCTTGATTGACACAGCATGCCTAAGCTCAAAGGCCCTCGGAGCATTTTTTAATTCTAGTAGGAATATTTCAAAACAACCAACTAATACATGAGGTCATAATTGTTTGACAGTTGTTTTTAATATATAAAATAAGTTATGTATATTGTTTTCTTTCAAATGTTTGTTGATTTGTGTGTAGAGTCCTGACATGTGCAGGGCACAAACTGAATTAGGGGAAATAGTAAAGATTTATTTACATGTATTGTCTTCTACTGTCAAACATATGCAAAGCTCTTAAAGCCACTCTCTTCCTTTGCTTTTTATTTGCAAAGTGTTTCTGAACAATAGAGCCTCCATGTCAGAGTGACAACCTGAGCTTGTATCAGCTATATCAGAAAATAAAGGGCAAGTGAAGAGACATTTTTTAAAAAAGCAAACAAAAGTAATGCCTTCCAACTAAAAGAACTTCTTTAGAATCTTTTGTAATTCTTTGAATTCTGCAATATTCTTTCACGGCTGGACCTCTGGTGAAACAGTTCCTTGAGCTGTATAATGCTTATGATTTACTAAAATCATGTAGTGCATTTTTTTGCCTGTTTTATTATTTAAACATTCTCTCCCCCCACCCCTTTTCTTGTAGTTTATTCAGCAGAGATACAAAGAGGGATTAGTAGTTAAGCAAAGCATACTTGTTTTACATTTTCCACCTTTTACCACACAACTGACTTACAGTTCCAGTGCCTGTAATCACAATGATTTTACCTGATGGAACACGTATTTCAGAAATGTAATCCAACTGTTTACCCTAACACATCATAAATTGCAGCTCCTTTCAGAAACCTCAAAGATTGACAACCCTTGGTCCTAAATGCCAACTGCTCTAACACATAGGAGCGAGAAAACATGTATGCATTATGTGCTCTCAAGTTAGTACTCTATCCTACGAAATGGAAGACCATTTTGCCTCCCAGCTAATATTAAAAGCAATTATTGAAGGAGTCTGCCTCTTGCATGGTGAGAGCTGGAGAAACAGAGCATTATCAAACACGAACTTCCCTGATTCTATTTCTTCTCGCAATCACATGCTGCTCAACCTTGAGAGAGAGAGAGAGAGAGAGAGAGAGAGAGAGAGAGAGAGAGAGAGAGAGAGAGAGAGAGAGAGAGAGACTGCACACAAATTATGACCATTTTCCAACCTACCTTTGCTGAACACCTCTGGGTGAATTTATTAGAGATAAATTCAGCTTTAAATAGCCTGTATCTGGTATTCAAATTCACATTTACACTTGCCAATCCTCCCCCCTGAAATATCAGGCAACTGCCTACTTAAACAGATGGGCCTTGCAGCCCACCCCAAAAGCCAGCAAACATGGGCTTTATTTAATTAAAAGAGGAAACAAATTTCTGAGGTGTAGACACACACACACACACACACACACACACACCCCTGCCTAGGGAGCCCCAGAATAATAATGATTCTTGCATTTTCAACAGACTTTATAAATGTCCAAGCATGTATCATCATTGGGTTGAAAGTAGAATTAAATAGTATTGCTCAGTGCTATGATTTCAAACCAAACTACTATGGGAAATAACTGGATTCACTTCCCTTCTCTTACTAAGAAAGAGCATTTACATCTGAATTAACTCAGACCCACTATCTGCCCCATGAAAAGTAGGTGTTTTCCAAAGTTCTCCTTATGTCTACCCTTATTTCATCCCATCCACTTTCCAAACTTCATTCAGTTAACTCTTAGTTGTATATAACTGAGTTGTATATAACTATCTGACTTTGGCAAAATTTCAGACTGAAATATTACATTAGAAATCGAGCTTGTGAAGTGGAATGCCATGTGTATAATATTATAATTTAAGATGAGGAGGCTATGAAGAGACAACATGGAGGAGGAAGGAAACAGACCAACCCTATCTCTCTTGAAGGAATGACTCATCCAGACCAAAAACCTCAGACGTTTGACATCTTTGGCAATACCTTCTCCCACACGCCCCACATTCAATCAGCTACCTAGTCTTGCTCTTGTTTTCTTTTCTAAAAGATTTTGCACCTTTTGCTGCCTTTCTTTCCATCCACACAGAACCTTCCCAAATTCAAAAGTGATTTTCTCTCCCAGGACATCCCATTGAGAGTTATTGCTCTACTCTCTCTCCTTCTGTTTATTAGTATCCTGAGCTATCCGGTCAGATCATTTCCATTTTGCATAGTCTACTTCTGATGACAAAAACCCTTGACTTCCAACTACCAAAGGAGTAATACCAAAGTGCTTAGGGCATTCACGTTCTCCCATAACATAGTCCCATAGCATAGTCCCAAACATCTTTCCAGGCTGATTCTTCACTCCAGGCTCCCACACAGGCCACCCTGCTGACCCACTGATGGAGTCATTAGCCAGACCCGCCTGACACTTTAGCACGTCTTGTTTTATATTTACTGCTATCTTTTACTTGAAAGCCAACTCTCCCAAATAAGTAACATCTCTTCTTCTAAAGTCAAACTTGGATTCTGCCTTTCACCTGAAGGCAGGAAGTAAGCTTCTAAGGGCCTTGCTTCTTCCTCCGGGTAGCAATGCTTCACAGTGACTTGTAGAGTGTTATGTTGTTGACTTACCCCTCTTCCCCCACGCTAGACTGAAAGATTCTTGAGGGCAGAGGATGATCAAGTCAAAGGTACTCGATAACATCTGTTAAATTGAATTGGGAGATTGGAACAATCCCTGTACATTTTACTCAGAAACACACTATGGAGCCCGGTTTCAAATGCTCCATGTGGCCCTTTCGTCTTTTCTTTCTGTTCTTTTTTTTCCTTAATACATATGGGCCGATACGTCATGTGCCAGTTGAAGCTTGTGGGTGGTCTTCGTCTCAGCAGCATATTTTTGGCAATATATCAGAGGAGACGTTTGTCCTTCTCTGAAATATTGTCCTCATTATCGTAAGTTTGGGCTCCTAATTCCATGTTGCTCTAAAAATACTGAATTAAATGATTGTTAACTAAATGCTAGGCATTATGGAGTTTATAAAAAAAAAATGAAGCAGAAAGCTGAGAATGTTCAGATGGAAAGGGATTATTTGTAGTTTTTAGAAGCCAGAAGTTTTAGTTAGGAAAGTCGTGGAAGAGAAATGGAGATAAATAATTATCTCTTTAAACATCAATGGTAGGTTTTTTCATCTATATTCTTTACCATTAAAATAGTGAATCATGGTAGTATAAGTCAATCTGCCAATAGCCATTAATTTTTGAAGACATTAAATTATCAAACACTTACTTGATATTTAATGGATGGTACAGATCAAACTATCCAGGTCCTCACAGTGGCCACACTTCATAATATCATATGAACCCCATTGAAATGAGTGTGTGAGGGTGTGTGTGTGTGTGTGTGTGTGTGTGTACACATGTGCATGTGTTTATGAGTGTGTGATCATCTGGGAAATGAAAGCTTCCATTTAATGAACATTCATCTTGGTGTTCACACAATTGATTCATCCTTCGTGCAGCTAGACAACGGGAGTTGTCTAGCTGCACGAAGGATGTAGACATGGCCAAATGATCCAGTGGTGAGTATAAGTGTCTATCTTGACTCTGTACTTTGTTCGTCGGGAACTGGACAGGCATTAGAAGACAGCAGGCTGCCAGCTTCTGGAAAGAAGCTATTCTCTGCATTCTCTTCTGCTCTGTCCCCTGGGAGGGGGTTCCCTGCATCACCTGGGCTCCCCTGCCATCTGGTTTCTGAAGGGTTTGACTAATGACACCACCAGCTCAGAGAACAGGAAGAGAGACACTCAGGGTATGTATTCCCCTCTCTCTGCTATGGCCACACTTGCACCAGGTTCTAGTAACGAGACCCCCATCCCACCGCCTTCCCCTTTGAGAGGTTAGCCCTAGGGCAGCTGCTGCTGGCTGTTGCTAGGCCCTGGATGTTTCACCATGTCTTATTGCCTCCCTAAACCCTGCCTGTGACTTGTCAATGATCCTTTATTAGACACCCTTTAAATTCTTCTTTGAGTATTCCTTGAGTTACCTACCAGGACTCTGTTGAATAGAAAATGGCTTGTGATAAAATCATCCTTGCACTCTAGGGTCCTACATAGTCCTTAAAGTGTAATTCAATAGTTAAACAAATATATGTTAAGTAACTATCGTGTACCACACACACACCGTGTGAAGTGTTGGGGAACCAAGTAGTAAATGAGTGGCATGCCCCCCACCTTGAGGATTTTATGATCTGATTAAGAATTCAGTGCATTTGAAACTAGCCTGGGTGCTTTCTAACAGCATAAATGTATGGGTCTCACCTAAACAATGTATATCTCTGGAGGTGGGGCCTGAGAATGCAAGCTAAGTAAGCACATCATGTGATTCTTATATTCACTAAGATATGAGAGACAGCCATCTTTTGACTATGACAAATACTAAATAATCTACAAATATGAAGATACAAAGGCAGACCTTGATAAATGCGAGTTGGGTGAAAGCATGAACTAATGCTGAGAATAAGGTAATTCAGATGTAGAGGGCAAGGTCATGTACAATGGTTTGCAGTGTCAGCAGCACTGGGGTCACTGACTTTTCATGGGGTGGGCAAAAGGAGGTGGTAGAGGATGCTCTGCAGACGGTGCTAATTGTGTTTGATCATTGTGCTCCATTGTATTACTCTCCTCCCCTCCTCCTCCCTCCCTAGCCGGCATCACATGTCCACTGTAGCAGCCCCAGCTGGCTGGGTTTCCCCAGCAGAGCAGAGCCCTGGGCAATTGTTCCAATTTGCTCCAGTCTAGAATCTAGAGATAGCTCTGTCTGGGAAGAAAGGCACGGACACTCTAGTTCAAAGCTAATTAAGTCAGTAAGATAAACAAGGTAAGACTCCTGGGGATAAGGGGAATTTCTTGGGCCCCAAGACATCCATCCACAAGTTAGAGGTTGAAAATAATGAAAATATCTGAGACTCCTAACCATATTATTCACTCTTCCCAAGACATCTAAGGTTTTTAGATTAGGGACATGCCTGTGACTACAGATGACCACTACATGATTACTGCTATTACTTCTTATTAAATGATAATTTAATTACCCTTCCCTCTATTATTCACAGAACTAAAGACAGTGCTACCTAACCTGTTCTCTATATTTTTAACTTCTTTTTTTTTTTTTTAAATAAAGTCCCAGGCAACATCCTTAAACTAATATCCAACTATGTATATATCATAACACAAATACATATATTCATACACATATATTCACATTTAAATTGAGGCCCTTTAAACAAGGAAACATAACTAAAACTTAGCCTTTATTATCTCTCCCAAACACAAAGACACTTGACGGATGCAACTTCTGCTTTAATTATGCCAGATGTTTCCAGTCACTATAGGTTAAAATCTAACAGAGTCCCAGCACAGTTCTTATTTTATTTAAAGAGATGCTACGTCATACCTTGATCTCCTATTAGGTGAACAAAGCCAAGTCTATCTTTAGGCCACAGAAGTGAAAAATGGCCTAAAGTGGCTGAAATAACCCATTCTGTGGGGGAACATCTGAACAATTTGTATAGATTAATACTAGTAGATGAAATATGTTCTAAAAATGGTCCAACTATTAATCACACTTGATAACTCTATAATCTATCCTACTATGCAGTATGCACTGCTCAGTGAGAAACTATGCTGTAACATATAATGTCATTAGACAAAATTTGAAATTTTGTTGAATGATTTATCAAATATCCAGCATGATATTCTGCTGACAGACCAGAGGTAAGAGTGAAGGCTCATTCTGCTTTATTGAGATTTTGTATAACAATGAGGTATTCTAGCAAGTACATATTTCTTAGCTATATTTCTATTTGTTTTCTCATTCAGAATATCATCATAGAAAAGCTATAATTTCTATTAAGGTCATGGTGAAATTTTTTATTGATTGATTTGAGAGAGAGGGGGAGAGAAAAGGATGAGAGAGAGAGAGAAAGAGAGAGAGAGAGAGAGAGAGAGAGAGAGAGAGAGAGTTATTTGTTGTTCCACTGAATTATGCACTAATTGGTTGATTTTTGTAGGAGATCTGACCAGGGATCGAACATTGAACTTTGGTATATCAGGTCAACATTCATTGGTTGAACATTCATTGGTTGATTCTTGTAGGAGATCTGACCAGGGATCGAACATTGAACCTTGGTATATCAGGTCAACATTCTAACCAACTGAGCTACCTAGCCAGGGGTAAGGTCATGCTAAAATTTAATCTCTGCCATGGATTTCAGGTCTCCTACTTCAAAGATTCCTTAGGAAAGACTAGTTGAGGATAAGAATCATCCACATGCTTCTGAAAGCATAGATTATGGTACATTGACTTTCTTTTACAGTATAGACCCCTTCTCTAATTTTGTAAATGAAGAAATTGAAGCAGTGCTCAAGGCCATACCTAAGTAATAGTAATGACTAACACTATACAAGGCTTCCTATGTGCTAGGCTCTGTTCTAACTACTTCACATATATATGAATTCATTTAATCTAAACAAACACTCTGTGTCACTGTTCTTTCCATTTGATAGATAAGGAACTGAGGCCTACGCAATGCCATAACCGAAGTCAAACATGTACTTAGGTGTAGAACTTGCTGTATCAAAGGTCCAATGCCCCACTGTACTGCAATTTCATTTTGGTGGAAGAATTGGGACTCAATTCTATGGTTTTGACTTGACACTAATCCTGGCAGCTAGGGTGTGTGTGAATGTGTGTCTGCGTGCCTGTGTCTAGTTGAGGTGAATACCTGCTATTATTTAGCTACACCAACATCCACTCTCTCTTCCCTAGCAATAGCCCATTGATTTTCCTTTGTAGGAAGAGAAAGTACTGTTCTTAGTCTAGAAAAATGACTCACAGCAAGAAGAGCAAGCATTTGACTCCAGCCTTGCTTATCAGAGCATCACATTCAGGAACCTAACAGAGTCAGAGCCAGGAAAACCTTGGGGGACAACTGGGAAGATAATCTGGACTTTTTATTCTATGGCATTTGGTCCAGAAAAGATGGGAGGCTGGAGCTCTTGCAGCTGTCTCACCACCACAGAAAGCTTGAGTGAATGCAGAGAAAACAGAGCTTGGACATGGAGAGAGAGGTCCTGGGTTCTGCATCATTGCTGGGACCCCTGAATAACACTGCACCCCAAGTCAGCTGTAACCCCTGCATTCTTCAGTTTACTCTCTGGCTTAAACCAGTGCCAATTGGTGTCAAAGCATTGTACTATTATGGAACTTCAAAAAATTATAACTGCATTTCTAGCCAAATAGATTTTCATGCTTTCCACCCAAAATGGTATTGCACAGATTGATGATGCATCTTACTTGCCAGACTTGGGTCTGTGCAATTTTTGACAATATTTGGCATTGAATTCATCCTCAGATGGCAAAGACATGAAGATATTAGAAATTATTTGGAAATTCAGTGAATGCATCCAAAAAACAAATTCCAATAATTTTGGGGATACCTTGTGCCTCCTCAAGCTCTAGAATGTTCGTTCACTTGCTTAAATAGGTAGTTTTGATAACCTTAAGTTACATATGTCCTTGACCTCATAAATTACCATTATTGTATTAATCGAAGGCTGAAGGTGGTTATTTTTTTTTTTTAATAACACCCTTCAAAACTTACTGAAAGAAGTAAAAGACCAACTAGGCAAAATATTGATCACAACACGTCAGTAATCCTTTGATATTAGAAAGCCCCCATATAAAGATGACAAAGGAATTCAAATCCACACAGGGGAATTGGAATTTCATAGAAAGTCACTTGTGGTCATAAAATGATGAGGGGCCAGTACAAAAGGTTTACTTTTAGTATACAAGTGACATTTCAAGCCATGAAAAAAAAAAAATAGGTCACACTATTTCTGGGGAAATTATGGAAAAGACAAGCACCTGGGACTGAGACTATAGAGGTCAATTAGAGGCAAACTAACAAAGGAGACTAGGAAGAAACAGCCTCTCTGAAGGAGAGAAAACTAAGGCAGGGTGTGAATAATCCAAGAGGAAGGAAACTGTTTCAAGAAAGAGGGAAGACTACAAGGTTGAGTTACATAAGTTAGATTGCATGGCATTCAGTTGCTGGAGACCATGGCACAATGTGTCCCAGTGGAAGGATGAGAACTGAAACCATAAGGGAAGGATTCGGAGAATGAGTCAGAGGTGAGGAAGTGGAAGCCATGTGCACAGACAACCCTTTTAGGATGGCTGGCAATTAAAGCACCAGAGACTCACCAAGTACGGGTGAGGGCAAGACATCTTTAAAGATGAAAGATGCATGACCTTTTCTGAATGTGGAAGGGAAAGACTCCGTGAAAAGAGATTAATTAAGCAGATAGGAGAGGGTATAATTGGAGAAGAAAGTCTTTAAGATGGTGGCCCCTGAGATCTATAGCACTTTCTTCTCCTTGAATGGAGGAGGCCCCCATCCTCCGGGGTGTCTGAGAAAAGGCAAAGATGCAGGCATGAGGATACATTTGGTGACGGGAAGTAAGAGAAACATGAGTGTTTTGGGAAGAGTACTCAGGTACAAGCTGACTGGATAACTCAGAAGAAAATAAATTTGTCATGAGTATTCCCAATAGCTCAAACAATCATTAGGGGATCTGGAAAGCCAACTAAAAGCTTAACTTCCAGAAATAACACTCCAAAGGATCCTTAGAACTAGACTGATAAAGAAATTGCTTACTGCTGCCACCACTGAGCTCAAGATGCAACATCTGTACAATGGGCACTTTAGCTCCCTAAAACTCGCCCATGTAGAAATCACCACTGTTTCTGCCCAGCTGTTAAAGTCTGATGCGGGAGTTTCTGATGGTGGAGGCTGTGCCTTAGCTCAGAGGATGCTGGGGGGAAAAAACTGTCTCACATGATTAGCTTTTATAAGGCAAGTTGTTTTATTTATTTATTTATTTGATTGTTTGTTTGTTTGTTTGTATGTTTATTTTTTATTTCCTACAGAGATTCATAAAGTGAAGAGTAAGTTCAAATGTTGAACAGGCAAAAAAAAAAAAGTATTCTACAGGGATATTCAAGAAAAGACAAAATATACTAGCTTTTAAAATCTTAACAAAATCTGTTCAAAGTTAACAGTATTAATATGTAGTATATTAACATCCTATATAATAAAAGGCTAATATGAAAATTGACAGAATGGCAGAACAAATGATCACTATGATGTGCACTGACCACCAGGGAGCAGATGCTCAATGCATAAGCTGCCCCCTGGTGATCAGTGAGCTCCCACAGTGGGGGCACCACTCAGCCAGAAGCCATCCCCTGAGGGCTCCAGGACTGTGAGAGGGCACAGTCTGTTTTGAGGGGACTCTACCAACCCTCCACCCCCATGTGCATGAATTTTGTGCACAGGGCCGCTAGTATAGTATAATACATGTTATTTAAGTTCAGGATTTTAAGCCAGAAATAAAGGGAAATCCTTCAGTTACAATAATATACAAACACATAAATACAGTTCTAGACATTGTAATTCCTGATACCAAAGATATTTCTTAAAAAAGAGTCACTCCAAATTTTAATATTTCACAACTTAGCAATGATCTGGCATAGTTACCCAAGTAATATTCTATATGCACTAGCAGATGATCAGGAGCCAAAATTATTCTTTATTCATTTTACTGTTTTTGAAATATTGATATATATTGATTCTAAAAAGTTCTAGTGGTACATAAAAGACCCAATAATGAATTAAAAAACACCTACCAATGCATTTACCTGCATATGTGCACACACACACAATTCCATACATTTTTATGTGTTATATTAGGCATACTGGTCTTTAATTTCCTTCTTACAATTAATAAGATGCCTTCCACATTTTTCCATTGCCCTTACATCATTATTTTTAGAGTATTCATTTCATATAGATTATTCCCTATTTTTCACATTGTGAACCACACTGTCATGAACAGTCTTAGTGAGGAGCTCTTCACACTTGTGTGTTTATCACCTTAGGTCATATTTCTTACAAGGGAGGCTGCTGGGACACAGTAATCTGATTTGTATACATTCTCATATGTATTGCCCAAATCATCTCCAGAAATAAAGCAAGCACTGGTTATAGCTTTACCAGCATGGCATGGAAGTGCCAGTGGGAACCAAGACTTTTTTGAAGACACTTGGAGGAAATGGGTAGGGCTATATAATTTCATACCTTCAGTGAACCTTGATCCTCCAGAGTTGCCAGGGCTCTATAATCAAGGTGACATTTACTATCCCTCTCAGATGTTTTCCTTAAGTAGTAGTCAGTGGAAGAATGTAAGGTAGCAGCACAAAGAAAGCAGTCAGCCAGTAGTTCCAGACTTTCTTGTGTCGATATTTTCAAAATCAATATTCATGGTTTACTAGCCAGCCTACTTGGTCACCTACACAGATTCCACATGATGAAACATCATAAAATGTAGATCTCTGAGAGAGCAGCTAGTCTAATCTCTTCACTTCACAGCTAAGGAAAGGAAAACCCAGAGAAATTTAATGACTTTCTCGAGTTCACACAGCTTCTTAGTTTATATAAAATAAAAAAAGTAACAGGACCAAATTTAGTTTCTGTGCTATGATATTTCCTCCATCCATTTCTAGGTTACATTATGTCATTTGAGTTCAAGCCATTCTTAGATATGTTAAGCATTTGGAGAAGTAGGTTATCTCTTTTAGGATTTGACTTTTAAGCTAGATATCAGGTAACATAGCTCTACCCCCACCATTCAGCAGATAACTTTAAAAAGTTATCAGATTAAAACAAAGATGTGAATTAACAAAAGTAGATTTTCTCACAACTGCTCCTGAAACAAATTCTTACAAATGAAATAAATTTTAACATACCATGGAAACACATGACTAAGCCTTTGATAAATATTTCTAAGGGAAAACAATATTAGATGACTAGTACTTTTGACCTTTAGTACCTTAAAGATTCTTGAAATAACGCTGCATATAAGGTACATCCAATAATCAATTCTGAGGAAGGGGGGTTATTTTTCTTCTTGGTCAATGTGTTTTTTGGCCTATTCCTCATTGATAGTCTCCCAACTGTTATATTTTGCTGCCTAACTTAGCTTAAGTACTACCAAAAGTATCATATCCAGTAAGAAAACTTACTGATTGAAAGGGCTATATTTTTAAGAACTATGTCATCTGATAATGAAAGATCTTCATTTTCACATAGCACATCAAACAACTTGTGGACAAAAATCAAATGAATAATTTCCTTTACAGTGAAAACATTAAATTGGAGATCTGTACAGAGCTTTCGCTTCTATATTATTTGTTATCAAAAGTATATATATTGCCTCTGCCTCTAGGGACTTACATATTCAAACTTTTGTAACACATTTGGTCCAGAAAGCACAATCTTTTCACTCTTCATCTATGCAATATAAGTTACTGAAAATACATTTCTGGTTTTTAAAAATCACCACTCAAATATTGTCAACAATTACAATGCATCACTTAATGATATCTTGGCTATGGTTTGCTTTTCTTCAAGTCTGCTAACTCCAAATGTTCCTCATAAATTTTCTACTCCATTTTGGAGTGTTATTCATTCAGGATGGACTATCATTTGCTCAATAACCCAGATTCCACAGATCCAGATAATATGAGAAAGATAAATGTATTCAATGAAGAAGTATATATTTAAGTCATGAGACAAAACCTCTCCATCACTCAAGCTCAAAACTGTGTTTTCATCTTTGATTCATTCTCTATATTCCATATGCACAACCAGCCAGCCTTCAAGTCTTACTGATTTTTCTCCTTTGTCATGTCATTTATTTCCATACAGCTACTTTCCCCTTATTAAGATTTCTGTTTCATGCTTGTTTTGCTCTATTGTCTTCCTTCTCAAATCACCATATGTGCATTTAGTAAGTATTTCATACTCCTTAGTCCAGTTAGTCTTCTGTATCAAGATCATTAGTTATTCCATATCGATTAACTCACAGACACTAAATACCTATAGCATGGGTTCTGCATCCATATTACCATTACATTCATGTCCACAATCATAGCACTCTTTCCAGCTGAACCTTAAAAATTCTCCCCAGAGCTAGTCTCTAATCTTTGTTAACACAAATTTTAGGGCATTGTCTATAAATCAATCTATCTGCAAATCAATCAACAAATCAGATGTGACACATGATTTTTACTATCCTAGGCTTTCAAAATGAAGTTTCATCTATTTAATTTAGATTCCACAGCTGCCTAAATCTTTCCCCAGCAACATTCCCAAACCCTTTCCCAGAAATTCCCCATTAGTCTTTATTCCCACCATACCATTCCAGAAAAAAACCATATTTTCCTTTCCACCTCTGAGACATTTCTCACAGCATTCCTCCTGTCTGAAATATCATCTCTGCTCCTCTCTGCCTATCAATGTGACTTTGGAAAAGTCCCATTTCCTTGTTACAATCTTAATAGTCCAGTTAACACATTGTGACAGATTTCATGCCTAAGTCTGCAGTTCTTTGGTAACTAACTACACCATACCCTTGATATTTCTTGTTAATTAGTCTTATATAATTATTTAACTTTTCATTTCTTTGCATCCTGAAACATTCGATGGGTTATAGGTTTACAATTCATATTTTACAGTAGCATGGGAGTTCATAAAAACAAGTCAATATTCTAATTGTTTCTTCATGTCCATGGGAGGAGGAAAATGGTAAAGAAAAGTATCAATAACACAAGGAACATAAAGTAGAGTGAAATACAAGGAAACTAAGAAAGCTATAAATACAGATAAACAATGTTGAAAAATATATAATAGTAACATGTAAGCTTACATGTTGTGAACAGAGAGTGAGGTCACCCGGCTAAAGATAATCTGACCTTTGAGAAACAGAAATCCTATCTGGAGTTTATAACCAAGAGCAAGACATATACTACAGCAAAAGAGATGAATTACACAAACTCTTCTTTTCCTTGGAGATATATTATCCAATTAACTGCCTGTGCTCTGTTTAGTTTTATAAACCCAAATGAGATCATCCATATTCAGGCTTGTTCAACTCCACTCTCTCAAGTAGCAATCAAACAGCTGTCTTCAGTCGCAACTTTGTGACTCACAATGCATTCATCCCAAAATGCCCTTGTACATCTTGTAGACCGTATCATCATCATCATAATAATAGTAACACTTAAGCATTGTGTACAGTCTTTTTCATCTTCAAAGCTTGCTTAAATTCTATAATGCAGTGAAAACGTGACAAGTTGAGAAGGTATGGAGGGTTTTTATTGTTCTAGAAAAACGGGTGTTGAGCAGTGCAGTCCCGATTACAGCCTGCAAAAGGCCTGAGAGGGTCTGGAGGTTGGCAGTGTGCACATCAAGTGAAACTTTGGAGCTAAAAATTATCAGGTTGAAATTATCTCCCCCATTTGCTTTAGCGAAATGAAGATACAACAACCACTGTTGCAGTGAAACATCTCATGGGTCACTGGCCCACCTGAACCTGAGGTAGCCAGTGTGGACTGCTGTTGATGGCCAGTTCTATTTAGGAAGGAGTTTACACCACATTGATCTGTGAATACCAGTTACCAGATCCATGGGGCCCAGAGAAAGACTCCTCAGCACCCTATATTTCCTCTCAACTATTCTCTTTTCACTGGGGCAGGGGTGAGCCAAAATATGCCACTTTCCCCTGTGCCATTCTGTGTTTATCTAAAAAGGCAAGGAACACATTTCCCTCCTGAGAATCTTTCCTGACTTGTCTGTAGACCCTCAGCAACCTTAATGTGGGTCACGGCCCAAGGAAGGGAAGCAATGTTCTATGACCATTCTTAAGTATGGTTCAGGTTCACCACAGAATAGAATATTTCCAATTATTTTCCATAGCTATTTGGCTTCATACTTCTTTAATTTATATCATTTCTGTAACCGTTTCCAGTTCTTCAGCAGTACTCAACTCTTAAGATATTTCTTAATGTTGACAATTTAATATAATGGTGGCATCCATCAGCAAACTCCATTAATATAGGTGCCCTGTTCCAACCTTGAAGGAACTAAGAGAAAAATACACTTGTAATCTCCTCTATATAACAAAATATACAGTCACTGAGAATGGTCTTTGTATTTTGCCTATTTTTCTTCCATATAATTTTTTCTTGATGTTTAATTCAGCAAGTGTTATTTGGGAAGGAAAATTAATGCTTTACGAAAGTATGAATGTATTGCTTTATGTTTTATGTCATTTAGCATTCTTTTGAGCAATGCTAAGTTTTCTAAAACTAATTCACTTTTATATTATTATGCTGTTTCCTGTCTTTAGGCCTTAAGATTTGTTTTTGTTCATCTGTTTAATGATAACATTGTATCTTCAGTAACTCTTCTCATTTTTGAAACACATGAAATCCTTGTTAATGTCAGATATAGGATTCAAGAATAATATCCAAAACAAGAGCTAAAGAGAAATACCTAGTTCTTATGGGCTGGACAAGGGTGGAGGGGGAGGAGGTGAGGGGTTGGAATGGGTGGATGTCATGATTTGCCCTTTGGAATACCTGAATCCTAGTTATAATGAGATGTATTGCATATAAGGTACATTGTACTACCTTATTTTTTAATATGACTACATATAACTTTTGCCTATAGTGAAACATCCTGTAAGCACGCCATTATGATAATTAAATTTCATCTCCACAACTTTAGCAAGCATTGAAATTTATCTAATGAATATGCAAAGTCATGTTAGCTAATTCACTTATACTTTGCATATGTTCAAAAATATTTCTGAAGTTATCAATGAAAAGTCAAGTTTATTAAACACTTATGGTAAATCTCACATGGAAGTGGGGAGGGGCCGACAGGAATAGATTAACCAAAGAACTTGTATGCATATATTCATTGCCCAAAAACAATAGACTGCTAAAGGCCTGGGGGCAGGGTGGAGAGGGGAGTCAGATGGTGGTGGGCAAGAGGGAAAAATGGGGGACATCTATAATACTCTCAACAATAAAGATAAAAAAATACTTATTGTGGATCAGCAAAATCTGTAATATACAACAGAATTTCCTTCTCTTTAATTTTGAAGGAAAATCTTCACATTATTCTGTTGATTTATTTTTTTCTCCATATCTTAAAAGTCCGCATTTCCATGCACTGAGGTACTGGCACTTTTCAAGGAGTGCTTTACTTTAGAGGTTGTTTTTATTATTTTGTACATGGTTCATTGATTTGAACATATATCGCAAAGATTTCTTCTTAACTGGCATGCAAATTTCCAGACATAGGAGTCCAAAAATTTTATAGGTATGCCAACTGTGAAGACATACTTTTCTATATAGGCTGAATTTGTGTAGCTCATGGAAACAGAGTAAATTGTTTTGTTTTTTTTTTGTTTTTTTTCATGTTATCTAATTATTTCCATTCTGTCAGGAGCAGTGGATAATAATCTCCTTTGGTTGGAAATCTTTACTTTCTTGACAAACTGAGAATCATCAACCAATTGCTCACTTCTGAGTTTTGCAATCTATATTTAACTAAATCGGTAAAGAGAAAATGATGCTAAGCTCATGTAACTATACAATTTAAACATGTTTCTTTTATAAAAACAAATCAGATAAAGTGGCAAAATATATATATTCATCATTAAGATAACATAAATGTTCTACCTATGCCAAAGAAGAAAGCTCAAATGAAGCATTTGTTTCTGGAATATATTGTATGATGAATTTGAATGTATTTATTCACAGCAATGAAAGCTACAATATTCAATAACTTTTTCTAAATACTTAAAAATTGTTCAAGATATTTTATCTTTTTGTATCAAAAAGTATACTAAGTGGTAGATAGAAATACTTAGAATTAAATAATCACAGACTTGTAAAGAATCTAAAAGCCAGACCAATTGCCCAAAGCAATGTAGAAATCCCTTTGTTCAATTCAGTCTCTCCCTAAATACTTGGAGAGACAGGAAAATGATTGCTTCACAAGATAGGCAGACTTATTATTATTATTATTATTATTATTATTATTATTTTGTATTTCTAATTGAAAGGAACCTCTTCCCTGGTTTCCTGCAACATCCACCAATTGTTCCTGGCTGCAGACTCTGGATCTGCTCAAAACAATGTATTCTCTACTGTGTACTTCTACTTCCATCATTGAAAGGACTCCTTTAATTCTTTTAAGTATCTCAGTGGCTCACCACTGATTGAAATACCCTTCATCAACCTGGTCACTCTTGTTTGTTCAGGCTTTAATTTCATAATATCCTCCAAATGTTTGGTGCCCCAGCATTGGAAATAAGAATTGTCAGGATGAGTTGTGATGAGTTATAAGTGCCATGGAAATATTTTTTTTTTCTTCAAATGAAATTAATAGACCTCACAATGTTGTCACCATTTGGTGTGGATGCCACACAAATGGCTAACAAGTGAGGTTAGTTTGTCCACATTATTTTTGGGTTACCCATGAAGATTTCTAGTGATTACTGCACACCACCCCCCCCCCCACCCATTTACAGATAAGCCATTTATAGGGTAACATAACCTTGAATTTAACCGGGGGGCTGGAAAGTTTGCTAGAATACAGTTGATGCAGTCTGTTTTCATGTCTGTTAGAGAACTGGTGTCCATTCACATCTCTAGTCTGTTGGCACCTCTCCTGTGGTCCATAATTTTTTAAAGATTACTAGAACTGGTTTCATCACCACATCTGCAAGTTCTTTCAGCATCATGGGATGTTCTTTATACAAAGACTTGAACTTATTTGAAGTGCTAGTTACTTTCTATTATCTTCTCATCTATTCTGGAATCCAATACCCTCTTAATGATGTATATTCTAACTTTTCCAGTTTGAAGATCATGCCCCTTGATAGAAAAGTGGGAAAACGTTCAATACTTCTGCTTATTTTTTGTTGCCTACTAACATTACAACATCTTTCCTGAGGAATGAATATAAAGTTTCCTTGTTCGTGTTTTAAAACCATAAACTATTAATGTTAACAAGAACAACAAAATCCTATTTTTATTTTTATCACTCTGATCATTAATAGTTGAAAGCCTTAATAGTATTAATTAGTGTACAGAGAATTTTTCATGCTGTAGCAATCGGGAACTCTCTCAAATAGGAATCACTGAAGACACTAGCAAATGGGTTAAATCCATGATGAACCCTGAATTCTACCTGTTCCTCCGAATTGACAGGAGGATAGCTAAAGATGGTTTTCTTTTGTTTTACTTCTGAAGTTGAACACGTTGTTGTAAAATCAGAAGACACATTTCAAATCGAAGAATAAAACTTAATTGAAAATATTCAAACTTTATTAGCAAATGTGTTCATTTTTGTCATTTACACTGTATATGTTTTAAAAATTCAATTAGAACTATCAAAAAATCCTTTAAAAAAATTCTGCAAGCCAGGAAAAAATTGTATTTCTAAATGTTTTATAGATTGTATAATGGCTTAGTGGAAGTCCTTTGAAAACATTATGGATACATGGTCTTGAAATAGATGGGAATCCATCTGACCCTCAAGTTTAAAGATCCCTGAATAAGGAATCAGTGTTTTAATGTCCCAACATACTTTGTAAACACACTACAGGGCACTATGGGTTTTCCTTTTAGGAGACATATTGTCTCCTGAATATTTTTCCTTTCAGTATGTGGGAGATGATATGTATTGATTGCTTAACATATGGTTAAATATATTTATTTACATAGGTTTGCCTATAGCAAATACATGTCAATATGTACAACTTATGTATTACTCTCAGTCTAAGGAAACATTAATTAGCAGCTGTGTATACAAATAGGTATTTTCACTCCATCACTTTTTACCATACATATAAAAACATTTTGAGTTACACTATAAAACTGCTAATGTTTTACAGAAATGTGACTTTATTTTTGTATGTAAACATCTGTCAAAACAGTGTATTTTCATACTAAATAATTGAAAAACTTATTAAAACATAAATTAAAAATGTATACATGTTAGTATATCAAAAGTAAGAAGATGTCATTACTAATCTCTCAGATTAAAGGTTTTTTGTTAATATATTTTAAGGAAAATTCTATACAAATTAAGTGAAATGTACTTACTAATTATTACTCCCCAAATGGAAAATAAATAGAAATGGGGAAATTAAACAAAAGTTTTAAAGAAGACTTTCAAGTATCATCACAGTGTGACAAAATTAAATAAATAGTAACTCAACCAGTAGGAATTAGTTAGGATGTGGTATTTCTAAACAGTTAATGAAATATTGTCTATAAAATAAAGGGGATTGCTGGTGAATTATGGAAAGACATACACATAGTGATGGATATCTTCCTGGGATGTATGTGAGGGCTTATCACTAGACACCGGGAAATACAACTAAACATTCACCAATAGGCCGTGGGATTTAAACCTGATGCTTGCGAAGGCTTTCTTCTGCATCAGGCTCAGTCCGAGTAGGCTGTCAAAGTGACTTATGTCCCCCCTGCCCTTCATCGCCCTTATGATGCTACCCCTGTGTGGTTTTATTTACTTCTCTTCTTCCTTCTTGGATAGCCTGCATACTTTCTCCCTACTTGGTCAGGTTGCTGATGCCACAATGGCAGACCTTCACCTATTTTGTTTATCTCAGACAACCATAGTTGTTAGGAAGATACTCTAGTATTATTTTCACCTTTTCAAACCACTGTCTTTTCGTCACATTCAGTGGGATGGGACTAACTCTGGTGTAGATAAGCTTAATTCATTCTCTAGCATGGTGACAAGCTGCAGGTTAACTCCCTGCCAGCAGCCACCTCATATATATATATATATATATATATATATATATATATATATATATATATATATATGTTGATTTTTTACAGAGAGGAAGGGAGAAGGATAGAGGGCTAGAAACATCGATGAGAGAGAATCATCGATCAGCTGCCTCTTGCACACCTCCTACTGGGGATGTGCCTGCCACCAATGTACATGCCCTTGACAGGAATCGAACTCGGGACCTCTCAGTCCGCAGGCCAATGTTCTATCCACTGAGCCAAACCGGGTTCAGCACACCTCACCTTTAAAAGCACTAGGAACAAGGGAACAGAAGAGATGAACTACATTTCCTGTGAAGGCAACACCCATGTCAACTTCGTTGACCATGTCTCAGTGCTTAGCACATGGTAGGTGCACAAAATATTTGTTGGATGTTCAGTGGGTAATTTATTCATAAGAATTTATCACTAAGTGGACTATGAATGGCTGTCCCACCAACGTAATAAAAATTATAGAACTACACGGACAATTTAATGTTGTTCTACTCTAACTTATATACAGTTTTCTCTCTCTTTTATTCTGTCCATGACTATAAAATTACAGAATCTTAGAGCAGAAAAGGACCCTAGATGCCATTTTATAGATGAAAAAAATTGAGATCTACAATGATTTGGATTTATAACTAAAACATAATACTCTTTATGGCCCATATTTGAGTGTTCTTACTACATGCTAAAGTATAGCAATAAATTAAACCAGCAAAATCCCTTTCTCCATGTAATTTACGTTTTGTCTTTCCTACCAAAGAACTTGATCTACAATGAGTGTGCTACACATAGGTAAGACAAATGACTACTGGTCAACAAGTTAGTTATGAAACTGATTTCCATCCAGGTTTCTAAATTCCCAATGCTTGTTATTTTTCTGAAGTACTATGTGGCCTCCTGATAATCACCCAAACTAATAATTTCAAGGTAAGATAAGTGACTTTTTAATTATATATATTGTACTTTTCCATAATAGTAACAAGTGGGATCCTACATCCTAGAGAAGTGGGAAGGTGTAGATTATTGACTCTGCCATATTGTGGGATGTAGCCTCCCCCCCCTCTCTCTCTCTCTTTGATCTCATTTAAGTAATTCAAGGGCTCCACAGTCATATTTAGTCCCATTTCACAGATGAGCAGAATGAGATTGAGAAAAAAATAACAACACAGCTAGTAATTGATATTAATGGGTTTTGATCACAGAGTTGCCTGACTGTAAATCCCATACTAGGGATCACACTACCTACAACAAATGCTGCAGTGCCAGCTGACCTGCCAGGAAATCAATGTTTAGAGTGGCATACCTCCTAGAGTTTTAGAGCTTCTGTGCTAACATCGCAAGTGGATTCTTCAGGGGCTCCTCTCAGGGCCTCCCAGTGAACCCCCGATATGGTTTCCAATGCCAGAGAGAAAATTAAATAACAAATGAAACCACCAATAGAGACTGCATTTTTAACTCAGACTCAGCCATGATTTCTATTTCACGTAGGAAAGTAACCTGAGCTAGCTAGAAGAAGACTGAATGTGAGTCTCCTTGAGAAATTAATATTCCAGCTTTGGAACCAAAACAGTTGCCAAGTCCAGTGGACATAAATCTTCTGGAACCCTGCTGCGCTGGAATTTGTGGAACACACCCTCCTGAAACACTCCCTCCCCTTGGCTCCTGGATGTCCTCCGCACCTTGGACTGCTCTTTCTTGGTTTCTTTCTCTCAGTCAGTATTCTTGGGGATTCTGTATCCCTTTGCTCCTCTAAGTCAACCTATTCTCCCATGTGCTATGGTGATTTTAACAACCAAAAGTAGATGGATTACTTCCACATCTTTATCTCCACTCTGACCTTTTTCAGCTCTGCAGATATATAAATCCAAAGTCCTCATAGACATTTCTCTTCAAATGTCCCAGTTATCTAACATTTTTGCTTTGCGTAAAGTTAAAAATAGAATCTCCTACATTTTTCTTCATCATGTTTTACTGTGTTTTTGTTTTGTGTTGGAATAGTCTTTGAAAACAAATAATATCATTTCCATTAATGGCTATGGTTCATGAGTGTGTTAGCCTCTAATGGAAAAACTGCAAGACCCTGCAATGCCGCTGAACCCTTCAGGCGATAGTTCTCAAAATCTAACCTATTGCCCAGTCCCACTCAGTCTAGATTGGTGCTTCTTAAACTTTAACGGGCACATGAATAACTACGGATCTTGATTAAAAAAAAAAAAAAAAAAAGATTCTGATTAAGCAGGCTTTAGGTAGAGCCTAAGATTCTGCCCATGGTCTTGTCCGCAGACCACATTTTGGAATCAACTCCTCACACATCTTGCTGCTTCCATATCTGTCCTCTAGAATGAGCTGAGAAACTAGCCATGCCTGCTGCTTACAGTCTTTCTCTCAGGCACTGGAGAAACCCCATGCTTCTTCAGTAGGTCCTCTAAAGATCTAGCACCCATCAACTTCTCTAGACCCATCTCACAGATTTAAATACATGCACCTATAAGACAAGACTAACCTTAGGTGCCCCTTCTTCCAAGAAGGCTTCTCAGATCTGCAGCATCTTCACTCTTTCCTCTGATATTCCCCAGGTGTTCCTATATATTCCTTTCCATGTGTTTTTTTTCCTGTTTCTGTATCAGAAGCTCTTTAAGGTGAAGGACCGTGTCTTGGTCACTTTTGGGATGCACTGTGTCGAGGACAGTGCCTGCGTATAATAGATGCTCAGTAATTGTTTCCTCATTTAAACTAAACACATTTAAAACGTCTACTTTCCATATTTAAAAGTGCATCAGCCTCTTACAGGCCTAATATAAATATGTCATCAGATTTCTAGTGGAAAACTACAGCATGGGCTTGAAGCATTAGACTACTTTTGAAACAGTGGCAGAGAATGATTCAAGAAATTAATTAGAAGCTGGTTGCTTTTAAGCCTTGTTTTTCTTTGTAGTGCATTTTACGCAAGAAGACCTTAAATAAATACCCTAACTTCTTATCGTCTGAAAATATGAAAATGCATATCATATTATCTGCCAGTGATACTGCTTTGATGAACTAATTTATAATTATGAATGACAAGTTGTGTGAAAAGAGAAGACAGAAACACATGGAAAGTACTCTAGTTAAAGCCATAGAGTAATTTCAATGGAACTGAGAAGCAAAAAAAAAGGAAGAATGAAAAATATAACTTAGAGCCATTTCCAGAACATAAATTAATTTGGTTAATTTATTAATATATTAATGCTATTAATTTTGAACTAAGCCATCTCACTTTTAACATGCAGGAGTCCTATTTGAAATACATAATCCATTCAGCCAAAACCCTCTGATGTCAGCTACAATCACAGATGAGGTAAACACACAAAGTTTGTGTTTCCCTCTGGCTGTGTTTAGATGACTTATTAAAATGTGCAGGTACAGAAACCCTCCTATCGGTAGATCCACAGCTGCACATTGCACTCCCTGCCTCGGCAAAATATCTGGGAAAATCCATGATTGATGACCTGTGGAAAGCTTAGAAGAAGGAAAGAAATACGCTACACTTGTTTCTCTACGAGCACACCGAATTTCCCTGTTCAGAAAAAAGAACTAGTTGAATCTCAAAGCTGTTTGCATGTAGGCAAATTCAGCTGGTTTCAAAATTTTCTCTCTGGGAGACAACATAAAGGTAAACAGCTTAGTTGGTGGAAAATGACCTGTATTAAGGAACTATGAACCCCAGTTTTCCCTCTAAGTCGATGCATTGCTGGGCTTTTTTTTTTTTTTTTTTTTTTTTTTTTTGAGTTGTTTGAACAAATAGGTGATCCTCCAAGCAGAATTAAGTGTGGCACCAACCTCAGTGAACCAGCTTCTTTTGAGCGGTGCTACACATTCCTGTCTGGCTCCCATGTGCTACCTTTTTGATGGAAAAATACATTATGTAATTTGCTCCTCCAATTTAAGGACACCGTTCCTCTAATTTTCCAGGTGAAACTGCCTTTAATTCTCCACACCCACATTCTTCTGAGTGGGTAAGGACTGCTCCCCAAAGAGCTTCTCTATCTTAAAGCAACAGCTTTTCTTTTCCTTCTCCTTTTCTGCTGTCGATGGCATGTTTCCTTTGAAAGGTTCTCACTGCTTTGTAGAATTCAAATAAGCACGATCGACCCACTTTTAACTTTCACAAAAGAAAAACATCTTGTTGACAGACTCTGCAGGCTGTTCAGGTGGAGTTCAGATTCTGACACAGGACGGGATTAGAATGCTGCTGAAGGACACTTAGCTGACTTACAGTCACACACACACCCCGCCTGGTTCTTGCAATCTTGCAATACTACTTTCTCTGAAAAGGACGCTAAACTCAAGTTTTATATTGAAAGGCCACTGGCAAAGCTGGACTTTTTGGAGAGCATTTTCTGTGGAGTGTTGACATAGAAAATGCATGAGCGAAACCAGAGTGTTTGCATGCACTCAGACCACAAACAACTCCTAGAAATTGATCCTTTTCCGTGACACGTGAAATAATTCTTATTTACCCACCTCACTTTGCTTGCGGTGAGTTTAATTAAAGCATATTTGTATCCGAATAGCACTTTCCCCCCAAGAATATGTATGAAGTATCAGGATCAGACAAAACAGTCCATAAGAATGAAACAAGGAAGAAGGAAAAGGGATTCTTAGAAAATTATTTGTGCTGAGATTTGTATCAGGAAATTTTCATAACAGAAAATCTATCCACTGTAACCAAATTTTATCTAAGTTACCACCTTCTAATGACCTGTCTGAGAAATATTAAATCAACATTTTTTAAAAGTTCAGTTGGAGGGATTACACAGCTCTATTTTTTTTTTTTTTTTTTTTTTTTTTTGCAGAAGGATTAAATTAGGCTCACTCAACTAAAAATTATTTCATCTGTGAAAAATGAATTCCTAGAAGTATAGAATAGTATTAAATGACATGACAGATAAAATGCAATTTGAATGTTTTTCAGGTGCTGCCTTTCTCTTAAAGTTACACAACAGGACCAAACAGATAGGCACACAGTTTAGAGAAAAGATCGCTGCCATAGGCTTACTTACCTTCTAAAGAAATAACTTTTAAGTTGTGAAGAAAATGCACGGCAATTCTAAAACAGGCTTCTGGACACTGACCTTTGTGTATGTTTAAATCAATGCCAGTAGAACAATTGTGGAATATTCCTTTAAAATAACACTTGGAGTAAATTTCATTCTAGTACATGGAAGAAAAAAGCTATAATGAAAATAAACACCATATTTGAAAATAATGCTATTCCCTCCATTCTAAAGAGAGACCATTCTTCCACCTTCTCCAAATGTAATTATCTTCATTACATTTGAAAATTATTTGAAAGGTTCTCACTGCTTTGTAGAATTCAAATAAGCACGATCGACCCAAATAAGCCTCCTCCTCCCCTCCCCCATCCACTATTTCTTTTTTCTACTGGACACTAGAAAGAATAAGGAAAGAATATGAGGATATTTTCTCCATTGATTCAAATAGCAACATGAATCTTGTTGACCAACGTTGTTTGGTGAAGTCTTCCTACCAAGAGCCACTTGCATGTAAAGGCATCTCTGATCAGGTGCCAATCGTATGACATTTTCTTGGAAATAAGGGCTAGAGAGAGAAATGAAATCATGCACATAAAGCACTTCACACAAGGTATCCCGTGAAGCAAGTACTTGGAAAATGTTAGTTATGAGGGTGGTGGTCGTGGCAATGATAGGATGATAGTAATGAGAACAAACACACATGGAATATATAGTAACTATTCTAAGTGTAGCTTAATTGCAAGCAATATTTACTTACACTTTAATGCATGGAAAATATTACAAATTAACTCTCTAGGATTTAATGTCAGGGACTAAGAAAAAGTAGTAAGTATTAGTAAGTATTTTTGATATCATTAAGTAAGTTATACTTTGAAATTAAATATACAGAAATTGGGTTATTTTTTTTTAAGTGGATGGTGAAGTATTTAGTTTTGAATTTTAAGGAAAGTGAACAACATAAATCTACTAATAGTGAACAGAAATGCCGGGACGATTTATTGGAGCAAAAACTTGAAAATTGTGTCAAGGAAAAGTATGCTGAACACTGGAGGGGGACTTGAGTGATTTGTTTACTGGAAAGTTTATCTCCGAAATGTGGATCTGATATATTGCCAGTTATACACAATACATTTTAAACCCCTTAAACACAATCTGGCAGGTTCAAACCACTATTGCCATCCACAGGAAATCACAACTGTGAAAGCATTCGTGTGCCAGAGGGATGGCTGTTTTCAGTGACATTTTTCCTCAGAAGTTCTCTTGGAATCAAGTTTCCAAATCTTTCCTGAGCGTGTTGTTTATGAGGGGGAAAAAAGCAAAACTGTAAAACAGTAAAAAGTAAACGTTTGGAAATTGCTCAGATATAAAACCTCCCAGAACATGCTCAGCTCAATAATGTTTCAATGCTTGTGAATTCTGAGGCCCGGCCGAGTGCGCTGCTCTTGCTTCCTCTGATGCTTCTCAAACACAGAAAGGAGACATCCCTGACTCTGTGATGTGTCTAATATTTGTTGCATTTATTTTGTTAACCTAAGATTTAATAAGCAAATAATACCCTTCTATTAGCTCTGTGAACAACAAGTAGGTTTGTAGTCCACTGGCTCATAGAAAAATCTGTGTATTCTGCCTACACTTCAATCATGCTAAAATCAGGTCAAAATAATTCTTCAGTCGCAATTTTTCCCCCCCAGTGTTATTTACCTCTCACAATAATTTCTTTAAAAAGAAAAAAAAAGAACAATATAAATAAACAAGGAGAAATGGACCTTATTTGTCTTCTTTAGAGGAGTGAAAGATATTTGGCAGTCCTATCAGTTGACTTTTATATTTCAGAGTAAGAAAATATGGCACTGTCTTTTTAAAAGAAAGACAACTTTTTTTTTTTTTTTTTTTTTTTAATCAGAGAAAACACCTTTTTGCTTAAAGGTATAAAGTGTTTGTTTTCTTTGCCAATACTTTAACACACGGTCCATACATAAATAATCTTTTTTTCATCTTTAATAAAACCCACACACCTGGTCTCACATTACTAAATCAGACTGGTCAGTGTGTTTTGGATAAAGTTACTAAGCCAACTCAGAGAGCTGCTCCTTGAGAAACACCAGGCAGACATGGTCTTTTGGTAGAAAATAACTCCGGGCCCTCTACCAACACCGTATTCTAGGGCAAGGTGGTCATAGCACTGATCTTTGATGAACTTTTAGATTGGGTTAGGTTTCTCGCTGACACGACAGTCCACACGATCATTTCCTTCACCCTTCCCAAAAGCGCCCATCTCTTTAAAGATTTGCCACTGCAACGCGACTGCTTTTTAAATGTTGTCAGCTACTTAGAGTGATGGGGCGCTCTTTGTTTGTCAGTTCATTAATTTATTTAAGATGTGTAGTATGGCCAGATTCAGGAAGGTAATAAATCTCCTTTGTAGAGACAGATAATTACTTTAACATGGCAAGACACAATAACACAGGGCTCCATACAAAGCAAGCTTGGCGTGTGCATGATAGGAAACAATAGAATGTAAGTATTAATAGAAAAACAAAAAGCAGTTTTCAATTACTTTAGCACCGAGGAGCACCCATTTAGAAGTGGAACACTTGATATTTTCTCCCTTCTTAACAAACATGCCTTATGGCTAGATGCTTTCCCACATTAAAATTCCACCGATGCCACTGTATTTATCTCCCCGGGGAGCCCTCTATCTTCTCAAAAATATTTCGGGGTTTCACAAAAATCATTTGCCTGTCTCATTGGATCGAACCTCAAAGACTTCTTTGACGCAAGTGTGATTTTGACCACGTGAGCATGGTTTCCATTTTTTTTTCCTTTTTCTTAACTCGATTAAAACATGCATGAACAAACTGCTCATTGAACTTGCATGCTGCTTTGTTGCTCTGATGGCTTACAGATTTCTGTTTCATCGATGGCTGTCCCCCATACATTCTAAAAGTGAAATGATACATTGTAATTTGAATGATCATTTTGTTTTGATGATTTAATTGATAGCAGACAGAGGCAGAGGATCCCTGAGCTTTTCCATTTGTGTGTTTTTCCCCCCCCTGCTGAACAGATGAGACAGCGAGGAGGTTCATCAACATCTGTACATCATTAAGGGATGTTACACTAAACTGTATTTCCTTTACCTTCAACCCTGGCGTCTCTGGAGGAACTGCATGGTAATCCTGGTTAAAAAGAAAAAAAGAAAAAAAAGAAAAAAAAAAAAAAAAAAGGAGTACCTTCTTCTTGTCACTCAGAAATCCTCGCCCTTTCTTTTTGCCAGTGGAGGTGACGATTCAAGGCAACCTGCCCACATCGATTTTCCTGACGCCGGGGAAAGCCTCCCCGCGCCCCTCATTGTTGTCATTTCCGCAGGCTTCGCGGCCATGGACTCTACCTTTAATATCCAAGTGCTGTCTGTTTTTATTTTAGCCGGGATTGCCAATCCTGTCCCCTGTGTTTTCACAAACCTATCTTCCAAAAATATCGTGTGCAAACGCTAGGGGAAAGAAGTCAGAACGTGGCTTCTGGTGTGCTGGCCTGGTTCTCAGGCAACACCATCTTTCCAACGAGCTGGTGCTCTTTGCAGGAACATGTAAAACGAGGCGAGTGTCAGCTGTCCAAACCTGCTCCACCTCTATGGCATCCAAGGAGCTATTCAGTTCCGTTTATCAGCTATTAAAATGATTAGATGACATCCCAATGGACTCTGACTTGCAGGGAGAAGCATCCTTTGTGGATGAAAATAATAATAATAATAATTATTATTATTATAATTCAGCTACCAAAATGTCTCTGTTGGCTTCAGTGCTAACAGGACTTGAGAGCCTCGTAGGAAGAAAAATCCTATCGGCAAACTGGAAAACAAATCAACACATGTTCATGGAGCGCTGTTTGGTTATCCTAACACATACAAGGTCAAAGTTTGAGAAGCGACTATATATTTATTTTGACCTGCTGCCTCAAGTTGTTCAGTGTTGTTTTTTATTTATAGAAAGCCGTAGCCTCTGGAAGTCTATGGCATTCCCTAGATAAACTGTTTTTGCTCTACATCCACCTTCCAAATTCTCCCTCCAGTCCTGTTACCCGCCCCCCCCCCCCCCCCAACAGGAGCAAAGTTTGTGCTCTGGTAGCTGGTGAGATTTTTTTCCACTGGAAAGCTCAGGAAACTTGGAAGGATATATTTTTTCTTAATTGCTAAGATTTATTGGAGGTAGACACAGGGTTGGGGTGGAAGCTGAATAAATGTTTGAAAGCCTTTTGAGAAGTCTGATTTTGGATTTTTTTACACTTTGATGAGAATGTAATTCCCATATAAACTAGTGCACATAAGTAAGTCAGCTGGAGGGAGTTTCAGTCGCTGAACCAAGTCATGAATCCAGGACTCTGGGCAGGAAACAGTACAATTCCAACATCTGAGAGGTACCTCTCCTGCTGGCCCATGCTCCCCACCAATGGCAGCAATTATCCTGCATTTCACTTCACTTTTTAACGTAAAGTAGTGAATTACTGTAAAGTGAACACCTACTTTATGCCCGTCTCCTGGGGCTGAGACACCGAACTTTGCCGGCCACCCAAAGCCTACGTGTGGACATTGCCGTCTTTCAGACGGAACCACCTTCCTGATTTTTATAGTCATCGTTTCCTTGCTTTGATTTTTATGGTTTCGTCACCCAACCATGAATCCCTAGTCATAATCGTCTACACTGCATTTAGGTTTGATAGCCCTGAGAGCTTTCAGAGCCTTTTCAAACCGATAGAGACAATATTGATTTGCATTGATTAGCTATCGCCACCCCACAAAGCGGACACTGCATGCTGAAAGCCGTGGTATGATGATGCTTGCTGGAAGGGCATGTCAGATGGTGTTAGTCAGTGGTCTGGGGAAAGAAACAAATCAGTCACCGGCATTCTAGCTCCCCTTCTGAAGAGGCCCAGAAGTGAAGCAGCAGGGAGAGAGAATTAACTACCTCCCCTTCGCTGGGTTCTCCCCCAGGCCAAATCCGTGATCACTGACAGACAGATTTGCATTTGGCCTGTTCGGAAGTTACCTGGTGGATGAATGAACAGAGGGCTCCAGTCTCTCACCCCCAACAGTCCCCTTTTCCTTGTAAATCACATGTATTCATCACCTCGTTAAAGGGAAGAAAATGAACAAAATATAAACAAGCTAGAGGGGAGGACAGCAGGGGTGGTCTTCTATTAAATTCTGAGTGAGAAGAAAAGATTGCGCCAGGAACAGGGAGAGGGTAAGTCTTAGTCCCTCGCGCAAGCCTTTCTTTTCTTTATCGTTTGTAAGTCATTCAGAAATGGGTCCAAGACAAAGGGGCCGGGTGTGTAAGTGGAAACTGAGGAGAAACAAAAAGCCTCTCTCTCTCTCTCCTCCTCCTCTCTTTCTGTGTTCCTCCCTCCTCCCCCCACCGGCACACACAGGCACACACATACACACACGCGCGCACACAAACACGCCCGGAGAAAAAACAACCCTCCCCTCCAAGAGGGCTTGTTGCACACAGTATTTCTTTTGGCAAAGTTTAGACATGTCTTTCTAGTTAACAAATGTATTCTGCTGTCAGCTCCTTTTAAGAATTATGCTCCCTGCTTCATGCCAAATAACCTCTTTAAATATTAATAAATAACTCAAGGTATCTTAGAGAGTCTGTGCTTGAGGAATTATGTTAATGCTCCCAATAGATATGACAGAGGGAATCCCCTCTTAGATATCTGCTCCCAGGAGCAGGATTCCCCAAATTCCCCACTCCAAACGGGTGTGCTCCCACAAACGGAGGAAATGTGAAAGATGTCAATTTATTTTGTTCCCCTGAGCTAGATCGTGCACAAACCACTGGGAAGGTTCCTCTTGAAATGCGTGGTTCTGTTGTCAAGATTCCTTGCTGTGAATCAAAAACAGGCCACCCTGATCCTTGTTGTATACCTGGCACCCCAATGCGTGCAGCACAGATAAATAAGAGGGAGAGTCCTAACTAGATAGTGAGAAGAATTTATTGAAATCCCCTTCTGTTTCTTGTGTCCATGTGCTGGGACCTTGAAGGAATCCTTTGACTAATCTTGCTAACATGGGGCATGTCTTAGGTTTTATGTGAGTATGTGTGTGTTTTCTCATCTTTATGCCAGTCATCTGATTTAACTTTTCAGTATATTTCTCTGAGGCCTTCAATATGCATACACTGAGAAAAGCATGACTTTTCTCTCGGTTATCTTAAAATATTCCAAATTATCCCTCCCATAAGTCTCCCTTCCACCATGGACTTCCTCCAAGAGATACAAACAATTAGGTAGTTGAGATAGTCATCAACGCAGCTTTGTGACGTCAGTAAAGGTTGAGATAATTCGTAGAGGAGTGTGAGGATGAAAAGAATGATCTTATGAGGTGACCTGTGTCTCAGCTTCCTTCACAGAGGGAGGTTATGGGAGTGTTGACTCCAGCCCTAGGCTTCCTCCAAACACAATATCAAGCACAACATCTAGCTCTCCTTACCCTGTGCACCTGAAGTAAATTAAAATGTAAATTAACTGCTATTTAGTTGATTATTACTTCATTATGATATTACTATGTCATTGAAACAAAGAAGATCCCATATTTGTGTTTCCAATCTCATTTTGTTCTGAATTGGGGGTATATAGCATATATCTATAATAATAAAAGCATAATATGCTAATTAGACCAGGCAGTGGAACAAACTTCTGGATGACTTTCCAGACAAAGCTGGGGCTGCAAGGGCCAAGCCCCTTGCAGGAATTTCCTGCATTGGGCCTCTAGTAATATTATTAAAAGATGATTAGGATATTACTATCTTATAATATAATATACATGTATATAATTAATATTTGGGTATCATATGTCTTTGTACATACACATGTGCATACACAAACACATATGAATGTATGTGCATATATTCAGTCATTATTTGAGCTACTTCTGTTCTAAACAATTGCTGTTGACACTGAATTAGCAAATACTGAAGCCTTGTTCCTAGGGGAAATACAGGGTTAGATTCCTATGGGCCTCTGGTCACATTTTCATCAACCTATCCATATGCCACCTCATCTTATGCGTGTTTCTGCTTAAAGACTCCTTGTTTAATATATACTGTTGACTCATTGATATTGAACTTATAGTCATTCAATTCATGCCTAAACAAATCTTATCTAACACATGTATTTTCTCTGCTATTGGGGGTTATTTTAAACAACAAAAATCACCTACAAACAGCACAGAAATGTGAAAAAAATGTGGTTCTAAGTATAAAGGATACTTGCTTACTGTCTGAGAGCTGAAATGAGAAAGCAGAACACCACCTTGCTTAACCTCTGAGAATGAGGTCTCTTGGTGACTCACAATGTTTGCTGCTCTCTACAATCTACATATCTGGGGTGACTGTGAAGTGCATAGGTCCTGGTTTTGGGTTACAAATAATTGTTAATGAGTAGGCCAACTTGAAAACATGGAATCCATGAATAATTAGGATATACACTATAATCTAGCAATTATATATCACAGTCTATCTATCTATCCACCCATCGATCTATATTTCACATTCATATTGAAACACCATCGTTGGCTGAATTGTTTTTCGGATGTTGAGCATTTAGTTAATTTATAAAATTGGGTGTTATCAATAAAACTTCAGTGAATAACCTTGCGCATGAGTCTATGCCTACATTTCAAACTATTCCCTTTAATGGAATTTCACAAAAGTGTCATAGGTATGCAATCAAAGGTATAAAAATTAGAAAACATTTGTAATATATTGTTTGAAGGCTTGGCTAAATTTACACTCCCATGGTGTGTATAGGTGTCATTTTCCCCAAAAGGTGAAGGGCTCTTTCTAATCTGCCCCTCATCACTTCTCTAGAACTCACCTCTCACACCACCATAAGTCTATGAGGAAGGTGTAGCATGCCACTCATGGGCCTGACAGTGCCCCACAAGCTCTCAGCCTCCACATCCATCTCATGTGTGCTTTTCCCTCGCACCTCCTTATCATTCCCATTTCACACTGGAAGCTGCTCCTTTGGCATGCTTTCTGTGATTCTCCCCAAGACTGATAATGGGCCTCCCTGTTTATTCTTAGAGACCCTCTCCTTCCCAGCTACCATGGCATTCACTTCAAGGGCAGGCATTCGCTTGTTTTATTTGAATGCCTCTTCATCTAAATTTTAAGCTCTTTGAAAGCAAAGATTCTGTATTATTCATCTTGTATCTAAACTCCTAGTCCTGTGCTAGACATAATCAAGATTTGTGGAAGGAGTGAAACAATGAATAAAGTATGAATGAACTGCAGTTTCCCACCAAATCCCCACTGTGGAACTAAGGGAACAGGATGGAATGACACTGGTCAGTGCTGAGAGTCAAGGGTGACAATTTGCTCCTCTCTGCTCACTTGTTTCTCCCTGGGTGTCAGTATAGGGCAGAGTTCAAGATCACTGACTCTGGAGTCAAGACCATGGTGGAAATCCTAGCCCTGCTAGTGATTGAATCTGTAGCTTTGTACAAGTCATTTTACTTTTCTGAGCTTCAGTTTTCTCATATTTAAAATAGGAATTATAACATCTAACTCTAAGTAGTTGTGAGGATTAAAAGAAAGAATATACAATAAAATGTTTTACATTCCTGTAAAGTCCTCAATATGTACCTGGGCATTTACAATCACCTCAGTTATTCGGAACTCCGCTGTTACGTTGAACTTTCAACACCTGTTCCTGGATATTTCATCCCTGTGTTCAAAATGCCTTTTCATCTTCACCTGGCCATTCTGCATCTTCCTCAACATTTCATTATTTTTAGGACAGCAGAGCACATCTCTCTCATGCAACTGCCATCAAACTGAATGAGCACCTTGTATTAGCCTCTCTGCTCTTACTCCCTAATGATATCACATGTGTGATTTGTTCACCATCATATTCTCAGCTCCTTGCACAATGCCTGACAGTAGGCTCACAACGAATTTCAAATAAGTGCATGCACGAATTCTTCCTTTATTTCTCCTTATCACAGCCCTCTGAGGACCATGACAGGTGCCACCATGATAACCCTAACCAGCAGCCAAACCAAATATTCACATCAATATCTCACACTCCCTCTGCCTTCCTATAACGTTTTTAAATTTTGACTAAATTGAATTTGATTCCTCCCTCTTTGACTCCTATGGCATTTTAATTTCATCCCCATTATGCACTTACCTTTTTATTTTTTTACATTTTATTTATATATCTATATCATCTACTTTTCAGAATGTATGTTTTTCCAGGAATTACATCTTATTTGTTCAGTGGTTTCTGTAGCTGCCAAGTTCAATGTCTTGTACATAGTCACTGATCTTTGTGGGGTTGAATCTATTGAAACTGTAATAAGACTAAGACCTTTAATAACACAGGGCAGTACCCACATGACATCCTGTAGTTAGATATTAACTCTGTTTTATAAATTAAGACACAGAGAAAGAAATAATGTAACCTGAAACTTTTGTGATAAACTAAAGAAAACTTGTCTCTGCAATTTCCACAGCTAACAAGGAATATACATGGATTTGTTTAGTGTGCAATTCAATGGCTCATACCAGCATGCACATGTGCTCATATTTACATACTTCATATTTCTCTCCAGCCTTCCTGTTACCTTGCTGTCCAGACACGTGTGACTGTCTATCTTTCCTAAATAAACTTTACTTAATTTCCAAAAATTCCCAATGCTTTCTCTTCTACGGTCAGGCAAAGGATAACACGTGATCCTTGTTAACAGCCTTCCTGAATCTACTAAAACTGATATTCATAGTCATAGAAATACCTTTCCCATGAACAGGATTTTATAGTGTACTTTTATCCTATAATTCGATCCTCACAATCATACAGTGAGGCATTAAAGGCAAGTGCTATTCTTTCTGCTTTGCAGATGAGGAAGCTGAGACAATTACATGACAGGCTAGTTGATACTCCAGGTCATTCGCTTGGTAAGTGGTAGAGGCATGACTCAAGCCCAAGTTGTCCAACCTGAATTTCTTTCCATCCCATCCAAGCATTTCTCTACGAATGCTCAACAACAACAGTGAGAAGAGAAAGGTAGCAAGGATGGGGAAACATAGGAAGAGTATTAGAAGAGTAATGGAAATTACTTAGGAATATTGCAATTTAAAGATGTCCTAAGATGTTGGGTGGGGAAAGTCCAGTTTTGAAGATGGTGTTTCTGCACATGCCGCTGAAGGTTGCAAAAATTTCATTCAACTTCTTGGAGGAGAGAATGCATTCTCAAATTACAAATCTGCAAACTAAAATCTGCAAAATCAACATGCAGTATTATTTAACGACTCAGACATGCAGTAGAACTCAGGTTGACATCAGTCATTTTTAAAGATTAAAAACATAAAGAATAATAGAGTGCATCTTGCTTCTTGCTCATATTTGTCTTTTACAACAAAATCTTCAAGTTTTATATAGAAGGGAATTCCTCTCTCCTTCCAAAACAGCGGAGGGCATCATTTCCCCCCAAATTGAAAATAATATTTTTAACTGATTATATTTTTGTGAAAATAATTCAAACACTATGTAAAATATAGAGAAGGTTGAATAAAATTATCAACAATCTCACATGCATGTTTAAACACATAAAAATACCTTTAAAAGAAATGGATAATTTTTTTTTGTGTGTGTGTGTGTGTGTTGCTTCCCTCGCCCCCTGGCTCTCTCTAGCATCATGTGGTAAATGAAGCTTAAGTCTGGCACCTGTGTTCCTTCAGCTCTTTATATATATTGAGTAAAAAACAGTGGAGCCAAAAGAAAACCACATGTGTTGAATCTCTGATATATGAATTTAACCCAACTTGGGCTGTTATGAATATGGCCATTTTCTGATGACAAAACTGCTTGGGATTAAATTTAAAAGCACTAAGCAAGCTGATAAATATAAACTCTCAAGACATATACTCTGTAATGTCAATAAAAAATTTCCCCAGAGAAACAAAAAGGATACTGTCCTAGGATATATTAGGAAGAGAATAAATGGTAATTCCTGGTGTATTCATGTCAAAGAGTCTTAATTAAATGTCACCTAACATATAAACTTTCATGGAAACATACAAAACTACAACTTGATTTAGTATATCATCTATAAATATAAAGGCTTTCAGTTTGTTTGAAATTTGTACAGTTTATGTGAAGTAATTCACTAAGACAAAAAGACCAGTATTTTTAATTTTTTCTAATACTTTAATATTTTATAATAATTCTTTTTTGACATCTCTATTTTATTTTTTAAAACATTTTTTATTAAATTATTATCTGTGTACATATTTTAACATTGCCCCCCTCCTCCCATAAATGCCCTTCCTCCCCAGAGTTTTGTACAAAACAAATAATAATAATTCTTGAGTTGAACATGCTTATGAAGGTAGAAAGTGAGACTATAGCCTGGGAGAGAATCTTATTACCAGCAGGGTTGTCAAAAGGTGCTTTGCCTACCATCCGCATTGTAAGATAAAATTAAACTGTGTCTCAAAGTCTCTCAAGATATTAAAATTAATCTGAGAATTTTAATTGTGTCTGTAAAGCTTCATCAATATATCATAAAAATAAAGAGAAATTCTGGTTAATCAGTGACTATTCTAAATTATATAATTTTGATGAAATGTAATCATTACTTTTAAGTATGTGACATTTTCTAGTTTATTGAAAAGTATTAAAAAGACAATTATAAAAAGATCTCATTCACTTAGCAAAGGTATTCCTGAAACAACTTAAAAAACAAATAAACAAACAAAAATGCTTAATTACCAGAAATTTTGCTAAAACAAATGTGAAAACAGAAAAAGTTGCATCTATGAGAGAAATTGTTACTTAGAGAAAATCACTAATATTCTTTATTAAGAAGAATTTTTTATTTCTTTCTCTTGAAAATGAAATGTTGAATTGTAAGATTATATTGATTTAAGAAATATACATATAAAATGTATAAATATTTGGAAACAACTTTATATTAATTAATTGCAATTGAAGTAATAGCTGAATTATGGTGTGTCTAAAGTATCTTCAGTTTTGAAATACTAAGTGTCTATGACATTTGTCCCAGCTATTACTGAGCATTTCAACAGATGGGCCATTTTGTCACCCTGAAGAGGAAAGAACAATATCTTCCCTCGCCTCAAGGTCCAATCTTCTTTAAGGCCAAATTCCTGGATTTCTGTGAAGTGGCCAGCAATGGGGCAAAGCCAAGTCCAGAAGAAACAGATCCTGAAACTCTTCCCTGAATAAGCTAATATGCAGCCGAGTTATTGGGCCAGGGTAAAAACTCTCAGATTCCTGAAGAGAAAAAATACTTATTTTCTTCCTTGTCATACATGGTTGCTCTGTACTAGCCAAACAACACATAAATAAAGGAGAATATTGTTTTTCTTAATGCTATTGTTAAAGTGAATACCTTAAAATTGCACTCAAACATGAATTTTGTCTAAAACTTTTAGAGCCAATTTTATAAAATCATTTAGACAATCGCATACAATTTTCCTTATTCTTCATGTGTCTGCAGTTAACCTATCAAGTGCTTATTTATTCTTCTCTCTTTGAAAGTTAATTATATGTCCATTTCCTCTACTGGTTTGCTAGCTCTTTGGGGGTAAGGTCTCTTCTTGTCAGCTCCGTGATTCAGCTGAGTACTCAGCACAATTTCTTTTATATAGCACATATCTGAATCAGCCTCTCCTCAGAATTCAACAGTTTGGGTCACTTTTCTCCTCCAAGATCTCTTATCCTTGAGTGTCCTCTCTTTGTTTCCATTACACAACTCAGCCTACTCTTTCTCAATCTCTTCTTGCGCCTCTCCATCCTCTGACCCTTACGTACTAGAGTGTCTCAGAGCTCTGTCCTATAATCCCCTCTCTGCTCACTCTATACACCTTCTCCTCAGGCAACCTCATGTACTCACATGGCTTCAATTACCATCCTTGAAAGCCAATCTGAAATTTATATCTCCAGCTCAGACCTCTTTTCTGAGCCCCAGATCATGTTTTCAAATGCTTACTTGTCATCAACAATTGAGTGTCTCACAGGCACCTTAAAAGCAAATGCTCAAAGTGAGTTCATCTGGCTTTCCCCGAATTTGTCTTCCTGGTCCAGCTTCCTCAAAAAATCCACCATCTACCAGTTAGTTGTCTAAGCCAGAAATCTAGGAGCCTATTTCTATCTACAGCTCTAAGCTAACAGCCAAGCCCTCTATTCTAGTTATCTAGAATCTTTCCACATCTGTCAATCCTCACAGCTTTCTCCCTAGTCCAAGTTATTGCTCAGATGATGGACGACGATAACCTCAAAATAGTCTGTGTTTACTCTTGCTTCCCTTTAAATTGTTCTTCACACTCCACCCTGAGATTGATTTTCTCAGAAACTCCTACTTAACACCTTTCTTTGGCTTCACATTGTACTTGGAATAAAATACAGTATTCATAATCCTATATAATAAAAGGCTAATATGCAAATAGACCAAACAGTGGAACAACCAAAAAGCTGGTTACTATGATGTGTGCTGATCACCAGGGGGCATGTGTGGAACATGGTGGGCATTGGCCATGGCAGGATGGTAGAACAGGTGAGTGGGGGCACCAGACTAAGGCAGGGTGCCAGTTGCTGTCATGGGGCGAGCCTCGAGTGGTTACTGGAAATTCTTTGCTCCTGCTTGCCCGGAGCTCACACCTGCTGCTAGTGCTGGCCCTGCTCACACCTGCAGCCAGCACCAGAACAGCTGATTGTCCTGCTTGCACCTGCTGCCCGTGCCCAGTGCCGGTTCTGATTACTTGGTGCCATCAGCAGGTGGAAGTGGAGGCTGCCAGCTTGATCACCACTGAGGGCTTCTTCGCCTCCCCCTGCTCCTGAGGAATGATTGGGGCAGTAGCTGCAGCTCCCACCCGCTGCTGGCACCAGCCTCAGTTGATCCTTAATGCCAGGGGATATGAGCAGGGTCAGTGCCATCAGCATGTGGGAGTAGGGGCAGCGAGAGCAGGGCTTCTGGCAGACAGGGGACAGGGGCCGCAGCAGAAGGGGCCGGGCGGGGCGCAGAGGACGGGCTGAGACCTGCCCCTGTGTCTAACGCAGCTCGTGGCCCAGAGTTCCTTTCAAGGTGCATGAATCCATGCCATGGGCCCCTAGTATGGCCCATAAAACCCTGCACTAAGAACCTCCCGACTAGCTCTGAGAGACCCCATCTTATGCCACCTCTCACTCTGCTCTTCCCATTCCTCAAATGGTCCAATATCTCTCAGAATTCAGGACCTTCAACACATTATTGGTTCTTGTCTAAAAGTCTCTATTGTGTCGTGGCTAGGTGGCTCAGCTGACTGGAGAATTGTCCTGTACACCAAAAGGTTCTAGGTTCAATTGCCAGTCAGGGCATATACCTAGGTTGCAGTTCAATCTTCCATCAGGAGGCAACTGATCTGTTTCTCTCTCATATAGATTTTTTTTCTCTCTCTTTCTCTTACTTCATCTCTTAAAAAAAAAAAGCAATTAAGAAAAACAAACATCCTCCATCGAGGATTTAAAAAATAAAATATATAAATAAATAACTTTATCTTTTCTCTCTTTATCTCTTCTAACCTAACATTAACTCTTACTCATTCTTTGGTTTTTAGCTTTTGTCTTTGCCCTCCAGGTCAGATAGACCTGTTAGAAACTATTGTTGTAATTTCCCCTTCTCTTTTACTGCCTTCCCCGTATTCCCTCAGCTTTTATAACATTCACCACATGCACATTTGGCTAATAGATGTGACTCTCCCCATGTTAGACCATAATCTTGCTGCAGGCCAAGACCATCCAGGACTTCTTTAATAATACATTCTGCGTGTGTCCAACACGATGACAGATACCTACATAGTAGGTACTCAAAATATATTTGCAGGACAAATGAAGGAATGCAGGCATGAATAGGAGCTGCTCAAGCAATGATTTAATGCGACTTCAGGAATATTACTTGCAGATTTAATAACAACTGATATGCTTAAGAGAAAGTGGGATTTTTAAATAAATGCCAAGATACTCTAACTTGTTCATTACTGGTGGACAGATAGAAAGAAGAGATTTATTATCACAAAAATGACTTAATTATCTTCAACTGTTCAGATGGGAAAAACTCATCTGTTCAGAGCTAAAAAGGCACATTAGAAACATACATTTAGTTCTAATCTAAACATATTAAGAGAAATTGCTTTATGTAACTAAAAAAAAAATTATCTGATATCCTTCCTTGCTTTTACCGAAACACTAAGTATTCGAGTTCTAGAAAATAGTATATTTTCTATAGTATGTATCCTCACATACACAAATATAATCTATTACATTTATCAGACAGAAATTTAGTCTGGCAGAGAAAAATGATTATTATATGAACTGACTATTTCTTCATCTTTATTTTAAATGGTTAGAATTTAGCTATTTTCCTCAGATAGTAAGCATACATATATTGTAATTCCCAAGTAACAAAATTCTTATTCAGAAGGAAAAGGAGGCTAGCTCATTTATTTTTCCTATAAAAAGAGAAAAGAGGTAATGTGATCAGTCTGTTTTTTTAGTAAATAACATTTCTCATCTCTCACACAGAACTTTCACACTTTCTGAAATCATGGAAACTTTTTATTTAAAAATTGTTGATTCTGACTCATTTAAGGTCTAAATATATACATAAGGTAAATAAAAATCAAGCTAAATTTATCGCTTTAGTAGCTAAAGGTCTATATTGGGAAGTGTGCTCTATAACAGGTAAACATCAGCATAGAAAAGTTGGAGTTTAGAGAGTTTTATTGAAAAAAAAACCCCTCACTTTTCACATTTATATCTTCCATTTATATATTTCCCACAGAAGTTTGAAGCACTTAGAATTTGGGGGCATGGCCCTTGATTATATTTAGAAACAATCATGCTTTTTTGTTTGTTTGTTTTTCTGAGATGAAGATTAAGGTATATCTTGAAAGAAACTGGAGTGATAAATCATATCCACACATACACTTTTAATACAGAAGCAGTATATCCATAGCACTCACACACTGTAAAGCCAATTTTGCTTGTGAAAATTGGGCACTCGCATATATTCAAAACAGTGAAGAACAAAAGATCAATTCTAAAGCTTTGGCCTGTGAAACTGATAGTTGGTAGAACTACAAAGTGCCCGTAAGTGCAAGGCAGTAGAACACATGCTTAAAGATATGCAAATTTCCATGAAGACTTCATACTTAAGTCTTCAGAGCCTGAGTAAAGTACCAATACCATTGTACATTGGATGGTTGTGTTTTATTTTTATACTGTATATTCAAATAGATACTCGTATATCTTCAACTTACTTCCTCTTCCTTGCAACCCTAGGTAGTAAATCAAGAGAAGTATTTCAGCTTACTTATTGGAAACCATTTTAACTCCTACTCACCCACAGACTGGAACAGGTTGAACAGGTATGTATTTTATAGAATTATTAAAAGGGAAAGGCCAAATGTCAATCAGCCTCACTGCCAAAACCATAATATATCTTCACACAAGGATTGGGGGGAGGTGTATTAGTCAGGAGATGTGGCAGCACTGTGGGCATGACTCAGAAGGTATTATGTGCCTACATCAACCATGTACATACAGGTTGCATTTTAGAAGCAAATCTTTCCTTTGATGATCACTTATTTGTGTAGCACTTTTCCTTTCATAGGCTTTCAAGGAGGAGTTTCTGAAAAAGGAATCACATAATTTGCCTCTGGTGGCGATACACATTAGCTCTGTGTCAGGAGCCACTACTTTCAGTATCTGCCCTCCTGAGAGATCCCAGCTGAGTCATGAGAGTAGAGAGTTTCTCAGATAAAATGGTGACCTGGTTAAAATCCCTCATTTTACAGATAAATATGTGCGGAGCAGAGAGACTCAGTGAGTGCATTCAGGCCACTTAATACATTTGTTAGTAAAAACAGGACTTGAATGCCCGGCTCCTGATTCCCAAAATAGGTCTCTGTCTTTGAACGGTTGTCTCTAGATGTATTTTTATGATTTGCATGTTTCAAAGGAACATATTTAAAATTCAGGATCCATATACATTTGCCAGGGGAGCCATTAAAAACACATCCATCAACTATTTACCATAACTATTACTTAATAGAAGTAATGGCATTTAGACACACAATAGAGGAAGAACATGCAATAAAAAGAAAAAGGGAGTGTTCTAAATTAAATAAATGTGACTTTATGGAAATCTCACTGTATCGCCTCTGGCTCATTTTGTTGTAGGCCAGTAAACACTTCATTAGGGATCTGTATTTATTCTTGCTACAGTGTCCTCATTTGCAACCGCTTTGTCTCCATCTCACACAAGGAGAGCATTCCTTCATGAGAATAAACTTAAACACTGGGTTAACATGATGGTAAATTGAGCTTTCTTCACCTCTTCTTTTCTTTATTCAACTTGCTGGGCTTATCCCAGTGATAAGCTCATTCTCACCTCTGAATGAAAACACCATTCGTGGTCAAAACAGTTTTGTGACATTTAGGGTACACTAGGTACCCCCTAGCCACATGTACTTATTGCAGTTCATATGTGGCCAGTCCACATGGAAATGTGCTGACACTGTAAAATGGATACAAGATTTTGTACAAAATATAATACAAAACAGACATAAGTCACATCTATATTGATTACTTGTTGAAATGATAATCCAAATATATTAGGTTACATCAACTGTGTTATTTAAATATGTTTGGCCTGTTTATGCTTACTCTTTAAAATGTAGGTACAAGAACATTTAAAATTTCCCCTATGCAATTCACAGTTCGACTCACCTTGTGCCTCTGTTGGACAGTCTCGCCTTATTAAACAAACACTGTGGCTAAAGAAACCTCCCTCCCTCCCCCAGTTCTCTTATTTCTCTGCTCAGAGATCACACACGCCTCAGTCTCCTTTCTCACAGAGGGGCCACAGACTCACAGCAGAGTGCAATTCCATTTCTCGTGAGATGATGGGTCACCCCTCCCTAAACTAGGGCCATTGCTCCTGGAACGGAACTTGGTCCTCAGTGACTTATTTTAGGCAAGCGTACCTTCTGCCACTCCTGTAAGATCTAAAGGAGGAAAGCAGAGAGAAGCCTTGGGCTCTCTGAAATGCCAGGGGCATCTAAATAAATGCAGGTGCTTATCCATGTAGGCTTCTAAAGTAGAGTCTGTCTATCTTGTAGAATACAAATAGGAAGCTGTACCTCTCTCCTGGAAGCTTTGATTACCCTGCCCACATTAGTAAGCAGGGCACACAGGCAGAAACATTCTGGAAAGGCAAATAGAAAAAGAATGCAAATCCAAAAAACATTTGGAGTGCTTAACAACATTAACATTTTTTTTTCCTTCCTTTTTCCTAAATGAAAGACATAATCCGTGACAGCAAATTGAGGGATTTTCCCTGTAATTTGAGAGTGACCACAGAAACTGTTGGTTTTCTCTAAATCTTGATAAAGTCAACCTTTTTTCAATTAGTGAAACCTACTGATGTTAATGTAGAACAGTAGATGACTTTTTTCTCAACATATAATTCCGTGTGCTGGGTGGGTCATATAGGCAGGCGTTTTATGGGTTGGATGGCTGGTCTATGGCATCATAGAATTATTCAGCGCAGCTTTTGATGATAACCTTTCCCTACCTTCCAGGTACATTGCACCTGAATACAAAGTGAGACTGTCTGGATGCCTTGTTTAAAATGTGTCCAGTGACTCACTGGCCCAGGGCCTCTGTCCAGTTAAACGGGTAATCGCCTAGTTGAGAAGGCCATGGTTTTGTATTATTTTCTGAAAAGCCTGCATAGACATGGCTGTTGCCAGGAGTTTCACTTCAGAGAGAAAACAATGTCGAGGCCACTATCATTCAGCCTCTGGATTGCTGTAACGGCCTGTTAGTTCGGCTTTTCTTCTGTCCCTTCGCAAACTTAGCCCATCCCGTATATGGCTGCCAGATGAGTCTTGTGATATTTATCTTTTTCATTCGTATCTAAATCTACAGCATATCACAAGCTACAAGGATGAGCACATCTGGCGTAATCTCTAGTTGACATCAGAGTCTTTTATATATAAACTCTTTACCCATATCCACTCCTATTTCCTATAACTGGAATTTCTCCCTTGTCTTAGTCACTCTTGATGATCCTGAACATTCTACCTCCATGTGTCTGTTCTTGCCCTTCCCACTACCAGACTTGCCATCACCCCCACTCATGGACTATCATTTTCTAGGCAGCTTCCAAGGTCCTTCTTTCATGCGTTTCCAGTCTTCCAAAGATCTCTTTATTCTCTAAATGACTTTACCACTAAATTATCCACACCCTTGACTTCTCGCTTTGTTCCCCATCTGTTGCTTTTTCCTTCTCAGTTCCACTGTAAATTCCTTGATATTACACATCAAACTCAGCACAGTTTTAGACCTATATATTATGTCAAGGGATGCGTGTTTCCACAGACCTGCTTCTGAAATTCTAGCTCTAAAACTTCCCTTACCTCTGAAGTTTGGTTATCTGTAAAAATCCTGATAATAGGACCTGACTTATGGCTGCTGCTGGGTTAAATAAGATGTACATGACAAGTTTCCTAATTTCTCTGAAAGAAGTTTTTGATAGAGGAGGATTAGGAGGAGTGTGTGAGGATACTAGGAAAACAGTACGTATTAAAATACATGTACTATAGAATGGAGGGATGGGTACAGAAACAAAAATGATGGGTGTGGATAACAAATGGGGGGTTAAAATATTTATTTTGCATAAGGATAGCTTTCATGATACCTATTCCATTATATTTCTTTTAGTGTAGGTCATTAGCATTTAGCTAATTTATGTTGCTTTGGAAAAAAAAAACACCTAACATTATCATTTTGTCTATTGAAAACCCTCAGATGGTTTCCTATTGCCTACAAGATAAAATCTAAATTCATTAGCTCTACATGATCTGATGCCAACATCATCCTCTAGCTTTACATTCCATTTCACTTCAATGCTATACTTTGTGCTCCAGCTGAATAAAACTATCTTTGCCTGAAAATACTATATTTTTGAGCCTGCATTCTTCTTCTGCATCAATACTCTTATTTCTTCTCTTTCCTTCATTCTGTCCTTCAGAACATCCAACTAATCCTTCAAGCTCTGACTTGATCTCATTTTCTCCACAGATGAAATTTCCTTAACTTTCTCAGCATGATTATATGTGACTCAGTATAAAAAAAGCTTCTCTCTCAAAATCATCTCGCAAAAAATAAAGAAGTGGCACCCTAATTCATTTCTTATATTATGGGAATTCTTTCCAGTTGTCTTTTGAATAACAATTTGTTTGGGAGAAGTCATATTATGCAGAAATGACTGCTAATGGAGCTCAAAGATATCCCTGATGAATATGGCTAATAGAAACTGGCAAATACATTTACATTAGATTTTTAAATTATTTTTCCAGAATGATATCATACCAGAAAAAAGCATTATTGAGGGTAAGTCTTATTTAATGATTACTTAAAAATATTATAAAGAAAGTGGTTATAATATGATTACAAATATATTTATAAAGGATAAATTCTTTTAAAACATCATTCCCATGCTTATTTACACTTGGCACTTAAACCTTTGGATAAAATTTTCAATGACAATACCTAGATTAAACAAATGCTGTGCCTTGAACAACTTAGAATAAAAATGGCATGCTCAAAAAAAAAAAAAAGTTTGACATGTCAAGCAACTCTAGTGAAGAGGAAGACACAAATATCAATGTGCTAGGAGTGTTTGAAATAAAAAATTGCTTCATATATGTGAATGATGGATGGGAAAACAGTATAGCTAAATTAATATCTTATTATATATAGCTTTTATAAGCTGGCCAACAAATTAAGTAGTGGGAATCCTTCTTAACTAGTTGATCAACATCCTAACATTTTATTGAGTTGAGTCAGTAGAAAAACATTGCTTTGTAGTTTTTCTTGTTTATTTTTTACCTTCCTATTGTGGAAATGGAGGGATTGCCTTACAGTTTTGGTCACCATATATTGGGACAGGATGGTACTTGCTCCCTTCTCTGTCTTATGTTGATGGTGAGTTGATTCCATTGTATCCTAATTACTGGTTTTCTTGTCTGCCTTCCTCCCAGACTGCAAATGCCTTCAGCACAAGGTCACTTCCTTTATCCTCTGTCTGTCCTAAAAATCTAAGCCAAAGCCTAGACCAGATAATTCTTCACAGAAGGAGCAAATAAATAAAATCGTTAAAAAAAATGCTTCATTAAGACTTAGTACCATATTAAACTTTTGGCTTTTATTTTAATATTTTGTTAAACTGGGCAATCTAAAAGAAAGTAAACCTCACATAGTTTTAAATTTTAAGTTCTTTTCAGTCTTATGAATTTGTAGCACAGCTAGTTTAGTTTTTGTTGAAAGGCTCTTCTGTATGTCTTTTAAAAATATGTTTTAGAGAATAGTTTATTGAGTTTTAGAGAGAGCAAGGGAGAGGGAAGAGAGAGGGACAGAGAGAAACATTGAAGTGAGAGTGCAACATCAATAGATGGGCTGCCTCCTGCATGCCTCTTACCAGGGATGGAGCCTGCAACTGGGCCATGTGCCCTTGACTGGAAATCGAATGGGCAACCTCCTAGTGCATAGGATGATGTCCAACCAAGTGAGCCACACCTGCCAGGGCAACCTAACTTTTATCATGACCATTTGCAGTAAGTGCTCAGGAAAAGTTTGCTGAATGAATGAATGTGTGAGTCATATTTTTCTAAATAACATGATAGGTCTTTATTTACAAAACATACTTTTTTATATTTTAACATTTCAGAAACCAGGGAGTAACTGCATAATAAGATAGCACTGCCTCAAAATTTGAGTGGCAATCCCTTTTGTTTTCTCTTTATGGCACATCCAAAAGTTTATTTCTTACAAGAGATGAACTGCCTACAGAGAGCAAAAGCTGACTTGTTCATCACTCTCTATGTGTGAGGCACAACAGTCATGCTCAGTGCATAATGTGATAACTATTTTAAAGATGTGCAGAGAGAAAAAGTAACTTGACTTAAGATCACAGGTGGTACCACATGTTCTGCCTTTTGGAGAAAAAATTGTTTGTCTTTTAAAAGGGGAGTAAAGATACGGGGAGAATTTTGACTTTAATTTTATGGGTTTATGCTATGATTATCATGTATTTGTAAATCACAATAATTAGATTTGTTAGACAATTCAGCTACACTAACAATGGTAGTTAAATAACCTTTACAAGTAAGATACTCAAGCTATTTGTGTCACATATTAAAAACATGTACTCCTATATTTTCAATAGGAAAGTAAACTAAGGGATTTTCTTGCTAGATACTGGGTATACCAAATCAGACATTGCTTGGCTCCCTGATTTAACTCAATCTTCGAAACAACTCCATTGTGATGAATTTCAACATTAAGGTCAGTACATCATCCCTCACCCATGCTATTGACTGTAAATGCCTCCATCCGATGTCCTTTTTCCCATAGAAAACAAACAACAGTAATAGATATTAAGTATAAATTTTTAGGAACTTTACTTTGTTTGAAGGTGACACTAGAATATTCTGTGATAATACAGTCTCTTGAATACTTTATGTAGGTGGATATGAGTGTTTACATATACACACATGTGAGTGTTTACATACACACACACTTTTTCCATCCCATAAATATTCATTGAGCACTACTACTACAAAGCAGGCACTATGTAGGTCTACACACACTCAGTATGGAATAAAATATGCAAAATACTTGCTTTCAGAGAGCTCTTTGTCTATTATGAAAAACAGAATAGCACATTAACAAATATTATTATAAATTATAGTAAAAAGATACAAAAATGGGTGATGAATATGAGATATGATAAATCTGCCTTCAACTCACATAAGAAATTGAACATGTTTTATCTTTGAATTCAATTAAATCCATGTACAATGACTGTGATTGTGCTCAGTAGAAGCAAACCAAGGTAAACCCAGTAGGGGTGTCTTCGGATGTAATTAAATTTGTTAGAGGCATTTTAATACTTTACTGAAGGTGATCATAAAGTAATCCCAGAGAGGGAGAACATAGTTTCAATTTAATAAGCAGAATCATAATCAATGGAAAGGATTGGGAGATAGATACCGTGATTTGAAAGGGCAAGAAGTCCCACCAAGTTTTCTAGAAAAGTATCTGGTTAAGGCCACTGGAGGATTGTAGTTTCCTTGCCAAGGCTCTCCCTTTAGTATAAGGAGAAAAACTTAAAGCTGCCTTGGCTAAGAGAAATTTTTTAGGTTCACATAACTCCCTTTGTTCAGCAGCCATTAGAACACTGGCTTGCCCTGAGGCTGTGGTTCTCAGTGAGGATGATATATCTCTCGGAGACATTTGACAGTGACACGGGCAGTTTTGGTTGTCACAGTGAAGTTAAGAGGGCAGCTGGTGGGAAGATTGTAAAAGATTAGAAATGCTGCTCAGTAACCACATTGCATAGGATACCACCCCCAGCAAAGAATTATCTAGCCCAAAATGCCAATAATGCAGAAGTTGAGAATTCCTGCTTATCTCAGCACCAACAAGAGAGAGAGAGAGAGAGAGAGAGAGAGAGAGAGAGAGAGAGAGAGAGAGAGAGAGAGAGAGAGAGAGAGACAGAGAGAGACAGAGAGAGAGACAGAGAGAGACAGAGAGATGCTCTGCTTTCACGTGTCATTTCTTTTGGCCAGAGGTCTCCAAAAGCCAAAAGTGGTCCCTGTCTGACAGCCAGTAAGAAGGCAAGTACCTCAGTCCTAATTCTGTAAACAAGAATGAGCTTGGAAACATACTCCCCCCAACCCCCATCCTCCAGAAAAACGCTCTGCTTGACTGATACCCGATTTCAGTCTTGTGATACGCTGGGCAGAGTATCTAGCTACACAATGCCTTATTTCTGACCTATAAAGATGTGAGCTAATAAGTGGGCATTGTTTTGAGTCACTAAGTTTGTGGTAAGTTTTTACACATCAATAGAAAATGAATACAATGTGTAAAGGACTGAAATAAAACAATAATAACATGGCACATCTAATATATCCAGTGACACAATAACCTCCCCTTGGTTAGGAGTAAAGCTTAATCACTAGTCCTTATAAGTCTCCTAAAATAGTTAGTGCAAACCAATAATAAATTCTTATACACACACACACACACACACACACACACACACACACAAATATTTATATTTGTGTGTGTGTGTGTGTGTGTGTGTGTGTGTGTGTTTCATTGATTTCAGAGAGGAAGGGAGAGAGGGAGAGGGGAAAGAGAGAGAAACATTGATCTGTTGCCTCCCATAAGTGACCTGATCAAGGATGGAGCCCATGATTTTCCAACCAACTGAGCCATGTGGCCAGTGCAAAACTGATTAACTGATTTCTTAGTCTATCTTCTATCTATCATTTAGGATGCTTTGAGCTATGGTAGCAAAATACCTCTTTCACACTGGTCTAAACAATAGGCCATTTATCATCTCTCATAAATAGAATTATAGAGATAGAATAAAATTCATCAGAGTATCAGGCTATGAGCTTCATCAGTGCTCACTGTTACTGCCATGGAAGGCCTTTCTATCTCTCAAGTCTGCCAGATTTGTTGTTTCAGATTTCACTCATGTCTGTTTCCTTCACATTTGCTAGGTGGCTGCACATGGGTCCATGGGTCATATTCAGACTTAAAAAAAAAAGTCCAGAGAAAGAAAAAAACAAACAAAACAAAAAATGATTTCTTCCCTTTTTCTCTTAAGAGTGAGAAAACTCCATTGAGAAGGCTCCTGGCAGACCATGTGTTACCTGATAGACTTTTAATTTCCTCTGTAGACTTTTAATTCATTTCCTTTAAAAATAATGTTTATATTGATTTTAGAAAAAGAGGGGGGGGAGAAGAAGAGAGAGAAATACTGATCTGCTGCCTCTTGCACCACCCCTACTAGAGCCCACCACCTGGGCATGTGCCCTGACCAGGAATCAAACTAGAAGACCTTTTGGTGCACGGGATGGTGCTCACCAACTGAGCCATAATGGCCAGGGCTCTTTCATTTCCTTTTTTTTTTTTTTATTGTTTACTTTAGTGTTGAAAGTATTCCAGATGTTCCCATTTTTTCTCCCATTTACCCTCTGCCCCACTGCCCTCTTCCCCAACCAGGGCCTTCATCATACTATTGTCTGTATCCATGGGTGATACATATATGCATATAAGTTCTATGGCTAATCTCTTTTTCCCTCCCATCCCCATCCCTTCCCTCTGATATACTTCCATTCAATGCAAAGAGTTGTCTTAGGAAATTTATTATAGGGAGTTACTCACTGAATTGGGTAGACCAGTTATAAATCTATAATCTAGGAAACAGATGATGTATAGGGTCTAGAAGACAGGCCATAGAGATGGATTTAAGCAGGTGATTTATAAATATATTTAATGTGTAGAAACAAAAGGAATTGATTATTGTAGGGGTGTAGGAAAGAGAAGCTTCAAGGCAGATTTCTGGCATGAACATCTTAGGGGAAGGAGTTGTCATTTGCTAAGAAGGTGAACACTTGCGGAAGCCCCTTTAGGGGAAAGGAATGTTGAAGATCAAGGGGTTGTTTTTTAAACATGCTACATTTGAAATATACAAGAAGGTATTTCAAGTAGGCTGTTATTTACACAGTTCTGAAGTTCCAAAGTGAAGTGCAGGTTGGAAATACAAATGTGGAGTTCCTCCCTTACAGATGGCATTTCAAGACATGGGAGTTAATGAAAATATCTAGAAAGTAAGTGTAGAGTGAGGATAAAGAGGACCGAGGGCTGTTGCCTATAGGATATCAGAGAAGGAGGTTACAATGAAAAGTGAATAGAGAATATTAGGAGTGCATCATGTCACAAATGCCCAAAGAGGAGAGAGGACATGATCAACATTAGAAAGAGAGAAGGAAGGAAGGAAGGAAGGAAGGAAGGAAGGAAGGAAGGAAGGAAGGAAGGAAGGAAGGAAGGAAGGAAGGAAGGAAAGGAGGAAGGGAGGCAGGCAGGGAGGAAGGAAATGAAGATAAATGAAATCTACTTAAAATATAACCAATCGATTTGAAGGCAAAAAAAAGAGCTCACTCATGTGAATATACATATAGCTAAAAGACAGAGGTTTCCATTACAGTGTCTTGGGACTGTCTTCTTTTCTCTCCAACTTGGCACTACCTAAAGCTGTAAAATATTTAGAAACTGATCATTAAATGGGTTTTGAAAGTTCCTTTGTGCCTGTCTGTCTGCTTGCCTTTTATCTGATCTCTGCACCCGGTGCTGCGCTGGAACATGCACTAGTCAGAATGTCCATTATTATCACAAATAATGAATTAGATGACTCACAAAGCCTGAGTCTTCAAAGTCAAACTTCCAGAAGAAAAATAAAAATTTCCATCATCTGAATGCCTGACATTATGTGGACAACGCTCAACCTTAAGGAATGAGCAGCTAATGATAGGATTTCAGGCAATAGGCACGGAGTAGGGAAAGATATTTTAAAGTAAGGTATGAAATCATCTCTCATAGACAATGGCTTGCGCTACTTCTAGCTTGAATGAATATACAGATAAAAGAGTGCTTACATAACATATCCCCCCCTCCCCTGCCAAAAAAAGAGAGATTATGCTTTTGGAATATCAAAAAATATATCAACTATATCACTGATGATGAAACTTAAAAAGTTTCATGTGGAATAAATTTAATACCTTTTACTTATGAGTCTTTGAATGACATTGGTGAAGGTTGCTTCTCATTGTCTAACTTCTCTACTCCCCCTGACTCTGACAAGAAGTCATGTTTCAATCATTTTTACCCCAAGCCCAAGGAAGATGTGACTATTCAGACTGACCCACAATGCCAAAGGGGAAGTTTTCTCTGTACCTGAAGTTGGAGTGTAATGAGTGTGGTTGCCCTTTGGAAATTAGGAACAAACTACATCTTAGATGTTAAACCATCAGTTTGGTGTCAGAACAAACAAGAGTTCAGATTTCAGCTCCAATGCATATTAGCTGAACTGACTTGGATCAACATAAGTCCTTTAAGCTTCATTTTTTCTCACCTGTGACATGATGATAATATCAGTATTTACTAAAATTTCTATGAATCGTTGTGAATATTAAATGTGTTAATGCATGCAAAACAGCTAGCATTTATTTAAATGTTATTTAATTGCCATTGCCATTACCGAATACAGCTTTGTTATTGCTAAACCTAGGGAAAGTGGAAAGGAATCCAAAGCTGATCACCAGTCAGTCTTCAACCACTGCACTTTCTCTCTGATTGTATTAACTTTCTGAATCTGGAGAGGTGGTCCAGGCTCATGCTATTCTCTCTGGCAGAAATTCAACTACAGGTGCAACTTTCTCAACCCATCACCACCCTTGCAACTACTCAAACTTCACGGGTGTTGGTTTTGGAGAAAGAGTATTATTTCATTGTTTGTACTTTTAGTTTGCATCAGCCTATCTGTCAAAACAAAAGAAATTCTAATAATCCAATTCAGATGAGGGCTTTGGGTAAATAATCCAGGCCTGTAATGAAGTGTTTGCTGGCTTTCAAATGAAGGTGTCCAAGATGCTCATGAGTTCTTGTCTTCCTTCTCTCTAAGTAAATAACCATTACCCCTTTTCCTAATATAATTAGCAAGTGTTATTTTCCATTTACCTACTGTATATATGTCACCACAATGATTTGACAACCAACCTGAAGTCAAGGGTGGACTATGTATGTGTCAAGTTGGCTAATAGCCCCCTGTAGGAATGGTATAATGTTAGTGGACAGTCCATTTTTAAAAATCATATTTGATGCACTTGATTTCTCTGCCTAAAATTTTAATTAACTTTGGATAGCATATTACTTCAAATCTTTTAAAGTCTGGAATGCTTTTTTAAAAATTTTTCCTGAGTGATTTCACACACACTATATCCCTTGAGCTTTTCAATAAACCTATATAGTAGTAGTAGATGTTTTCTTTCCTACTGATGAAACTTAGGGTTCAAAAGATTATTAGATTTTCAAGAAAAGACAAATAATAACTGATGGAAATGTCATTTGAATCCACATAATTTTACTCCAAGGTCAAAGTGCTTTCTACACTAGAGTTGGTAGGTCATTGACCTATAGGATGATAGGGCCTCCCAATACTTAAATACAAAAGATTTAAACTCTGTATGGTTTGAAAGGCCCTGCACTTTTTTCAAGTTCTCTGTCCCCATCCCTACACTTGGTCCAAGGCAGAGTACTGCTCAATCCTGGTAAGCCTGGTGTTTCTTGAATATCCAATGCTCATTTTCACCTCATGGCTTTAGCACTTAGTCTCAGTTACCTATTGCTGAATTATAAACTACCTCCAAAATTGGTGGCATACAACAACCATTTTATTATGCTCTTGGGCTCTGCAGAACAAATTTGTAGAGGATAAAGAGAGGGACTGCTTGTTTATGCTCCACAGTATCTGGATCTTCAGCTGCAAAGACTCAAAGGTTGGGAGTGACTCTGGTATCATCTGGATGCATCTCTGTGCATATGTCTGGTTGTTGGATGCTGGCTATGGGAACTGATTTGGGGCTCTTGGGTACAACACCTGCTTTTCTCCATATGGCTTGGGCTTCCTCACAGTGAGGAAAATGAGTAATAAAAGCAAATATCCCAAGAGAACAGGAGAGACTTGCATCGCAATTTTATGACTTAGTCTCGAAAGTCACTTTGCATCACTTCCACTAGTCTTCATTGGTTGTCACAAAGTTTTGCTCAGGGTCAAGGAAGAAGTGTCAATGGACCATTGTAAACAGAGGATATTGGAGGGGATATATTGCCTTCACCAACTTTGGCAAATACAGTGTGCCACACATTTGCTGTTTTTTCTGTCTAAATAATATATCAATTGTTTATTTAAACTTGTTGTTAGCTCAGTCTTCACATTACCTAGTATTCCTTTAACCTATACATTTTATTGCACTAATTAGTCATCCCCCAAAAATGTTTTTTTTTACTTCTTTGATTTGTTCTACTTCATGATTATAGATTATGAAACCAGGGTTTGAGAATGTCACCTCAAATTTTGTCTGACACAGTATCTGAGTTGAGGCTACTTGTGTAATAATCTTCAAACTGCTATTTAAAATTACTAATATTTGTGGTATCACTTTAGAGCTGAGCTAAGTAATAGCTTAAAAAGACCTTTTTACTATTTCATATAGCAAAAACTGGACAAACCAAATGGCTTGTCAGAGAGCATAATTCTAAATTCACTGCTGCCCAATACTTGGCAATGGTTGATCTGGGAGAAATACCATTTCTAAAAAAAGGCTTGACGTTTTTTAAAAAAAGAAATCCATTAAGATCTCTTAAAAGCTATTCTTAAATTATGTCAGACTAATAGAGAACTGAGTATATAACATATCATTCACATTTATTAAGTTGCTTTCTGATATTATATTTTTGTCCTAAATTTAGATCATCATTAGAAATACCTCTATAAAAATCCTTACGTGGTTCACTCCAAGGATACTCATGAAAATGCTGCTCATCATTAGGCTGAGAGGTGTCTGGTTTACCTTCTTTCTCAAGGTAGCAGAATTTGATGGGCTTCAGAATAATCAGAAAGTTTGGTTTTATTACTCTCCCTTCAAAAAATGATTGTGGTTAAGGCTTTGATCTCTCATATAGGCTAAATGTTTGGGGGATCTCATTGATCTGCTCTATGCTGGTCTACTTTTGCACAGCTTTTATTTCACTTTTGGAGGGAGAATACTCTAGCTTATAACTGCCTACTTCTAACAATTCATTCATCCTTTTATTTAGGAAATAATTTATTGAGTCCTCCCTATATCTTTGTTACTCTTCAAGTCATTGAAGTGATAGCAGTGAAAAAGTCCCTATACTCATAGATTTCATGTTCTAACAAAGGGTGATTTTGTTCCTGACTTCCTTTATATAATAGACTCCTTAGTAGATAGTCATTCAGATCTTAGGACCAGGACAATCCTGATCAACTTGTTTACCTTATAGACAGAACAAATCATTGGCTCATAGGAAGCCTAGAGCCAACCGTGCCTACTTTAGAGGTTGATTGCAAATGCATGATACACTTTTTGTGCTCTTTCTTATTTTAGGTTCCATTTGTGTCCCTGCTTTTATTTTACTTTGCTTTATCCCTAGCCCTGCTTCATGATGTGCAATGTCATTGTTCTGTATGCCATTTCAAGCACCTATACTCTTCTTTAAAAAGCAACACAGAGTGGAACACATAAAAGCATTCAAACAAATACATAAAAATAATCACATCTCTCTGTTACCTTCCATGACCATTTTCCTCTTTCAAAGCCACCTTACTAGAACCAACTTTCTAAAGGTGGCCACTGTCATCACATCATAAGTTTTCACAGACTTTTGGTAGTTCCCCAAATAGGGCTTTAATTGCTGCCCCTGCACATACTATCAATTTCCTTCCCATAGGGTGAGTCTCGACTTGACTGATTCCCACAAGTGTTTTGCTCTCTTTCACCTCTGAGCCTTTGCATTTGCAGTTTCCTTTGTTTAAAAAGCCCATCCGCTCCACACCCTCTTGTCTGGCTTGCTCACATTCACCCAGTGTCATCTTCTCTGCTAGAGCCATACCCGTTGCCTCGGGCTTAGTTATGTGCCCCTCCTTTGGGTTGCCATAGTACCATCTGCTGACATCTACCCTCTACTTATCTCATGTATTGTAAGTGTTCATTTGCCTGTTCTTGTCTGTCTCTAGACTGTGACCTCCTCAAGGGAGGAGACTGCATTTCATCTGCACGGCCTGCGGCCCAGCGCGGTGCCCTGCAGACGGTGCTCAGGAAGCTTGGCTGGATGACTCAGTGAAAGAGACAGGATTGCCAAAGGTTGGCAAGAAAGCTGGCTCTCTGTCTTCAGTGATTCTTGTTCCTCTGGAGGCTTAAAGTGACCTATAATCTGCTCATACCTTTTCAGTCAATGACTGTGGAAAAATATTGATTTCCCTCATACTCTCACTTTATGGAAGCTGTTTCAGAAAGATAAAAGATGATCTGACACCACAGAGAAGTCAGTCATTCCCTTATAAGTTTGCTATTTTCTTTTCTCGGGTTATGATTCATTGGACTAGGATTAAGCCTATCATATAACAGATGCTGAGTAAATACTAGTTAAATAAATATTGGTTAAACAAAACTAGTTAAATAAATATTGGTTAGACTCACTGAATGAATGAATGAATGAATGAATATAGAAGTTTACCTACACGGGATAGCTGTTTTTATAGTAAGAAAAGAGATTGTTATCTGTTGCAAGGAAACCTCTGTCCTGATTCTTCTGTTCAACATCATTATTAATGTTTGAAGCTTTTGGGTTAAGGACTTAGAATAAATACTGCAGGAATGCTATACTAGTAATACTGAATAACTTTAGTCAATAAAAGTACCTGACTGTTTTGTTTGCGAGAACAGGGCAGGTCCCATTAATTGTAGTGCCATGAAGGAAGGAGGGGGCAGGCTTGAGAAATGGGAAGAAGAAGTCTGAAATAGGACAAGCACAGGGACAGTGGTGGCCAACCAATGAGCCAAATATTACCACCTTTGCCTAAACAGGCTCTGCTAACTCAATATTTTCTTTTCACCCTTCCTATGTCCTTTCTTCTACAAATATTTACTAAGGACTTCTCCTGTGCCAATTACCTTGGAGATGCAAGGGGTAGCATAGAGAGCAAAATAAACACAACTCTTTATAAAGCTTGCAGCCTAGCATGAAAGACTGACAACCCAATAATAATACAGATTGTATTGCATGCTATTAAAGGGGGGTTTCAGAAGTGTGGGGATATATTACAAATATCTAATCTGGTTTCCAAACTTCTTTGGATCTGTGGGTGGCTGTTCAAGGTTTTGTATCCAGGTAGTAGTGGTTTGCATAGGGGTCCTTGAAAAAGTTCCTGTGTCTGTGTAGAGGACTGGAGCTATGTCAACAACTCTTCTAATGACTGAAATGTGCTGGCTCCCCTATAGTTTCCTCAAGATCTGTCTAGACTCAACCATTGTTCATTGACTGAGAGTGTGTCAAAATCTCTCATGTCATTAAAATGCTTGGCTTGAACACGTCAAAATATTTGATCTCAGAAAATCCCCCAAATACTACATTTCCCTTTTTTAGAGATAAGAATGAGGGTAGATTTATGTGCATGCATGGAATCCATTTTTGAAGTATCCATTCTATTTAGTTACCTGCAAACACCATGACATAAATGTAAATAGTACCCTTAGCATTTACCAAACCAGCCAAGAATGTTAAAATTGAATGGTCACTTTTGAAAATCTCAACATAATTGAAGTAATTCTTAGAAGCTCAAAGCTTGAGAAAATGTAAACTAGTTTAAGGCTTTTCATGAATCAGCTGTGGGCATGTAAAAACAGGTTTATCAAGATTCTAAAATGTGTGTGTGTGTGTGTGTGTGTGTGTGTGTGTGTTTCTTTTCTTTTTGAAAATATAATCAGTATGGGACAAAGTGATAAGCAAATAGAGTAAACATAAATTTTTGCATTGGTTATAAATTTATTATTTTATCAACAGCTATTATGCATCTTCCTGTCAGCTACAAATTTAAATATAGTATTAACTAAATGGGACCCATCAGGATTTGATCTTGTTAGAATTTTCTATGTAACAACCTAAGGACTGTCAGAGTTAGGAAATTAAGTCAATTGCTGATATTAAAAAAATAATAAATCCATAAGAAACTAAATAGCTAAAGGTAAAATTATTTTCATAACAGTGGTAACAAAAATCCTACCTGTTTGACTAAAATTATCTTTTTTTAAGAGGTGAAATGCTGGAGTGGAGATGTAAACCAAATGCCAAGATATTAGCAAAACTCACCATGAAAAGGAGAATTCATTCCTTACTAAATGCTTGTTAACTATTTTACATGAAGATCTAATAATCAATAAATGTTTATAAAACTAAAATTCCACCATGTGAATGATACGAAGTTGCAGGACAGTTTGCTTACTGTCTAGCTCGTCATAGAAGATACATACAAACGTATAAAAATTTAACTAATAAAAGCAGGCGAAAAATGACAAATTCCAATGTAGTAGAAGGGCCAATTAATATTGGTTGAGTTCACAGAATGAAAAAAGTGAAATTTGGACTATTATTTGAAGAATAAATAGGTGAGGGAAATGGCATTTTGAATGAGAGCAGTGCTAAAAAAAAATGCTGATTTGTTTGAGTGATGGAGGGTAATTGACTGGGAGCAGAGATTTTGTTTCTGAGAACAATGGAAATACACCAGAGGAACTGTAGGTTGATTTCAAGCTACAGAGATTAATTTTCCTTCCCAAATACTAAAAGGCAGTAATCTGCTTAAAGACCAGCTACTGGATACAATATTGACTTAGCAACCTCAAATCCTACTTGGAAACGAGAGTTATAAACAACTTACACTTATTTATACTTAAAACTGTATCTAATAGTCTCAATTCTTCTTTTTTTTTTCTTTAAAAATAATTTATTCATTTTCTGATCACAAGGTACAGGAACGTGCAAGTGCGATGCCGGAGCTTGGCTGCGTCCTGCCTGTGCATCTGTCAATCCCTCTGTACAGTACCAGCTCCATCCTGCCCCAAGCGTGTGCTACATCCTAACAGCTACAGGCTAGTATCTTGTGGGAAGTTGAGTTTTCCAGCTTAGAAACGCTGAAAAGCAACTAGCTGTTCCAGCTGCTCATTTCCCAAAACTGAGCAGGTCACAGGCAAAGTGTACCCAACTTTCAGGGCCAATAGCAGTGTAATAGTCTCAATTCTTCAAAATTCATTTTAATTTTATAAAGCATTAAAGGTGTTGATATTTATCAAGAGTGCTATTTCCTAGGCTCTGGTTTTTTTAAATATATATATATATATATAAATTTTGGAGAGGAAGAGAGTAGGAAAGAGAGATAAAAATATCAAAGATGAGAGAGAATCATTGATTGGCTGCCTCCTGCACCCCTCTCTCCCCAAACACACACACACAGGGATTGAGCCCACAATTCAGGCATGTGCCCTTGACTGGAAATGAACCCTGGACTCATCAGTCTGCAGGCCGATGCTCAATCCACTGAGCCAAATTGGCTAGGGCTAGGTTCCGTTTTATATGCTTTACATACTTCATTTCAACTTATCTTCATATCCAAGATACATTGTCTTACTTAACTCTCAAACCTGTGAGATAGGCGCTATAATCATCCTCATTTATTGCTACCATTTTAATGTTTTCTTATTTTTAATTCTAATTAATGATTATATGGCATATATTTAGGAAGAAGAGATCTCATTTGATTTTTAAAATTTTGTTATATTGATTGGGATTACATTGGTTAATAAAATTATATAGGTTTCAAGTGTACAAGTCTCCGTTTGTCACCATTTACTTGACCTCCTTTATGCTTTTCTACCTCCTCCCCCCTCCTTTTCCCCTAACCAACCTGGTATGGTCTATGACTCTGAATTCTTATTTGTCTGTCTTGTTTGTTCATTTGTTGCTTTCAATTTTATAACCCACATATGAGTCACATCGTATGTTTATTGACTTTTTCTGCCTCATTCATTTTGCTAAGTTCAATATTCTCAAGATCATCATCCTCATTTAACCAATGAAGAAGCTGAGCATCTGAGAGTTTCTGCAACTGCTCAGAATCATAGATAAGGGACTTGTGGGTGGTCAAGTTTGATTCCAAAGCCCATATTGGAACCACAATCCTAGTTTCAAGTACAGATCATTCTAATTAAGTAGATAGAAAAAAACAAAACACACACAAACCACAAAACTGCCCAAATCCAGGCCAATGTTAGGCAATATGTTGATACTTCAAAATGATCTCTGTTTAAATAAATTATTCCTATGTAACATATTTTCATTGTACAAAACAGGGCAATCCAATTTTAGAGAAGGAAATGAGTAACAATATACAAAGATACCAAACGGGGGAAAAAAGAAGTGTAGGTTTTTCAATGTCAATGGGTGGAGTGAATAGGCTAAAATTTAAGTGTTCTCAAAAATTGTAATGGGAAATAATTCCTTTATGCTTTCCTAAACTCCTGTCAGCTTTGGCATCTATTGTTTCTAGTTTACTGGTTAGGGGTATAAGCCTGGGAGCCAAATAGACATGGTTACTCTCTAGCTTTGCTCCTCTCACGAGGAAACCATGGAAGAATATTTTCCACTTCCTGAATCTCTGTCTCAGTTTCTTCTTCTGTAGAATGGTTATAATAAAATCTTGAGAGCATTGGTGTGAGGATGAAATGTAAAGATGCAGATAAACTACTTTGTGTAGTTCCTGGCACAGAATTAATGTTCAATAAATGGTAGTGATTATTAGTCATTTTAGGCCAATCAGCATTGTTCCTCAGAAGAAAGAACTGTTCAAAGCGAACAATGAAATCAGAGTGGATTTCCTGTTCTCTGCCTTTCAAGCTTTTCATCAAAGGCAACACAATGCAGCAGAGACTCTCAGAACAGGCCCAAGGCTGAAGCCTCCTTCTCTGATTAATGCAGTGCTGTGAGCACAAGCAAACAATCTGAAGAAGGTTAAATTCATGCATGGCTTCACTTCAACCGAAGTGGTCAAGGATCTTCACAAACTCTGTGCAGCTGAAGCATTCCAGGGAGTTGGTTAACCTGAGAAGTTAGCTGAAAACAACTAGAGCCAAAGGTTCCTAAAGAAAAAGGTTGTTTTAGCATTGTGGTGACACCAGTAGCATGTAAACTTATCTGATTATTCAACTTACTTATTTAGAAATTATACTTTTATCCATTTAACAGCCCGCTTTCTACCTCTGGGAAAGCATTAACCTAGCAACAGAGTAAGTTACTTACCTTTTCCCCTATATACACATATGAACACAGGAGAGCAAGGTTAAGAGCAATGAGCAGAGCAGTTCTGCTCTATATAGACAAACAATGTTACGATATATTTCTGTTTCATGTTACAGATCGATGAAGTGCATGCACATACATTTTATCACTATTTTACAGCAGAAAAGGACAATGAGGCACTTGGAAGTACATACTTGTTCAAAGGCACTTGCCATTCTGTTTTTTATTGATTTAGAGATAGAGGAAGGGAGAGGGGGGAGAGAGAGATAAACATAGATATAAGAGAGAACACACTGATCTGTTGCCTTCCATACACACCCTGCCTGGGAATTGAACCTACCACCTTGGTATATGCCGTGATCCGGAAGCAAACCAGCAACCCTTCAATGCATGAGACAATGCTCAACCAACTGAGCCACACTGGCCAGGGCAAAGGCACACACTATTCTAAATGGCAAAGTCCCCATTAGAAGTCTGACCTTGAACTCAGGTTCAGCTAATTTTGCATCATACCACAGTGCCTGAGCTGTGTCATCACTAACTTTTACGTAATTAATAAAGTTAATGAGCTTTATGGCTTATTAGTTCTTCCACAACCACAATTTTACTTGACTCTTACAGTATTTTGGAAGCGGAAAAAGTTTTGTCCTCACTTGAAGGACCAGAAAATAATCTCAGACAGTAAGGTAATCCAGGACTTGAACTTCACAGCTTCAAAATGTCATTTATTAATTAGTTTATTCCTTAATTCAACACATACTTACTGAGCATCTCTTATTATACTAGGAACTTCTCTAGACAAAGAGAACAATATGACAAGCTCCTTGCCTTTATGGAACTCAGAGTCTAATGGAAGAGATGAATAATAAACAAATGAACCAATAAAAATAAAAGTTAATGTCAGATAAAGACAAGTAGTGTCAGGAAAAAATAAAGAAGGGAGTGATAGGGAAAGCAAGGGGGCTATTTAGATCAAGTAAAGAGCCAAAACCTTTCAAGGTTCAACATTAGAATAGAGACCTAAATGAAGTGAGCAGAAAGCTTGAAGAACAAGATAAGGCTTTTTAGGAAACTAAATGTCATGGTCAAAGGCACTGCAGCTTAGTGTGCTGGAGAAACCAGATGAGCGTGGAGTGGTAGGGAAAGAGCTGGAATAGGCAGGGCTTTGTCCAAGTGCATCATGACTTATTCAGAGATCTCACTGGGTTAGAAAAAAACAACTCAAGCATGATGATTATAAGCCTCTTCAAGGTTGCATTCTCTATGAATTTGTTTCTCTTTCTATCCTTGGTACAATTCTCCCAAGCCATTTCCATTCTTACCAGCTCCTCTCCTATCATCGTGGGCCAGCTGAGTCAATATTTTGATGACTTCAGTGAGATATGTAGCCAACTCATAAGCAAGAGGTCATGTACATTGCATTTCGACTTTGTGGCTACAGGTCATGAGCAAATAGTTTTCAAGAGCAGAATATGGGGACCTGAATTTTGGTAACCCTGAAGTTCTCCTAAGTTAAGTGAACAACTTGATGCTGAGTACAATATATGAAAATAAAGTTATTTGTCAATGCTGGAGGCACAGCGCTACCCTTACACCATAAATGTATGTAGCTTCATCGGAAATCCAGCTTTTCAAGAGAAACTGCTGTGACTCAACTTGATTATTGTGCCAACATGTAGAAACCAGACAGGAACCCGGAGAATCAGATTTATAAAATAGAGCCTTCAATTTATCTGTCGTTAAGTGAACCTATTATATACTATTATATATTTATTGCAAATCTTGCATGCTCCCCAGTATGTGTACAGAAAATGTCACAGTAACAAAGGCCCTCTCTATCAACTAGTTCTGGCTGGAACACCTCTACTAATGATGAGTGAACTGGGAAAAGCCAAATAAGCCTCGCAGTATCATTGCAATATTATTGGTGAGTGTCCAATCTTACCTTCTTAAGAAGCCAGCTATCATTTCAGCTGCATAACTAAGGAGCAGCCCAACCTACAATGACTCTGTCATATGAGTTGAAGCAGTTTGTTTTTTTTTTAAAGAAAGATGCAACTGTGGGAATGAGGAGGAAAGTATTTCTCTAAACCAATTAACATATGATGAATGACATGACCTGAAGATTTGTATCTTCAAAGGTATGTGGCTTCTTCTATATTATTTTTAAAATATGCTCTAAATACGGGAAGTATGGGCAATTTAAAGTTTCAGGATGACCACATAGCCCTTTATATTTTCCAAAGATATCTTCAGAGGAAACTCAAATCCCTAAATCTAAAGGTACCTGTATGGCTATAAGTTACCTATAAAAAACATAGGCAATAACTGAATATCCTCAGTGATTCCTTCAGGGTTAGCGAGAGATTCTGCAGGAGACAACCAGCCATCTGATGTGCTGGCTGACGCAATCCTCCTTGTCCTTCAGCCCTTCTGACTGACTGGCTCATCCCAATAATGTACACTGAGTGGCCAGATTATTATAATTTCTGAACACATAATAATCTGGCCACTCAGTGTATATATAGTGTGTGTATATATATATATATATATATATATATATATATATATATATATATATATTAGAGGCCCGGTGTATGAATTTGTGCATGGGTGGGGTCAGCCAGCCTGGCCAGGGGGAGGGGATATGGTCAGTTGGCCAGCTTGCCTGCTGGTCAAACTCCTGGTTGAGGGGACAATTTGCATATTATCCTTTTATTATATAGGATATACACTGAGTGGCCAGATTATTATACATTCAGAGATCATAATAATCTGGCCACTCAGTGTATACCTTCCTAACTCTCCAACCACAGGTGACAGAGCTTACACAGGACCACGTGATTTCCATTGCCCTGCAGGTTTCTCTGCATTATCCCATGCAAAGATATCAATATTTGTGACTACATGTGAAATACAAGGGGAAACTACTGGGTTAGTCCCTGTTTTCCCCTCTTCTCCACTCTCACTACATCGTGTCTTCAAACATACCCACTAGATATGTGATTTGGGTACACCACACCGACAGTAGGTAAATATGCTTTCTAAAATAGCAATTTTTTTTCTTTACTTAGAAATCATGTGGATTCAAATTTGTGTCCAAACAAAATTAGAAACAAGCAGGGTGGAGGGAAAATAGGTTTACAGTTGTTTGTATGGAAAATAATACAATAATTAATAAGTGGCAATACAAGGATAAATCTGTGTTTGAGTATGCACAACTGTAAACCTACTTTTACTCCACCCTTTATTTATTTTAAGGACCTCTGGGGTCAGTGGCAAATAACTAAAATGAAAGTCATAGGGTTTTTGCATCTTTTTACACTCAAAATCTCATTTGTCTTCAAAGGATCCCTGACAGATAGGTGCAAGAGGCATTCTTTGTTCATTCACTCATTCATTCATTCATTCATTCATTCATATATTTTTCAATCCTCACAGGTTGATTGATTTTAGAGAAGAAAGGGGAGAGAGAGGGAGAGAAAAAGAGTGAGATCTTTGATCTGATTTTGACTTGGGTTTGAATCAGACTCTCCTCTCCTCCCCTCACCTCTCCTCTTTCTGGAGTTAATGAATTTGAAATATATTAAAAGAGAAAATATATTAATTATCCTTTCTAAAATCTATGAGAAACAAACAAAAACAGACAAACAAATAAACATATCTCCATGTGAGGATTATAAAAAAAAAAAAAGTGAGATAGCTAAATCTGAAATGTTTCTTGCCACCCTAAAATAAGGCAGGCACTTGCCTCTTGATTTCAGTTAAGCTATTTGGTGGTCATTTATAAAGGTGACAAATGATAGGATATAAAAAAGAATTGCTTGATCATAAAACAGTGAAAATGTCCAAGATTTATTGAGCACCTACTGCATACTCTGTAGGTTCCATTTTTCCTCTGGACCTCATTTTTGGTGTCATCATTAATGTTGTTATGTAACCTGAGAGATTGTGACAACAAACTAACAATATGTTAAATATAAGGAATATATGTGGTTGTATTACTGAATTTGAAATATATTAAAATATTAAAAGTAAAATCTAAAGAGCATTACATATCCCCTAGATTTTACTCTAAATATATAATAGATGGAAGTTGTTTCAATAGCTCCACTTGGTACCCCTATTGAGTAACCAATTCACTAACTATCAAGATTTATATTTATTATTAGAACCATGGTAAACTTTTTTCACATAAAGTTTATAGATTTAATTCAAATTGAGCCTGCAACCAGGCCATGCGCCCTTGAGAGGAATCATACCAGCAACCTCCCAGTGCATATGAGGATGCCCACCACATGAGCACACAGGATTATAGACTGATATTCTTTAGGTATGCATATTCAAGAATCATTTTTGATACACTTAAAGATATTCTCAACTTTATATGTAATTTCATTTACATTATATTTGATTGCTACAGATTCTTTGGTTTTACCAGCATGGCTTCTCCACTTGATCCATTATGAATGACTGAATCAGCACCTAGAAAATTCCATCTTAGTCCTGCATATAAGTATAATACTCATCTGTAAATATAGGGTCACTATAATATTAGCCATATTTCTGTGGCACCTATAATACCACTCAATCTGGTATCTTATATGTGTTTTAAAACTGATGAAGGTAAGGAAGAAATATAGTTTCTTCAATGATGGGTCAGAACAAAGTATTAAAATAAAAAGCCAAAAATGCTACCTTTCTTCTGGGAATTATTATAACATCAGTCAGAGAAAACATGTTTGGACATTTCTAAACATAGAATAAAAACACCACTAATTCACTGGAGGGCAGAGAAATCCCAACATGCAGGTACTAAAACACAAGAATCAACTACTTGGTGACTGAAGCCATGGAAGCAGTTGATAGGAAATATACACAATAGACATTAAGTTCTGCCACTCAGACACAGCAAACCATCTCCCTTTAATAACAGAATCAATTCCCACTGGATGTGTCCTCCCTTGTTAAAAAATGATGAAAGCTAATCATTGCTGCCCTCTGTGAACACACATGAGACAAAGCATTAGAAAAATAGACACTCAAGGAGAAAAAGAATCAAATGTCATACAACTCTCTCTCTCTCTCTCTCTCTCTCTCTCTCTCTCTCTCTCTCTCTCTCTCACACACACACACACACACACACACACACACACACCTGCATAAACTTCAAAAAATATTGTGAATATTAAATGTTAATAAATTCATTAATAAAATATTAATGAATGGGTTAGTCCCTGTTTTCCCCTCTTCTCCACTCTCATTACATCGTGTCTTCAAAAATACCCACTAGATATGTGATTTGAGTACACCACACCGACAGTAGGTAAATATGCTTTCTAAAAATAGCAATTTTTTTTCTTTACTTAGAAATCATGTGGATTCAAATTTGTGTCCAAACAAAATTAGAAACAAGCAGAGTGGAGGGAAAATAGGTTTCATTAATATTTTCAAGCGACCAAATAATAAGATCTGGAGAAGACTGGAGGTGCTGACTTTTCCACACAGGATATCAGTGACACTGCTGAATTACAATCAGATTATAGAAGCTGGTGTGAAGACAGGAAGTTGTAGGAAAGAATTTCAAAATAATGCCACCAGTACAAAAGAAACTGAATGAAAACATCAACATGATACATTGTTGAATATAGAAGTAATGATGACTCATATCAAAGACTTACAGGATTCACTTTTACTAATTAATATTAATTAGTTTCAGTACTAATTAATATTAATTAAACACAATCAAATTCCAAAAATGGGATATGTGAGGAAGGGTATTCGTGTATCTATTTTAGCTCTAGCTATACTAAAACCATTGAAGCAGTTTATCTGAACCTCAAATCCATAATCTTGCTGCTATACATCATGACCTCTTTGAATCTCTTGGTAGTTTTCTTGGCATGTCATGGAATCCAAAGTGGAGCTGGAAAGTGAAAGCTTGCCTAATCAAGCCAGAATTGCCATTGTCAAAATGGAGTCTTCTGAGCAAGATTACCAGAGATCTTGCTTTTAAAACAGCCATTTCATTAAGATCCATCAAAAGCTTCATTTACAAGGAAGTGATTTTTTTTTTTTAAATGTTGATAAAACAGTAGTCACTGAGAGAAAGGCTGGTGAACATTTTATGATCTGGTAAAAGTCTCTGCAGGCTGGTGATTGTACTACCCTCGCTGACATAGATTATGTCAGCTTTGCAGATGGTGCTAAAAAAAACAACCCTATGTCTCTATGAGATCAAAACATCCAGACTGAATTTAACCCAGATGCTTGGCACTGTATAGACACAACCGATGTCATTTCTTCCATCTTCTGTTGGAGGCAGCCGAGGAAGAGTATGACAACACACAGTCATTAAGGGAATAATATTTCCAGACAAGCTTGCATTGATGCTTTAGGTGTTTTAATTTTCTCTCTCCTCTGTTTAAATCCTAAAAATGCACCAGACCCCATGAGTTTCGGACAGACATACTCTGTTAGGAGTGGAAGGAAGATTTGTGCATTTCCTCTCTGACATGTGGACAAGCAGACGCTCAATCCTGGGGCTCTGACTGCTCACTGGCTCTCTTTGTCTTCATTCACACATAAGACCTTGCCAACTTCCCACTGAAAATGCCACTGCAGATCCTGAAAAGTTTTTGGATAGCGTCTCATGGCTTTCAATCTCCTTGACAGAAAGAAAACGTAGACAGTCTTACTTAAAAAAAGAAAAAAGAAAAAAGACCAAAGGCAGGATTCATCATCACAGGTACAAGCAGAGGAACACACTTAGGGATAATGGGTTAAGTGTGACTGATTCAGAAACATACCGATTTGGCAGCCATCTCATTCACAGAATGCTGGAGTGGTTGTAGGTGATGCCAAGTTAAACAGGATGATGGACTCAACACAATACATGTTTGCAACACTAACAGGTCGTCAGTGAGAGGCCACCCACTTCCAGGTGGCGGGAAGCGAGGGCAGCTGCCCCGTTTCTGGAGAGTCAGAGGGTCTTCCTACTCACAGGGCCAGCTATCTGAGGCTGTGACAAACTGAGAGCGAGCTTGCCCGTCCTTGGTGCTTCATGATCCATGAGGGGGGAAAAAGCATTTCCCCTGCACTAGAGACTAGAGAGCTGAGGCCTCCCCCACCCGCCTCTCTCTTGGCTTCTAATGTGCTTGGGGTAAGTGAAGGGGTAGGTGAGTACGTCTACTTTGCAGGGTAATTAATGGCTGTGGCTATACATGGCAGAGTGCTGGGAGGAACAGTAACGAGGTAGCCAGACATGTTAAGCCTTTTGACTCGTATGGTACTTTCATCCAGAACCCAGATATTTTATTGGGCCTCTCTGACTACAGCTTTCTAAGCTCCTCTCTGGCTACAGCTTTGCAGGGTGGGCTGCTTTCTGCCAAGACCAGGCATCTCCCAGTGCGATGTGATGACTTCCTGACTCCTGGTGTCTCACACTGATGGTCCCCTGTTTTTGAATGCCAGGGCAGACCCAGTGGCCCAGCTCATAAGCACATTATTTGAACCCCCTCCAGGATTTAAGTTCAAAAAGATCTCACAGGTAAAATGTGACCTTAAACATGTGATTTCAATTTGGAGTTAACGTGATGATGATAATTTTAAATGAACAATATACACCGAGTGGCCAGATTATTATGATCTCTGAACACACAATGATCTGGCCACTCAGTGTATATCCTATATAATAAAACGCTAATATGCAAATTGTCCCCTCGACCAGGAGTTTGACCAGCAGGCAGGCTGGCCAACCGCCCATGTCCCCTCCCCCTGGCCAGGCTGGCCGGACCCTACTCATCACGAATTCATGCACTGGGCCTCTAAACACACACACACACACACACACACACACACACACACACACACACACTGCTGAGTGGCCAGATTCACACACACACTGAGTAGCCAGATTATTGTGCATTCAGAGATCATAATAATCTGGCCACTCAGTATATATAATAATACTTAATCTTAATTAGTGCATTCTAATTTAGTAACTAATAGTATAGTGAATACTACAATAATAGTTAATCTTAATTAGTTAATTTTAATTTAGTAACTAATACTATGGTGAATACTATGTGCCAGGCATGCTTCTAAGCACTCCACCTATATTAACTTGTTTAATCTTCATTGAAACCCATGCCATTTTACAGGAAAGGAAACTGAGTCACAGAGAGGTTGGGCTACCTATCCTAGGTCAGTCAGCAGGCAAGCAGCAAAGGCATGCTTCTAGCCCAGGCAATCTGGCTCCAGAGTATGTAGTCCTTTCTGTTTATAATTTCTGGCTTAGTACTGAGCTGGATACAAATGCAGAAGAACTAGGGGGTATATGTATGAAACAGTTGGACCAATTTTTTAAAACAAAATGACCAGTCATTATATTTAAAATTAGAACCATCGCCTTCCTAATAGTCACCTTTGGAAGAAATACTCTTAGAATAATGAAGTGTCACAATTTAAAACATGTGTCACTACACACACCGTGTCCCCCCTCTCCCCCCCCCACACACTGCTGCCATCACAGCTGGTTTATAAATAACACACACAAAAATCAGCGCCCCTATTTTAGAGTCTCACTTTATTCCTCACTAGAAACTAACGCCCTTCTCAATCATAGAGCAATTTCTAAGTCCAGGCTCCAGATGACTGTTGGCCATTTCCAAAACCCAAAATCTATCTTCAAAAGTCAAAGAGCTGTCATCTTTGGGAATATTCCAGCAATCTGTTGGGCAGGCAATAGATTCTTAGGGCAAGTCCCTAGATATTTTTGAGCCCTGGCAACCTGCTTGCAATGCAAGGATACTTTAACACAGTAACTGTTTAGGAGGTAAGAGCTCTCATTTGGGTGTCAAACTTGATGTATCTTTAGGAGACAAATCATTTCTTCAGCTTTATAATCAAATATCATCTATAGATACCTCATCAGAGACTCCGCACTGCCACTGGGGAGGAAATCTTAGACATAAGAAAGTAATCATGGAACAATATAAGGCATATCACAGTCAAGGGTCAACATACATGACATAAACACGAAGTACCATGGGATTTCATGATGATGAAAAAGAATGTAGGAAGCAACCAGTAAGTCAGGAAGGTTTCATGGAAAAGGTGGCCCTGGATTTTAGCCTTAAGTGAAGAGGAGAATTCGGACATTGTTTTAATCATAGTGCTCAGAACTAGTCACATGGTGAATGAATGATAAATATTTGTCTAACTCTTAATTCCGGACCTTCCCATGTTTGCTGAAACATTGAGAGAGAGATGTTTAACTTCCATCTCTAACCAGTCTGAAAACTATGCTAAGTTTCTCTTCACTGCTGAAGGAAGAGCAGAATAAAAAGCCAAATAATCCCAAGAAAGGAAACCAATGTTCTTAGAGAGTGATTAGGGGAAACTTTTGTGTACTTGTTTCTTAGAATGTGAACCATACAAAGGAGAGACAGAACTTACAGGGGTTCTTTACAATCTGTGTTGTGCATGAAAATATTTGGTAGAGTTGTTCATCTAAAAGGTGCTAGGAAATGCCAAAGGCAGCTCTGCAAAAACCAAAGACTAAAGAAGTTAAATATGCAAGGATGAAAAGGACTGCTTCCTTCTAGAGACAGACCTTAATTATTCAGGTCCAACATGACACAAGTTAATTTATAGCAATAGTGGCATAATTCTGTTAACTATTAATTTCCAGGTTGACATCAATAACAAAATCTAGAGAAATCTTTTACAATGATCCAGTCATGCACCAGTAGATTGAATACCAATGACCAAATTGGTCACTCTAAAGTGTAAACATCCTTGAGCTTAAGTTGATCAAACAGCCTGAAGAATTAATTGGCTGAGTTTTAAAGAACTTTAAATGTCTCCTTATTTCTTCAGATAAGACTTTTTGTATATAATCAGATTTGCTAATAAAATATATTGGGACTATTATATCATAAAATTTCTCTCTTGCTTTTTCTTTCTTTTTCCCATTCTTTTCTTCTTTTTTCTTTCTTTTTCTTCCTGTTTCCCTCCCTCTGTCCCTTCCTCCCTTCCTCCCTCCCTTCTTCCCTCCTTCTCTCCCTCCCCTTTCTTCCTCTTTCCCTCCCTCTCTCCCCTTCTTCCTCCCCTTTTCCCTCCCTTCTTCCCTGACTTCCTTTCTCCTTCTCTCCCTTCCTTTCGGGACACCTCTAAGAAGGCATAAATGATAAAAGATCATTAATTAGGATATAGGATATAACTAATCCACTGGCACTAAAACAAGTTTCATCTTAATAGAATTTTACCGGTTGGACCCAGTTGAAAGCAATCTTAAGATTCATAAATAACCATTTAATCTGATGAGTTGCCATGAGGTGACCACAAAAAGGGTGGATGAAAGAACTGTTTAAAGAAACACTATGTCAGTATGGCATCCTTTTTGCTGCTGGCACACAGAGCACATGTACCAGCCTAAAATAAAACAGTCGAGTATAAAACACTCCAAAATAAGGGGAATGTTAAGGACTAAGACTCCAGTTATAATTGTAACTAAGAACTACCCATGAAGTTCCTATCCTGTAAGGGTTAGTGATGAGGGGATAGGAAGACTGCAGAGCTGTCCTTCAAGTTTCTTGTACTACAACTGGCTGAATAACGTATGAAGCCATCTTAACATGAGACTAGTTAATATACAACAGTTGAAATGCTAACTAGAATGAACAGTCCTCCCAGAATTGAAAAAAACTAGGCAAGGATCACTCATTAAATGCCATCCCCGAGTAGGCACAACCAAGATGTAAGATAGAAGAAACTATTTATGTCAAGTGTTTATTAATCACCAATTTTGCTTTAGGGCTTCAGGCATTATTAACATTGTCAACAACAGTGCACCCTGTTAGCCTTCTGGGGAAACAAAAGCTTCCTGTGGGTTTGGCTGGACCAGGTGTGTTCTTTCATCTCATCCTTTTCTGTCTTCTCTCCTCTTGAAAGCTACCAAAGGTTGATGGTTTCCCCTCTCTAAGTTATTCCTGGGCAGCTTTATTTCCTCTGGCATGGAAATCAAGAGTGTGAAGTTGTAGTGTGGTGAAGGCCTGGAGAGGTGGGGAGGTGTGGGCTAAAAGGGGTCAATGGAGAAAAAAGTGGGACATCTGTAATATTTTCAACAATAAAGATAATTTTATAAAAAGAGTGAGAAGTTGTTTGAGCAGCTCGACCTGCTTCACACTGGTGTCCTTTAGTATGATTGTCTCCTGCTTTAACCCCCGGAGAGGCTTGTCTGCAATCATTACAAACCACTGCTGTACTAGGAAGCTAGGGCTAAGAATCAGGGCAGTATCCAAGGGCATCACGTGAAAAACATGGATACAGCTGGAGTGTGTGTAGTCTTCAAATAGCTAACGCAGCTCCCCTTTCATAGAAACAGATTGCGAGCCAGCATTAGAAACCTGTATGCTTAGGATCTAAGTCAGTACAACATGTTAATCTGGTCTGGGGACTGTCACCAAGACCAAGACTGGGAGTATCAGCCAAAATGCTGAGAGATTCAGATGTACCGCCTACTATCTCCCTACCTATGACTCTGGTAGTAATTGCTTAAGGAAATTGGAGCAGTCAGCTGAATGGAAACACTTGAAGTTCAAATATTGAGAAAGAAATTGAGAATGTTAGAGTGGGCATTCTGGAGATGCTGATATTGCCACCCAAACGAAGAAGTGTCTGGGAGAGTGCATCTTTATGTGAGCTGCACACACACACACACACACACACACACACACACACATTTGAAGCTGGTAGTAAAAAGTCAGGATGACGGATAAAGTGAAGATATAATTCTTGCCCAGTGACTTTGGCTAAAGACTTTCCCAACACCCAACTTAAATTATAATTACTCTGAGCATGCATATCAATCATAATTCACTAAACATTTTATTTATTTATTTATTTATTTATTTATTTATTTATTTAGAGAAAGAAACATCAACAAGTTGCCTCCCAGACAACCTCTGAGTTGGAACCCGCAACTTTGGTAGGTGCCCTGACTAGAAATGGAACCCGCTATCTTTTGGTGTACAAGATAGTTCTCAAACCAATTGAGCCACATCAGCTAGGGCTCACTGAACGTTTGTATGTGTCTATTGGATTGTTAACAGTTAGCAGATGGACATTTGTTACTTTGTAAATTAGATTGATGGTAACTTTGCAGAGTCTAGTTATATGGTTTACTTTCTCCTCAATTGTTTTTATTTATTTGTGTGTGTGTGTGTGTGTGTGTGTGTGTATGTTTTTGTCACATAAAAACATCCTTTTAGAGTGAATCCAACCAACACTTGCTATTTCTCTCTTAAAGAGAACACTGACTGAGTTGACTAGACAAGCATACCCTGGACACTTTAACTGTGCTTGGTTATTGATACTCTATAAATGCCAGTTTAGCAAGATAAGTCAGAAACACACATGTTATGGGAGTTCAGAGAAAATGCAAATACTGTAGACACTGAGAGAAGAGCAGTTAATTTTAAATTGGAGGACCAAGAAATCTTTCAGAAGGCAGGGATGGCATTTGACCTCAGCCATGCAGGATAGGTAACACCTGGACATGCAAAGATGGGAAACTATGATTCCAGGGGGTGCTATTGCAGGAACAGAGGTGCGGAGTTGCAGTTGTGAGTAAGCAAGGTCAGGGAATGATGGAATAATGGGAAATGGAGTGGAAAAGGTGTAAGCCTGAAAGAAGGCTAAAGTGTATAGATTTGGATATGTAGGCAATGAGGAGTCAATGGCGGTTTCTAACCAGAAGAAGAACAAAATCAATATCATGATTCAATAAAATTGATCCAGAGACAAAGTATGCTGTGTTCTAATTTCTGGTAGCTCGAAATCAATCTGATTTTCATACAAGCATAGTGTTGAAACATCACATTGCTTTTGCCATGTTTTCCTATATCCTAGTTAAAATGAGTACACATGAGCAATGTGGTGTGTGTGTGTGTGTGTGTGTGTGTGTGTGTGTCTTTGCACAAAATAAATCATCATCCTTCTGAATTCCGAACCACACATGTACAGGCACACGTCCATCCACACACACCTCTGCTGCGAAAAATGCAACGAAAACTAATACTTATTTAACATAAGTGTCTGCCATGTATTTTTCTACAAGATGGAGACAAAGACGAATAAATTTAGAATCGATCTGGAGAAAGACAAACAAACATTGTAACATGTGAAGAAAGCAAGAATAGTCCTGTCAACAAAGTAAAACAGAAACACATAGCCAGTAAACAATAAATACGTCTTGGAGAGCAGTACATCAGGGACCCTTTAGTAATGAGCAGTCCTAAATTTTAATTCCTAGTCTGGAATTAACAGAAGAATATCGTCTGAAAAGTCCCACCAGGGAAAACAGACCACAGGTAAGAAATTAGCAAGGCTGAGAAGATACGTGTTTTCTCTTATTTTCATTCTCCTTGGCGAATGTCACAGGCACACATGTTTACATTATACCAATTATTTGCTGTAGGTTGATGCTTCGGTGCCTTTCTTACAGGAACACTGAGGAGCAAGTGAAATGTGGAGCCAGACTGATGACTGTGAAAGGGTGAGTGGAGGTTCCATGATCTAAACTCGTGGTCAGCAAACTGTGGCTTGCAAGCCACATGCAGCTCTTTGGCCCCTTGAGTGTGGCTCTTCCATGGCCTGGGCGAGTCTATTTTGAAGAAGTGGTGTTAGAAGAAGTTTACGTTTAAAAATTTGGCTCTCAAAAGAAATGTCAATCGCTGTACTGTTGATATTTGGCTCTGTGGACTCATGAGTTTGCCGACCACTGATCTAAATGAAGCTGTTACAGGACGAATCACTGGAGTGAGTATGTGTGAGTCTGTAAGTATGGATAGAAACAGAGGTGGATGTAGTTGAAACGGTAAAGCCTCTTGTGACTAAAGTGTACTTTCAGCTTTAGAAAGCAAAGAACAAAAATTGCCTGTAATTCTCATTTCTTGCTTTCTTTCAATCCTGTTCCTTTGCTGGAACAGAAAGCTCGTGGGAAGGTGTCTGAAGTCCGGGGAGAGGTAGGATTCGTGGGCTGCAGAGGCAGGAGTGGGGCAATAGACCCTGGAAATGTAGGTACACCCAGACTGTAGAAAACTTGCTTTCACAAGATGCTCCTCCGGGGGCTCATATTGTGAAAAACTATGCCTAGAGTCACCCCAAACAACAAAGGCTGGTGCAATCTGTGGAAGCGAAGAGATGGGGTAATTTGAGGCTATTTTGAAATTAGTTAATTAAGGAATCCAGCAAGCTCATTCTGTTTCTAGTTACTAAATGAATAAAAGACAGCGCTCCGACTCACCACCATGCATGAGAGCCTCAAAAATATCTATCGGGAGGACCTTTACTCACATAATTTTGTATTATCACCAACGCAATATTTACTCTCCCAGCTTTCTTTTATATTTGCTGGCTTATGGGGGTTTTCTCAGCAAAGAAAAACAGTTTTGTTGTGCTTGTTTTTTATGACAGAGCTATCTATCCAGGTCATGTTCAAAGATGAATAAGATCTGTGAGTCAGTTAGGCTGTAGCACAATTTATATTGCCAAAGTACAAAAATTTGCAAAGCATGGAAGAGAATCTCTGTTGAATTAGAGCCACCGAATAAATCACTAATATGATGATGTAGGAACTATATGATCGGAATATACTTACTCTTGTCTAGTATTTTTTAAAACACTTTGGGAAGTTACCCAATTATAACATTGTGCAAAATGATATATGTATATATTTTTGCTGGGATTTTATTTACCAACTTTGATTTCTTTTCACTGAAAGACATTGGATATTTTTAAACATCTTCTCTTGGATTGTGGCTGATTCACAGCAATAGGTAATGTACAAGTAATTGTATTGTTATAAAATTTTCTTATAACTAGTTAACTTATTACCCTTTCTCACAACTTGTATCGCAAATATAAATACTGGACAAATTTAGCCAATGATCATAAACATTCTAACTTAGCTTTCTTTTACTGTATACCACTTACTTTTAAAAATAAATTTTATTTTTCAATTACAGTTTATATTCATTATTATCCTGTAATAGTTTTAAGTGTACAGTATAGTGTTTAGACAACCATATACTTTACAAAGGATTCCTCCTAATATTTCCAGTACCCACATGGCACTATACAGAGTTATTACTATATTATTGACTATATTCCCTATGCTGTACTTTATATCTCTATGACTGTTTTTGTAACTACCAATTTGTATTTTTTAATCCCTTCACCTTTTCCACCCTAGTCGCTCAATCTCCTCCCTTCAGGCAACCATCAGTCTGTTTTCTGTGTCTATGAGTCTCTTTCAGTTTTGTTTATTTTGTTCTTTGGATTTCATTTATAAAATACCACTTACTTTGAAGACCTAATCTATGCTATATTTTAAAGTTAAAATGCTCAAATATATTATTAATTAAATACTGCTGTCATCTTGAATAAGCCTTTAGTCTGAGGCTTGGAGAGCACCATTCTAAACAAGAATCCTCATGTTAATGGTATTAGCATAAGCAGCAAAGATTTCCTTCCTTCCCCCCACCCCCCCTCCTTTTTTTTTTTTTTTTTTTTTTTTAAGCATGAACACTCATTATAGCTGTAGTACCTTCAGAAGACTAAATCTCTCAGGGGAGAAGACATCACAGAGAGAGGGGAAAAGACACACAACAAAATCTGTATAATTTCACTTTATAATTCTCTATTCATATTGCACAGCATACATCCCAACGTATACAATTCTAAGAGGAGCCGCTGATGTTTTCTGGGTGAGAGTTAGAGGGCTCTTTATTTCCTTTGACATAATCTTCAAGGAGGCTGCATGGACAATAAGAGTCCTCAGAATGCAATGACTCCATCAGAGCTGTCTACCTCAATGGAAGAAGGAAAGAAAGGAAATTAAAGAAAAGAAAGAGAGCAGAAAGAAGAAGAGAGATTATTGTAGAAGAAAAGAAAAGAAACTTGGGAGGAGAAAGGAAAACATTCTGGTTCTGCTACTTGGAATAAAAAAACCAAAGCATTTCTGTGGCAGCAGCTTCAAGTCTCTTCAGCAGCACCCTTTGCCCCCCAACCCACAGGTGCTGGGTCAGGAGTTGGAGAACACATGCCTTGATTAGAAACTACATTTCTCTTTTTCTTAAGAAATTTTAAGTCTCTGTCATCTGGGTAGATTAAGGATGCTAGCACTCATGTACACAGAGAAATCCAGCTAGGAATCTCACTTGACAAGCATGGCTCAGCAAATTTTATGAAATATGAGAACTTTATGTCATAGGATTATCAGAGATAAAGCCATGATAGATTAGTTGACAGTCTTGATTTCAGACCAATATGCATCTGGTCAATAATTTCAGGGATAACACTTGAGAAATACCTTACTTCACAATTGCTGCTGAGCTTCCCTGCCAATTTGATATCCCTAAATCCTGAAGCGTACATTCTGACCCTGGCAGACCCTAGTACATTTACTCTGGTTTGGAACTGTCCTAATTGTCTGCTGGATTGTAGATGAGCAAGCAATATAGAGTGTTGGCTTGAGCTCCTTCCATGGCAAAATCCTTGATGGAACCCGAATTCTGTATAAAGTTAATAGATGTCTTATAAATAGAGGGTATGTGTTCAAGTTACGTTGGAATTACTTGGGTCAATCAATGACAAGCAAGTTTCTTTATCATGGGGCATCTCAGAACCTTTCATGGGCATTACTGTTTTCTCAAAAGGGGATAGAAAATGGAACTTTTTGGTTTTGGTTTTTAAACCTCACCCAGGATACGTTTTCATTGGTTTTTAGAGAGAAAAGAAGGGGGAATGGAGAGTGAAGCATCAGTGTGAGAGAGAAACATCAATTGGCTGTCCCCCATATGTGCTCCAACCAGAGATTGAACCTGCAACCTACGTATGTGCCCTGAGCAGGAATCAAACTCATAACTTTTGGGGGTATGGGACAATGATCCAACCACCTAGCCACCCAGCCAGGACAGAGAACGGAGTATTTTTTCTAAAGAGAATTTCCTCTCATGGGGCATCAAGTTTCCCACATAATATTCACTGTGGAGCACCATTTCTCTTTTTAGACCTTCCCATGGAAATCTGTGAGGAACTCACAAATCTTGAGAATATTCTAGAAAAGTACCCTCTGGTAGAATTTTCTGCCACGATGGGAACATTCTGTATTGTCCAATGTGAGAGTCATAGCCACATGCAGTTATGGAACACTTGACTGTGGTTAGTGTGGCTGAGGAACTGAATTTTTAATTTATTTACTTTGAATTAATTTAAATTTAAAGAGCTGCATGTGGCTGGTGGCTATGGCATTGGACAGCACAGGTCCAGCATACAGTACACGTTAGCCAGAGGGGTGTTAGCAGAACACGTTTGTCCATGGATTTCTGAGTGACATGTGGAGTTTAGAAGTAGACTTTTGAGTGGACAAGGGCATAAAAATGTAAGCTCCTTTTAAAGATAGGGTTATTTTTCCATTCAATGTTGCTCTAAATTGTCTTAAATATATATATATATATATATATATATATATATATATATATATATATATATTTTTTTTTTTTATTTTTTATTGAGTTTTTACAGAGAGGAAAAGAGAGGGATAGAAAGCTAGAAACATCGATGAGAGAGAAACATCGATCAGCTGCCTCTTGCACACCCCACACTGGGGATATGCCCACAACCAAGGTACATGCCCTTGACCAGAATCGAACCTGGGACCCCTCAGTCTGCAGGCTGATGCTCCATCCACTGAGCCAAACTGGTTTCAGCTTTTTTTTTTTTTTTTTTTTTTTTTAATGGCAAACACCAGTCTGGACATTTTGTTCCTGCCTGTTTCCACCTCCCCCCCCCCCCCCCGCTCCCCTCCTCCCCCTACTTTTCAGATCCTTTGATCCATAAATTAAAGGGAGTCGCATGGACACACAGAAACTTCTCCATGCAAATCCTGAGCCAAGGACAGCCAGCATCTACCTCGTCTTTGACTACAAAGGACTTCACCAGACAAGCCTGGCTGTGCGGCTGGGCTCAGCGGCATTCTCCGCATGCCTTGCTGGTGCATCAGATGCGGAGCCTCCAACACCGATTGCAGCATTCCCCTGTCCCCGGGCCTGTGGTACCCCTTGGCCCATCACCTTTTCCTGTTAGAGCCCGGATCACTCTGCTTCTGCCGGTTGGCACCAGATGAAACTGTGGCTTGCCATCTCATGAAAGGAAAACTTGAACACTTCGGAGAACCTTTCCCAGCAAAGAGGACAACACTTCTGTTCCATTTATAAGGGGGAGCGTAGGGGGTAGGGGCGGTGGGTCTTTTTGGTTCCAAATCCTGTAAATGCGGAAGGTGTGAGGAAGATGACTTTCAAGGAGAATATTTTCCCACCTCAGCTCTCAGGCTGTGGTCAGACAGCTTAGAAGCTTCACAACTGTTCTTTCTCCTGCCGGCTGATCGGGTTCCAGGGCATTGCAAAAGATTTATTTACAATCGCCGAAAGAGCCAGAATAACCTCACCTTCATCTAGCAAATAATAGCTGGCTTGTGCTATTCCGTTCAACAACAGTGATTCATTATGTAGCGCTAGGCCGTCCCTGATACTTGTAACTGTCAGGCAGATTTCCTATGGCTTGTTTCTCACACAATAGACCCATTTTGTCAAATTAAACCTAGAGATATATAATTATCTGCATGTGTAGATAGGAGCGCCCTGGCTTACACACACACACACACACACACACACGTAAGGATACGAATGTATTTATTAACACGTGCTCCTACAATGATGTTATTCTAAAATGTCTCTTGTAGCCACAGAAGGGTGTTCACCTGAGGATCCATCCGCTTGGTGGTCAATGCCTGACTGATAGAGCTCAAAGGGAGTGAAGGCTTCTGGGTGAAAGGTACAAAGTTATTTCTCTTCAGGGAAATAAGGTGAGTTGTATTACTTGTTGTCAGGGGACAGAGCGACATCTGGGGTTTCTAAATCTCTGCTATCCAGGTTAACCAAAGGAATTATTTTGCATACAACCCTTCCTGTGGAAATGTTAAGAAAAATACATAGAATGCTGTCATGTTCAGTTGTGAGAATCTGTCCCATGCTCTTCTCTCTATGGCTCTTTTTTTTTTTTTTTTTTTAATCCTCCGGATTCACATATTTATCCTGTGAAATGTGTTCAGAGCTCTGTAGGTTTCTCTCAACTAATCACAGGGCTAAAGACTTGGTATTTTTAGTCAAGCTTTACTTTAGAATACATTTCACTTAACCTATGAATAATAAAGTAGACCACATCTTGATTTCTCAACTGTTTTTTAAGCTAAAAAAGGAAAGGTAATATTATATAAGATAACAACGTAAGGTGCTGATTTCCTGACTGTAATCTGTCAAGAAATTTGCTCCCAAGTTCAAGATAAGAAAATCATTTTGTAAAGCAAAACAAGCAATCTGATTTTAAGCAAAAATGTATCAGAAAATTTCAAATTGCTTTTAAATCACTTGCCTTGTACTAATTTGATTCAAACTTTATATGGTACTCAAGACTAACAACCAAATTTCTGATGACTTATATTCTCAATGGTGCTTAAAAACTCTTGAAACCATTCAGCAAATGGGGAATTTAACTGGCAGAGATATTTTGTAGTCTGAATGACATTACATTATTAGTCAAAGACAGTGATTTTTCTAAACTAATTATCTAAATGAGGTCAGATATAAATTAAAAGTCAAAGCCACTACAGATGTAACAATTAAATGTGACTAGATAATTTCTTTAATAAACTTGAAAGTTAATATTAGCCTTAGACTTATATTTCCAACAAAAATAATATTCTGTAAAAACAATATTCTTCTATTTTATTTCTGCTGGATTATCATCTAATGGCTAAGTTACTATCAGTAAGAAAGGTATATATCATTTTCAAGATATTTGCTTTTTTATATTTATTCATTGAATATTTGTTTAAGACAATGAACTAGAGCAGATGTAGTTACTTAGAAGCATATATTTTTTAAAACTATTTTGCCCTGGGTAGGTAGCTCAGTTGGTTAGAGCATTGTCTCCATATGCCAAGGTTGCAAATTTTATCCTAGGTCAGGGCACATACAAGAAACAACCAATGGATGCATAAATGCAACAACAAATACCTCTCTCTCTCTTCCCCTTTCTCTCTCTCCATATCTATCTTTCTTTCAGAACAATCAATAAAATTAAAACAAAACAAAACAAAAGAAAAACCCTCAAGACTTAGCTTAATTGGCAACTCAGTGGGTCAGGAGTATACTGCACAGCCAGAAGAATTAATGCAATCCCATGTTGTATCAATGACAGAAGGAAAGTGCCTGAAATTCCCTGCATGGATTAGGACACGCCTGGAACATGGAGTTTATGTGTGGGTAGCACGTTTTCAGAAGGATGCTGACAAACTGAATCTACTCAAAGGGAATATCTGGAATACTGAGGGACATGAAAATGAGACATGCAGATTTGGGTTAGTAATATCACAGAGGGAAAATGATTCAGAGTTGTCTGATTGGGAAAATGTCTCCCAATATTTTAAAGATTTGTATATATAAAAATGTTCTTAAAGAAGATAGAATTAGCATCAAAGATGATAAGCTCTAGGGAGTCACATTTCCTCTGGTCACAAGAACTTTCTAACAGCCCATGGAACAAGGTAAAATGAATTGCCTTTTTCTTGGAGGAATTCAGCGAAACTGCAGATGAACACCCTCAATTACAATTACAAAATTTAGTAAAGGAAATAAGCCCTTCCATGGGAAAAGCAATTGGTTTGGCTGTCTGGAGCACCTCTCTTGTTTACATTCTTTGAAATATCTGCTGAGTATCTATTGTATACTCCATCCCCTTGTTCCTTAGTTTCATTTTGTTTTATTTTTAAAGTATATTTGTATGAGTTCAAAGAGAAAGGGGGGGAGGGAGGGAGGGAGGGAGGGAGGGAGGGAGAGAGAGAGAGAGAGAGAGAGAGAGAGAGAGAGAGAGAGAGAGAGAGAGAGAAACATCAGATGTGAGAGGATCATTGATCAGCTGCCTCCTGCATGACCCCAGCCAGGAATGAGCCCACAACCAAGGCATGTACCCTTACTAGGAATGGAACTGTGACCTCCTCTTGGTTCATAGGTCAATGCTCAAACAGTGGCTGTCCCACTATTTTTAGATGTGATTTTAGCCAACTGGTTCAAACGGGTGAAAAAATATTTGTAAGTGGTTCCTTTGACTGACATGTTGAACTCATAGCATGCTAAGACCTCTGAAAATTCATTGATAAAAACCAAAGATGTGTTATCACTACTTAAGTAAACAGAGAAATTGTGCAGAACTTTATTCCAAAGTTCACTGTATAGAGAAAGACATAAAAGAGAGGAGAGAAGAGAGGCCCTGGGAAGCTCTACATTCGTCACTTTCACTTCAAATGAGTGGCAGGGAGTGATCCATGTTCTGGGCATTGACAAGTAGTTTGGAAAATGTTTATCAATGTACTTGGGGCATGGCAGGCTATGCTGACTGTGGTTCCACAATAGTTTTCAATATGCGGGTTCAGAAGCAGCCCCGAGAAGGAAGTTGCCATAATTTTAGCAGACTTTGAGACCCTGGGCTCTGTATTGTTCCCTCCTTTCATCATCATTCATGCTTGCTGCAGCAGGAATGTCAAACAGCTTCCTGTCTGAGTCAGGCCTTTGCTAGGTTTAAGGCTGTGTTGTGTCAGGAGCTCTGAGTCCTCACCCATTTTCTTGACTGGGCACCTAGCTTTCATTCATTGCATGTGCCCACTCACTTAAAAAAATGCTTTTATTGATTTCAAAGAGGAAGGGAGAGGGAGAGAGAGAGAAAAGCACCATCCATGAGAGAGGATCATTGGTTGGTTGTCTCCTGCATGTCCCACGCTGGGGATCGAGCCTGCAACTCAAGCATGTGCCCTTGACTGGGAATCAAACCTGGGACCTTTCAGTCCATAGACTGATACTCTAGCCACTGAGCCAAACCAGCTATGGTGTCCAATCACTTTTTAAAACAGGATAACTGAGGTATAACTCATATACAAAAGCCTGCACATATTTAATGTCTATAATTTAATGGGTGATTTTGATGCCATACCAGTCTCTGCCTACGGGGGGCACTTTTTCATTCTCTGCTGTCTTTCAGCCCTGGGATCTTGTGTTTTCATGGACTTGGCAGCTAAACTTTTAAGAGACTTTCTTGACTTCTTTCTCCCCAGTAGCAGTCTTAGCCTTAGTTCTTGCCATCTTTTGCTGCATCCTACTTTCTCTTATCCACTGCTATTCTAGGCCTGGGAGTAGCTCTTCTTAGACAGGATCAGATGTAAATTTACAGGTGTTAAGACAACAGAGTCTCATCCAAAATGCACTGTCATCTTCTAGTACTTGGAAGAGTTAAGGCTTATCTCTAAGGACAAATTACAGTGAAGGTGTGCATCAGGGTTTTAGGAAAATATGCACTTATTCATTCAACAAGCATTTCATGAATGGACAATGTGCTAAGTGCTGTGTTAATTATTAAGAATAGGATAAGGGAGAGCTCCCTGCTCTTAGGAAACATCTCATATTAAGCTCATTATAGTATAAACGTGCTTCATTTCCCTCGGTCTAATTTCCTAAGATTCTTATGATATTATATTGCTGTATCTCTACTTTCACTTACATTATCCTCATTACTCTTTTTTTTTTATATAAACTAAAAATACTGTCACACCTTCTCATGTTTTGAGGAATGCCTTGCCTCTGACCTTCCCAGTCACTTCTCAAAATTCATTTTAGTTTGAGAAAATCATCTTAAATGAGAATTTAAATATGGGGGTGCATGGGCGGTAAATCACACACAAAAAGCATTTGACAAAGCAATTTATCACCTAATTTTTAAAGACATATATTTCAAGTGAATTTAATTTGCATATTTTGACTCATTTCCATCCCATTATCATAAGCTCCTTTTTAAAGAATTGCTACATTTTTCACATCTTCAAAGAACACATTTATGTCATCTATGACTTCCTAACCTTTGCTTTCTGGAAGTTGACTACCAGAACTTCTTCCTTTGTCTAACTTCAATGCTTGTTAGCTGAGAGGTAACGCTCAGCCACCTTCCGAAACTGCAGGAAAGGGGAAAAAGTCAAATCCAGTTGGGCCTCTCATTTGTATGAAGAGCCACACCATTGCCTTTGACCTTTGCTCATGGGGTTTTCATTGAAATTCTTCCATCATTTCAGCGCTCTCTCTGAGTATGTCACATTGATCAACTTGTGAAAATAGGAGCTGGCCTAGATGCCTGGTTAGTTTGGATATAATGAATGGGTTGTCTGCCCCGTGGCAACATTAGGGCGCTCCTCCTATATCATTTTATAACGTATCTAGGGACTCATCACAACATCGTGTTCTTACGCATGGACACTTCTGCTGACTAGTGTTTTGCAGGTGGCCTGTGAAAATCTGTGCCCTGTTGCATTTTACCTAAACACTGTCCATGTTAAAATATTTACGTATCATGAGCTGTGCTTAATTCCAAGAGGGCATGTTAAAATAACTGAACTGAGTTTTAAGGAAGGATGCCATGCTGTGTGGATGTTTGAATCGCCAGAGCATTGATCATCCAGTTATCACAGTGCCTGGCATACAGAAGGTGTTTAGTTTTTTTATCCAAGTCACTAAACAACAGATAACGAGTGTTAACTCCCTTGAATGTTCATTGTGTGTTAAGTATCATGCTAAGCTCTGAATGAGGATTATCCTGTCCATCGCTTCCCAAACTTCCACAGTACAATTATTATCTTCAGTTTGTCAATGGGGAAACTGAAGTGTAGGGCATACCACTTCCTAATGTGTGTCTTTGAACAAGGACACACACACTATGTAGTAACTGAGTCAGGATTCAATTTTAGAGACGGTGATCAAATTTGCTTTGTAGTCTCAGAATCACAGAATAACATGTATATTCGAATATGTATAGTCTAATATAATAACATGTACTCATATATGTCTATTAGAAAAATGCATGTTCACATGCTTAAATTGGGTTCTGGGAGTTAGGAGCTTGTGACTTTCATTCCTGCTCTGTCTTTTTGGTAGCAAAATGTCCTTCAGTAAATCACCTTCCTGCTTCACGCCTCGGTCTTTATCAGAAAGCTAGGCATTGAACTAGAAAGAAAAATCTTTCGGTCTGTAACATTCCATGATTTGTTGCTTCCATGAAAGAGCGCACAGCCCAAGGTGTGTGCAGGCGGGCGGGCCTCCGGGTTGGGTGCTGAGCCATGGCTGAGGGCAGAACACAGAGCTGGTGTCTGTTCTTCCTGTTGCTCTTCCTGCTGAGTATGGCTTGTCAGCTGCTGCTTGTTTTCCCCACTCAATCTTTTCTTATCAGAGGCAGAAGGCATGAAGGATGCCATCTGGGATTGCTTGTTTGGATACAGTATGGTGTTAACAAGTTTTTCTCTCTTCTTACTCTTTCTTGTTTATTGCTGGTTGCGAGGCACAGGGATACACATGTCCAAATGCAGCCCTTGCCCAGGCTCTGTTCTTCATCGTGAACTTGGGGGCCAAAGGCAAGCGGGAGGCACAAGCTGTGAGTGAACTGGAGCCGAAGCGAGTCGTGTTGGGGCCATGAGTGGGCACTCGATTCTGCAGCACCTCGGGGGAGGGGGAGAAGGGGGCTCTAAGATCGAGTTATTGGAACTGTGAAAGAAAAATGTTTTGAGATTTTTATCGACACCTGCTTTGGGGGTGACAACAGAAGACTGCACAGTCCTTGGAATCGAGACACTGATAAAAAAACATGGCACTTCTTCATCATGTTAAGAAATTTCATGTTCACAACACAGCACAGTATTAAGAGCGTGGGTTTTAGAGTCACATAGGATGGGAAGCCAAGTTCTAGGGGTGGTGGATGCTGTGACCAGCCCACCGAGAGTCCCTTCCCCTTGCCTGTGCACTAACCTCACCTGCTATCGATATTGGCTGCTGGGAGGTACAACTGTCCCTGCTTCGGAGAACTGCCCTTGGCAAAAATGCAAAGATCTTTCCAGCAGCTGAAGACTGACTGAGATCCTGGCACAGAGAACACCTTCCCTGTCCTTCAAGGTGAGACCAAATCTACGGTGCCATTTGTGCTTCCGTCTCCCCGTGGGATCAGAGTTAAGGTGGACCTGAGCTGAGGCCCCAGTCTTCCCCCAGAGAAGTGACTGCTTCTGGCTCTGCTTCTGGGGAAACCAGCCTGAGACACTAAGTGAATTTGGGAAGTGCATTAGTCCCCCCTTATCTGCCAGGGATATGTTCCAAGACCCCCAGTGGATGACTGAAACCACGGAAAGTGATAAACCCTTTATACACTATTTTTTTTTCATCATACATACACAGACTTTTCACTTAAAGGGAGCCATTTATGGCTCCTTGCTGGCATATTCAAATCATCAGCATCACGACTCTTGCACGTTAGGGCCATTATTAAGTAAAATAAGAGTTTCTTAACACAAGCACTATGAAACCACCACAGATCTGATAAGCCAGATGGCTGCTCAGTGACTGATGGGTGGGAACAGCATACAGTGTGAATGCTCTGGACAAAGGGATGATTCATGTCCCAGGTGGAATAAAGCAGGACGGCTTGAGATTTCACAGTGCTCTTCAGAACAGCGCATGCTTGAAGACGGATGAAGTGTTTATTTCTAGACGTTTCCATCTGCTATTTTCGGACCACGGTTGGCCACGGGGTAACAGAAACTGCAGGTAAGGTGAAGCTGTTCTATCAGCCTCTTTCTGTTGTTGATCTCCCATCTGTTAAAGTGAGGTTGATCCTATCACTGATCTTAAAATACTGTTACAGACATGAAGTCTTCACCAAGGGCTTAGCATAATGCCTGGCCTGTAGTATAGCTGTATGACCAGCTACATTATGTACTATATATTATTTGCTACACAGATCAGGAATTCTGATGAAGTGATGTTTCTTCAATCATTGGAAACACCGTAAAGAAATTTACCTCCCCACCTCTGGAATGAGAATAGCTATTATTACTTAAACATCCCTGTTCCTAATCATATTAATAAACAGACAACAAGCAAAGGGATAGTCTAAGTCCCTGGTTGGCAAACTGTGGCTCTCGAGCCACATGTAGCTCTTTGGCCCCTTGAGTGTGGCTCTTCCACAAAATACCAAGGCCTGAGTGAGTCTATTTTGAGGAACTGGAGTTAGAAGAAGTTTAAGTTTAAAAAATGTGGCTCTCAAAAGAAATTTCAATCGTTGTACTGTTGATATTTGGCTCTGTTGACTAATGAGTTTGCCAAACACTGGTCTAAGTGGATCCCAGGAAAGATCTTGAGCTCCCCTTGCCCAGCGTCATGCCAGGAAGTGATGCATCTGTGGGCTGTGTGTTGCTCTGTGTACATCCTGGCTGCTGGCAATCTGTATTTGTGCAATGGAAAACATTGCTCTCATCAGAGAGAAAAAGAAAAAATATATATGTATGTATGTATGTGTGTATGTGTATATATATATATATATATATATATATATATATATATTTCCATACTGCGAGTGTCTAAATTAAGAAATGCAACTGCCAATTCATGTAAGCCAGCAGGCAAAGCCCACAGCAGTGCTGGCTGGGAAAAGAGCAGACTTCCCAGACGAAGAGCCTCTAGTGGTGCCTCCCGCATGGTGCTCGTGAGCCTTTTCCAAATCGCACATATTGCACATTGGAAGCTACCTGGCACCTGGGAGCAGGTATTTCTTTAGAACAAGCTTCACTGAGCGAGAGTCAAAGGGACAAAGCGTTGACTAAGCAATGGAGAAGCCACAAATTCAAAAAACAGTGCCAATCAAGAGAGGGATTCTGGTACTGACTGCAAAACCCCCTCTACATTTTGGGGCATTGAGGAACCCCACCTACTGTGTACCATGTACTGTTGGTATCTTACCTGGGGCCTTCCCTTCTGGGCAAGAGAAATCGCTGCCCAGAATATTCTAGACACTATGTGGAGTGCTCAGGATAGAAGACGCATAAGAAAAAGATATTGGGATTGTTGATGTTGAAAAACGAAACTTGTAATTCCCAACTTGCTACCATCTGCCAAAGATGAATTTCCATGCCCCCAGAAATGTTGATTTCTAAAAACTGTGCATGGCTGGCATAGCTTAGCATCCTAAGGGCAGAGGAGCTGCTCTATTGACCGACCTCCTAGCATGGCACTTGGCACATAGCAAGTCTCAACTGACCCATGACTTGAGTTGATTTTCTAATGCATGTACAATTTTAGGAGGAATTCACATCAGCATGTATTATAGTTCAGCTAAAATAAATCCTTTGTTTTTTCCTGCTCTGTCTAGGTAGTATTTGAAGCAGGTCTGCCTTACTTTCCTCGGGGTGCCATCACGAAGCACCACCAACCGGGTGACTTGAAACAGGCACCGTGTACTCTCTCACAGTTCTGGGGGCCAGAAGTCTTAAATGAAGGCACAGGCTCTGCAGAGACTCTGTGTCTGCCTCTCTCCTAGCTTTAGGTCGCTGCTGGCAGTCCTTGGCCTACAGTCACATGCAGTCCAATTTCTGCCTGTCTTTCCATGGCGTCCATTTCTGTGTATCTTCTCCCCTTTTCCTCTCACAGGGACACTTGTCATTAGAGAAAGGGCCCCTTCTGTCCCAGGATATCACTTAGCAGTGTCCTGCACAATTATAACTGCAAAGACCTTTACCTAAACAAGGTCATGTTCACAGGATGTGATTGGACATAGCTTTTGAGAGCCTACCCTTCCACCCAGTACAAGGTCCTAAAATTTCCAAGTGAATTACTTCGAGTGGCATTTGCCTAGGAAACCACACACAGGATACTCCAAACCAGACAAGGACCATTGTGGGGTCACATAAACTAATCAGTCACATAAACCTTATGAATAAGTTATTAAAATCCAGCCAATGGACCCGTCCCTTCTAGCCAGGGGGATCAGATTTTTGTTTTTTGTTTTGTTTTGTTTTGTTTTTTAGCCAGATCGTTCAGCCTTTCATCCTCATTTTTGTTTCTTCTCCTGGCTTTTTTATTTCAATGGCAATATGGTGGGCATTTGGGATGATGTTACCGGAAGCTTTCTTTTACTCATTGAAGTCGAGGAGGTCCTGATTCTACTCTTGATGCATTTCCCTCTCTGATATTCTGATCATACCCTTCATTTCATATCTTTTCCTGTTCAAGCTATTCATAACCTTTTAGGGTTAAACAAGAACACAAGGCCTCCCTCCTTACCTCTAACCTGTCCCCTATTAATCTCAGTTTAAGCAACTCACCAGAATGCCCATTAAGAAGATACTAGTTCCTTCTTATGTGGAAACAGAATTTCAAAAGAGAACCCCTATGAGAAAGAAAATAAACACTTCTTTTCCCCTCATCTTTGCATATGCCCTTATCAGGAATATGTACTCCACACTGGCCAGTGTGGCTCAGTTGGTTGGGCATCATCCCATGCACTACAAGGTTGCTGGTTCAATTCACTGTCAGGGCACATGCTCAGGTTTCAGGCTCTATCCTCAACAGGGGGCGTGCAGGAGGCAGTGGATTGATGTTTTGCTCTCACATAGATATTTCTCTCAAAAAAAATTTAATAAAAAAGTCTTTTTAAAAAAGAGAATACATATTCCACAACAAAAGATGATGTGTCTGAGAAATCCCATTAAGTTTCTTTTGAGGATCCAGTTTGAGTAAGCTTATGTGTGAACTGGGTCTCAGGGTAAAAGGACTCTTCTTTAATGAGATCTGCCTGCCGGCTTACTTAGCCAGCAACCTTGACAGGCAAAACAAAAAAGTAAAATAGCAAAGCCAAGCCTTAGACCTGGTATGAGCTCTGAGGGTGAGCCTCCTGTCCTTCGCTGATCAATTTGACATGTTTCGTGACAGCTGAACAAACCAGAAAAAAAAAAAAAAAAAAGATTGTTGGGGAAATTCTGGAGACTGAGTTTATTTATTTATTCCCCCGCTATGCCCCCCAGAGGATAGCTGTCACCACTTGCACAAGGTTTTATCACCTTAGACCCTCTGCCAGGATGGGATACCCCCAGGTCTGAGCTGATGGGCTGACCCTCCTTTCGTGTCATGAGCAAACTTGATCATTCTAGTGACCTGGACACCACGCTTCGTTCTCACTCAGTACTTCAAGTCCGGTGCATAAAAGCCACACACTTAATTTTCTTCTCCATCTTCTCCATCTAAGCAGACAGATCATTGCAGCATCTCAGGGACTCCTGCTTCAAAGAGGATGGTAAGGAGAGAATGCCTTGGTCTTTGCTTAAAAATATTGATTTAATCAAATCTTCCTGTGACTCTCTTCCTGTGATACCTGCTCTCCAGCCCTTCTCCACAGCTCACCTTGGTTTACATTATCCAACATGCCTTTTGTACCTTCTGTTCCATTTGTCCATAAATTTCTACCATCGAACTGAGCAATATACCCTAGCAAATGCTTCACAAAGTAAGACTGAGATGGCTTTGTTTAAGATCTACTTTTAGCTGAGAATTGATTTTATTTTTCCCTTCAAAAACTGCCCAGAGCCAAGGACCGTGGCATAATAGAGCGTTTCACAACCTCCCCCCCGCCCTTCCCCCACATTGTTATTTTCTTGACAATGTTGATTCAGAGTTGCTTCTGAGATGATTAACTCCACGTGTATTCAGACAATCACCCCTCCTGGTATAAAGACACTACAGGAAAAAGCCAACAACAACAACAACAACAACAAAAGATATCATGCACTAGGTGGTTCTAGTGATTCTGTTGCTTTATATCCACGTGTCCGACCACAAAGGAAAACCTGGGGGCCCATGGGTACCCATTTCCTCAGGGCACCTGGGAGCTGGTCAGAGGAGAGACCTCTCTCTTCTGGTTTCGCCTAATCCTCCTGCTGCTTGTTTTCATTAGCTGGGAAGGAAGGCCATCATCACATAGTATGTAGCCCAGGCAGCTTTTAGATTCCCGGAGATGGGCTTCCTCTGGCCCATCAAGAAAGCGCTTTCAGAAATGTGTTGGGAGCCCTTTGACATACTCTGGGCATCATCAAGTCCTGCTGCTCCCCTCCCCTCTCCTCTCCCCCTGGGTAATCTCTCCCCTGCCTGCCCTCTCTCTCTGACAGCGAGTTCCCTGTTTTTAGCTGAGTCACAGCAGCTGGCTGGCACCTCCAGGGTCATACTGTACGTAACACAGAATCCTCTCTGTTGGCTACCATGGTGCTTCCAAAGAGGGGCTGTGGCAGCCGCTGCAAAGCATCCTGGGTACTCCAGCCAGAGCCCTCCTTTGAAGCCCAGCAGCAAGCTGCTGGCAGGAGCCCGGGGCAGCTCAGGGATCCAAGGTTCCTTGGCGAACATGGTTCCCCTGAATCCCAGGGCTCCTGCTACAGCTGAGATGCTGGTCAGAAGCAAGCCCTTAAGAAACGCAGAACAAAATCCAGACGGACAGAAGCAGAGTCATATGGCCTCCCGAAGCCAATGGCTGCCAGGAAAAGAGTCTTAAAACTGCCAGAAGCTTGGCAAAGGGCCTTGAGCTCTGCCGGAGGCGGGTGAACAGTGGGGCTGGAGGGCCGGTCACATTCTCCTTTTCCAGGCAACTGGTTTGCGCCTGGGCACGGGAGCGCACATATGGGAGCGTGAGGCTGCCATACATCACTTTCTCTCTCCTGGAAATAAACACTGGCCTGTTTCAGTAAAAATATACCCTAACCAGGTGGAACAATACAGATTTTCACGGTTAAAAAAGCAATCTTCTGGCTTTCAGATCCTTAAAGCTGGTCTGCTCCCCACTTCCAAAAAGCTGTCTGGTGGCTGGATATGTTACACACTGTGGACTCCAACAGCCCGCAGGTTGATTTATTTGTTCTTACTGCCCACTCCTCCCCACGATATTGATCCCTATCTGATTCTTGTTCTATGAAACAGTCTTCTTTTATAAATAATTTATAAACCAAATATGCTAATGAGGAGGAGGATACTAAGTCAACAGTACTCTTTCTGCTCGTGGGGTGAGAAAATTCGTAGATGCTTATTAGCATTTCTTTTTTTTAATATAAATTTTATTGATTTTTTTTTTTTTTTTACAGAGAGGAAGGAAGAGGAATAGAGAGTTAGAAACATCGAACAGCTGCCTCCTACATACTCCCTACTGGGGATGTGCCCGCAACCAAGGTACATGCCCTTGACCAGGAATCAAACCCGGGACCCTTCAGTCCCCAGGTCAACACTCTGTCCACTGAGCCAAACCGTCTAGGGCATTATTAGCATTTCTTAAATGTGTGTGGGGGTCCCCCCCCCAATACACACACATTCTTTAGCTTCAAAAACAACAACAACAACAACAACAACAACAAAAACATAAACAGAGAATCAATTGAACCCAAATGGCAAATTTTAAATACCTAAGAAGCCCTGTGTCACATTCGAGGCCTGGTTTGTGAGGCAAGTCAAAACCACTTGGTCTCTGCCACTCTGCCTGCCACACAAATCTAAATGGCAAAGGGGTTTAAAAAGATAAAATGATAGGAGGGGAGCAGTCACGTTTTGTAATTTTATGAAGATGCTAATATAAATTCATAAAGCCGGATTACTGTCTATAGCCATGGTATGTGCAAACACAAACTAAAAACAGAAACAAAGTACATCATTTCAAAACATGGACTATTTTTTCAATTAAAAGGCTCAGTGAAGCACAAAAGATGGGATATTTCACTCAAAAGGCAAACTTTTAATGAGGGTGCTTTTCTTCAGCTGTCACTGCCAAAGCAATCCAAAGTTAAGCAAAAGTATCACAAGACAAAGAACAGCAGAGGGAAAAGGTGACATTGCAAATGAACCCCTGAGGAGTTATCAGTAATTGCTTTTCTGAGAAGTTAACACCTAGACTATGTGAGGGAACAGGTTCATCTTGGATTCAAGGTGTTAAAATGTTTTTATTCCTAGGTAAGCCATTTTTAATAAACAGAATAAATTATAATTGATTTTCTAGGAGTCAGACAATTCATCAATGCAACAGGTGTAAATACTTTAGAGAATATGATCAGCCTGTACTTACTTAAAAATTTGGAACTGTATTTCATTCTTTATAACAAAATCTATATTCTTTTAATCTTAAGGAACCTGATCGTTGAAAGGCAGAATTGAAATGAGAAGAGAAAAAAAATACAATTGTCCTATGAAGAATGGCACCTGTTGAGAAGCAAAATGGAAAAGTATACACAGAAGAATAAATATAGTGGAACTTTGGTTCTTGAACTTAATACGTTCTGGAAGGCTGTTGAAGAAGTGATTTTCAAAAAGAACGAATCACTTTTTTTCTTATTGGAAATAAGGTAAATGTAATTAATCTGTTCCATAGCTCCCAAATGATTCCCTGTTGTAACAGTTCTTATATACAGCAATCCCCTCCATGACTCACTACACTATAAATGCCACTTCTTTTCTTAAGTTTATTGAACCATCCCTACTAGCCTTAAGTGAATCACTTTCTGACCTTTCAGGAGGTCAGAATGAAGCATTTTCACATATTTTTTGCCTCTGAAATTCTATCACTGGCTCACTGGCTAACTGCTTTTTGTTTATCCAAATCAACAACATTTTTTTTAACCTCTTTCTATCTCTTCAATGGCCCGAGATCATTGTTTCACAGGCACTTTCTTTTTTTTCTTTTTTTTAAATATATTTTATTGATTTTGTACAGAGAGGAAGGGAGAGAGATAGAGAGCCAGAAACATCGATGAGAGTCATCGATCAGCTGCCTCTTGCACACCCACTACTGGGGATATGCCAGCAACCAAGGTACATGCCCTTGACCGGAATCGAACCCGGGACTCTTCAGTCCTCAAGCCGACGCTCTATCCATTGAGCCAAACTGGTCCGGCATCACAAGCACTTTCACACCCTTAGCAAAATTGGCACTCTTGATCGTCTCTTTATGTTTTTAAACTGTACTGTCAATCTCACCATGCCATTCATACTCAGGAGTCAGATCAGACATGTGAACACCTTTATCATATTTTGCAATTATTTGCTTTTTTAAGCTCTATCATTCCCACAATTTTCCTTTTCACTTTACTGCTATCACTAACTCTCTTAGGACCTATAGTGACTGATTATAAATATTTAATAATAATAAGCAGCAACAAAAACCATGAAAATATCCGCAGCACAATTTCCCGAGATGTTAGCAACTGGAGGTTTAGTGGTAAACAAACTCATTTTGGTCCATTCTCTCTTTTGTTTGTATTAGCATAAAAGGGTGGTCAGGTTGAGAAGTGAAGTTTTGTTCCACAACTGAGATATTTATCCATAAACAGCTTGGTCTTTCATTTCACCAATATCACACTGTCTTGTTATAGATTTAGAATACGTCTTGTAATTCAGGAGCATGAGTTTTCCAACCGTTCCTTCCCTTTTAGGATTTTTGGGGGCTATCCTCATTCCTTATCTTTTTATATAAAATTTAAAATCAGCTTATTCATATAAAAGTTTTAAAATAAAACTTTTCTGAGAATTTGATTGGGGTAGTGTCAACGAAATAAATCAAGTTGACATCTTAACAGTATTGAGTCTTTCAATCTACAAAACACATAGCTGCCTTCACTTATTCAGATCTTTACAAAATCTCTTTCATCATTGGGTGCTTTTTTTGTAGCTTACAAAATAAATTCTCAATGTATTCCTTTAGATTTATATTATATAAGTGCCTCATTTTTTTAATGATATTAATGGTGTTCCTAGCTCTGTATGATCTTCCAGTATGGCTCAGCCTGGTCCTCTATGGACTTTTTTTCCTGGCCTTCGGTAGTTTCTGCAGATTTCTGTAGATTTTCAATTTAGCTCTCTGTGTGGCACCCCCTTTTCTGTGCAGTTCTACTTTCTTAAAAAAAAATATTTTATTGATTTTTTTTACAGAGAGGAATAGAGAGTTAGAAACATCAATCAGCTGCCTCCTGCCCACCTCCCTATTGGGGATGTGCATGCAACCAAGGTACATGCCCTTGACTGGAATCGAACCTGGGACGCTTCAGCCTGCAGGCCGACACTCTATCCACTGAGCCAAACCAATTAGGGTTGCAGCTCTACTTTCTTCAAGGCTGTGCCCTCTCTACTTTCTCAACTCTGTCTCTGGGACTAAGAGATCCTGCAGGTTCTGTTTTGGGTCTCCCTCTCTGCACGTAGCTGGGGCAATGGCTCTGGCCTAGTTTATTCCTCAGTCTGTAGTGATTCCTGCAGTGCGTTGCCTGTTAACCAGTGTCTGAAAAAGCACTGATTTTATATGTCTCCATTCCTTTTATCCTTGTTTAAGACATGAGGTAAATCTAGTCCCTATACTCCATTGTGGCCGGGAAGAGAATTTTCCACTACAGCTTTCAATATGAATTATATGTAATACAATTGTACAATATAACCTTTCTCCTCTGCCTCTGCTTCGGGCACATTTAACTTCATTCAGTCTTTTATATATACTAAGCTAACTCCCAAGGGGCCTTGTGCATAGTCTTGTCTTTTCTTAACATGCCTGTTCTCCCGTTGTCTGGTCAGTTCCTACTCATCCTTCAGATTATAATGCAGTCATCATTTTTAAAGTGGTTCCAACTTCCCAAAGTTGTCCAATCCTCTTATATACTCTTGTAACACATCGTCATCATATTTACCTCATTTCTAACTTCGCACTTATTTATATAACTACTAGAGGCTCAGTACATGAAATTTGTGCACTCGAGGTGGGGGGGATTCCTCAGCTCAGCCTATGCCCTCTCACAGTCCGGAAGCCATCAGTAGGACAACCTTAGCACTGCCACAGAGGTGGGAGAGGCTCCTGCCACCGCCACTGTGCTTGCCAGCCATTAGCCCAGTATCTGGCTGAGCGGCACCCCTTCCCCCCCTCCCCTTCACCCCCATGGGAATGCACTGACAACTAGAGGACAGCTCCTGCATTGAGCATCTGCCCCTGTTGGTCAGTGTGCATCAAAGTGACAGGTAGTTCTGCTGTTTAGTCGATTTGCATATTAGCCTTTTATTATATAGGACTTGATGCATGTCTGTTTCCTCCTCTAAACTGTAATGCATGTTGGAACTAGTATGTCTATCTTTGCCTATCATTTTATCCAATACAGTGCCTGCTACATAGTGGGTGCTCATGAAATATTTGTGTGAACAAATTGAGATCACTTCCATATTTGTCTTTTGTGCCAACTTTCATTAATTCTTGTATTTTCTTTTATAAGCAGTACAACCAGTAAGTAATTACAGCTTTCCTCCCGTCAAATTAAAAATTTTCATATCTCACCAAAGCAAAATTAACAGAAAGGACAACTGTTTTTTCAAATTGTAATAACACTCACCCTTTGGAGACGACTAATTTAAATCTTATTGTTAAATAAACTATTGATACGAGAATTCTGCAACCACTTAGTGCTCTTAAACAGCCATTTGCTAATCACAGATGTAATAAAACACAACTTGGCACAATCAGGCAAACAAATTGACTCATGAGGGATATCAGATATTCTTGCTTCCATTTTGTTTTCATCTTTCCAGTTTGTTTGGAAACTCATAAAAACCATATGATGAGTTTTTTAATAAGACAAGTGGTGGTTCCATGCTGACGTTTTGCCCCCGATAGTTTGACTTTTAATTTTAGAGCTGTGATCCTGGTATCACAAACACCCCAAGGAAATACTTTGCATTACAGCTTACATTAGGATGGGTAATTGCTTTTTTGTTTTTTTTTTACTTGATGGGTTTTTTTTGTTTGTTTGTTTTTTGTTTTCAGGAACTGGTATTTATTATCAAAGTCATATTTGATGTCAACAAGATGCCGGGATGGCCAGAAAGGCCTGCCAGATACTTGATGGTTTTCTATGACTTGCATTTCAAGTCACTTTAAATGTTGACCTCCCAAAATGACTTATTTGATAAGAGTAGTTTTCACTTTCATTGAAATAGTTGCCAGAACACCATTGGATATTTTCAATTGGTCATTCAGAAAACACACAAATTGATTTATTTCTTCTCAAAATTTTTTTTATCTCTTGCAAGTTAGTCATGACTATTTTTCCATTTCAGATAAAGACATTTTATTGTAATCATCCTTAAATATAGCAAATGCTCCCAAAGTTAACAATACAATTTGAGATCTAGTGAGAGACACATATAAAAGATTTTTCTTCCCTTTGCTTTTGTTGCACTATCTGATAAATCTGAGCAATAATTGCTACTTACTTTCCCAGCAGGGAAATTATGAGGATTATTAAAATAATATATGTAAATTACTTTGCTGTCAGAAGCCCTGCATACCTGTGTAATATAGTGTGCTCTGCTAAAAACTCATATTAATAGACTTTAAATTTTACCTTAATGCTCAAGTAAGTAATTCCCATATAGTTCAATGTTATTGGCTCTGATTTTTCTTTTTAAGTAGGCAGGTGTTGCTCTAATTAATTTGAATGAACACAGACTTGAAATTGCTCCTGTAAGAAAGCACTGTTGCTTTAGTGCTGCTGATATTAAACATAGAGGCCTGTTCTCATTTCCATAGGACTTCTACCTGAATGCATAATCCTTAGTTAAAAAATGCTGGCCTCCTCATAGAAATGAGACATGTCGGGAAATGTCATAATGTGAAGTACCTGGGCTTTGGAGTCAAACATTTCTGGATGAAAACCTAGCCTTTGTCACACATTAACCCTGCAATCCAGAGCAAGTTCTTTCTTTCCTCTGTGGGACTATGTTCTCTCTGTGTGAAATGGGTGATAACCCTGCTGGGTTTGCTTCAAGTGAAACACTGAGTCCAAATGGGATGCTCATCGAATGGTGTTTATCATTATTTCTGAAGATTGTACTATCCATGCACTAGTGTGAGGTGGCATTAATAGCTAAGGAAAAACCCAATATTTATAGACGGTTTGTTGTGTTTGGTTACACTGATATACAGGTATCTTTTTTTTTTTTTAATTCTCACAAAACTGTAATGTTTTCATTTTATTCCCCATTTTGCAGATATAGAAACTAAGGCTAAAAAAAAAAAAAGTAATTTGCACCTGGGGCACGAAGGTTTGAATTTAGATCCACTGTATAGCAAAGTCTGAGCAATGAGCCTTAATTCTGAAATGAAACTTCTTCATATTTTGCTTAATTTTTTTTTTTATTCAAGAAATGGTACAGGTGAGTATCTATATTTAGGTATATCTTTTTTTTTTTCTGTACCCAGGTTTCTTTTGTTTCCTATGGCATCATTTTAATAGCTTTTGGGAAAGGAAGCAATCTTGTAGTTTTGGTTAAAGAGGAAAACATAGGATAGCTTTCAAATCTGCTTATGTACAGATGTATTTTTTTCTATAATTTTGAACATTTATTAATTATCATCAGTTATCACCAAAGGTATAGTGAGGGACAGGGGAGCTGTTATTTATATACCAAAAATTGTTCTCTGGGAAATACGTGGTGATTTGCAATTTATGTAAAAGAGGTGGAGAAACAGTTACTGCTCTGTTGTTCTCCTCCAAATCTCTTTCCTAGTGTGAGGACACACACCTGGATCACCTCCAATATTTATGATCTGTGGGTCAACTCTCCTTTCTAAAACACAAATTTATAATTATCAACCACTTGACAAATCGGAAAGTCATTGAATTCTTATAGCCTTCCTTCTAGTTTTATTGTAAGTGACTGAATTGATAAGGTGCATAGGAAACAGAAGATGGTAAGAACCACTGTTAAGAGTTTATAAACTGTATTCTACACTGCTGCTCAACACTACTAAGTTTACGGACTCAATTATGATTTAAAGAAAACTACCTGAAAGAGGTCTATGGGAGACTGAATAGTTTTAATGTAATTTAAGTTTAATCAAAGCAATATGTGAGTATGTTTTTAAAAAATCTATTTGTCCCCAAAGAGGTATGCATGAAAGTAATATCCCTTGCCTTCTCTCTAGTTAGTCCTGTTCCTAAGTCATAATAAACCATTTAACTCTTTAGATGTTCTTTTCTGCAAGTTATGTTTATGTCTTTTTGGACAGTATTTTGTTTGTTTTAGCAGTAGTTTTTAATCATTATTATTATTTTCTAAGTCTATTTATCATGGTGTCATGTTCAATAATTTTTAAATACAATATTATGCAAGGGTTTTTATTCTCATTTTCTCTTCTCTCCCCTACATACACTCTTTCCCTTCTGAAGCCCTTCTTTCCAGACCCAAGAAGAAAGTAATTGATCCTGCAAGATAATTAATCACTTGTTTGTAAGCTACAGAAGGATGAGGGCAATATCTAGATAGGGTCCACCTTTATATTCCCCAATTACCTAATATGTGTGTGGCACATTGTATATTATATACTCACAAGGCATATTTGTGAAATGAATGGATAAATAGTGTGGTTTAAATACATCAGCTAAAGGAAGAGGGAGCTAAATACCACAGGAAACATCACAACTCCTTAAGCGATCTCAGTATTTAACAATTAAGCAGAAGGTAGATACTAAAATAAGAATCTTTCACAATGTTCTCCTCTTCTCCACGATTGTCAAGGAGGTTAGCAGTTCTATACGGATTCTTTGTCCCACAACACTGAGGACATCTAATCAGACTCCCATCGTTTTTTCTGTTTATCTGTTTAACATTCTTTCAAGACCAATTCAAAATAGTCTCTGAGTAGCAACATAGCTGGTGTGGTACCTTCTATTTTAAACCACAGTTCATTGCCCTGACAGTCAGGCATCCAGTTTCCAGGCCGAGGGACCATGGGAAATACGAAAGGAGCAACGTGTATGGAGTAGAGCAAACTATCTCTCTGGCTCACCCACCATTTACCCTCCCCTGCAACTCGTCACTGAGAACGTGGGTCCTCCCAGCTCTGCTATTCCCAAAGCTACTATTTTAAACTCTCTCTAACCATAAAACACAAATAGAGATTTGTCTACATCCTATGGGTGAAATGTTTGCAGCGTTATCCAGAATTGAGGTACCCAGACTAGATTTATAGCTTGCCCTTTGTGTGAAAATAGAGGAGGAAAAATTGGGCCAAACTCAAATCTATATGAAACACTCATGCAAGAGTTGACATGTTGCTGCTGCTGCCGCCGCCGCCACCGCCACCCTGCCCACTTGGTTATTAATTGGCTTCTCACAGCCCAGATTCTCTTCTTTCCTTTATCTGCCTGTGATGTACAAGGAAGCTTTGAGTGGATGAGAAAATCCTGGGAATTCTGGGGAATTGCTTTATTCCAGAAAAGGAGGGCATTTTCCTCCCAATCTTAAGTTCCACATTCTTCTGCTCGGACATTCTGTAATTAAACAGCTTGTGTGCGGCTTCCTAAAACATACGGGGAGCCACGGCTTGTTTTATTCTTTGATGTGAGGTTGCTGTGGGAGGATCTTCCAAGGCTTTGTCTCAGGCTTCAGTTAGGAGCAGAAACTCATTGGCAAATGGCAGGTGACAGAAGAGAAGGTTAGTCATCAAATCAAGCACAGTGTCATAAAGATGGTCCTGAACATCATAAAGATTGTCCCCTACGTGTGAATTTCAAAACAAGGACATCTCTCAGGATGGAGAGAGCACGTGTCCTTGTTGGGCAAATAAATGATGAGAAGGGAGCAAGGGGAACTGTCTTCCTGGCACTGACAACCTGAAGGGAGCCTGGAAAATAAAGATGCTTCCTTTGAAAACTCATCATGGCCCCGATGTCTCTTTAGTCACTCTGCTTGTCTTTGTCATGTCTGCAGAGGTGCACGAGCATAAGTTGAAGCTAAGTCCCCTTCTGAGCACAGAGGCAAACTAAATGGCCATGGAAAGTAACCCTAAAAACTTCACTCTCCCAATAACATTTTGTATTTTAGCCTCTGGACTTTGTAACACATGCTTAGAGTGACAGTACAGATGTGGGATAGTGCCTCAGGGCTCATCTCATTTGAATTTACTGGATGGTCTCTTATCACCTAAGAGATTCATTTCTTAATGTCACTTAACTGGCTCCACCTTAGGATCTGGATAATATATTCAGGCCCTTAATAAGCTAGCTGCCTCTCTTCAAAATGATAAACAGTTCCCTGCTTCAAATGTTACCTTTCTCAGAGAAACTTCCCTGTCCACTATGCCCACTGCACATCACTTTCTCCTTACCGTATTTTAATTTTCTTCATGACAGTTACAATACCTAAAACCACAACATATATTACAGACTCATTAATATTATTTTAAAATTTTATTGAATGTCTACTTGATTTGCTACTGTCTTTACCCCCAAAATACAAATCTGTTAATTAGAATGTGGTTTACCTTTTCTATTTTAAATGTATTTATTAAATTGATTGGGGTGAGCCCTAGCCAGTTTGGCTCAGTGGATAGAGTTTTAACCTGCAGACTGAAGGGTCCCAGGTTCGATTCCGGTCAAGGGCATGAATCCTTGGTTGCGGGCACACCCTCAATAAGAGGTGTGCAGGAGGCAGCTAGTCGATGCTTCTCTCTCATCGATGTTTCTAATTCTCTCTCTCCCTTCTTCTCTGTAAAAAAAAATCAATAAAGTATATTTTTAAAAAATTGATTAGGGTGACATTGGTCAGCATGAATATATAGGTTTCAATTTTGGGTTTCTATGCTACAAGATCTGTATATTGCACCATGTGCCCACCATCCAAAGTTGAATCTTCTCCAGTCATCATATATTAGGACCCCCTCTCCCGCACCTCTTCTGTGCCTCTGGAGTTTAGCATACTACCAGACACATAGTAGGTACTCTATAAATACTTGTTAAAATATTTTTGAATGAATGCATACATTATTGAACTAACAAGATAAAGCCCAAATGCTTTGCAAAGCATATGACCCTCAACTCTAGGCTTCCTTATAACCATTTGGTCCCAACTTCCCAAACTCCCACATCCCAGGCCTGTGTTGTAGCCTAATTGAGCTACTTCCTATTATCTACTGTTTCAGAACTCTGTACCTTTGCATAGGAGGCTTCGATTCTTGTGGAAAGGTTCCACCCAATTTCAGATGTCACTTATGTGTGAGAATATTTCCAACTCTCCTGGACTGAGGTCTCTTCTTATGTTCTTACAGCTCATTATATAAGCTTCTATGATAGTATTTACCAGATTCCATTGTAATTATTTGTTATGCAACTGTTTTATGACTCATAATTTTTTTTAAATTGGATTTATTGGGATATAGGTTTCAAGTGTACAGCTCAATACAATGTCATCTGCACACTACATGGTACCTCCATCGCCCCAAGCAAAGTCTCTTTCTGTCCCCATCTTCTCCTGCTCTCCCCACCTCCACCTACTTCCCTGCCTCTAAAGCCTTACAAAGTGCCTGATACATAGTAAATATTCTGTTTATGTTTTCTGAATAAGTAAATCCTATAAACTCAGCAACAGATTTCAAACAAAGAATACATAATTGTATAACGCATTTTTTCTTTTAAAAAATATATTTTTATTGATTTCAGAGAGGAAGGAAAAGGAGGGAGGGAGGGAGGGAGAGAGAGAGAGAGAGAGAGAGAGAGAGAGAGAGAGAGAGAGAGAGAGAGAGAGAGAGAAACGTCAATGATGAAAGAATAATTGATTGGCTATTTCCTGCATGCCCCCCCCCCCCCCCACACACACACACACACTGGGAATCAACACACAATCCAGGCATGTTCCTTGACCAGGAATGGAACCATGACCTCCTAGTTCACAGGTTGATGTTCAACCACTGAGCCATACTGGCTGGGCTGTCTTTTCTGGACTGAGTTCAAGTGGCAAACTGAGCCAAAAAGAATGTTGGTCATGCAACCTAGAGACCGCGGGTAGTTGACATTTAACTATATTCACATACTTGCAAGGAACTCTGATGGACAGAAAAGTTCCCCCCTCCCCACTTAGTTCTTCTGGCTGGTTGAATGATTCAAATGAGATGCAACAGATTAACAGGAGCAAATCGTTTTAATGTGCTCGCAAGGGAATTCACATAGCATAAACATTCCAAAGATAGCGAGCCAACATGAGGTATCTATGTCATTCTGGACAAAGCAGAGGGAGGCAGGGATCTGCGATTTCAATGTGAAAGTAAATAGGTGAGAAAGAGCAAACGTTTGGTAAACAAATTCTTGCAGGGCCACCAGAAACAATGCAACAGAGAGGAGAATGGAACCACACATCTTTGCTGCTGTCATGCTTAATTCCACTGTGCTAAGGTGAATATGCTAAGGTTCCCTTCCGGAAGCTAGTTTTTCCATCAGATTTTCTTTGGGCGGGTAAGGGGGAGGTAAAAAGCTCTTCTTGAGTTTGTTGGTCTTTAATTGCTTTCAGCTTGAAATAATCTGCATGCCAAGGTGCCACACCCTGGGGAGACTTGCTCCAGACCCCCACAGAACAAAGCTAAGCAGCCTTAGAATTTCCACTCAAAATAGTCAAATGCGAATAGACTGGAATTTTTATGAGTGCTTTCTGTAGGTAAGCCTTTTAATAAAACGTACTGATTAGAGACTTATGAATTGGATTTCTAAGAAAGGGAGTGGAGCCTCATTGGCTGCCAATTGTTAAGGATTTATTAGGGATCTTTTGGAGAGGCACACATGAACTGAAGGATGTTTTGCTGGTGATTTTATGAAACTGACTTTCCTAAGACCAACAAACAGCCCCTACAATTAAGAACATGCACACAGACATACACACCCATAACCATCAGGAGAACCCCATTCTACCTGCGTACTGTTTTATAATAGGTACAAATTCACATTTAATGATATAGCTGGCATCTGGGGATCTTTGGGGAAAAAGTGTTAAAATTATTTCCCTGTGAAGGAGGAAAAGCAAAATGAAAATAGCATTTCCATTGTGGAAGTAGAAATCAGGTACTGCATCTATTATAGAATTAAGAGGAGCAAGAAACTCAGATATTTTTACTTATATTCTTTTACATTTTTATTGAATTTATTGAGGTGACTGATTAAGAAAATTATATAGGTTTCAGGTGTACAATTCTAGGATACATCATCTGTATATTGTATCGAGTCTCCCTCCATCATCATTAATCTCTTTACCCTCTTCTGTATTCCTCCCCACTCCCCATACCGTTACTGTCTGGTAAGCACTGTACTGTTATCTGTGTCTATGAACTAACATTCTTTTAAAACCATTTGCATCTATTATCAGGTTGCAGCAGGGTCACGGTGCATTACTGTATTTTCCTGCGTATAAGATGACCAGGTGTATAAGACGACCCCCTAATTTTACAGTTAAAACATAGGTTTAGGCCTATATTCGTTGTCTAAGACTACCCCCACTTCTGAGGCAACACCAGTTTTTTTTTTTTTAATAGAACACAGTGTACATGTTCTGTACCCAAATACAATATGTCCTAGTGTACATGTTCTGTACCCGAAGCTACACTGTGTTCTAGTAAAAAGCCTGCTCAGATTGGCCAGACTCAGAGAGGCGGTCTATTAAAAAAAGAACTGGTGTTGCCTTGAAAGTGGGGGGTAGTCTTATACAGCAAATATAGGCATAAACCTATGTTTTAACTATAAAATTAGGGGGTCATCTTATACACCGGAAAATACGGTACTTGATTCCTTGGATAGTGGAGAAACTATTTTTAAAAAGGGATTTACATTCTCTGGTTTCATGTAAACTTTAACAAAGAGGATATCTTAAAAGTAAAGTTGATGCTTACTGTATTTGACAGTGTTATATTATGACCTAGTAGGGGTTCAGAACCAGTCACCCCAAGATGTGCCTCAGTGGTATGTGGATTATTTTGAGCAAAAGGCCACTGAGACCCTTCGAGATCAAGAGAAACTTCTGCTGCCCCCTTCACTATCTAGAAGAATTTGAATTAGCAGCCTGGCTGACAATAAGAGTTGTCACCAAGAAATGACTTTTTTGCCTACGTATATGACAGGGCAAACTACTAATTACTGAATATGTGCTGTCTCTGCAATTACTCTGAAGCCTCCAGGTGCCTTACCACATCCCCAGCTCAGGATATCCTGTGGACCTCAATTTCCCTTTCTGTGTCTGAGCCTCTCATGCATGCAGGTTCTCTGACTCTCTCATGCCTGTGGCGTTCCCATATATGTACATCTGTATCACATCCGGTTACCATCTCTTGCTAATATGTCTGTCTATTTGATTATTAAACCAACAGAAAAGACTTGGAGTGCAGAGGAACATTGCTTCCTCCTGCATAGATCTAATACCTTTAACTATGAAAGATTATTGGGTCCAATTTGCCCCTGGGAGTGTGGGAGAGCAAACAGCAAATCCCAAGGATGGGAAGTTGCAATGCCATGGCACAGAGAAGTATTCTCTCTACTCTCCCAGGTTCTCTGAATTCCCACAGGCCATGCCCCAAAGAACTCATCATGGCATCGATATTACACTCTGAACAGACTGTCAAATCACAGAGGAAGTGGGAGAGGTTTGGTGGATGGGAAGAGACTAACCAAAGTACTTGTGTGCATATATGCATAACCCATGGACACAGAAAATAGTGTGGTAAAGGCCTGGGGCAGGGTGAGCTAGAAGGGGTCAATGGGGAAAAAGGGGATATATGTAATACTTTCAGTAATAGAGATTAAAAGTAAATAAACAAACAAGTAAATAAATAAATTTACACTCTGCTACCTGAGTTTCCATATTGCCTTATATTTATTTGTTTAGTTTGAAAGTAACCCCTATTTACTATATCTTGATATCTTTATTATACTTAATGTGTAGTTACACTTGCAAAATGAATTATAATTGGCTATGTATAGTGACCTGATATTTTTACAGAAAAAACAAACAAACAACAGGATAAGAGAAACTTTGGGCAGGACTCCCCTTCTCCACTTAGAACCCACTCTTAGAACATTTGTGTTTTGGTACATTGTGCACCAAATAACTTGAAAAGTTTATAATGGTTTAAGAAGTGATGCCTTTCTTCCTTTATAGAAAGGAAGGGGGGGGAGGAGAAAATGAGGGGAAGTGGGAGAAATGAGGGGAGATGGGAAAGAAAGAGAGAGGGATGGAAGAAGAAAGGAAGGAAAGAAAATAAAGGAAGGAAGGAAAAATGAGAGGAAGGGAGGGAGAAAGGAAGGAAGAATGAGAGGAAGGAAGGAAGGAAGGAAGGAAGGAAGGAAGGAAGGAAGGAAGGAAGGAAGGAAGGAAGGAAGGAAGGAAAGAAGGAAAAGAAAAAAGAAAGAGAAAGGAGAAACCAAGGAAAGAGAAAGAAAAGAATTGCATCAAGAATATTCTTTTCTAAAAAATGTGTGGGTCCTTTTCTGCTTATAAACAAACAAATAACAAACACAAAACATACACACACACACAAAGCCACAAAACAAAACACCATGAAGTCAGAGGAAATACTCATGGCTCCATAATTCAAATTCTGTGCATTTATATGAAATCTTTAAATTAACTAGTGAGAAGATCATCTGAGTCATTAGCTTGACATTCTAAATAAGTTTTGTTCATTTGCTCAACTTGGTGACAAATCAGATTTCACTCCATAAAATATTTCAGAGGATTTTTAAATATTAGCCATGGAAAAATAATTTGATAGTGACTATGTTTATATAACCAAAACTTTTCAATAAAAACTGAAAACTTCATATAGTAAATTAAAGGTCCTATGTACCTGCACCATAAAACATAGGCATATAGGTGTTCCATAGAAAGCGCCATATATAAGTCCTCCTCCACCACACACCCACACCAGGAAACACACATGCCAGCTACAGCCCTCCTTGAGGTTCCCAATGACATCGTTTCTGACTACTTACTCTTCTCTTACTATTACATCTGATGTTGCCTACTTACTTTTCTTTGGTTTTAATTTCTTTCATTAGCAGTGCAGCCCTCATCGGACTGGGATAGTATTAAACAACCTTTGAATAACAGTGAGTAAGAGGAGGTCTCTAACTGGTTAATGCCTATTAAGAGATTTGTGGCCACTGTTTTCATCCACAAGGATTTCTATCAAGTGGTTTAAGCTATTTAGTTCAACCTTCTTTCTGGGGAAATAGAGAGAGGTAATGATGATGATAATAATTACATATCTTCAGGCATAGTGCTTGTAGAGCCACTGTCTTTTATATCCGTAAAATTAGTTCTTAAAGAAATAGGAAAGTCCCAGCCTCCCACTCACTCACATTGTGTTCACACGAGCGCTTCCACTCTTGTCTCTATCCTCACTCATCTCTCTTCACATCAAATTACTGGGGATCATTAGCAAACACAGCCATGAAAACTGGACTAACAACTCTTTAGTCTGCATTTTGAAATGGTGCTAGAGATGGTTTGCTACATCTGAACTATTGGAAAAACTTGGAATTCACTGGGAGAGAACCAGAAATTGGGGAGACACTTGTGTTTTCCATTTTGAAAAGTTCAAAGTAAAACAGAAATTTCCTACTCCTGTGCAAAGCAGGATAAAGAATTTCAAATGCTCCTGATGGATCAAGGTACAGTGTGCTGATTTCATTGCAAAACCTTGGCATTATCAAATTTGCATACAATGTGAGGAGGCAAAGATAAGTGGATATAAAAGTATAATTTAGAAATTAGATTTTCATCTGTAAAATTGGATGCAAAACAAACTTACCCAAGGGGCATTTAGAAGGTATTATTAAATATCACAGATCCTATCCTCCCATATGGAGGGGGGAAAATAACTTACTAATGCATCTATCTCTATATCCCACAAAGGTAGAAAATCAGTGATGATTTCTGACATTCCCCTTGTCATATAGGGAAGTGATCATTCACGATAATCATGCTGTTATTTATATGATCTCTCTGAAATAAACTCTTATTTAAAAAACCCAATATGTTGCTTTGGCTTCATGAAAAGCTTTCTAAAATGAATGCATTGTCAACACTAGAATTCTATTTTAAAATATATAGAAGTATTGTTAAGAGTTCAGAGAACATCAGAAGGAAGGGTTGATTTACTGCATGAAAAAAAGTATAAAAGGGTATGGGTAGCCCTAACCAGTTTGGATAGAGCATTAGCCCTCAGACTAAAGGTCCCAGGTTTGATTCCGGTCAAGGGCACATACCTTGGTTGTTGGTTCGACCTGGCCCTGGATGGGGTGCACGTGGAGGTAACCAATGTGTCTCTCTCACATGGATGTTTCTCTCTGTCTCTCCCCCTCCTTTCCACTCTCTCTAAAAATCAATGGAAACATATCCTTGGGTAAAGATTAACAACAAAAATCTTAAAAAAAACAAAAACAAAAACGAATATGTATAGTTCCTCTAAGCAATGACTAACTGGGAGCATGGTAACTGCCTCGAAATCTTTCAAGGGTTTGAACACAAAGAGGGGGAGAGTGTTTGGTGCCTTAAAGAGAAGACATGGATTCCTGAGGCCAGTTGTTCAGTTGTTTTTCTTTGTAATCCTGTTGGCTTTGAGAATCTTACAGTGTTACAACATTCAGGTAGGAATTTCCTAACAAGGAAGCACACAGTTTTTTAGTGGGGGGATGGAAGGGGAACATTTTATTTGGGGACATGTTAAAACTAGATCTAAAAGGGAGAGAAACCATATACATAATTGTTAGTCACATCTGCATCTAATTAGAGCGATAATTGTGTCATATTAACAGCATAATAAATGTAACTTCCACAGATTGTAAGGACCCAGAGAAGGCAACATGCCTTGCTCATCACACTGTGGAAACCGCATTGCAGTTGTTGTGAGTTAAGGAATATTAGCAATATATCTAAAATGAGACACTCGGAAAGCAGATGAATACAAATGGAAGTTCAAAGAACTGTCAGTAAGTCTTGGTTGGGCTAATCTGAAACTCTCCAGTAGATCATCGCGACCTTAAGAAAGAAATTTAGTGCTATCACAGTAATACAAATTTTAAAATAAGTCTGTTTCTGTCTTATCATGTGGAATAACACATTGCTTTCTTACCCAACTTCATATACTTTAACAGAAAACATATTATCATTGTGCTACTAATAATATGTTTTATTATGTTCTAACCTGACAACCAGAGTTTGAGACTTGTTTTTATTCAACATTAGGAAACATTATCGCTTAGCTAAATTAATTAATTTTATACAAAAGGTGTAGTTGAATGCACAGTTGCAATACAATGACATCTCCCCCATTACAATATAATGAAAAAGGTAACACAATACAAGAAAAATGCAATGTTCAATAACTACTCTGTTGCCCATCTATTTTCAGTGCAACGAAGGTAAATTTCCTTACCTAGAAACACCATTATTAACTCCAACGCGTTTTTCTCTTTCACTCAATATTTTCTGACTTTCACTTTGTGTATGGAAGCTGAATAAATCATTTAACTTGTACTCCTTTACCTCTGTCCTTGAAAAGGGTTATATGTATGTAGATTCAAATCCTTCTTTTGAAAAGACCATTTTAACTGGCAAAGAAAGACTAAATTACATTGGATATAATTACTTTTAGCCTTAAGACCTTGGCATGCAATCTACCAGACAATCCTTGCCAAGGAATGCCAGCCACACTTATGAGATGCCCTTAACAAATGCATTAATTTACTTCCTCCCCTGATATTTGATAAGTCAAAATAAATTATGACTGTGGGTGTGATGACATTTAGACATCTGTAAAGAAAGGTAATTTTTGATGAAATGTTGAATAATACAGCTAACATTTCAATACCCTAAAAAGTACCATTCAAAAAGTTTCTGTTCATCACAATAGTTTAGGTTTAAATCCACATTGATTTATTTATAAAGGAATTATCGATATATAGTATATGTGCATTTTATAATTGTTACTGATAAGCATATGTGCATTGGCAGATATAGACTACCAAGTGATATGCAAAACTCACAATTGGTTGATGGATTATGGCTGATATTTTCCCGAAATCCAAATATTTATCATATTTTTTTAAATATCATTAACATTTATATTATTCATTAAATAATAAGCTTGTTATATGAATTTTCTTATAGTAAATACTTCTAAATTAAGAGAAGTATATCAACTTGCTTTTCCTTAGAAAAGATAACTCTTGCTTACAAATCTTGATTTTTGGGCTGCAGTATTTCCATTCATCTGACTTACATTTTAAAATTCCCTAAGCCTTGGCCACATGTTGTATTCTATCCATGCCCTTTATTGTCATCCTGAGTTTCAGAAGATAAAAATAAAAACATGAAAAACCCGTCAAATACTGTACTTCCTCTTTAGCACTAATTTTCTCTTCATCATTATCTCACACGTCTGGATCTCTGGATGGCTCACAGTTCACTGCTGATCGCTTCACATATGTCAATACTTATAAACTAATGCCAATCATAAGAATTTAAATGAGTTTTGAGTGACCATTAGACTTCCATTATTTAATGAGGTTTGGTGTGTGGCACCAATACAAATATACATGATCCTAGAAATAAGGGATTGAGTCAGATAGGGCTCACGGGAGAACACTGTGGTTCCTTGGGGTCTGGCACAGTCTACCCACCCACAAACTGTCAGCATGTCCCTCTCTTTTGTCATTGCTGCCCCAGCAAGTGGACTGGGAGCTGAGCTTCCATGCTGCTCCAAAAGGCTTTGTGATGAGTGAAAGCACAATCTGGTTCTGAAATGACATCTCCCTCTCATGCTTCCCTCCACCCCTCCTGACAACCTCCATCAGACAGACTCACGTTGCTTCCACCTGGAAACAAGCAGAGGCAGGCAATATCATGCCCTTGGCATCAAGTACAGAAAGCACAAAACAAATTAAAATGCTTTAAAATGTTTTTGAACTTTGTAAAAGACGTAAATTTTAAAGTCCTTTGTTCACTAATAATTTCCCCCCCTATAGGAGATTGAAATGAAGGGATGATTCAAGGGAGAAAAATACTCATTGCTAAACAACTGTCCACAAATGAGACCCAGGCCCTATAGCTTTTATAGATATTGAGGACATAATAACTAAAATATCATTTTTGCTGGGAGGAATATTATAAGTGCCAATAATGTGGGTGATGAAAGACTTATAGTATAGCCAAAATTTTTTTTGTTCTAATTATTGGGTTACGATGAAAAAAATATATACTTGGAGATATATTATATATTTAAAATAAAGTGATCTTACACCTATTTTTATATATTGAGAAAAGTCATATTTAGATTTGATATCAACTTTCAAGCAGCACCAACCTATAGTCAATTCAAGGCTGGTAATGTAGCATGTAAGCATCTATTTTCAATATATACCTTTACACATACACACCTAGAAGCATCCTATCTAATAAAAGAGTAATATGCAAATTAACCACCACTCTGCCACACCCACAAAACACACCCACCAACCAATCAGAGTGAGAATGAAAATTAATCCCAACCAAGATGACTGACTGCAGCCACAGAGACAAGAGGGAAGCTTGGGTTTCCCTGGCAATGGAGGAAGCCAAGATTTCCACACACTCTGGCAGGCCCAGGCATCTACTCAAGGGTACAAAGTTTCAATTATAGAAGGTAAATAAATTCCAACAGAAATGGCGGCAGCCACTGAGCTGGAAGAGCAGGAGGCTAGGGTTTCCCCGGCGATGGAGGAAGCCAAGCTTCTGCAGCATTGGCCAGCTCAGGCCTTCACACCAGGCTACAAAGTTTCAATTATAAAAGATACATAAATTCCAACAGAAATGGCTGCTGCCACAGAGCAAGCAGTAGGCAGGAGAGCAGTTAGACATCAATCAAGCCGGCATGGGAGTGGTTAGGGAGTGATCAGGCTGGTAGACAGAAGCGGTTGGGGCAATCAGGAAGGCAGGCAAGTGAGCAGTTGTGAATCATCAGTCCCAGATTGTGAGAGGGATGTCCAACTGCCCATTTAGGCTTGATCTTATTGGGATCAGGTCTAAATGGGCAGTCAGACATCCCTCAAAGGGTATCATATTGGAGAGGATGCAGGCTGGGCTGGGGACCCCTCCCACCCCCATCCACAAATTTCATGCACCAGGCCTCTAGTATACATATATACATATATTTATATTTCAGCTAAAACCCACTGTAACTGACAAGCTTCAAATCTTAATTATGGTATGATAGGATAAAATCTGTGTGCTTTTAAAATCTGAAATAACTTCCTTATTTCCTTCCTTTCTTCCTTCCTCTCTTATTAAATTTATTGGGGTGACGTTGTTTAATAGGATCATGTAGGTTTCTCAAGTGTATGTTTCTATGCAATACAATCTGTATATTGTGTTGTGTGTCTCCCACCCAGTCAAATCATCTTCCATCACCAAATATTTGACCCCCTTTACTGTTTACTAGTACTATTTCCCACCCCCTTCCTTCTGGTAATCAACATACTGTTGTCTGTGTCTGAGTTTCAATTTTATACCCCACATAAGAATGAAATCATATGGTTCTTAGCTTTTTCTGACAAGATGTGAGTTTTATAGAATGTTTTTTTCTTGCCTATTTCATTCTCCAGAATCTAAAAAGCAAAAATATAAATATTGGATAAAACTCAAATATGATGTAAAGGTATAAAAAAGGATAACATTTAGAAACCAAATCAAAACTAACAATGAGTCTGTTTCAAACCAAATGTATATGAAGATACATTTATTCCTATGCGCTGGATGGGAGGTTAATTAGGTGTGAGTAAATTATATTTCTGTCTAAAGTTGGGCAATGGGAAGAGAGAATGGGAAAAAAGCAAATTTGTGGACTCCAGTAAAAAGTGTGTTAAAACAGAAATAACAAGTGTGAACTGATTTACACAAATGCCACAAAATAATTAATAGATCTTTCCCAATCCATCTCTTCTCTGCCTTGGTTTTCTCTGCTGTAAAACAAGGCAGTCCAAGCAACTAGAAACTCGGCAATCAATATATTCTGAATTTAGAAAGCATTTTCATAAACATTGAAGTTTCATCTTGGCCTTATATTAATCTGGTAAAAACAATCATTGCAATCTTATTTTGCATGAGTGAAGTAGAACTCAGCAGGATATGGGCAGTTTATTAAAAGTCTAAATGATCTCTAGCTTCTCTTCCAGATGCTAAAAATTATCTTAAAATTACTAATTTTAAGTGAGGCACAGGATCAAAGAGTAATATGTATAGTAACCATGTGGACATAATTCTCTTCAAACTTGCTCTTCCATCTCTTTTAATGGGCACCAAAATGACAATTTGGACTGCTCATTCCCCACCACTTCCTTTCCATTCCCTAATCTTCTCCTTCTAACAACACATACATGTAAGTCAGGGATTGACAATCTTTTTTTGTTTTTTCCTCTTAAGAGACAGTTAATAAATATTTCAGGCTTTTAGACCCCCAGCTTCTGCCTCAACCACTCATCTCTGCTGTGGTAGCAGGAAAGCATCCAATCATACATAAATCAATGGAAATGACTACGTTCCAATAAGACTTCATGTACAAAGATAGGAAGTGAACCATATTTAGCCTGTGAGCCATGGTGTGCCAATCCCTGACATGAGTTGATCTTAAAAAATAAAAGTGCCTGGTAATAATTTCAAAGTTCACATGAAATCTGAAGACCAAAACATTTTAAATACACTGTAAAGTCACACACTTTAAATTCAATGTAGGCAAATGTTCCCAATGTATTTATATTACGATCTTTTGTGATGAACAAAAGTACTATTGTATGTTATTTATTGTTAACTTTAAAAAGGGTAGGGCAAATGTAGGTTTATACTTGTTTGTATGGAAAATAATACAATAGTTAATAAATAATAGTATAAGACTAAACTCTGTGTTTTACCTACTCACAATCGTAAACCTACTTTGCCCAACCCTGTATTTGTAGGTGTGACTGACACTGTTCACATTTGTTCCTGTGTATTTTTACAAAACTGGTTAAGGGTCTTGAAAGAGTCCTGAAAGAAATTTGTTGTTTGTTTTTTTATGCGCATGGTGGAACTGAAGTCTTTTATTTGGATATTAGGTAGAAATTTGATTTTTTTTTCTTGATCAAATTAATTTCATTATCTGGAGCTACAATAAGCTACTATGGCAGAAGATAAACTTAATTAATTAATTAGTTCATTCATTATCAGACAATCAAGGATATTTATTGAATATCATCTATCTTATTTAATATAAGTGATGATTTAAATCTTGAAGTTTCTGCTTCCAACATCATATGGTAGCAAAACTGAACTCCTAGGCAAACATGAAGATCCTTGACATTTGTGTACTTTGATAATGATCCTATAAGCAAAAGATACTAATCAATAAGCCAACAAATGTATTGGAGCAATCATCTTCCTGCTTTGCAATTTAATTGAATAAGATGTGATAAAGGTAGGGTTTGGCACAAGTATTTTCCAACAAACATTGTTTCTTTATGTCATCATGTTTAATTTACTATACTTCTTTTAAAAAAATATATTTAATTGATTTTTTTTTTACAGAGAGGAAGAGAGAGGGAGAGTTAGAAACATAGATGAGAGAGAAACATTGATCAGCTGCCTCCTGCACACCCCCTACTGGGGATGTGCCTGCAACCAAGGTACATGCCCTTGACGGGAATTGAACCCCGGAGACCTTTCTGTCCGCAGGCCGAGGCTCTATCCACTGAACCAAACAGGTTTTGGCAGGTTATTATACTTCTTGTCATCTGCAGTATATACCAGTTAAAAACTTTAAAGCAATAATTGCATAACCTCCCATATTTAATCTCCCATTTTGTGAAATTGGAAACTTGGACAAAATATGTGAAACAACTATTTTCAGACTTAGACACATATAGGCAGTGCTGAATTGGGGTCCCTGAAAGGAAATAACTGAGGGAAACAAGAGTATGCAAACCTTCTGAATGGGGACACTCTCAAGGCTGTGGATCAGAGAGGCCGAATCTTAAGTAGAAAGTAGAAGTCTTGCTGATTTGAGAAGTCTGGAAATTGAGTAATCAGCAAGTCTGAGCTGGTGGGAAATTGTGTGTCACAAGTCTGGCAAAGAGGAAATGAAAAAAAAATTTCCATCAGTCTCCTGAATACAAACATGCACACATATATGGTAGAAATCCATAAAGTGGTGCAACAGAATGACTAGTATTATGCGACTTGAACTGTTCTCAGTGCTCACACAAGACTGAGAATCAGTCAGTTTGCCATCATTCAGAATGGAAATTTCTTAATGGCCAACTGGAAAATTTAGTAGCATCTATGGAAGGGCTGGGTCTTGTTGTGATACTAAAATATAACCAAAGCAAAGGCTACTTGAGACCCATATAAACAGCCTAGGAATTAGCCTGAAAAGATAAAATTAATCTGTGACTGTCTACCAGAACAAAGCCAGCAACCATTAAAGAGGACAACAGAAAGATAACATTAAAAATTCACAATGCTCAGCATTCTATGAAAGATTACTAGCCATTCAAAGAAGCAGAAAAATGTAAGCCATAACTAGGTGGGGAAAAAAAATCAGTCATTAGAAACATAAAAAAATAAGAGCAAAAAATTATTAGACAAAACATTAGAAAGCTATTATATTCATACTAGAGGCCCATTGCACAAAATTTGTGAACTCAGAGGCTGTAGGGGGGAGGAGCAGTTCTTCAGAATGGCCTGCACCATCCCACACACAGTCCAGAATCCCTTGGGGGGATGTTCGAATGTTGGCTTAGGGGAGCGGGCCTAAACCAGCAGTCAGCCATCTTTAGCACTGCCCCATTGGCCTAAGAGGCTCCTGCCACTACCACTACTCTAGCCACCTGTGACCCTGGCTTCTGGCTGAGAGGCACTCCCCATGTGGGAATGCACTGACCACCAAGGGGGCAGTTTGTATGTTGAGCATCTGATCCCTGGTGGTCAGTGCGAGCCATAGCGACCTGTCATTATGCTGTTTGGTCGATTTGCATATTAGTCTTTTATTATATAGGACTATAGCATTTAAAGGGAAAAAAAACCAGTAAATAGAGAAATAAAAATATAAACAGATGGAAATGGAATGTCTAAGAATAAAAATTACAACACTTCAAATGAGCACTTTATTCAATAGGTTGAATATCAGATTGTTCTGTAGATAAACTATTTATAATTAAAAAATAATGAGGGGAAATTATCCAAAATGAGACTCAGAAACAAACACACTGAACAACAACAACAAAAATTTGAGTACCAGTTACCTGTGAAATGACATAAAGTAGTCTAAAAATATATATATTGTAATTAGAGTCCCATAGAAAGGAAAGGCAGGGGGGGAAAAACAACATTTGAAAAATAAATGGTTGGATTTTTTTCAAGATTTAATGAAAATATAAATCTATAGATTAAAACAACTCAATGATCTCAACCAAGATAAGTATAAAGAAAACCATGCCAATAAAAAATATCATAATTAAATTGCTAAAAATGAATGATAAAGAGAACATTTTCTAAGAAGTCAAGTGGAAAACCACATTACGTATTTTAGAGGGGAGTAAAAACTTGGAAGAAGTAACTGTCACAAGGGGAATTCAATATATTTGTTTCTTTCGCCTGAGGGTATACTGCAGTCTCAGTGTGTGAGGTATGACTGAAGACCTGATAGAAGATTCTCTGTCTGAGAAAGGAAAAATCCCAATCTTGTCAGAGCACCAGCAATGTAAAGATGGAATTCTGAGAAGGAGAGATCTCAGGAAGGGTTTGTTTAATGTTTTTTTCAACTATGTCTAAGTCTCTGGCTATACCTGGAAAGACACTATGCAGGGCAGACTTGAAACACTTCGAATTAGGACAACAGAAATAACTAAAATGTAAGTTGCCACATGGTACGTTTGCAGTTTAAATGTAAGCAAGTGAATTGTCTGCTAAAACCAAAATGTCAACCCTCTTCAGAGCAATATCACAAAATACAAATTCTGAGTCTCTACAACACAACATTCATAATGCCTGGGAAACAAGTAAAAATAACTGAAACAAGAAAATGTGAAGTATATTGTAAGGAAGAGACAAGCAAGAGAGGCCACTTACAAGATAAATCAGATGTTGGAATTAATCAGATAGGACTTTAACTGTGCCTAATTTAAATATCAATTAGATGAAGAAACATGTTTATAATGAATAACATTATAGGAAGTCTGTGCAAAGAAATAAAAAAGTATGAAAAAAGCCAAATTAAAATTTTAGAAATGAAATATACTCCATCTCTAAATTAAAAAGTCATAGGATGGCCTTAATAAGAGAATGGAAATGGCAGAGGAAAGAGTCTGTGAACTTGATGAAGGTTAATAGAAGTTATATAATTTGAAGTAAATGGAGAACAACTATTTTAAAAAAATATAAACAGAATTTCAAGTGCCAGTGGAACAAAATCAAAAGTTATAACATATATGTAATTGAAATCCTAGAATAAGAAGAGAAAGTAAAAAACAGAAAAAAAAATATTTAAATATGTAATGGAAAAACTTCCAAAATTTGGTAGCAGACATAAATTTGCAATATCAAGAAAGTTGGCATATCCCAAACAAAATAATAAGAAAATGTCAAACTGAAGCATATCATCCTCAACCTTTAGTAAAAACTAAAGATTAAGAAAAATTCTTAAAAGTATTCAGAAGAAATTCAAAGATATACAGAGAGAAAATGAATCTAATGGCTGAAGGCTTCTCATTTGAAATTATGTATATAAATCAAAAGACGGAGGAAAATAGAGGCATTATTTTTAAAGTATTACACAGAAAAAGAAATCTATCAACCCAGAAATCTATGGCCTAGAAAAATATCCTTCAAGAGTTAAGACAAAATAAACACATTTTTAAATAATAGAAAACAAAGCAATTTATCTATAGCAAACTGACAGAAGAAAAGATGATAGAAGATCTTCAGCTTGAAGAAAAATGTAACAAGAGGGACCATTTGGCTTGATTCTCAGTTGGGGCACATGCCTGGTTTGCTGGCTCTATTCCCAGAGTGGGGCGTGCAGGAAGCAGCCTATCAATGACTCTCATCATTGATGTTTCTATCTCTCTCTCCCTCTCCTTTCCTCCTCTCTGAAATCAATAAAAATATATTTTTTAAAAAAGAGGGACCATTTGATCTTCAAAGAAGATCCAAAATTTTTGGTTGTGACAAATATCTGTGTAAACATAAAAGTATATGCTTACCCTGAAATATTTAAATTTAATAAAATTATTTAAAGCAAAATATATATTTTCTTTTGGGGATTGTAACATATTAAATTTATTACCTATGACAGCCATCAAATAAAATGTTAAAATAGAGGGAATAAATAAGTTTTTTATATTTTATGTGCGGTGGTACAATATTTATTATAGTTGGACTATGAAAAGTTAAGAATATATATTATGTTTTCCTTTCACTGACTGATTTTATTGAGCATAATATCCTCCATGTACATCCATGTTGATATGAACAGTAATATTTCATTCATTTTATGTTCAAGTAATATCCACATCTTCTTTATCTAAATGTTTATCTATGGATACATTTCCCTTACATGTGGATTTTAAAGAACAAAACAAATGAACCAACAAAACAGAAAGAGACTCGTAGATACAGAGAATAAACTGATGGTTGTCAGATGGGAGGAAGGCTGGGGGACTGGGTGAAAAAGAGAAGGGATTAAAAACTACAAATTACAAAATAGCCATGGGGATGTAAAGTACAGCACAGGATATATAGCCAATACTATCAGGGAGATCACTTCATAAATTATATAAATATCTAACCAGTATGCTGTATTCCTGTAATTAATATAAAATGATATTGAACGTCCGCTGAAAAATAAACAAAGAATAGATCTTATACGTAATCCCTGGAGAATCCACTAAAAAGATGCAGAGATATAGCTAAAAAGGACATATACAAATTAGAATGAAGTTTCAAAAAAAAATTTAAATCACCTCCATTAAGGCATAAGAGGGGAAACAGTGTAACAAGACACAGAGGAACAAATAGAACACTATTAACAAAATAGTTGACAAAAATCTATCTATTGGTAATATCAATAATTACATTAAATGTTAAGTGTATGCTTATTATATTTTAAAACAGAGATAATCAGAATAGATTTTAAAAATCACAATGAACTATTTGAAATGTAGTTAAATGAAAAGGTTATTGATAGTTTGAAAGTATGTGGGTGGAAAAAAAATGTACTTATTCAACCAGTAAGCATTAGAAAGCTGGTATAGCTTTTCTAACATCCAGAAAGATGTATTTTAAGAAAACTTTTTTTTATAAAGATAAAGGAAACCATGAATGTGCTTAAATACAAAGTTTAGTCATAATTGACAGAATTAAATAAAATATTACTTCCAAAATCTGAATAACAGATTTTAACATGCCCCTCTTACCAACTGACCATCTAAATAAAAAGTTTATAGATGATATAAAAAATAGCATCAGCCATCTTGATCCAATTAATATTTATACTACAGTAACCCATAACAACTGGAAAAACAAATTATATCAAGGCGACAGCATATGGTCACCAAGATAAATCATATGCGGGTAGTAAAAAATTCTCAATAAATTGGAAGAGAAATATAATGCAAAGGACATTCTCTTAGCATAAGAGAATTAAATTAGAAGTAAAACCCAATAAATATTTAGGAAAATATCTAAGAAAAATCGCATTATTTGGAGATTAGATAACACACTTCCAAAAGACCCATGTGTCAAAGGAGATATCAATTTACAAAATACTTCAGATTGAAAGCTAATAAAAGTACAACAAGTCAAAATAAAGGGGAGATACTTTTTTTCAGATTTAAAAACTGATATAATTCAATGCTGATATAGCTGAACTACAAAAAATGTTAAAGGTAATTCTAAAAGCAGAAGGAAAAAAATCTATAATAATAAAAGCATAACTTATGAATTAGAGCAGATGTCCTCACGTACATCCTTCCGGATGACCTTCTGGATGAAGCTGGAGCTGTGAGGGAAGCCCGGGTCCCAGGTGCCAGAGGGAAGCGGGTGTCGGCAGCTGGGGGAAGGAAGGCCAACTTTTGCAGGAATTTTGTACATTGGACCTCTAGTATCAAATAAACACTTGTAAGTATATGAAGGAATGGAAAATAGGGATAGCAAAGATGGCAAAATACATTTTTTCTCATTTAATTGCTACTTTATTAAGATAACCAATTATTTAAGCAAAATGATATGAATGCATTGCGTGTTTATAATTTGGAATTATAACCTGCAATAATAACACAAATGATTAGAGGGAGGAATATAAGTATAATACTATAAGTTTTTTTTAGATTACCTAAAATAATGTCTATTACTTAAAAGTTGACTGCTGTAAAATTAACTGATTATTTTACACTTTACTATTTAAATTTCTTTAATGTTTTTTTTTAATTAAAGTTATTTTCATAGTAGTTGCTCTAGGCTTTATAATATACAATGTAAATGATCCGAATCTACTTCAGATTTATACTAGCTTAAATCCAGTGAAATAGAGAAATGTTATTCCAGGTTTCTCTTCCCCCTTTTCGTATATGCTAGAGGGCCGATGCACAAAATTCATTCAAGAGTAGGCCTTCACAGCCTCAGCGGCTGCCTCCATCCCTCCCTCGCAGCCAAGGCTGCTGCCTCAGTCCTGCGGCAGCTGCTCAGCTTCCTCTGGAAGGTCGCCTGGAAGGATGTCCGGAAGGATGTCCAGAAGGACATCTGGTCTAATTAGTATATTATGCTTACATTATTATAGATGACAAATCTAATGAGACCTTATTATAATGATTACTTTATATGCCTTTATGACTTTAAAAGAAGCTGAGAGAAGAAAGGAGGACATAGATAAATTTATAGAATTTTATAATATCCTCTTATTTGTGATTTATGGTTTGCTTAATTTATTTTTGTGGATTTGAATTACCATTTGTTGCTAATGATCTTCAATACAGCCCCCACGTTTGTGCTATTATTGTCAAATATATTACATTCCTGTATGTTATAGAACCACATTAGCATCATAAAAATATTATTTTATAAAACTGCCTTTTAATCACTTAATAAAAGAAAGAACTATTTATCTTGTGCTTTATAATTACATAATTTCCTTTGTCATCTCTCTCTCTCTCTCTCTCTCTCTCTCTCTCTCTCTTTATGCATTTCAATTACTGTTTGTGGTTTCTTACATTCAGCATGAAGAACTTCCTTTAGTATTTATTTCTTATAAGGTTGGTTGGCTGGTCTCAATTTATTTTATCTGAGACTGTCTATTTCACTTTTGTTTTTTGAAAGACAGTTTTTCTAGATATAAAATTATTGGTTAAAATTTATTTTTTAACGTTCACAAAACTAGCTTTTTATGATTTCTTTATATCAATTAACCAAAATTTGCAATTATTACATATTTACTAGAGGCCTGATGCAAGAAATTCGTGCGAGGGGCTTGGCCCCTGCCTGCCGTAGTGGCTGCCTTTGCCCCCACTGCCATGGCATCATCCAGGTCATTCGGAAGGATGTCTGGTCTAATTAGCATATTCCACTTTTGTAAAATTATTTTTTTTTCACATACACATCCCCAATCATGCCCCATGATGGAAATCAATCATTTTTCTTACCAGTGCTAATATCAGAGACTGACATCTAGTAGTCATCCAATATGTTTTTCCAATAAGCAAATACATTATAATATGAATAAATAGATTTCAATCTATGCTGTTATATTTAACACAAGCTCCTTGAGAGCAGGGAACTGCTCTGATTTTTTTTTTTTCCTGTATGTCCTAGCAACTGACATATAAACCTATTCAACAAAAGTTTAACAATGGAAATTGAAAGTGCAGAAAACAATTGGGAAGAGCCGAAACCGGTTTGGGTCAATGAATAGAGCGTCAGCTTGGGGACCGAAAGGTCCCGGGTTCGATTCCGGTCAAGGGCATGTACCTTGGTTGCTGGCATATCTCTAGTAGGCGGTGTGCAAGAGGCAGCTGATCGATGACTCTCTCTCATTGATGTTTCTAACTCTCTATCTCTCTCCCTTCCTCTCTGTACAAAATCAATAAAATATATTTTTTTAAAAATTGGGAAGAAAGTACAGTCATAGGAAATATTGTCTGGGGGAATTGGGAATGAGGTCAATAACTATTGAACTACAGTTACTAATCTTCCTTTTGCAACTAAAATGTTTCTTTAATTCATAAATGAAGACTCACAAAACAAAACAGTGTTAGAAGAGGAAATGTTAAAGAGGGAGGTAAGAAAAAAGTAGAGAGGCATACCAAGGGATTGGGCAAAAGCAAAGGACTGCTTGTGTGAAGGTGCATATAGATAAACTAGACCCACTTGTCCATTCTTTACCCCCCGAGGGATATTGTGCCCGAGTTCACGGGCAGAAGTGCTATGTGAACTGCAATGGCCAAAAACTATCATGCATGTCAGGAATTGCAGCTATTTCCAACCCAACCATAGGAATTTGAGATCCAAGCCCTGAGTGACAGCACTTATCTAGGATACGTGCTTTCTTGGGAGGCCACCTAGCTCTACAGCAAACCTGGGCAGGGATTCCATTTTATCATTCATTCCTGGGTAGTTAGAGTTTATGTTGTACTTAGCGCAGTTTTTTTAATTCTCAAGTCACTACCACAAATGCCATGCATTTCAACGTTGCTTAATGTGCCATGTACTTTGCCCTGCACCGTCTCTCACAATCCCTATTCAGCAGGAGCCCAGAAATCCAAAGCACACAGTACCTAACACACCACAGATGGTAAGTGAGGAACTGCGATTTAAACCAAGTATAAGCCTTCAAGATCTTTCTTTGCCAAGGTATTTCTCTGAATCTATGGAGAAGTTTGTGTTTTCCTTTGTTTTAACGATAGTCTTTCTGCTAGGTTTGTGGGCTTGGAGTGGGGAGATTGAGCCTACTAAGGGCTCATTTTAATGTAGACATTAAATAATAAACAACCGTTGGGGCAAAAGTTATTTAGAGCATCTATTTCTTGCCTACACTTTGGATTGCTGCACAATGGTGGAGGAAGGGATTTCTAATCTCACAGACAGAAGGAGGCAAGCACTCAACTCACTGAATGACTTCTCCTGATGCTTTTCAGAATGCTGCAGAGCGCTAAGCTGTCCACTGACATCAACAGCTGAAGACTTTATAGTTGAAGACGCTTTTAAAGCAAGTGCATGTGTTAGAAGCAAAAGGAATAATTAAGGCCTTGAAGTAAGAAGAAGTCATTTTAACTTAGACCAACAGCAATGGGGGCATGATCTAAATAGGACACACACAACAGGAACATAGGGAGGTCCAAACATGCTTGGCCATACTTGCTGAAGATTGTCAGGGCCCCATTTGTTGAAGATATAGAAACTAATGCCAGCAAGTTGTATAGTTCATGTGCTTCTTCTTATTCAAGCAAAATTTACTTCCAGAAATTTCTCCTCAGGTAAAAAGTTATGAGAGATTATTAATGCCATGTGGAAAAAAATTAGATTCAAATGGGAAACACAGTATTTATTTATAATTACACTAGACGTCTAGTACATGGATTTGTGCACATTGAATGGAAATTAATTAAAAGAAATATTTTAGAGGCCAGAGAGGGACCACAGGAGGGCTCCAGGGCATGTTCAGCCCATCTTGCCCAGTCCTGATCAGCTGGACCCCAGCAGCAAGCTAACCTACCTATTGGAGTGTCTGCCCCCTTCTGGACAGTGCATGTCATAGTGACTGGTCAAACAGTTGAATGGTTGGATGCTTAGAATATTATGCTTTTATATAGAGAGATAGTGGAGTTCACTGGGGGGAAAATAGCATAATGCTGAAGAAAACATCTTGTAGAACAAGCATGTCAAACTCAAAGGCTAACACAGGCTGAATAAACAAGGTTTAAGTTTATGTGGGCCACAAAGAAACACAAGCTTCAATTTTCATAGAAACATAGATTTTGCAAAGTATAGTATAAACTAGAAGAGCAATGATAAAATTAAAGTTTTTTTTCATACTGTTATATTGGCTGGGCCGTAAAAATATTCATTGTGGGCAGCATGTGGCTGCATGTCAAGTTTGACATGCTTGTTCTAGAATTTTAAGCAGTTTCTTGGGAGTTGTATAAATTGGCACAAATCAATAAAAACCCTCACAATGTATTTGTCACAAGGAAAGAAAATTTTAAAATTCAAAATGAAGGGAAATAGGTAAATCAGACTATTCAGGACCGCTCTTTATCAAATCATCCAAACAATAAATTGCTTGATAGCCTACCACTATATGCTTCCAAATAGATTACCACCAGAATCTACTCCTACAAATGCAAAAACCAGGTTAAAAAAACACAAATAAAACAAAACTAGAAACACAACCACACTCACACATCCTGCGAATGAGGCTCGCTGCTGCTGGGGTGTGCGTGTGCTTCAGAGCCATGCTAGCCAGGCTTTCTAGTCTTGGAGACTTTTATTTTATTTTATTTTATTTTATTTTTTATTTTTATTTTTAAAAATATATCTTATTGATATTTTACAGAGGGGAGGAAGGGAGAGAGATAGAGAACTAGAAACATCGATGAGAGAGAAACATCAACCAGCTGCCTCTTGCACACTCCCCCACCGGGGATGTGCCTGCAACCAAGGTACATACCCTTGACTGGAATCGAACCCGGGACCTTTCAGTCCACAGATCAATGCTCTAACTGAGCCAAACTGGTTTCGGCCTAGTCTTGGAGACTTTTATCCTGTGGCCAGAAGATTTGTCTTTTCTGTAGAAGACAGAGCAGAGTTGCTCAGATGGCTAGGGCAGTTTCTTTGAGTTGTAGCCAAGGGAAGGCTGAGGTATGTCCATGCCCTTGTCGGGTGGCCCTTTTAAATGCTTGTGCTGTGCACTTTGAAAACAGAGGCTGACAAAATAGCCTCCAGGACTGAGGGTGCTTTGTGCATAGTACCATGTCAGATGTCTGGGAGAGGTAGCTGATTGTTTACCTTCCAATCGCTTTCCCTCTGAGGGAAGTGTGAGTTAACATTATGGCATTCCGTGGGGAAGGGTGCCAAGCTGCAGCATCCTTGAGGGGGGCCTTCCATGGAGGGAACAGCCTCTCTTTCATATGTCTAGTAAGTCCATGGGTTGATTCTGCAAGGATCATAGGATCCCAGCTTTGGCAAATCAAGTAAGTGGGTTATTCTAAGACAAGTCAAAGCATACCCAAAGCTGGGTTTCGTTGGCTCATTTTGCTGTCATAAAAGGTGGTTTGCACTGCAGAAAAATAATGACATATTCAGAGAATGCAAGCAGTAAAGCTGAAGATTAAGTTAATTAACAGAATTTACATCACATCATACATGACCTGTGATAGAATGGATATAAGGAACAGTACAGAGCAAACATTTGCTTTACAAGCATTCTCTTTTTCTAGGATGGCTAAAAAAGGTTCCCTAGAGCTTTCTTAGTAGAAAGCTCACAATCTGACTGAAGTTTATATTACTAATTAACAACTAAGAGGTCCCCTCCCCCCATGAATGAATATTTTATACATCTTTTATATTAAACTGGATTTAATTTGCTGGATGTTTAGGTTACTGAGAACAATAATGTGAAAATTATTTTCCTTTGTTTGTGTATAAAGCAGGTAAGTCAATATTCTCATATTACTATATTTGTAAAATAAAGGTGACTGGCTCTGTGTCATATATTATTCCATAATGTATTATTTCCCTGTCATATTCAAACATGGAATCTACTTAAAAATCTCTATTCCCAAACCACACCACTTTCATGTCATTGGCATGATGTTTCATTCTGTTTATGAGATCCTAAAAGCCATTTTAAACATTTGTATAATGAGGCATGGTGCAAACACAAAAAATAAGAACATGGATGTAGCAAGAATAAGACCTAGTCTCTATTTGTTCCATGTTTTAACTTTTCTCCTCTACTAAACATGAAAGTCAGACCTTTATTCTTGCCAAATATTCATTATTTATTATGTTCTGATGTCAACGTGATCCTTTAGAAACAACCTCAGATGTTGTGTACTACTTCTTGGCGGTCACTGAGTATCACAATTTCTATACATAAGCTTGTTGAGTATTGAAGGGACTGACAAGAAGAAGAATAATGAGGGAAAGTTTTTCAAACAGATACACCTGTTACATTAACCCGTCTTTCTTTTAATTTTACTTTTGTGAGTGCTTCAAATGGAAATAAATGAATAGTTGAACCCTGAACGGTTTGGCTCAGTGGATAGAGTGTTGGCCTGCAGACTGAAGGGTCCCAGGTGCAATTCTGATCGAGGGCATGTACCTTGGTTGCGGGCACATCCCCAGTGGTGGGTGTGCAGGAGGCAGCTGATCGATGTTTCTCTCTAATAGATGTTTCTAGATCTCTGTCCCTCTCCCTTCCTCTCTGTGGAAAATCAATAAATGTATTTAAAAAATTTTTTTTAAAATTAATAGTTGAACATTATCGCTATTCAACATGCAATGATATACCTTATAATCTTCCCAAATCTCAAAGTAATTCCCATAGAAAAGGGTTATGTACAGCTCCTTTGGAGGACTATCCCTGCCCTGTACTGACGGTCATCATATCACTCACTCCATTATGTTGTCTGTTGTTGCCTTTTGCTTGCTTTGCTTTCTTATTTTCCTACTAGATCTTAGTTCCTTTCAGCAAAATCTATGTTCTATTAATCTTCGTACTTCAGTGTTCACTGCCTGCATTAGCAGTGTCTGCGAATAAATAGATATGGAATGACTATTTAAGCTCTAAAATAATATCATCAAAGAAGATGATATATAAAAAAAAGTCTTCATAGCTGCATGGACCTAAGTGGAACAAAAATGTTGCTCAAGCGAATGAACAGAAGCACTCTATTGATAGCTGGCATTGTTGGAGTGTATCCCTTCCTTAAGTTCACAGAGGGGAGGCACTGCAAATGGTCTAATACAACTTTTTAGAAGAGAGATAATCTTTTAATTTCAAATTCCAATTCATGAAATGTTAAATTTCCATAAGGATTGGATAGACTTAGTGAGATGTAGCCAGCTAAGAGCCAGAGGGGTTGGTGAAGGGTCAGGGGAAGGAAAGGCCATGGTTCCTGGGCTCCTGAAGCACAACCCGGGAAGCTACTTCAGAAGAAGGAGGGGATTCTGGGTGAGGACATGTGAACTCTCCTCAGTGCCTTCTCATTAGAAAGGAAATCCACATTGTTTGTGTTAGGAAAACATGATGATTTTATACGTGTGAGTACTAGACTCGTCATTAGTAGACTATTACATTTGCATCACTGTAATAATTTTATGATACTGTAATTTGTCTTCATTGTGTGAATTCTAGTCTTGGAGGAAATATCACTCATAGAGGTTCTGGAAATAATCAACCCTTAATGTTCTCAAGTTTTGGATAGCCCTTCAGGATGCCGATCCCCACACCCCTGTGAAAAGTTTTGGCAATTTTTGGTTATGGTATTAGCATGCTCATGTAGGTGTCTCTCTAGTTCTTCATTTACTTTTCTTGTAAGACCCATGTTATTCAACACATTCTTTGGTATCCAAGTAGTTCCAAAACTGACAAGCTCACACCATATTCCCTTGCTCGCACATTTTCTGTTCCCTGGCCCATGGAGACCGGGCGCCATCCTTTCCTGTGAGGGAGGGGACGTGATGTGCACAGTAAAGAAGAAGTTCTCTCCTGGGCTCCTACGAACCACAGGCAACCAGCCTGCCTTGGTACCTGCTCATTAGGAAATGCCTGCAAACCTTTGATATGACAAACATATTTCTGTGACATGTAACTGCACAAGACATTTTTCCATATGTCTGTTTTCTTTCATTTTTATACATTTGTTATCTAAATAGTGACATGATGGATTGAGTGGAGTGTATATACATGGATATGTTGTCGAGAGTCTGGATTCCTGCTCTCAAATATAGAGCACATGAAATTAAGGGGGAAAAAAACCAACAACACAAACAAACTTAAATTTAAAAAACTGTTTTGTTTGTTTAGGGGTAGCAATGGCTTAAATACAGAGAACCACAAGAGCTAAAAACAAGTGGTTTCATTTGACAATAGTCATGTGACAAGGATCCTAATTTTCTGTTTACTCTTAGGATTGATATTTTTACTATCATGGATAATTTGGTGTGGTTCTTTTTAATAGAAATATCGATATATATGAAATGCTCCTTTCTTGGGAATTAAATATTATAGCTTGATATTAAGATTGTATGCCTGATTGAGAAAGAGATTCTTGTCATTGTAATGACTGGTCATTAAAAAGTGATGCTATAAATGTGCCATTCATGAGAATTAAATACAAATATTTTAGATAATAAAACAGGTACAGTCATGAATATTTGAATTACAAAAGAATACAGCTTCACCCACAAAAATGATTAGCTGCTAAGTTCCTTTAACTAATCCACTTCCCAAAGTTTTAAAAATAGAGTTGAATTTTTCTTTTCTTTCCTTTTTTTTTGCTTATTATAATTTTTATTTATTTTTCCCTAATTTTATTTTAATTTTTTTAAAAAAATAAATTCTTTATTGTTTAAAATATTGCATAAGACTCCTACCCCCCACTCATTGACCTCTCCCCAGCTGCCCCACCCCCCAGCACATGCCCTCACTGCGCCCCCTTCAGCCTCCTTGTATGTGTCCACTGGTTATGCTCATATGCATGCATACAATTAAAAGGTTGAATTTTAAAAGCAATTAACTTTTAGGAACACATCTTTCTATAAAATTAGGCAAATCTGTAGAGTATATTCCCACACTTTTCAACCTACCAAGCTACTCACTTTTACTCTGTTGGCCTTTTTAGGTTTGGGGGAAGTAAAATGATAAATGCTATTGCAGATATTTTGATGTGTGGTAGTGAAAAAAAATGCATTTTGTAAGGCAAAGTTTAGTAAATGCAAAAGTCACTGAATCTCTAAAGACAACTTCAAAACCATGTCTTCCTGCAAATCAAACATGAAAGAATATTACCTAGAACTATACTTTTTTTTTTTTTTTTTTTTGGTTACTTGTGTATACCTAGAACAATACTATTTTTTTGGTTAGTTGTGTATGACAGTGCAAGAGATCAGTGAACAGCAAATATAGTTTTGCCCTTTTTGACAGGTAGGAGACAGTAAAGAAAAGTGCAAGTGGGTTGCCGAAACAAACCTGTTTGGCTCAGTAGATAGAGCATCAGCCTGCGGACTGAAAGGTCCCAGGTTCAATTCCGGTCAAGGGCATGTACCTTGGTTGCGGGCACATCCCCAGTAGTGGATGTGCAAGAAGCAACTGATAGATGATTCTTTCTCATCGATGTTTCTAACTCTCTGTCCCTCTCCCTTCCTCTCTGTAAAAAAATCAATAATATATACATATATTTAAAAATGCAAGTGGATTGACTGAAGCAGAACCCAAAGCAATAAATTTTGTTTCCCTTCTTGTCATTTGGGCACCTGGATTAGCTTACCTTTTTAAACACACTGCTAAATGTCAAAATACAAAAGCCAAAACCATGGTATCATTCAATAATATTGCTGACTATTAGGGAAATGAACACAAATTTTATTGATTATCATTTTCTGTAACTCATTACTTTGGAGAAAGGAAGCATGAAGAAGGAGTGGAAGATGATAATGGGAATGATCTATGATATTACAGTGCTATGTCCAAAGCTGGATAAAAATTGAATTGGGGGGGGGGGGGAAGCACACTTTGAAACATCAAGGAAGCATTCTGGATTAATATTAATACTAGTAATTGTGCCTTTGAGTCAGATAAGTGGTAGAATGTTGGAGCTGGAGAAGCCTATGATTTATGGCCCATAAATCTTCCTAAAAATATTTCAAGTCCATATACTTCTTCCCATCCCCACTGCCACCACTTTGGTTCAAGTCTTTGTCATCCATAACATGGATTATTTAAAGCCTGGTCTCCCTGTAGCCATGCTTGTCTCTACCCACTTTCCTCTATAGGAATCGCATCGCTTCCCAACTTAACTCTTCAGCAAATTCCTACCATACCAATAGTATAACCCTAAACACATAATGTGGCATGTGAGGCCCTGCAAACCTGGCTTCAGCCTGCCTCACCATGATATTTTTGTTTGTTTTGTTTTGTTTTGTTTATTTTTTTACCACTGGTACAGGTATGTGCTAAGGAAGACTGAATTTCTCCACATCTTCCTTTTATAAGTTATGAATGTTTAAGTTACAAGTGACAGAAAGCCCTATTCAGAGTGGCTTAAGACTAATTTTAATGGTGATGAGGATAGAAAATAATTTCTATTCAGGAAGGGTTCTGCAAGTTGAAATGTTTCTAGCTCCCTCAAACTCATTTGTCAAAATCCTAATGCCCAATGGAATGATATTAGAAGGTCGGACTTTTGGGAAGTAGTTAACTTATGAGGGTGGAGTCCTCATGAATGAAATTAGCATCCTTTTAGAAGTCACAAAGCCCCTTCCACTTAGAAGAGGGCCCTTCCCAGACTATGCTGGCACCCTGAACTTGGACTCCTAGTCTCCAAAACTGTGAGAAATAAATTTTCATTAGGGCAATTAAACTAAATACTTGGTATGATAGTATAAGGATGGATGCTTGCCATTCTACATTTGTCCCAACCCTTAGGATGTAAAACATCAAGAATGAACCTTAAACTTTAAACACTGGGATTACAATGTGGCAATGTAAGTTCATCAACTGTAACTGTTGGCAATGGGGGAGGCTATGGTAGTTGGGGACAGGAGGCTTATGGACAATTCCTGCACTTTCCTCATAATTTTGCTGTGAACTGAAAACTGCTCTTAAAAAGTCTTAAAAATTCAATGGATTGACATATTTTATAAGCAACATATTTTCCCTTTTGTATGAAATTCAATGGGAGTGAAAATAAAATTTTCAGGAGCGCACCTATTCTATAAATTAAAGAGTTATTTCTGTAAACACCAGTCTGTGGAAACATTGGTTCTTGAATGCGCCAGATGTGGAGAGTTTCACTGTGAAATAACTGTTTTTGTTGTTGCTTTTCAATGCAATGTAAATAAAATTAATTTAGCTAAATAAGGCAAATAGAAATCATTGTTAGGGAGAGGATAATAGTATACTGTCTTCTAGGGCACTAGGAGATCAATGAATAATCACAGTTCACAGATGCTTCATCATTCTCATTCTCAGGTAACTCAATTAAAAATGGCTTTTTTAACCTCAGCTCAAGCGTTTCTTTTAGAGTGTAGGGCCACTGTTCCAGTCAAGGCTTTGGCCCACTACTTGTTTCAAAGGTGGTAGTGACAAATCACTGATCCAGGTGAGATGCTTGCTGAAAGGCAATACTTCTGATCTCCTCATTCATTTTTTTGACTCTGAGTTGATTATATATTGATATTTGCTAAGATCCTTGATTGACATGCTTCATCAGGATTAGCCCTGCTGCTTCTAAGTCTTCAGGAATAATGGTAACCAGTTTGGTAATATTAAATGTATCCTTATATAGGGTATATCTCATAATGGAGCACCACATAGCTTTTAAATAAATGAGCCATGTAGATGTATGCATACTCTCACAGAAAAGTATCCCCGATTTTATTAAATTGAAGGAGAAAAACAAGTACATAATATTATTCTATTTGTGCTTCTAGATTTAATATTTCTGGTGACACATAAGAAATCGCTAGCAATAGTTACTCTAAAAGAGTAATATACCTGAAGGTAGGCTGGAATAAAAGGGGGCATTTACATTTCAATTTACACACTATTTGGATTCTTTTAATCATAACCATGAACATTTTTACAATAAAAACCACAATTTGAAACCGATTAGTAAAGGACATTTATAGTAAATTCTTTCAAGGCATGAATCTAAAGATCCCAAATTGAACTTAACTCCTAACGATACATGAAAGAAAAATGTCTCAACATGCTCCATTCTGCTTTAGTTCTTCATCTCCAGAATGGCGGGCCACTCTGAGATAATCGTTGCCCAGTGCTTTAGGCCATTGCCATTCACCTCATCCTCCATGCTGTGTCCTGGTGTGGACACTTATCCTCGTCCTTCTCTGTAGGCTAATAATTGGAATCTCTCTCTCTGGCCAATGTTCTTCCACCTGGCCAGCTGAAATCATGGTCTGTCATCAACAAACTACTTCAATCTTCTACTTATTTTATGAACACCCCCATGCATTAACTGAAACTTAGTTGTGCATGGAAAATGTTATTTTCACTACTTCCCTGTTAAGTAGAACGTGATTATTGTCCCATTTTTATATCATGTATAGCTCCCCCTACAGCCCCCCAATTCTCCTTTCTTTGAAGTGTTTTGAAGCATGTCACTGTTTACTCCTCTTTGCCATCTGCATTCATTGATTAGTATTATTAGATCTAACTCACTGATTCCCTCAGCACTATGGCCACTATTAATATAATTGGTGATTTGAATGTTCGCAGTTCCTGACACACCCATCTCTCTGACCTCTTTAATTAGCGATCTTTTGGTTTCAATGACCTCAGCCACCCACTCAAGTTGCTCTGCTCGTTTCCTAACAACATTGAAAATTGGAGCAAATCCAAAATCTCTGAGTAGAACATCCTACCCTTTGGCTTTCATTACTCTGCTTTCCACCTCACTTTCTCTAGTCTTCCTCATCCATCAAGTTTTTTTTTGTTTTTAAATATATTTTATTGATTTTTTACAGAGAGGAAGGGAGAAGAATAGAGAGTTAGAAACATCGATGAGAGAGAGTCACCGATCAGCTGCCTCTTGCACACCCCCTACTGGGGATGTGCCCGCAACCAAGGTACTTGCCCTTGACCAGAATTGAACCCGGGACCCTTCAGTCCGCAGACCGATGCTCTACCACTGAGCCAAACCGGTTTCGGCACCCATCAAGTTTTGAACCTCACTGATACCACCAATCTGTGGACTATGTTTTCACTTGGTGTCATTTTCCTCATGTTCTCATTACCCATTTACTCAGCCTGAATTCTGTGATTCAGCATTTAACATCTCGTTGCAAACAACCTTGATTTCCTTTAAACATTCTTCACTCATCTTGTCTGGAAAGCATCCAAGACTAACTATTTATGTGTTAAATCTAACTATCCATGTTCTCATTTCTATACCAGAGAAGTTAAATAGTGTGCGGGGGAAAATGACATATCTATACTGAGTGGGCTCACTTTGCACATTACCACACTGTCTGGAGATCTTATTGCATTTAACTGTCTTCACTTGGTTTCATGTTTCCCATCTTGGATGATTATTTCATATAACTCTGTCTGTCTGTCTCTCTCCCTCTCATTTTTGGTTAATCCTCACCCAAGGACATTTTAAAATTTATTTATAGAGAGAGTGAAAGGCAGAGGGAGAAACAGAAAGAAACATTTATGTGAGACTCATAGATTGGTTGCCTCCTATGCAAACCCCAACCAGAGCCTGGGAACCTGAAATATTGAGGTTCATGCTCTTGACCAGAATCGAACCTGGGACTTTTCAGTCCATGGGCTAATGCTCTATCCACTGAGCCAAACCGGCTAGCTCATCCTTCTCTTTTTTGTTATAATCTCTAATCTCCCATTCTTGATTTGCTCTCAGGTGTTAACTTCATTGAAGATTTCACAGAAGAAAATAGAACTACCATTATTTTTCAACTATTGATTTCACCATCCTTTAACATTGAATTCCACATACTCTATATTCTTCTTGTTCAAATAAATGTCCTTTATATTATTAAAAATCTTGACTTCCATCTTGCCTTTCTAATTTGTCCCAACAATGGTACACTTTCTCTCTGCATCAGCAGTTTCTCCTTATGAACTGACTCATTCTAATTGGCCTACAAACATGACTTAATATTAAGGTGACCAGACATCCTGCTTTTGGCGGGATAGTCCCAATTTTTAACAATTTGTCTGCCGCGGGATGTGGGACAAATTGTTAAAAATTGGGATTGTCCCGCCAAAAGTGGGACGTCTGATCACCTTACTTAATATACATCTTAAAACAGAAACAAAAATCTGCCTTGACCCAAAGTCTTTTTTGGTTAATATCTGACTTCTATGTAACTCTTCACAAAAAGGAGTCCTACAAATAGTTGGCTATATAATTCTCTCCTTTTGTATCTCCTTCCATTTTCTCTTTAATAAATACTAACTTCACATTTTTTCCCACCACTTCACCTACCTATTTGTGGTAACTAATGACCTATATTGGCACCACCTATAGATAAGCCACAAGGTGTTGGTTGTTATTTTTATTTGTTTTGTTTTAATACTGCAACACCCAGAGTTTCCTTCATCCCTACATTACTTGGAGCCTATTTATTTAAAACTAGAGGCCTGGTGCACGAAGTCTGTGCATGGGTGCGGTCCCTAGGCCTGGCCAGAGATTGAAGCACTAGCGTCTGGTGTGGAAGGGCAGGTCCCAGCTGACCTCTGGGCCCTGGCAGTACCTTGGACTCCAGGCCCCTATGTGCAGCCCTCTGCCTGAGTCATGGTGCCCGAGTCCCCATATGGAGATGCAGTGAGTGCAGCTGGACATTGCAGGCCAGGGTGCAGCAGCACCACATGGAAACTGGGCTGGCAGTGTGCTCTCTTCTGGCCAGCCTCGCAGACTGGCTCCTGCAGGAACCCACAGGGAGCCCGACCAGCCCCTATGATCCTGGCGGCTAGGGCTCAGCACACCTGGAAAAGGCTGCAGAGGTGTTTGATGGGTTCCTTGTGGGCACCTGAGCCCTGGCATCCTGGCAGAGGATGGTAGGGGGAGTGAGAGCGTGTTTGGTGGACACCCTGCATTCTGACCACACTTCTATCCCCATCACTCCTGCCCTCCAGGCAGCCAGCAAGAGGTCGCAGCCAGGGTGCTGTAGGAGGTTGGTTGGCGCCACCCACCCCCAATCCCCTGTCCCAGCCCGAGGCCCAGACCCTGATTGGGTGATCAGGGATTGCCAGCCGCTGGTTGCTGACTGTGGGGCAGTCGGGATCCCACTTGTACCCACCATGTCCTGGCGCTGCCTGCTCACCTGCTCCATCATCTTGTTTTGGTCTTGCTCTCAGGGGCCTATTGGGGCCAGTAGCGCCTCCACCGCCACCTGCTGCCAGTGTTGCATCACTGATACCCACCATGTTCTGCGCCACCCTCTTGTGGTCAGCGCAGTTATAGTGAGCAATCAAACTACTGGTGGAACTCATGGTTGAACAATTTTCATATTAGGTTTTTATTATATAGGATGCCCTCTAAATTGTAAGTTACTCACAAGATCTCTGAATTAATCAGTTCATGTCTGTTGCTTGTAATCAGTGAACTCTGTGAAATCATATGCTAATTCCTACATATAAGGATCAGCTTCTGTATTCTTCAGTCTAATCCTTGGTGCCATTTATATACTCCAAAGCCAATTTATAAATTTATACTATTTAGTGTTTTTTGTTTGTTTGTTTGTTTTCTAGAAAGCAAGGTTTCCCTTTTTATGCTTTAAAAAAAAGTTTCTTCCAAAATCATCTTGGGCTCTTTTTACATAGTCTTCCAAATAAACTTAACTTTTTAAGTTCCAAAATAATAATTCCATCGGCATACAATGGGAACTGTTTTAAAAATTAGAGAGAAGTTGACTGAGTTGCCAGAGACCCTTGGGTTGAAAAGAAGGTAAGAATGAAAGGGGGAACTAGTCTGGATTTGAAAAAGAGACCTAAAGCTGAGTGGTAGGAGGACCTAGTAAAATACTTTGCCAGCATCTGGTGTGCTGCAGTTTGTATTCTCTTCTCCTTGCTCCTCAAATGACTTATTAGGACCAGGAGTCCACACTTCTATTCATAAATATTGTCATATATTAAATGTTGAAGTCTATAATGAAACTTTAGTCAAGACAGATTATACTATAGTTCCTGAATATACTGCCAGCCCATTGCCATAATTTTTGCTGACTTACTACTCAAAGTATGACTAGAGATGTTATCTTTGAGTTATGAAGTGTTATGTGATTTGGGTGTTTTTAGAAATGCTTTTTCTCCCTCCCAGTTAGGTCATTTGGAGCATTTTAGCTAATGGTTGCCAAAATGGGGTCATGTGAGATTATAGTCACTGAACTCAGCATCAGAGGCTTCCATCCATGGCTATCTCCCAGATGCTTTCTCCCAAGTATTACCTTTTTTGTTGGTGCAAAGACTTAATTTTATTGCCTTTTCCATTAATCTCTGGGGCTAACTTGGCATGTTTTACTGAAAAGTTTCACACCTATATTTTCCCTATCTGATTCTGAGGCTTTCTCATAATATCCAAGGTAAATTTCTCCCTCTCTCTCTCTCTCTCTCTCTCTCTCTCTCTCTCTCTCTCTCTCTCTCTCTCTCATCCACAGACTAGACCATAAGTCCTTCCAGTATTCCAGTGTCTAATACCATATCTGATTCTCAGAATGCATGCAAGGAATGTATGTAGAAGAATATATACTTAGAAATATAGTTATTTAACAAGCTATATTTTTCCAGATATTCAGAAAACATTTATTGATCAATTACCACATATCAAACATTATATTAGGTGCTGTGGATAGAGCAACGATCAAGACACACAAAATCTTGCCTTTCAAGATTTCATACTCTAGTGAGAGCAAATCATAAATCCCTGAACAATTGCATTAATAAAATAATTTCCAAAAGATGAGGTATATCAGGGGTGAGGACCAAGTTCAGAGCCCCATGTAAAATGTAGAAGAATAAAAGAGATTGGGCCTGGCCTGTGTAGCTCATTGGTTGAGCTTCAGCCCAGGAACCAAGAGGCCACAGGTTTGATTCCTGGTCAGAGGACATGCCAGGGTTGGGGACTTGACCCCTGTGGAGGGGTATGCAAGAGGCAGCCAATCAATGATGTTTCTCTCTCATCAGTGTTTCTATCTATCTTCCTGCCTTCTTCTCTCTATATAAAATCAATGCAAACATCTAAAAAATAGGTTGGGAAGTGAACATAAGAGACTGAGAAACTGCTGCCACCAGACAGGTAACAATCTAAATGGTTGTGGTGAGGTGAAAGAGTAGAGAAAAGGATTTAAGGAAAAATTGTCAACTGTGTTACTTGCCACTGCATTCAAGGGAGAAAAAGAGATCAAGTGAGAAATGGTCACTGATGTTAGCAAAATATAGATCACTGGTTCTCTTTATTGTCTTCTGTCATGTTGTGTCAGCTCTTATGATTAAAATTCCAGATAGGTACAATCAGACTGAGCTGGATGAGGTGATTTGACCATCACTCTTGCTTCAGCAGATTGAATTATATTATTGACAATCCCATACAAACTCCATGGAAGAAAGGATTGACACTACTTCCCAAAAGAAGGTGGAGGTATTGTTAGTAGAAAATGGTTAAAATGTTAAGGAGGTAAAAGAGCAGCTACTCAACACAATAATATAGAAATACTCAAATTAATTATAAAAAGATGGATTACAGCATTTTTAAAACAGTTGAATATTTTTTAAAAATTAATTTAGTCACTATACTATATCACACATAAAATATATTTAAGTATATAAATAGTAAAACAATATTAACAATAATGACAAAACAAAGCTGAAAATTTGACAGAATACATTAGAGAATGCTTGTAAGATATTGAAGTGTGAAAGGCCTTACTAATTAAATGACAAAAACAGCTACACAGAAAGAGAGTGATACATTTAAATTGGTAAAAAATTTTTAATTCAACAAAATAATAAGGATGAAGGATTTTGCAGGGTGAAATGATAAGGAGAGTTTGATGTTGAACTCAATTGAAGGTGGTGAATAATGATTTTTTTACTTGTTACCCCATAAACATCTGTGGTTTTTTTTTGTTTGTTTTTTTTTTTTTTTTTTTTTTTTTTACAATAAACATCATATATAATCCTAAATAATAAAAGCCTAATATGCTAAGTGTCCAACTGTTCACAGTTCAACCAGTCTCTATGATGTGCACTGACCACCAGGGAGCTGACACTCTGACCAGTAGGTTAGCTTGCTGCTTGAGTCTGGCTGATCAGGACTGGGAAAGATGAGCCAGACATTCCCTAGAGCCCTCCTGCAGTCCCTCTCCAGCCTCGATTGTGCACCAGTTGGGTCCCTTGGCCTGGCCTGTGTCCTCTCACAATCTGGGACCCCTCGGGGGATATTTCAGCCCAATCCCCACAGGCCAGGCTGAGGGACCCCTCATGTGCACGAATCCATGCACCGGGCCTCTAGTTTATTATATTATATAAGAAAATAACCAAAGGCAATAATTGATGGTGACAGATCTATATCTATATCATCTATAGATATATCTATTTACAACTATGTCATCTATGCCAACAATTGTTGCCATTGGTATTCTCTTCCCTCCAAGGTTACTTGTAAAGTGAGAGGCCAGGTACCCATTTTCCCACTTCATTTGCTACTCAGTACCAGGAACATAATGAGTGCTCAATAAATGCTTGTTATGTTTTTTAATATTAGTTAAAAGTGGTTTTAATAATTATCTTCTATTGATAAACACTGTATTCAAATAGATATGAGTAAGAAACTTTTTAAATATCTCAACGATATTGATCTAAGACTTCTTTGATAAGATCATAGTTTGAAACATAGATTTTTGTCTCTCAATTTTATTTCAGAACTTTGGTACTTTCAAAACTGCCAGCAACTTCTGTACCTTTATCTAACACTTAAGAAGAATTATTTAGCTTCAAAGGGGACATATTTCCATCTCTAGTTAGTCTTTCTTTAGTGACTATTTCTAATGTCAGTCTACATCTACTCCTACATTTTTTTTGAAATTAGATCCCACATTTATGGCCAACGAGAGGGCCTACTACATTGTTATTGATCTAAGGTTTGGACTCCTTAATCAACCAGATGAATCAGAAGCTCTCCTTAGTATTTTCATATTTAGCAAAGATAACAAGAAATGATGGCAACATCTTAGAAGGAAGGTCCACAGATGTGTGTTGTTCAAATCCTCCCTTTCTCAAATCTTGGCTATTCAGCTCTTCCTTCAATTAGTGAGCCCCCATCAGTGTCTTCCCATTAAATCACCCTTCTCTAACTTATTAATTGATTATTTTACCACTCATCTTAGTCTCTGTACACTTTTAGTTGTGATTTCAGTATTAGTCTGGCTATTCTTTCACCACTAGACCTTTTAGAGTCTCTAATGTTCTTATTCTTCATTCCAGGTAAATTACCTATTTGAATGGTCATTACAATAGCTGAACCCCATCATCTCATGTTAAAGTATCTGGCTCTCTGATCACTACCTTTTTCAAATTTTAGTTCAACCTTCTGATACCTTGAACCCTGTAACCTCACAGGAACTTTCTGACCCCTTGACTCTATGACTTTTTCATTGTCATTCATCCTTCTCCTACGACCTTACATTCCTTCTTTTATGGGTCAAAGTTGATCTAGTATTACAATTATTCCCTTGTTATATTTTCAATTTCTTGACCTTCTCTCTTTCTGTCAAAACTTGTGGCAAAACCCTCAAACCTGATTAAAGCTAACTGCTCCTATTCAGTTCTTGCACCCAAGCTGTGGAATATGGCTGGGAAAACACAATCATACTGATTATTCTTAATTTAAATTTATTACTGTAGGTTGTAGAATTATTAAGCCTTATGATATTGTTTAAGAGGTTCTTAGTGTTACCTACAACCCCACTATTTATTTCTCTAATCTAATCACTTACGTTCACAAGGCTATTTCACTCCTTCTCTCTTCAAACTCCCTATAACTTCTCCCCATTTTTTATTACTAGCTAATAATAATTTTTTAATTATTAGCTGATGAATTCTTATTTCATGAATAATTATTTCAAGCTTATACATAGTTCACCGAGGGAAAAAAAATCAAACATACCTATCTTTATCTATATATTTTGCTTTCCTTCTCAATTCTCAGTGCTTCTAAGGCCAATTTCTCTTCAGCTTGAACTTCATCATTTGTGATAAAGATTTTATGCCTGAAATTACCTATACCTAATGCCTCATGTCTCTTTTCTTACTGGCTACAACATACATATAAAAATGATAGAACATCTTTTAAAAATTGTCCCATAATTCTTCACCTTTTTGCAGTTTTGTTTCATTGTTGTTGTTTTTTAAAGTAAACCTACTTAAAAAACTGTCTGAATTTATTGTCACTTCACTTTACATTCTGTCATGGTTGATTGAATTTACTCCAATGAAACTTTTGTCCTAGCTTAAATAGTTTTTCTCGGGGTCACTAATGAGAAATTCAATGTTTCTCAATCCCCATCCTAACTGATCTCTCAACAATAGTTGACACAGTTAATTGGTCATGTCTTCTTGAGATATTTTCTTCACTTTAGTTCTAGTATTTTCAACTTTCATTTATCTTTATCCTTCTTGGATTCTTCACTGGATCATTCTTATCTTTCAATCTCTAAATGTTGGAATATGTCAGTGTTTAATTCTTAGGTGTATTTTCTCCTCTATCTTCAATCAGTAAGTGATTTCATCCAGTTCTATGGATTCAAATACAAGAACTCTCAGATTAACTTCTATAGCCCTGACTTGTGTGTCCAACTAGTTCTTCTATATTTGCTACCTAATTGAGATTTCTATTTAATATATACAAAACCGAGGTTCTTGATTCCCATTCCAATTTATCCACCTGGTGTTCTCCATCTCAGTAAATGGAAAATCAATTTTTCCAACTATCTCAGACCACACATTCTCCATCTGATACACATTTATGAAGCACTTATTATTTTTCAAAGACTGTTCTTTGTGTTTGAACACAGAAGTGAACAAAACAATTGAAGATTTCTTCTGCTGTACTTACATTTTAGTAGTAATCATAGGCCTACATATATGCCTTTCTCTTTTCTCTTATATCCAAATCTATCAGCACATCTTGGCTTTTCCCTTCAAATGTTATTCATATTTTAATCACTTCTCTTAATCCCATTCTTATCTCTGTAGTCCAAGCTACCATTTCCCATATGAACCAATCAGGATATAAGTGGTTCCCTTGCTTTGACTCTTGCATGCCTATAATGTCATTTCCCTACAGCAATAAGACAGATTCTTTGAAATAGAAGTTAATGAATAATACTCTGCTATTCAAATCCCTCCAATAGCTTCTTGTCTCACTCAGAGCAAATTGTAAATTCTTAACTTGACCTACATGCTCAATGAGATCTGCTCTCTGCTATCTTTATGGATTTGCCTCCTCCTTTTATCACCCTAGTACATTTATTTTCTCTACACTGATCTCTTTGCTCATCCTTGAATATGCCAAAACATTCCTGCCCCAAGGTCTCTGCACTTGCTTTTATAACTTTAAAAAAATGTTCTGAGAGGCAAATGAATCAGTCTGTAGTGAGTTCCTTTCTGGGCCAACAGTTCTTTTGCGTCCCAATTTCAATACCAAATAGTTCCTTATGGCTTGTTGCAGTTTAGGTTCTTTCAAGGGTATTTCTTGGATCACATGATCTCACACATCTAGAGGAAATAATGAACAACACAAACAGATCCAGAGAAAGAGAACCAGTGATCAGACTCTCAAACCTCAGAGGGAAAGTAAGGGAGGATGGGGGTAAGGGGAAGAGATCAACCAAAGGACTTGTGTGCATACATATGGGCCTAGCCAGTGGCCATGGACAATGGGGGATGGGGGGGGCATATCTAGGGAGGGGTTTGGGATGGGAATGGGGGAATAAGGACAATTATGTGACCATAATCAATTTAAAAAATCAATAAAACATATTTTAAAAAATGTTCTTCCCTGGTAGGTTCATATTTTTTACTTTCTCATTTCACTCTGGTCTCTGCCCAAATGTTCCCTTATAAAAATAATTTAATTGAACCCCAATGTAAAATAATGTTCACCCCAGTCACTATCTTTCTGACCCTATTTTACTTTTCTCCATGCATTTTTCATTACCTGGCATATGGTACAACTATCAGTTTATTGCACTTCTTTTCCTCTCTCCCTCTTAGAATATGAGTCTGATAAGAGCAGGAGTCAAGGCATCCCAAGAGCCTGGAGTAGTACCTGCACATGTTTGGTGGTTCATAAATAATTGTTAAAAATATTTATTGAACAACTAGTCCAAGTTGGCTTTAAAAAAAAAAAACTAAAGGAAAATTCTATTGAATTTCCTCAGTCTTCATTTAAATATTTCCTTTGATCCAAAAAGAAAACAAAACTCTACACATTCTCAGTCTACTTTTTCTCCCATCCAAGTACTAACCAGGCCCAACCCTGCTTAGCTTCCGAGATCAGAAGAGATCGGGCGTGTTCAGGGTGGTATGGCCGTAGACATTCTCAGTCTACTTTTTCTGTGAGCATCTAAATGAACTCTTAAATATATATACATTAAAAAAAACTTGTTCATATTTGGTTTGTTTTCCATAAGGTATTCCACTTCCTTAGCTAAGTCTTGCCTAATATTGACTCTCACTGCAGTGCACTGAACTAACTCCTACGTAACAAAAATGTCATTACATCCACAGGTAGTGTTGGATGAATACTGCTGCTCTCCTCCATCTCTGCTCACTCAGGCTATATATATACTTTTTTTTAACTGTTTCTTATGAAATTTCTAAAAATTTTAAATTGCTTTTATTTTTCTTTTCTGAACCCTCCCCCAAATTGGTGATTCCTCCCTTTCTACTCATCATGGCTCTCAGGTCTTCTTCCCATTCCCATGAAAAATGCATACTTAGTTAAACAAGCACAGGGCAAAAGTACATTTACAGTTATTTGTATGGAAAATAATACAGTAAATAATAAAACAAGAATAAACTATTTTGCATACTGACAATGGTAAACCTACTTTTGCCAATCCCTGTATGTCTAAAGGAAATTCAAATAAGATTTTTTTAAAGATAATTACTAGAATAATTTTTAAAACCTGGAATATTTATTCCCATCTCATTTGTTTGGACTCTAATACTTTCTCTTCTTGCTATATTTCCTTTAAAGTTAGACACTTTTGTACACACAACCTGAAGTTTAAATATATAACAAAGCAAATAGAACTGAATGCCAGCTCAATATATGGTGCTTTACACAACCTTGGTATTAGATAATACTGTATTGGCATGCTAATCCAATTCTTTTCATGCCCTACTTTTATATTTATAGAAGTTTACTCATATATTCATCCATTTTATTTAATAAATATTCAGTCATATGTTTCTTGGCTTTAGTATGAAAGCCTGAAAACCAGATGAGATTTGGCTTTTTTATTCTATCCTTGAGACTGCTACATAGCAGGTTCTTTGCAATATACTGACAGCACTTTTAATCTTTCCAAAAAGGATGGGTAATATGGACTAGAAAACAAAAGCATTAGGGCTTCACAGAATCTCATAGATTATGTAACCTTTATGTAAGCCAATATTTTTCTTTACATGTGATAAAAGTAAGCTCTAGGAAGCGTAAGTTACTTGCTTATGATATAGTTATTTAAGGACGGAGCTAGCCCCTAACCCATGCTTCCTTATTTTATATCAATTTTATACTGGATATTATCATTGATCACAGATTTGGAATTTATTCAGGAAATTGCCTGAAGAAATCTTGATGCTTTAAAATTAGATTTAAAAATATTGCATTTGGATTTGGGGGGGAGAGGATAAGATTATTTTGGTGCTTAGCAAAATAGAGTATGGTTCATTTAACAACTCTACTAGAACTGAAACTCAGACTTTTAGTTTCTTTCTAGGATCATCATGCTATGTTAATACCACCATGGATTTAATAGTGAGATATATTTTAATCAAAGTAATCTTCTGTTAGCCTGGCTGTCTTGTAAGGAGTATTTTAGATTCTTGATTTCATAGCCTCTTTAACAAGGTTTGCCTTGAGCTAGTGAAAACTGGTTTAATTCCTTTTTCTAAAGGTCATGGAAACATGTATGCTTAGCGAATTAGATGCAAATTCAATTCCCTGATCCCAATGCTTCCTAGTTAAGTTCCTTTCCTATTCTTCACATGTAAGCTCACATCTGACAGCACAATATTGACTTTTGAGCTATGGCAAAAAATCACAATAAAATGAAAAACAGTTGGCATCTGCTTCATAGAGCAGATTTATAGGGAATTGGGTGGACAGAAATATTCTTTATGAAAACGCTTTTCAGTACTATTATTTCTCTCATGAGGCATTTGCATGAATTTTCCTTATTGTAGACAGATCTAATTTACCACTTAATATCGAATTAAATAAGGCAAGTTTAGATGCAAAAAAAGGAGTTAAAAATTATGATGCTGCAAAATACGTATGGAAATGAACAAATTCATCATGTTACATAAAGTAAAAAAAAAAGATTTACAAATCACTTTTACACATTGTGATTCCATTTTGTTTGTGAATATACAATGAATAGAGCTCAAATTTTAATAACGGTTATCTTTGGGTAGTGAGAGGCAAAGGATTTTATTATTTTCTTCATGTGTTCCTCAATTTTTCTTAAATTACTACAGTGAATATGTGTTGTTATTTGATCCTAAAAAAAGAGGTTATTAAAAATAAAGCTTGCTAACCTTATAGGAAATCTGAAATGTCTGAGTATTACATTGTAAAATCAATCTTCTTTCACTTAAAAGCAGAAAATAATATATATGAATTATGCTCAAGAATTAGCAATTAATGTATTTTTCAACATCATGACTATTCTGAAGCCAAAACATTATTATAAGCTAAATTTTAATTGCATAGTATTCATGCACTCTATTTTTGAGCAAAATGTGCACTATAAAAATGACGATCTTGATTATTTTTGACAGAAGAAAATAAATAATCTTGTTTAGAAAACTTAAGTTCTTAGAAGAGCTGATTCTTTTTAATATTCAAATGCAACACTGGAATAACAAAGAAAAAATTATAAAGACATTTGAAATATTATTGCCTTTAAATATGAATATTTTTAATTTGCTATGTTTTATACAACTTTATCTATATTACTTTTTCTACCTTTTGATTATTTCCTTAGGCTAAGTTCCAGAAATACTAGTGTAAAGAATATAAACATATTTATAGTTCTGAAACATAGTAACTTTTTTTCCCTGCGTTGTTCAATTTAACTTCAGATAGCTGAGAATTAATTCATACATCTTGCAAACATACATTCACATGAGGTTAAAATGTCACTTTAAAAATTAACTAATTTAATAATATAAAAGAGTAACTTTTTTTTCAATTTACATTCTTGTAATAACCAGTGAATTTGAGCATTTCCCCATATGTTTGTTTACTAATTATCAACTGTCTCCTCATCACTTTTACCTTGATGTTTTTTTATGAATTTTTATGAGCTACTGCAGAAGAATTAACCCTATCTTACAAATATTTTCTTGGTGTACTTTTACATTTTTTTCTATAATATACAAATGTAAACTTACAATTTAATCTGCTAATATTATTGCTATTTTTCCTATTCTTTACATTTTAAAGCATTACTATATTTTTGCACAACCACCAAATATGCTATTTTTTTTTAGTGTAAACAGATATGTTGTGGTCTTGTCTTATACCAATAAACTTATGTACTCTTGTCCTATACCAATCATGGAACTAAATTTGTGATTCCATTTTATTTCTTAAAATATAGATTCAAGTCCACAATATGCTCAATAATAATATAAACTGCTAACAATTTCATAGGGGGGGAAAAAAAGATGTATTGCAACATTCATAAGTTTTGTATGGCAAAAGTTAGTATTTCTAATAAGTGTTCCCACCCTAAACCCAAATTCCCTTTGTATATGCAAAACACACACACACACACACACACACACACACACACACACACAAAACCCTCTTCTTTCTTCTTCTCTCCTTCTATTTTTTCAATCTCTGAAATATTTTCTATTTTCTCAAACAATTTAGTGTTTGTTCCCATTCTGCCTGCCTAATCTCAGTTGGAATGACAAGAACTCTACACGTAAGTGAATTTGATTTCTTAAAACCCCATGTTATTGCTCAGTCTTGCTTCTAGAATTTTACATCCCACCCCACGCAGCTAATCAACAAAAAATGGCTTATTTCTTAGGAGCAAATTCAACTTCTAAGAAAACCACAGTTTTTTACTGACCCTTTTATTGATATTGCATGACATTACAATATTTTTTTATTATTTAATCCTTTCTTCCAACTGTAATTTATTTTTGCATAAATTATGGAGCAAAATTAATTATCTCTTAAAATGCTAGCTAGTTAAAAACATTTATTAAATACATATTCAAATTAGCTAATACAAATTTATTGACTGTCTGGGCAAGCTGCTTAATATCTCTGCTTTTATAAAACTCACAGGGGGGAAAAAGAGGTATAGAACTCACTATAATCAAATATGGCCAGTACTGTAATAGCGATATGTATAATATGTTATAGGAAACCCGAGGTTAATGGAAATCAAAGGATAGGGGATGGCTTCATAAGGTAAAAAACTGAAGGGCAAGTAGAAGTGGGAGAAGAGAAAGCAGGGTAGACTTTAAGCATGATGGAAAAGAGGAAATGTGAAGGGTACATGAAACAACACGTGAATTTTCAGTTTAACTTCTGGTTCTTTCAAGAAGGCAAATATCACTGCATGTATCAAGAAGAAAGCCAAACTAAAAGCATTTTCACTAATAGGACTTGGCTCTCCTGAACTGTATGCAAGGATGATACTCTACCGTATTATTGTTGGGTTAACAATATAATATTAACGTTTGATATGACTACTATTCTGATGATGATGCTGGCGGCATAGAGATAGTTTCGTGTCTCCCTCAAAGCAAAACCAATAAAGCAGAATCCTTGGTAAGACATTTCCACAGAAAACAACTCATTTTAGGCAAATCAATGTAACTTAAAACTTTTTTATAGTAACTATAAGGAATAGACTTTGTATGATTTTACTTTAGGCTCCTAATGTTTTATTTTCAATTTAAAAACATAAATAACTAAAATTACTCGGAATTATATTGCAAAGAATATATTATGAGTGTTTGTCTAAATAACATAATGTAGATAAACTTAATACTTAGAAATTATGGCATATTCTATGCTCAGAATAGAAAAAAAAACTGAAATACACACACACACACACACACACACACACACACACACACACACATACCACATCCTGAAATATTCACAGAGGCCCATAGGATATTTTTTAGAACACTCATTTTTCTCTAGCAGGCATACACACAGAGCCCACATTTTATGCGAACATGGGCATAACAAGTAATAAATTATTTTTCATTTTCAGAAGTCTATGCATAGATCTGCACTCATGATTATTTGGTGAATTTAAGAAAGTAACTATATAGAATTTGAAAGTCATGCAGTTTGTAGAATTGTTCAGGCCTATTCATAAAGACTTATTTCCCTGGACTATCTTTAAAAACACATGTGTATGAGTGTGTCTTTTCTCATACTTCATTTTTCTTATATACTGTGACATAGTAAGAGGCAATAAAAGAACCAAAGCAAAACGGTCTATGTACAAAAAAAAATTTTTTTTAAAAGACGTAATATTTTCATTCATTTTTTTTCCCTACAGCAAGCAATTATTTTTTAGTAGATATTTCTTTTTCTTCTCTCTCCTTTTCACTTACACTCAAAGTGGTTGAAGAAAGATACAGCCCCAGTGTAATAAAAATATAGCACGTTTACAAAAAAGTAAAAACCATTTGCCTGGTGAGTTTGAAAATGCAAAAAATGGCCATCATGTCGTCCACTAATTCATTAGGTTGAGCTGTTTGCTTTCAGTAGGGCAAAAATAGCTTGAGCAGAGACTTATCGGAAAGATCTAAAGTTCAGTTTTGAAACTTGTCTGGAAGTGGAGTACATTTTATGCAACCAAATACAAAGCAATTCATACATTTATAAATCCATGGAAAGCTCAACCGGTCCAGAAGGCACCGGTTACTCGCGGTGTCTAGACATGGAGAAACTATGACCTCAGTTAGAGCAACCCAATATTTACTTTTCCTTTCCAAAGAGCAGTGTGCCTCATGATCTCAGTAGCAGGGCAGCTGAGAGAGGGGGCAAAACAAATTCCAAACTCGGCGGCAATCTTCAAACACCGTGTGGGCACAGACACTACAGAATTTAGGAAAATTTTCATGAGGAGACCTACTTAGACTACGTCTAAAAATATTGCTGTTGGAAAGCCGTCGTTTTCTCTCTTCATCACTAGAAAAAAAGTGCATATCAAAATCAATTCGCTGCTTCAGCAATTAAGGACCTAATGAACATTCCATACCACTGAGCTTGAGAAACATCTGGAAGCATGTCTGATGTTATACTGTGGACGCTAACTTGATGATCTCTCACTGAGCCTCTGAACTGCTGGTATCACAGTTTAATGCTCTCAGTAGATCAGGGCATTTTACATTTGATCTAAATGTGACAGGTTGGGGTACCATCCAACCAAATCATAGTAAATGACCTCCTCCTCCCTTGTTAGTTTTTTTTCATGGTGAAATCAGGCTATGTGGGATCATACAGGTTCTGTACAGATTTGCATCTCCTGAGGAAGAAGTACACGTTTTCTAAAACCCCATTCTAAAGAGGCTTCGCGTGTTAGTAAGATCTGAAGCGTGCCTTCTGTTTGCACAAAGCACCACAGCGTGGACATCCTTTCTAGTGCCGACAAACATCACAGGCTCCATCATGCCAGCTTCCTCTGGCTCGGGCCCGGGGCGTTTCATGCCAGGGCCTGAACTGCTTAATAACAAAGGGGCTTCCTCCAAATTTTGTGTATCTCACCAGACGTGTAAGTCTTTAAGCCATAAACATATATCCCATTATGGTACTTCAGAGACATTAGAAAAATATAATCAAAAAATTGAATTAAAAAAAAAATAAAACGACTCCTTCCCAACCATCAATCAACTTGCCAAATAAAAAACAACATCAGAGGTCTTTAGGAGTTTCCAGCAAGGCGGTGGCTTTGTTTTGTTTCATACAAACATCATGCACTTAAAGGGGGATGCAGAGCTGTGACTATTTCTGTCATACAAGAGGAGAAGCAAATGAGATGGGTTTGTGAGGCCCAACAGTCAAGCAAGAAGATGATAGGGAGAAAATAGTTCTGATGGTGGGCCATGTTGAAGGAAATGAAGAGGAAGAAAACTGAGGAGTCCTGCGGGGTGGCTGTTTTCTCTGAATATCATCAGCGAATTACATTTGAATGTACGTAAGCTAAGCTTTTTAATGATGGCTGCAAAATAATATTGGGATGTTCACAGCCTTTGTGTTTTGGTCCATGTCCTTCAAGGCCATTCTTGAATGAAAGGAGAGATGGCTCAACAGTTTCCTTTGTATGAGCAGAGCTATGGGACCTGGGGTTGGGTTTTGGAAAGCTAATGTGAACAGAAGCTGAAAGTACCACTGGGGGGTTGTAGATGGGGGTGGGGGAGATGTACTCCGGATTTAGAGTCAGTGACCCCAGGAAGTGTTATTGTTCCCCCTCTCTTTCTTCCAACTGATGATGCCCCTAGGGAAACCGCCAACCTTATGTCAAATAGGAGTAAAAAAATGAGACGCAAGGCCCTTGCTGGGTAGCTCAATTGGTTAGAGCATCTAGAGGCCAAGTTGTAGGTTCAATCTCTTGTCAGGGCTCATACAAGAGTCAACTAAAGAATGCATAAATTAGTGGAACATCAGATCAATGTTCCTCTTAAAAAAAATGAGATGTACCCAAAGTCACATAACCAAAGAGTAAACAAGGACATAACATTTGACATTTTCTCTATCAGGTGAGAGAACCTATCATGACTGGCAGTCAAATCCCCCACCTGTAGTTTCTTTCCATGGTGGGGTCAAGATAAAAAAAAAAAAAAACCCTGCCATTGCTCTACCTCAAACTGATTCTGGTCAGAAGATTTATAATTTACTCTTAGAAGAAGATGCAGATGTTTCCTCTGACTGCGTATTCCCCCCAGACCAGTGATCGGCAAACTCATTTATCAACAGAGCCAAATATCAACAGTACAAAGATTGAAATTTCTTTTGAGAGCCCAATTTTTTTAAACTTAAACTTCTTCTAATGCCACTTCTTCAAAATAGACTCGCCCAGGCCGTGGTATTTTGTGGAAGAGCCACACTCAAGGGGCCAAAGAGCCACATGTGGCTCACGAGCCACAGTTTGCTGACCACGGCCCTAGAGAACAAATTGATGTCTGTTTCACCCCTCACCTCAAACATTACTTCTACTTTTATTAAGAGATATTTGAGTAACCTTCTGAAATACTATTTTTTTTTTCTTTCTAGAGCAGATCTATTTGTTTTTCATAGATTTAGGGTGAATAAAGTCTTGGTTTATAAAAAGGTTTACACCTATTTTTTTGTCATAGGTAAAAATATTCATGTTGTGTCTTAATAAATTCTATGAGCCATAGGAGTTAAGAATGCAGTTTTGAGATCAGAGTATTCAGGGATGAAATGTCAGGGCTCCTTTTTAAGCAACTGACTTGAACTACCAGAACCTCAGAATTCTCTTTTGTAATATAAACATTAATATATATAAAAGCATTAAACACAGGGGGATGCATATTACATTTTAAAACTTTTTTATGTTCATTCACTCTTGTAGGATTTCTGTGTGATTAGAATGAGGCTGATATTTTTAAACTATATGCTGAGAACGAGAGGGCTCTGGTGTGAGGATTGGGGAATTGACAGTAAGTTCGAGAGTGTGGGATTCATCCAACATAGGTAGTTTTTATTTATATTGGTCCAGTTATTATATGTAGAAATATAAGACCAGTGTTGCTAGATTTATGTAATAGATATTTATTGAGTAGGTACTATATTTACATTTTAGACAATGAACAAAACTAACAAAATTCATGCCCCTACTACCCATTGGCTTTTATAAGTGAGTTCCATGCTAAAGTTCACAAGTGCTATATAGAAAAATAAAACAGAGAAAGGTGATAGGGAGCTTGTAGAGTCCAATTTTTGAATGGGTAGTCAGGAGAAGAGCACAAACAAGGTAAACTGTAAAGACTTGTGGAGCGAAGACTTAAGAGAATTGAGGACAAGATCATTATAAGTATCTGCACGTGGAGTGCCCTGGGTTCTAATAAAAATAAATCTCAATTTATCAGGTAAATCTTTTAATTAAAAATTATTTTAAACATTAGATAGGCTAAACAAAACATCAATAGACCCCATTTATATGTCAGGTAGTCTGTTTGTAACTTCTGTAAAATCCAGCTTGTCATCCATTTAATATTATTTTTCAATGCAAAAATGTCAGTTCTGCATTTTTAAGGCCACTTTAATCTCAATAACTTTATTTCCATTCCTCTTTGCCATTGAACATTAGATACAGCAGATTCTCATAGATTTTTACTAAAATCCTTATGGTACATTTTTATGATTGCATTTCTCAATGATGATCCTGTCACAGTTGTAGCTGACATGTAGAGTCTTAGTACTAGGACTTGGGCAATATTTTGTGGGAGAAACAAGGGTGTTTGTGGTATGCTACCTCCTGAATTTTACTTTTCTGGAATTTTTATAGGTATAATGTGCCTTGGTAATTTACACAATAAACTTTACTGATTATTTTCGTTATCACTATTATCTATTATAGTTGGAACTATTTAGCAAATGGGATAAATAATAGGCCTCTAGATTGCTGGGATATAGTTTTCCTTCATTTTATGCTAATAAGTGAACTGATGGATTTAATTATCTTAATGCCATAAGTTCCATATATTATGGGTTTTGTTTATTATTCTAAAACCTTTATGTTACATCAGCAGACTGTATCCACACTCTACTGGCATATTATTGTCTCTGAATCAACTAGGTAGTTATGCCATGAAAATTTACACCACTTTAAAAAAAAAAAAAAGTAAAGGAGTCCATATGGTTTTTTCTAGCTCCACTAGCTTTAATTGGATCAAAAATGGAAATGTTTATCATACTCATCTCAGAGAATGATTGATGGCACTCATGTTAATACAGGTTATATTCCGTTACAGCAATGCTCTTGCCAAAATAAACTTCTATTTAAGAAAAATTAAGTTCAGGCCTCAGCATACAAGTGTACTTTCAAGTAACATTTAATTTATTCACCCATCAGGGAAGGAATCAAGGAAGATTTGACATTTGAGCAGGGCCTTAAAGGATTAGAAAGCTGATAAAAATTGTACTTTGGACTAGAAAGGAGAAAAAAATATTAGAGGCTGAAGGGTCAGACTGAATAAAATATTAAACACCAAGAGTTTTTATAACATTAAAAGATTTAGCAAGGTCTTTTGTGTTTGTTAGGTTCCAGTCCAAGTAAAATCTTCTTTAGATGCTATGCGCAAGATAATGCCTATTTCCAGGCAGATTAAGCCCCCCCTTTTTCCCTCAGAGCTTCTATCTCACCATCTTCCTTATAGTGTGCTTATTTTGTCTTGTAATTGATTACATGCTTGTCTTCATACTAGCTGATGCATTACTTGAGGGTGAAAACCTTATATCCTAACTATAAGTTGGAGAGTAATAGCAACAGTACGATTTCAACTATTCGTTGAATTTCTACTCTGTACCAGCCATTGTGCTTAGCAGTTTACATTCACATTCAGATAATCCTTGCTGTGTAATGCTGTGTTATAAAGAGTACTACTATCACTTTCGACATTTTACAAATGAGGCAAATGAGTACAAATGGGTTTAGGACACTTGCCCTGGGTTCCATTAGTGAGTGACAGAACTGGGATGCAATGTAAGCATGTAAGAATGTCTCAAAAACATATAATCTACTCCCCATGGTGCCTTGCTTTCTATCCCCCTAGCTCTATGCACATGCTAAGTGCTCAAGAACTGGGTGTTGAATAAAGAGAGGAATGCATGGTGAAGAGTGTTTCAAGTACATGATAGAGGAAGGTATGAAAAAAAAACCAAAACGTGTATGACTTCCCTGTGGTTAAAAAATATGTCTGTGCATCAGTGAAGAACCTCCATAGTGTTGGCAAAACAAACAACCTCTTGGAGTTTTCAAAACGGGGATTTGCCCTGCATGCGTTTAAAGTAGAAATCCTCAGGGCATTCCTGCAAAGGCACATCCGCCCAGACTTGAAAGGCAAGTCCCTCCAATCCTTCTAATGATGGCAGAATCTAAACCTGCTACAGAGGCACCACATCCAGCTTTCTAAACAATCTTACCAGCATCATCCCGAGACTCCTTTAATCTTAAACAGTAAGAAGAGCCCTTACAACCAGTTTCTGAAACAGAGCCCAGCTCCCACAGTGCCTGCTGCAACAGGTCCCCATGACTTGTGACACGTGCTCAGGATGGATGAGGGCAGGGTTCGCAAGCACTGCTCTAGGGGGTGCAGAAACAGGGAGAGCAGAGGCAAGGTGGGCAGAAGAAACATGTGAACAGACAAGTTGGGGCCAGATACAGGTGAGTAGGACGTAGCTAGGAAACCACAGCAGCACCTGCGGCTGCAGCACTGGCTGCAGACTAATCTGCTGTAGATTTAGTAAATGAATTGGGCAATGTAGCAGGATACAAAATTAACCCCCTGAAATCTGTGGCATATTTATACATCAATTATGAACTCTCAGAAAGAGAAACTAAACAAACACACAAACAACCCCATTTATCATGGCAACAAAAATATTAAGATACTTAGGAATAAACTTAACCATGGAGGTAAAAGATCTGTACTTGGAAAATTATAGGACATTGAAAAAAAGAGACAGAAGAAGACATAAACAAATGGAAGACTATACCATGTTCATTGATTGGTAAAATTAGCAAAATTAAAATGTTCATACTACTCAAAGCAATCAATAGATAACAATGGCAGATTTTACAGAACTAGAACAAACACTTCAAAAATTTATATGGGACCAAAAAAGACCCTAAATAGCTGCAGCAATCTTGAGAAAAAAGAACAAAGTCAGAGGGATAAAAATTCCAGATATCAAGCTATACTACAAAGCCACTGAAATCAAAACAGCCTGGTACTAGCACAAGAATAGGCATATAGATAAATGGAACAGAACAGAGAACCCATAAATTGTCCCAAGTCATTATGCTCAATTAATATCTGGTAAAGGAGGCAAGAGCATGCAATAGAGGAAAGATAGTCTCTTCAATAAACAGTGTTGGGATAATTGGGCAGGTACATAAAAAAAAAAAAATGAAACTAGACCAGCAACTTACATCATATACAAGAATACACTCAACATGGATAAAATATTTAAATGTAAGTTATGAAACCAAAAACATCATTGAAGAAAATGTAGGCAGCAAAATATCAGACATATCATGCAGCAAAATTTTCACTGATACTATACCTAGGGCAAGAGAAATAAAGAAAAAAATAAACAAATGGAACTATTTTCAAATAAAAAGCTTCTGCACAGCAAAATAAACTGGCATCAAAATGAAAAGGGAACCTACTGTATATGAGAACATATTTGCCAATTATAAATATGCTTAGGTGTTCATTTTCAAAATATATAAAGTACTCATTTAACTCAACAAAAGGAAGACAAACAAACAATCCAGTGAACCAATCGATATGTCTCTCTCACAGTGGTGTTTCTCTCACAGTGCTCTTTCTCTCTCTCTCTCTCCTTTTTCCCCTTCATCCCTCCCTCCCACTTTATCTAAAAGCAGGTAGAAAAATATCCTCGGGGGAAGATTCAAGAAAAAGGAATTTTGTAACATTTAGCCTCCTATCTCTCAGAGTTAAAGATCATAATCTACATGAAAAAAATATGAAAGTACTATCTGATGGAAAATAACTACCATCATACTGTATGTGTCTTATCTCTCTTATTATATAGGCTAAGGGCATATTCCCAACCTAATTCATTTTTTATTTCTCCTTCAGAGTATTAAATATTTGTTGAAAAAAACATGTAAAAGGAAGTTAAAGAAGGGGGTTAAGATGACAACAATATAAAGAAGCTAGGATAACAAAGAAAACAGCCACCAAGGCAAACATCCAGGATGTTGATCATTAATGTCACTGACTAGTCTAAAAGGGATTGGGCACAGTCAAATGGAGGAATAAACAGAAGTAATGACTGTTTTGGAGGAGGTGATACTCTAGGGCAGACACTGCTAACCTACAGCCAACTGCCTGTTTTATAAATAAAGTTACGTTGGAACACACACACACACACACACACACACACACACACATACACACTAAATAAATAAATTAAAAAAACAAGTGCTGGTAAGGATGTGGAGAAAAAGGAACCCTAGTGTACTGCTAGTGGGAATGCAGACTGGTGCAGCCACTGTGGAAAACAGTGTGAAGTTTCCTCAAAGCATCAAATGGAACTGCCTTTTCACCCAGTGTTCCCACTTGTAGGAATCCTAAGAAACCTGAAACACCAATCAGAAAGAATATATATACCCCTACGTTCATAAAAGTGCTATTTACAATAGCTAAGGTCTGAAAAGAACTCAAGTTTTCATCAGTAGAAGAACGGACTAAAAAGCTGTGGTACATTTACACAATGGAATACTCTGCAGCTATAAAAAAAAATGATCTCTTACCCTTTGAGCATGGAGGAACCTGGAAAGCATTATTCTAAGTAAAATAAGTCAGAGAAAGACAAAAATCACATAATCTCACTTAGAATCTAATGAACAAAATAAACTACAAACAAAATAGATTTAGGAAACATTCAAAAGACTGAGGATAATCAGAAGGAAGGGGGAGGGGTAGAGGGAAGAGATCAACCAAAGAACATATATGTATATATGTATAACCCATGGATATAGACAATAGTGAGGTGAGGGCCTGGGGAGAAAAGGAGAGGAGAGAGGGAGGAAGTGGGATCAAGGGGGAGGGGGGGGGGAAGAGGGACATCTGTAATACCTTTAGCAATAAAGATTTTTTTAAAAGGAGAATACATATTTAGTATCTATAATTATTAGGTATATGTGAACCAAACCACAATGAGATGCCCCTTCACATCCATTAGGATAGCTACTATATATTAAAACAAACAAAAAAAGAAAAATAGCTAGTGTGGATGAAGATGTGGAGGTATTGGAACTATGCAATGCTGATGGGATAGTGTCTAGCTGCTATAGAAGACAGAATGGTGATTTCTTAATAACTAAAAATAGAATTACCATATGATCCAGCAATTTCAATTCTGGTTATATACCCAAGAGAATTGGAAAAAGGGACTCAAACAGGTATTTGTATAACCAGGCTCCTAACAGAGTGATTCATATTAGTTTAAAGATAGGAGAAATTCAAGGCAGATGAATGGATAAACAGAATGTGATAGCTACATACAACAGAATAGTATTCAGCCTTAAAAAATGAAGGAAATTTTGACCTATACTACAATATGGTTGAATTTTGAAGACATTATGCTAGAGAGAATAAATTAGACACAGACTGTACTATATGATTCCACTTCCATGAGGCACTGGAATAACCAAATTCACAGAGACAGAAAGTCAAATGATGGTTGCTAGAATTTGTGGGGGGAGGTGGGGAATTATTGTATAAAGAGTATAAGAATTATTGTATAAAAAAATGTACCTGCAATTGGAGTTTTAAAAGATGAAAAACAAAACAAAACTCTGGCAATGGATAAAGATGGTTGCACAACAATGTGAATGTACTTATGTCATTGAACTATATATTTAAAAATGCATGGTAAATTGTATATATATTGCCACAATTCTAAAAATGCATTCAATATTAAACATCTTATGTATGTGTTACATAAGTACATATCCTATCTAATAAAGAGGGAATATGTAATTGACCATGACACCTTACAAGATGGTGGCACCCACAGCCAATAAAGAGGAAATTGCTAATTGGCTGCCATGCTCTCACAAGATGGCAGCACCCACAGCCACAAGATGGCAGCGCCCAGTCCCCTCAGCCCTGACTCATCCAGCCAGTGTCCCCTGGTCCCTTCAGTCCTGCCTCATCTAGTCAGAGTACCCCAGTGCCCTCAGTTCTGCAGGGGAAGGCAGTTGGAGGTTTTTGGACCGGCAGGGGAGGACTGTTGGGGACAACCATGCAGGCAGGGAAGAAGTTAGGAGTCAATCAGGCTGGCAGGGGGCTATCAGGCAGAGTGATTAGGGGCAATCAGGCAGGCAGGCAGGCAGGCAGGCGAGTGGTTAGGATCCAACAGGCCCGGATTGTGAGTAGGATATCCGACTGCTGGTTTAGGCCAAATCCTGTAGGATGTCATGCAGTCAAACATTTCCCAAGGGTCCCAGATTGTGAGAGGGTGTGGGCTGGGTGGAGTGATCACTCCCCCCACCCCATGCAAGAATTTCATGCACCAGGCCCTCTAATATTATATAAGGTAGTTTGTATAAATGATACACACTTAGAAAAATTTTACAAGCTGAATTTCTAACCTAACTATAGTGTAGGATATGCAAGTCTACTGTATATACTCTTCCAAGGTTTGAAAAGATTGGTTATGGCAGAAAGATGAAAAAATGTACCTTAAATGTATTCTATGGACTAAAATATAGGGCACATTATAATAGGTAACTGCCCAAATTCCCAAAAGTTTTTCTTCTCAATTTATTAGGTCACTGAGCATCCAAATCTCAAATGACAACTCCATTTCCATTTTGATTGAGTGGCCTTGGAAAGCTGGGTGGGTGCCTTTTGTTTGTAAAAATCATCTGTCAAGACTTGAGTCACAGACTTTTATTTTCTTGGAGAAAACTCCAAGGTAAGTAGAGTTTATATTGCTCTATGAATTTCGCTGACAAAACACATCAAAGTAGATTGTACAGATAAATTTTTGGTAAGCATTGTAACCAGAAGTTTAAAAGGAAAATGCATGAAAAGCCATAATAAATTAGAAAATTCAGCTTTATTATTTTCAAACGTTATGTCAATCATCTAATCATCTGTCAGCTTAGCCATCCCTTTGTAATATGTTGTTGAAAAGTCCACCATTGTCTACAGTCTCATTCCTAAAGCACCCACACATTTTTCTGTTTTCAACATAAGGAATTCATTTTCTACTCATAGTACCTTTGGCTGCAATCACATTCAATTCTGTGGGTCTTAGTGACAAGGTAGCCCTGAGAGCTATTACTGGATATAGAAATAGGAAAACAGTGGGATCTGTGGGCCTGTTAACTTCCTTATTTCAGAATCTTAACAGGAGAGTGCAGAAGGGTCTCTGGGGAGGAGAAAAAGACATGTTTTGAAATAGTTGAAACTTCTTCTCAAGCACAATACCTACTTCGTAGACACATGAAAGGGTATAATCCCTCTTTCCAGGAAAAAAAAAAAAAAAAAAAAGGTAGAACAATCACAGAGAGGCTTATATCTGGCCCCTTTTAGAGGTAATTAAATTTATTTCTCCTGCCAATCTACAGACAGAAGAAAGCCTCCTGTGTTTAAGGTGCTATGTAAAGAAACAATGGATGGACACCTTGGGTGACTTTAGTGACAACAAAAAGTCCTGGCATTTAGCATGGGACACTTCATGGCCACATCAGGAGCTCTATTGCCAAAAAAAAAAAAAAAAAAAAAGGAGGGCTTATCTTACTAGTCTTCTCATATCCTACCTAGAAATTCCTGATGGTGGATATGATCAAGCTCTGTCTAACCTGAGGCTTAATTATGCATTGACTGTCCGTCTTCTTCTATGAAAAGACAACCCTGGCAGGATATTGGAATGATGTTTGATTTCAGTTGATAACATTATCCGAAAAACTGAAAGCCATGCTCCCTGACCTACCTGGAAACTTTACTTATTTATTTATTTAGCCCACAGCGGGGGTACATCAAGCAGTAACCTTTCACTTTGAAAGCATCAGAGTTTCAACATCTTTAAAGAGAGAGGACAGGGAACTAATTCCATCTATAGCACAACTATTGGTCTTACAATTTTTAAAAAAATATATTTTATTGATTTTTTTACAGAGAGGAGGACAGAGGGATAGACAGCTAGAAACGTCGATGAGAGAGAAACATTGACCAGCCGCCTTCTGCACACCCCCCCACTGGGGATGTGCCCACAACCAATGTACATGCCCTTGACCGGAATGGAACCCGGGACCCTTCAATCCGCAGAGGGACGCTCTACCACTGAGCCAAACCAGTTTCGGCAGTCTTACAATTTTACTTGCAGTTGTTTCATAAAATTCTAATATTCCTAAATCTGTGCACATCCTCTCCCTGAGATCTCTTTCATGGGAATACTAATTGTGAAGATGCCTCTCTTCAGGCCATTGTCCAAATACCACACCACTTCCTACTCCCCCATACAATCCATTATGAATTATCTAATGTCAGCAGGAGGCACTGGCTCTGTAACTTTTAGAAGACAGGGAGACCATCATGTTCAAGCTTCATCCCCTCAGGCCTTGCATGTGGCTTTGCATGGTGGGCACTCATTTATTGCCCATTTAACTTGAATCTTATTGCAACATACTTGATCAGGCAAGCCATCTTCTTAGTGGATTTCACAGAGCATGCTGCCTGATTCAAAGCAGTATTAGAGTGAAGGTTCCAGGAAGTTGGTCTTTTTGTTTGTTTTTGTTTTGTTTTGTTTTTAGGAAAAGTAATTTAAATCTTAAGAAATTTAATTCTTGGCCCTACATGTATCAATTTCAATGGCTATACATAATGATTTTTATTTCTCAGGCGAAGACAATGTTTATTGGCTTGTACAAAGTCTGGAAATGCCACAGCTAGGAACATGGCCAATATTTCATGATGCCCAATCCTGTGATTTATAATACTTTTTAATATTTTAAAAGTTTTAGTTTCTCATCCTGAGGAAGAATTAATTTAGTGACATCCTGTGATTCATGATACTGGACAAGGCTCTGTACTCAGCAATGTGGAGACAAAGTTCCCGTAATTCTAGCAATGAGTCAGATTCCAACAAGTCCCTACCGCTAATGTGTAGACAGAATGATTAGCTCAGCAGTTACTGTGGACTCAGTATTATGGGAGAAGTGAAAAAAAGGAGTGCCCTGGTTCCTACGTTCAGCACAGCTTATAGACGTTGCTGGTGAGATCAAAAGAATAGATGGGAAACAAAAAGATACTAAGAGTAAAACCATGAGGCGCTATCTATTTTACTGAGAAACAGGCAAGACTCATTAAAGAAGTGATATTAAAGTAGGCCTTAAAGAAACATATATAAATTGGAAATAACAAAGGAAACTCACTATAGGATATGGAGAATAAATGTGTCAGAGTGAGAAAGAACATGGCATGAGTGAAGAACAAGGATATTGATTGCACTAAAACAGAGGTGAAGAGGTTAGGAATGGATGTCAAATGAACTTGCATGTGTTGGCTAAACACATTACTAGTGTGCTTCTTTTCATCCTTTGTGCCCTGAACAGTACTTGGCAAATAGTCTACCCATAAGTACTGAAACAAAGGAGAGAAGGTTTTTCAACCTCAAGCAGAGGAGTTCAGAGATGATATGATACATTGATGAGGATCCCTCAATCATGAAAATGCTATGGAATAAAGAACCAGACTTTGGGAAATTGAATGATGGAGCAGACAGTGCATCGACTTTGGAGTCAAGTGAGCCTGTCTGTTTTACATGGGAAAATGATTAAACTTTTCTGAATTTCATTTTCTCTGCAAAAAGGCAAATATAGCAGCCATCTTATAGGGTCAAAATGAGGATTAAGTGATATAATATGTGCCAAGTACCAGGAGTGGAGTCTTATAAATTCTAGCTATTTTTACTAGCTGGACATGACTAACTGGTTGAAAAGGGGAAGAGACAAAAAATAGAGAAGCGAAGGCAGCCTGGAACAGGATGAGGGTAGTAGAGACACACAAGAAAGAGTCAAAGGAAAAACACCAACAGGAATCAGGAAATAGATTTGGTGCATGAAACAAATATATCAATATTTTGTATTCAGGTGCAAATGAGGATGACTTGTAAAATGAATTAAAAAGTATGATATATCTGCCTTTTGGAAAGTACCTTCCTACTTTAAAATATAATCACATCTTCTCAATTACTTTCTTCAATGTCCTTTCAGAAAGTCCTGACTCAGTCTGCAAAGTTTTTATGAGGTTTTCTTAAAAATAAAGAAAATATATTTTCTGGGACAGAAAATAAACTTCACTAAAGAAGTGATATTCTTATTAAAGGGACACTTTATTCCAACCTTGTAGACTAATTTACAAACTTTAAATGATACAAAGTTTTCTAGTGAACTAAAAGGACATTGGTTTATTTTGGCAAATGATTATATTGAGACTTCCATTCTAAGAACCAGCACAGCCCACTTTTCAGACTTAGAAAATAAATATATATGGAAAAAATGTTAGAGTATTAATTTATATTAGCAACTAATGCCGTTTAGACTGGCAGTGAGGAGGAAATAAATTGTTAGTGTGTTCTATTAAAGGCATAACAGGCAAAATGCTCGAAGTGGAAACATCTATGCCTGGAGCCATTTTAAGTATGTTATGTCCCACCTTCACTTCCCAAAACAGGAAAAGAAGTAGATAAAAATGAGTTATTATGTTCACTCTGCAAACAAAATGATAAATTTAATTAGAGAAGAAGCTCAGATGAGAAGTTTATTTTTCCTGAAAAATCATTTTGACTTTGGGATTTACTCAGGTATCATGAGAGATGACATATCTGTCCTGAGTCACACAAGGCTCAAGGAAATGGAACTGGTCTTTGTTGCCAAGAAAAAGTCAAAGATAAATGATCAATGAGGCTGAGCAACAGTCTATGCTGGAGAACTGTAGCATGAATGTGATTCCTCCACAGCCATCCATGAATAATTTCAGAGCAGAATTTTTTTTCTGTCTGATATAAATGCTCCCAACATGATAACCATGTATGAGTCTCCACCTCTTTTATGAATGTGCTCTGAACAATGGATATGAAGATAGTATGTTCCCCTTATGAAGAATTAGTCCACCTAAACTGGTATGCCTCAGTGGATAGAGCATCAGTCTGTGGACTGAAAAGTCCCAGGTTCTATTCCGGGTCAAGGGCATGTACATTAATTGCAGCACATCCCCAGTAGGGGGTGTGCAGGAGGCAGCTGGTCGATGTTTCTCTCTCATCGATGTTTCTAGCTCTCTGTCCCTGTCCCTTCCTCTCTGTAAAAAATCAATAAAATATATTTTTTAAAAAGGAATCAGTGCCATCTTACAAAGTTCAATCCCTAATACCTATAGTATCCTGTCTCCAATTAAACAAGGAAGAAAAAAGATCTGACTATGCCACTTTCCCTCATTTAAATCTTTAATAGCCCCTTGAAGCTCTGATAAAATCCAATTAGAGTATAAAAGGAATAGATTTTAACTCTAAGAAAGGACTTTCTGTCCTTTCCTTCCAGTCAGGGTTGAAATACATTTTCCCTCTACTTTCATCCTAGAACTTTCAGTGTTGGTGTCATGCTATTCAGGAAGTTTTCTCTGACCATCCCCTTCAAACCTCACTAGACTTAGCGTTTTCATATGACTTGTGTCTTCTAATCATAATGTTTTGTTCAATTGCTCTCCTTCCCTTAGACTAGAGTATGGCCTTTGTAGGAAGAAACAGTGTCCCTATATCCTTGGCACACACCACAGCTTGTGACAGTTATACTAGTAGATACTGGCAAATAAATGAGGTGGGTAAAACTCAATTTGATTAAAATTACGAATGGTTTAATCCAAGTGTGAGGAACACCTGAGATGAATTATAATCCATAGGTGGAACACTAAGTTTTCCAAAGATTACTGTGGCTGTTCAGTTTCTCAGTCTAGCTCCTTCAGAATAGATATTCTTTTTTGTGTTTTTTTTTTGTTTGTTTGTTTTACTTAATCGTTCACTCTCTACCTCGCATTCTTCTCCCACACAAGAACCACCAAGATACTTGAACTCTAGATACAACAGGAATTTCAAATTCTTGGCAGATACTTCAAGGTTCTTCTCTAAACTATCCAACTATAAAAATAAAAAAAACAAAAAAATAAAAAACACACACACACACAACTCTCCTCTGCGAATCTAATAGAAAACTGTGGTTTTGTTTGTTTGTTTGTTTTGCTTCTTCTTGCTAGAGGCTATTCAATAAATGTAGTGTGACTTTTCTAGAAAATTCTGAGGAGTCGGTGGGAGTAATATATAAATACCACCGAAATGATATCTCTCAGATTTATACTAGGAACATAAATTTCTATTCATATAGACTTCTCCTTTCAACAGGAAAATTTTAAAAAAAAGGGTTTAAAATGAAAATGTTGGTGTGCCTCTGCATCTCTGGTTTGTTTCCAAACTCCTGAGATACAACTTGAAACAAGGAATTCTTTACTACTTTTTAGCTGCTTAGCACATAGATGAAGAAGGCAGCTTCTTTGTTTGATGATGGTTTGATAAAACAACTATATTGTTCCTACTAGTGACTTTAGGAAAACAATTCCAACTTAACATCTGAAACAGAGCTGTGTGTCTTCAGAGTAAATGCATTTAATTAATAAACTCATTATTGGGTTCCTAAATAAATTTGCTTTCACAACAGTGCATTGCATATATAAAATATGCGCAGATGTATATGGTAATTTTGGATGTGTTGGTGGTAGCTCAGACTGTATAAATGTCTATGTGTATACAATGAGTTTCCTTGACTATAACCCAGGCCTGCTTCCAAGATTATTCAAAATACATCACACCATGTTGCCAGGAAGAATTCAACATTCTATGGTCACATTTTTTTTTCTATTTGTACAGTCTTACTCTATGATAGTGACTGGAATCTGTAGCCATCATTTGCCTTCTAATTTTTTTTTTTTTTAAGTCCTGGAGTTCTATGTTTCTTCATGCATTTTTTTTCTTAATAAAAAAAAAATGTTTAGGTGTGCTATTAAAAGTTATCCCTCAAGAGTGCTCAAAGAAACCAAGATTAATCAAAGTGAAAGGAAAAAGAAATATGGGGTAAAATTTTTCTTCCTTCATTTTATATGTTGTAACCAAACAGGACTAAATATCTGTTAACAAAATTTTCATGTCCAACTGATATGGCTCAGTAGTCGAGTGTCCACCTAGGAACCAGAAGGTCACTGTTTGATTTTTGATCCCCAGTGTGGGGCATGTAAGTGACAGTCTATCAATGATTCTCTCATATCATTGATGTTTCTATCTCTCTCTCTCAACCTCTCTCTCTCCCTCAGAAATCAATTAAAATTTTTTTCTCAATTATTTTTGGGAATCACAGAATGAATGGTATATGACGGTCAGATCTCCCCATGATTATTGTCCCTACAATTTCTAATCTAAGATATGGATTCATGTAGACAGAGAATGACCCCCCAAAAGAACCATCCATGAATATAGACATGCTGGCAGAGGAAAAACACAATGAAAGAGCCAAAGATCAGGCTCAAATAGCCAGCCTCTGCCATGTGAATCTAATGGAAAAGGCTTGTTCCTGTCGAGTTATGGAATAACTCATAAGGAAGCTGGGAATCAGAGTCTCAGACAGCCCTATTGCTTCCAAGAAGATAACTGAATTACTGGCAGTTCCTCTGGAAAATCATCCCACATTGGAAGGGTGGGAAGAGACCCTAAATTATTTACCAAAACTCTGCCAACTTGAAAAATATGAAATCCTGTCTGGGATACTTCATTGATTAGAAAAACATATTTGAATAACATTAAATATCAGGTTCACACTTGTCATAATTTGAACTCAGGTGATCCTGAGTATTTTTATGGCAACAGATTACAAACAAATACAGAAGAAATAATTTGATGTTCCAGTGCGAGGATTGTGATCTGAAACATAATACATAATTTTGGCTGATCCTTTCACACAGCTGCTTTCTTCTTCAATGCTTAGAAATAAACAGCTATAATGATGACCATATCCTTCATTACAAAGTAGCTTAAAGTTTTAAAATATTTAATATTTTTTCAGATTATAAGTGAATTGAAAATATTTAATATACTACCAACATTTTTTTTTTGCCAACCTGACTTTGTCCTTGGGATATAGAAAATGAAATTTGCCTTAGCTGGTTTGGCTTGGTGGATAGAGCATTGGCAGACTCCAGGGTTCTGGGTTTGATTTCCATTCAAGGGCACATGCCCAGGTTGTGGGCTCGATTCCCAGTGGAGGATGTGCAGGTGACAGCTGATCATTCTCGCTCATCGTTAATATTTCTATCTTTCTCCCTCTCCCTTCCTTTCTGAAATCAATAAAAACATATTTTAATAAGAAAATGAAATTAGGGATGATTTCTAATCAGAATAATTTTTTTTTTTTTTTTGCTTTGCATGCATTCTAGCCAGATGACTGGGCAATTATTTTGAAGGTTGACAATCTGCTGCAAGTCTTAGAAAGAAGGCAAGCTTCTTAAAAGAGAAAAAAGTAAAACAAGAAAAAGCCTGGTGAAGACAAATCTGAGATTCCATTTTAGAATGTTGGAAAGTACCTGGGCTATAGTATCAATGATAAAAAAAACAAAAAACCCTGGCTCTTCTATTTGTTAGTGTAATCTTAGGCAAATTATTGTTTTTGGCTGAGCCTCAATCTCTCCATTTTTAAAATGGAGGGAAAAACATCTCCCCGAGATGGCCTAAAAATGAATGAGCTATTGTACATTAAAAACCTAGATTTGTGCCTGACACACTTCGTGGGCTGTCAACCAACATTTCTCTCTCCCTCTTCTCTCCACACTATGCTTGCTTTCAGACTACACTAACTCACCCCTCGCCCCCCCCCCCTACTTTGTTTTTCTGAAACAACTAAAGAATGAAAGGCTACTCTGACTTGTAAAAGTTATGAAATCTGTGGTGCAACAGACACATCCTGTTTCTGTGTGGCAGGAGTTATTCAGCATTGCTAGTAGATCCATTGCTGCTTCCCAGTATAGGAGCATTCCTGAATGTTACTCAACAGAAGCAATTTTTATTTTTATTTTTATTTTTTGGTAAGTCCCAGACTCCTCACCACAGAGTATAATATGTTATCACTAAATTCTGTTGGCCTAGTGAAGACATATCTAATTTAATTCCTGATAGCTTTTATATTTATTAAGATTTAAACTTTTATTGAAAGAAAGAAAATATGTTTTGAGTTAATTTGGATGAGAAGGAAATAGAAGGGATTTTTCTTTCCTTCAGTAAGTTTTTTTTTCCAGATGTAAATACATTTATTGTGTACTCTTTTTTTATCTACATAGCTGTATTTTTTTTATCTGTTCATTTTTGCATGTTTTTTAAATTTATTTTTTCTTTATCAATTAAGGTATTACATATGTGTTCTTATCCTCCCATTTCCCCACACTCATGACCTCACTCCCCTAGTGTCTGTGTCCATTGGTTCCACATCAAAATAAAAAGCTTCTGCACCGCAAAAGAGACCATCAACAAAACAACAAGAGAGCCCACGGCATAGGAGAACATATGTGCCAATGTTATTACCAGTGAGGGTTTAATCAATATTTACAGGGAACTCATACAACTTAACAAAAAGAAGATAACCCAATCAAAAACTGGGCAATGGACCTAAATAGATACTTTTCAAAAGAAGACAGAAGGAAGGCCAAGAGACATATGAAAACATGTTCAAAGTCACTAATCACCTGAGACAGGCAAATCAAAACAACAATGCAGTACCATCTTACACCTGTCAGGATGGCTATCATCAACAAATCAGCAAATGACAAGTGCTGGTGAGGATGTGGAGAAAAGGAACCCCCATGCACTGCTGGTGGGAATGCAGACTGGAGCAGCCACTGTGGATAATAGTATGGAGTTTCCTCAAAAAAACTGAAAATAGAACTCCCATTTGATCCAGTAATCCCACACCTAGGAATATATCCCAAGAAACTAGAAACACCAATCAGAGAGGATATATGTACCCCTATGTTCATAGAAGCACAATTTACCATAGCTAAGGTTTGGAAAGAGCTTAAGTGCCCATCAGCAGATGAGTGGATTAAAAATGGTACATTTACACAATGGAATACTGTGCTGCTGTAAAAAAGAAGGAATTCTTACCATTTGCAACAGCATGGATGGAACTGGAGAACATTATGCTAAGCAAAATAAGCCAGTCAGAGAAAGATAAATATCTCATGATCTCACTCATTTGTGGAATATAGTGAACCACAAAAACTCTTGAACAAAGATCCAGAGACAGGCATTGATCAGACTGTCAAATCTCAGAGGGAATATAGGGAAGGGTCGGGGTTAGGGGGAGAAATCAACCAAAGGATTTGTATGCATACATACAATCCTGGTAGCTTTTAATTAGAATAGTCTAAAAGAGCTGGAAATAGTCACCGCCAACATTTGACCCAAAAGGCAAGTAGCAAAACCTTTAATAAGGCTTTTTCTGACATATGTACTTTTATGTTACTAGATTTGATAGTCTTTAAGCAAAAGAAAGAGAGGGATGAGAAAAAGAAGAAGAAAGAACTCAGGAGAGGATAGGAAAGGGGGGGCAAATAAGAGAAAATTATAGCTTTGATAGTGTTATCAAATTGTTGACCAAATTACTGACCCAAATTTGTCACCAGATTTCTCAGATCTTTGAGTACAAGTTGGGAGAAGTTCAATTTCCCACACATAAAACAAATTTTTTTTTATGACAACATAGCCTTTATTTTTGCCACTAGAGCCTTTTTTTGTCAATTTTATTTTGTACTGGTTTCAAGTATATAGCTTAGCAATAAAACAGTCATATACTTTCATAGTGTTCCCCTCAATATTCCCAATACCCCAGTTGGCACCATACATAGTTATCACAATATTATTGAATATATCCCTTATGTTTTACTTACATCCCTATAATTATTCTGTAGTTACCAATTTGTACTTTTTAATCCCTTCATCTCTTTCATCTAGTCCTACAGCTTCCCTCCCCTCCGTCAACCACCAGTTCCCTCTGCGTGTCTATGAGTCTCTTTCACTTTCATTTATTTTATTCTCTAGATTTCACATGTAACCAAAACGATATGGCATTTGTCTTTCTCTGACTGACTTATTTCACTGAGCACAAGCCTCCCTAGGTCTGTCTATCCATGCTGTCACGAATGGATTATGTCTTTCAGCCACCGGTATGTACTCTTTGGAGAAGTGTCTGTTCAGGTCCTCTGCCCATTTTTTAATTAAATTGTTTATTTTGGGGGGTGTTGAGTAGTATAAATGCTTTATACTGGGGCTTTTAAGAACAAAATATCACTTATCAGACAAAGCTAAACACGAATGTAACAGCATTTTAATCCCAAGTACACCCCCCCACTTCCAGCAAGCAGAGCTTAGAAACACCACACCTATCAAATATTTCTTCAGAAATGCCAGACAGATTGCTGGGATTTTTAAAAGTTCTACTTTTTTTTTCCTTTTTGACATTTAGACAGATTGAGTTTGAGAGAGGAAGTGACTCTGAGCCCAGACTGCCCCGCACCACTGTCAGAGAAAATAACTGAAGTAAAATGAAGTGATAATATACTGCAGAATATTTAACAGAGCAAAAGGCAGAGGGAAATGGCAATCTGGGACTATACAACGGATCCCCAAAATAGATGCTGTCTCCAGTGCCAGGACAGATGCCAAGTACAGTAGATCATAAACTGGTAAAATTCCCTCTGCCCTGTGGGCTCTGTGCTCACATGGGGGAAGAGGTCCCCCCATAGTCAGAACAGCTGGGTCTTTAGTTAGTCTCTCGTTTGTCCTGGACCCTGACAACTTCCCTGTCTCCTCCTTCCTGTACGTTCATTGGCGAGAGAGCTGGTAAGCAACCAGCTTAATGATGACTACACATTGCGGTGGGATTAATGACAGATAAAGTACAACTCTGGGCTCTTGTGTCACGTTGTGAATGAATTCAAAGGGTTCTGTGGAGGATATTAGCAAAGCTCTTCCCCTTTCGTAGACAATTCTAGGTGACTAGAGACATGTGGATTTCTCTCCCAAGGAAAGATATGATAAATTGAGTGGTGATGGGAAAATACAACCCCTTCTGTATGCTTAATGAGAGACCTGCCACCTCTGGGGGATGGGCTATACAGTGTGTTAGCCTGATGCAGAGGTTGAAAAACTGGCAAAACAAGCCATCAATTGCTAAAAGCCACAGAGAGGGGAATGAGGCCTCAATATTTTTAAAGGAGACTGCTACCCCAGCTTCATGATGGGATTGGGGAGATTTACATTTGAGGAAGGCTTGCTTGTCTTTTTGTTGTGTGGGTAAAAGAGGGTTGTCATTTTTTCCTCCTCAACTCCTGGCAAATTTTCAATGAATCCTTGTAGTAAGGTTTTCTCATGGGCACATGACCCTATGCCGGCTGGCGCTGAAGGCTATGAATAAGCATGGACTGAAAGAACGAGAAAAAGGGTTTCTCTTGCTTTTTTTTTTTTTTAAATCCTCTCTTTTCCTTTCCTGCCTTTATTTCTCCTGTCATTTCCTTCTATGTCTTTTTCTTTCTAACTTTCAAATACATTCTAACATCTTATACAAGGGGAAAAAAAACCAAAACTGGTTAATGAGAAAAGGGTTAGGATGGAGAAGAAATAAGGGAAAAATGACAAAAAAGAGTCAAAAGAAATCTGTGCAGGAAGTTTTCCTGTGAGCCGTACATTATGAGATAGCATGCACTTTAGAAGACATATTTGCTCTATGGACAGTTTCTCACTAAAAAAAAATGAATACTCCTGATCCCTAAAACAGAAGCAGGAGGTGGCTTTAAAGGCTGGCTGAAGTTGTTCCAGGTGTGTGAGCCTATACAATTCCAGTAAAAAGAGAGCTGCTGCTTGTGAAAAATTCAAGTTGCTCTGATTTGAGGCAGAAATGAGATCAGAAAGAAGAGTTTGCCCAGAATTTCTATTTAAACCTTGTGGTTTTCAGGGCATAAATTTCTGTAGTTTTGGTAAAAAGAAACTCCCCATTCAAAGAAGAAAAGTTTATATAAATTTTAGAACCCTTTTTTTTATCAAATAGGTCTTTTAATACTTTAATTGGTAAGTTGAAACTAGTTTTCCTTCAGATTTACAGGGATTTAAAAAGTGTTAATGGGGCCCAACTGGTGTGGCTCAGTGGTTGAGAACTGGTGGTCATGGTTTGACTCCTGGTAAGGGCACATGCCCAGGCTGTGGGCTTCATCCCCTGGTGGGGGATGTGTGAGAGGCAGCCTAACAGTGATTCTCTCATCATTTATGTTCCTATATCTCTCTCCTTCTCCCTTCCTCTCTGAAATCAACACACACACACACACACACACACACACACACACACACACACACACTGGGTGGCCCATTTGGGGAAACTTGTTCTAGATCACTACAATTGCTTGTACAACTTAATGATGATAATGATAATGATAATAATAATAAAGCTATTAAGTTATTAGCATCCATAAAGTACCAGATATCTTAGGTACTTTACTTGTGATTCCTAAATTAACTGTCTTAAGTAGGAAGATGAAGAAACTGAAATTCAAACCTGCCAAAGATGACAGAAGTGGCATAGCTGAACTTGAACTCAGTTTTCTTTTTCTATGCTCATTCCACATGCTTACACCCATCTATTGAATCTGGCAATATTTAAGATCCCATATGGGAAATAAATGACATTGTCTCTACAAGCATTCTCTATTCTTTGAAAGTACACATTTCCCAAGGATAAGTTACAATCCAAACTAGCATTGAGATAAAACTGTGGTGGACAACAGACATTTGTGACAGTTTAAACAACAACAACAAAAAATTCAAAGTTAACTTCCTTTGTTGTTGTTGTTGGCTAACAAACAAAACAACAATAACAAAAAAGGATTCTGGTTCATGCCAGAATATGCCCAGTGGTAAAAGAGACAATTTTTATTCTGGGAACTCTACATTTATTGCTAATTCTTTATCTTACATAATGTTATGCTCTTCATTTTGATGAAGTTGCAAGATCCCATCATGCTATTCCCATGTGCTGTGTTCCTGAATGTTAATTATATGAAAGTAGAACAATTTTCCTATACAAAGAAAAAGGATGAGGGAGGAGGGGGGAAAGTCTGCCTGACAGTCTTGATTATGGTTTCCCTATGATACACCGGGCACTATTTGAACCTGTAGCAATTTGCTGGCACAGGGAGTATGAAAAGCATATTAGATGGATGAGAGGAAGGCTGACAATTCCTTCTATTAAACTGGCAATTGACCATCTGTTTCAAAGGGGAGTGTTTAACCTGCAGGTAATCATAGTGAAACAGCTTGATCATGTGAGGCAGATTTTTTATTTTTTTATGGGTGGGGGTGGGTGGGGTAGAATAGGACTGGTTAAAATACAGACATACAATTTAGAATCATGGGCACATTCAGTACATTTTTGAGCATCTTTCCCTAAGACTAATCAGTACATTTTTAGTACCATCTTCCAAAACCAAACAGAAAAAAAGTTACAGAAAAAAAAATTATATCTAAGCTCTGTGCCCTAATATTTCTTTTTTAAGATATACTTTTAATTGCTTTTAGAGAGAACAGAAGGAAGGGGGAGAGGGGGAGAGAGAAACATTAATTACTTCCCATACACATCCCAACCAGTGATCAAACCAGCAACCTGGGTATGTGCCCTGACCCAGGATTGAACCAGCGATCCTTCAGTGCATTGGACAATATTCAACCAACTGAGCCACACCAGCCAGGGTTATCCGCAATATTTCTTTAGTAGGATAAGTTATAGCCTCTGATGAGATTTGTACTTTGTTGTTGGTACTTTTCTATTCCTCTTAGAACCCCCATATGAGAAGGTGTTATGGCCAAAGGATTTCTTTTGAAATTTTTATTTATATATTATTTCAGGCTTTTTTGGAAGCTACTCAGAGCTTTTATTGAATATAGTAAAATTCTATGTACTTTTTAAGAGAAAGTATTCTTTTGTCAATTATCTTTTTATCTTTTCATGTAGCCCCACATAAGGGAACATAATACTATTATCTAGATGACAAACTTCCAAGTGGTAAGTGATATTTTAAGATAGTAAGCAATCATGTAGTAGTTTGTCTTTGAATGTTTCTTTTTGCTTAGTAATGAGAATTTCTTTACTCCGGTCATCGTTTTGTTTATATTTTACTATCAAATAAATAACTGGAGAAAGAGTGTAGTCCCAGCTAGAACAAAATTTATCAACTAGCCATGCACAGACCTATGCAGTAACTTATAGCATCAGGAATGTCTAGTGCCAGAATTGCAATAGTTCCTCCTTGGCTTAAGTATTTCACAACTTCAAACAGTAGGGAACTCTAGAATTATTATTAGAATCTGATTATTTATTATTAGAATTGAATTATTCTATTATTTCCTACAATACCTTCCCACCCCCTCACCAAGGAATGCTACCAACACAAATATCGTGATGCCATTTTATAAAGTATTAATTGTCATTTAGTCATTTAGTTAGCAAATATTTTGGGGGCAACCAACTCTGTGCTAGACACCGTTCTGGGTTCTTGGGAATTCAACAATGAATGAGGAAAACAAAATAAAACAACAAAATAAATAAATAATAAAATCCCCTGCCTTTGTGAGACAGATAGGTACTAAACATGTAATTATTACACACTAGAGGCCTGGTGCACGAGATTCATGCACAGGGGGAAAGAAGGGGGGGAAATGGGGGGAGTCCCTCAGCCCACCCTGGGCCCTCTCACAGTCCAGGACCCCCTTACTCCTTACTGCCTGCCTGTAGGGAAGGCGGGAGAGGCTCCCACCACTTCTGCTGTGCTCAGCAGCTATGAGTCGGGCTTCTAGCTGAACAGTGCTCCCACTGTGGGAATGTACTGACCACCAGAGCTCCTGCATTGAGTGTGTTCCCCCTGGTGGTCAGTGCGTGTCATAGCGACTGGTCGTTCTGCTGTTGGGTCGACTTGCATATTACCCTTTTATTATATAGGGTAGGGTACAGCAGATAGTGATAAATATCAAAAAAGACAAAATAAATCATGATGGGGGTAAAAAGTACTGAAAAGGGGGTTGCTGAACTTTTAGGTGCAATGACATTAAAGACCCCAAAGGAAGGAAATAATACAGTTATCTCAGGGATGATGAATCTAAACCTGTGTTCTCCAAAAGCAGTTAGCTTGGGTGTAGGGCATTTCCATCACTCCAGAAAGTTCTAATGGATAGTCTGCTAAAAGGATAAGCCAATACAGAGCCTTGGAGGCAGAGAGCTATGGAAGAAGCAACAAGGAGGCCAGTGTGGCTGTTGCTGAGTAAAAATGGGGAGGGAAGTAGGAGACTGAGCAGGAGAGCTAAGGAGGAGCCAGAGCCTGCAGAGCTTCTCACACTTCCAGTGTGGACTTCAAGACATCACTCTGAGCAGGATGGGCACCCTCCGGAACATGTTGAGTGTGGGATGACATGAGTTTGATTTGTGTTATGTCAGTGTCACTCTGGCTGCTGTTTTGAAAATTAAGTAAAAGAGGCGAGAACACAAGTTAGGAGACCATTGTAGTCATCGAGCAAGAGGTGGTGATACTTGAAATAGAGGATAGTTGTGAGAGAGGAAAAAAAAAATGCTTTTACATATAATTTTCACATACATCAAGTAGTAAATGAAAAAGAAAAAATAAATAAACCTAATACTGCCTTTAGGATTATTCATTTATAGGTGATGGTCCATGTGAGAACAAACTATTAAAAACGAATACATATTACCGGTAGGCAGAGAAAATAAAAATTAAGAATCGGCTGAAATTTCCTTCTCAATCAAATTTCTCTAAAGATTTATTATTAGTGATTCATTATTTTGTTTCAAACAACACTGTACATACACTCCCAGAGACCATAAACTATTTAGTCACAGTTATTTAAATATTAACTAATTGGTCAGGTCCTGGCAGAAAGTATTTGATATCAGAAGTTTGAAAAGAAAGGGAAACAAAGATAGCAAATTTTACTATTTTTCGAGGGACCAGTTCAAAATAGAATAAGACTGCACAGAAGTTATAATTTCTATAAAATCAAGGTCTTTTATGGCATCTTCTAAATGAGTTGAATGAACTGTCCCCCCAGCTCCTGTATCTCTCCTTGAACTTGACTGGGGAAAGAGCATGGTGATCACTCAAGGAGTCAATGGCATTGCTTCCTGAGGTTCTGAGAAAATGCTTGCTAGCATTTGGCCTGATAACTTTATGAGAATAAGGGTGGCAGAGACACTTGAGAGAGGCAAGGAAGTGTAGGTTGTGAGAGTAGGATAATCCACCCTGCTATTTTTGGTTTCATAAGCCCCCCAATATTAACTTTTCAATCAGCTGTCATTAATTTTTGTCCTGTCTGCCTATATGTAATATCCATTCCCTTTCAATAGTTTGTTCCCATTGCAGAGTCTTTAGGAGTTGGATAATGGAAAAATATTTGAGGGCTTTACTGTATTTCTGAGTGATGGAAAACACTTATTTCATATATATGTAAGTAATATGAGACTTTAGGTGGGACTTTGTATAGGAAGTCATGCGAACAGTGAAAAATTGAGTATTTCCCTTGAGTTGAAATGGTAGTCATAGTGCAGCCCTAGCAAAAGGGAATTTGATGTAGTAAACAGTAGCTCTCACCAAGCAGGCATGTATGCATATACGGCTAGAAAATACCCTATCTTGTGTCTTAGACTAAATTATTTGTCATAAAGATGACTTATTCCATTAATTTTTATCTTTAAATGACAAAATTATATGTCTGAATTTAAAAAAAAAATAGAATGTTGCTGGAATGTTATAAGCATTTTGTATATAACCTAAGAATAATATTTGTCCTAAGTATTTCTCTATAAAGATAGTTATTCCATTAAAATTCTTTAAGCAATAGTGAGAATGATAGGAAGTATTCTATTCCAGTGGATGCAAGTTCAAAACAACACTAGCTAAAATGTGGGGGGCAGGTACTTTGATCAATACTTCATATGCATTTACTCATTTAACAATTATTTCAACTCTATAAAGTCAGCATGAAAATACCCATTTCCTCCTGAGGAAACTGAGGCACATGGTTGGTCACACAACCAGCAAGAAGCAGAGTCAATATTGCCGACCTGTTCATAGAACTAGGTTGCTTTGCGGAAAAAGGTTGATAAAGGCGATCAAAAAATATGTACACATATAATACCTTAATATTGATAATAATTAAAAATATACCGTCACAAATCTACTCCAATATCAGCCTGGGCCTCTAATGGCTCCACCAGTTCTGGCCTGGAAACCACTGGGCAACAATTTGACCATTTGAGTTCAGTCACTCTTCAGGGCTCTCGCTAACCCCACTTCCCTCTATCTCTCCACGAAGACTTCCATGCTCTCTAGTCCCCTCAGGCTGCTCTTGTCATAAATATCCTTCACCTGGAGCCCATTACTGTAGGCCTCTTTCTTTTGCTTCTCTTCCTCTGAAACCCTTAATTTATCTTTAACAGTTTCTACAGAATCCTCCCAAATGCCAGCAGAGGACTTTGCCCTTTGCCCTTAACTACTTTCACCTTGAAAGTATGGTCCCCATGGCTTGGGTAGTTGAGGCTCCTTCTTCTGCCAAAGTTAGGTCAGAGGCGGGGTTTTGCACTGCCCTGGGTCCTCATCACCACAGTGAGAGTTTATTCATCTTCCTCTGGTGCTTAATTACCCAGTTCTGTCCCACCTCCAGTCCTCATCATTGCTGTCACCTAACACACATCTAGTCACTTCCCTTGACATTTATGATTCCGAGACCAACATACAAAAACAATAAAAAAAATTAATGTATTGATGTGAAAAGATGATAAGAGATACATTTAACATATTTAAGGAGATTCAGAGCTATGAAAAAAACAAAACAAAAAAAAAATGGTGAAGTCTGAGATACCAAGACTTATAATAATTTAAAAATTCAAGCTTGTTAGTGAGCTTCAAAGAGCCTATATTACTTGGTTAGAGCCTGTTCACCTCTTAAACCTCACCCTTCACCACTCCATTCCTCACCCTTTACACCTCAGTTAAATCTTTCTTACCCTGCCTCAAACTGTGCTCATAGTCTCCCTTCTTTGCCATCCCAGACCATTACATTTGCTAACTCTTAAGCCTTAAGACTCAGTGCAGCCTAACAATCCCCCCTCAGCCTTAGGACCAATTGATAAAGGCTTAATACTGAAAAATTATAAGGAACTTATAAAACTCACCACACAAAAACAAACAATCCAATTAAGAAATGGACAAAGAACCTGAATAAACACTTCTCCAAACAGGACATACAGATGGCCAATAGACATATGAAAGGATAGTCATCATCACTAATCACCAGAGAAATGCAAATTAAAACCACCATGAGATACCACCTCACACCTGTCAGAATGGCTACCATCAATAAGTGCACAAATGACAAGTGCTGGTGAGGATGTGGAGAAAAGGGTACCCTCATGCACTGTTGGTGGGAATGTAGACTGGAGCAGCCAATGTGGAAAGCAGTATGGAGTTACCTCAAAAAAATTAAAAATGAAACTGCCTTATGACTTGGATTCCACTTCTGGGAATATATCCAAAGAAACCCAAAACACAAATTCAAAAGCATATATGCACCCCTATGTTCACTGCAGCGTTATTTATTATAGCCAGATTTGGAAGCAGCCCAAGTGTCCATCAGTTGATGAGTGCATAAGAAAGCTATGGTACATATAACAATGGGCTAATATACTCAGTCATAAAAAAGAAGGAAACCTTCTTTTGTGACAGCATGGATGGACCTGGAGGGTGTTATGCTAAGTGAAATAAGCCAGCCTGAGAAAGACAAGTACCAAATGATCTCACTTGTATGTCAAATCTAATGAGCAAAACAAACTAACAAACAAAGTAGAGACAGACTCTTGGATACAGAGAACAAACTAATAGCTATCAGAGGGGACTGAGTGATAAGGACGAAGGGACTAAGCAAAAAAAAGAAAAGAAAAGGAAGACTCAAGTATACAGACAATAATATTGTAATTACAGAGGAAAGGGTCAATGTGGGGAGGTACAATAAGGTAAAGGGGGGATAAATGGTGATGGAAGGAGGCCTGACTTGGGGTGGTGAACACACAATATAATAACATATAGATGATGCATTATAGAATTGTATACGTGAAACCTGTATAATGTTATTAACCAATGTCACCCCAATAAATTCAATTAAAAAGAAAAGATTCAGTGGTTATAATTCCAAGACTCTTGACCCTATCAGGTTAGTGGTTTTGGCAGGAAGAGGAATTTAACCCACAGCCATTTCTGTCATGCGCTTCTCTCATGGTTTTACAATCATCTATGCCATGCCAGTTTCCCCCGCTTCTCCCCATCACGCCCGGACTGTGGGTTTCTTAAAGGGATGAACTACAGTGTAATTCTCTTTCCCTCCATTACCCAGCGGAATGCCACGTCCAGAGAAAGTAATGGGTAAATGTTTGTGGAATGACTAGATCCTACCAAAGTCTTCAGGGGGAAAGGCTCACTTAAAAAAAGACCTTCGCTTTCATTATTCCCTTTAAATGTCTTCATCGTCAGAACAAGGTCCTGAATGTGAGTTCAAAGTTGTAATTTGGCATTTCAGAGGTAGAACTGGTGTTGTGATTGATTTTTCCAGAGGCATGACTGACTGCCTTATACGTTTAGGGATTGTCTGGATGAGCGCACACTTGAGAGGGTTTTGTTTGCCCACTTATGACATTTAAAAGTGCCCCATTAAAAAACACACACACAAAAACTCAAATGCTCTTAAAATCCTTAGCTCTTTCATTTAAAATAACATTCATGGCAGGTGTCCCCTGAGTAAAATAAATGTAAAATCAGTATGTAACTGAGGGATCACTTAAACATTTTAATTGAACTGCTAACCTAATCAACTCCATCATCTGATATATGCCCTCTCCATTCTCATTTCCTGGAGCAAAGAGTGAGGAGAGTGCCTCGTTCCAAGATGTGCATTATGTGGGTGCCGCTTAATCAGCGCATAGAGGTTTGGTCTTCCAATATGCTTTCTTCATCCTCTGGACTCCACTTTGCCTTTATTCTCCCCATAATTCCTACAATCGTTGTTAGGCTCCTACCGAGAGCTCAAGCATAAAAGGGGTATGTTTGATCTTACATAAGAAAAGTCCTGGATGGCAGAGGCATTGGCCATATGGACTCTTGGGGAGGCAGACACTGGAATGCTTTCTTAGAAGACTAGGGACTGCTTCCAGGGACACGGCATGCAAATTAAAACCTCGGCAAGGGCAGGGCGGATTTACTGTATGCATTTGGAGAGGATTACCAGATATTCTGCAGGATGAATTGTAAACTTTTTTTTTTTTTTAAACAGCAAGAACAAGGAAGACATTATGTACCTCGTTACACACAAGAAAGAGTGGGGGAGGTAAATGGATATGCTTTTAACGTATGTCCATATATGTCCAGCGTGCCTCCTTTCACTTTATTTCAGTGTCAGACTTGGTTAGCAAAAACAAGTGATGAGAACAAGGTTTTTGGTGAAAGAACAAAGTTTTGATGAGGAAGAGGAGAGTGATATTTTGGGGAGGCAATATTTTGGGTGCTGCCGGAAGCTGTAATTGGCACCATCGATGTAAAGAGAGTTGTCCTGCTCTCTGCTCATGTGGCTGCTTTGTGGAGTGCTGGCTGTGTTTTCCATATACTGTGAAAAGGGGTTATGGCATCCCTGTGGTGCCAGAAGACAGCGTTGGCATTGCTACTGGAAGAAGTTCTGCAGAAGGAGACCAAGAGTCCAGCAAAGAAACTACAGAAGTTCAAGCAGATTCTGCAGCTTTATGTAACTTACATTTCCAGAGCTACAAGTCTCAGAGAAATGAACGAGTTGTGGTTTAACCAGAAAATATCCATGTAAATCATCACTTGGCAGTACTCAGAATAAAAATGTACAGAGAGTTGATCAACAAAGATTTCTTCCTTGCTCTCTACCATCCTACTTCCTATGTATCCCCAAATGTTAATATTTTATACCTAAAGCTATCATTGAAAGAATGTTTTCAAAGAACTACTTGAAATTATATCAGGTAATTTGCTTATTGCACAAACCTAAAGAGGATATAGGAAAATGACTCCCTGTCATTTATTGGCTAACAATAATTTAGAGAGTGCACAAATTTTCATACTGAAAGTTCATATAAATAATTAGCTTTTTAAAATGCAATATATTGGAGAACCTGTGGATAGAGCACATTTTTAAAATTTGAAAGATCATTTGAGAGTTGAAATTAATTATCGGAAACAATGCTCTAATTACTTGACATTCTGGACTCAATTTTTAAAATTAAATACTTAGTAATTGTAAAAAATGCCCAAGAAAAATTTAAATGTGTAATAAAAGTGTTTAGTAATATTCAAAATTTGCAGAAGCAGATCTCTTTAACATTCTGAGGGATGCCACAAAATTATTAATTTGACTGTTATTTGAAAATAATCAGAGCTTTTATTACCATAGTTCTAACTTAATTTTCTGAGCAGACAAATGGGTAATTAACTAGAAATAACATTTTAAGAATAAAGGTGACCAGAAAATATTTTTCGAAAAATATTTAGTAACTCAAAGGTAATTAGCAGTATATTTTTCCCTAAAGTGAACATACAGAAAAGAAAAAAAAATCCATGCTCATCTATTATCAGTCTCCAACCAGGTTGGCATAGCATTTATAATAAAATCACTACATGAGACTCAGAATAAAACATTAAAGACTAAGGACCAACTCTTCATGCCGAAGTACTGGTTACTGGTAATTTTTAAATACTAGGAGTTTCTTCCTATAGACATCTACCAGAATATTCTGCTTTAAATAACCTATTACTTTAAGCAACAATTCATCTTTCCAACACCTGTCAACTCATCTATTTCCTAAATTTCTATTATGCTTTAATTCTCAGCTTTTGGCCAACACATACTTACAGCTGTTGGTCATTAAGGGTACAGCTGGCCTGTAATGAAGTAGTCTATGCAAAAAGGAAAATTATTTCTGTTTCTTCTCATGTTCCGGTGGACATTAGTGAAAGCAAGTGCAGAAGCAGGTAGCCAGCCCTGTCCATGCAGCTGGTTAGCAACATTACACAACCGGCCTGCAGATCACTCTTTCTGCAGCTAATCTGAGTTTACATTGAATAGGGAATATCATATGTTGTCAACTAGATTCCCTGGGATTTGCACATCCAGCAAGACGTCTGTACATGTGTATTAAAAAAAAAAAATCACAATTAGACACGTGATTTGGAATAAGAACCTTTGAAAATGTAGCTCTGTAGGTGGTAATGCATTCTGGTTGCCAGAGTCTCCCTAGATTAACATCAAGGTGATTCTATGCACTATTGTTTGACATTAGACAGTGGAACAGGTTGTTACATCAGTGAAGTAATCCAAAGTATGGCAACTGAAACAAAGAAGCCTGTTTCTCTTAAATGAACCAGAGGATCACAGGAAGTCCTCTGCCAGAGCTGAAAAAAAATTACATTTCTATCAAAAATTGTTTCCTAAAATGATGTCAATGTTTCTCCACATATATGTCTATGGAAGCCAAAAAACTTACACAGTGGAATTTAAATAATTACTAACATCTGTAATCATGACTTGTCATTGCACAGGTAAGCAATCTTTTGTCATCCTGTCCCATCAGCAGCCCAGTTACCCAATAATTGTTGAAAGCAGTAGGGAGAACAAATTAGAATGAATCTACTTCTTGGCATTCGCCAGATAAGCCACAAGTTAGTCTCATTAAATAAAAAAAGCATTTCAAGTCTAAGAAGGAAAAAAAAATCAGTGCTGGTTGATGAATATTTCCACTTCAAGTTATATTTATGTCAGAAAATCTTCTGTTTGCCACTGTGTAAATTCTCAGCAAACTTTCCCTTGTAGTTGATTCATCACTGAAGCCACAATGGCATGATTTAACTGTTAACAAGGTCTTGGGATGTGAACAATTGAAAAGTAAACGAGGCAAAATATAAAACAGAGGTATTGATAAACTTTAAAATGGCTAATCCACTTCTGAAAGAATGGGGATGATCTAGAAACATCTAAGGACAGGAAAAAAAATTAAATCCAAAAATATTTTGAAAAACAGATTCTTTGGGAGGAAATAAATGGTGTCTGCACAGTAGAGCTAGGAGCCCGTGACAGCAGAATATATCTTGGGCTGTGACAACAATCCTTAGCTGAGCTGGCTGCTTATGTTGTAAAGGAAAGCTCAGATGGCTGGATGCAGCAAGCATTCATCAATATAGGAACAAACTCTATACTGTAGACCTACTTTTGCCCCACCTTGTAGATAAGCATATCCTTTTATTTTAAAGCAAGTTTAAAAAAATTTTATTAATACTTATTACAGACACCAAGACATGTTTTTCTAGGGGAGACATGTGAGGGCTTAATGTGCTAAACAAATTCCAGTTTGGGGACTATATTTTAAAAGTAATAGAAAAATCCTATCCTAGCTGGGTTGGCTCAGTGGATAGAGCATTGGCCTGTGGATTGAATGGTTCCAGGTTCCATTCCCCATCAGAGCACATGCCCAGGTTGCAGGCTTGATCCCCAGTAGAGGGGCAGGAAGGAGGCAGCTGATCAATGATTCTCTCCCATCATTGATGTTTCTATCTCTCTCCCCTTCTCCCTTCCTCTCTGAAATCAATAAAAATATATTTTAAAAAAATTAAAAGAATAAAAGGCAATAGAAAAATCTGGAACTCCATTTCATGGAAGGAAGCATATGGCTTGAAACTAAAGATAGTTTAACCATATGAAGCATATTAAATTAATTATTATAATTTAAGTGATTTGAAAAATGTCTTCAGGTTTTATGACATATGCTTCTAATGACTCACATTACCTGTACGTACTTCAAAAGCATGGGGATTCAGATTCTCTTCAGTAATTAGGGGGTCAAATGATATGCTGGCTGTATTAGAGAAAAGAGACCCATGAAAGGGGGCCATGGACCAAAATAATACCCTTCAAGGCAGATGGGAACCAAGCCTCAAAGTGTTCATCGGCAATTGGACTATTTTTGAATACCACACTTAAATGCTTTGAGGAAATATTAAGGCTATATCTGAAGAGTTTGATATAATATTTGTACTTGATGTTTAAGAAAAAAATGCATGTTTCTGCCCAAGGGTTGTCTCTACTTTTAAAAGCCTCTTCTCTACTTCATAGACTATTCTTCGTGAGAAGTTTTTCAGTAGTCCTGCATCAGAGAGTCCTAATCTGAACCAGGCATTCTATTTATTTGTGTGTTTATCTACTTACTTATTTACCTATTCCCTCACGGATTTATTGCACCCATATTTACAGAGCACCTACAATATCTGTTGTAAGCACTGCTTTAGGTACTAAGAAGATGCAGTCAAAAAGAGAAATAAAGTTATTGTCCTCTGTATTCCCCATTCTTAAGGGCAGACAGACCAAAAAATGAGAAGAAGAAAAAAAAAAGAATTATGTAACTCCAAATATGGAAAAACAAATCAGAAAAGAAAACCATTAGAGAGTGACTGGTAGGGAGATGTGACCTTCTTTAGTTTGGGTTGTTCATGAAAACCACACAAAGCAGGTGACATTTGTTGAGACTTCAAGAGTGAAGAGGCAGCCGGGACCGGTTTGGCTCAGTGGATAGAGCATCAGCCTGCGGACTAAAAGGTCCCGGGTTCGATTCCGGTCAAGGGCATGTACCTTGGTTGTGGGCACATCCCCAGTAGGGGGTGTGCAGGAGGCAGCTGATCGATGACTCTCTCATCGATGCTTCTAACTCTCTATCCCTCTCTCTTCCTCTCTGTGAAAAATCAATAAAATATATTAAAAAAAAAAAAAAAAGAGTGAAGAGGCAGTGATGGTGTTCTTTACCTTGAACAGAGCTGAGCCGGAAATGAGGTGCTGGAGAAAGCCTGGTGACTGGAGCTGAATGTGTGGGGAGAAGAAATGAACTTGGGCGTTGGGCAGAGTGAGATGACCTAGAGATGCTTATCCCACTGTAGGGAGTCTGTATTTCATTCAACCTAAAATAATAGTGATAGCCATAATAGTGCCAATAGCAGACAGGAGTGCTTAAGATGCGCAAGGCACAAAACCTCATCTCTTCCTTATCACTACATTTCAGAAATAGGAAAATGAAACTCGGAGGAACTTCTCCTTAGTCACCTGCTGTGTAAGAAACAAAGTTACATTAAATACTATACCTCTGATAAATTTCAAAATAAGTCATAAATACCCATATGATAAGTCTTAGTCCTTATCTCTCATGCCTTCAAATATGCATTATATGCTTGCTCTGGGCAAAGCCCGAATGCTATCTTATGCTTTTTTATTTGCCTAGACTTATGTCTTACCAGGGACATGTCATGTAGGAGATTGCATGATAAAGAAAGAAAGGCACCTTAGGAATTAGTGATCTTTTGGGGCAGGCTGATTTGAATTGTGGTTAATGGCACACTGTGGGAGTTAGAAAAGGCTGGTTTCTGTGACCTCAGACAAATTTTTTAATCACTCTAGACACCATATTTACTTATTGCTACAATGTAGAGAACAATAATGTTGCTTATCTTATGCAGGTGTTTATTCCTTCATAAGATTTGTTTATTGTTTTGTATGTGCCACATACTGCTCTTGCCTATAAAGTGAAACATTCATTTGAACCCTGCCCTTCTGCAGCTTATATTGAATTAGAATAGGCAGATCTTCGACATGATTAATATAAGGTGTCCCCCAAATTTTTCAAAATTGAGCTATCAGTTATTTAAAGTGTGTATACATTGTTGGGGGGACATTCTGTAAACGTTAAAACGTATAGCAACATACAGGGAGCGTTAGGTAGTGTTAGATGCCGAGGAGAGAAAAAAATTAAAGCATAAAGAGTGACAAGAAGAGGGGAAAATGACTGCATTTTAGGCAGGGAGCCTGGATTAGGCATCACCGACAAGGTGGCATCTGAGAGAAGATCTATAAGAAAAAGAGAAGAGGAGAGGCAAGGACTGAGCGTGGAGAACGGCATGGAGTATTGGAGAAGGCCATTAAAGTGAGTGACATTGCAAGATCTGCTAAGTCAGAGAAATAGCTGTGGTTTCTGAGTGAAGTGGACAGCTAATGGAGTGAGAAAGAGTGACTGACCTTGTTTTTACAAGACCCATTCCGAATGATGTGTGAGAATGGACTTTGGTGGAGGAAATGTACTATAAGCTGGGTAAGTCCCTTAGGGAGCAAGTGCAATATTCTAGGTGAGAGTATGGTTGCTTGCACCAAGATAGTAGCAAAGGAGGTGATAAGAAAGTCATGTTCTGGATATATTTTGAAAGTAGGAGAGACAAGATGTGCTGAGAGATCAGAAATGAGATGGGAAAGAGAGGGTTCAAGAAAAACTGCAAAATCTGGTTAGTGTGAGGAATCCATGTGACCCTGTATAGAGAGCATCAAAAACAAGGCTTACCATATTTTCCGGCGTATAAGAGGACCCACCTAATTTTACAGTTAAAACATAGGTTTAGGCCTATATTCGCTGTCTAAGACTACCCCCACTTCCGAGGCAACACCAGTTCTTTTTTTAATAGACTGCCTCTCTGTCTCTGGCCACTCTGAGCAGGCTTTTTTTCGTTTCAAAAGTCGTCTTATACGCCGGAAAATACGGTAGTAAGAGATAACATTTAACATGTACTCCTTCGTTTCTTCACCCAATAAAAATGTCCACGTTTCTGTGTAAAAGGATTGTGGTCAGGAGCAAGAATATAAACTACAAATAGGTTTATACAATTAAATCCTTATAGTAAATGTTCAATAAAGACTTGAGGGAAACCCTAGTTGGTTTGGCTCAGTGGACAGAGCATAGGCCTGTGGACTGCAGGGTAAGGTGACCCAGACGCCCCACTTTTGGCGGAACAGTTCCAATCTTTAACAATTTTGTCCCGCGTCCTGTGGCGTTTTAAAAAAGCCTCAATATTTGGAAAGATTCTTTTAAATCGTTTGGACTTTTTTAAAACGCCGCGAGACGTGGGACAAATTGTTAAAAATTGAAACGGTCCCGCCAAAAGCGGGACGTCTGGTCACCTTACTGAAGGGTCCCAGGTTCGATTCCAGTCAAGGGCACATGCCTGGGTTGTGGGCTTGATCCACAGTAGGGGGCATGCAGGAGGCAGCCAATCAATGACTTTCTCTCATCATTAATGTTTCTATCTCTCCTCCCTTCCTCTCTGAAATCAATAATATATATATATATATATATATATATATATATATATATATATATATATATATATATTTGTTTAAGAAAAAAAGACTTGAGAGAAGATGTTTACCCTTGGCCTCCATAAACAATAAGAGTTACTAACTATATAGTTAGCATTTACAGAACCTTTATAGAAGTTCCCAAAATGTTAAAAAGAATGAGAAGCATTAGGAAGGGAGGGTATAAAAATAATTCATGTAAAAGAAAGGTGAAGGTTTGGGGGAAGTTACTGGGATAAATTAAATGCAAATCTTCCTTGAACAAACCAAGGGAATGTGGAGGCTAATGAGCAAGGCTCTCAGGGTTTATTTTGGGGTTAGAATAAACTTACATGGAACAGGGGTTTTCTAATAATAAAGTCATTAGTGTAGAGAAGCATGATTAAATATAAAAAGGAACTTTCAGGGAAGAGTACATTTTAAGCTATGCTTCTGCTTAGAAGATATTTCCGATAAATATGGACTAAAGAAATCAGGAAGTAGACATTTTATTTCTTCTTTTGAAAATGGTTTTACAATCATAATGACGCCATTTCTGCCTTCTTGCACCTTCACATGGAGACCTGAAGTTAGCGTCATCTATACCAGATCGACAAAAAGGGCCACTTTGTATACCCATTGAACTATTCTGTTAGATTCCTATTGTGATGAATCCTTTTCTATTTCTCTGTAACATAAATTTATGTGAAGTGTCTTCTGATACTAAAAGGAGTATATATATGACTTCCATCTCACCATTCGTTTCAGCAATTGGCAGAAACATATTAGAAAAGCCACTAATTTTTAAAAATGCTAGAGAATTGAGGGGAAGAATCATGAAAGAACGCTATATTTTGCTTGTGATTAAAACAGTAGCTACCAGAGTAAGTGAGCAATTATTCTAATGACTTTCTTTTGAATATTTAATTAGATTATCAGCTTTACAATGAAGCTATTGACAGGCAGGTGCGGTTATAAATGTGTTCTTCCACCTGCTAACAAATGGCACGCAGTAATGAAGACCGCCTGTCATTTTTAGAATCAGGTGCTTCTGAAAGTATTCTCCCTTGGAACTTGCATTTTAATTACTGACTTTTCTTTTCTGCTTTGTTTCTATGTAGTGATCAAGGTGCTTGGTTGAGCCTTATTTAAATAGAATAGGCATTGTTTCAAGCTAGTTTTGCATAAAATGTGAATTTGAATATAGCAACTATGTGATTTATCCGAATCCCAAAGGCATTAGCAACTGTTACCTTCTGTCTTTCATTTAGCTGCCTCACAATAATATTAGGGAGAATATTACATGTGCCTAAATTACTGAATATTATTTTTCAACTCTGATTTTTATTTACGTAAGACCAGCAATGTAACAATGTCTTTAATGTGTACTGTTTCGACTTAAAATTTTATCCTTTTTAATCAGAGAAAATCAAATTGGCAAAATACAATTATGATTTTTTCCCCAACTTTTAGGCAATACTGTCTTCTCGATTTGTAGCATCTAGTATTCTGATGCTACGGAATTATAAAATGTAGTGTGCAAGTACACATTTCTAAAACCAACAGGTTAGAGATTTGTAGAAATACTACATAGCTTATGTATTAAAAACATGTCTGGCACCTAAATTAATTTGTTATATGTCTAAAGTTTCAAAGAGCAATAATTCTGTGTTGAATTAAAGACCTTAGGGAAGTTTGACATTTTGAGGATGTATTTTTAAATTATTCGAATAATATTTTAAATGTAAGATGATATGTCAATTCCTCTTTAAGGATCACCAAAATTGTTTTATTAATTTCTCCCTTAAATGTTTTTTAAACTACAAAAAGTTACTATGGGCCTAAGATTAACGATGGAAAGTTTTAGACAGAAAGGAAAGTTATTCAGAAGGTTGCAAGCATTTAGAATTATAAATGAGGATCTTTAGGTAAACTATGCAACATCCCCAGAATCACAGAGAAAAGCCAGTACTTACGTTTTTAAATCCTAACCTTAATTTTCAAGTTGTATTAAAATGAAGTACTTTTATTTTTTTTCTGAACTAACTTAATTTCACTACTTTTTAAAATTAAATTGTCATCTGTTTAAGAAACCATTTTTATGATTTGGAAACTATTATAACTTACACCAGAAATCCCAGACTATTTTCCTATAAAATTTCAGAGCTTCAGAGCTATTTTTTTATTTTTTTAGTAAAAAGCTTAAACTAACTCTTCAACTCTTTCAATTATATGGACTTTCCTCATTATATATATATAAAAAAAAACACATCACATTTTATATCACAGGCTTATAAATTCCATTACTGTAATATAGCAAAGTTAGTTTTTAAAAGTAAACATTTCTAGTATTCAAGAGTCAGATTTCAGCATCGTGATCCTGAGATCTTGAAAAATGTGCTTAACGTTATTAGTCTAGAAACCCTAAAACCATCACTTAAGAAAAATCTTAAGCACATTACAAACTACGCATGCTACATTTTAGTGAAAATGGAAATGAGGGTATTACTTATTACCCATATATTAAATTAAACAAGAAAAAAATAGATATATACTCAGCACTTTTTCACTGATAGAATTTTTGGCAATGGTATCTTTGGCCCTTGCAAAAATCTAATTTAAGCTGTTTTTTTCTTTTTCTTTACTTTTTTTGATTAATAAGAAAACTAAAGTACAAGGACAAGCTGGAAGAGATGCTTTTAATTATATCAGTGGTTCTAGGAGAATTAAAACTGAGTCAGGACATGATCTAATATCATGAGTTCAGTTCTGCCTTTTCCTGATAAAAATTGGAACAAATAACCTAGTTCTTTCATGGGGGGAAAAATGGAAAACAGGTTCACCTGCCGAAAGACAGAAACCTTCGTCTGAGATCAAAATCACACACCATGAGTTTTACTTCCGGGCACTGGTCAAGTGACTTAAACTTCAAATGGTTTTCCTATTATTGTAATCCCTTCCTTGTGATGTTGCACAGAATACGAAGCCTTGGTCTCAATGCTTTTTGAAGTTCTTCAGTAAGCAGTAAGGCATTATTAGGATATGTGTAGTGATTATCCTCTGGAAGAAAATAGCATTAAAAATAAAGCAAAGCTTAAGGAAGACATTACACAAAACAAAAAATTAAAAGTGAGAGATGGAACAGATCTACCTAGAATAGACGGGCAAATGCTTTTGTGTCCCAGTAAGAACAATGGAATAGGTTAATTACTTGGACAGAATTGAATCAGAAGACTTTCATGGAGGCAAGGAAGGATTGGGGGTCAGTGAGCACTTCTTGTGCAACTTTTAATTATGCAAACACTTAGCCACACAGTTTCTAAAAATGGAACACATGCAAGCTGAGAAACTCTTCCCAAAGCGCACTTGCAGCCTAACTCACCAAATCATTGCTCTGAAAAGGTAATAAAGACTTTCAGCAAATGCAATTCTCTGATGGACCAAGTTGCGGTAAAATTACACTGCATCCAAACAACAGCAGCAACTACAACTAGAGTAACAACAGAACGAGCAGTTTTAGCTTGACATCAAATTTTAAAAAGACCATGTAATAAATTCTACTCTGGTTCCCCACTCTCCTTTATAAAGCATTTCAAAGCAGGCAAAAATTTTAAAAATATGTTTTTATGGTTTCCTATGAAAAGGGTATAACGTTCTTCCAGTTTTTGAAGATTTCAATACCTGTATTAATGCAAACCATTCTGAAGTGTTTTAAAAACAAACAGAAATAATTCAGGGCAATGAAGCACTCGATCCTTACAATTTAACAGGCAAGATGTTAAGGATGAATAAATACATACATTTTCTTAATATCTTAACTATACCTATGTTTTCATCCATTTGGTATAAAGAGTGCCAAATATAGCCTGGAGATAATTTTAAGTTTCAAATGCAAAATTTTTGTTCAAGGAAAATTGTGTTTTCTTAATCTTTGATAATAAAGGTACCTATGGCCTTGTTGATTTTACAAATGAAGCCTGCGAAATTGTTACACACACACACACACACACACACACACACACACACACACTCACTTTGCTCTCTTTTCTCACATGTAAAAATTCCTTTAGAATAATCATTGGGCATTATCAAGTTTAATGACAAGCTGACATTTTATTTTTTAAAAATTAAACTTTCCATGGCCATCTCACACTATTAAATTTAAAAGATCCCAACTGATGGGAGTGGGGGGAAGAGGGATTGCCCAGAGCACATGCGTTAGTCAATAAGAAACACAGGGCTTTGATGTGTTTTGGCTATCACAAGCCAAGTTACTATTAATTATAGGTTGCTTTACCTTTACACACATAATTTACCTTTATTAAATGTCAAGAGTATTTATATTATGATTATACCAGAGCCAGGCTAGTTGGTGATTTTTTTTCTATGTTATAGGATGGCAATAACTGTTATTATAAAACCTAAAGTATATTTGAGTGAGGATGATACCTAAAACATTAGCATCTCAGTTATACCTGTAAGAGTCATCCATAGGAGGTAATGATGAAACCATTTAAGATCATTTCATTCAACACTGTATAATTTCTTTTGTTCAGCCGAATTAGTTTCGGGTCAGTAGAGTTTTTTATTTTATTTCTGTTATATATAAAATCAAATGCCCCAATCTAACTGATTAATTATAGTCATCAATGTAAATTTGAACTTGGCATAGTTTGATTTTACTAACCAAAAGAGGCAAGTTAATACAGACTTTATTTTTTGAAGTTCTATAATATATAAAATTTGGGCAGAAATACGAATTTGCAAAGAAGTGTAATTTTTTCTTTCTTTCGAGATTTAAAGTAAGCACATGCAAGGTCTGTATCTGAAAACAGTCTTAAACTTCTTTCTGAGCTTCCCCAAAGCATCAGTTGATACATAGCATAGAATTGGCAATGAAAATGCCCCCAAGAAAATACAATTCTAACATTAAAAATAAAATCTGTGAAATAAATAATCCTTTGATTTTAGTTCACTTTAATCAGAGTATAGAGGCAGAACATTTATTTAACTCCCAATTAAGCAGTTGTCTTTTAAATTGGATAATGCAAAAAATGAATTTTGGATCTGGTACATTTGAAAACCTAATTAAATTAATATTAAAATAGAAAGTACAGCATTTTGTTTATTTTCATCTTTATTAAGTTCGTGGCCACTCAATTCATCATGTGTGATATGTGAGCGGAAAAACGAAGCCGTCCATCTGTGGCAATTATGCCTGCCATAAGCACAGTTAACATTTCCACTGGAAAAGCACAACCCTCTCCCACTTGCCATCTCCCACCCCCTTATTTTTATAGCATAAACGTTCTTGCAGATAACACAATCGCTTTAAAGGACCCAAAGCCTTCTATTAAACAAGTTAATTTGATAGATGCCAATGCTCATTTACAATGGATATAGCTGAAGCGCTGCAATGATAATTAACTAATATAATTAAGGGTTGTACTTCAATTAAAAAAAAGAAAAAAGCCAGCCGTGTTGAAATGTGTGAGTGACTCAAAGACTGGCGATAGTGTCCAAAAGCCACCAGGTTAGACATTCCCCTGAAGCTGTTGCATCTGTAAAATCAGTATTACGTGGTGGGGAAGTTAACAGGTAAAATACAAATGACAGGACACTTTTTTTTTTTGCCTATATGGCATTACAGGCGAGACTGGGACTGCCCTGCTCTCTGACACAGCTGCCCAGACTGAGGATCCGGGACAGCAGGCCTTGACCTGCCCTAGCAACAAACCATAATTTACATAGAAGACACAGCCCTGCTTTTGTTCAAACCATGTTGAGGCATGGTCCCTGCTGGGGACCTAATCTACAATAACTTTATGACCTCCTGCTTCCACAGCTTAATGATTTAGGATCAAATAGACAACACACATTCACATGACCCTAGAAGCCAAACCCATTCCTCTTTTCAAATACTCAATTGACCTTCCAAAGTAAATGTTTCCCCCTGACCCTCTGCCACTCATTTGCCCTTAAACTGCTTGCTAGTGCTTTGAAAGGTCTCCTGATATTTTGCAAGCAGCTTTAAAGTAAACAAACCCTAACTGTATAATTTTAGCTTTACTGACTTGTGCACGGGTAGAAACTAAAGCACACCAGGGGTCCAATAGGGTTAGTGTTATGTTCATCACACTACCTTTTTTTTTTCTTCTTCTTTTTTTCAACCTCAAAGGTAAGTTAGAGATCTTTGCAAGAGGCTTACAAGCCTGCATCTTCTGTGTTAGCAGAAAGATTGCTTTGTTTTATGCCAAGAGCACCTGCTTTGAAAGACTGAGATAGAATGGAGGATCTGAGCACCCTCAGATGAATAAGAATTAATGTGAAACATCATAGTATTAGTATAAGTCACAGCCATTTCCATGGCTCAAGTGCACCAGCTGCATACTTTAACACCCAAATAATTTTGGGAAAGTGACTAGTGACAAGATGCTGAAGTGAGTAGCAAATATATCTTGTCTGTGTTTGTTCACTTATTTACTTATAATTGACTTTATTTAATTAATATTTGTTAATTAAATTATGTAGGTTTTAGGTGTACAGTTCCATAATAATTCATGTGTATATACAATATATCGTGTGTTCACCACCCCAAGTCAAGTCTCCTTCCATCACCACATATCCCCCCTGTACCCTCCCTCTTCTACCTCCTGTCTTAACAAGGTACTATGGGTTCCACTTACAATCTGTTGAGGTTAACATCACTCATCTGTATTGTTTGCCTTAAAAAATAAATAATGTAAATGAACCAGAAGTTGAACAGTAGCTCTGTTTGTTTATTTTGTTTTTTTTTTTTTACTTTTTTTGTTTGTTTGTTTGTTTTGTTAGGAAGGGAGAGGGAGAGATAGAAACATGGATGATGAGAGAGAATCATTAATGGGCCGCCTCCTGCACGCCCCCTACTGGGAATCGAGCTGGCGACCCAGTCATGTGCCCTTCACTGGAATCGATCCTGGGGCCCTTCAGTCAGCAGGCCAGGGCTCTATCCACTGAGCCAAACCTGCTAGGGTATGTCTTCTTTGTTTTTTAAGTTTAGGTGGTAGAGCAGAGCAAAGGAAAAATGAATACTAAAAGCCAACTATATAGCTTTAGTATACAGGGGGGGAAAGAGAACATAATTAGGTTTACACCACCATTCTAAAAGAAGACCTTTTTTGAAACAAACAGTCCATATTAGTCCATTCCATTTTCAATGAATGGAAATGGTGGGAAAGGGAAGGAATGTACCCCCTCTAGTTGTAAACAGACATTTTCCTGCCCGTGAGTAGGTAATCCCTGCTGACATTAATGGGAGTGACCCACAGGCAGGGATGAGAGACCAGCCCCTTTCGCTTGTTCTCACTTTATTCTAGAGTCCATTTTACAACCCAACTTGAAGCTGGTGAAAAACACAGCCCGTGGATTGATAATGGAAAAATGAGATTAACCAAGTGAGCAAACAGCCTTACTTCTTTCTGTGATGGGGGATGCAATGCAAAAGGATGGTGATTTCCCGTTTTCCTTTCATTCTTTCTTTTTCCTCCATTAACCACTCTATTTAAGAGCTTCTTCATGCTTGAAAAATTCCCTTTCCTGGTTCATGTAAAAGAGTAATAAAATCGTTATAGTTTTCCTTCGCCAAAAGGTTCTTTAGAGACTAATCTTAATTTAGATCCAGACAGTGGTAAGTCAGACACATGAGTGTTGGGAAAACGAATTAAAGGCGAGGTCATTTTTCTCACTAATTTTTCTAAAAGGTGTTGCAGACTGAACATGCTTTAGGAATGATTCCTCAACACTATGGCCATTTAAAGCAAGATATTGATTTGATCCATTAATTCAGGGGCGGGGAATGCACGGCCCAACAAGGCTCTCATAAATGAAGTCATGCTTCTCCCCCTGTGACACATGGGATTCTCAGTGGCTTATTTTAGGAATATTCATTGAGGATTAGTTATCTACTCACTGGTCTGTACCAAGGCTGAGGTTCACTTTACGGAAGTGGAACAAAAATCAAATTTCTAAATAACAGCACACTAAAGGGTCTCCCCACACAATGGGTAGAAATGGCCCCCAAATACCAACTTGTGTTTTAAAAAATATTCTTCAGAAAATATTTGCACATAGCAGCATTGTCCTCCTCACCGAAATAAGCAGTCTAAAATGAGTCTGCCAAGATGTCCAAATTTTGAGTGCTTTCTTTACATCTTTCCCTGTAGCTGAAATAATATGTTTGTTTATATGTTTTGATCCTAAGGAGAAAAACAAATAAAATCTCAAACTGGGAGACGCTACCCTTGGGTCATAGATGAAAAAGAAGGCAAAACCGTCCTTCTGTCACTAAAAGCCTGTTAATATGTAAACACAAAAATATTTCTGCATACATAAAAATCCACAATAGTTAAAAGGCCAACATGCTAGTCAAATTTGGGAAACTGAAAGAAAGTACTTCTTAAGGTCTGGACATGTTACCAAGAAAGATGAGTTATTTAAAGCAAGATATGATTTGATCCATTAATTCAGGGGCGGGAAATGTGTGGCCCAAAGGTCGTACATGACTCTCGTAATCATTTGGTCTGGCCCTGGGAAGGCATTAACAGGGAGTTAATTAAATTTGTGGCTCAGTTGGTTGGAGTGTGGTCCCCGCACCAAAAGGTTGCTGGTTCAATTCCTGGTCAGGGCACATGTCCATTAGGGGGCATGCAGGAGGCAACTGATGGATCGATGTTTCTCTCTCTAAAGAGCATTACAAGTATATTTTTAAGAAGAATATTACCAATTGTTAGACCTTGACATAAGTAAATATACAACCAACTAACAAATATTTATTGTACATTTGAAACATCTATCTCCTACTCTACAAAATGACAGCCGGGTCTCATTCAAAGGAAGTACTCTATAAATAATTGCTAAATTGAATTAGTCTTTTCCACAAAATAATTTTTTTTTTAATTTTAGCTAAGTATGGTAAAAAAAAAAAAAAAAGAAAAGAAAAAGAAAAAGAAAAAGACATTTCCATAATATATGTCAATCTTCAAAGTAAATCAAACATAGTTGTAATTTCATCATGCTGTTTTAGGGTTATATTATTATATGAAGGTTACAGAAGCTGGTTACTTCCATAACTCAATGTCCCAACATTGCTAGCACTATTACTGACGTGGCCTGTCATCATTTATCACTGTCATCATGTATCACTTTTCAACCTATAGCCCCAGTCAGTTTCCCATTCCTAACCTGATGTCTTATGCATCCCAGGAAGAAAAAAATATCAGATATCCAATCTCTCTTAACAGGAACAGATTTAAATGGCTGTGGACATAGTCCAAAGGTATTATGTGCATTGTTTGGGTTTTATAGGTTGTTTGACACTGTTGAAAAATTACCTAATAAATAGTTTTACAGTCTCAGATGTTTCAGGTACTGTTGAAACTCTATAAAATCCTCCAACAAATACTAGTCAAATTTCTTTTTTTTCCTTTAAAAAAATATATTTTATTAATTTTTTTACAGAGAGGAAGAGAGAGGGATAGAGAGTTAGAAACATCAATGAGAGAGAAACATCAGTCAGCACCCCTTCTTCTGGGGATGTGCCCACAACCAAGGTACATGCCCTTGACCAGAATCGAACCTGGGACCTTTCGATCCACAGGCCTGATGCTCTATCCACTGTGCTAAATTAGTTAGGGCACTAGTCAATTTTCTTATCAAACATCTTAAATATGTGAAATAGTCTGCCCCTTAGTAATTCCTCATGTGGCATAATCTAATTTTGCTTTTATCTTCCTTAGCTACAAGGCTCAGGGCCAATCTCACTGGACTCATGGAGACTCTGGTCTCCCCAGAATTCCCTGAAGGGCTTAAAAATGCTAAGAATGAATATCCTATGTGCCAATCTGACTGATGATAGGCAGGATCAGGACTGACCACTGTCTCTCTTGGCCTAATGATGTCAGGAATGACCAGCAATAGATCATGATTTTTTTGTGAGGCAATATCCAAAAAAAAAGTATATGGTCTAGGAATCATAAAAGATAATTAGCCCCAGTCAACATTACTCTCATGACCCACTTGTTCGTTGGTGTAGATGAGGCCAGTTCCCATAGTGGGTACTTCCAGAAGGGGACATAGTAGGGTATTACTGATGTGAAAGTTGACATTGCCAGCTGGTGTCTGTTTGCACCTCATACCAATGAACCAGTAGGCAAAGATTGGAGAATCTGTATTTATTGGGATAATCAATTCTGGTTATCATGAAAAAAAAAAAATAGGTTTGCCCCTATACAAGGAAGGCAGAAAAAAAAATGTATCTGGAACTCAGAATATTCACTAGGGGAATTCTTGTTCTCATGCCCAATGATAACTGCAAATGGGACATGGAAGGTCCTTGAAAAATGGAAGTGTCTGCCATTCCACCTGGAAAGCATGTAGACCAACTATAATATTGGGTAAATGTGAGGACATTTAGAAAGTATAATAAAAGAGGGTGTACAGTGTGTTTGATGCTTCTATGTCTCTGGTTCTATTTTTATTCATCAGTTTATGTTGTTCATTATATTTCACAAATGAATGAAGTCATGTGATATTTATATTTATATTTATATTCTCTGACTGGCTTATTTCACTTAGCATAATGCTTTCTAGTTCCACCCATGCTGTTGCAAATGGCAAGAATTCCTTCTTTTTGACAGCAGCATAGAATTCCATTGTGTAGATGTACCACAGTTTTCTAATCCACCCGTCTGCTGATGGGCACTTAGGCTGTTTCCAGATTTTAGCTATTGTATTAATAGAGTATACTCTTCCTATTTTTTTTTAAAGTTTGCTGCAAACCAGAATGCCTGGTTATGCTGGCAGTAACATCTCGTTTACTGTGTTCCTTGATTGTACCACTTTCTCTTGTGCTAGATTTCATCTCCTTCTGTTTTGTACAGTGACATGCTACACAGACTGTTAGCCAAGGAGCATTAGGCTGTACCATAAAGCCTAGATATGTAGCTATGCCATCTGGATGCCCTCTATGATGTTTGCACATTGACAAAATTAGTTGATGAATTTCTCAGAATGTATACCCCTCATTAAGTGATGCAAGGCTGTGGTTGATTTTCATGTTGAAACAGAGGGAGGTAAAAAATACTTTTTTTTCTAGTTCATATTAACAAAAAATTGTTTCCATTCTGAAACTAATTATACAATTCTTATAAGATCCTAACCAGATTTGTCACAAATCTAACAGAACAGACATTTCTGGTTAAATCGTTTGTTTGAAATCCATATATTTTTATGTTTTCATTTAAGACTTAGCTTTTGTTCAAATTATAGAAACATAAGTTGATATAATACTAAAGAAACATTAGTGCTTCAGAACCAGAGGTTTCTCTGAAGCGACAAAACATTTAGGAAAAAGATTGGAATAATAGTTTTAAAATATCTTTTAAGAAATTTATAGGGAAATATTTTATCCTTGAAATGAAGAGTACAAGGATATTTACATAGTCTTGCCTCTTAGCACTCAAAAGACAAGTTTGTGTGTGTGTGTGTGTGTTTAGTTTTTTGTTTTTTAGTAGGAGTTTAAATATCAAGGCAGAAGTGAAAAGTTTATCTGTACATATGCATTTTTGTTTATCAAAATTAGACGCTATGTGTTAATTTGTTTATGCCTATCTTATTGCAAGACTGTGTTATTGATTGATATGTTCAGATTATTCTCAATCTTCCTCCTATGAAAGATTATGAGGTCCTAAAAAGTAAGAAATATCTTTCTTTTCTTTATTTTAATCAAAGGACTAAGCCCAGTGACTGGCCTAAATCAGGTCCTTACTATAAAATTATTAAATTGAGACATTTAGGGTAAGTTACACATAAAAATCTCTGACAATACAATATTTCACATATGAAACAGGTGTTTTCTGTTTATTAGATGGAACAAGTATGAGCTTTGGTGTTAGTCATGGGTTCGAATCCATAAGTTAATGAGCATATAAATTTTCCAGGTCTTATGATTTTTACCTGAAATTGGAATAATGTCAGTTATCTCAAGGGCTGTGCAGAGGAAATGTAATCCTATTGATAAAACACTCAGTGATAATAGTGTAGCTAGGAGAAATTTACTTAAATATTAATTCTCTTCACCCTTTAGAAGTGGAATTTTAGTAGATGGTTTTAATCTTGTCAAAAAAAAAAAGTTTACAAGCAGTGATCTTGGAGCTCAGCAAGAAATAATCCAGAAGAGTTCCACTTCCTACAACTCTGCTGTTTGCCTACTGAAGCTTAAGTAGAAATGTAAAAGAAAAAGGGAAAGGGAGAGGACACTGACAAATAGCACTATTAGTAAAGAATAGGATTTCTTGAGTTGGTTTTCCCATACTCAATTGTAGAATTAAAAAACGGTCCTAAAATGCTGCTCTTTTTTTCCTTCCTATGCCTGATTATGAGTGGTAAACACCTTGATGTAAAGAACATGGGCTTTGAAGTTTGAGAGATTTAGCATTTGCTATGTTGATTAAATTGGTGTTGTGAATAAATGAGTAACACCTTTAGGCAGGCGCACATCGGCAAAGGTAGAGAATATGCTAACTTGCACTGGGTGGGTTGGAGGTAGAGTGATAGAGATGGGTGACAGTCTTCATGTGAGTTCACATTAGTTATAATGGAAGTATTTGAGAAGGGGGGAGTAATAATTCATTACCTGGAGTCTACATCATTTAAGGGAAGATGGAGCGATATGGAAGAATCAGGCATGGAGATTACAGCATTAAACATGAAATGAGTGTACAAGACAGTAAAACTCCCATTGGTCATGACCCTTGGGGAGAAAAGGGATTCTTCAAAAGATCTCTGTTAGCATGGGACTGAATTATAATGAGACTTTATTAACAAAATTAAATAATAAAGACAGAAATTTAAAAACGAGGCACATACAGAACCGATGAAGAAAAGATATCAAGAGACTATTTGCCAACTACTCCTTTGTAAGTGAGCATATTCTTACCCAACACTGTTTTCAGTTATAACTAAATGGGGGCTCTAATTAAATAGTTATTTGTGGTGTCCAAAGTCCAAGACACCAAGTAGTTCTTTTGTGTGGGTTCCTAAGTTTTCCCAGAATAAATTGTAAAATACTCATGCTTTCCGTGAACAGAGGCAAGTGGGCCTACCCAGTTTCTGGCAAATTCATGAAGCAATACAGACTCCCTACTTAATTCTTTGGTTTCAACAATATGTTGTTGACACAGATTAGTAAAGAAACAAACAGGTCAAGTGTCCAAAGAAAGATTAAAAAATAAAGTAAAATAAATATATTTGGAATACACTGAATGAGACAAGGTTAAAGCCTAGTATAGCTTAGAACAAATAAAAATCCATCAATCTAGAAATCTTGGGGGTTGTACAAGAAGTCTCTTCTGATCTCAGATTGTATTTAGCTTTTAGATGGGGGGGAAAAAAGCAATAAATCTCTCCATATCAAAGGTCTATGTAGTAGAAATAAATTGAAAGTGTTTGGTCAATTAGAATGAACTAAATGTTCTTTAGACAAACTAACCATCAATATATCCTTTAGCTTCTTGACATATTTAAAGGCAACCTGTGAAAGTCTGGCTAGTCAAAATAAAAATAAAAAATGATGATTCTAAAATTTGTTATCTTGCAACTCTATTCACTAACACAAGAAAAAAAAACTGCTTTTTTCTGCTCTATGTATTTTGTTGAAACAAAAAAAAAAAGTTGGGGAAATAAATAAGCTGGACACATTACAAAAGGATAGCATGGTATTGTGGAAAGGGAATAAAAAGAACAAGGAGTCAAGAACCAGGTTCTGTCCCAGCTCTGCCAGTCACTGTGTGACTTTAGGCAAGTCCTTACACTCTAAACTTCACATGCTACATATTGTAAATAGAATAATAACTATATATGTTTTTAAGTTTCTCTAAATCTAAAAATATTTTTGGCTCTAAATGCAGGAAGGAAGATTTGTATATAGATTGCTTCAAAAGGGTCTATCATATATAATAAAAGAGTAGCGTGCAAACTGTCCCTATGGCCATGAGTTCCTCCTGGAGTTTGACCAGGGGGCAGGGCCGGCTGGGGGAAGAGGGAGAGTACCAGGCCAGCACTGGGCCTCTAGTCATACATAAAAGGGATGCTCCTGAAATGAGTTGTCAAGGTATCTCCAAAAAGGACCTTCATCATCAAAAGCCACCAAAAAAACAAGTAGTCAAATAGATTTTGTTAGAATACTTAGTAAATAATATTGGCTAATGTCTAGTAAATACTTACTCTTCAATCTTATTTAGTTCTCAACACAATCCATTGGTGTGTACATAAGCAAACTGAGATATGGTTACAGAGTTGGAAAATTCTAAGAGATAGACCAGGATTTAACCTCAGACTATTCAGAGTTCATGTGCTTAATCATCATAAAATTATCACTCTAGATTACTAACTATAGAGGACAACATAGGAAAGCTGAACTTTACATAAATCTTCAAGTCATGCTTCTCACTACAGAACATACATAAATAGCCAATACACAATAATGCAAAAATACCACAAAATTACATTAATATATAATCATGAAAACTAACATGTAACAACTCCTTCAGTATCTCTGCTGTGGTATTGACCATTATTCCTTTTCCTTTGATTGGTATGAAGCATTTTTCGTAATTACTGAAAGTAATTGAGAAAAAAAATAATTAAAAAATGGTTCTGTTGAAAGTGCTAGAATCACTCATTAGATTTTAACACTCAGCATCCATATACTATGGCAGAAAATGGACTAAGAATTATTTGTCTCCCATTCTAACTCTTGCTTTTATCAAATGCCTTTGGAACCTTGAATAATTCATCTCATTACTATGGACTTCAGTTTCTCAATTACAAAACAGATTTTTCCTCACTAATATTATAAGATATGATGAGGTGAAATAAAACAAATGAATACTTTGGAGATGGAGGAGTCTAGATAGAAATTTCATCAGTCGTGGTACCTTTCTTAGGAGTCTCTGAGTCTCAGGTTCTTTGGCTGAAAAAATGAGGATGATAATAATAACAACTTCCCTGGTTTATTTTATACTTATGGCTAAAGTGTAGATTAAACTAGGGAACTTTCTTTTCACATAGTACTAATGTACCGTACACAATAATGGGGTAAAACAAAACCGGAAGTGTTTCTGAAGATTGTGGTAACATTCTCTCCTGGATATCACATATCTCTTGGGCTTCTGTGCTTTCTTGTTTATTCATTCACTTGTTTCTACAAATAGAGATTGAATTATGCTGAAATATTCATCTTCTTTCTCTTGACCTTCATTTCTCTTCCCCTTTTTTTGTGTTCCCTCCAATATGTGCTGTTGCAAAATACTGATGCAAAGATTCCTTCCTGTTACACATGAGGACTAACACCTCCTGGACCTCCTTAAAAATATCATGGAGTTACAAAAACTGATTAGGCACAGACAGAAAAATTAAGAAAACTACAAATAGTCTTAATGGGTAAATTAAAAAAAATGTTTACAAATTCAAATTTTGTTAAAACCTCTAACTTTATGTGAATCATACATAACTTTAGAATAAAAAAAAATCCTCACAGATATTTTAAATGTAATGAACAATTATATACATTGTTATTATATGTACCTTGTTCTCTTTTACTCAGGTGTCATCTATAAAAAGCCTAGTAAATTATATTTAACATGTTGTCAATAACTAGATATTGTATGTACTATTCCCATCTCTTCTTCTTTGAATTACTATACCCCTTACTCTAAATAGATATCTGCTGTGTTCTCTTTATTCTGTTAGGTGAGAAAGACTATGAAAATAAAAGGCACTTAAATGATCGAGACAATAGAAAATGCAGTAGCCATCTCAGACCAGCCACTTACCCATCCATAGGGCTAGCTTGTAACTTACTGTCCAAATAAAGACACTTTTGAAACTGCAACGGAGCACTATTAATAATTATACCAGGAAAATAAAAACTAGCCAGGTCTCAAGGTGTGTGGTTGACATGCAACCCAAGTTAGGTTGGTTCGGCCTCCTAAATATTTCCTAACTACAGCGTATCCAAAATATGAGCTGCAGGCCAGCCCTCCTACAGTCTATGCTGCTCTACCAGCAAGCCACATTTTGTCCCCTGGATTAGTGCACTATCCTAATGGTAGTCTCTTTGCTTACACACTTGTCCTTTTCTCATCCCCATATTCCTAACCAATGTTCACACAGTGACAAAAACAATCTAATTTTAAGAGAGTGCCTCACAACTGGGAGAAATTTTGCTCATCATGAGACATTTAGCATTAACTAAAGATAATACTGATTTTTCACTGGTTGGGTGCTGCTACTACTGCGTCTAGTAAATAGAGGTCAGGAATGCTATAAAGATCCTATAGTTCCACATGCTCCCTCCCCACAACAAATAATTATCTATTCCCAAATGCAAATAGTGCCACAGTTAAAAAGCTCTGTTTTAATATATAAATCATATCACGTTATACCGCATTTTTTGGACCATAAGACGCACTTTTTTCCCCCCAGAAGTGAGGGGAAAAAGTCCCTGCGTCTTATGGTCCAAATATAGCCTACACTTTAAAAAAAAAAGTTTTTTTACTTGCCCGGCTCTGTGTGGTCTCTGTGTGCTTGCCCGGCTCTAAAATGGTTCTAAATGCTGCTGTTGACTTTACAGGGTTGATTACATGTGTTTATGACTGTGATGTTCGGTTTTAATGCACATAAAATATTTTAGGACACTATTTGTTTCAGAATCTTTTTTTCTTCATTTCCCTTCTCTAAAAACTGGTGCGTCTTATGGTCCGGTGCGTCTTATGGTCCGAAAAATACGGTACTTCTGGTTAAAGCTCTCCAAAATACATAAAATAAGACCTAGTCACTCTACCACATCATTGAAGTTCTTCATCTCTTTTAAATTTTACACTCTATCCTCTGACTCCTAACTCCCTCAAGTCCTCCTTTTCCCCCCCTCACCGACACCTTAACTTCAGACAAGGCTTCTCCTTTCAAATCTGGCTGGATCCCAATCAGGGCTTCTGCCTGAAATGCTTTCTTTCCTAGGATTTTGCTTGGCCGGCTTTATCTCATCCTTCAGGTCTCAGCTCCAATGCTATCTTTTCAGACAGTCCTTTATGATTACCTTCACAGCATGGTCTCCCCCACAGTCCTCTTTCTCTCTCTGTCATGGCACATTCTCATTATCCCTCCAGCTATATTCTCTCCACAGCAGTTTTCTACTGAAATGCCATTTATTTATCTAGTTCCCTTTTTTTAAATCCATTTCTCCCCCATATAAGAACTGGAAAGACCAAAGCCTTGTCTGCTCTCTTTTTTTTTTTCTTCTTCTGAATACCCAGTACCTAGAGAGCAGAGCAGGACCTGGGAATAAAGAGGTAAGCGATTATTTTTGTCACTAGAAAAACATCTACAGTAAATCACCTGATATATATTGGGGGCCAGTGCACGAATTTGTGCACCTTGAAAGGAATTGTGGGTCGTGAGGTTGCAGTAGGCATAGGGGTGGATCTCAGCCCTTCCTCTGCACCCCTGCCTGGCCACTCCCACTGTGGCCCCTGAATCCCTCTGCCAGTAACCCTGCTCCCACCACCACTGCTCCCACATGCTAACAGGGCTGGCCCCTTTTGCATCTGCTGAAGGCACAGAGCAAATGGGGCTAGTACCAGCAGTAGGTGCAATCAGTGGCTGCTGCCCCAATTGTCCCTCAGGAGCAGGATGGGAAGAAGCCCCCAGGGGTTATCAGGGCCAGCAGCTGCAGCTCGCATCCAATGATGGTGCTGAGTGATCAGGACAGATGCTGGGTACTGGCAGTGGCTGCATGCAGCAGCTCTGGCGCCACCTGCGGGTGTGACTGGGCTGGCGCTGGCAGTGGGTGTGATCACCGGTTGGGATCCCCGCATGCTGGAGCAAAGAATTTTCAGTAACCACCAGAGGCTTGTCCCGATGACAGTGACCAGCACCCCACCTTGGTCTGGCACCCTTGTTCACATGTTCCACCAGCCCGCCTCAGCCAACACCTGCCATGTTTCACAAATGCCCCCTGGTGTTGTGGAACAGTGCACATCATAGCAACTGGTTGTTCAGTTGTTCTGGTTGTTCCATCATTCAGTCTATTTTCATATTAGCCTTTTATTTTATAAGATATTTAAAAAACACACTAGATACTGGAAATATGAGGTAAACTCAACTGGAAATTTAGGTTTCCAATTGTAGGGTTTTTGTTTGTTTTTTAAATATATTTTTATTGATTTCAAAAAGGCAGAGGGAGAGAGATAGAAACATCAGTGATGAGAGAGAATCATTAATCGGCTGCCTCCTGCATGCCCCACACTGGGGATAGAGCCTTCAACTCGGGCATATTCTCTGACTAGGAATCAAACAGTGACCTCTATTCATAGGTTGATGCTCAACTTCTGAACCACACCAGTAGGGCTCCAATTATAGTTTTAATGTTTAAAAATAATTACAGCAGCTATCATTCACCTAGTTCAATGTCATTTATTATAGGTTGGATACTATGTTAAACCCTTTATATTAATAGTCTTAGTTACTACTTATAACTCTCTAGCCAGCCATCTATATTCCAGCTCAGTCAATTAACCATTCCTCGTCATGCCAAGCTCACTGTAATCTCTAGACTTTTGCACATGCTATGTTCTCCATTTAACACTTGACTTTATCTCTTTCAAAGAAAAAAAAAAAAAAAAAAACTCTTTGAGGGCAGTGACTCCCCACTGCCTATCTCATATAAACAGAATTTACAGAATTTAAGAATGTAGTAGGGACTTTTTTCGTGGTGTACTGATGAGCAAATTGAGCTGAACAAGAGTTTAAATCTTCCAGGCCCAAACAGTGTATGTGTAACTAGGATTCAATGTCAAACCAACTGGAATACAAAATCTGAATTTTAATCACTCTTTGACAAGTACTTCACCTCTTGGAATCTTGTTTTGCTCATCTATAAAGTTATCAGTGTGAGTGGAATAGGAAATCGGTAGATCAGATGAATTCTGTAGCTCATTTCAGCTCTAATATTAATGAGTTTAAGTATCTGTACAAAACATGTTTTACAGTTAGAAAGTATTTGACAAACAGGCAAATGTATTTACTGTTAAATTTTACAGAAGGTAACATAAAGACAGTGGACGTATAAAACACTTTCTACCTTTAGTAATACCCCTTCTCTATAGCCAATTTTGAAAATAACCCTTTCATTCACTTTGTAGGAATTCTCACTCTTATAGTAAAAACAGGTAGGTATGCTCTTTCTCTACAGAAAAAAAAAAAATTGCACTTCCTTGATAGGTTAATATTGTAGGCTTTCAACCTCCTTGTTTATCCATTCAGGAAACTGGTTTACTGCCTCACAAAACAGCACACCCATGCGAGTAGCACTTAATTATGAACGAGTCAGTAGCTGGGCTATAGGCTCAGGTTGAATTAACTCACTTGAATTAAGTCTGGATTTTGTTTGTTTCATTTGAATTACAAAGTGACAAAATTTTGTACACCACCCACTATCTACGTATTCAGAAAGAACATAAAACTATCATACATTTATTTTTTAATGTTAGTGTAAAAACACTACTTGGAATCTAATATCACATTCTTCCATCTAAAAGAAAAAGAGATTTTAAAATTTGGCTAGATACACTTAGACACGTTTAAATGTAAGCAGTGCCCTGTTTTGCCAATTGGAACATCGCTGTTAAAAAATTTATGAAAATGGCTCTGATGTAAATTTTAACAGACTTTTTGGAGTCATCTGTTTTAGTTTTCACCAAGTGTGTCCAAGACAGAAATGAGCATTTAAAATGAAAGATGAAATGAACTCATTTCCTTTATCAGTTGCAACAGCCAGCTTGGTATTTGTCCTCTTGTTGTAGTCCCCTTCTAAATCTGCATGACCTGTAGAGCACAGTGGCAATGATGACATGTCTCTTTTAAGACTAGGTCATACAAGCCACAGCATTTCCTACTTGCTTTTCATTTTGCCCTATTTCTTGTCTGAGTTGCTTTGGGGAAAGCCAGCTGTCGCGTGCTGAAGAGAGGCCTCCAATCAACAGCTTGAGAGACAAAGGCCTCCTGACAACAGCCATGTGAGTGATCCCAGAAGCAGATCCTTTGGTTACAGTCAAGTCCTTAGGTGACCACAGTCCACGCCAACACCCTGACTACAGTCTCAAGAGAACCACCCAGCTCAGCTGCTTCTGAATTCCTGACCCGTAGAAACTATGAGCTAATATATGTTTGTAGTTTTTAGCCACTACATGTTTGGGTAATTTGTCTTGCAGCTACCAACAATTAGTACTGCAGAGAATGGAGACATTTTCATTTATCATGTATGCATTCTTTGTCCTTTAACAAAGCCAGGAAAAGAGAGATGAAAACTTCAGTGGCCTGACCACAGAGAATAATAACTAATCATTATTATCTTAAAGATAATTTTAAAATGTAAAATATAGTTTTTTGGAATTTGGCTTATGGGATTACTTGGGGCCTTGGAAGAGCATTTGATTACTAAAATGTAAAAGATAGTTAAAAAAAGAGATGATTCCGATAAAAGAAATAAAAACAACTGGAGAATATAGCCCTGGTGGAAAAGGCATACATTATAATAATGGCAATCAGAGCAGTAGTTTTAAAGATTTTTATGTCTCACTTTTTGTGTTTGATTCGAGAAAGTCTTTCTTCAAATGAAAGCATTTTGGGAACCATAAAACAAAGTCATAGCTGATATATTCCTTTAGTGACTTTAGGAAAAAATGGGAGAGAAACTGGGAAAGAATGGGAAAGGAAACTGAATGGGGTCCCCACTTGAAAGTCCATCATATAATATTGAATAGAAAATATGATAGAAAATATTTCTTACACATTTCCTAATATTGGGAGAATAATTTATTTGGTTTGATAAGAATATTTCTGTAAAAATAGGTCTGGAAATCCACTACTGTTCCTAGATACTGGAAAACAGGACCCCAGCTCTTGCTCTATGCTTTATAGGCTTCACTTTGGCCTTCTCCAGCTGTGTCCTATCCTGTGGGTGAATATACTAACTATTCAATATATTTCAATTGAAGCAATAATACTTCAATCCTCTATGTTCTCTCTACATTGGCATTTTGGTATCAAAATAGAAACACTATCAATGTATTTGTAAATTATATATTGACGCAAGTAATATAAAATTTTCTTTTAAAAATGGTGAATATCAAATATGATAAAATAGCAAAACTAGAAATGATTAAACTAAATATAAAAAGTAAATTAAAACGTGACCTTCATTTTCCTTTTGTCAACCAACAAATTTTGTTTATGCACATAGTGTTTCTTAAAACCTGAATTCATTGATAACATTTAAAAGTCAAGAAATTTTCACAGAAAAATGTATATTTGGGGGTTCTGTTAAAATATTTGATAATATAAGACTAATAGTTTCGAATAAAAATAATTCTCTAGAGCCAGAAGCTAGTCTATGGAACATTATTGCAAATATTATAGATTACATATGAAAAAGATTTATGAAAGTTTTTTTCCCCAAAAAATTTAACATATATTCTAAAAGGTATTTGATATTAAGCAAAATCAAGTAGTGGAGCTAAAAAAATCTTCTAAATTATTAATAATAGAAAACATCAGTTATGTTAGAGGAAAGACAAATCTATTTAGATTCACTACAGGAAACATAAAATCTCTGTTCACTAATGAGAAACATAAAATCATTGTCCAATAGAGAGGCAATCAAAGAGTGTGCAGCCAAACAAATTTTAGAAAAAATTATTATAGATGGATGTCAAGCAGCTAGTTAACAATATCTTTCATTAGCTTTCTGAATTTTATGATGTTTAAAATACATCATATCTCTATATATCTCCATGTCATATTTTGAGGAAGATGAAGATTAACTGTTGATTACAGTGCAGATTGTGGAAGGGAGAACAGCTTTTTGTCCTTCACATAACTACACCTCACTGTATTCATTTGGAGCAGCCAATTTTTTATTCATGAAAAGTATTTTTTTTTCTTCTGATGTATAATAATTAAGGGTATGGAGCATAGCAGTCAGGTAGACATAAATCCAATCCTGCCTTCCCTCCTACTCAGCTGTTTAACTTAAGTGCGTTCTTAACCTCTGCAAGACTCAGTTTTCCTATCTCTACAATGAGGGTAATAGCATATACTGCATAAGGGTATTGTGTCAGGTGAGAGCCAGGATCAAGTATGGATTCAAGACCTGACATACACTAGCCACTACTGACTACTGCAGAACTGCAATTAATATAATGATAATGAGAAACAAATGGACGTAGAAAACATATAATTAGTTTCAAAGAGAACAGGAGTCTGATTTTTATTCTAATAATAACTTGGAAACAGAGTCAATTGCCAAGGAAGGCATGAAACATCGCTCAAAAATTTCAGACCATTTCTTCAATTGCGTTTGTTATAGATCCAAGCATCCCTCAAATAGGAAGGAGCAACAGAAGCAAAGACCTCCCTGCAAAGCTACCAGAGAGAAGATGCAGAAGAATGTTGTTGGCAATCCAGCATCGCACATGGGAATTTACACAAAAGCCTGTTTTTTGGTTTGTTTTATTTTTTCCATTTGTTTTTTAATATATATGTATACAAACTCCACCCCAGCTGCCCCAAAGCCCAGCCATTCAAATTTGCTAGAGCAGATTTCAGTTTGTTTTTTATCACTGACCAGCTTGTTGTCTTACTCATCACTACATCCACAATGGAGGGCTATTCTCCTAAGAAAATGGTTCCATTGTGGGTTTGGCAATGAGAGCTTCAGTTCAGTTCAGCCAAGCTTATTTCTTTTGTTCAAGGGAAAAAGGCTGTTTACAAATAATCTCTGTATAATTAGTTACCTGATTCTAAAGCTGTTTTATTTTTATTTCCTCTCTTCCTTGTGAAGCAAGCCATCTGGGAAAGCTGATTACTCCAAAATCATTATAAGCTAATATGCAGTCTAGCTAGGCTGGGTTTTGACTCTCTCTGTTAATTCTGGTTAAATACTTAAAACTAATTAGACCATTTTAATAGGTGTCATTTATTATATAATGCTTCTTAAGAAAGAATCTCATAGCTCATGCTGATATATATATATAAACTTAGCTTGTGTTTTCCAGTTCGGCTATGCAGGTTTGTAAGGAAAAGGTAATTCCCGAATGAAAGAAAATACATGGATGCATAGAACAATGCCATTAATGAAAGTTAGAAACTCTGTGAAGGTTCAAGACATACCTTACACCACTGAATAGTGAAACACTATTCACCTCTGTTACTTCTATACTAGAGGCCCAATGCACAAACTTTGTGAATTTGTGCAAGAATAGGCCTTCCTTCCCCCTGCTTCCCCCCTTACCCCCGCCCCCGTCCCTGCCCGGATGCGGGATTCTCTCGCAGCCCTGGCTTCATCTGGAAGGTCGTCTGGAAAAATATCTAGTTTAATTAGCATATTGTGCTTTTATTATTATAGATGTGATTAGAATTCTTGCATTAGTGATTGGTTAGATAGAATACTATCCAGACAGCAAATTTAGCTGTGCAAAATTTCACACCTGTCTTAAAATTGTGAGCCAAAGATTCCATTGCTCCTGCAAATCTCAAGAGATTCTGAGTACTCGTCTAGTTATAAAGAGGCAGCTGACTCCAAAATGAATTTCCAGTTCTCTTTTATGTCCAATAAATAAGAAATTTATATCTACTTAAAAAGAAATTTATGTGATGGGTATACATGCAGCCTTCTTTCTCTCCTTCAGGCTTGCTTAATATTTTGTCTTTATGCTCAGCACTAGAGTGTTTAGATTCATTATATGAAATACAGATAAGGATATTTAGCTTCTTCTGGGAAGTTCTGTACATTCTAGATATTTAAAGGAGAACTAACGTGGATTAAGATGTCTGGTTGACCGACCCAAATCAATACTCACATACATACATACTAAAAACACTAAAAAAAAAAAAATGTCACTGGCTTTCAGTCAAAATTAGAAATAAGACTTCTATCTAACCAGGTTAGGGTTCATCAGCCTGAATTTGCATATAGTTCCGTGCAGAAGGGTCTTAAAACCTTATTAATGCATCTAATTAAAGTAATGACAGAGAACTTATGCAGCATCTAATGAAAGAAAACAAAGATTAAATTTAAGTTAATCAGCTTTGAAATGTAAACAAGCACATTCAATCATTAAATGATTCTGTTTATTTTTAATAGGTTCTTAGGAGAGAGTAGAATAAACATCCTACCTTTTTTTTCCCCCCTGGTTTGCCCCCAATGTTTATTAGCATTATTAATTCATTAGTAAAATTCCAAGGAGAAATTTCATGCCTGGTATAAACCCTTTCCAGGTTTTTGATGAATGGAGATAAGCAGGTAGCCAATATTTTTCATACAATAAATTCTACAATAGTTCACGGATGTTTCAAAAGTGGGGTCTTCCAAATGATTAAAATAAAAATGAAAAGTGGCACTGATAATAAAGGACGTCACAGATTTGCTGTCTCAAGGTGTCTGTTCTCTGCTTTGAGAGCTCAGCCTCACTATTGTTTCTGGTAGATATGACAGCAGTAGGTTTCAGAATCTGTTTCTAGCAACGCGATAGCCCGGAAGAGAGGGAAATGTTTTTACATTCTGCGGAGTGTGGAGATGAAAGAACCAATTTCAGTGCTGATGAAGGAAGACATCACTCAGCAGGTGTTGGGCAGCCGTGATGTAATAGCATTCCTCCATATAGTTTACTAGTAGCAAGTCAGGAGCCCAGAATCATCTTGACGTGAGGAAAGCCTATTTGATTCTCTGTATTCTCCCTCAAATACCAAAAGTCTGTTTTGTTGGTTTGTTTTTCTTTGTGGTCAGAGTGGCTCTATACTTCTAATTGAAGTATTATCTCACTGAAGTATTATCCTATGTGAGATAGATGTACTGTGTATTCACCTCAGAATCCTCAGCATGTCTCTTACATAACCCAGTATTGAAGAGGGGTGTGTTGCCTGCCCATTTCGGGGTTATCCATTACTTTGGGCATGCTAGCCCTCATTTCTCTCTGACTCAATAAAATATATTAGCAAGCAAATGACTGAAAAATAACATTGTTATTGAGTAATTAAGAGTCCCTTCTAATTTATGAGATAAGCAAGCTATTCCTGAATTCAGGAATGCTGTCTACTACCATTTATTCAATAATTACTTTCTATTGTGGTAAGAGCATTTGGCATTACATCTACCCTCTTCGCAAAATTAAGTGTACAATATAGTATTGTTATCTACAAACACAATGTTGTACAGAAGATATTTAGTATTAATGCATCTTATATAACTAAAACTTTAGACTCATTGAACAACTCCTCATTTCCCCTTCTCTCAGTCCCTGAAAACCGCCATTCTATTTTCTGTTTCTATGAGTGTGACTATTATAGCTATCTCATAGTAGTAGAATTGTGCACTTTTTGGCCTTCTGTGATTGGATTATTTCACTTAGGGTAATGTCCTCCAGATCCATTCATGTTGACACATATGGCGAGATTTCCTTTTTAAAGGCTGAATAATATTTCATAGTACATATATGACACATTTTTATGCATCCATTCATTGATGAACATTCAGACTATTTTAAAGTTTTAGCTATTGTGAACAGTGCAATGAACATTGACATGCAGATTTCTCTTTAAGGTCCTGATATCAAGTCTTTTGGAAGAGTACCTAGAGGAGCTCCTATTGTACGGCAGGCATATTTCTAGGGGAACAGGGGTGAAAATACATTTGTTATAAAGGAAAAAAAAATTATATGCAAAACCCCTTCATAGTGAGCTCATCCTACCAATCTGTTACAATATTGTGGTTGTTCAAATGTCTATTCTCCTTACAACAGTCCAAGCCATATTTTTGGAAAACAAAAATGCAATCATCTCATATCTCTTGCATCAAACAGTTCCATGGCACCCTTCGCCCTCAGGATAAAATCTTCCCAGTGGCCATGCAGCCCTGCCCAGGCCGGCCTCTGTCACTTCCTGCGCTCCCTCCTGTATCCTACTCACCCGCATCACCTCCAACTCTGCTCTTCTGCCACCTTGGCGTCCTCTCAGCTCCCTGAATGCATCCTCTCCCCAAGGCTTTCCTTTGAGCAAAAACGTCTCTTCCTTATTTTTAGCAAACCTGTCCAAATATTATGTCCTTCAGATCTCAGTTTAAATACAGCTCCTCTGACAGGGAAATCTTCTCTGAGTCTCAGACTAGGCTGGATGCCATTGTTACTCATTCTTATAGCACCCTGTACTTTTATGTAATAGCAGTTATCTCAGTTTTAACCAAAACATAGTCACTTAATTATTTGTTTAAAGCCCATCTCCCCTAAAGAACCATCATGGGTGGGGCATAAGCAGAGAAACTATGTCTCCCTTATTCCTTACTGTCTTCTCAGTGAGAAGCATAGTATCTGTTGCATTATAGGAGCTCAACAAATATTTATTGAGTCATTGCACAAATGAACTGTGCAGTGTCACATAGGTCAATGGTTTTCTAGTTGTTGTTTTTTGTTTGTTTGTTTGTTTGTTTGTTTTTGTCATAGCATTAGTTGCCTAATTGTGGAAGAAACAAGAATTAATTTATCCACCAACCTTGATAGATTTTAAGGCACTGAAAAACATAGTTGCAAATCATTCCCATTAAAAATCATTCCATATAATCGATGAAAAGAAACAAGTAATGACAGATGCTGCCTCATGAATGAATCTCAAAAAGATTGTTAAGTGAAAGAAGCCAGACACAAGAAACCATATATCAGATGATTCCATTTATATGACATGTCTGGAAAAAAGCAAGTTACCAGATACAGAAGATGAGTGGCTGCCTGGGGGTGGGAATAGGGATTAACCATGAGTGGTCATGCAGGATTTTCTTGAGTGGATACAAATTTTCTCAAACTGATTGATGGTGATGATCTGAAAAAAATATACCTCAGTAAAGCTTTATAAAAAAGTCATTATTAAAAACTATGGCTGAGTTTTAACTGACTTGTCCCATGTAACTACAATTATTAGCCTTTGTTTTACTTCTTCCTGTCTGACTTTTAAGAACACACTGAACTTGTATTGTTTCCTAATAGTTTTATGGGGTTCCTCTTGTCTAGGGATGACTAATCTATGGCCACCATATTTCTCTAAAAGCACTATCCATACATCTACTAAGTAATTAAATCCTGATTAGCTGGCTGATCCCCAACAATCACTTACTAGTCTTTATGGTAGAAAAACATTGTGGAAAAGATGAGTCTCAGAATAAAAAAAAGTACTGCCTCTGTGAGTAAAATAAAGAAAAAGTTGAAGAAACAAATGGAAAATATCACACTTTCAGGCAATTACAGATTCTTGGCTAAAATTCAGTTTCAGGCTTATCTTGTGGGGAGGAATTTTTAAACACTTCAAAGTCCTACCCAGTGTCATAGCTGTCACCTTAATCTACCCCCAAAACATCCATTTTGGAAAGTTAACATTTTTAGAGCACTGTACACTGCTGAAGAATTCTTAATTAGAGTAAAATGGAACTGAATGCCTACAGGGATTTTCCTTTTGATATTGTGGGTAAAGTCAAAGAAAAATGATTGAAGAAGAAGGATGTCTTGAAACCACATTGCAAAGCATAATGATTCATTCCTGACCAAGGGTGAGGTAACCCCAAAATAAGAATATAAGGTTATTTATCATACCAATTTCCAGTTATCATCTATGTCAATTACGAACTTAAAACGACTTCCAGAAACAGGGAGGGATGTTAAGTAGGATGGACTATAATCCAGGAATTCAAGAATTAGAGGCTTTCACAAGAAATAAAACAGATCTCAGATTTCATTCTATTTTTAGAATTATTTTCCATAGGAGATGTCTGTCTGATATTTTTTATGATAGTTTCTTGAGCTTAAAAGTAAGTTTAGGAGAAAAAAAATGTATTACTGAAATTTTTAGCAGTGAACTATTATTGGTAGTGTAATAGCCTTGTTAAGTAGCAAAATTTTCATATGTATACATTAACAGCAATAAAATGTATATCCAGTTTATTATTTTGATTTATTTTACTGACATTTCTTCAATTATTGTTTTCATTTATACAACATGGCAATGATTTTTACTGTTTCCCTATATTTTCTCACTTTGTGTTGGAATAAATGTAAATTAATGTGAATTATCAAACCGCATCTTCTCTCCCATGGCTAAGAACACACAATAATAGATCTGTGTAGAGCTTTATTTGAATTAGTCACATGAAATGTTCTGATTGGGTTTAAAACACAGAAACTGAATGCTGAGTTTTAAGTTTTCACTCATTTCTTCTGGTGTTTAAAGCAAAGGTAGGAACATATGAACACAATGCCATGTCTCTTTAAGAATTTGCAGGGACAAATCAGTTACTGGTTCTTGTTTTCCAATGTGGCCAAGTTTCCCCATAAAATGCTACTCAATAGGATTCTAAAATGACTACAGTTTTTCTAACTCATAATGAAACTAGAGAAGTATCTGTCTTTAAAATAATTAAAATAAAATGTGTGTGTGTTTTAGAACATTTTTAAATGTTTCAAAATGAAGGGCTTTCACATGAGCAGAAGAGGGTACACCCGGTTCTCCTTTACTCTTATGTTCATGGACAGAAAGTGATGAGGGACATAGTTTGGTTCAAAATTCTTATCTTTCTATTTGAGACATGCCATTTGATGTCTTATTAAGAAAACTGGTTCATCAATTCTTTAAAGTCTGCATGGCATTGAACCTTTGGATTTAGTTTCTTATCCTATATAATAAAACCCTAATATGCAAATCTACCAAATGGTAGAATGAATAGTTGCTATGAACTGACAACCAAGGGGACAGATGCTCAATGTAGGAGCTGCCCCATGGTGGTCAGTGTGCTCCTACAAGGGGAGTGCTGCTCAGCCAGAAACTGGGCTCATAGCTGGCGAGTACAGTAGAGGTGGTGGGAACCTCTGCAGCAGCACTTAAGTGCAGTAAGCGGTAGGGAGCAGCAAGCAGGCAGGCAGTAAGAAGCAAGATGTCCTGAACTGTGAGAAGGCACAGGCTGGGCTGAGCCCCCAAGTACACAAATTTTGTGCACTGGGCCTCTAGTTTATGAAATAAGGGGATAAACAATATGGTCTATAACGCCTTTCACACTTAAAGAAAAATACAGAGAATAAGCAATGCCCATACCACACTGGATAGGGCTAGTTGTAGGTTGTGAATAAAGGAGGATAATGAAAATAGTGAATAATCAAACACTAGAGCACTTTGGCCCATATAGATTCTACCAAAAATATAATAATATACCAGTATCTCTTTCATTATTTTTTTTTGTTTCATTGTCACATTTTAATGTCTTAAAATTTGTGAGTTACCATGTGTGTCTGTGTCCACATACAAATTCTAAGTTATAATATAAAGAAATGTGCACAACAGTAGTACTAAAATATTTAATGATAAATTTGTTACAGGAGGCAGATGTATGGAAGACATATTGTCTAAAATCCACTGGTATGTGTTTATCTCTCTCTCTCTCTCTCTCTCTCTCTCTCTCTCTCTCTCTCTCTCTCTCTCTCTCTCTCTCTCTCTCTCTCCTTGTGTGTGTGTGTGTGTGTGTGTGTGTCTATATAATGAACACTGGTTTTTGCCTGTCTGATGTCCATCCCTACCTTCCTTGTTCTCACATTAGCTCCTCAAGAATTTGGAGGCCATATGAATGAGTGGGTTTGACTTGCCCTAGATTTCAGATGTGGACAAATGTCTCAAGGCAGCCAACAGAGCAGTTTATTTCTCTAGCCACACTGACTAATTAAGAAATGACATATTATGAGCCAGACCAATGTAACTTGGTCCTAGGGTTTTATTGGTGCTATTAGAAGGTGGAGCTTTCATATTCTACCAGGATTCATGCAATGGCAACCTGAAGTATATGCAGCTACTGGTGACTATCTTGTTTCCTTGAAAAAAAATCTGGAAAGAAAAGGCCAGCAAAAAAAAACCAAAAAAACAGAGAGCCAGGAGATGGGGGAGGGGGGAGAGTGAGAGTGAGAGAGATCTGAAAACAATATTTGAGTCTATTGACCTAATATTCCTGAGTCTCCACCAAATGCTTCAGTTTTGTGAGGCAACATTTCCCTCTTCCATATGCAGCCAGTTTGTGCTGGACTCAAGAGATCCATGATAAAAAGGGAATGTGTTTATTATAGCTAATCTCTGTCTACCTCTTTATCTTCTTTTGTGCACCTTTTGGATTTAACACAAGAATTATGCTGTCCGAGGAGACTTTCTGGAACCTATTTACCTTCAGTTAGAGGGACATCTCTATGCAGTTTAGCATCATATGGTTATATGACAGCATTATTATTTGTTAATATCAGTATTTCCTCTGCTATGTTTTGTGCTCTGTGAGGTCAGGAGCCTTGTTTCTCTTCCCTTATATCCTCAAACCCTGTCAGAAGCAGCTGACTACCACTTGATGATTTACCAAGTATAAGGCAATGAGTTTGCAGCTTGTCAATATTTAAAGACAAGGATCATGCCCCCCTTGTAATATTCCAATCTCTGGGACAATATACTTTTTAATTTTAACCTATTCTGCTATACACTTTTCTCCAGTGGTCTGTCTTTCTCAATCTCTTGCTTTGAAGATTTTAATTTATTTATACATCCAGTAAACAATATCTTAAGTGTCTCCTATGACTTAAGAACTACACCAGGCATGAAGAATACAATAGTGAACAAAACCCTATTCTCAAGGACTATATAGTCCAGAGTGTGAGACTAACGATGATTACAATGTGTGATTGGCATAAAAATTTTATAGAGGGAGGACTTCATGGCAGGAGACAGGAGGGACAGCAGCCTGATTTTAATCTCTTAAGGCCTGGGAAGGAAATGACTTTAAGCTAAATGTGGAGGTGTGGGTAAATGTTAACCTGCTCAAGGAAGAAGCAGGGAGTGTCCCAGGAAGACTGACCAGTTTTCCCAATCAGAGAGTAAACACAGTTGAGAGGCAATAATATAAACACTTACTGATCACCACTAAGTTTCTTTTCCACTAATAGAAAGGTATATTTTTACTTTTCTTTTTTTCTTTTTAATTAATTAAATTTATTTGGGAGACATTTGTTAATAAGATTATATCGGTTTCAGATATACATTTCCTGATACATGATCTAAACATTGCCTCTGTTCCCACCATCCAAAGTCAATTCATCTTCCATAACCATATATTTGCCCCACTTTACCCTTTACTACCCTATGCCTCCCTTTCCTCTGGTAAGCACCATACTATTTGAGTTTTAGTCTTATATTCCACATATGAGTGAAATCATATGGTTTGTAGCTTTTTCTGATCAACTTATTTCACTTAGCACAATACTCTCAAGGTCTATCCATGTTGTAATAAATGGAAGTATATTATCTTTTCTTATGGTTGAGCAGTATTCCATCTATATATATAAAAGCCTAAGCAACCCTCCGACTGTTTGATCATCCGACCAGTAGCTTTGACGCACACTGACCACAAAGGGACAGACATTCAACTCAGGAGCTGCTGAGTGATAGCAACTTTGCAAAGTGTCCTCTCACACTTCGGGATCCCTAGGGGGATGTTGGACTGCCAGTTTCGACCCACTACCTGCAGGCCAGGCTGAGGGACCTCACCAGCTGGAGGGTCACTGCTCACTCCACAGATGCCCTTTGAGCCCTGGCTCTGCCCTAGGTGTGGCCAGACAGGGAGAGACCGTTGGAGGTTGGTGTCCAGCCTGTCTGGCCCAGTCCTGCCTCGTCCTGCCAGCCATCTTCTAATTAATTTATTTTCAATGTGCATGAATCCCTGCATTGGGCCTCTAGTTATATGTATGTAAATGTAAGTATATGTATATGTATGTGTGTGTGTGTGTGTGTGTGTGTGTGTATTGCCCCTCTCCAAGACCTGTCAGTCTGCCTCCACTTTGTCATGGGCTGTCATATTCTTTATCCAATTATCAAAGAGCAAATTTTAAACATGATTTAAGTTATCACTTATGTGACCTATCCCCTTCTTTTTTTGCCTAGTAAAATTGTTCCAATTGTAATTAAGATTCTTTATCATACTGCCTCTCCATGCACCCCAATCATTCACAATTAACCAAGAAGGGTTTCATTTGGGCTTTGAGAAGGTTCTTCTGAAAATAACAACAGCTGCTATTATTGCGAATTACTATGCACTATCACAGTGGTAAATGCTTTCCCTGTGATTTATCCTGGCTATGGATGAATAAATTTGATGGGGGCTCAAGAGTGACCCAAATGTCACCCAGCTAATAAAAGGAAATCTAGGATCTAATCCCAGATTCTGAACCATTGCACCATCATGACTTTCTCCCATATAAAAGTTTTCCTCCCACTATCTGGATAATATTGTACAAGTTTTTATGGGAAGTACCATTTGAGAAGAAGAAGAAAAGTGAGGTGGTTTTAAACATGAACCAGGGGACAGCAGCCTTCCTTGGGTGAATGCTGTCCTAGAGTTTCAGTTCATCAGAAGTGAATGACAAGGAAGTGATTTCATTGAGAATAAAGAGCAGGAAGAAAGGAGAAATGTGTGAAAACAGGACAACAGGCCCAAAGACAGTCACTCATGCTAAGTCCCATGTCACCAAACTGAGACTTAATTGTAGATTTGACTCTTCCACTAACCAGTCAATCAGGAGTCCCCTGCTCTGGTTAATAAGGGAATCTGCCCCACAGACCCTTGCCATCTCCTAACGGAAAATAGCTTTGCAATAAATAACCTGCTTTTTTTGCCCAGTATAGTGTCCTTGTTCCCACTCCCTTCTGGCTATAAAAGTTTCATTGTATGCAGCTCTGTGGAGCTCCTTTCCTTCTGCTGGATTGGATCCTGCCCAATTCGAATAGAGTTTTGTCCAAATATACTCTTAAAAAGTTTTATATGCCTTCTTTTATCTTTTAACAGAAAATTAGGGGAAGTGTTATTGTCAAATCAAATTGATTTCATCTACTTTGACACTGCATACATGAGTGAATTGGTTGAGACTACAAATGCATATTTCTAATGTCCATCATCTAATCCAAAAGTTTCTATTCCCATACTTGGCTATTTAAGTGCACCCATTTCACAGTATGCATGTACTTCTCTAGTCGAGAACCAGATTATTCTCTTTATAGTCATTGTGGAAATAAAATGTGCTGATAGAAAGCACAATTTAGATAACAGACTTCCTAACTATAGGCTTTAACATCATTAATGGTCTGATAATTTGACATCTGTTCTTTGTTTCAGTAGTAAATCCTTTTTTTAAATTTTCACAATTACATTATAACTTTACTAGAGTAAAAGAATCAAAGTAAATAGTAAAATCATAAAATTACACACAAAAATAGTCAAAGAATCAAAGATAAAGAAAATGTGTTAACAAGGCCCTATGAATTTCAGATTTTTCTACACATTACACCCTGCTATTAGCAAAAATACAAAATGTAAACAGTTTTTGACATTCTGACAGCACAAAACTTTTATCTGCTTTGTTGTGTGGAACACAGAGCATGGTGTTGGGTGGTTGCTAACTTCAGAGAAATAGGAATGGGGACCACAGATGGCAAGAAATGTCACTGTTGCAGGAATTCTCCTGGCAGAATGTTCTCTGATTCTAGGGGAAATTTATTTTGAATGTTCACTTTCAATCCTGAATCAGGCCAACTTTAATTTAAAGTAAAAGATATTTCAGATATTGATTAGGGTAGTGCTAGCTACTCTTCCAATGGAACCAATATTATTGAAGTTAATTAATTGCTCATGTCAAGTCCAAATGCCTCTTCCTCATTAGGAGGTGGCTCACTTCCAAGCCCTTGTGGCTCCTGCATTTCCACAGGAAGCTTCTAAGGTCATCATGATCATCTTCATTAGGCCACAGGCAGAGTGAAGAGTGGAGAAGGCTCACCCACTGAAAGTGAGACTCAGCCATCTCTCTGTTCTCATTCACATGGTCCCACTAATGGACCTGGGGAATGTAGATCCTGCTAGGCATCTGAGATGGTGGACAGTGGAGCATACAGTTTGTTGAACCATATTCTTGGTATTTTCTGGTCTTTTCCCATCCTCTCCTCTACTGCTCATTTTCTTCCCTTGACAATAATTAAACCTCTATTAATTCTGCAATCTTAATACAGGTTTCAAAATTTACATTAGAATTATGAGATAGAGAGGTAGATAGCTAGAAAGATATTATTAGATAGGGAGGAAGATAGCTAGCTAGCTAGCTAGATTGATAGATAGATGAATGCATAGACATTCAAAAGTTTACTACATATAAACCACCTAGATAATTTAGACACACATTACTTTTAATATCTTTTTTGCATTACCTTAGTTGCCTTTTTTCACTTTGATAGTATGATTCTCAATACCTTTAAATATTCCTGGTAATAATTTACCCATTTGGGACACCTGAAAAGCAAAGCTCCCTTATTACTCTTCTGGCTCTTTTTTTTTTTTTTTTTAGACAAGGCTGACCCTCTGTAGACTTAGTCACCCACCAGATTGTCCCTTTACTAGTCACATGTAATGTTAAACTGACTAGAGAAATCATTTCCTACAGGAAACTAAAGCAAAAGGTTAAATGCTATAGTTCCTTAATTGGCCATCTGGTTCCTGTTGCAAGGATGCTTATACCCAATCAGAAGGTGGACCAGAGCTAAGACTTCATTCTCCTCTTAGGACAAAAGATAATGGCAGAACTCCAATGCTGCCGCAGTTCCCAATATGAAAACCCTTCTGTGATTCTCATTGTCCATATGTATGGATATGTTTTCCAGACACAATAACTAGTAAGAAAATACCCAGTTTCATAACATACCTTCCTCACTGAGTGGCCCACAAAAAAAAAGCACTTTGACTGAGGAACCACACCTAATTGTCAATGTCTTTTTTTAAAAAATATATTGTATTGATTTTTTTTTTTTTACAGAGAGGAAGAGAGAGGGACAGAGAGTTAGAAACATTGATGAGAGAGAATCATTAATCAGCTGCCTCTTGCACACCCCTTACTGGGGATGTGCCGCAATCAAGGTACATGCCCTTGACCTGAATCAAACCTGGGACCTTTCAGTCCACAGGCCTACGCTCTATCCACTGAGCCAAACCAGTTTCAGCAATTGTCAATGTCTTTTTCACAGTTAAACATTTTTAGGTTTATAAAATGTTGTGTTTTTGGTGTGTTTTTTGTTGTTGTTTTTTAATCTTAGTGGGTATCTGCTAGAAGTAATTTCATATTAACATTTTAAAGAATTTTAATAAACACTCTGCAGTTCTCTTAGCAGACACTGCAGGGGCCTTCCCCCTTTGCTTTCTCAGGGTAATTAGCAGGACAGAAGACTGGCTCATCTCTTAGTTGTTTTGTTTGTTTGTTTGTTCTTTTGTTTTTGTTTTGTTTTGTTTTTATAGGATATAAGCTAACTTTATCAACAATTCTGACTTTAATTTTTGTTAGTACACTGATCAGATATTCTTGGACCCAAAATTTCATAAAGGAATGATGCTCAGGACAGAAAATGACAGGAGTTCTCTTATGTAACACTTTGGAAGAAGAAAAATACTACTTCATCTGTATTGAATGCTCTGACTCCAGATCAAGTTTCTTATCTGTATTCCTGTCATTTAGGTAGGATTTTCTTCCTTTAAGGATAGGAGGAGGAAAATTTTAGGTCTCATCCTGATAGAATTATCTCAATTTCACATTTGGTTCTCTCTAAATGATTAACTTGTATTAAGAATAAAGTCAGCCGAAACCGGTTTGGCTCAGTGGATGGAGCGTTGGCTTGGGGACTGAAGAGTCCCGGGTTCGATTCTGGTCAAGGGCATGTACCTTGGTTGCGGGCACATCCCCAGTAGGGGGTGTGCAAGAGGCAGCTGATCGGTGACTCTCTCTCATCGATGTTTCTAACTTGCTATCTCTCTTCCTTCCTCTCTGTACAAAAATCAATAAAATATATATTAAAAAAAAAAAGAATAAAGTCAGACCTGAACTTTATTTGATAAGCATCAATTTCCAAGACTATACCTGTTAGCCTTTGCAATGCAATTTTGAATTATTTCCCATGGTTTCTTGATTCTCAAAAAAGAGATAATAGTGTGAGAATCATTATAAGACGATCTGACATTTCCATTATTCTATTTGTTATAGGAAGTGTTGCCTGCGACTTTGGAACAAGGGTGACTGAGGGGAAGGAATAGGAGGCATGGCTAAGGGTGCTGCTCAAAATGGTAAGAAAACAAGAATGGGCAGTTAGGAGAGCAAAAGGAAGTTACCTGACAATACATAAAATGTAAGAGCTCTCTCTTAAAGCAGGTGGGCATGTGCCCTTTGCACTGGAGAAGAGTGGAAAAGCTCAATGGGCTACTTTTGAAACCTACACTTGCTTCTATTCTCTCCTGCATTTCAGGACCAGTCCTTCCTCCTCTCTGAGCTCCTGCTTGATGCCCATAACTTTATTGGACAATTGGGTGGTTTGGTTAGAACCTGGTCAAAACATGTATCAAAATGTTTATTGGCGTCTACTCGCCTCGGTTCAGCAGTTTTTATTTTTAAATGGATATTAATCTTGTTGAATATTTACTTTATTGTGGTGAGTTGTAATATTTCCCCATTTTGCCCAATGAGCTTCTGTGGTAAGATTAGCTATGTCTTTTTTTTTTTTTTTTTTAAATGAAAATGACTCTAGAAGATTACTTATTTTTTGGGTGATACCTTATCAATCACTGAGTTATTCATTCACTGAAATATAGGTAAATATCAATACAATAAACAATGAGAAGACTTCAAATACTCTTATATTTTATTTGAGATATATAACCCAAATATTGGGTGTATAAAAAAAAAGCTTTTACACTTAAAAGTTCATAGCCTATACCTAAAGGTCTCTTTTCTCCTTTTATCTATTTCTTTTTATTATTCCCAATGAATAAGTCCAGTAGAAGTCATTTTTCCCTCTCCCTTCACATATTTCCCTCCTAATCTCCAACATTTCCTATCAGTTTTGCTATAATAATCTTTCTCTATACTACTGATTCCCAGGCTTTTGAATTTCACTGACAAAAAAAAAATAAAACACTTTAATAAATAAATAAAAATTGGGAATAAACAGAATTAGCAATCTTTTATTTTGTTCAATTTATACATAATGGTGATAGGAGGGAAAGCAAATTAACATATCATAAAAGTAACTACAACTATTGACATTATTTTTTCATAAAGCAAAATATACAGTTTTATCCTCTCATCTACCAATGGGCATTTGCACTGTTTCCAGATCTTAGCTATTGTAAATAACACTGCTATAAACATAGTGGTGTATATATTCTTACTGATTGGTGTTTCAGGATTCTTAGGATATATTCCTAGAAGTGGGATTACTGGGCCAAATGAGAGTTCCATTTTGAATTTCCTGAGGAAACTCCATACTGTTCTCCACAGTGGTTGCAACCACCAGCAGTGCACTAGGGTTCCCTTTCTCCACATCCTCTCCAGAATTTGTCATTTGTTGATTTCCTGATGGCAGCCACTTCATTGTCATTTTAATTTTCATCTCTCTGATGATTAGTGTCATTGAGCATTTTTTCCACATGTCTCTTGGCCTTCTGTATGTCCACTTTGGAGAAGTGACTATCTAGGTCCTCTGCCCATTTTTAATTGGATTGTTTGTCTTTCCTTGTATATTTTGGAAATTAACCTTATATCAGATGTATCATTTGCAAATATGTTCTCCCACACAGTGGGATCCCTTTTCATTTTATTGATGGCCTCTTTTACTGTGCATTTATACAACAGAATACTATGTGGCTATAAAAAAAAAAGAAATGCCTCTTTTTAAGACAGCATGGAAAGACCTGAAGAGTATCATGCCAAGTGAAATAATCCATCCAGAGAAAGAAAAGTATCACATCATCTCACTTATATGTGGGATCAATGAACAAAATAAACTGAGGAACAAAAGAGATCTAGAGACAAAGGAAGCATGGATCAGACTGAGGAATCTCAGAGGGAAGGGAGAGAAGGGGTGGGAAAAGATTAACCAAGGAACTTATATGTATATATATGCATAATCCATGGACACAGAGAGTGGTGTGGTGAAAGCTTGGGGTAGGGCAGAGGCAGGGTGGAGGAGGTCAATGGGGCAAAAAGGGGAACATCTGTTATATTTTAAACAATAAAAATAGATAGATAGATAGATAGATGATAGATAGATAGATAGATAGATGATAGATAGATAGATAAAAACACTTATTGAATTTGACTGCTCACACAAAGGTGATATACCTCATCCCATAAAAGTGTTGGATTCATGGTCTATAGAATAAAATAAAAATAGTAGCTAATTTAAATTTAATGAAATGAGATAATGCTAGAAATATAACTTCTGTATTGGAAATGGTCACTGTTGACCATTCTTTTATCACTCTATTTAAGGACTATCATGATCTTGACTTGACTGAAGCTCTAGCTCCCATGCTAACTTCTTTATTCTTTTCATATTACCTGATTTAAGTTTACAAAAAAGGAACCTATTAACTATCATTTTCCATAGTAGGACACTTCATAAATATATAGCTAGTCTATAGATTTTCTGTCTTAGGTTTAGTGTTAGTTTTGTCCTAATGGCTGTGGGAGGGAAGTAAAGGTGAGGATGCAAAATATAGTCTCATAAATGTCCCCTTTTACTGAAACCTCATACAGGGCTGTTTTACTTAGTAAGAGTTGGGAGTATAACAGATTTTAATTGACATGTCAAGTTCATTCATCAATAAAAATCCAGAAGATACTCTTGTATGCAGTACATGCTTCAGTGACTTTATCCTATGATTACCTATTTGTGTAATACTGAAGTTTGAGAGATCCTGGTATCTTCCTGGTATATTTCTGGCATTTAAATATGGCCTGCTAAAACTAAGACATGGAAACCAACCAAAGTGAACCAAATATACACATAGTTAAAGGGTTTTGAACCTGCAGACATGTTTAGCCCAGGTTCATTTTGACATATGGGCAGAAAATTGGTTAGTTTATTCTTACTGCATCCAAACCCATGATAATGTCCTCCTTTGAAAAACAGAGATATAGACACAGTATAATTACTGATGTAAAACTAGTGCAGATAAAATAAGAATAACCTAAGCTTTCATTCAAACCTCAAACCATAATCCCAAACCACAATTTTTTTTTTTAGGTTCATATAGGTTCAGATAACTTTGGACTTTTAGAAAACATCATTTTTCTCAAAGTGACACTTCTTACTTTGTATCCTTAAGAAGAAACAGGGTAAGAATAGAATATAAGGGCTACTCCTGTTCAGAACGTGGGTCCTGGCTAGGGTTTGGCAACTGCTTGCCACCTGGTGAGCTAGAACAAAGAGAATACAAGGAATATACCTCAGTAATCCAATTTAACACTCATTATTGACTCCCTGGATGAGCCAAAAATGCTATCAAATAACATGGAATTTAATCTTATAAAAATAAGATTACATAATATCTACTCCATAAGGGCAGGCGTAGATAAAAATTCCCCATTTGAAAATATCTATATCTTTCTTGTTTTTGTTTTATTTTTTACTTTCTGCCAAATTTCCATGGATTTATAACACAATGGGATTTTCTTTTTTAACCCTATCACTTTCTTTTCCATTTTCTTCTATGTCCCTCTCTTGTTTTCTCTTCTATTTATTTCCTTTTCTTCCCTTTCCTCCTTTTTCCTCCCCTTCCTTATGTATAATATTAAGTCAGAACTGAATGGATAGTACTCTGCTAGGGGAGTTAGGGGAACATTATAAGACCCCTTCTATGAGCCCAGGAAGTATGTCATGAGTTATTTTTTCCCCCCTCAATGGACTGCATAAAGAAAAAAAAGACTTAATTGTGTACCTTTCTAATTGGACATTAAAATGAAATATTTCTTATTCCTTTTCCTTTCATTAGAAGTATCTACCTATTTTTATCACCCAAACATACTTCCTGACAAGACTGTAATGAGATCTATCATTTGTCTGCCTAGCCCCCTCTTTCCTTTAAGAAACCATTTCTTTTCCCAAACTCCATGTAGTTTGATGATAAGTGCTATCTAGGCCACAGCTAATTGCACCAGATGTAAGCCCAAGCAGAAATGGCTAGAGGTATGTCATGCTTTTCAAATTAACCTGCAGGAAGAGAGGCAGCTGCTTCTAGGGGCCATGCTCCTTACAATACAGAGGGAGTGGTCTGGGAATGAAGTCAACTATCCACAGAAAAGGGGGGATGAAAGTGGAAGAGAGAGTCCAGGTGCTATGTTCCCCTGCCTCTGATTGTGCCTGAAGAAGAGAGTAGAAGCCTCAACCTTTGAGAGTGAAAGATATTGAGAGTGAGAGACATTGATGAAAGAGTCAGCAATGATCCAAGTTGTGACAAAGCAAAGAGTTTGAGCACTTTACATTTAATTTTTTTTAAGGGTGATTAGTTCAGTAGGGTTGCTCTCATTATAATGAAGGTGTCCGGAATACTAGTAAAATACAAATTGAGAAAGAGTTAGTTGGAGAGATAAGAGAATAGCTGCGATTTGTTGAGGTGAAGAGGGCTTAATTGTCCCAAGACGCATGCCTTTCATGGATTCTCAAAGAAAGAAAGGTCATTTTAAATACTGAAATGATCTAGTAGTATCAGACAGACTTTGGTCAAGCTCCATTTCTGCCACTTAGAAATTGGCTGACTATGGACAAGTTACCTGACCTCTGTATCTCTATGTTTGATGTTCAAAATGAGATAAAAACACTACCCAACTTATAGTTATTTTAGGGTAAAACATGCCACTTATGGACAGCTCTCAGGAGAGTGTGTGGCACACAATAAATGCTAAATCAGTGGCAGTCACTGTATCAATTAACCTTTCTGAGAAACCTATACAAGAGCATGCTCCCAGTCAATCTCACTGTCTCCAGTGATGCAATATCCAGGTATAGTTTAAGCCTGTGTATTCTCCCTCTGGCTGAAGGGAGGAGTAGCTGCCAATTAAACTAAGCCCTTCAGGGAGAGCACTACAACTCAAGTCAACTAATGTGAGACTATAATGGTATGGTGTTGAGAAACCATGAAGCAAAGAGGAAGGGAGGTGTTTGAAATTGATTAATCATACTTTGATGTGTCTTCTCCTCTGGTTATAGGAGCTAGGGCAACTATGTTAGAGAGAAGCCTTCGAAATTACTATCTTTCAACTTATGTGCATTGTAATTTATGTAGAGGAACACCAACTTCTTCATTCCAAACATCTGAAAGTTGCCTCCTGTTTAATGCTGCTTATTCATTCAACAAGTATTTACTGATCCCCTGTTATATAAGTCAGGTGCTATGATGTAAAGAAGAATTATGATCTTCCTCCCTTGTAGTTTCCAATGAAGTTGGTTTCTTAGACCTTCTTTATGACTGATACTCATATCCAGGGAGTTCCCATTCATGATCCCTATAACTATTTTATGATTAATTTCCCCCAAAAGATGCACTGTGTATGTCACATAAAGGTAATTGGGTACTGGCTGTCTTTGTATTATCACAAGTTGAATTCAATTGAGAAATCATCATTTCTAATGTGACCCATTTCTGTTCTATATCTTTCTTAACTAGCCTTGGTAATAACTGCTGCCTTTATGACTCTGAATTTGATGTCTTACTTTTGCTATCAATTCTTTCAAACACCATGTAACTTTGCCACTTATTTTAAGTGGTTTCTAGCACCAAAATTAGGGATAATTAAATCAAAGCATCACATCCCCAAAATGCTGATTTTATACATTCATTAGGATTTATACACGAAAAATTGCTGTGCGGAAGAGAGCAACTCTTCTGTGATTTCTATTTTGAAGATAGAAAGTGACACCCCCCTGTTATAGTCATGTGAAAAATCAGCAGTGTTGTCAAAGAGAGAATCCAGTTAAGATTTCTAGTCAAATGTGCCATCTATTTCATCATAATGAAATTGAAATATATGAATATAATAATGTCAATTCAATAAATCACTTGCTTCATTATCTTTAAGTTTTACCTCTCATAGCCTATGCAGGCTATTAAGCCAGGATTAAATGTCATCTATTGAACTTTTGGTACATAAAACAGACATTCCTTTGCCCCAAACTTAGCTTACCCGTGGCTAACAAGAAGACATACAGACAGGTGGCTGGGCTCACACTCTCACACACACACACACACACACACACACACACACACACACATACACTAACACACAGGCACACATGTACATGCACATGTGCAAGAAGAGGTAAAGTTAAGAGGCAGATGGCTAAAAAAATAAATAAAAAATAAAAAATGGCCTTTTAAATGACCTAGTCTGATTCTCATGGTAAAAGGAATCTATTAATATTTTCTCACCAAAGCATATTCAAATTAAAAAAAAAAAAGGCTTGAGAGACTGAACATTGAAACATTAATTACATTCCAGTACTTGAGCTAGGTTTCTTATGTAGACCATTATATTTTAACCTCTCAGATAATTTATAGTAGCTCTTATGTTCAGTATGTACATAGGCATTTATGAAGCCCAGAAAGGTTAGACAGTTGCTAAAATTCATGCAGCTAATAGTAATAATCCAGAGGCACAATCAGGTCTAATTGACTCAAAAATCCCTGCTTATACTGTGCTGTAATGATGAACTATTAGAATAAAATTGTAAGGTTTTGTTGTTCTCATTAAATAGATAGGGGTTGACTATCAGTTTAGAAACAAATGCTTTAGAAATATCTTATGTCTCTAAGAGTTTACCTGCAACATGCCATCTAATAGAAAATTCTTTGAACTTTTTCTGGGGCTTTTAAAAAAATTATCTTGGTCTTTCCACAGTGAGGTAAGTTGTGGGACTCTTTTACTTTTTCTTTTTATTATAATGTTTAAAGTACAGTGTGGACTTTACACTTACTGTTTAGTTCTTCTTTTTGTATGTTCTCTGTTGAGATGTCAAAATACATTATGTAATTATTTATAATTATTAAAGTAATATAGAAATAAAAAATAATTCGATGTTTTCATAAATTTACTACAATCATTTCTTCTGATACATATAGAAATAAAAAATAATTCGATGTTTTCATAAATTTACTACGATCATTTCTTCTGATACCTCTGTGCTCATTTTGCCTTGTTTTTCTCCCATCGATCCAACATGAGAATCTTTTACTCCATATCCCAGGATGTTTAAATGAATAAATCAGGGATATTAGGGTTGACTTCTACATGGATAGTAAAATGTAATGACTTAATCATCTCAAGCTCTACTCAAAGGAGTTAAAAACATAATAGGCATAATTCCATTTTGCTCATTTTCTCAGAGGCTGCATAAGTAAATACATTTATGCCATTTGAAATCATTTCATGATTTTACACATCTTATTTTGGCAATTGTCTCTGCAGAAAGAACACCTTCGTACCATGCTCGCATGGCTGGGACCAAGCCAAAGGGGTGCTGGTAAGTGAAAAGGCCCCCTGGCAACCTAGGTAGGTGCAAGTTGAAATACCCAGCATTTCAGGAAAGACTCTGCCTGAGTGAGTGAGGCTGTGTGTATTTCGAGACTTCCCTGCAAACCCTTGCATTCTTTTCTACCATGTCTAGCGTACACTGTGTTCTATAATTATAATGTATGTTTCCCATCACCACAAAGACTTCTCATGGCTTGAAGGAAGTGCAGCTTCAAAGAGCTTAAATTGTGAAGGGCAGGCCCCTGTCGAGAGCTACCATTGCTCAGGGGTAATTCCTCCTCTAACTCATCCACATAATACCCCTGGCCAGCGTGGCTGGCTGCACTGTGGCCCATCTAGATTGGCCTGAGGCTGTGGTGGTTTCAGCTTTTGAAAAGAGCACCTTTACATTTTTAATAACTTAAATCTCAATGTTGTCTTTAAAAAGAAGACCATTTTTTTTGTAGCATTCTCTTTTCCTATCTAAAGGCAGAAAGGGTTCCGGTCTTTTGTGCTTCTCAACCTCAAATACAAAGAATTTTTCAAGAGAGTTGGCATTTTGATTAGAGGGTGAACTTCACATAGATTGAGTTTCAGTTTTAAGATGCTGAGAGTCTAAAGTGACGTGACATGCCCCAGAAAAAAGGGCTGTAGAGATATAAATTTAAAATGTGATAAACTAAAAAAAAAAGCAACATGCTTTATGACAGTAGCAGTTTGAAGAAAAATACCTTCTATCTTTAACCAACATTTTAAAAACTCTTAACAATTACTCTTTTTGAAAGCTCCTCCAAAAGAAAGCAGCTTCCAAGAATGAAGTCATGCCGGTCAGTAATTATAACAGCTCACACAATCTTGAGTCAGGCCCTGCGCTAAGGAATGTTCAAAATTAATCTCATGAAATGCTTCTAATTGGTCTATAGGGTTGCCAGTGTGATTCCATTAGACATGTCAAGTATCAGAGGTACATGAAGACTGATAAACTTGTCTAGAATCACACAGCTGGGATGATGTGGAACTAGGTTTGGAAACCAGACCATGACTTGTGCCCATAGCATTTATGTGACTTTGAAAAGTACAGAACACAAAAATCTGAATCTAACTCTACTAATTTTTGGTGGTTGTTAACCTAAAAAAATTCCCACACAAGTGTGCTCTGACAGTGACATATTAAAACTGACATAATCCTACAAAAAAAGAATCTTTTGCCTGGCCAGCGTGACTCAGTGGTTGAATGTTGACCTATGAACCAGGTCACAATTCTATTCCCTGTCAGGACATAGGTTGTGAGTTTGATCCTCAGTCAAGGGCATGTAAGAAGCAGCCAATCAATTATTCTCTCTCATCATTGATATTTCTATCTTTCTCTCTGAAATCAATAAAACAATATACTTTAAAAAAAAGAATATTTCTTAAATAAGAATAAATGATAAAGTAGTTACCATCTAATGAGTGTTTATCATATACTATAAAGTACTCTAAGTGCTTTATAGAAATATTCTCATTTTTATCCTCTCACAACTCAGACAGGTATTATTATTATATTTATTGTGAGTATGTGGTGATTTGGGTTTAAAGAAATTGTGTAATTTGCCCAAAGGCACATAGGTAAGGGGTGGAGGGGAAAAAGAAAAAAAAAAGGAATCAACACCTGCCTGTTTGATTCCAAGTTTCATGTTCTTGACTACAGCACTGAATTGCCTTCACACAGAGACAAAAATCATAAGGGGCCCATTCATTGAGCATACACACTGTGTTAGAGATTCCACTGGGAAGTTTTCCTCTGTCATTTCTTAACCTTACATATCCCCCTTATCGGTTTTCATTGTGTTTGTATTTCAGATAAAGGGATATTCGTCAATCACCCTATTTTTTTCACACATAAGGTTTGGAGAAGATAAGAGGTAAATTCCAAAGACCTGAGAAGACACTCCAAAGCTGTTCTGACTGAAGCCAGTTTTATCTATTATGTAACACTAGTGGCACAGATGTAACCTCTGCCATCCCACATCCTGGGCAGCCAATCTAATCATGATACTTTGAGGGTGGGAGAGGGGGGAAGAAAGCTCTTCACAACCTCTTAGGATAATTCGTTGACATCTTTATACACCATCCTTCACTGTCGGAAAGGTTACAGTGAAACTTTATTTACAGTAAATAACATACACTTCTTTCTTTAGATCTCTAATCACCAAAGTAACTTTCCCCCAATAGTTAGTAGTAGTTCTGACAATATTAACAATAGATTTTTATTATCTTTTTACTGTTCCAAGTACCATTTTCACAGCACTGCTGAGAGGCAGTATTATCTCTTCTGCTTCAGTAACGGGCTTGGTTCTGAACTGATTTCAACACAAACTGCTTTTATGACCTTAGACGATGGCATTGGTTAGGGATGAGAAAATTTTATTTGCCTTACCACTGAATCCACAATGTCCAGATAAGTAGAATCATTTTTTATGGCATCAAACATTTTTTTCGACACTCATTTGATAGGCTATTTCTGATAACTCTGTTCCGCCCAACACAAATGTAAGAACTGCAGCGAATTATGAACTATTCTTCCAACTCTATGTAGCTTATGGATAAAATGGAAGCCATGCTGTGACTGACAGAAAAATATCCTTCAAAGTTTTAGAGATGTCTTATCATTTTCCAAGAACTAAAAGCCACCACTGACTACCGTGATCTGAGCTTTCAGAGGACAAAGGGTTAAATGGTGGCGATAGAGATATAAAGAATCAATCAAGAAGGTCAATGAAACCTGGGAAGTCAAGCACAGCCCCGACATGACAGGTACCTCCACATCAAATGGAAGAGCTAAAAACGCCAAGCTCCCACGCGTGGGCGTGTTGTTTGAACCTGCCATCAATGTCAAATAGAATATCCTGACTCATTTTATCTCCGTGATTCACAAGCAGGTCTGGGCCATTCCAGGGAGACTTTGCTTGGGCAGAAAACAAGATAATAAACCTCAAAGCAGCCTGAGATCTAGTTTTTGGCTTTGCTCTAATCCTGGTTTAGTTTCTGGCCTCCTCTGTGATAACTCGCCCATCCTGAAATGATGAGGCCAGCACTCCGCACCCTGCCACACTCAGCCTGATCTGGAGCTGTTTGACCACCATCCGCAGCCTGAAACAGACCCTTCACCCCTCCCATCTCCAAGCCAATGTTCACCCTCACAGGCTGAAAGTTCAGTCTTGACCTTAGGACAGTGGTTTCTCCTTCAGTTCTGAGTCTCAGTCTCCATCCTGCCACCCAATCAGGTAAGTAGGTCTGTATATTTTCTGCATCTAAGTCTCACGTGGAGTTACTATGCCAATTTTCCAAGATCTATGCCAATTCTCCATGACAGGAACTCCCTTAAATTTCCTGACACCAATATTATGCTCTTAAACACATGACGAACTGTGAGCCCATTGTCTTTTGAATCATTTATCAACATCTACCATCTGCCTGCCTAGAGCTGCAAACCTGCTCACTTCTGGATATCCCTCCCAACCTCTCAGTACCCCTTGTCCATCACATAGGTGTCCAGGGGTAACAGCCCAGGCTCTAGATTCAGACTCTGGGCTTCTAGTTCCACCATTTCCTAGCAGATGACTTGGGCAAGTTAGTTTCCTTCCTTGGACTCAGTGTATTGAGCAAAACCTGAGGGTAATAATACTTGTGCTTATCTCATAGAGTGCTATGATTAAATTAGTGAATATAGACAAGACAAACATTCAATATACATTCGATAAATGGTAGCAACTTATTTCTCTTTAGAAATAGATCTAAAATTGTAATTGTATTTAAGTATTTAATAATGTTATATGCTGTTATGTTGTTTTTCTTCTTGTGCCACCTCTCCTCCTCCCCCCTCCCAATTTTACTTTGTTCTAGAGTGACAATTCTATATTTAGGTCAGGTTCCAGGTCCTTCCTCTCTGTCTCATTCTACTCTAATTAATGTAGTCTTGTCCAGCAAGAGATTAAGAACTGAAGCAATTAGGCCTGAGAATGGAGGAAGGTTATCCTAGAGTTGATGACTAAAGACTTCCTCTATATTTGTAGGGTTCTGGAATGGAAAAATTGTGGCAATGATGAACTAAAGGTATGTTTTGCCGAAGGTGAAAATTATATCCTCTTCTAAGGATCATTCAGTCCAAAAATGTTGCCTAGTGCTATCCGAAGAAGGGCAAAGAGAAGAATTGTGTACCATTTATCTATCCTTTACAAGAAAACTTTTCTCCAGGCATACTTGCCTCCTTCAGGTTTAGCCGAAAGCAGCAGAGATACTGGCTAGATCATGATTCTTGTCAGTCAACTAGAGAGAAGTTACTGCCTTATTTCTCAAGCATTGAATTTCAAAGCAGCAATAAACTAATTCTGTTAGAATCTGGGGAACAGAGAATGCTATTTTCTTAATGCTGTTTTTGATTTCAAAGGAGTTGCCAGCCTTACCTGCTGACATAGGAATAAATCTATAGAAAGAATGTGAAGAAAACTTATGTGCAATTTCCATTAATAGGATCTCCGTGGCAGGGAAAGGAGAAACAAAGCCAAGAAGAGCCGTCAATAAATCTTGCCGTGTTGCTGAGTCAGGAATTGGTAGTCTGAAGGGTTTACTTAGCTCAATTTCTGATTGAGGATTATAGCATTGTGGTTCAATAGATAAATCTTAATGATTTCCTTTAACACTAATTGCAGTTTCCATTTCTTTTGGTCCTGGTCTTGTCCTCTCTGCTTAGTTATTCTCCTTAATGCCAAAATATTCTTTCTTCCAACAACAAAGCTTTATCCCTGATGGGAGCCTGATTTATCTGTTTATGGTTTTGAGAAGATGCCTGCTTCCAGAAGAGAGAAATAGGGTAAGTGTACAAATTCATAACTTCTATTGTATTGAAAGCATAAAACTATTATGAGTGCCACTAGAATATATTCCCCCCATGTTAGGAAACTTCAGTAAGTGGCGGACAAACCCTCTAGGCTTTTGGCAGACAGAAGAACATTATCACAACTTGGTTCGTGAGCACTCCCTGTGTAAAAATACTGACCAAGTATTTTAAAAACCAAATCGCTCACTTCGAGAGGAAGGAGAGAGAAATGATAACAATGCTTAAATATATCAGATTGAAGATAGTCAGTTTCTTTTTTTCCAGCACAGACCAAGCACGACATAATGTTCAGGTTTTAGTAAGTATGCTGGTTGACATATGGAAGGATTTCTTGACTTCAGAAAAAACTGAATTCTAACTCATGGTCCTGGACTCTTGACTCCAAAGTTGTTGAAAGAACTTTCCACATTGTATATTATATACATAAGATTGTATGAGGGCAAGGGACTTACTTCCTCACATATTCTTTCCATATTTCCCTAATTCTACAGGGAAAGTCACAGCCACGATGTGTTGAGTCTTCCCAGGTGTCAAGCACTTTATAGTCACTATCTCACCTAGTTCTCACCACAACCCGAGAAGTTTTGCATCACTAGCCTTATTTTCAATCCAGGAAATGGGTTGGGAGCAGTTGGATAACTGGCCCAATAAATCAAAAGACAGAGTTGAGACTTGAGCAAAAGTCAGCCTGGCCCTCATTAAAATTTTGACCATCAAGCATATCTGACTGTCACTCTAACATTGATCTCTGTATTAATCAATGTTGGGGTTTAATCTTAAAATGTAATTTTTAAAAATTATGTTTCACAGGCATGTCTTTTTATAGCCGGTGTCCATGCACAGCTTTAATTTATAGGGTTGGGCAAAAGTAGGTTTACAGCTGTTTGTAAGGAAAAAAACAACAACAGGATAATTAATAAATAAGAATATAAGAATAAATTCTGTGTTTCCTGTACTCAAACTGTAAACCTACTTTTGCTCCCCACCCTATATAATTCCAGTTTCTTTTACAATGCCTGATGCTTATTTTTTTTTATATCCCCATCTCAAATAAATCTAGGACATGGTCAATGCATAAACCATTTCAGCCCTACTTGGCATTACATATTTGAAATGTAACTCAGCTTGAACATGAAAGAATATATTACAGCCAGTTCAATCTCTAGCATGTAGAAACTGCAGAAATAATACTCAAAGCCTATGGTTAAGAAGAATCAGCTCATTCCTGATAGCTACACCCTACGCTTTCTGTCTACTTCTCTTATTTCCCCATGGAGCATGCCTAAGCCAGAACAACTCAGATTATACTTTTTTTTTTTTCTTCTTTCTCTTCATGCATAAGCAAGGCTGGCCTGAGAAAAAAATCATAAAGTAGGTCAAGTTCATCTATGATCCCCACCCAGCCATTTTCTCAGTATCATTGTTCACGGTTCATTTCAAGATTCCGTCTCCTTCCTTCCCACCCCAATGACCAATGCTTCATGCTTAAGATACTTGATAAGAGCTGTCTTCTACCACCCCATATCTCATAGTAGAGGTTCTACTGTTAAGGAATGTATCCTATTACCTACTTCAGCCCTGCCTCTTCTCAACATTCATATGTTTCTCAGCCCTCTCTTTTTTTTGTTGGCTTCATTCTCAGGCAAAGGGATTTCCATCTGGGAAATTTTGCCACCAGCAGGTTCAGACTAACATTGTACCTACAGACTTCTATCCCAGCAGAAAGGAGATACTGTCTTTAGAAAGGTCAATATATTAAATTAACCCAAGTTTTGTAATATACATATCTCTAGTGCAATTCCACAGGTCAGGAAAGGAGGATCTCTAGGGTTGGTTAACCCTAGGTCATGTGCCAGTCTCCCAGCAGGGAGAGAGTGGAAAATAGTGTTCAATTTACCTGAAGTGCATAATATAAGTTTTACAATTAAAATGGAGTTTCATTGCTGAAATAAGAGATCAGTGTTATTATTATATAAAGAAAAAAACACACTTATCAGTGCTGTTTTGCATATTCCTGGTTATCTTTCTTACTTTTTTGGATCTTTGATTTTAGAGAGTCATATACTGAACATAATTTTTTCATTGAGGATAGGTCAAGTATAATAAAAATGAGAGAACGATCTAGTGTTTAAGTGTGCCGTATAAACTTCTTTTCACTGGGGTTGGGCATTCTTTTAGATAAGTCATGTTAGATTATTTTTTATTTTATTCTATTGATAAATCATTCTGTTTTATTCATGGAAATTCAAATTTCTCATTTCAAGTATGCAACTACATATTGTAAATCATGTGAAAGGTAAAACTGATCATTTCTGTTTAAAGCCTGTAAGTGACAGATTGAGCCAACTTAAGGTGCTGACATTTGACTGTTTTTGACAAACATACATGGCAATTTCATAGGATCCAATCTGATACACATTTAATATCCAGCTGGGTCTAGAGGTTGTTTTTTGTTGTTGTTTTATTTGTTCATGACAGGTTTTTTTTGTGTGGTTTTTCTTTTTGGTGGAAAAACAAATAAGCTAATCAGGTTACAGAGTAGGTTTTATGATGAGTCACTTGTTAATCAATTCAATAATTACTGCAGATTAAGTTGATGAGTAATATTATAGAACAACTTCCTGAATAAGTAATAGTGTTATTTGTTGATTCAAACAGTCAAAATAAGACTTTGCATCAGAGGCATTTTTACTCCCCTGATAGCAAGATGGCACAATCACCTAGTAATTTAATCTAATGCTCAGAACTTTATTATTTCAATAACAATAAAAATATCTCTATATACTATAGCAAGGAAAATGTCCTTGAATGTATCTTTTTTTATTCACAACCAAGGTAGACTTTCTTAGGGCAACTTGACAAAAACAAATACTCTCAATCCCCAATGCTCTCAGGTATGGGTTTGTGCTTATGAGAATGTTATAATATAACTGACAAGTAGTGGAGTGATGCATCCACATTACATGATATTGTAATAAAAAAGAGGCAAACCAAATGTTTTAAATAATACATTATTAGGTTTCCTTCAAAGACATTAGTGAATTCAAGCACTTCAAAAACATTTGAAACTGTCTGATGTTCTCTGAATAATCCAAGAGATAGATTTTTATGTATATTTTTGACATGGAATGTACATTAAAAGCTAGAGGCATTTTAATATATGAAGTATTTATAAGTATTCTTATAATAGACCATTTAATAAACCATAATGTTTTCTTCACTGATACAGACTTCTGTTTGACATAGAGAAGAGAAATAATTGTTTTAATGAAATTTTAGACAATAAAGGAATCCTACTAAAGTTCAGAAGGAAATAGCATTTGTATTTTGGTCAGATTTCATGCCAGATAGCATCCTATATCATAACAGCGTAATATGCAAATCGACCGAACTGCAGAATGACCAGTCGGGAGTGGGGGAAACTTGGAGGGGACAGAGGGGAGATTAGGGCCAGTGAGCAGGTGACACCAGGCCAGCAAAGGCGCATGTCAGTGGGCAGAGGGAGGGGACTGTGATGGGGGGCAGGAGGCAGCAGCAACCAGTGGTGGTGGAGGGGCAATGGGGTGGGGGGGGGGAAGGTTGGTACATACTGGCACCTTTTGGCCTGGTCGCCTCAGGGAGGGAGGCCAGACTGTAGGATATCCCCTGAGGGCTCCTAGACTGTGAATGGACACAGGCCTGGCTGAGGGACCCTCCTGCCACCCCCCCCCCCCACCAGTACATGAATTTTCCTGTACTAGGCCTCTACTTTAAAATGTTTTACAGATAGAAGTTGTTTCAAATTGTACCATGGTTAAAAAATAGATTTAAAAAAAAAAAAGTTGCTCTATTACGTTAACCAGTGGTTTCGTGTTTATGTAAAACTCGAGGTGCTCCTATCTTGATAAACTGTAAATGACTCAAACCTTCCTCTTCTCAAACTTTCCACTCTCTCTTGCACTCCTCCCTTACACTGTGCTTACCCAGGGCATGTAGGTCACGGAGTGTTGCCATGAAAGACAAGGAAAAGAAAACCCTTTCACTTTTTAATGCTTGTCAACATACACAAATAAGATCCATTCTGGATTTTTTTTTTTAGAGAAAAATCCATGTAGGTCAACTCAAGCTTTGGCATAGGATTATGTTGTTCCTGCCAAATGAGACAACTAATTTATTTGAGTGGAATACATCAACACGGCTAAAGAAAAGTACCTCTATTGGACGTGGTGATATTTATTTTTCTGTTTTAAACACTTACATCACACTTAACGAGGTACCAGGCATTGTTCTACAAATAATGATTCACTCAATACTCATAGCTGCTCTTTGTAGTAGGTATTATTTTTATTTCTGTTTTATAAGTGGAAAAATGAAGACACTAAAAGGGTAAGTAACTTGACCAAAGTGACACCATTAGCAATGACATGTGCTTTGGAAAAAACTGCCATAGTACTTCCTTGGCCAAACCCAGTGGAACTCGGTTTCAATTCCTACTTTCTGCTGCCTTGGTCCTAACCTTAAACCTCAGTTCTAACAGCTAGATTTGGGGTCACTCTCCTTATGTATGAACCTATCACTCTAGTTGCTCTTGGACTGAAATATTTTCTCTTGTGGCCCATTGCCACCATCCATAAAAATAGATTCCTACTTCTTATCTACACTCCGCTGATGGCCAGGTTTCTGCTGGATGAATTGTTTGGTCATTTTGGTCCTTCACAGACTTTTCTGGGTCATTAACTCCCTATTACCTTCTTATTTTGATGGCTCAGTTGAACTCCCATTCATTTACTTTCTTTCTTTAGTTTTAATTAATAAAAACTACAACTATTCAGAATAATCTATTCACAAAGTCTATTAGAAACTACATTTGAATCAAAAAATAAAACACCTCATATCTATTGTACTTCCATACCTGTAAGACTTTTCTTGTGGCCAATTGTCTTTAAGCTTTTTTACACTGTGCCCTCCAAATCTTTTTAAATCTTTTTGAATCTTTTACATACTTTAAAAAAATAAACTCTAGACTTTATTTAGATATCACCTATTTTTCCATTAATTTCCCACCCCACCCCCCTTTGTGTGTGTGTGTGTGTGTGTGTGTGTGTGTGTGTGTGTGTGGTATTTTTGTTTTTTGTTCAAGAATCCTGTCAGGCTTCCACTACTTTTAATTGTCATGTCTCCTCAGTTTCCTCTGATGTGTGACTAATACTCAGTCATTCCTATTTTTCATGACTGTGATAGATTGAGAAGTCCTGGCCAGGTATCCTGTAAAACTGTGGTTTTTAATTTTTTTCTCATGATTAGTCTGCATTTATGGTTTTTTAAAAAGACTATTAGAAGAATGAGTATATGATATCCATATGATAGCACTAGTAATGCTCATCACTTGGTTAAAGTAGTGTTTGCCAGTTTCTTCCTGGTAAACTTATTTTTTCTTTTCTAAACTTTATTCTTTTGAAGCGCATACTAAGTCTAGCCAACACTCAATAGGGACAAAGAGAATTTAGTTTCATCTATTAACTGGGGGAATATTTATGTATATTAAATGGAACTCTTCTTACCTGTTTTAAAATTGTCATCTAAAATTGTTCATCTTAAGTTTATGTACTTATAAAAAGTTAAATTTCTCACCATCTCATAAAATTAATATCCTTAAGGGGGAAAAATCGATTTTTTTGTTCCTCTTTTTTTATACACTCACTGGTTGATTCTTGGATGTGCCATGACTAGAGATGGAACCCACATCCTTGGTGTATCATGATGATGCTCTAATCAACTGAGCATCCCACCAGGGCCTAAAGAAGTTGTTTTTTTCACAGCCAGATATCTTACATTGTTTTGTGTTGTTGTTGTTGTTTTGTTTGTTTGTTTGTTTGTTTGACATTATATTCCCATCCCAATATTCTTGGAGAACATTTTAAGTAACCTAATTCTTGAAGTGTTTTATTGCTGTACTTTCAATTTTAAATGTATTTTTAATTTTAAAAGTATTTCTTGTGACTATATTTTGTTAAAAATGTTATTGTGGATTGAGTTTCCATTGCAACTGTGTTTTTGTTTTTGTTTTTTTTAACATATTTCTTTATTGATTTCACAGAGGAAGGGAGAGGGAGAGAGACAGAAAGAAACAGCAATGATGAGAGAAAATTATTGATTGGCTGCTTCCTGCACACTCCCTATTGGGGATTGAGCCCACAACCTGGACATGTGCCCTTGGTGGGAATAAAACCTGGGACCCTTTGGTCTGCAGACTGATGCTCTATCCACTGAGTCAAATGGACTAGGGCCATTACAACTGTTTTTAGTAGCCAATTGATCACAGAAGCTTAAACGTATGATAATATAAATCTAATTACTAAACAAAATGATAAAACTTTCCACAGAATGTCACAGGGCTACTCAGGTAGAAAAGCCATGCTGTTTCTTCATTCACAGCTTTTTTTTTCTTTTTTCTTTTTTTTTTTGCTGTTGTAATGCTCAATATAGTAAAATAGTAAAAGTGGTTTTAGTGTTTATGTAACTTCTGTATCAAATGCAGTATTAATGTTGAAAATTTTCAGAAATTAAGATGCTATGAAGAACATATAATATTTGTAATGATTATGTAACTATTAAAATATATTTTATTCTGCAGCAAAAGAAGGTATTAGTGCAATTACAAGCATGTTACGAAGTAGTAAAATATAAAATTGAAACTAGTATATGATCTAAAGTGAATCAACTAAGATTAAGTTATCATTATATCCATTAAGACAACATATTTAAGGAGTTTTATATGGTAGATGTTTTCTGACTTGTTTAGTTAAATAAATATTTGAGGGATTTTTAAAGAAATGTATTGTTGCATATAACTCTTGGTGTGAGTGAATATTAAGCCTTAAGTCAAAATCAGAGATGACAGAGCTATGGTTTTATTTTAAATTAGCCACATTTTCAATAAGATTTCCAGAAAATCAGACCTGCATCTACTTGTAAGGATTTCAAACAGTTGAAATATGCTGAAAACCTGTCCTTCCTGGGGTTGAAAGATGGAATCATTTTCAGGGATTTACCCTCAAAAGAATTTTTGTCTTTGCATCTGTCAGTCATAGTTTCTTAAACATATTCTGTTCTGAATTACAATACTTAATGTGGTGTATCTATTCGGGCTTTGATTCAATCATTGTGCACACTGAAAAAAAAATAGCACCTCTGAAAGATGTAAAATATACTGGTTTGTACTAGGTTAAAGATATTATTTGCTTCATTTGGTGGCTATTGCACATGAGCTAATTTGAGGATGAATGGATTTTAAATAAATTAGGAATGAATTTCAAGAAATGTGTCTGCTATTTTAAGTCTCTGCAGTGATAATTTTCTGACTATTTTATACAACTCTTTGGTTGGCTTAAATCAATCTGAATTTCTACCACATTTCTCACGAGAGAATGCCCTAATCGTCTCTGAGGTCACTAATGACGGCATCATCAGGATGAGATATATCCCAGAACTCCTTGGGAAGTCCTATCACAGAGGGAACATGAAAGAAGTCAGGCCCTTCTAGGTGAGGCCATCTTGGAAATGTTCTTACGAGGTTACGTGTGAGATCCACAGGCATACTTGTGTGGGATCTTTTGTCCCCTGGGGAGAAAAAGACCTGCCTAGGGGTTGGCTAAAATTACTCCCACATTTTACTCTTGCAATTTTATTCTATTTATTTATTTTTATAGCACCAAGATTTTCAGGGCGTTTAAAATAATTTTAAAATGACATAAGAGCATTTAGGGAAGCATCTTCTTGGGGAGAAGGTGGAATGTATAAACTCTACCCAAAATTTAGTTTATTATCTTAGTGCCAATTCTGGGTGGGGTTCACTGACAATTTCATGAAGATGACTTGGGTAGATCCTCTGGTTATAGGATTAGCCCTACTTAATAACAATTCTGTAATGGCCAAATGTCATGTGCTCTTATCCATCATGGGTGGCCCTATGACATTTAGGGAAGAAACACAGAAGTATCCTACTTCTAATACCTAGGTACCAACTGAGGTCACCCCAGTCCTTAGCTTTACATCAAATCTACTTAAAACTACTGTCCCATATACAAGAGGGAAAATAATACTGGGACTAATATAACTCAGAGTTCCTATTTTCTGCACCTGTTGAATTCCCTAACTCAGGCTTATCATAACTCTTGCTATTGAACTCTTTAATCAGCCCTATATTCACATAGGATTTGTGATAGGAGCATGGTATGTCCCAGTTGTTACAAAAAAGTTAAAAATTCCATCACACATCTCTATTGTTGGATTTTGGACAGTGCTCCTGGGAATTTCTCACTGTTTGTTTGTTTGTTTTTTCTTTCCTTTTTTACAGGGCCCATATACTGCCATATTTTTTGAGCTCTTCTTTCTTCAACAATCTTTCCTTTCAAAATGCTAAACTTCATCATCAAATTTCAATTCCCTTTTTATGTAGAGCAATTTAGTCATCTTTTGCATTGGAGTCCAAGCCGTTGTACAGGTCCCATTCACATAATCTAAACGGAACATCTTTTTTTAAAAAGAAAAAAGAAAAGAAAGTGTCTTGCCCTGGCTGGTTTGGCTCAGTGGATAGAGCATCAGCCTGCAGACTGAATGGTACCAGGTTCAATTCCAGTCAAGGGCACATACCTGGGATTCAGGCTTGATCCCCAGTAAGGGCCATGCAGGAGGCTGATCAACAATTCTCTCTCATCACTGATATCTCTCTCTCTCTCTCTCTCTCTCTCTCTCTCTCTCTCTCTCTCTCTCTCTCTCTCTCTTTCTCTAAAATAACTTTTCCCAAAAAAAAGTGTCTTATCTTTCTAAAGGGGAAACAATTTCCCAAAACTTAATGCACATTTTCTATGACTAATTAGAAAAGAAGCTTATCCTTTAATCCTGTGAAGATTATGCAATCTCAGTGAAGTGCAGTTCAAACAGGCTTTCTTACAACACCTAAAAACTCAGTACAAAAAGCTTTCAAAGCATGCTGATAGAGATAAGGCAATCTGACATAGCCTTTTGAACTGTTTCAGCACCTGAATATAGAATTATACTGTGATTCAGCAAATTTCTGCTTGCCACATCTAATTATTTCAGTTTCATTCTTAGGTATCAGAACTTAAGCTCTTTGACTCATCATAAACTCATCACTACTTACTGCTGTAAACTCAAATTGATCCATGAAATCCAAGTGGTGGATTCAACTGGGGGTCTTCAAAATATTGAGACAATGTTTTCATGATTTCTAGGCTCTCACCAATTGCCTGTAGTTACTGTAACTGAAGATGCTATTTTCCTAGTTCTTAGACATGCATTTTTGGAGTAAAATAGTTAAGGGAACCTTAGTCCTTAACTCCTTCCCACTCACATACCAGATTCTTTGAGCCAAAACTCATAAAAGGACCCTGAGGTTTTCTGAAAGACACAGAATGTGAGTTGGGAATGGTGGTGGTGAGCAATTTTATTTGTTTCTCAACACAGAATCTCTGTGAGAAAGTCAGGTTTGACAGATATTTCTATTAGCCAATTATCTCACGTTTGCCCACTTTTCCATTTTTAATTTATATACTTGCCCCAAGTGTAAAACACGTGTTATTTTTGGCTGCCAAAGTCCTATTTCTGTGCACTAATTTCTGCATTTGCTCCACCTTCAGAGTCTAATGTTGAACTAACATCAACTACAGAGGCAATAGAGCCACCTCTGAACTTGAGCTGTCAGCATACACTGAAGAAAGTAGTAATGGGAGCAAGATGTGGTGCAGGGATGCTGTTTTGAGGATGGAGCCTTACCAGGGATGACTGCTCCTCTCTCTGGAGAATAACCTGCACTTGCCAGTTCTTCGCATTTTTCACTTGAGAAGGAAAAACCATAGTTGTCCAGAGAAAAATTTGTCTTGGAACTTGGGACTTTTCCAAAGGTGGCCATGTCTTGTTCATTAATAGTGTTAACAAACAAGTGCCTAGCGTGATCATTAATAATGCTGACCTCACACAGCAAAATTTAATATTTGGAGTTTAATAAAATCAATCTCCCAGCATATTTTGGGGTGAAAATAAAGTGATCCTTTGAGATGTTGGCCCCTGGAGAAAAGAACATGCCACAGTCTTATTACACAGTGTGTGCTGTTTATTTTAGCAGCCATCCAAGCTATGTCTACCCTGAAAGGAAGAAGGTATGTTCCCTGAAGTCCCACATAAAACACCAAAAAGCACATAAGTCTTCTCTTTTTGTCCCAAATATTCACCAGAGAAAAAGCAAGTAGAGTGTTTTTAAATGTTTTGAAAATGAAGTTTCTTTTTTTTTTAAACTATCTGACGTTGACTTCCCCAAAGCCGAGTTTCAGCACCCTTGTGAGTTTGCCTCATTTTTACATAAAACATATCTCTAGTTAGATCTAAATACTTTCTAAGGCCTTTTATAAATGAACTCAAACATAACCTTCTATATGAGGAAAGTATTGCCAGTGAGAAAGAAACTTGGAGATGGTTGCATTAACATCTCACTCAACCTAGAACCTACATCGTGATGTCATAGAACTTTTATTTCATACAATACCATTTACTATCATTTTGTTGTCAGAAATTTATTATAGGCTTCGACTTTTTCTCTTACATTATGCAATTTCCTATCATACTTGACTTTGCTATCATTTTAGAATATTAAGCACTTGAATTTTAATTGATAGACAGGACCTTTTACTGAGGGGGGAAAAAGAGTCTTTGGGAAAGGTGAACAACAAGAATTAGTACATCAGGAAAAGGGTATCATTAAATACTAATTTCACATAATAAAATAATTGCTTCCTTATAGAAATGATAAGAGTTTATTCTTTGTATTTTAGAATGTTTTCAAAGAGACATAGAGTGAATTTACCACCAGCTTTTAAAAAAGAGAGTCTGTATAGGCAATATTTTCCTTGAAATATCAGAGCTAAAAATCCTTTCATTCTTCTATACAGATACTCTGGCTACCTGTCTTATAAATATCTAATAAGTATATAATCAAATTGAGGTCAGAAAAGATAGTCTTTGGGGAATCAGGAAATCATATCATGAGGATGGACTAAGTTTCAGATCTAAGCTAATATATCTTTGATTCAACAGCTATTAATTGAGAAATTACTATATAAAAGACCTTTACTGTTGGAGATAAAAGTGAATATATTACATTTTCTTCACTAAAGAAGGCAAATGTCTTTTAGGCCAATTAAGACCTACACATAATTATCTATAATAAAAATGAGTATTTTAAGTCCCTAGCATTTATGAAAAATATGCTACAAGCTTCTGAGGAAAAAGATAATTTCAAGTGATTGTGGAAAGGGCAGGTTTTGGCACCTGAGCTGAGCTTTCAAAGTTGTCAAGATTTCATCAGATGTATATATTATGGGCAAGGACATGATGATTTCATGGGATGACCAGAATGACAATATTTCACAATTGGGAAACCATTAAAACCAATGTTGTAGAATGGAAAATACCACACACTGTACAGTTTACAGGTTGGTGTATTTATAGGCAAATAATGGCATATAATGATTTATGTTGATTTGCCAAATTATTCTATGATGGTTGCTCTGTTATCCTTAAAAATTCTGTATAATTATTGTCTATGAGTTCAGTTGCTTCAAATATCAATCTCATGGGTACTACACAATATATTAAACATGTCGGGCAATGGTTTTACACCCATTCAAATTGTTAACTCCTTGTCATTCTCTTGTGAAACAATGGCAGAATGGGTGAGAGGCCATTATTTTTTACTTGCAGCATATTCAGGATATTTTTCTCCTAACTTTTATAATTGAAGCTAGTATCTACAATTAAAGTTTATGTTTGACCTGCTTACCATACAGGAAGAGACCAATCCTCTGTGGTTCAATAATTTTCTTCCACATTTTGGCACAAAGGCCAATGTGCATTGAGGTCCCACATGACCATCAGGATGTCAGATGGTAAAGCAGCTGTGATGAGTTTATCCAGATCTCTGTCGAATTCCCCCCTCACTGGAATATATGACAGTCAGATGTTTGCATTGACAAAAGAAATACATGTTCATTTGATAAGTCCATACACTGACCAGGCAAGTTGGAGACAAGTAACCACTTAAACATCCAATGTCTGAAAATCTTTTTCCCCAAAGTCTCATTCTTCCTCATGATATGTCTGTATCACTAGGGAGAAATACTCAAAAAAATTTTTTTTTCTAATATGATTCTTTAACTGGAGTTGCTCTCCTCATGTTTTTATAATTAACAAAAAAGGCCAACAGATCTTTTCATGATCAGCTTCCCATTATCTGAAACGACCCCACCCTAATTTCACTGCCATCTTGGAGTACTTTACTATCAGCTCAGAAGGGGGAAACTAACTCACACTTCAGAAATACACTTATAATTGCAAATTGCAACTTATTCGGGGCCTGTAGCAATTTAGCAACAAACCAAACGGAATAGCCTGCAGACCACATTGGGTGGAGAAGTGTGGCAGGCTTTTACTCTCTAGAGAGAATCATCAAAATCTCTGGTCCATGTTATGTCCACAGATAGGCTCCGAGTCTCAGGAGGATTGGCATTGCGTTCATTAAGGTGTTTATTTTATTTTCTGTCTCTTGGACTGAGAACTGGGATGAAAAACATATGTTAGGGAAATGGAAGACATTTCATAGTTTACAGTATTAGGATTAAAAATTATAATATTTATTGTAAAAAAGTCTCCAATTACCATTTTACTGGGCAGAATCTTTACAAGATGTATGCAACTAGAAACGGAATTTCATCTTTAACTCATTATATTTCCATAAGAAGCCACATGACCGGACTTTTAAAATATAGTTCTACCCTCCAGTGTAGTATAAGCCTTTAGTTTTTGCTTTTGCCTTACAATAGTAACTTTATTCTACTTAGTAAATTTTGTAATAAATATACATATATATGTAGATTTTAATTTTTTTAATGAAAAAAATGTAATACTAATTGAGGCTAGTAATAAAATTGGGGGCTAACATCAGTTTTTAAAAAAATAAGCTCTTGATATTCCAAACCCTTCTGTACAGTAAATTTTCTTTCTTTCTTTCTTTCTTTCTTTCTTTCTTCTTTCTTTCTTTCTTTCTTTCTTTCTTTCTTTCTTTCTTTCTTTCTTTCTTTCTTTCTTTCTTTTTTACTGAGAACATCCCAGATGCTTTTATATTACATTGTGTCTAAAAAGAGATGATTTGGGGAATGAAGAGGAAAAAAAAGTCCTGACTGGTTGATGATTGCTCAAGATTTTACTATAGGATCCCTTCCCATGAAGGGAACTTTGTGGGGGAGAAGAGCACAGAACTTCAGCTGAGATACAAGTAAACTAAAGCTTTTTGTTTAAAGTAAAAGAGCTGTTCATTCCCACTTTTATGAGCAGAGAAGGAGCTGTTCGGCTCTTCAGTGCCCTCAGCGGAGCCAGAGCCTTTGAGGAACCCACCCGTGCACAGGATTCTCTCTTAGGTTATCTGGAGAGTCACTTCTTCCCCTTATTTATAGAGCAGGCTGCTGCATCCCTTGAGTTCTCCTTTTCTGCAGGAGATATTGACCAGACTATGGAATCTGCATTCCCATGATGGGCAACTGTCTTCTGTAAAGGACCAGAGAGGAAATATGTTGGCACTGTGGGCCATCCCATCCTGTCACAACTATTTCATTCTGTCATTATGGCATGAAAGCAGCCATAGATGCCATGAACATGAAGGAGCATGGCTGTCCCAATGAAAATTTAGAAAAACAGAGAATGGGCCATATCTGGATCATAGTGTATCAGACCCTGGATTAGTCCCAGAAAACATGATCCTCTCACTCCCCATTGCCCCTCAACCCCCAAACAACTACCTACACACCTACTCAGAGGTGTACATGTACTCATCCTCGCACAGTTGAGAGCTGCCCAAGTCAACCCAGAAAATTCTTTCACTATCTAAAGTCAGTTTTCACCCCAAGGTTACAAGCTCCTCAAGCTGCAGTGTCTAGATTCACGCAGTTTCTCAGCTATGCGATCCCTTCTGGGTACTGAGATAGAAAGAATGAACTCTGTGGTCATGGCAGAGAGGAAAAAGAATTTCCCCCCTGTGCCCAAGAGAATTGGCACCATTATTTGTTTCTCTCTTAAAATGTCAATATGATTTAGAAATGCATGCTTAATCAGGAAATTAAGTTATCTTAAGGAGGAATTGCTAATGGAGATTCTGTCAGAATCCCTAGTGCCATTATTAAATGGGATAGAACTGCACCCTTCAGCATTTTTCATACCTGCATTAGTCTCATCCACTAAATCTTAAAAAAAAAAAAAAAAAAAGTTCTTTATTTTTCATTCTATAATATTACTAAATCTTAAAGTGAGGTACTAAGGTAAATCTTTTAATTTGGCATCTACATGATGTTTCCCTCTAATGTTATTTCTTCTGAGTAAAAGATAATGGTTTTCAGTTCTTTGCCCCATTTTGGCTTCATACATAAAAGTGGTTGTTTCATGATCATCAACAAACCAGAAGCATATTCTGACTCTATAGAGTGAAGTGGGGCCGGGGGGCGGGGGGGCATCGAAGAGGTAACACAGGACAGGCAGAAAGTGTTGGGAAGTCAGGCTAGAAATTACTCTCCCGCCATTACAAAGGCCCAGGCAGAGGCAACTGCCTCAATCTTTGTTCCTATTCACAACTTCCATAGGAAGTTCTCCATTAGAGGTATTTCATGTGACCACCTACTAGACTCAGTTATGCTTTGGCTGTTCTTTCTAGACTCTAATTGGGAAATAAGTTTAGAGATAAAAACAAAACAAAACAAAACAAAACAAAACACTTCAGAGCTCATCTAACCAGAGGTAGTCAGACCTGCTGGCACATCGGTAACTCCAATACCTATGTTAAAAAGGAATGTTTTCAGGCACTGAAGACATTCTGATTAAGAGATTCTGGGCAAGCCACGGGAATCTTGATTTCAAACCTGGTCCCTATGTGAATGTGATGCCTCCACTAGGATTAGGAAATCCATAGGCCAGCATTAGGAAATCACTGATTGAGTTCTTGGCCTTCTCATTCTAGAGATGAGAAAATATCTTTTGAGATGTTGAATTGCCTAAATTCTCACAACCAGGAAATGGCAGGGCTGGGCTTGCTCTGGGGCAGTCAAGATTAGCAGGACTGCAGGCACCTCTCATTGCTGGGTCCATGACCACTTCCCTTATCTGGAACAGAGCTCTTTCACCTGCACTTAACAACCTCCTCAGCACAGCACTCCAGGTAGCCAGCACTGGCAGTGTGTTGTCAGGTAAGAGGCAACATATTTGTTATTCTAAGAGAGAGCACACAGTGGCCAGGTACCCATTTATGAAAAAATGCTCTGGTATTTTACATTTTTATCAGATAAAAAGAAAAATGAGAATCCTATTTGGACATTTTGTAATTGTCTTGACTATAACATATGACCCTTTGAGAAGGAATCTCAATGCTTATGAATCATCAATGATTGGTTGTGGGGCCAGTAGGGCTATTCCAAATGAATGGAATATATTTGTTTGTGATGTTTAGGGATAAAAGGAGGAAGTTCTTTGGGGCACAGAATATTTTGGGAGGAATCAATTCTGATTCAATTGATGCACATGTAGTTTAAAAACTTTTTATGCTTCTTGAGGGTAACGCCAGACTTTGATCCAAGGATAAAAACTCAAATCTTTTAGCCTGAGTTGTAAAGTATCCTGATTAGTAATGTAGACTGCTGTCCTAATGCAAGAGGGTGGGTATATTTCTATAGACATATATCAACTGGTTAGTCTACACAGAAGACATTAACAAAGTATCTGTAAACTTCATGCAATCATATGCCAGACTCTGGGATAGGCTGTCCCAAATAAATAGAGGAGAATTTTAAGAAGATGAACTGTTTCTTATAAAATGTGAGAGCTTTAAAAAAGGATGAAACATTCAAATGTTGGGGAAACTGCCCAATGGTGTACCCAAGTTTCAAAACTGTTACTGATGGTAACAGGGTGATAGTTCTGCTATCAGTAAGAAATTATCCTTAAAATACCCTCCATTCCCTTAACATAAGGCAACTTGACTATTTACATGAAAATATATATTCTCTTAAACCACCACAAATAAAAACCCAATGTCTTTTCATCATAAATCTGCCCTAGCTTGTGTATTCCTTAAGGAAGGGCACGGTCCTATTAACCATTTAGCCCCTGAGCATGGATACACTGGGAACTCAAACATTTGTTGAATGATTAAATACTTGTTGATTAAAGAAGGTAGAGTTCCATTATTGACTTTTTTCAAATACTATAGTTATTGCTCTTTCTGCCAACAGTTTCTGCTTTTCCTTCCCAATTTCCACCTCCAGTTTCCTAACACCTTTTATGCAGAGTGACTTACTCATGCAGGCAGGGCCAATGCATACAAAGGGGCTACTAAAGTTGTTGCAGGCACTCCACTGGGTCCCCATCATAGAGCATACTTATCCTCTACATAAAAAACAATCCCTTCAGGTTGCTCTTTGTCTCTCATACATTTATTAGTATAATAATAAGGAAGAAATTTCATGAGGATGATAAACTAGTGTGCTTAAGGCTGTGGTCATTTCTAAATATTGAGTTTGATTTGCCATTGACTGCCAAATACTCCCTGGCCTCAGCAGTGCCCTTGAACAGTCTTCCTGTCCTTCTCAACAACTGTCTTGCTCTGTCTTACAGCAACTGATGTGTGTCTGTGGGTCACTGATTTTGACTGGCTGCCAGGTCCGGTATGGCTGAATTCATTTTGTCATTTGTTAGGGAGACACAGTATTCTTGACTTTATATTTAGCAGGCTTATTGGATTAAGGTCTAGGATAATCCACTAGCACAAATAAATATCTCATCTCACACTCAGGGAAAATGCACACAGACACCGTAGGTCAGAGTTGAGGGAAACTCAGATGATGGGAACCTGAATGATGAACACACTTTAGCCTAGAAATAGTGAATGAATTCTTCTGATATACAAAAAACACAAAGTTCATGTTATTGGAAGAATTCTTCTAGTGAGACTGATTTTGAAAACACAATTATATAAGTACTAGAGGCCTGGTGCAAGAGATTTGTGCACTTGGGGGGAGGGGTGTCCCAGGGGAGCAGGCCTAAGCAATCATTTGGACATCCTTAGCACTGCCACAGAGGCAGCAGAAGGACATGCCACCACTGCTGTGCTCACCAGCCATGAGCCCATCTCAGGGCTTCTGGCTGAGCATCATTCCCCCTGCAGGAGTGCACTGAATACCAGGGGTCAGCTCCTGCATTGAGCATCTGTCTCCACTGGTCAGTGGGGGTCATAGCAACTGGTTGTTCTGCCATTCGGTCAATTTGCATATTAGCCTTTTATTATATAGGATATCTTTATCCCATCCTTATTCTCTTCCTCCTTCCTTCCTCTTTAACCTTCTGAAAAACATTATTTGTGTTTATTTCCCTAAAAGTGAATATTCATGACAGTTTATACTCACTTGTGGTTTCTTCAATGATAACGGTACTATGGTATTCATTTTTTAATTGGGTGTCCATTATTTGATGTTAAATGTAGCATCTAGTATCCCCTGTGAAAACTGTCCAGCCTCTATGATATTCAGAGCAGGTCCAGAGTTTACACCTGTCAATAGCTTATAAATGTTTAGATTAATTTAAGGATTATGATTTTATGATATACATTACAAAATCTAAATTACCTGTATTGTATTAACCAATCACAATTGAAACCCTCCCATCTATTAGCATTACTGGGAGGCATGGATTTTGGGCTAATGATGGAATGTAAAGATGGGGTACCAGATAAGGTGCCTGTGGTTCTAGTCATTGATCAATCCCAGGGTGAAGTTCTGGTGTCAATGCCTGCTTCCCCATTGTTATTCCCTGAGACATCACCATATAATCCCCATCATTCCATAAATCTTGAAAAAAGAGAATGCTTTCAAGTATAAGGGACTCCTTTCCTTGGTCTAAGTCTTCATGCATAAAAAATAAACAAAAACTAATCCAACTATTTATTCAGTGTTTTATCAAACATTTACTAAGAACACACTGTTCTAGGTGCTTGGATTACATCAGAATACAAAATAGACAAAAACACTCAACTCTGGGGGACTTGCACATTTAAAAATCTCCAAATGGCCTCTGATGTCTGATGTTGCTGAGGAGGACCAAAGCTTGGCCACCCCAAATGTGCCTTTTGGGAAAGTGATTCTAAGCTGGTTACTAAGAAACAAAAGGCTCAGAAAAAAAATTTTGCACACCCCCCTTCACCTGTCTAAAGAAATTCAGAATGAAAAAAACCTGCTTAAAGGGTGAAACATTACTTTAACATCGAATATACTCTAAATCTGACTACAGGCAGAAATGTAGCACAGCCAGTTTGTTAGACTTTGCTGTGTCCTATTGTTTCTGGGTGGCTCAACAAAACTTTGTTTATCACTGTTTGCCCTTTCCCATCTACCTGTGAATTGCCTACTTTTCCTTTGAAATCCCAGAGCCCTCTCCCCATTGCCTTTGTCCAAAATGTACATATAAACTTCAACTGTCAATTGTACCTTAGGGTCTCATATCCTAGCAGTGTTTCCCAAACTTTTGACATATGTGTACCCCTTCTATAAATTTCGTAACGCTGAGTACCCCTCGTACTCATGAGAACATAGAATTAGGCACAGCTAATCATGGTGCAGTGCATATCCCCACCAAACTTTGGTGCAATGTGTACCCCCACCAAACTCTTCCTGTACCCCTGGGGGTACACGTACCACACTTTGGGAAAACAGCCCAGAATGTATCACCCTAATACATTTTGGACATTATCTCCTGCTAATCTGTCTCATGTTAATTTGATTATTAGTCCAGCCAGAAGACATAGAAGGTGGGAGCGAAATTATTTTTTGTGCCTTCACAGTGCAGTTTTTGTTCAGTAAATCTTGTATTTCCTGGTCTGTGTTTATGCAATGAGCAGTGAAGTGTGGTTAATAAAGCATAACATTTTAAAAATTATTGCTAAAAGTGTCTTCTCAGTTACTCATGATTACACCTAAACATCACATTTAAATTGGGCAACTCCAGCCGAAACCGGTTTGGCTCAATGGATAGAGCGTCGGCTTGGGGACTGAAGGGTCCCGGGTTCGATTCCGGTCAAGGGCATGTACCTTGGTTGCGGGCATATCCCCAGTGGGGGGTGTGCAGGAGGCAGCTGATCGATGACTCTCTCTCATCGATGTTTCTGACTATCTCTCTCCCTTTCTCTCTGTACAAAATCAATAAAATATATATTTAAAAAATAAATAATAAATAAATAAATTGGGCAACTCCATTTTTAATTATTAACTTGAATTAATGTTTCAGAGCCCCTTACTCTTGATACCTTTGTGAGTAGCTAGTTATTAGAAAAGAAGCAAAGGGGGAAAGCAGACATTACAGGCAAGTTGTTTCTGGGTGGCCTGAAAAAAAAATTGTTTACCAAATGTTTGCTCTTTCTCCTCTACCTGTGTATTGCCTATCTTCCCCTCCTAAGCCCAGAGTGACCTAGATTCCTCATTTTACCTCACTGTCTTTAAAGTTATCATGTTTATGTGTATTCCCTTGATGTATTCATTAAAACTATGTTTTCTCCTGTTAATCTGCTGCTTGCCATTTGAACTATTTCATCCACTAGAAGGAAAGGGGCTCCTTTCCTTAGTCTAAGATTCTCTGTCTCCAACATTATAAAGTGCAATTGCCTCCCAGTCTCAAAGTATCGTAGAAAATAAATTCTCGAAGAGAAATTTGCTTTGTGATCAAACCAAAGAAAATTGGGTGGGCTTAGGACTTTGTAACTTAGGCAATGGAAAAAGCCAATAAATTACCTCTGTAGAGAATCATTATCAATCACAATGTCCTTCAGATTCAGAGTCTCTTATGCAACCTATTGGTTCAGATGCATTTGTTTGCATATATCAGCAACCCCATTCAAAATGCTAAACCTTAAACAATAAAAACATGATTCGGATAACTGAAAGGCTTTAAGGAGGGATGCTTAAGGTGAAATACAATCATTAGCCTCTAATAATCAGAAAGAACTCAGGTTTTTGTATTCATTATCCCTGGCTTGTCCTCCTCAGAGTTGCCAGCACTGTACAATATATGAATCATCATTACAATGCAAGCATGGTAGAACAATTGGAGAGCAACATGGAATCAGATGGACCTGACTATCAGCACCTTCTAGCTGTTTCCACCTTAGCAAGTTCCATCATCATGTTTCTATCATCTCTAAATCGTTGATGCCTTTATTGGCAGGTTACTATTTAAATAATTAGAAAGAGTGAGTATATGGTATCTGAGTTATAATACATTTTCACAAAATAGCAGACATTATTTTTGTTATTAGTTCAGGAAACAAATCTGATGACAGAAACTAGACAGCAAACTAACTTGGTCCCATTGAGCAGCACATTAACAAAGTCTTCTTCGCAATGGATGCCCTCTGGGGGTGATTAATTTTGTCTATCTTCTGTTTCAATTTTAAGAACCCCTACCAGTCAGAATTCAGTCAGCAGCACAAAGCCTCTCTACAGGCCTGGGAGGGAGGTGTCAGAGGGCCAGAGAAGTAGTCACTAAGCATTCTACCTGAAGCACAGTTTGGAGCTTGCAGGGAAACCCAAGGAACAGCACACATCTGGCTGTGATGTGGGGCCAGCATGAAGAGGAAGATGGAGACGTCTGCGGAAACGGCAGCCTCTGGGAGGCAGTCCCTGCTGTGTAATGGCAGCCTTCAGGGGTCTGCAACCAATTACCTGAGGCCCTCAGCTGAGGCCACAGTCTGTCAGGGGAGTCATCCGTCAGGGAAATGAGCTCGGCTAAGAGTGGAGGCCAGTGCCTGCCAGGCACCCCTGAGTCTGCCCATCACCGGGGCTGAGGCTCAACCTGCAGGACTTGCTTCTGCTTGCCTTCCACCTCCCAAATCTCACCCAAGCTCCCCTTGGGCCTGCTTAGAGAAAAGGGATTCTGGAATGAACCTACAATCAATTAACCATCCCCAAAGGCAGGCGTGGGACAGATGTTTCTCCTCACTTTATCATACTCCTTTACACCTTTTCTCTTGCCTGGAGCACAATCTGAAAAAATGGCATCGGCATCATTGCCAAAGGAGTCTGCTCTGGGAAGCTGTAACTCTGGTTTGCCTTGGTTTTTGAAAAAATTAAATACCAGCTAGATTTATATATTTTAATGTCATTAAGTGCAAACTAGACTTTCTTTACTACTCCTGCATGTTTGCAGCTCAGCAGCATGGTGGTATGGTGATAACCGAATCCTGTGTGCCACGAAATGTGGGCATTGGTTCTGTTTGGGCAACACACTTGCCAGAGGAGCAGGAAAACGGTGGTTTTCTCCACATCAGTGGTTCACAACCTTTTCAAATGTGGGGTAATATCTAAGAAAGGATCCGTTTTCAGATGAGTGTATAATGCTCTTAATAATTATTCATTGAGAGAGTTCAGAACCACTAAAATTTAATATGGGTCTAGAGTTTATTAGATAAATTTATTTTTCAGATAAAGTATTCTAGATATCTATGCATGTTGGGATAAAATATTTTTAAAAGAACAGGCACTGTTTTGCTAATAGGCAAAATTCCAGAAGCATCTCCATCCATTTTGGGGGTTATAAAATACGTAATTAAAAATAATTTTTTTTACCTATAGTTTAAATATGAATACAAATGTGAAACTTTTCTCTTTAAGATGCACAACCCTGCTCTTGGGGGAGGGCTGCTTAGAGGTTCTCGTTGTCCCAATTGCAGGAGGTGTTGGAAATGCTTTTCCTGTCAGGGAGACTACCTTTCTCTACCTGACAAATCCCTGTTCAATTGTCACCTGCCAGAGAGAGCTGCCACCACCCCAGGCTCTTTGCCGCTCATTCCTGTCCACATCTCTGGGTATAAAATATAGCCGGGCCAATCCTGCTTCCTTCTTCCTACCAGGAACACAAGGGGAAACCATTTTCCGATTCTTTATGTGCCCAGATAAAAAAAAAAAAAGGCAGTTTTTCAGCAGACCCTGAGAGGTAAAATAGAGTGCTAGGGATAGATTCAGACATACCAGGAAAGGGATCTGGGACTTGGAAACACACACAACTTCTGTTTCAGGTCATTTAGAAAGATTTTTGAATTATAGCCCTTGATGGTGGACAGATGTGTCTCCATAGTTCTGAGCTTTTAAAAGACCCTTGAAACATCTGATGAGAGTTCAGGAAATCTCCATCTATCATTATTCAAATGGACCTCAGGGAGAATGTTTTTTCTTTTCTTTCTGTTTTCCCCCCCAAGAGCAAGGGAATGGACGAATGGAAAAGCACTTATTAAGTGCTTTGGAATGAAGGTGCTGCTGCCCGCCGTACACATACTTCATCAGAAATTAAAATGCAATGCTGCAACTTTTTAAAAAATGTAACAGCAACTGCCGCTCAGGACCACACTAGCTTAACCAAGACAATGAGTGATGCATTTTCCCTGATGTATCGTTGGAAGCATATAAATACAGTGAGTCCTCACTTCACGTGGTGAATAGGTTCTTGGAAACTGCGACTTGAAGCAAAACAATGTATAAGAAAACCAGGTTGTACCTTGGCTAATTGATATAAATAAGAGTTAAGCTGAAACCGGTTTGGCTCAGTGGATGGAGCGTCAGCCTGCAGACTGAAGGGTCAAGGGCATGTACCTTGGTTGCGGGCACATGCCCAGTGGGGGGTGTACAAGAGGCAGCTGATTGATGTTTCTCTTTCATCAATGTTTCTAACTTCCTATCCGTCTTCCTTCCTCTCTGTAAAAAATCAATAAAAAATAAATAAATAAATAAAAAATAAATACACACACACACACACACACATATATATATATATATATATATATATATATATATATATATAATTTTTTTTTTAAGAGTTAAGTTCCTATAGCTTATTTCTGGTCACAAAAATATCACCAAATTTCTAAATAAGGACCCAAGGCCCTTCTAGTATTAAACGGAAATAAATGTGAGCTACACTGGCATGTAAGAAAGATGAAAAAGAAAACAACTAAAAAGCAAGATGGTGATTTTCCAACCTGCCGATTCCAGTTCAGGATTATGGAGTCCCTTCTGGCAGCTCAGGGCACAAGGCAGGCCCACACCCAGGACAGGAATCTTCCATGAGAGGGTCCTCACACCCACGCTCACTCAGACTGGGACAATGTAGATACACCAATGCACCTCACTGGCACACCTTCGGGGCTGTGGGAGAGAACCAGAATGTCCAGAGAAAACCCATGCAACAGGGGGAGAACGTGCAAACTCCACGTTCAGTGGCCCAGGCTGGAAATCATTTCCCCCCATCAACGTTATAACGAGACAACATTTAACAAAACAACAGCATTCAGGGACCTGCTGTAGGGTCAACTAAAATATGGCTCTGTTTTATTGGCTGGGTTTCCATCCCATAGTTACTCAAAATAAAAAGACAAAAAGGCTTCTTGTATAGATTTTCCTATACCCAAACCGAGGAAGGTATATTGGTATATTCTGTATCAACAATGGATTTATAAAAATTCAGCCACACAGAATATGAGTGGGAAGCACCCGGTTCTCATCCACTAAGTGCCACTTTTAGCCACATGGGATTGGCATTCATCTCTGAGCTTTAGTTGTCCCATTTTTAAATCCTCTATTCTATCTGCTTTACAAACCCACCAGGAAGATCTCTACGGCGATGAATATGACAGTGCTCTAAGAGCTGAAAAAAGCTACGTAAGTACAAGATACAATACATTATTATTTTTATTGGCTATCTCTTATGGAGCAGTCCAGGGAACCAGCAATGTTCCAAGAAATTAAGATCTCAACGTTGCATCTCAGTGAAAAACAGCACTTTAAGGACTGCTAGGTTCTCCTTCTGACATCACTCCTGGTGGGGGGAAAATGCCTTCTGCTTAATCATCAACATCACCACTTTCTCCACTGAGAGCCATATCTGATGATGGATCGCTCCAGCAGTGATCTTACTTCACCCCTTGCTAGGCTGGAGAAATCTAAGCAGGTCACAGCATTTGTCTTCAGATGGGAGAAAAACAGCAATCAAGGTTCATTTTTAAAAAAAATGAACTTTGCCAATATATATTTGAATGCTTCATTTTCACTTTCGCTATCCACAGATGCTCACCCTGTGTTATAAGCATAACCTTTCTCATTTATCTCCTATCTGTCTATGTAGTAATGAATAACTACCATTTCCTCATCTGTTAATTTATTTCACAAATGTTTGGTGCAGCCCAACTTTGTGGTAAGCACTGAGCTAGGTCTTAGTGTACAAAATGGGCATTATTTCTGTCTTCGGAAATATATAATCTAGAGTCAGGTACAAGCAGATAATGTGTGACAGGAGAGGCAGAAGGTACGTCAGCATATGAGGACCCAATAATTGAACGCAAGGAAAAAGAACATTAAAAAAAAAAAAGTTATTCCCTACAACTCATCTCTGTCCACCTCTGTCCACCACACTACTAAGCTGAGAGCACCTAATCAAGTTTCCAGAGATGGAGACGGGCTTTTTAGAGGTAGTTGTGTCTACACTGAGTCCTAAAAGGGTGAGTAGGATTTAGTTTGGTGACTCCATCTTCATTTGCCTTGTATTATGGCATCTATGATCTCTTCTCTTTTTGGCTCTACTTCCTCCTCTTCTCTGCTCTTTAGCCCTATAGCCTAGTACTTTCTATTAATTCAAACCATCATCTGTCTTTGGTCAGAGACAGATGACATTGTAAGCCATCATGAAAATCATAATTTTAAGAGTTACTATTTTTTTTTCCAGTAACCATTTGGTATAAGCCTAAATTTAAATGATTTCGTTTTATCTGACTTATTCAAGGAGGAAATTGGTAGTGTTGATGACATTAAGGAAGCTCTGCAATAAGTGACTGTAATACCATTTGGTTGCTTCTTTCAATTCTTAATAAAACACTTCTGAATAACCCTTCCTTAGGAGCCTCTGAGCCACCAGATTCCAATTGTACCCCAATATTAACTCTTAAGAGGTCCTTTGAAATGTTCCAAAAATTTTAGTTTGAACTTCATTAAACAATATTTAACTGCCTTAAATTATGGAATAAGAACTGTATATGTTTTGCACAATCAGATAAACTTCTCTTTGTGTAGCCTTGAAAGGATGCTTATCCTGCTATCCTGCAAAGCTGTTTAAAAGATGTTACCATTGCAACTACTTACATATGTGAATTAGAATGTACTCAATTGTGCAGCAATAAGACAAAAATGTACAAAAAAATGAATGCAGAAACTTATTTGACTTCCAGTTGTGTCACTCATTTACATCTATCAAAATGGCCTTTTTATTTTAAATGATTTTGTAATACATAATTATTATAAATTTAGATCTACAAACAGAAAAAAAAAATGTTTTCATATGTTGAGGTTCTTGCTTTAGAAAAAGGTCCCTGTACTAAATATGTTTGAAAACTCTTGATCTAAGCACATGTCCTGCTTTATTTCTCTGGCAAAGGTCTGATATCTTAGCAGGGTTTGAAGCTTCATCTTATAAACACAATTCAAATAAGAATGATATGCTGTTATTAAATCAGATGGAGTGATTTACACCCTAATGCTTCTCACAAAAGCAGCAATATTGTTGCTTTTAAGAGTGACATTAATATTTGATGTTTGATCCTTTCCCTTTACTTAAGAATTATTTATACATAATTATTTATATGCATATATAAGTAATATATATTTATGATATATTACATAAATATATCAATGCATAGTAAATGTATGAGATACATACCTTGCTGGTTCTTATGATTGGAAAAAAGTAAAGATAGTATAATGTTAATATTAGCTAGAATATTAAAACCTGTCCACTTTTAGGCTTCCCTGTTCCAATCTGGAGGCATATCTTTCACACTTTATAGAAAAATAACACCCTCAAGCAATTTAGAACATCAACATTATCTCTGGCAATAAAGAAAGTTCAAAGAGGACATGGGAAGAAAAGGTGTTATGACTTTTATAAAATACCACAGATTCTGCCTTTATGAAATGAAGAATGGAAAGCTAAGAGATTGGGGAGGAAAGAACTGTTTAGTGTCATGAGGCGTTTTAAGAATTTGGTACGTCATGATAAAAGATTTGCTGCATAATTACTAAAGGAAGCTTGTTGTTCCACATGAAAACTTTGTTTTTCCTTTCTATCTACCTGCCACCCCCATGCTCCATTATTTTCTTGTTTTAGTACTCCCTAATACCAGGTTTATTTCAATCTGCATTTACTATTTCAGACATTAGATCAACTCACTCTCATCAAAACCAAACCTATCCTGTGCTCAAGTCTCTCAGGGCAGAAACTAAGTTTGCTCTTTGATAATTGATAAATATGTTCCCCTTTCAATTAAAAAAAAAATTGTACTTTAACCCTAAGGTCAAACTCATGTTATAGTCTTGACTTCCATTGTCTTTAACTTCAAAGTCAAAGTCATTGACTATCAATCTAACAACCAATTAGGGGAGGGAAGATTCATCATTGCAGGAAGCCAAATGGACTGTTCTTACATAGATTAGTGCCACTTTTCACAGTATATATTAAAAGTGCTACTTGTTGTTTCTTAATTCCCATCCTATATAATAAAAGGCTAATATGCAAATTGTCCCCTTGACTGGGAGTTCAACTGGGGGGATTTTGAGGGGTGGGGTCAGATAACCTTCCATGTTCCCTCCCCTCACCTGGTCCAATTGCCTCAAATGGGGCCAGGCTAGCCAGACCTCACCTGTGCACAAATTCATGCACTGGGCTTCTAGTGTAGGAATAAGCTTAAAAAATTCTGCTATACCCCATTACTATTAACTGGGATCACTACAATTTTGTCTAATAAGCAGAAACAACTTCTTGATAGTGATGAATATCAATATTTATTGACAGATATAACTATTATCAGAGAGGCATCAGGAGTCAGACTTTACCTCAAATGATACTCTCTTATAAATCATTAATCATGAAATTGCCGTTGGATGGTTTTATAAATTGTCCAATTGTTGGAATATTTTAATTATGTGTATCTACACATTTTTCATTCTATTCCCTAAATGCCATAATTTAAGAAGCTACTTCTAAAACTGCTACTTAAGCATGTCTGGGAATTCAAGGTCTATAAAATTAACTTTGCTCCTCAATAAACCAGGGAGCAAGAGTGGTTTTTGTTGTTATCATACTGTCTCATCGGAAGAAAGTGTGTTTTGCTCAGTTCAGCTGTAGACAATAAACACGCAGACACCTGTATCTATGATCTGATTGTTAACTCCGTTCCAGATCAGAGCGGCATTGACTTTGGAGGAGCTCTTTTTATTTGTTATGAAATTTTTCTGGCCACCTGAGGCAGGGAAACTTTCCACTTGATCAAAGTGCAGATTAATTAAAGACCCAAACTCCCTTTCTTCTGAAATCAATGAAATGCAATTGTGCTTCTACTGAGAGAAGTCCTGCAGTAAACAAACTACAACATAATTTAAAACTAACATAATTCAAATTATTTGAGGTGTATTTCATTGATAAGGGATCTATTTTTCTGTCGAACACTAATTTTCCAACAAACATGTTTGTTTTAGGAAGCATTCAAGTACTGTAGGGTAGTTGCATTTTCCTTTTAAAATAAAGCCTAAAAAAAAGGCAGGGTTGTAAATAAAATTGTATTTAAGTACAAACTGAGCATTCTTGGTATTTAAATAATTATAAACACACTATTTTTGTTTTCTATTTTGGGGTAGCCTTTGAACTAGCCTACATTATAACATTTAATGCAAACTCATTCTAATTATTATCTGATGCTTTGAAATTTATAATAGCCTTATTTTAAAAATGTTATAATCCACCCAAAAAAGCAAAAGCAGGAAATGCTCTACTATTGTCTTCTATTGATTTATGCTGCATCTTTTTCTGGTAGCATGAATATACTTAATTAATTGAAAAATTCAAGATTTACTTTAATTCTCTTGGCACCAAAGATTCTTCCCAGTTATTGGAATGTGAAAGAAGACAATAGTGCCAGTAGGTTTTCTGTAATACTGTCTCAAAGGCCTATGAATCAAAAAAGAAAGCTGACTCGATGAGCTAATTAAATAAAATGGACTAGTGAATTCTTAATGGAGAAGATTTTGATGAATCATGAGAATTCACACATAAGTAAAACAGGACAAAGTACTTAAGAATCAAAATAAAGCCTGCTTTCCTCCAATATGCTGTGTTTTATTACAGCTATTTACTTATAAATAAATGAAAATATTTCACATGTTCCTAGCACATACCGAGTACTCAATAATATTAAATATCATTTCCTTTGTCAGCATTAGTATCAGATATTTACTATAATTTTTATAACAACAACTAGAACCTGAATGATCATTAAAGAAAAACTGAATTGGTAAATTTTTAAATGTATTTTTATTTATTTCAGAGAGGAAGGGAGAGAGAGAAACATTATTTATGAGTGAGAATCATTTACTGGCTGCCTCTTGCATGCCCCACACTGGGGATGGAGCCTGCAATCCAGGCATGCGCTCTGATGAGAATTGATCTCCTGGTTTATGGGCTGATGCTCAGCCACTGAGCCACACCAGTCAGATGAATCTGTATATTTTTCATCTGACTGCTAAACTTACAGAATGTCAGAGCTATCCTGTGGCTGTTACATAATCATTAATTTCATTAACTTCATGAACATTGGTCCTGTGCTTTAGGGAAAGTAGCTGCCCTGGGTCTCTTCTGTGTTCTCTGGACCTTTCAAGCCATGTTGCCTGGCATTGACCTGTTGATGTATAGAACTTGTTCTCTCTCTGAATAAAATATTCTCAGAACCCTGGGAATATTCCTTGCTGATTTCACATGACAAGAATCTTCTGCTGACAGCTTCTCCCATCACTCCTCGTGTGATGGCTTCATGTCAATGAACTTCAGTTTACTTTCAACAGAGTAAACTAGCAATCAATATTGATATAAAACAGTCTATCAACACAATGACCATTTGTTATGAAAGTTAACCAAGAGGACAGGGACTTAGAATGTTCTCCCCAAGTGATAAGGTATTCGGACATTAGGGCATTTCAGTGCTAAACAATCCATCTGCCTCGTTCCGGAAGTTGGTCTTCTTGCTGAAGGTGTTGCTGAAATGCAGAATGAAATACAAGGGAAAGACAATTCCTCCCAATAGAAGCAAGTTTGGAAACACAGGATCAGACATCTGTGGTGAAGTAACTGAAAGGTGTTCTCTACCACTCTGCCTTATATAAATGTCCCCCTACTAAACCATTTTATAAATAAGAATGAGATTGCTCATAGATTCTTCTAGAACATTTGAACCTAACTTATTTGAAACAAGTTCCCTGAAAGGAAATGGGAAAACTGCATTCCGATATCAATATATGAGCCCTAAGAGAACAATTCAAATATAAGAAATACTGTGCTGGGAGAATTAAATATCCTTTTTCTTTTTTTATTATTAAAAACAGCTTGAATTCAGAAATATATACAAAAAGAAACAAGGTAGATAAAAAAAAATGTTAGCCTTTATAATAAAAAAAAAATTAAAGCAAAAAAACCCAAGTTAGGATTATTTTATTATGTCCAATCATTTTATCACACACACTAGACTACGTAACATAAAATGTTTAAAACAAATTATTTTCTGGGCTTGTAATAAATTCCTGTCCAGTATGTTTAATATTTCCTATAGACTACCCTGAAAAAATGAGTCTCACCTACATCTTAAGTCAGGATAACAATGAGCTGCTTAAATAAATTATCCCTGGGAAAGTGGAAAGGGCAACTTATTTCATAAATGATGGTAAAACTTGAGGTTCAGATAAATGTTTTTCATAAGTAAAATACTTTTTTTTACATATAATCTTGACAATTCCCATGCAGCTTCAGAGAGAAATATTTCCTTTCTATGGAACCATGAATATACAGCAATGGCATGTTCTTTTATTAAACTAGGTTTTCCACATTATTTCCCACATTTCTCCCTCTCCATCACTAAATCACATAAAAAAAATTCTTAGTTGATAGTCTTATCTCTACCAGGTGCAAGATTTATCAAAAAAGGAGACAGCCGTGATGTCAGTATGGTGAACATGTTTAGTGGTGAGAGGTCAGGGCCAGATTTTCTAACATTCTAAGTAAAGCGATGGGTTAAATAGAAACCTGGATATATTGAATGGAATCAGATGGCCCATTTTAAAAGCATAACTTTAGCACCAGCCCCCCTAAATTTTATCTTATCTATTAACTCCCCTCATCTCTTTTTCTTCTCTCATTTAGAGCTGGTTTTCTCTTCAGTTTGGGCTTGAGCTGAATCAGGCACCTCACAGATACTAAAGGATTCTATGTCATTTACTCCCCTTTTTATTAACAAAGCCTTTGGGGCGGGGGGGAACCCTTTCTAGTCAGCTCCTTGGTTAAATACATACTCGGGGCCAAATCACCAGATGACTGATTGCTCTAATTCACATGGCAGCATGAGAAGCCATTCTGCAGCCTTCCTGCTTGCCCTGAAAGTTCTGCTCCAGGTTATTTGCTCCGACTTTGTTTTCTCAGCCTGCTTACTGGGACATGCACAGATACTATCAATGGCTTTTAATTTAATCCTTAGCTGGTGCTGTGTAATTAAAAAAAAAAAAGTATTGTACTCAACTTGAAACCAAATCAAATTTGCTCTTCAGTTGGTAAAGGCCCTGAAGATTCTAAGATCAAAAGTTAGAGTCAAGCAGAGTGCCTCTACCTCTATGCCATATATTATAGGCCTTTGGGGAAGGAAAGGGAAGGGAAGCCTCTCCCTGTTCTGGTTTTTGCAGAACTGGCAGGAGAAAATTCTATTTCTGATTCAGGATCCATTTTGTCCTTCCCATTGGCCTTCAACCTCTCCAAGCATTTCTGGAGAAGAGAAACGAGTGGGCAATGCTGGCAATCTGATGATTTGTGTGTGGGCCTGAGGTGATTTCCTGGGAATGAGATGCTGTAAATTCCTCAGAGAGGTGACCGGTGAGGTACATAGAAAGGTTTTTTGTTTGTTTGTTTGTTTTCTTGCCAGAAAAATAGCTTTCTTTGCACCAGCCTCCCTGACAAAAATAGACACCTCTAGCTGATTCCAACCTCAGGAAAGTGGGAAGAAAAAAATAAGTACCCATGAACACCTACCTATATATTCTTGACCTAGATTTACCATCAGTTTGCCAATTTGGTCTTGTTCTCTCTCTCTTCCTGTCTCTCTCCAACTGTCTATCATGCACTTTTTTTTCTGAATAATTTGAACATGTTATAAACATCATGAACTTTACCCAAGAACACTTCAGCATATAACACCTAAGAGCAAGGACATTTTCTATATAACCACATATTCTACTGCCCCCAAATTTTAAATAGACACAATAATATACTTTAATGTACATATTCCATATTAAAATTTTTACAACTTTATCCATTTTTTTTGTTCTGATTCAGGATCCATTCAAAGATTAAGGTCAACTGGGAAAAAGAAGGAGGTATATATACTACTATTTGTAATACTTTAAACAATATAAAAAAAACAGATTATAAAATGCATTTGGTTGCCGTATCTTTTTCATCTCCTACCTTTCATAACACAGAAAATCTTCAAGAATTTTGGCAAATTGGCAGACAAAACAACTTCAATCTGTCCAATTGCTTCCTCAAGATTAAATATTTTTCCATGGATAATACAGAAATAATGTACATTTCCCATTATGTCATCTCAGGGAGCAGTGTTTTCAGACTTGTCATTTTTGAAGATGCTAACTTTGGTGATTTGGTTGAGACCATGTTATCAGATCTTTCCACTGTAAAATAACCTTTCTCTCTTTCTCTGTAATTACTAACTAATCTGGGGGATGATACTGTGAGACCATGTGAGTATTGTTTTCTAGTAACAATGTGCTCAATTGTTTTATCATCCATTGATCTTCGCCTCAGGTAATAATTACATTAAGATGGCTATTTGCTAATTTTGTTATTTCTCCTATATCCTGTAAAACATGCTGTTTTTTTTCTTCCCTTCCCTTTCTTTAGCAGCTCTAAAGATGCAGAAATCTTTCTTTAATAAATATTAAGGAATATATACAAATAAAATACATAGGAATATTTATAATGGATTTTATATATTTAAATGATCAATTATGAAACCCACAGCAAAATGATGAATTTTATACATAAAAGTTATTGTTTCTGAAACTCACACCTAGATTTTAAAAAATTCTATTAAAAATCAGTGGTTACAACCAATGCAACACTCATGAAATATCCATTCCATACTTTCAAAGTCGCAAGGTTTTCAAAACAGACACAAAGAAAAATGAGTTTTTTGTTTCTTGGAACTCAATATACTAATCAGATGGCCAGTTGGTTATGGGAATTTTCACTTATGGAGAAAACAGAACTAAGCATAGAATTCGGCAATTTGGACCATGAGAATTCTGTGTATTTTCAGGGAAACAAGTCTTTCATATCGAGAAATTGCGTTCTATGGGAAGATAAAAATAAGAAACTGATTAACTGAAATGAAGACAGGAAAAAAATCCAAAGAACCAGCCAACACACTAATAAAAGAAACCCAGAAGCAATCAAAATACATAATTTAACTTGCATAGGCTTATAAGAGTGCTGATGGGGAGCGGTGCATTTTTAATAAGAAAACCAGATGTGACATACATATTATCCAAGGCTTCCTTTTCTTTCTTGGCCTGCCTACACTTGCATAGTTCCAAAACCAAACTGCTATATCAATATGGCATTCTTCCTCCAATTTTAGGTCACTCCTAAAGGCATAACTTCTTTTAATTAGAGAATTCATAAATTTTTCACAGAAAGGTTTATCTGCTTTTAGAGTTCAAATCACCAAAAGAAAGTTTCACTCTTAAAAAGATGATGAACGTTCAAAAGTAATCTCCTTAGTTATTATTTTTTTTTCTTCAGCTTTCGTTTGCCAGAAATTGTTATATCGTTTTCTCGCTATGAAATAGTATATGAACCATAAGTGTAAAAGCTTGTTTAAAATGTTAGTGCCAAAAAATATAAAGAAAAATGGAAGGAAGGGAGGGAAGGAAGGAAGGAGTGGAAGAAAGGAATAAAAAATGTAAAGAAATAAAAACCTTTTGTCTAAAGATATCTACAAAGGCAAGTGAAACTGACAAAGTCAAACAAATCCCTGCAGTAGGATGCGATGCAGGTGCCAGTGTGTCCACACTGGGAAAGTAACAGTTTAGGAAACTTGCAGAGAAGGAAGGAGACAAAGTAAGCAAGAGAACTTAGATAAGTAAAGGCTGGCAGAGATGGAAGAGTTCCAGAGAAGTGAATGAGTCACGGCTGAACAACAAAATGAGATGACAGGTAATAAAAGAAAAAAGGTAACAAGATTCTAAATAACTAAGAATTGAAAGAAAAAATAATTTGGGACAATGATAACAAAAATATATATATATATAATTCATTGGGCCCAGCCCATGTATGTGCCAGACCTTCACATAGCGATCTCATTTAATCCTCATGGCAGTTTTACCAAATAGGTGTTCTCATTCCTATTTTACAAGTTGGTAAACTGAGGTTCCTAAAGATTCCTCTTATCTGCCCAATTTTCTAGATGAGGCATGTGCGGTGGCTCACGGTGAACAAGATAAATGATGGGGGGAGAGGAGGGGGACAGGGTTCTGATTCTAGCACATCTCCTTCTCCAAGCCCCAGCTACATCAACCAAGTTGATTGTGTAAGTGAATGGCTAATCAGCGAGATTCGACCTACATATAAGGCTAAGGAGAACAGAATTCTACCATGTCCACAGCCAACCGGCACAGAGACACTGTGCTTAGCTGGCTTCCTGAGAGATATCAGGCTACTACATATATCCGGAAATGAGATCCCACAGCACACTCTTTACAAACTGTGTAACATAGGGATACCCCCTTATAAACAGGGAAACCGATGCCATGTAATGCAGTTCGGATGTCATTAACACAGTTGTGTGTGATCAGGGCCCTCAGAAAGATGCTCTGCCCTGGCTCATGTTGATGACTAGCTCCTTTCCTGGGCTCTAACTGCGGTGCCCTTGTTTAAACAAATAGCAATGAATGCCACGCATTCAAAGAAATGTTTGCAGTGAATCAGGGTTTAGGATTGTTCTTTGCATTGGTCTCAGTCCAGGAAGCAACTGCCTTGGTTTCATAATGGAACTGTCTTAAAAGGATAAATCAGGGTGACCCACTTGGAGGCTTCCTAAAACAATAGCTGTATCTGCATTTCTTAAAAGGGAAAAACAACTCAGCTCAGACCATCCCAAATCAGAACCATGCCCAGAAACAAAAATATCCACCTCAGAAACAAGGGTGAGTCCTGGGAGGCATTTTAGCGCCTGTCACATAAAGCTGATGCTAATTGGTTTTAACTGGCACTCCCACCAAAGCCCTATCCTTCATTACCTTGTCAGAGTAAATCTGCCTTCTGTGTCACAGGTTCTATTGAGAAGCCCGTACGTACCCTTTTGTAATGGCACGTTAATCTGAATGTGTGCGCACTCCTTCGCACAAAATAATGGATGCTTTCAGATGACACAGTGCCCGGCCTTGCTGTTCTGATTGTACACAGTCATCTCAAGGAACTTTGGCTGGCATGAGGATCAGTCTTTCTCCCGGCTATCAATATCTTCAAATGAACCTCAGGGGGCTTAGAATCATCGCCCACTGGAGAGAAATGTCATCTATGATCGTGGCACAGTGATTATTATTGTTTGAGTCCTGTCCTATTGCTGGGGCAGCAGATTTTTAAAAATTTAATATTCCTTCTCTCCCCCATCCCCCCCCACCACACACACACACACACTTTGGCTTTTAGAATGTGTCATATCAAGGCTTCAGCAGGCTTTGCTCCACATGGCAATGGAAGTGTTTACTGAGCTCGAGTTGTTTGTGCCCGTAAAACGCGGCAGAAATCTGAACTCTGCCTCCTTTCCAGAGCATGGCTACCAACTGGCCTCCGCAGGAGCCCATGTGGTTGGAAGCAAACACGAAAGTGATTTGGGCTTGAAAGCTCCTGGAAAGGGTTTAAACTACTCCAGAGGGTGGGTGGTTTGTTTGGCAGATAAAGCCACCGGATAAGAGGCTCTCTGATGAAACTCTGTCTGCACCCAGAGGTGAGAAGAGAACTAGCAGTTAGCGAGGGCATGCCATCTGCCAGGCACTGTCTGTAGTAATTACCAGTGACAGTTACCACCTCCTGACACATGCTGTGTGCCATGTGCTTTACAGGCATCTAATATATTTCCACAGCTGAGGTAGGTACGGGGATTCCCTTTCACTTTCTAACGAGAAGCCCCATGGGCAAAATTCGGGCAAGGGCCTTGGCCCCTGCTGCAGCGATGGCCACCTCTGCCTCGGTCCTTGCCCACCGCAGCTTTGCTGGGAAGGAAGGACGTCTGGTCTAATTAGCATATCACCCTTTTATTATTATAGACTAGAGGCCCGATACATGCATTCATGCATGGGTGGGGTCCCTTGGCCTGGCCGGTGATGAGGGCCAAAGGGGAGGCTGGCGGCTACGGGGAGGGACCAAGGGAGGTTGGCCCTAGCAGCAAGCTAACCAATGGCCTATTCTGTGAGGAATCAGGCTCCCTCATCTTCCTGTCTGGGTCCAGGTTGTGGGTGAAGCAGATTCGGGGTTGTCAGGGCCCTAGCAGCAAGGTCTGGGTCAATGCGCATCACAGCTATGGGCCGGTTGTCTGGTTGTTCTGGTCATTTGGTCATAAAGGCATATAGCTGAGACGTTGAGAGAGTTAGGTAAATTATCTAAGACCACAAACCTGGTAAAGCGGAAAAGGGATTCAAAAATTTGGTTACATCTGTGTGGAAAAAGAGAGGAGAGAGAGAGAGAGAGAGAGAGAGAGAGAGAGAGAGAGAGAGAGAGAGAGAGAAAATCCGGTCTTTTGTTTTGAGGTTTTCATAAGGATGCTGGTTCTTATATTTTTAGATGGGAACATCTTATTTTTCAACAAATAACATAGGCCTGAAAGTTACTTTTCAAATTAGTGGGAACGTTTTTGGAATAAAAGCTAAGTATCTCCAGCCAGTCAACAAGAAAAGCATATTTATCTAATAAAGAATGATTGACCTATGGTTCACGTTGAAATAAATGAGAACAATTTGGACAATGAAAGCTTTCATTCAAACAAAGTTGTGCTTTGTTTAGGATTCATCATTCTTTAGATGTCTTGTGAACTTTATTTCTCTCTTGTCCTAAGTACCATAATTGCGTACTAACAGAGTTTTATGTATTTATCTGTTGGTTTATATTGTGAAAGTTCCATATGAAAATGTTTTAGCATCATTTATAACAAATATTGGGTTTATTAACTTAGAAAGATAGTATTTGGGCTAAAACTTGTGACACATACTGGTCATTTCAAGTTATGAATAGTCTAAAAAAGCAAATAAATTTCAGACAACTACACAAGTAGTCCTTTTCCTAAGTAGAACACTTTTTTAATCCTCATATGAGTATAATGATTTTTAGAAAGAGTGGAAGAGATAGAGACAGACACATAGGTTGGTTGCTTCCTTTATTTGCCCTAATCAGTACCAGGGATTGAGCCTGCAACCGAGGTGAATGCCCTTGACTGAAATCAAACCCGGGACACTTCAGTCCATGGGCAGACACTCTATCCACTGAGCCAAACTGGCTAGGATAGAACATTCATTTTTAAATATGTTTTTATTGACTTTAGAGAGAAGAAGAAGGCAGAGAGAGAAATATCAATGAGACAGAGAAACATCATTGATTAGCTGCCTCTTGCATGCCCCTTCTGGAGATCAAGCCTGCAACTCTAGGATGTGACCTGAAGAATAGAACCAGCAACCACTTGGTGCATGGGAGGACATTCAATCAACTGATCAGCATTGGTCAGTGCCAGACATTTGTTTTTTTGATTGAGAAAGACATATGGATCACTAGCTATATGTCAAACCCAGAATGAAAAACTAGAAATGAAGTGGTGAGTAACCCAAAGACCTGCCTGCAGAGAGACTGCCTGCTACAGTGGGAGACAGATGGTAAAGACATTAAAATAAAAACAAACCCCAAAACTCTAAGTGACGGGTTCTGAAGAAAAATAGACCAGAAAAAGAGAAAACAGGCTGATGGTTCTCAATGTTTTAGTTGGAGTGTTTGAGAGTGTCTTTTTAAAATAAGGCACCTACGTGGACTGAGGATACCAACCTTGCAAACACCTGGGGAAGGGCAATTCCAGGAGATGAACATGTGCAAAGTTCCTGGGGTAAGTGTAATTTTGTAGGGGATGAAGTGAGAGAGAAAAGAACAGTAGAAAATAAAGGCAGCCCGGCTGTGGTGTCTCAGGGGATTGGGTGTTGTCTCATGAACCAAGAGGTCCTGGGTTCTATTCCCAGTCAGGCAGGCACATGCCTGGGGTTGTGACCTTGATTCCCAGTAGGAGCTTGCAGAAGGAAGCCAATCAATGATTCTCTCTCATCATTAATGGTTCTCTCTTCTCTCTCTCTCTCTCCCTCCCTCCCTCCCATCCTCCCTCCCTCTCTCTTCCCCTTCCTCTCTGAAATCAATAAAATAAATATATATATATATATATATATATATATATATATATATATATATATATATATATTTTTTTTAAACTAAAGAAAGGCAGAGGCTCCTCAAGAGCTGGATATCTTAAGTATAAATTCTTTATATTTGTTCTGGATGCAATGGATAATTAGTTGTAGTTGGGTTTTGAGCTGGGGAATGACATGATCCAAATTAGGTTTCAGAAGCATCACTTTGTTTTGTGGACAAGAGATTTTAGAGACACAAGAGTTGTTATACTGATTAGGTGACTATTGCAGTGGGGGAAAGGAAGGGGCAGCGACATGAGTTATGAAAAGTTATCAGTCCTGTGATGCATTTTGAGAATGAGACTAAGATAAAGTGTTTTCCTGCCTAACTTTTCTAACTCCCTCATGTCATAGGAGAAAAAGGAAAGGAGAGAAAGGGAACACGTTACATAGAAGTATGAGTTGTTTATTTTTAAATCAGTAACTGTTTTCTCCCAATAGAACAAGATCTTGCAGTGAGAAAAACCAAATCAGTTTTGACTCTTCTCTGAGGCTAATTATGTCTAGGTTTTGCTTATTTTTCAATATAAAAAAAAATCTGCTTGAATAAGAGTTAATGATGATAATACCAGGTTACATTTATTGAGCACTTACTATGTGCTGGGCACCATGCTAATAGATTTCTATATTTTATTTACTCTTCACAATAATCCAAAGATAAAGCTACAGTTATCTGCACTATCTCCATATTAGATATGAGTAAACTGAAGTCCGAGTATTTGCCAAGGTCACACAACCAGCAGAGAATGGCGCACCTAGGAATCAAAGCCAGGTCTGCTTGACACTGAACCCAACTCTCAACAACTAGGCTATTGGGTATATACACATATTAAAACATATGCACAACAATAACAACAACCAAAAAATCCTGGTACTATTCCAAAGGACATTTTTTAACCCACATAAACAAATCTCTTTTGACCTTGTGATAGCATTTAACAAAATCATCTTTAAAAAAAAAAAAAAAAAAAAATATATATATATATATATATATATATATATATATATATATATATATATTTCAGAGAGAAAGAAAGAAGGATAAAGTGATAGAAACATCAATGATGAGAGAGAATCATTGATCAGCTGCCTCCTGCACAACCACCGCATCCCATCCCTCCCCCTACCCCCCTCCTGCCCCAGCTACTGGGGATCCAGCAACAACCTAGGCATGTGCCCTTGGCCTACAGTGCGCAGGCTGATGCTCTATCCACTGAGCCAAGCCCGCTAGGGCTAATACAGTCATCTTTGACTATAATGACTTGTACTTATTAGGTATTAACTGCGGATGCTGATTTTTCCACAGAAAAGAAGTGAACTCCAAAGACATGAAGAATGCTGACTTTGTTTTTTAGAATGTTACCGATTTTTTTTTCTTCATTAATAAAGTAATATAAAGGGGTGGTGATTATATCTTTAAAATGCAAAGATTTTGTTAAACACACATAGAAGCTATCATTTAAACTGTATCTTATAATGAAGACAGAAAATAAAAATGTTATCCCTTACAGAAAGTCAAGCAAAAATAAGCAAACACATAAATAAGTAAAAAAGCAAAGAACTTTTATACAGCTCTAAGAGAAAGGTGTTGAAAAATAAGAACCTCCAGCTCTATTCAAAATATTAAAATCAAATTTACTATTTGTATCTTTCAAATGATTTTTCCAAGGAAATGCATCATATAAACAGCATAATTCATTATGAAGGGCATGAGATAGATGATCTGGTATTCAGATACATATTTTTAAACTTTGTAATTAAGGTGATCACATTTTTCAAGGGAAGTTAAGGAGGTAAGAGCAATAGGTCAGAGGGACTGAGACTCTCTCCCTGCCTGGTATGACCTTGGCAATGGCTAATCTCTACCCCCCCCCCCCCCCTATAGCTTTAGCTCTTGCTGATCTTAGGTAATTCTGCTTCCTGGCCTCCTTCCTCCATGATGAAGACTGATAAAGGCTTCCACAGGTCACTCTCCTAGCTGGTTTCCTTACAGCTGCCTACACCTCTGGAAATCAGAACTCCAATAAATTACTTAGAATTCAGACATCCGAGTGAGCTGTCCCCCTCCCTGACTCACACTGGTCTACTGACTCATATGCCAGCCTTGTCTCCTACCAACCCAACCCATTGTCCCCAAGGTCTAGCCTTACTCTGCTTCGTAACACCCTTTGGATGCATCACCACTGCCATTCCTCAATGCCCTTCTGTGCTCTTTCCTCTCCTGCATGGCTCTGTACTCCTGTTTCTACCAGTCAATTCCTATTCATCCGACAAGGGTTATTAAGAACCATTTTCTCTATAAAGCCTTTCAGGCTCTGCCAAAGCCAATCTGTTATTCTTTCATAGGGTGTTGTTTATATTTCTACTGCAATGTTACACATACCTCAGTCATTACAAGGCCACTTTTATGCCTTTTAGCATATGCTTCTACCACCAGAGATGGTTCAGTCAACACAAACCTCTTCATGCTGCTTTAACCAAAATGTAAAAATCTCAATGGCTAAACAAAACTATGTTTTATTGTGGCTCACACAAAGTGGATCCCAACAGGTGTCCAAAAAGGGCAGCGGCACAGGGAAGAGAATGCTGGAGGGGCCCACCCTGGCAATTAGATGCATCAGATGGGCCATGTCACATGTCACCAGGGAAGTAAAGTCCCTCCAGGAAGTAAAGAAGAGACCTGGCTATAGGTGAGCATTAGGAGTGCTCACTACTCATCTCTACTAGACTTTTCAAACCTTTATTGTTCTTTAAGTCAACTCATTATATTTTTTTAACTTATAAATATATTTTAAAAGGAAACAAAATAGGTTAATGAAAAGCTCCTATATTAAGTCTCTTTCTTCCTAATCATAGTGAAACAAAATCATAATAATTATAAGACTAACTAGAGGCTCAGTGCACAATATTCGTGCACAGGTAGGGTGGGGCAATAGGGAGATCAGGACTGATCTGTGGGATGACCGACCCTTGCTGGCACCAGCCTTGGCTGGCTAGGCGCCCCCCACTTGCCAGCTCTGCCCCCATCACTGCTGCCAGTCGCCTCCTTCTGTGGGGCAACCTGCCTTGGCATTTTCCCAAGGTCATATTGGTAGTAAGTAACAGAGGCAGGACATGAACCCTGGCGGCCTGATGCCATGGAGTTCCTTTTCACTTGATCTCCTTACTTTGTGTGAGCAACAACAGGGCAGTTACTCTCTTTGTATTCCTATCCACTGACCCAACTGCCTGGTATGTGCTCTGAGCTGAATTCATTTCTGCTCACTTGCTGAATAGGTCGAGAATTTTAGTGCTAATATAGTGGCACAAGAATGAGACTGGTTATTATTATTAATTTTTTTAAGGCATGGGGATGCAATCCCTGTACATAAAAATGCAAGATTAGGTAAAGTCAGGATCGTGCTTCCTCAATGCACTATATAATCTAAAGAGCTTGATCAGGTCTGTCAATATATGCCTTGGGAATCCAGCTCTAGATGCCAATGGGCTGGTACTGCTCTCACGTCCTCAGAATGCCAGGTCCCAATGCCCCCCTGTCCAGTAGGTGACTTAGCCCTGCACCATTGCTCACTGCTGCTGTTGGCCTTTTTCATTCCACAGCTGTGAGCCGTGGCTGCTTCCTCGGAAAGGTACCTGTTCTCTGTTGGCATGCCATGTGGTAGAGGAATACCATGCTGCTAACTCAGCAGTCAGCACAGCATGGCTCTTTGGCCCCTTAAGTGTGGCTCTTCCACAAAATGCCATGTGCGGGCGCACACGTACAGTGTGATTGACACTTCGTGGTCCACGTGCAGAAGTCAGTTTTCAGCCTGGGTGAGTCTATTTTGAAGAAGTGAAGTTAGAACAGTCAAGGGGCCAAAGAGCCGCATGTGGCTCACGAGCTGCGGTTTGCCGACGACTGTGCTAACTGCTTGCTCTGTCTAGGCAATGCCAATGCCCAGTCTGATGACCTTTTTAGTTCATACAACTGAAGATAAGCATTTGCAAATATTAAATCATTTAGCTTTTCATTAGTCTGAAAGTAATCATTATTGGACACCAATTTGGATTGGATTTTTTTTTTCCTCTTGAACTACCATAAAGAAAGACATCATTAATATAACTTGAGGGGAGAAGAGGGCATTTAACACATTGCAAACCAGTAATTTTATTGCTAGCTTTACCCAGTGGCCAGATAAGTTTCTATTGAACAAGTACAAAAAACGTTTTACATAAATTTAAAGGCACACTTTAAAATTACATACCCATTGCATTTTGAAGTTATTTATTACTTGTTCTTACAAGCTAATATCTTTTTAAAGCATTCTAGTGATTGGCCACAAGCCTTAGAACAGAAAGCAAGAATTCTCTTGATCTGCCGAAACCGGTTTGGCTCAGTGGTAGAGCGTCGGTCTGCGGACTGAAAGGTCCCAGTTCGATTCTGGTCAGGGGCATGTACTTTGGTTGCCAGCACATCTCCGGTTGGGGGTGTGCAAGAGGCAGCTGGTCGACCTTTCTAGCTCTCTATCTCTCTCCCTTCCTCTCTTTAAAAAATCAATAAAATATATTTTAAAAAAAATTCTCTTGATCCTTCCGCAATGTGTTAATATTACATTAGGGACATTTAATGTTATCTCATTTAATCTCCTCAACTTCTCCAAGAGGTAGATTGTACTATTTCTATTTTAACAATGAGGAAATTGAACCTCAGAGAGGTTAACTTGTTCAAGGTCATATAGATAAGAAGATCAGTGTTCAGTTTATAGATATTCTTTTCTCATCTACTTTCTGAAGACAATACAGTCTTATTAGTAACAAGAAGGAACTAAACAAAAAGGAAAATAAGATTAAATAAAACAAAAGGAAAGTGACAAAGTTTTGAACATTTCTATCCCAAGTATTTTCACTCGCAACAAACCATAAATACTGTTTGATTTCTTTGATCTCTGCCCATTTTACCATTACAACTTCTATTTAAGAATGTTGAAAGATCCCTCTATATACTTTAACACAAAGGCCAAAGCCATCCTTTTCGTTTTTCTTTTTACCTTGAAGTCTTTTTCCCTCACTCACTTAGGAATTTTAGAGAAAGGCGAAGGACATGTGGAAATAATAACAATAAAAATAATGGCCAACATTTATTAAGTGCTTACTATGTGACACAGAATTGGTCATTCAATTCTCTAGTTAGCCTTAATAAGTTTCATTGACATTTCAAAAAATAGTCATCTTTCTTTTCTCTTTCTTTTCTTCCCTCACAAAGAAATTATACTATAAAGCATTTTATCGGGGGGGGGGGGGGGGGGGGGGGGGATAATACAGAGAAATAGAGAAATGAGATAGAAAATAGCCCAGAATGGTGCCCATTGCTGGGCTGGAATTCTTTTTTTTTAATATTTTATTTTATTTTATTATTTTTTAAATATATTTTATTGATTTTGTACAGAGAGTAAGGGAGAGAGACAGAGAGCCAGAAACATTGATGAGAGAGAGTCATTGATCAGCTGCGTCTTGCACACCCCCTACTGGGGATATGCCCGCAACCAAGGTACATGCCCTTGACTGGAATCGAACCCAGGACCCTTCAGTCTCCAAGCCGATGCTCTATCCTTTGAGCCAAACTGGTCTTGGCTGGGCTGGAATTCTTAAGAAAGAGTATTATTAGATGTCTGTTGTAGAGGTAGGAGGTGACCTAGTCTCATCCAACAGTATAAGGTGAGAAGCAAGGTAGGTCTAAAATGTGTATGTAAGTTAAAGAACTTTCTCAATTGAATAATGTTTCAAAGAGTCTCCTGGTAGCCACTCACAATTGCGTGATACACAATAAACTTCTCTTTTATCTTAAAAAGTAGGATTTGGGTCTTCATATGTTTTTTATGACTTCTGATAAGAAAGATTATGCTTTCGTGTAAGCATGTCATAAAGAATTTCAAATGTGCAGGTTTTAACAAGATGCTCAAGACTGAAAACTGGGAATTTTAATAGGTGTTCTGTGAGAAATACTCTGTAACCCTATATCAGAGGGTTGGAGATTGCACGTGAAAATATGGGGTTTATAAATGTGAAGCTGAGGAACCTTGTCTGCAGAGAAACTAGCCAGGGATGGATAACTGTGCATATTCTTTAGCACAGACAGCGTACATTTCAATACATTTCAGGATTGAGAACTTCAATTCATAAAATTATGTTTGGTAAAATGAGAGTCTTTAAGAACTAAGCCAAGTTTTGACTCACCTAGTATTAAAAGGACTTTTTTTTTTTTTGCGGGGGGGGGGGGGGTTGGTGGTGTGCGGGGATTGGTGGTGTAGGAGGTGGTTGTCCATGTGAAGTATTTGATAAAGCAAATCTTTTAGGACTCACTCCATTGAAGCCTCTTAGAATGCACATGATTCAAGTTGTGCTTTATATTATCGAAACTACTTGCACAGTATACAGTAGCAGACACTGCATTTTTAAGGTAAAAAATTGTTAAAGTAAAAAAACAAATAAAAAATAAATAAAACAAAACACAGAGACTTGAATACACAAGGAAAGTTTAAAAGTGTTTTGAAGGGACGAAGTTTAGTTCCTGGCAACTCAAATTCCCAGTAACAGTAGGAGAGCCTCTTTTCTGGACATTTGATTGCATGTTTGGAAAATATCAGCAGTATGGTGCTGCCTGGTGGCAAATAATCTAAAGAAATCAGGTGTTATAAAGCAGGAATTTAGGATGGATGGTACAGAACTATTCTTTTATAATTTATTCATGGACCATCTATAAGAAATCATAGATGAAGACAGAGAAACTTCAAAAAATTTCAAAAGCTGCTCAAGAAATCAGAGCTCCACCGCACCATTCATTAGAAGGAAGCCCATGTATGGAATTTGTTGTAAAAGAGTTTGCAAATATGGCTCCATGAGGCAATCCTGAGAAGCAGAGCCAGGACAGAATGAGAGGGTCACAAGGAGGACATGGAGTCAGGCTGCCTGGTCCAGGCTAGGACCACTGAGGAGGAATAACCACATGACTAGAGATGAGACCCAAAGAAGAGAAAAGGTGACAATATCTTTTGTTTCTTCCCCCACCCCGTTCTCCAAACTTCCTGTCTTCCAAAGTGATTTCTCTGACAAAATCTAACTAAAAGCCAGGTGGCAAAGGAGCCTGGGAAATACAGATTTTGGAAGTCCGATCCTGTGATGGAAGGGGAGGTAGGCAATAACAGATATCCTCTTCTCCAAAAACATGTTTTTGTTGCTGCATGTATTCTGACTATCCACTATCTTTTTTAAACTGCAGTTTTGAAGACAAAGGATTCATGTGGAAATAACCTCAATGTTGATATGCAGAGAAACTGAAAATTTTATTGATGCTAGAACTCAAATGGGAACCATCAAATATCCTCAAAAACCTCTTTTAACACTGAACATGGAAGAAATAAAGAAGCACTCTAATTGAAAAAAAAAATACAAACTGGCTAAGGATTAGAAGAAATTAATAGCACTTATGTTCCCAATAATTTATTTCAGCTTTTCCATTCCACTGATTTCTGGAAGTTGGAGTAGATGAGTGAAAACGATACTCTCTGAAGAAGTGTGCGTTTTTTTTAAATGACATTTTAAAAAATGAGTGGACATTTACAATGGCTTAAATATGCAAAACAATAATGTAAACATTAGTTTCTTTTACTTGTAAATTTTGTCAACATATTTACAATAAATTTGGTGAAAGAGGATCCACAGCCCACTTGGTAAAATTGAGTCTTAGAGCCTTAAGTATCTTGCCCAAGATCATACATCTGGTAAATGCTAAAGCCAGAGTACAAACCAAAGTCTCAAAGACTATGTATGGGCTTTACATGCTCAGCATTAGCTCCAGTGAACATGCAAGTAATTGGTAAAATCAGATAGACATAATATTTTTAAAGTGAATTTAACATGTAAGGAGAGGTATCAGGGTCATTTTTCAGGCTCCACAACAGCCTCAGATTTCTTAATGTTTCATCAGAAAACTGACTTTTATCATCACAGATTCAGGTCTGTTGAAAGACCCTCAAATTTTATATTTAAGATCATATTCGAAAAACAACTGCCCCTCCCCTCCCCCTCCCCCCGGCAACCAGAAATAGGTTTAAAAGTGCCAACAAATTTTTGCTGAGATTTACATTACCCATGTGAGAGCCTAGATATAAATCAATGGCAATATTTAAATTCATGTGATTAGACTGAGCCCACAGCCTTCATAGAAAAAACTTCTTTCTTATTTAATACTATTGGAGGCTAGTTTAGTACAGGTTCCATGGATACTGTCAAAGTAACTACTTCACTTAAAAAATAAAATTGACTAAGAACTAAGACAAAAGGAAGCATTATTTTATTCATACAGTATATTTGTTAAAAACAATGTTCTCATATACTTCAGCAAAATGAGCCTAAATACTATGAGTTATAAAGGTAAGACTGGTATTTCCCAATGGTAATCTTTCTTAAAGTAGTTCCTTTCTTTTTGGTGATGATCTGCAGTTGAACATATTGCAAAGTATTTTAATGCTCCAAGTGTTATCCATACTAAGAATGATATATAAAGGCGGCTTCCTATCTCTGTTAAAACTTCCTTTAGCAATCAAGAACTTAAATGTTGATTCTTCTCTGGCTATTCATTTTTCATCACTATCTTTCCTTCATTCGTTAACAGGTTTCAATTATATTTGTGATGTTCTCCACTGTGACATATCATAGAAAAGAAGTTGGTCTTTCTTTTGTCCTTCCCGGTTTCCTTAGCATAGTTTTATGATTACATAATAACTTCAGCTATCATAACTTTTGTTTTGAGTGTACAAAATGATATTTGCTTACCCCTTCTCTAAGGTCATTCATACATACTAAATAGCTACATACTTTCAAAACAAGTCTAATAAATCCTTAAGGAAATCAAATTGGAACCAATACAGACAAATCACTAGGACAATTATGTAGGTGTGGTTCATGTCTAACCTACAGTCATTATGTTAAATCATGATGTCTGGGACAGCTGGTTGAATTTATATATCAAACATAAATTTTCTAAGTGACACTTTTCCTAATACACGATGATTTTACTTTTCTGAACGTTAAGTCTTATTTCATTCGAATGACTCAAATAACTATGCTAGAAACTCAGAAAAAATTTCATCAAATTTAAGGTTTATGGAACATGTCACCTAAAAGATGTAAAAGCTGTATCGGGCTCATTTCTTTCTTCATGCCTGCTATTTAAAATCAAAAGACTTATACTTGATAGAAATGGAGAGTAAAAGACTGGATGTGAACATATTAGAAATCCAAATCTGAACAAAAAATTACTTTGTATTCCACTCAAGTGACAAGATCACTTTTTATTAAAGTATTATTGAGAGAGATCAATTTATTTCAGGATGTGAGCAATCTTTCTGTGAAGGCAGAATACAGAAAAATTTATGTCTTTCTTCTTTTAAATAATATTCATTCAGAGGTTAGGTTCCCTGCTTTATTTTCCATATACTACTTCTCCAAGTTATTGAAATTCAATAGGAAAATGCAATATTGAAGTTGGAAAGCAGTGCACTGTAGATGGGTGGGGTGGGAGCCGGGGAAACATGGAAATATATGTAACAGAGTGGTCATTATTGCTGCTGCTGTTATTCTGCTTATTATTATGATTACTATTACTATTATTATGCTTTTTGTTATCCTAACTGCCTTATAAGGGTGACGCTTTTAAGTTGAGGATAATTATTAAGCTAAGGAACTTATTGTGTTTGGTGGTATAATTCTAAAGCTACCGTGTTTCCCCGAAAATAAGACCTACTTACAGGTTTCCTTCTGAGTGAAATATAAGGCATCTCCCAAAAAATAAGGCCCCCTCCAGGCTAAACATGAGAGATTTGGTCCACTGATTCTGAAAGAAATGGAGTCACAAGAAATTCACCAGGAAATTCAGGAATTGGATTGTTATGATGATGTTCCAGAAGATGATGACATGGTTGTCATTGAATAAATGAGTAAATTCTTGATACTCTAGGATTTACAGTTTGTCTGGTTTGTGTTGACAACTACCGTACTACTGTACTGTATACAGGTAATAAATTTCCTTTATTTTCATTTAACAATAAATGTGTACCATACTCTTCTTCATGGAAAAATAAGACATCCCCTGAAAATAGACCTAGCGCATCTTCTGATCAAAAATTAATATAAGACACTGTCTTATTTTCGGGGAAACAGGGTAGGAGTAGAGGAGATAAATTGGTCAGCATAGCACAGGAAAAACAGAGGTGAAGAGAAGAGAATGACCTACTTAGTGTAAAATGTGACTGCTTCTTATTTCTCCAAATCAGCTGTAAATTTTACTAAGCTCATGAAAACTTCTTAGGAACAAATCTACAGCAGAGACAGCTGAAGGAGCTGAGTTTTGTGTCTGGACCGAATATAAAATATAGAGGCAGAAGGAGCCACGGAAACGTAATTCCCTGGAAATGAAAATAATCGTGGAAAATGCCATGGAATATCAAGGCTTTGGAGGCTTTAAAAATCATAATTTTTCCAGAGTGCTTAGAGGGAGGGGACACAGCTGATACCTCAAGAGTTTCTGAGAGGTCTGGACCTTCCTTTAACCTGTGAGCATAGCATGCTTGTGCCTCCTGACTAGTAAGTTATCAATATATGTTTGTTAAATAAATAGTCCTCCTTTAGTTCAGACTGTATGCTTATACTAATACGCTTCAAGGGTAAAGAGTGACAATGTCTTCCTTTTCCTTCTTTTCTGTCAATCTTTGGTATTTTTCTCCCCTTGTTGTGAACAGGTAACACACAACATTGTGCCAAGTTACCTGGATGAAAGATAAAAAGTGCAGCCAGTCATAGCTTTGCTACATTACAAATGAAAATAAGAATGCAGTGGTTCGAAAGTATAAAGTATTGTTATGAAACAATCACCAACACGGTTCCTCTGCAATGAGACTTATTTTTAATAATTCCTTCTCGCTGCTTTTCCAGTCCTCTGTCTCTCCTGGTGTCAGTACTGAAAAGATCAGTCAGGCTGTTCAAATCAGTGACGAGTTAAAGCCATGGAGAAGAAGTGAAACCATGAAAGAGAAACTGAAAACTCCACACCCGCCCACCTAGATTTCAGCTGCAAAGCTTCCGAGAAGAAAATCAACAGTGAAAAAGAGACAGAGAGAAATGGAAAAAAGAAGAAAGATTGTCCACTGCGAATCAGACATGAAATATCCCCTTGATTCTAAGTTTTGCTGCAAAATTATATTGTTCCCTGGTGGTTGTCTTCAATGAATCAGACTGTATCATCCTAAATGAAATCCCACTGGGAAAAATCAAAGGATTAAAAACTTTATCATCTCACTAGAAAACCACTGGCTATCAACATTAAGACCCTGGTAACGTCCACCAAGATAAAGATGGCTTTACACATATTCTCTCTGCCAAATCCGTGGGCTTTCTAGTCTGTTAGAGCATACACCTCTTCAACATGAATTAGAATGAAATAATACCGCGGGAAAGAACATTAACATTTCAGCAATGCAATTTCTTGGTCCAGATGGGAAACCGCTTGAGCTTAAAATGTAATGAATAAAGAAAAAAGAAAAAAAACTATTTAAAACTCTACATTTTATTCAATTCATAACCTACATTTCCTGACATGTGCTTCCTTAGAAGAATGTTTCCAAGTCCCGGGGTTTGCTCAAAAGATATATTTTGGTAGAACTATGGGGTTGTTCATTTATCCACTTGCAAATACATGGGTCACAGAACAGTGTGAAGTTACTTCTTAAATCTTCTGTGTGAAAGAAACAACACAGGGATTACTCTTATCTATACTGAAGAACAAAGACTTCTTCCTCCAACACAGCTGATGACCAAGCCTGTCCTTCAAGTTCTTCATGATGGTGATTTCACAAGCTCTTGATCACCTAGTCAGTGTTCCTCTTGCCTGGTTGTCTAGAATTCTTTCCTATACACTTCAAATGATCACACCTCAGAATGGGTTATTGTCCTGATCCTACCCCTTAGGTGACCGGCAGTGCAGAAGAATCTCCTTCTAGCTTTAGAGATTGCTCAGACCAGATCTGATTTTTCCAAGTGAATATCAACTAGGAAAAAAATAATTTTTTTGAGATAATGAGATCATTTGAGACTTAACAGAAAGTTGCCAAAATAGAATGGAAAATTTCCCTACACACTTCACTTAGTTATTCTTGTGTTACTATCTTATATAACCATAGAGTATTAATACAGACTAAGAAATTAGCCTTGGTACTAATATATTGTAGTAACTAAAGTACAGCATTTATTGCGATTTCACCAGTTTTCCCATTGATGTTATTTTTCTGTTCTGTAATCTCATTCAAGATTCCACATTCCATTTAGGGGTTGTGCTTCCATATATGACTCCATTCTGTGACAGAATTTTAGTCCTGTCTTTCATAATCTTAATACATTTGATGTGTACTAGTTGGTTGTTTTGAAGAAGACTCCTCAATTTGGGTTAGCCTGAGGTGGTTTTTGTCCTGATTAGATTATATTTATGCTCAGGGCCTCACATCAGGAGGGAGATGATATCATTATCTATAACTGGTAATGTTGACCTTGATCACTTGGTTATGGGGATTTTAGCCATGACTCCCTACATAAAGTTACTACTTCCCCATGGCTATTACTCAATGCTTTGGGTTAGGTAATTTGAGACTGCAAATATTCTGTTCCAGCTTACGTTTTAGCCCACTAATTTTAGCAGTCAGCAGCAGACCTTGCCTGCAGCAATTATTATTGGGATAGTCTATTAGTGATTTTCTAGTTCCTCCATTCTTTCCATGTCATTAATTCAAATTCTTCTATAAGAAAGTACAATCTCTTCTTATTTATTTGTTTGTGTATTTACTTCATTATAAATTCTTTGTTTCATTCTTTGTTATAAATCAACATTATCATGATGTATATTTTTTGCTAAAGTATTCTTTGTTTATTGAAAGTCATTTTAGGTTGTCCTCTATGTTCTTTTAAAATGCCCTCATCCTTATATTCCTTCCTTCCCTGCTCTTCTTCCCTTCTGTCCTTTTTCATCTTTTATTTTCCCCTCCTATTTCCTTCCTCCTTCCTTCCTTCCCTCCCTTCCTTTTTTTCTCCCTCCCTCCCTCCCTTCCTCAGTCCCTTCTTTCCTCCCTCCCTCCCTTCTTTCCTCCCTCCCTTTCTCCCTTTCTCCCTTCCTTCCTTCCTCTCTTTCTCCCTTCCTTCCTTCCTTCCTTCCTTCCTTCCTTCCTTCCTTCCTTCCTTCCTTCCTTCCTTCCTTCCTTCCTTCCTTCTTTCCTTCCTTCTTCCTTCTTCCTTATTCCTTCCTTCCTCATAAGAAGAGGAAAATAAGACACATAGATACCAGAGGTATGTGCACACAGAGAAAGATGATGTGAGGACAGAATGAGAAGGTGGCAGTCCACAAGCCAAGGAGAAAGGCGACAGAAGAAAACAAATCTGTCAACACCTTAATCTTAGACTTCTAGTTTCCAGAACTGTGAGAAGTTGTTGTTGATTAAGCTACCTAGCTTGTGGTATTTTGTTATGGCAACTCTGACAGGCTAATACATAGGGGTTTTAACAGATGTGTAAAATCATATAGCCAACACCACAGTTCCACACAAAATAGTTCCATGACCTCAAATTTGTTTCATATAGACACTCTTTATAGCTAACCCCTCCTCGTAGCCTCAAACCCTTGACTACAGCCAATCTGCTCTTCATCCCATAATTAATTTTGTTCCAAAGTGTGATAAAAGTAGAATCACAGTTTATGTAGACTCTGGGTCTGGCTTCTTTCACTTATGAAAACGAATTGAAAATTCTTCCATGTTCCTGCATGAATAGTTTCTCCTTTATATAGTTGAGCTGTGCTCCATTTTGCAAATGTACCACCATTTCTAAGCCATTCTGTAGTTGAAAGATATCTTGATTACTTCCAATTTATAATCCAAAGACTAACTAAAGCTGCTATGTGGAATCACATACCAATTTTTGTGTGAAGCTAAGTTTTTATTTCCTTTGAGCAGATACCTAGAAGTTGACTTGCTGGGTTATATGACATAAATATTTAAATTTAAAAAAAAATTGTTAAATTATTTTGTAAAGTGTCTGTACTATTTTGTATTTCTACAGGTAATGCATAAAAATGCCACTCAATCCATGACCTTGTTAGCACTTAGTGTTGAGAAGTTTTGCTTTTGTTTTTTCTTTTCTTTCCTTTTTACTATGAACTGGCATATTAGAGATATTGTATTCTTTTAAAAAATATAAATTTTTTATTGATTTTTTTTTTTTTTTACAGAGAGTAAGGGAGAGGGAAAGAGGGTTAAAAACATCCATCACCTGCCTCCTGCACACCCCCTACTGGGAATGTGTCCACAACCAAGGTACATCCCCTTGACCAGAATCAAACCTGGGACCTTTCAGTCCCCAGCCTGACATTGTATCCACTGAGCCAAACAGGTTAGGGCAAGATATATTGTATTCTTGAGTGCCTTTTAATATCTGTGGTAATGTCCCCTCTTTTGGTCCTGATATTGTTAACTTGTGTCTTGTCCCTTTTTTCTTGGTCGGTCTGGCTGGAGGTTTTTAAATTTTATTCAGTCTTTCAGAGAATCAGCTTTCAGACTCACTCTTTTTTCCTATTACTGTCCTGCTTTAATTTCACTGATTTCTGCTCTTCTCTCTATTATTTCCCTCTGCTTGCACTGGGTTTAGCTTGCTCTTTCTTCTTATGAGTCTTAATGTGAAAGCTTCCATCAATAATCTGAGACCTTTCTTCAGAAGTAGTTAATGTAAATTTCCTTCTAAGCACTGCTTAAGCTACAATCTACAAATTTATTGCTGTGCTTTCATTTTCATTTAGTTCAATATATTTTTAAATTTCTGTTGAAACTTCCTCTTTGACTCATGAGTTATCTAAAAGTGTACTGTTAAATTTTCAGACATTTGAGGATTGACCAACTCCTTCTGTTAGGATTTCTAGTTAAATATCATTAGGGTCCAAAACTGACCTCTTATGTTTTCTCCTCTTTTAACTTTGTAGATGTTTATTTTATGGCCCAGAAAATGTCCTATCTCGACAAATGTTTCATCTGTAATTGAAAAGAATTTGAAATATGCTTATCTTGGGTGGAGTGTTGTATAAATGTTAGTTACACTGAATTGCTTTATAGTTTCATCTAGGTCTTCTAGATCCTTATTGATTTACTGTTTACTAGTAACTGTTCTATTGATTACTAAGAAAAGAGAGTTGAAATTGCTATTATTGTGGAGTACTCTATTTTTTCTTTCAATTTTTTGAGGGTTTTTTTTTGTGTCTCATATTTTTGGATGTTCTATTATTTGTTTCATATGCTAGTACCATTGAGCTCTTATGGATTATTGGAGAATTGACCATTTTTATCACGGAATACCTGTCTTTGTGATAATACTAGTATTCCTTCTTCTAAAGATTACATTGTCTCCTATTAACACAGCTACCCCAACTTCTTTTGCTTATTGTATGGTGTATCTTTTGAATCTTTTTAAAAGTGTGTCTCTGATGGGACCAAAAAGAGTGCAAATTTGAAGTTACTAGTAATATATTGTAGCTCTGACTCATTGTAAAGTTAGGGGAGACATTGTTCTAGCTTATTCCATCCTGGAGCAGAACTGCTCTTTTTATTAATCACACATTAATATGTGTCTTCCTTAAATTTAAAAAAAAAACTTCCATTTACTTTGAATAAAAATACATATTGATATTTTAAAAAGAAAAACATTTTCAGCTGCTAAAGCTCAGTAATTCTGCACATATGGGAGAAAAGAACCAATTTATTTTGGCTTAATCTGGACTTAATTATTATTTAAGAATAAGGGAGATGAGAAGAATACTTGTGATGTAAAAAAAAAAAAGATAAAAATGAGATAAGGGTGCTTTTAGAATCAGAGTAAGAAGATGCTACTCGGTCACATAAGACTAAGACTAAATTTCTAATAGCTTCTCAATTTCTATTCTACTGTCCTTAGTAAAATTAAAGGGTTGAGGATTAGTGAAAAAAAAATTATCCTTCTCAAGTATCCTCTCTTTTCTCTTTAGGGGAGTAAGTATTGTTCAGATTATGTATTTTTTTTTCAAAGAACATTTGTTTTCTATCTAATGGCATGCACTTTATTTAGTGTTAAGTACACATAGTGAATAGAAGTTCCTAAAGCAACTCAGGAATAGTATTCAGGGGGACACCCATATAATTTATGTGATAAATAGAGTGTTGCACAACAAAGTTTAATAAGGCCAAAGAGAAGTGACCTGAGTGTTTTATGTTTAAGTGAGTGGATGCTGGAGTTAGCTCAGTTGGTTTGACTTTTTGGCTCAATCACTTACTAATTGTATGCCCTTCAGCAAGTTCATTACCCTCCTTGATGTCCTCCACTTAAGATGGAAATAATAGTAATATCACCCAAGAGAAATGTGAAAACTCATTGTGTCAATATTAGACTGAATTATAAGAAATTGCGAAGAATCAAATCTTTAATCATAAATAAAAATGACAATTGTATATGGTTCAACCTCATGCATTGTAACTCCTCAGCACAATGCTAAAAGGTGGTAAGTGTGCTTGATTGTGTCTCTCCCTACCCCCACCCCAGAAAAATATATATCCAATTTCTAATCCCTGGTGCCTGTGGATGAGAACCTATTTGTAAAAAAATAAAAAATAATAAAAATAAAAAATTTGGCTCTTTGAAGATGTAAATAATTAGGAGGTCATACTGGAGTAGCATGGACCCTAAAAGCAATGGCTGGTATCTTTATGAGAGAACGGAGGAATATGTGTATATATATATGTCCAGAGACACAGTAGAGACACAGGGAGGAAGATTTTGTGAAAATGGAAGAGATATTGAAGTGATGCATCTATAAGCCTACTAACACCACCAAGTTTACAGTAATTTGTTACATCAGCCCTGAGAAATTAATAGAGATAGCAATTGCTTAGTAAATATTATCTATAGATTTTTAATGGATATTTAAACATTTTAAAGTATACTTGACATACAATATTAGTTTCAGGTGTACAACACAGTGATTTTATATTTATATAACTTATGATGTGATCACCACAATAAGTCTAGTAACCATCTGTCACAAAGTTATTATAATATTATTGACAACATTCCTTGTGATATCATTATATTAGCTAGATCACACAATTCTAATATTTAAATAACTCTGAAACTTTATTGTCAATAGCATAAGAATTTCATCAAAGACTATTCATGTCTAGAATTACCTTTTATATTACTCTTACCCATTCCAATCAAATGTTTACAAATAAATATTTCTTAACGTATTTGTTTATATTTCCTTCACTTATCTAATTTATAACTGAAAGTTTGTACCTCTTAATTCTCTTTTGCCTTTTTCATCCAAACCTCATCCCCACCCTTCTGATAACCATCAGTTAGTTCTCTGTATTTATGAATCTGTTGTTTGTTCATTTGTGTGTGTGTTTTTAATTTCACAAATAAGTGAAATTCTACATTATTTGCCTTCCTCTGTCTGACTTATTTCAATTAGAATAAAACTCTGTAGTTTCAGTCATGTCACAAATGGCAAGATTTCATTATTTTTATGGCTGAGTAAAATTCCACTGTGTATATATGCCACTTTTTGTTTATCCATTCATTTATAGACAGACAGGTTGCTTCCATAGCTTGGTTATTGTACATGATGCTGCAATGAACACAGGGGTGCATATATCTTTTCAAATTATATTTTTCATTTTTTGGATAAATTTCTAGATCATATGGTATTTCTAGTTTTAATTTTTTGAGGAACTTCCATACTGTTTTCTATAGTGGCCGCACCAATTTACAATCCTGCCTACAGTGCACAAGGGCTTCAGCTTCTGTTTCTTCACATACTCACCAACATTTACTAGCTCACTTTTTAATAATAGCCATCTGACAGGTATGTGATAATACCTCATTGTTCTTTTCTATCTGCATCTCCCTGATGATTAAGTAATGTATTTTGGGCATATTTGGAGAAGTATCTATTCAGGTCATCTAAAAGGCATCTGATATTAGGTTGCATAAGTTCTTTATATGGTATTTTGATATTGAGTTATATAAGTTCTTTATATTAACCCCTTATCAGATGTGTCATTTACAAATAAATACTCCCTCACTAGATTGGTATTTTTTCTTCGTTTTGTTGATGGATTCCTCTGCTATGCAACATTTTTTTTTTTTAGTTTGACTTATGTTTATCATTGAAACAGAAGGGAAATAATTCACTTAGAGGAGTTGGAACAGCTAGAGAAAGGCTTCAGTGGTGATTATTCAGGAAGAAAAAGGCAAGAGCAATCCATATAAGGAAATGTTATTAAAAATGTATCAAGAAAAAAATATATACTGTTATAGATTTTATTGAAATGGGTGGGAGGAATAGAGCAAAGCAATTTTAGGCATGAAGAGTCTTTGATGAACTTTAAAAAAAATTTTTTTTACTAATTAAGGTGTGACATATGTGTCTTTATTCCCTCATTCCCCACCATTCCCTCCATTCATGCCCTCAGTCCCCCACCCCCATTGTCTGAGTCCATTGGTTAGGCTTATATGCATGCATACAAGTCCTTTGGTTGATCTCTCCCCCACCCTCCCCTACCTTCCCTCTGAGATTTTGATGAACTTTTACAGATATGCATTGGCAATAAAGTTCCAGAGTCACTTTTTAAATGATAATTATGTGTTTTCACTAATATTTTATAAAATTTACTCTGGCATCACTATATGCATTAGATGGAGGAGGAGGGACTTCAGCAGTTTATTGAAATTGTCATGGCATAGGATCATGGTGTCCCAGAAAAAGAACAGGCAAAAAAGAAGAAACAGAACTATTTCAGGTGTAAAATTTATATAATTGCAGGCTATTTGGAAATACTTAGAGAAATAAAACTATGATTATTTCCAGATTTCTGGTTTAGGAGTTGGGTAGACTGAAGTAACATTTACAACAAGATGATTCAGGAGAAATAATTTCTTTAGTGAGAATAGAGAAAAATTGAAGTTCAGGGGAAAGTTCAGGCAAAAATGTGTATAGAATTTAGACATGTGAAGCTGAATAATTAAGGAGAGATCTTTCTTGGAGTTATAGACTTTATTAAGTTTTAGATAAAAGTTGAAGATTTGATGGCAGATTCACTCACCTTTGTGATTGTGCAGGGAAAAACAAAGAGGAGATTATATAGAAAAAGATATATCTATCATGACTGTTTAAAAGTTGAAATGAAAAATTATAGCTTGAGAATGGGACGGTAATGAGATGGTAAAACCCAAAGCTATGAGGTGATATCTCATTGGGTGGTGTTTTGTTTGTTTGTGTTTTGCATTTTCCTGATGTTTAGTAATGTTGAGCATTGTTTCATGTCTATTGGCCAGCTATATATCTTCTTTGGATAAATGTCTATTCAGGCCATCTAATAGAGAGAGAGATGATCACTTTTTAATTGGATTTCTTTTTATGTTGAGTCATATGAGTTCTTTATATATTTTGGATAGTAACCCATTATCAGATGTGCTGTTTGCAAATGTCTTCTTCCTCAAAGGAGAAATTTCAAGGAGGGGGGTTATATGATATTCTATAAAGTGGAAGTTTCGCCAGGATGGGCTGAATTAAGTTGTGGTGACAAACAAACCAAACTCTTACTGACTTAACACAGCAAAGGTTGGTTACTTTTTCATGTATAATACAGATCATAGGATGGACAGAAATCATCAAAGTCAGGGACAAAACTTATAGAAGGCTCCATCCCAATACAAATGATCACTGAAGAAAGGGGGAGGGAATGTGGTGAATCATGTATTGGCTTTTAAAACTCTGACATATGTAGTGACACTTCCCTTCAATTTACATGTCGTTAAGCAACCAAGTCATAGCTCAATATCAAACATGGCCATCACAAGCTTACCACGAGGAAGGAAAAGATCAATTTTACCTTTTACTCAGAGAGAAAAAAAACATTTTTTTTTAAGAAAAGTCCTAAGTAAGGGGATGTGAAGAGAGGACAAATGATTTAGTAGAAGTGTTGCTCTAGGAAATAAGATACAGGGGTGAAGGGGTACAAGCAAACACATTGTTGAGTGATACTGAAGGGCAGGATGGGATGGGGAACATGTTTTTCTAATAAATCAGCACAACGTGTTTATGTGATTTTCTCAGCCATTTTCAGTGTTTCTGTCAGAGAAAGAAATGATATGGTAGGTAGAAATGATATGGTAGGTAGTTTGTATGGATCCAGAAGGACAGTCAGGGAGGGAAGTAGATCTTCCAGTAAAAGGATAACAAGTTCTAGTTTGGTTGGAGAAGAAAATAAGTGCATTATGGGTCAGGTAAACTTGAAACATAGGGAGAGGCCAAGGAATTAGAGATCAAGATGACATTGGTTATAGGTTAAGAGCTTGCGCAGGATCAAGAACGTTACAAAACATTTTGTAGTTTTGGTAGTTCAAACAGCAGGTCTGCCAAGGTCAATCGAAAGAATTAAAGAAAATAAAAAATGATGTGGCTAGTTTCCTAGGATTTCTTGACTACATTTGAGAAAATCACCCTTTTTCAGATCTTGAATTCAGTTTCTGTTTAGGGTTATACCGCTAAAAGGAACAATCCTGGACTCAAAAGCTCAATTATGGTAGATCTTAACCAATATTGGCAATTTAGATTCCCTTTGTTAATGTTTGATATAGGGTTTAGTATATAGCCCAGCTCAGGACAATTAAGATGTAATAAGTATCGGCATGAAAGTACCTAGAAAAAAAATTCTAGATTAATAGAAAAAGCTAATGAGAATCGGGCTTCTTTGTCCCACCCACCCACTTACTTCTTAGCCAAGGTTTTGTCTTGTGAGAACATGATGTTAGAACTACATAATCCATTTTGAAACCATGAGGAGAAAGCTTCTAAAAGTTCTAATTGACTTTTTTTTTATATTATTGAGTGGTTAAACTAAACATATACATCCAGATGTCATGTAATGTGAAATAATTAAATGCCTTTGGTATTCGCATCATTAAAATTAGATAGCCTAACAGAGTAAACAGTCAAACATATGTGAAGTACTTCATTCAATGAGAATTAATAACTCCTTCCTTTGTATTATTTCAGCGTCTTACAATTTATTTATCTATTTCTTAAGTTTCCTTTTATATCAAGTGTGTAGATGTGTGTGTGTCTTCTTCTAGCCAGATTGCAAACTTCCTTTATCCATTTCTTGCTTACTTACAAAGCAGTTTCTCTCCTAGTCAGGAATCTGTCCCATCTCATAAAATGACTCCTCATCCACCAGTATCTACAACTCAGAGACATTCAAATCATTCTGGTTTACCGTTTCCCTCCTAGCGACATCCAGTTCATCAACAAGACCTGTCAGTTCTGTCTCTAAAATGAGACTAAACTCTATTTCCACTATCATCCAGCACAAGCCATCATCATCTCTGGCCTTGGTCATGGGCGATCGAATCCTAATAACTAAGAGTTCTCAACTACCTGCCAAATCCTTCTCAAGGCAAACAGAATGTTCTATGAAGTTAAGTCTCATATACCAGCCTCTTCCTAAAATCTCTGTGATAGATTACCATTGTATCCTTGCCTCAGTCACAGGCTCTAACATTCTAGTGCCTGACTCTTTTTCTCACTTGTCATATTCTATACCCTCTAGACACACCAGCCTCCAGGCATCTTCAAACTACGGCCCGAGGGCCACATGCGGCCCGCAGAGGAGTCTGATCCGGCCTGCCAGGTTTTTTGGGCAGTGAGTGCAGCCGAGGTGTTACAGAAGGAATTAATAGTTCATATAGTCCGGCCCTCCAGCTCTCTGAGGGACCGTGATCTGGCCCCCACTTTAAAAAGTTTGAGGACCCCTGGTTAGTCCCTCAAACCATAGAGCCTTTTCCTGTCACAGTGAGTTTGAACTTGTTCTTTCTTCTGCCTGAACCACTTTCTCCAATGGCTCCCCAAATAGCTGAATCCTCATTACAGAAGCCTCACCTCAAGTGACACCTTTTCAGAAAGCTACTTGATCAGTCCATGAATAATAGGAATTCCCTATTCCTGTCCCCTCTCATCATCACTTAACCTTGTTTATTTCCTGTGTAGTTCTACATGCAGATGGTCTAAGACAACATTAGCTTACTTGTTTTCTTCTGACCTTTTTTTTTTTTGGTTGTTTATCTGTCTCACCCAAGTCTAGAACGTAAGCTCCATGAGATCAGGGACTTTTCCTGTCTGGTTCCTAATACTGTATCACAGTATTTAAAGCAGTGTATAATAACTGCTTACAAAATATTAGTTGAATGAATAAAACTTTGTGTACTCTTTCTCCTCCTTACTCCAGTGCTTAACACAGAGGCATATTTCATGGCTACTCAATAAATATCTCATTTGTTCAAGATATATTTATTAAATATTTAATATGTAAAACTTCATGTAAGTCACGGAGGACATACTGGTGAAGAAGGAAGAGAAATAAGATCCTATTTTCCTTCCAAATGTAATGTAAAATACTTTTTTGCTTACCCTCTGTAAGCTGAAGAACCATGACTTCTGATTTACAAAGTGTGAATACAGTTCAGGCCTTAATTTTTATGCTTTAAATGCACATACTTCCTCTTTGTCAATGTCAAATGAATCACTACATTTTCAACACTTGATGATCTTTATTATCGTGAAATATCCTGCAATTAACAAAAATATTTAGACAACATTCATTTGTAGAATCATAATATAAAGTATTCTCTGTTTTAAAGTGAAATATTGCCTAAGGCTAGTTCTTACCAGGAGTTCTGGCTTCCACATTACATATGCATTAATAGTTTGTCTGAACTCGACAACAATTTTTAATTTTTTTCCTTGGCAATACAAGTGTTTCTCTTACATTCATGAATCTCAATGATCTTTGCTAGCTGCTGAAGTCAAGTCCACAGCTTCTCCTCTCTTTCTAACAGTGCTTTTTGTCACAACTCCTATTAACTCCTTACTTCCCAGACAGCTGTTTCTTTCTGCTGACTGTCCTTTCTTTTGATTACATTTCTTGTGGGAACATTGCTTAATAACATTAGATAGGTTCCAAGTGTTCAATTCTATGATACATCACCCGTGTACTGCATTGAGTGCCCACCACCCGAAGTCAAATCTTTCCTAACTACATATTTGAAGCCCTCCCCTCTTTTTAGTAAAGATTAAATCTTTAGAGAAAAATCAGGAACTGGATATGGAACAAGAAATGGTTCTGATTTGGCTTCAAATAATCCAATGATTGAGATATGACTGTAAATAGTAGGAGAAAACACAATAAACATACCAAAAGAGGGGGGTGATCTTATTTTATTATTTTTACCCCTCAGATTTAGTATATCCACAGCTTAATATATACAAAAAAGTTGATGGTATTGAGTCAAAAGTTTTAGCTCTAAGTTAATTCAGAAGATTCTTGAATAGTCAAATGGTTTATATTAAAAGGTGGAGAGATATTTGTGTTACACACAATTGAAGTAAAAAAAAATTAATTGTAATGTAAAAGGATAGCTTATTTATAAAGGTGATAAGTAATGAAACATGGAAGATGTATAATGTAAAAGTAAAATGATCACAGCCCTGGTCAGGTTGCTCAGTTGGCTGGAACGTCCTTCCTTATATCAAAAAGATTGCAGATTCGATTCCACATCAGGATATGTATGGAAGGCAACTGATTAATATTGATTGATGTTTCTCTCTCACACTGATGTTTCTCTCTCCTTCTTTCTCTGACACCCTCTCTTTCCAAAATCAATTAAAAAAACAAACAAACACCACATCCTTAGATGAGGATTAAAAACAATGATAATAATCACAGCTCTCCAGAAGGAATCAGTGTACTGGGGTCACTGGTTATTCTGAAGATTTGCAAACTGTAGGAGAGAAAGTTGGAAAGCTACATACCTATGCACAATATGCAGTAGTTTCAAAGGCCAGGTTAGGTTTCAAAGGCTGTGAGTAAAAGAGCTTCAGAAGACCAGAGGGGAACTTATCTAAAGCTTAACCAAGACCAGAGGGTGGGTAAGTGAGTTTAACAATGACATTGAGGATAAACAAGTTTCAGATAGTTGTGGAGTGTAATTTTGGGAAAAGAATAAAGCAATTAGACATTTTTTCAAGCTAAATAATTTAAAATTCTAGGAAAGGCAACAGAGTAAGATGCTAGATTTAGATTCAGTCTTGAGTGTTATTAATAAACTCCTACTAATCCTTCAAGACCTAGCTCAACTATGTTGACTCCTCAGGAAAATTTTTCTGATGGTTTGGACTGTTACTCCTGAATCTTTCATCATGTATCCATTGTACAATTTGCATCATTGTATCTCCCATGTGACTTTGCAGTACTTCCCACTAGTGTGGAGGGGGCATGTTTCCTTGTCCAATCATCTTTGACCTTGGCCATTAGACATCACTTGATTTATGGACTATTAGGGTGGATAGGATATGAGCATTCATCTTTAAATATGCCTTGTGTGATTAGGGTTAGCTTACTGCATAGCTATTTTTTTGCCATGAGAAGAGCAAGCCTGAGTAATTATTACCCTTCATCCAGACACATGGGGCAGATCTGATCATGAGAGGAAGCTTGAAGTCCAGTCTGGCCCAGACATAGCAAGCCAAACTCTACTGAATCACAACTACCTAAAGAAATGTGAGGATGAAAATGAGTGTTGTTGTAAACCACTGAAATCTTGAAATTGGTTATTATTTTTAAAAAATGATGACTTCACCTTTTTCAACACTCTCATACACATAAGTTTTGGTTCTCTGTATGGATTCATGTGGTACTCTAAAACTATATCTATTACAGTAACTTATAATTGGTAAATTCCTGTTCAAACATCTGTCTCTCCTCGAACACTGTAGGCAACTTTACTATCCAGACATATTTTATTAGTATTTTTATTTTACTGTGCTCAAAGTAACTAGTACAAAGTAACCAGTACAGAGCTGCTTTTTACATGTGAATAATCAAAGGATATAAGACATATATGTAAGACAAATCCAGGGTAAGATATTTTGAAGCATCCATACCTTATCCACCACATATTGTTTTATTTCAGGCTTTTAGAAATCTCTGGTTTAAAGACAGAAAGAAAATTATGGAAAAGAGTTATAAATAAACTATGTGGCATTATTAAATAATATTAGCATGGCATTCATAAAGTTAGTACTGTCAGTTTAAATGCTAAGTCAATCCTAACTCATTCTCATTTATTGGAGCCTATTAAAAAGCTAACTGTTACTCTTTTCTGGCTCTATGTTTGCATTACATATTTTTTATGTTGCTGAGTAAATTCTATTTAGACATTAGTTTTTGCTCATATAAACTATTTTTGAATAGATAAAAAGCCATGAAAGCAGTTCCCAACTCAGAAGCTTAAATTATCCACACAACTAAATAGCTGTTGCTATAAATACATGTTAGGATGAAAATGTGGAATTTGTCTGTACCATTTAGGAAATCAATTTTATACTGAGTCCTGAATATATGGTGTAAAAGTATAATAAAATTTGATTTATAGCTAAGTGAATAATCTGTAAGTCATAAAACTCCTAAGCCCCAAATTGTCAAACAGAGTAATTTCTAGTTTTAAACATGAATCCATTAGGCTATCAGATACCGCTCCTATTTTGTTAGCATTATAAGACAAAGTAATATTTATTTACATAGGACGGTTCAAATACTCTATTCAGTGAGCAATGCTTACTTTTTGTTAAATGGCAGTAGGCACTGTGCTACACGGCCCAGATGGCCCCTGCAGGACTGCAGCAATTTTCTCTGAGAGTTGCCCTCAACTGAAGAGGACCTTCTCATTCAAGATTACATCCTCCTTTCCTATGGCAGCCTGCAGTCAATGACTAGGTGATGCTAGATATAAAACTGGGCCCATAGCCCCAAACTAGGACAAGTCTAAAGGGCCATCTCCACTTTCTGTGGGGTCATCTGGAGACCACCACTGAGATTGCACCAGAGCTCAACCTTCCCTCTGCCCAAGAGAGCAGTGCTCTTTCCACTCCCCCAAAGTTTTGGGGCACAAGAACACTTCCTAATACACTCCCTCTTCACATTAATCTCCCATGACTCCTTCCTGGAAACCTGGCCGATAACACTAATGATAAATAAGAAATGCAACTTGATAACATAAATTGAATTGAATTGAGTCTACCTTATTTGAACAGGCATTTAAGGGAAGCACTATGATAAAATGGTGGAGTCTAGCCCTCCAGGAGCATGTAGCTTTAGTGAGGAAACAGAGATGTAAACATGTAAGTATCATATCATGAGGCAAGCCCTGGAAAAGAGATGCACTGATCTCTAAATTTTTAATTGCTTTCTGTGGAAGGGCTATGGACTACTCCGTGTATTCCCTGTAGCCCTCACAGTTAGTCAGAGCCATAGTATAAGTTCTGGCTAGTAATAGACTGAAAGCAAAAATGAGGCATTCTAGGTCTCGCCAGAAGCATTTTTTGAACCGCAGGTCTATTCTTCCACCTCTCTCATTTTCTGTTATGGCAAACCAGAAGCCTTAAGTTGAGATGTTGGCATAATGAGATAGAAGACTGATCTTTGGAGTCACCAGATCTGTCTCACAGTGTCCTTTGTATAGAAATGGGGCATCTGATGTGTAAAGTCCCAAATCAGGGAGGTTGATAATATAGCATAAGTTTGCCCACTCAGAATAACATCTGCTGGTAACCTATACCCATTTTGGCAAGGAATCTAAGAATATAAGACATATCCCGTATCTCTGACGTTTAAACTGAGCACTGAGTGATGGAGAATTGGTTTTTCTCCACAGAGAAGAGAATTGGTCTTTTTTAAGGAAGAGGAAATACACCAATGAGCTAATCAGACCTGGTTGGTCAGGAAATACTAAGATGTCATATGTTATTTATAGTTTAAACTCTTAACCCAGGCTAGAGGGCTTTCATCTGTCGAAATGATAGAACTGCATGCAGTTTTCTGAGTGCAGGCACACTTTTGTGGGAAGAGTGTTGCAAAGATGTTTAGAGAACAGTTGAGGTGAGATGCAAATGTGAAAAATGGGGGATAAGAAAGGGGGAAGAAAAAAATTGATTGAAATGAGACCAGATAGCTGGAATTTATATGAGATTTCATGTGTCCACTAAAGGAGTGCAGATTTATTTTAACGTAGGCAGTTAATTAAAGTAAAGATAGTACTATGCCATTTCGTCTTGCCCAGTTCATTTTCTTAATTTACTGATGAGTCAAAGGCAGGAACAACATCTCCCATGACTCTTAGGATAAAGCCTAATCTCTTTAAAATTGGACCTTGAGGCTCTCCAGGACCCAGTTGTTGCTAATTTCTCCAATTAGAGATGTCTGAGCCTTGAAGGGGGGCTGTGTGAATTCGAACCTTTGCTCTACCAGTGGGTCACTATCATCTTCTATAAAATAAAGATAATACTACCTAATCAGAAGGTTTACAGGGAAGATTACCCAAATAAATCCATGTGAATTATTTATATGTTTTTAAAGGTTCTTGACAAATAGTACAAGCTCAGAAATCTCGAGTGTTTTTGTGTGCCTCCTCACCTCACCACCTACACTCTGGAATAATGCCTATTTAACCTTCAATTCATAGAATAGGTGTTAGCTTTCTTCTGGGAAGGTATGCAGTGGTCCTCCAAAACTCAGTTAAGGTATTGCCCAGAACCTTCCATAGTATCTTGGACTTTTGAATAGACTGTCCTAAAGTTTAATCATATATTTACTTATGTGTACACAGACTCCTGATTATACTCTGAGAAGTAGAATATTGAAGAATTTTTATTAGTGGAATGACATTATACACGTGTTTAAAGAACCACTGTAGCTGCTGTGTTGAGAATAGATTCCATGGGAGCAAATCCCTAGACCTGTCATGACCTCTAGAAAGTAATAGCAAAGGTTTAGGTGGGAGATGGCAGAGGGTTGGCCTGGGGTAGCAGCAGTGTAACTGTGATATATTTTGAAAGTGAAGCCACAGTTTTCCGATGAATTGGATATGGTTTTTCAGAGAAAGCAGAGTAAAAAAGTATGCCAATTTTTTGTTTTGGGAACCTGGAAGGAGGGAGTTGTCATCTACTGAGAAACAGAAGACAATAGTAGAACATTGTTTTTGGTGGGGGAGAGATAAAATAAAACAAATTAACAAAAACATATGAGTTCAGTCATAGAATGTTGGATTTGGGACATATATCAGACATCCATTTGGAGATGATGGGGGGTCAGCTGGATATGTGATAATGGATTTCAATAGAGAAGTAGTTGGGAAATGTAAATTTGAAAGATGTCAGCATATAAATGGTCTTGATACCTTTAAGGCCAGATGAGAGTTCCAGGGCTGTGAGTGGAGAAGACGAGAGGACCAATGCCCAACCCTGGCAGATCTTTGACATTTAAGGAGTCAGAGAATCAGAAAAGGATCTAGCAAAAGAGACTGGATTCAAACAATAATCAAGGTGGAAAAAAAAAAAAAAAAAAAACCTGAGAGGATATGGTGGTTTGAAAATCAAGTATAGAGAGAACTTTGAGGAAGAATTTTTTTTAGTTCATTTTTTAAAAGGGGAGAATAACAGTATGTTTGCATGCTGATGGGAATGGCCCAGTGGAGAGCAAACTTTGAGGATGCCTGGAGAGAAGACAAGAATGCTGCTATTCTGCGCATGGGAGGCAAGACGGGGGAGGACTGGATTACACAGCAGTGAAATGAGTGGCTTTAGACAGGAGTCTGGTTAGTTCACCCCTGGACATAGTTAAAAAGCCAAATCTGGGGACATGAGGCTGGCAGGTGTTGGAAGAATTTGTGAAAGTTTCCCTTCTTATTTCTTGTAGTTTCTCAGAAGCAATAGGAACCAAGGTCATCAGCTGAGCCTCAGTTTCCCCATATGTAAAACAAAGATTACATTTAGCATCCTACATAATAAAAGGGTAACATGAAAATCTATCAAACAGTCAAATGACCAGTCGCTAGGACTCTCAGTGACCACCAGGAGGAAGACACACAATGCAAGATCTACCTCTGGTGGTCAGTGCGCTCCCACATGGGGAGAACCACTCAGTCATAAGCCGGCTGATGGCTGGAGAGTGCAGCGGTGGTAGTGGAAGCCTCTCCTGCCTCTGCAGTAGTGCTAAGGATGTCCATAGGGAGCAGGACTAAGCTGCAGTCAGACATTCCCCAAGGCTCCCAGACTGCTAAAAAGCATAGGCCAAGCTGAGGGAACACCCCTCTCATGAGTGCACAAATGTCATGCACTGGGCCTCTAGTATTTCTATGATTCTGTAAGTGGGTAGTAATTTCAAAAGCACACACTCAAAAAGATTCAAGAGCTGACTATAAACTCTGCATATTTACCGTGTTTCCCCGACAATAAGACATCCTCCGAAAATAAGACCGAGCGCATGGAAAAATAAGACATCCCCTGAAAATAAGATCTAGCGCATTTTTGGGAACAAAAATTAATATAAGACACTGTCTTATTTTGGGGGAAACAGGGTAGTAAGAGACAGCTTGTAAGGCACAATTATTGCTTTTATTATATGATCCCATATTTTATTATATTTTACTTCTGTGACATCCTCATGGTTTCCAGCACATTTATAATTTCTAACAAGTGAAGACACTGTCTTGGAGATCGACATAGCCCATCTGCTTTAAAACAGCTTATGTTATAAAATGTCATATTTTCTCCTAACATCCCCTTATACTGAAACAGATTTTTAAAAAGTTGGTATTAAGAAATGGTTGTTTGGAGTAATCACCTATGCAGGACCATGAGAAGCATTCCTTTAAACAAAATTAGAAAGTTGGTTAGTTCCGGTTTTCTACCCTAATGAAGCACCATTCCTACCTAACTTCTAGTGCATTCCTATTTTGCCTTTTATGATGAGCTAGAAAGTTAATGTTTAGTAACACAGGAAAGTAAAACAGAAATAAACTTCTGCTCCAAGAGGATATGCTTTTCATATCAAATTCAGTTTTTCTAGACTGAGGCTCTGATTATGGACTGAAGCAATTATAAATAAATATAAGGTTTTCTAAAATTTCTGTGCAAGTACAATGTCTAAGGAAAAGGAGTGCTGCTTTAAAATGTAGTAGGTTTTCATTGTTGCCTAAGGTTTAAAATTAAAGTGTTTTGAATCTTTTGTTAAGTCGAACCACTTCTATGCAGATGAACTGTGTGCATTTCAATATAAAGGAATGGTGTGAGCAATTTCACTCCATTATTCCCAATTCCAATATATGCATAGTATCCATGTCATTGCTACTACCAAAAACAAAAAAACAAAAAACAAAAAAACCCACAAATAAATAAAATAAGAAACAAACAAACAAACAAACAAAAAAAGAACAAAGTCTTCTAATTCCTATAGTGAGTTTGAATGAGATGGTAGCTTTCATCTCATGGATCAATGCACTAAGGGGTTTAAAAAATTGTTAGAAAACCCAGAAATATACAGTATGTCAACAACATATGCCTTTTCATTATATAGAGAGTGTCTTAACTATATCCAATTACAAATAAAACTCATTCACATTGCACATTTATTATCAATAGCTCACCATTTCTATGTTGCTGAGTCTAAGTGTCTTTTTCAAAAGAATATAAGAAAACAGAAGCACAGCAAAGTTGAGATTTTCAAGTTTTTCAAAACCAATTTGTGATACTTTTATAAATAATATCAACTGAATTTGCTCAGGTTAAATGCCACAATACGATATATGAAATGAGCTAAGTAGATTGAATGCCTGAATTTAGACAGAGTAATATATATATATATATATATATATATATATATATATATATATTTATATATATATATACACATTCATACAATGTAATCTGCAAAAGCATTTTAATAAATAAGGGTTGGGTGGAGTTTTTAGTTACTCTAAAGTTTAATGTGCAAACATGTATTCTGGCAGATAAATAAAAAGTAGATCGATGATTGCCCATATTATCTTTCAATCTCATTATGTATTTTTCCATGAAAATATGTCAACTATTTGAATTCATAGTACTTTTGCCATTGTTCCTTCTTATCAAAATTACATTCTCCCTTATAGTTTGTAAATTGAAGTATGTATTGTAATTTAACTTAAACAGAATGATTCAAAATTTGCTGCAAATAACTTCAGCCACCAAATGAAACATGCAAGTGTATCTGATCACAACAAGAACAACAAAAACTGATACTAGAAAGCTGGTCTAAAAAAAATATTTATTTCAATGACTTTCCTACTAGCCAGATCATGTTATGAAATATTTTCTTTAACAAATCAATAGCTATGACAAATATGTTCCACACCATATTAAGTTGTATTTTTATGAACACGCACACACACAAAGATATAAAAAGGAAGTTCTGTTTAAGTCTATGCCTTTAAATGGCCCAGTTAAATTGGACTCCTTTAGGCCTGGCTATCAAAAACCAGTCTGTCTTTTAAATCCCTCAAGACAGCATTTGCTTTACTTGGAAACAGGTAATCTTGTAAGTTCCTGGCAGTGGTGTTTCCATATGATATAAAATCATCTGTTTTAAGTGAAAAAAACGTAGTGTTGATGTCAAACTACTCCTACACTTGATTCATGTAATCACTATTTTATTTTTAGATTTATTTATTCAACCAACATTTCCTGAGCGATTATTATTCCTGAGGGGAACCAAACAGATAAAAGTCTGCCTCCTGGAAGCTACGTGAAGGAAGACTCGAGGAAGAGAAGTCAGCATCTTCAACATCAGAATCATTTATAATTGCAACTGACATTAATTAAAATATTAATTAATATATAAATGGTAAGGAAGACAACTAGCAAAATCACAAATCACTCCTTTGGTACAACAATACAGAAAGCTAATGATTTAGTTGATCAGTATATTTTACTTTTCTTAGCACATGGGAATATTTTCTGAGTCAGGCTTCCTTTTAAAAAAAAATATTTTTATGGATTTTTAGAGAAGAAGGGGGGCATAGGGAGATAGAAACATCCATCAGCTGCCTCTTGCATGGCCCCTCCTGGGAAATGAGCCTGCAACTCAACCACTGAGACACACCAGCTAGGACAGACTTCCTTTTAAATATGGTATATATAAGTATTTTTAAAACCAAAAGATACAAGGAACTTCTACAACTCAACAATAAATAAACATATAGCCCAGACTGAAAAATGGGCAATTAATTAACAGACATTTTATCAAAGATAGATAGATGGCAAATAAGCAGACGAAAGATGTTTAATATTTCTGTCTTTAGTCATGTAAATAAAAACAACAGTAAGATGAGATGGCACCACACACCTACGGGAACGGCTAAAATATGAGAACTAGTGACTGTACTATCAGTTGGTGAGGAGATAAACTCTTCCATTGTTGGAAATGCAAAATGCTGCAGCCACTTTGGAAGACAGGCGGTTCTTACAAAGTTGAACATAGTCTTACTGCATGATCTGGCAACCACAATCTTAGGTATTTACCCAAGTATCATGAAAGTTTATATTCACACAGATACCTGCATGTGAATATTTAGAACAGCTTAACTAAAAACAGCCAAGATGCTTTTGAATAGATGAATGGATAAACATATATTCTGACAATGGAATATCTTTTCTATGATAAAGGAATAAGCTAGCAAGTCATTTAAAAATATGGATACAGCCTGGGCAGCGTGGCTCAGTGATTGAACGTCAATCTATGGAGCAGGAGGTCACAGTTCAATTCCCAGTCAGGGCATATGTCCAGGTTGTGGGTTTGATCCCCAGTGTGGGGCATGCAGGAGGCAACCAATCAATGATTCTCTCGTCATTGATGTTTCTCTCTTTCTCTCCCTCTCCCTTCAACTCTGAAATCAATCAATAAATAAAAAATTTAAAGATATGGATACATCTATTTTTTTAATATATATATATTTTTTATTGTTTTTGTACAGAGAGGAAGGGAGAGAGATAGAGAGCTAGAAACATCGATGAGAGAGAGTCATCGATCAGCTGCCTCTTGCACACACCCCACCAGGGATATGCCCGCAACCAAGGTACATGCCCTTGACCGGAATCGAACCCGTGTCCCTTCAGTCCCCAAGCTGTCGCTCTATCCATTGAGCCAAACCGGTTTCGGCCAAGATATGGATACATCTTAAATGGCAGTATGTACTGCAGATATGACCTGATGAAAATGACATTTACCTCAGTGGTTTTTCCTTCCCAAATCCCATATTTCTAATCTGAATACAAAGAAATCAGACCAATTCCAACAGAGGGTTTCCTATCAAAATACCTGAGCCGAAATTCTCCTAGTTGTCTGGACTATCAAAAACAAAGAAGGTCTGATTAATAGTCATAGCAAGAGGAGCCTAAGCATACATGACAAATAAATGTGATGTAATATTTTGGATAGCATCCTGGGACAGAAAAGGAACATTAGGTAAAAACTAAGGAAATCAGATTAAAGTGTGGTCTTCAGTTAACAATAATGAAAAAAGTTTTCTCTGTTTTCAACAGACTCCGCTCCACCCTTCCCACTGTCATCACGCTTATGCTCAGGGAATACAAACAGCTGTATAATCACAGATATTAGAACTCCTAGGGAATTCAGATTTCTCAGGAAATTGATTATTCTTCAAAAGATAAAATCTTCCTAAAATCAGGTCCTCTACCTTTTCAAATAGTACATCTGCAGCCTGACTTAATCTGTCGTTGATGATGCGGAATATTTAGAAATAACAGTTTTGGGATAGCTTCTAGGATTTTTTTTAGGGTCCACTGTCTTAACTCCAACTATTGAAGACAGAGATGGATGGCATTCTCTCTCCTGCCCCCCACCCATTTTTAAAAAAAAGAATTTGAACATAAACAAGGTACTCTTCCCTTTTGTGAGCATTGAGTTTGGTCTGTTTATAAGTAGGCATGGTCTCTCTTGTATCATATTTGGGTTTGTATTGTGAGTACTCAATCTTTGTCTGGCTCTGTATGTAAGTAACTGGCCCGACTTGAGAATCCCTATGAAACTGCATCTTGTAATTGCTCCTCACCTCTGCCTGCTGGAATCCTGGCAAAGGACAGACCTTTGGGATACAACTATGGCAGCCCTGGTACCCCTGCTTCCCATCTGTCATGGCAAAGGTATCACTGATGATGATGGACTGCTTTTCTTTATGAAAGGATCTCCCTAAAGGTAACCAGATGGCATGGTCTCTGCTCAAATACTTCTTATGAGAAAGGCATTTAGTGATGACTTTATATGAAATAACATCTCTTTAGTGGCTGTCTAACCCTCTTCCCTGATTTATTTGTTATAGCACTTGCCACCACCTTATTACATGGTTATTTATTTTCTTGTTTATTGTCTGTCTTCCCCATTAATAAAGGCAGGCACTATGCCTTTTGGGTTTCCTGCTCTAAACCCCATGCTTACAACACTGTTCACTCATTGAATATTTATTTGTAAAATAAATAAAAATTAAACTTTCCAGGGTCAGAGTATTCCAGTGTGTTTCCAAAAAAAATTTCTGGAAGTCTCTTTGCTTTGTCTAATCAACATCCTCTACTCTGACAGTAATTACAACAGCTATTGATAAATTGCTCTTAAATAAACCGTGATTCAGGGTCAGTGATGATCTCAGATAAGGAAGTATCTGAACTATGTATATGGACTTTATGACATCAATGTTGGCCACTCAAAGGCCTTCAATACTCCTTAGCCACATTCTGCAGGTTTTATGTGAAGTTTCCAAATTGTTATGCTATGACTGGAAGAATAGTTAACCGTTACTATAACTTATTCTGAAAAAAACCATGCATGGTACAGGAAGTGTTCATGGATGGGAAAAATACAATACATTGCAACAGCAAGTATATGCTATTTTAAAAACGTAAGTATTCATTTGTAAAATCAGATGATCTATGTTTCTTTTCTTTAGAGAATATTAGATTAATATCGACAAGTGTCACTAATTTCATTTCCCCAAAACATTTTAAATCATGAGTAAGAAGTTCACATCCATAGCAACCACAAGATAAGAATTTTTTTCTCGAGGCCACATACCTCCTATATAACAATAATTTTAACATGCTAAACTTTCACTCAATTTTGAGTAGCGCAAAAAGCATTTCCCTTTGGCAATAAGCAATTTTTTTTTCATTAATAGCCAAGAGTGATCATTGTAAATGTTCTTTATCCTTTTATATAGTCCTGTGCAGCTCAAGGTAGTATCACAAGGTCAGAATGAATATAAAAACACATCTTTACTCAAAACACATTAACAGAGACAGCAGGAACAATCTGTGCCTAGCCCAACAATGAAACACACCAAATGTCAGAACTACATTAAATACATGAGAGTCCCAGTTGTTCTTCACATAAGTCATATGAGCAACAAAAGAAACAATATTACTTTTAGCTTCTTTACACATGACTTATCTCACAAAATTTAAATATTCATGGTGTATAACTCCCAGTTTTATTCTCCCCTTTTCTTTGGCACTCTTAGTAAAGACTGGTTTTATCACATTTTTCATTTTGGAAGGGCCTTCTTTTGGCCATTCTCATGAATCCTAGTGTATTTTCATGAAAGTGGGTCATATCAACATTGAATGTTTCCTACGCTGAACTTCTCCCAGGTCTATTGTTTCTTTCTGTTTATAATGGAAGACAACAACAAATGAATCAAACGTGCCCAGGCATCCTCTTTTAGTACTGTGGGGATGAAGTAGCCATGTGTAAGTTAGTTAATTACTTACAGGAGTCGTCTTCATATACTCAAATTCAGAATGTGGGTCTGGTGAAGTCAATGGATGTCTATAAACATACCAGCGTTGTAAATTCCAGCTCATGCACCTAAAAAAGTGTAGAAAATGAGAAGTGGTCATACAAAAATGTGTATTAGCCAAAAATATGAAATTCACACACACACACACACAAAAGATGTATTTTTCTATAGGATTTGTTGCCCACTGTCACAGAAGTGGTTAACTGCCCACAAATTTATTTATTTATTAACAATGGAAGTATTAAGAATATCATTCTGGTCAGGAGTTGTAAGAAGCAGCATTTTGTAGCCATATATAAATGATAATAAAGTTTTAGGGGATGATGGAATTGCCATACAGACAGCCCTGGAATTCTCTGAACTGCCATGGGGAGAACTGAAAGCCAGCTAGGAAAGTCTTCAGAGGATGGTTACTCGAAACAAAAATATACTCCCACCATTTAAACAATTGTAATTTGCTGGTTTGTTTCTTATAGCATCTAGCAGTAGCCCTCCTCTCCATATAGTTTATAATTTTATGCCTGTTAAACCATGTTTAGGTCTCAGTTCTTCAAAGCAGAATCATCTGACAATTCCAAGCTCTACTGATTTTTCCTTTCTCTAACATCTTGTGTATATTGTCTATACTGTATACTGGGAGTTTTCAAACCTGGAATCATGTAGAAATAACCTTGAGGAATTTTGACAAAAGACATTTAAGCCATATGGGAACTTATAGTTCAGTTTCTCTGACGGTGAAATCTAGAAATATACATTTTTTAAAATTTCCCAGATGATACTAACATACTCAGATTTGGAAACTTCAGGCATATGTGAAACTTAAAGGCATTTATATTTCATTGTTTTTCCTAATATTGCTTAGGAGAATAAACAATTTTAAATGAATAAATCTCTCCTTTTGTTTACCCATGTGCACAGGTACAAAGAGCTGCCTGAGGGTGAAACAGCTCCTTCTCAAACCAATATTGCAAAACTCTTGAGGTGACCACCTGCCTGTGCAATGCACCACTCCTAGGGTTTCCAAAGATTCGCGGCACCTGGTTTAAAGTCAGATCATCTTCTACACCCCTTCATAATTGGATGATTACTAGCAAACATCTACAATAATTTAGAATTAAAAAATGAATTGAACTTATTCTTATGCTTTCATGTCTGCCTTCTTCTAGTAAGTGGTCGTCTCCTTAATGACAACATTCTATCTTAAGCTTTCAAATTTAATTTGTGTCTTCCGAGACCTCCCAAGTTTATGGAGACTAAAGGAGTCGTGTTACTCATTTCCTCTTCTCTCTTGTTAGTGTAAAGAATCCAGTTTCATACAATATTTGACCCATTAATTTCTGGGAGTCTCTGGGGAGTCTGTTGTGTTTGGTGTTTCCTTGAGAACTTGGGAATAGCAAGGTTCTTAACACTTGAAGGATGGAATCTCCTTTTGGGTATCAAAATGGTGTTATTTTTCACTCTTGTATGTTATGGAAACATCTCTTTCTCTTTCCATGAGTTAAGGCTAGAGCTCCTATTGGTAGACCAGAAAACCAATATTTGAGAGACTTTACAGTCATTCCTATTTTCCTCCCCATAGACAATGAACTCCCTCCCTCTAGATCCTTTTGCTTCTACTATTAAAACCATATGTGGAAACAAACTCTTCTCTGGCTGCTTAATTACAGAAAGATATAAGAGATGCTACTTAATGTAATACAGATAGACTAACAATAGTTACTTATATGTGATTAATGACTGTGATTTTAGTATTGTTATGTTTCTAAGTTATTCACATCATGAACTATTATTTTAAAATTGCACAAGACCTATGTTAAGTAAAGATATAGGCTTATTTAACATATTTGCTAGATACCTATAGGTTCCATTTTATAAATTTTTACATTCCTCTATTTATATATAGAAAAGCCTAAGCAACCAGAATGACTGGTTGTTATGATGTGTACTGTGGCCAGCCAATGGGCCCAATGGGGGGCGGGATCAGCCTGCCAACCTCCCGTGGCCCCTCCCCCTGGCTGGCCCAGGCCCAATTGGCCTAATCAGGGGCAGGCTGGCAGGACCCCACCCATACTCAAATTCATGCACAAGGCCTCTGGCTAAGTATAATAGACTCTTATTTGTATATGTAATCTTTGAGTTTTTCTATTGGCCATACAACATGTATAACATGCTTAGGGACAGACACAACAGAGTTACATTTATTTTTTATTACCTTCAAGTGGACTATATCTTTAAATTTCCTTAAAATGTTAATAATTTGATATTTTAATGTCAGAACTTAAATTTTTCTTTGGTCTATGTTCAAATATACTTCCTTCCATATAATTTTTTTGAAGTATTTAATATGCCCACTAGACATCTTTATTTTCATCAACTTTATTGAGCTTGAGATACTTAAAGCTACAATGACTAAAATTTAGTTTAAATTAGGTTATTTGGTTTCTCATCATTAGTACCAAGGTCTCCCAATTTCATTTAATAGCAAGGTTGCGTCCCTTTTCACCTGCCAGAAATTTAATAATTTTTTAAATAAATAACCCCCCCCTTTTTTAGGAAAAAGGTTCCCATTTCACCAGCTAGAAGAAGGTCAAAGAAAAAACCATAGTTTCTGCCCAAGATCATGAGAGAAGAAACTAATTTATGGCTTTTGTTTACTAGTCCCTTGTCACACCATTTTATTAGGCTATGTTACATGGGCTTTCACATAAATACCACAATTTTGTGCATTTATTTAAATAGAAAATGTACCTTGGTTAAATGAAGGAGTCTCCATTTTTACCAAATATCATTTTAAATGCCATTGGCTTCTTATGTCCATTTACTCACATGGTGTTTGGCATGTGCCTACACATTATTTCCCTTCATCTCTTATATTTACTTTGTCAGAGTAAGGATTTTTTTAATGAAAGGTGTAAAGTACTTGATACATTATTGGGCTACAAGGTCCTTGATATTTATTTAGTTATTATGTCCTGTATTCACATTCTAATAAAATAATTACATAATTTTAAAACTAAATGTCCAGATTTTATAACTAAATTATAGGTCCATTAAAATAGATGTTATTTATACAATTAAATCTGTTGAATTTGATATTTTTTTTTATCACATTTTCTATCACCTTACTTAATGAAGCCTCAGCAATTTACGGCTTTCTTTTTTCTTTTTTCTTTTTTTTAAATATATTTTATTGATTTTTTCACAGAGAGGAAGAAAGAGGGATAGAGAGTTAGAAACATCAATGAGAGAGAAACATCAATCAGGTGCCTTGCATACCTCCTACTTGGGATGTGCCCACAACCAAGGTACATGCCCTTGCCCATAATCGAACCCGGGACCTTTCAGTCTGCAGGCCAATGTTCTATCCACTGAGCCAAACCGGTCCCAGCAATTTACTGCTTTCTTATTCTTCACCTGACAGTATAATAGATAAATCTTTCATTCTATATTAAACCAGTAGAGAATGCTCATTTGTGGTTTAAGACTAGCCTTGACATATTGGCTATTTTTTAAAGTTTATGTTAGTTACTATCTGCCTGGAATATATTAAAAACATAGGTTTAAAAAGAAACAATAGATGTATCTCATGACTCTAGTAAATTTATTGGTAGCTGCACATTTTAGTGGAAACAGTGTATGATGATGTGTTGTGGAATTGTATACCTGAACCTGCATAATGTTTTAAAATCATTTATTGAATTTTATAGACAAAGAAAGGAAGATGGAGAGAGAGAGAGAGAAACATCAATGTGAGAGTGCAATATGGAGTGGCTGCCTCCTGCACAACCACTACCAGGATGGAGCCCGCAAACATGGCATTTGCCCTTGATCAGGAATCAAACTGGCAACCTCTGGTTAGGGCCAGAGTAATTTTATTAACCAGTGTCACCCCAATAGGTTCAATAGAAAGGGGAAAAAAGAAATATAATTAAAATCATCCTTGAAAATGGAGAGCCTTATTCTGAGCATGGTGTAGTTGATATGAATAAAGCCAAAGAATTTTTTCTCAGAAAATTTTCAAATGGACAGAGCTGAAAATGTATGTTATGAGTCCTATAGATATCATTAACTCATGTTGATAGTAGAAAGTACACAGAAAAATTATAAAATTTCATCATCTTGTACGGTGATTCAAACTTACCCATCATGCAGGGCTGTTGTGATGTTCACATGAGCCAAATGCATGGGGAAATTCTTAGCAATGTGAAAAGTACTTTATATAGAATTAATTGTTTATAGAATATAGATAATTGAATCATGCATAATAAGACTTCAGTGACATTAAATATATATATGACATTTAATAAATATATCAAAGTCTTTGACTAATGATTTAAACAAGTCTCAAGTCCTACTCAGAATTTTTTAAATCAGTTTCAACCACAAAGAATAATTTAAAATAATCTATCCTTCTTTCTTTTGTAGTTGACACACAGGCTGATGCAGAGTCAAAGTCATTATGCAAAACTTAATGCAAAGTTTTGGAGTAGGGTCAACCCTCCTCTTTCTTGTCCCTCTTTTTAAAATTCTGCTGGCAGCCAACTGCTGCTACATTCAAAGCAATGGGACAGTTCAAGTGTTTGCAACAGCACAGCATTTTGTTATGCAATAAAAAGATAAATACGACTTTATCTTTCCAACTATCCAGCTTTATTTCTGCCAAAGAGTGGTAAAAGTGAAAAGGAAAATATTTGTGGGAAAATGGGTGAAAAATAATGAGAAATGTAGCAGATACAGATGGCATTGCTCAAGTTAGAGATTTCCTAATTTGGAAATTTTATTAAAATAGGTTGGCTGGCCACAAGTGCTACCTCACAGAGTGGTAGTTCCAAAGGCTATGGCTGACTTCAGTTTCACAGCCCCAAAAATGTGATTCACTAATGCCATTCTAAAGAATAGGCTTCTAAAAACTGATTCATGCTAAGCACAGACACAAGATTCTGATATTAGAATGTCACTGAATTCCTTACAAAGAAAAGTAAGAGTGTTCAGGTCTATTTAGTAGTTATGTCAACTGCCCCCCTTTAGAAGCAAATCTGTAAATTAAATTATACTAGAAGACTACTTGGTAAGCATGGGGTTTGCTTCTATCCAGTCCATTTTTAGCTCCTAGTATATTTCAGGTGTTGCCTAGCACTGAGTATACAAAGATCAAGAAGACAAGGCTCCACATTAAGAAGTTCACTCAATGAAGTAGGGAAAAAAAACATAAACATACTAGCTTTGTTTCTTAACTGCAAATAACGTAAACCAGCTGTAACATGTTCATGCTGAATGGTTATTAAAACAATGAGTTAGTTGTCCAAGGAATTACTAGAAAATAATGTTAGGGTCTCATAAAAAGAAATAATAGCCAAAAATCACACAGGAGAACCAGTGTGGTGTGGACACCACTGCCACCATCTCCAAACAAAATGTGCTACACCTTGACCTCCCTAGACCCATGTGTATAGTTTGCTGCCACCACTCCTTTGCCATTGTGACCTCTGAAGTTTGAGATGCTTTCTAATAATAATGCTAACAGTTCTCACAGTTCATGCAATTAGCATTGGGTTTGCACAACTAACCCAAGGTCACATGCTTGCATATTACCTCCAAGGGAGCCTGGATAAGCTAGCATGTGGCACTTTCCACTTCCATTGGACATTAGGCAGAAGAAACACTTATGGTCAACCTATCACCAAAAGCTTGTTCCATTCCTCAGGTTCAAGGCCCATGCAAATCTGCAGTCATTAAGATGAGTATCATATCACCAAGAGAGGATGCAACAGTGACGGAAGACCTTCTAGACACTTCCAAAATCCAAAACGATTAGCAATGTAGAATAATCTAGGTTGAGAATGATAATAATCTATATGTCAGTAAGGTGAAGGAGGATACTCTTAATTTTAAAGATTTAAATGAAACAAACTGTCTTCAAATTTTATGGAAATGGCTCCAAGTATTGACTGTAAAATTGACCTTTTTGGTGACATTGGTTTGATAAGGAAAAACTCTCAACAAAAAACACTCTTAAGATGCCCCATTTTTATAGGAAGTTACAATGATAACATAGCCAACAGTAAAAAATAAAACAAAAATTCATCTTAAATACTTTGACCTTTTTTTTTAAAAAAAAAAAGGCAATTATTGGCATCCTATGTACTTTATTTTCGTGTTAATTGCTACTTAAAAGCAATTTAGAAGTTCAACAACATGAAAATTTTTGAGAAATGTTGTGAATGGTATTAGCTCAGCATCCACCTTTAATTGCAAATCTGTCGTTTCCTTTTATATCTTTGAATAATGTCCTTGAAATAATAATTTTAAAAAATATTCAAAAAGTAAAATTTTAGTTGGATTTTTTTAAGTTACAAGTGGTATGAGGATACAGACAGGAAACATGGCTTCTCCAGATGTGACTTAGGAGAGAGCCAAAAACCTCTCTAAAGAGTACTAGACTATTAGGATTCAAGAATGTATCAGGGGGGAAAAACACTCAAAAACTGGATTTGGATGTTTCCTTCACCAACATCAGAGGCTGAAAGAAATTTCTTTTGATGCATTAGGAAAAAGAATAGCAATGGAAAGAAATCTTAGATATAAAAAAAATCAACATATTGAAATTCTCATACTGAGATGGCTTCTTTTTAAATTAGGTTTATTGGGGTGACCTTGGTTAATAACATAAGATTGAGGTGTACAAATCTATGATACAACATCTGTATATTGCTTTGTGTGCTCCCACCCAGAGTCTAGTCTCCCTCCATCACCAAAAACGTGACCTCTTTACTGTCTTCTTTTCCCCCACCTCTATCTCACCCTCTGCTAACCACCATACTGTTGTCTGTGTCTATAAGTTTATGTTTATCTGTTGCTGTTTTATATCCCACACGTGAATAAAATAATATGGTTCTTATTCTTTTCTGTCTGCCTTATTTCACTTAGCATGATACTCTCAGGATCCATCCATGTTATTCCAATGGCAGCACTTCATCCTTTTTTATGGCTGAATAATAATCTATTGTATTATGTGTAATACAATTTCACATGATACAATAGATTATCAAATCCTCCCAGAGATGGTTTCTTAATCCCAAGATACTTACTCTATATATGTGATTCATTTAATTAATTTTCCCCCATAGCTAAACAAGAGCATTTTCTTAACAACTGCATAAAAATGAATGTTCAGCTTTAGTTGGATCTAACTTAAAAAATCATAAGATTAATATAACAGAAATCTTCCATAAGCCAATAGACAAGCTAAAGGCTTTCTGAACAACAACAAAAAAGTTATTTTTCATTTCTTTACTAAAAACTCATTGCTCATCCAACAATGTAGAGTTTTAAGATATTGTTCCAATATAAATAGCACAGTGTAATAGTGAAAAGCAAAGTATCTTCTCTGTATAAAGTGCATCAGAGCATTATACGTGGTGAATGCAATTGAAGAGGGTAATTACCTTTGGGACTGAAACTATTTTGACACCACCTATATGTCAGACAAGAATGCTGCTGTTATGGCCACATACTGTTGCTATTGTTAGAAATTCTGACTGTCTGCATTTAGCAACTGGGAATATGAAAACAAACTTCGTTCCAACTAAAACAATAGTCAAAGTAACCTTTTCAATTGAATTGTTGCTTGCAATAATGAAATTGTAGTACATACCACTTGGTGTATTTGCAATCACATCAGCTTGCGTTTTTCTCACTGGAGCCACTTTACACATTGTGAATAGAAATCTTTTTTTTTTTTTTTTTTTTTTTTTTTTTTTTAAATCAGACTACTTGGCAGTCTTCACAGTTCCCTGAGCACTCTATTTATCTTGAAGGCTGTATCTATAAATGACATGAGAAAGCAGAAGCTAGAAGAATATTCCTAATTGGAACAGAAGGTGAAGGGATCTTATTGGCCCATGGATTCAGATACAGGACTCTCCGGTGTAATGCTCCTTTGAACCACTGACCTACACCTGATTGGAACATTCTGGATGATTGTCAAAATTCACACTGATACCCTTATGTTTTAAGGCCAGTCTTTCACAAAGACTTGGGTGGTGAGCTGAACAGCAAACCTGGCTTAGATCTATTGGCACTTGCTATTTTGAGAAAATACCCAAAGGTCCTTCCTGTCATAAAACACTGGATTGAGGAAAGCTAGGAAAAATCCAACTTTAATTTCATGAATTTGCACTTGCAAAAACACATATCTTCACCAAAATTAAGAAGACTTGAGAATTTGGCTCCAAGTGAAATTCCACTCCAGGGACAGGGGGATTGAATGCAGATTTCAGCTGTGGGCAAAACCTCACTATTATTTCTAGACAATGGTGCTTTCAGTAGTGGAAATGGTGGTGCTTTACACATAGAATGGCCATAAGCCAGTTCTCAGTTTTCTCCAGTGGATTTGCCAGATTGGCTACAGGAGGGAATATTTTCACACAGGCTGGTAACAAGTCTAATGAAACTTGGAGAAAATTAATCTAGTTAATTTTTTTTCTAAGTGAATACCTAAAAGCTCAGAGGAAATATAATTACTAGGGGCTTAGTGCATGAATTCATGCACCTTGAAAGGAACTGTGGGCTGCCAGGCTTCAGTGGGCACAGGGGTGGATCTCGGCCCATCCTCCGTGCCCCTGCCCAGACCCATCCGCTGAGGCCCCTGATCCCGTCTGCAGGCAACCTTGCTCCCACCACACTCCCATGTGCTGATGGCTCTGGCCCTGCTCATACCTGTTGACAGTGCCAAGCAACCAGGACTGGTGCTCACCTGCTCTACCATCCCACCACGGCTGATGCTTGCCATGTTCTGCACTCTGCTGCCTGCTGCTGATGCCCACCATGCTCCATGTGTGCTCCCCAGTGGTCAGCACAAATCATAGTGACTGGTTGTTTGGTTGTTCAGTTTGGTCTACAGTGGTGCCTCGCATAAAGAACGCCTCGCACAGCGAACGCTGCACACAACGAACTTCATTTCATGATTCATACAACGAACTTCGTTTCATACAGCAAAGTCGCCCGAGCTTCCACGACTGCTTCGCCCGAGCTTCCACGATCACTGCCGATGTATTGCATCCTTCCACGCAGGCACTGCAGGCAGTCGTTAGTCACTGCGCTTAACTTAAGCATGTATCACGGCAATCGTTCTTCATTACGAATTAAATCACGCACGTATCACGGCAATCGTCCTTTTAAGTTAAACTCAATATTTTTTTTATATCATGGCTTCTAAAAAAAGCAGGAAGGTGATTTCTGTTGAAATGAAACAGGAAATAATTAGAAGGAGTGAATGTGGGGTAAAACAGTGTGACCTCGTCAAAGAGTTTGGCCTCAGCAAGACCACCATTTTCACCATTTTGACAAATAAGGATGCAATCAAATCAGCCAAAGTAGCCAAAGGAGTATCAAAACTATTTCATGAAAAACATAGGTCTTCAATCCACGAGGAAATGGAGAGGCTATTAGCGATTTGGATTAAGGACAGGCAGGTGAAAGGTGGCGTAACAACCCAAGATATTATCTGTCACAAAGCCAAGAGAATTTATGACGATCTAAAGAAAAACGTCCCTGGAAGTAGCAGCAATCAAGATAATGAAGAAGAATTCAAAGCCAGCAGGGGGTGGTTTTTTAGATTTAAGAAAAGGTGTGGAATCCACAGCGTTACTATGCATGGTGAGGCTGGCAGTGCTGACAAGAAAGAAGCAGAAAAGTTTTCTATTAACTTTCAAAAATGTACGTATTAAGGATGAAGGATACTGCCCACAACAAGTGTTCAATGCCGATGAAACGGGTCTTTTCTGGAAAAGAATGCCGAGCAGAACCTTCATTACAAAAGAGGAGAAGAAATTGCCAGGACACAAAGCCATGAAGGACAGACTTACCCTTATGTTTTCGTCTAATGCCAGCGGAGACCTCAAGATCAAACCTCTATTGGTTTATCACTCTGAAAATCCAAGAATTTTCAAGAAAAATAACGTTATTAAGTCCAAACTGCCCGTCCATTGGAAGTCCAATCAAAAAGCCTGGGTGACCCAAGTTATCTTCAACGAATGGATTCTGGAAACCTTTGCTCCTGCCGTGAAGAAATTCTTGCTGGAAACAGAACTGCCGCTCAAAGCCCTTCTGATACTTGACAATGCCCCTTCTCACCCAAAAGACCTAGAGGAAATATTGCAGGAAAATTATCCTTTTATCAAGGTGCAGTATTTGCCACCAAACACCACATCCATTCTTCAGCCAATGGGTCAGCAAGTTATTGCAAACTTTAAAAAACTCTACACTAGAGCCCTCTTTAATAAGGTGTTTGAAGAATGCGAGTTTGGTGGAGACAATATGACTGTCCGAAAGTTTTGGAAGGAGAAATTTGATGTCCTTATGGCAATACGACTTATACAGAAGGCCTGGGAAGAAGTGTCACAAAGGACCCTCATTTCTGCTTGGAAGATGCTTGTGCCTTCGTGGACCCAGGAAGAAGCAGTAGTTGATGACACAGAAGTGGTGAAGGACATCATCACAGTGGCCCAAAGGTTGGAATTAGAGGTAGAGGAAGAGGATGTAGAGGAGCTTATTGAGGAACACGAAGAAGAGCTGACAACTGAAGAGCTCCAAGCACTTCTGGTCCAGCAACAGGACAATGCTCAAAGGGAAGCGTCATCTGATAACGAGGAGCAACAATCAAACAATCAACCAATCCCAACTGCTGACATCAAGAACATCCTGGTCAAATGGAAAGCAGTTCAGGAGAAGATTTACCCTTATGTTTTCGTCTAATGCCAGCGGAGACCTCAAGATCAAACCTCTATTGGTTTATCACTCTGAAAATCCAATGCCCACTATTCGGATTCAGCTGAAGCAAACAGGATCAACGATCTTTACTCCGATACTCTTGTCCATTATTTCCGGCAGATGTTGGAGAAAAGAGAAAAACAAACGACTTTGGACAGGTTTTTCATGAAACCATCGGCCAAAAAGCAGAAAATGGATGAAGATGTGCAAGATTCGGTAGACTCTACTTAGTCTGTCTTAAAATTAAAAAAATGTGTGGTTTTTTTTTTAAAAAAAATATGTTTTTAGATATATCTAAATAAAAATAATAACAAAAAATTTATCTTTTTTCATGTCATCTTAGCATATTTTATGCTACAGAACGAATTATTTTTTTAACATGTATTGTTATGGGAAAACGCGTTTCACATAACGAACTTTTCGCATAACAAACTTGCTCCTGGAATGAATTCAGTTCGTTGTGTGAGGCACCACTGTATTTGCATATCAGGGTTTTATATATATAGATAACTTCTAAGAGGTAGAAACTCCCCTGAAGGGAAACTACCCTCAAGTAAGCCCTGCATTTGTTGAATGTCCTCAGCATGATATAGATAAATGCTTCTCTCACTCTATTGCTCATAGGAATTACCTAGGGGTCTTGTTCTACTCCAGATTCTAATTCTGGATGCCTGGAGTGAGACCTGAGATTCCACATTTCAACAAGCCGCATTTATGTTCAGGCTGCTGATCTGCCTTCTGCACTTTGAATGTCAATAATTTAGATGATTATATGATAATTCACCTAAGCAATTGTCCCACAAATGCTCAACACTCTTAATTCATTAAAAAGTACAATTGACTGAAGAGTGATGGTACTGAATAATGTCCTTATGTACCATGGAACACTACTCCGCCATAAAAAAAGTATGAACCATTGATGAACATAAGTTGGATGTGGGGATTAATGCTGAATGAAAAAAAAAAGATTACAAATTAGTGGTTATCAGAGATTAAGGATGAGTGTAGGGGACTGTGATGAAAATAGGTATGATTGCATGCAGGTATTGAATTAGAAGCCAAATGTATACAGATGAGCGACAAGATCAGTCTAATATAATGTCTCAGACTTAGGGATGATGAAAATACAGTTCAGACTCTTGCCCCTGATAAACAACTAAATTCTTTCTGAGTAATACCAGTTAACTCTATCTTTAATTCACTCTTCTTTTTACCAGTTAACACAGCCCATATGATTGGGGTCTATTCCAATGCACAACATTTTCAAATTTTACTACATTTATTTAAAGCAGACCAAAATGTACTTATTTGACATCTAACCCAACTCTCTGAATCTAACAGTTATTTAAATTTATAAAGTCATGTCCTGATCAAGAAATAGTCAAGTTTATAATCTCACATACATTCTTCCTTAGATAATTTTCAAGCAGTAATAGTCACCGTCTCCCATCATCCCTAACAAATGAGTGTTGTGATAAATTTCCCATCTTAAATCCATCTCCAAACTGACACAAAGTTGGCAGACAGTATTCATTGACTACACCACTTCTTCCTTCTAGCAGCACCTCCATCTGTTTGGCAACAAAGTATCTATCTCCAAAGATTCATCCAAGCAAGGCAAGCTGTGCTAGAGAGCTTCCCTCTACCTGACCAAATCGATCCTTCCTACTTTTTCACACTGCTGTCTGTCCCACAAGGTTGATCTCTATGGAAAATATCAATGGACTCCTTTGACATCTGGCTTTGAGTCTATTTCAGCCAGTGAGCTAACTGGTGGTCAGACAAAGGGAAATGAGTAAGGCTGGAGTTTTTAATTTTTTTAAAAATTTTTTTGCTAGTTCCTTCCTTGTCTAGTCACTGTGCTTTCGCAATACCATGTGATCAAAGGCCACAATTCCCATCAGCTGGTCCTTTCCATATTACTCTTTGTTCCCAATTCCAATTTTAATAACCACTTCCTGGATTTGTCCCTTCAGGGTAAGGTGAATGGAACCCCCTACTCTTAACAGCCCTCAGTGAATGAACTATTTCTGTGGTTTCCTGCACCTCAAGTATCTCTTTGTAAATAGTTCCTTTGTTAAAGTCTCTTTAAATTATCCATGTTGAGTGTGTCAGTTTTTCTGACTAATACATTGGGGTTATTCTGTTTGTTTTGTCCTTGTCAGATATTCATTTTCTCAACCTCCCTTTTCAGCTAGTAGTGGTTAGGTGATTCAGTAGCAGCTTGCCCCTTTCACTCTTTGGATGTCTGGGGTAAATACATGATGAGTGGAGTGACCCATCTGTGACCATGAAGCATCAGTCTGACAAAAGTCAGCACACAGAGGAAGGTGCAGAGGAGGAGGCTGTTAAGAGCTTGGGTTTGAGAACTTTTGAAAACTGTTTAAGAAGAAAAAAAATGAACAGGGAAGGAACCTAAATTCTGAGAACAAATGTAAAAGTCAGATTTGGTGGTTCTTGGTGACAACAGAGGAATTTCCAATGGAGAAGTGAGGTGGGAAAGAATGGGGTGGTCAGATATAGTTACTTTTATTGGCTTTTATGGGCAATGATTTTCATCTTCCACATCCTTCAGCCTGAATACTGCCCGCCTTATATTGGCTGCATTTAGACTTCTTGTTAGAGATACAACATGTGCCCTTGGGTTTTAACTTCTAATTCATGAGGTTTTCTTAACCCACAACCAACGCATTCCTAACTCATGGAGTAATCTAATTTCATTGCAATTGTGACCTTGCCACTTTCCTGCTCAATATAGGCCTCTAGTTCATCATCATCTACAGAATAACCAGCCATCATATGCAACATCCTCATGCTTTTACTCTTGACACCCTCTCCATTTTGGAATGTTTGATTTCGCACGGATACCTCAGCTAGCACCACAGCAAGCTGGGGAAGGTGGAATCTCAGTGTTACTGTTGCTTTCCTCTCATTTCAGAACAAAGACCTCAACGTCCATGCTTCTTTGCCTCACCAATTTGAGTCCCAAATCTAGAGAAGGTGCATATACTTGGCTGAGCCTAGTCAATCCCTAATCTCAGAAGTGAATAGCTAGCAATTATGTTTGCTTTGAGGAAGGCCTCCAATCTATATATATCAATAAACTCACCAACTATAAGAAGAGGGTTAAAATGATGGCTTTGACAAAAAGAATTACACAGATCCAGTATAATTTCAATAAAATCTGTGAAGTGCAATAGTGGATGTGTAAATGGATTAGATTGGAATATAGAATAAGCAGTTACATTCAGACCAATGCTGTGCAATAGAAATTGTTAGCATTGTATGTAACTTTTACTTTCTAGTAGCTACATTTTAAAAGCACACAGAAATACTTAAAATTAATTTTAATGACATTTAACCTACTGATATAAAAATGTTATTTTAACATTTAGTCAATATAAAATGATTAATGAGATATTTTTACGTTATTTTTCAGTATTACGTTTTGCAACTTGGTGTGTATTTTGCTCTTTCAGAGAATCCCACTGTGGCTTTTACCTGCATTTCAAGTGCCTGATAGTTGCATGTGGCAAACTACTATCATATTGGATAGAGCAGCTCTAGACAAACATGTCAATTAGGAGGAGAGCAGTGCCCCGTAGGTAACTAGGAATCATTTATATTTGACTGCAGAATGCCAGGAATTATTGTTTTGCCCTGGTTTAGAAAGCCCTCTAACACAACCTGCTTAACACTCTGCTCTGAGCTATCTGAGATTAAGACATAAATCAGGGTAACTGAGTTGGAAAACAAGTGAAGGGTTTTGGTAGCTTTATCATTTGCATTGCTGACTTCCAGGTGCCTGAGTGACAACTGACTGGAGTGGGCAGAATGTTACATTTCAGATTTGATGTTGCTTGTTTACATTTAGGATGAGGTCATGGGAGTGGATGAGGTCTAAGGAGAGAATGTAAAGGCACAGAAAGGTCAATGGTTAGCCCCAGGATCACATCACCACTTGACAGCAGAGAACAAGTAGACTGTGAGAGTAGTGTTCACAATGGTAAAAGAACTAGGAATAACTAGCTTCTCGGAAGCCAAGAGTCTCGGTTGCAAAATTATTTTCTCCTTGGAAAGCTGACTGAATTCGGAATCATTTCCCAATTCATGTACATAGGTTCCACTAAAAATGCACCCTTTAATTTTTTTTAAATTAACATTTACAATAATATATTTGTTCTCAGATTCCCATTTAACACAGAATCTCTTCTGAATCTTTATCTCTGTCCTTCAGCCTCCCACCTACTACTTTCCTCCTGCCCTGTCACTATCTGATCTTTCCTCCCACTTCAAAAAAAAAAAAAGACAGAAATCTTCAGGCTGGAAGCCTGCTTCTTTCTCAATACCTTCCCACACACAAATTATTTCAATCTGTCTTCATCCTTTCTTCATTGGAAGTACCTAATAAACAACACCACTGTTCTCCCATTGCCCGGATCCCACAACAATTTGAAACTAATTGAGAGAGAAATACAGAAGTCAGGCAGAGTGCAAAAATCATCTCAATTCATGGTCAAACTGTTAAGAGAATGTGGCTTAGGACTGTAGCCAATTGAGCTTTTCTTTCTCATTTGTCCTCAGGTTTCTAAAAATCATCTTTACTTCCTCAAACCCCTCCCCCGCCTCTGCCACCCTGCCCCCATATAATTTAAGGCAGGGTGGCTTCTGATCCAATAATTCTGGTGACACTCTTCTTACAGATGTTACCAATTCTGTCCCTGTTGCTCAATTCCAGGGAGATTTGCCAGTCCGTATCTCATTTGACCACTGAAAGTTTCACACTACTGGCCATTCCCTCCTTTATGCAACTCTAGTCTAGTTTTTTCTTCAAACTCTAGTGGATGCTTTTTCTCAGCTACCTTCCTTCCTTCCTTCTTCCCTTCCTTTCTCTTCCTTCCTTCCTTCTTTCTTTCCTTCCTCCCTCCCTTTCTTCCTTTCTCTAACTATCTGGTAAATATTTGCACTTCTTGGAGATTCATCTTCTGCTCTTGTTCCTTCTATTTGATTCACTTCTTTCTTCACCTACTCTCTCAGAGCAATCATATCTGATCCTGAGGTTTCAGTCACAGGTCACCTGGTTGCCCAGCCTTCAGTACTGCCTATTCTGAATACATTCTTCAGAGAGATCTTTCTGCAAACCAGTTGTGATCATGCTTAAAAACTTCCCTTTGGCTCCAGCTGCAAACACTTAGGCCCTACTTCTTATGTTTCTGTTTGTTTGTTTGTTGTGACAGAATGCAAACTAGCACAACACTCTGGCTAATCTCTCACTACTTAGAGATGATGAGTGATTCATTTATCTACCTCCTGGATTTTGACAAAAGAATTGTTTTGTCAAAAGAAAGAGTCCGGCGGGGTGGGGTGGGGGAAGAGTCAGAGACTTCTAAATCTTCACTCACTTTGAAGAAGGTACATTGTGAACTGCTATCCCGGCTTGTGGTAAGGCACTGCCCTGTGGGAGAGTCTGCTGTTTGGCTCGGGAGAATACTGTAAGACCACAAATTTAAGTCATGTTCTGAAGACCTAGCTTTTGTCAATAATAAAAAAAAAACACACAACTATTTTGTTGCCATTTTCCTGACTCCTCTTAATAGGTGGTTACTTTCATCGGAAAGCCTTACCTCTGACTATAGGAAATAAAAACAAATGGAGAACACAAAGGGAAATTCTTATTTCCCATTACTCAGGTGTCCAAGTTGAAAAACTTCCTTATTATTTTCAATATTCCTTTTGTTGTTGTTAATACTCACCCAAGTATATTTTTCCATTCATTTTTTGCAGAGAGTAGAAGGGCAGGAGAGATACAGAGAGAGAAACATTGACATGAGAGAGACACATTGATTGGTTACCTCCCTCACATACTCCAATCAGGGCCAGGGATTGATCCTGTGCCCTTGATCAGAATCAAACCCAGGACCCTTCAGTCTGTGGGCTGATGCTCTATCCATTGAGCCAAACTGGCAAGGCCCCGATGTTCTTTATTGCCCATGGAAGGGACACCGATATACTTATCTATTAATATAAAGTGAGTTTGGTAGGACAGACTTGGCATAGATGGCATTGCCCCTTCTAGGTCTTCAAGATCCATCTACCTGCAGAAAAGGAACCTTCTGCTCTGCTGACCCCTGTGCAGACAGAGGCTTGACCCTGTGGCAGTAAACTGCAGTTGAAATGGGTATGTGCTTACATTTAGCCACACAAGTAACCTGTATATAGTTTTTCTCAATAATAAAATTAATCCTATATAATAAAGATGTAATATGCAAAGGGCCGTTATGCCATGAAGCATAACAACCAACTGCGTAAACTACCAAATCACTGATCAGCAGGAGCATGGGGCAGTGAGCTACTGGCTATAAGCAGGCTGTGGAGAGCTACAGGAGGGGGTAGGGCAGCATGCTATGAGGGAGGGGGTGAGAAGGAGGGAAGCTACATGAGGGTGGGGCAGTGGGCAAAGAGCTACTGGAGTTGAGCAGCGAGCTACTGGTGAGCTACTGGAGCAAAGATTTATGCACAGGGCTACTAGTATTTTTATATTTATCTAATTTCTGTGTATAGCTCTCAGTTTGGTTTCAAATTCAACAAGGAAAGGAATGTTATTTGTTGGGACCTTTCAAATACCTGAAATTCCCCATGCCTTTTCCATTTTTAAAAATATATATATTTTATTGATTTTTTTACAGAGAGGGAGAGAGATAGAGAACTAGAAATGTCAATGAGAGAGAAACACTGACCAGCTGTCTCTTGCACACCCCCTACCAGGGATGTGCCTGCAACCAATGTACATGCCCTTGACCGGAATCAAACCTGGGACCTTTCAGTCCACAGACGGACGCTCTACCACTGAGCCAAACTGGTTTCGGCACCTTTTCCATTTTTTAACATGAAGTATGAGACTACATTCTTTTCCTTTCATGATCTATTACATAGGCTAATACAAATTTCAATATTTATTGAGCACCTATTGATTTATCACTATGCCTGGTTTTAGAGATAGAAAATAAATTAGATGTCATGCATGTTCTCCAGGAGTTCACAGTTCAGCAATATAAGTTTGTATTTTCAACTGTGGGTGTGCAGTAGAGTTCCAAGATGTATTTCTTTAGAAAAAGACTGAAACTGTAAAAGGGAACTTGTTAAAAGCAGGGCTCATTTAATTATGATCATTGCCATTGCCTCCGGAATTGATAAGGATGGGAGGACAGGTGATGGGTGAGCTGCAGAGTCCTATGACCAAGAAGAGGAGGATAAATGAAAGAGAGAAAAAAATGAGAATAAGATCTCTTTGATACAGCATGTCATAATCTAGTTAACATCATAAAAAAGGTGACCAAAAAAAATGCATAGCCACTTGCAAGTGAGTGCTGATAAGAAATCTGTGGACATTCATATTCAGTACAGGTCCATAACATAATTAATCACCAGAAGCATAGCAAGCTGTGCTCATCCTATAGACTGACAGGATGAGACCAAATTGATTATTTTATCTATGGTGCAGGCCATTTTATGGGTCACAGAAAGATATTCTGCACAGAAGAATACAATAGAAAGACTGAAGAAGCAAACATGTTCTGGTAATTCAACCTAAGATTCCCTCATACTCTTAAAACATGGCCTCAAATAAAATGGCATTTCTAAGTTCGAAAAGATCTTTGTCTTACAGTTATTCATTTTAAAAGAGTAGGAAACAGTTGCCATGACATGGCTCAAACCTATCTTCAGGCTTCAGAACCAAAGACATTTTAAGAAGGAGAGTAGGACCCAGGGAAAGGTGCACAAGGACTACTGCATTCATGTAGATAGAGTTTAATTCTTCGCGTTCTCTTTGTACCTCATTTTCACAAATTCTAATTGCACTCATGTAAAAAATAATCAGAACAGGTGATACAATTTTTCTATGTTTTAAATTTTTAAAGTCCCATCTGTCACTAATTACACATTTATTTCATTATGCAGCACTATGAAAATAATTACTTGAGAGTTTTTGTTGACAATTTAGAGTTTTAAGTAAATACTAATTATTTTTATTATAACTGTGTATAAAATTTAATAATTCATCACTAGACATTTTGGGGGCTTCAAATAATTTTATTAGAACCACATAAGATAGCAACTATGTAATTAGTGACACATCTGCCCATCTGATAGGTCCATGTTATAAATTTTGCAGACATTTTTCCCCTTTTCCTTTCTCCTTTTGTAGAAGCAGAGATAAAAAAAAAAAAAACTCCATGTGCATATTTCAGCGTTTTATAATGATATATCTTGTCTGTCCAGCCAGCTCATCTGCTCAGTCATTCTATCAAGGAGGCAATTAATTAACTCTCACAACTACCATGGCCTTGAGTTTAAAATGATGTATGTAGATAACTGTGGTAATTTCTACTTTAAGTAAATTACTTTAGAAATTAAACTATCTTCCCCAAACTCCAGCCAGAAGTTGCTGTGAGTTCCATTTGGAACTTGTGCTAATAATAATATTTTCTGGAATAATAACAACAGGTTTGGATTTAATTAAATATGTTGCTCACTGAAGCATCTGTTTTAAACATTAATGAATGGCAGCTCCTATGGGATATCCAAATGGAAGTGTTTTCACTCTGTAACACTATCCTAAAGTATGTTTTGGAATGTTCAAATAATTAGTTGGTCTTTGTTTTGAGAGACTAACCCAGAATAAAAGAGCAATTTTTTCTTCAAATGATATTGATAGATGGAGGCCATTTAGGGAGAGACGATTAATCATAAAAGTGGTCTCTAAAAAGCTGTTACACAACCTACAGTATTAAAAGTCAAGTTTTGTTCATGTTCACACATAACTCCAATTATCATTCATGAGAGATATGCTCTTATCAAGGAAAGGACACATCCTTTCCCCATTATGCAGAGCTATTTTGGGCAGAGGGCCATTAAAAATAGTAGACATAGTGCTCCAAAGACTATAATGAATCTTGCAAGAATTGGAAGCCACCTTTGAAATAACTACTATTAAATAGGTTTGATTCCAATCAATATGTAAACAGAAAATTTCTAAGTTCACAGCTGTTCACTATTCAAACAAAAGCATGTAAGTAAGAGTTGTTTGTAAAATATCACTATTCTTACAGACTTTATTAAAAATAAATTGCTAAACTTAAGTTCCACAAAGACAGTGATCTAGTGTGTCTTATAAATCGATGCATCCTTCCCACATAGACCAGTACCAGGCAGATAACTGTATACACATACTTGTTGAATGAGTATTTGAATAAGACTAACATATTATTTTCAATTCAGCAAACATATATATTACACCCTACTTAATGCTAGATCCCATGATTGAATTAGGATTGGGGGTACGAAGACTCCCTCTAGAGAGAAAGAGAGGGAGAGAGAGAGAGAGAGAGAGAGAGAGAGAGAGAGAGAGAGAGAGAGAGAGAGAGAGAGAGAGAGAGAGAGAGAGAGATTCTGCTGTCAAAGAATTCACAATCTTTCATACAATAATAACATATTAATACAACAAATTATTTGTTATTGTGAAGACTATATAATTGACCAATTAGACTATGATGAACACTTTTGGAGTGTGATAGGCTGATGATTCCTTGATATAGAATGAAGAATTATTATGTTATAATTCACAATTGATAAACTGTAGAAAGTCATGATGGTTATGTACAGATTTCTTTAATCAGACTTGGGAAATGTCTATGATTTTATAGTATCTTCTCACAGAAAAGACAATAATACATCTGATACATCAAATTTGATCTCACAGGTTTTAAACATTGGATGTAATCCTGGTGCTCACAATTTCAAACAATGGCAAGATGACCCAGGCTGGACTCTATAGCAAATACATATTTAATAAGGTATCATGTGTTGAGCTCTGACAGATCCTCACAGGAGGAACCCAGGGGATTGCTTTTAAACCAATCTAAGGGCCTCTCATACACTTCTGGATTCACTATGGTGAGGTGGCTTAGAGTTCCTTCAGGGAATGATTGCTATATACATAAACCCAATTTCATTCTCTATAAAATGAGAGTTGGATGTGATAATATGTAAGGTTACCACACCTTTGTGGTTTTTCCCTTTCTTCTCTCCAAAAGTTCAAGTGATCAATAAATTGGGTTCATTGAGTCTACCTCCCATATGCCTCCAAAATTCCTTATTTTCTTACTATATCCCATTAATCTTTGTACCTCCATGTCTAACAGGTTCTGACACATAATAGATGCTCAGATTTCTGACTGAATGAATAAATTATATTACATCTACATAACGAAGAAACTGCATGAGTTTCTTTGACTAATTTCAAACCAATATAAGGTACCATGTCCCATCTCCAAGGATCATCTGCTCTACTCAGGAGTTAAGGACTTTTCACATATAACAGTAAAGAGTATAAACTTATTAATTTAATCCTCACAAGAACAAGGATTCCATAAAAACAATAACAATAACATCTGACATTTATTGAGGGCCTATTAAAAATCCAGTATCTTAATTAGATTTTTTTATTTAATCCTCACAATTATGATATAGATACTAAAGCTATCCCCATCTATAAATGTAGAAATATGAACTGAGAGTCATTAAGAAACTTTCCCTAAGTCTAATAGCAGCATCAAGATTTGTCTGATTCCAAAACCGATATTTTTAGTAATAGTTAAAGAGGATCTATTTTGTTCTAAGTGCTAAACACACACTCACACACAGCCCTGATTGGGTAAACTCCCTCAGTCCCTTGGTGGCCATGTTTTGTAATTCCTAACACTTTCCCGTCTGCCAAGATTATTACACCAGCACTAGATACCTTCCAAGAACAGCTCATACAGTCTGGGCAGCATCTACTAAAATTTCCTGGTACCAGAGTTCTGACCTCTATGGCTAATGTTGATTAATTAAAGGAATAAAATTATCTTGTTTGGTGATAGTCAGATGGAAAGAGATATAGCTATTGGTAGAGGAAGAGAAATGTTGAAAGCACACTGAGGGAAGCAGACAGCAAAGGTCTGTCACCCAATCCATGATCAAGTAGAGGAAAGGGTGTGGTAGCCAATTGGCACTGGAATTAGAACTGGAAAGATAGAGAAAACCAGAAACACAGAAGGGCTGACTCCTATTATTGATAAAGTATAAGAGTAAATACCAACAAAATCCTTCTATAATAATGGCTATAGATAAGCAGAAACTTAGAATAAAGTTGGCTCTCAAAGGGTCTTTTAGTTGCTGAAGAAATTGTTCCACACTCCAGCCCCAGAGAGACTGGTCTTCCTGGGAGGCTGGGCCATATCACTGCTCTTGGGACTCTATAATGCTGGGATGTATGGCTTAAATGCCTGAGGTCTTATTATTAATAGTCCTCCTGACTACTGTCTTCTATTCTCCTAATCTACTGTAAAAAATCTAACTCACCCAGGGCAAGCGCTGTTATGTAAGGCAGCTCAAAATGAGCGGTAAGGGAGATCAACAATAGAAGCAATGTGCTATGGAATTTTTTAGTTTATATAGAATGCTCTTGGAGGGTTTCACAGAGGAGGTGGTGGCCTATAAGCTAGAAGTTGCTGGTGGCCCATCCATATGGAAAAGACCCATATCAGACCGATGGTTGGTGGTAGAGACAGGAATTGGACCCAAGTCCTCTGATTTCTTTTCCATTGTTCTTGGTAAGTTTTTCCATATCTGATGGTTTGGATATATCAGGTGGCATCACTGTGCATTTGGTGAATGGAATGAGCAAATAAAAGAACAGAATGGATTAAATAAATAGATGAGTAGCTGAATACAAGATTATCATAGCAGTTCTTAAAGTATTCAAAATATGGATGAAAGCAGGTTCACTCATAAAAAGTTAGTATGAGAGCTGGGATCTGCATATAATATTTTGTCTTGAAATAAATTTTCTAAACATGGGTATTTTATTTCTTATGCCTCATCTTTTATCTCTAATATGAGGATAACAATACTTATTTTCTAACATTATTTCAAGTAAAAATAATATACTACATGAAAGTACTTTTTAAAATGAAATAAAAAACACACACACACACCATGATATAGATAGGTAAGTACGTAGGTAAATAGACAAATTATAGATAAATGATACATTTTAGAATGTTTCATCATAATTATTAACATTGCATTATATTTTATATTTATGTTGTCTTTTATGGTATTAAAAATACTTTCACATGTATTCCTTAATACAAATTGATTAAAGTTAAATAAAAACAAATGTGGAAACTAAGAAACATGAAGATAAAGTTAGTTACCATCATGGAAACTGAGGCAGATTCGCTAAGACTAGTGAGGTATGTTTAAGAGGTCATTCTAAGATCATTTTAAAGAAATTTACCATTTGCATAAACAGAGTTTTTTATAGAACTTAATCTGTTAAGATTTATTACTGTTAACATTACTATACCTACTCTAATATCACAATAAATAACAATTTCAGCATTTTTGAGCACTTTCTAAATACCATGCACAATGCTAATTTACATAATCTTTACAATAATCCTGTAAAGTAGGGATTATGATTGCCATTTTACAGATGTTCTAGTAAGCAACCAAAATAATGAAAGACTCTCTAACTCCAAAGTCCATGCTTCTCACCCCATTTCTATTGAAATATGATAATTAGTTCCCTTATTAAAATTATCATCATCATCACTGTCACAAAAATAAGAATTAACTATAATTAAATTGCCACTTATTGTACACATCTTTAATCCTACCAGATAACTCTGCTAGAGTTATCATCCTATTTCACAAGCAATTCAATAGAGTTTCAATGAGGTTAAGTAAATTGTCCCAAGTCTCACAGCTAACAACTAATAGATTTAGGGGCCAATTCAGGTCTATCACTTCACTAGGCCAAGATGCTTCTCAATGTTCCATGTCGCTTTTCTTAGTTTCATCAAATTTGTTTATTAGTTTTAGCAAAGAGCTGAATGTCAGATCTGCTGGCCAGAGATTTGTCAATCTGGCTTTATGACTCTACTCCAGTGAATTTTGAAATAATTATTTTCTGAATATTTCACAATGATACTCAAAACACTTAGTTAGAGCTTTATTAAGTGATATATTAAAATCAATTGCTAGTATATAACTTTAAAGAATAAACATGAGGTTTGATCTAATCAAGAGTAGGCATGATAATTCTTTAACTTTATGGTCTATTTTTTTTTTCCACTAGATATAACAGAATCTGAAACTAACATCAGTAAAGGTTTCTTTACTTCTTGAAATAGTTGTTGGTGGTAGCTCCTGCCCCAGATTACCATGGAGATCCTTTTTTTAAATTTTTATTTTATTTTATGAAATACATTTATTTCAGTTACCATGTTTATCTTCATAATATCTGAACTAAAATAGTATAGGTAACACATTACCTTTTTGTAGTGTGACATTTGTAATAGCTTAATAATAAAAAGAATTCTTTTCAGTGTCAACCAAATTTGAATGTGAGTCCTTCTACATCATTTACTAGTCTCTCTCAAGTTATTTTAACTAAGTCATGATGTTCTCTTTTATAAAATAAGCATCATCAAGCTCACAGGGTTATTGACATCATTGAAAAATATGATGGATGTAAAATACTCAGACTAGTCCATGACAAGTGGTAGACAGCCTGATCACAAAATCATTATGTGTAAATTCATATCTTGAATTTCCTTTAATTTTATTAAGTTACTAGAGGCCGGTGCATGAAATTCGTGCATTGAAGAGGGGGGATTTCCCTCAACTCGGCCTGCACCCTCTCCAATCCAGGACCCCTTGAGAGATGTCCGACTGCCCATTTAGGCCCAAATCTACTGAATAGGGCCTAAACTGGCAGTCAGACATCCCTCTCACAATCCAGGACTACTGGCTCCAAACTGCTCACTTGCCTGCCTGCCTGATTGCCCCCAACCGCTTCTGCAAGGCCCCCCTTCAGCCTGGTGAAAGATAGCATGAGTATGTGGTAATCATGGAGAGCTTTGGGTTTAGGAATGGCAAGATTAGCAAGATCACTATTGCTGACTGTGAGCAACTTTAATAAATTTGCCTTGTGTTTTATGTTAGCCACCAGATCACTCCTCCTGTAGCTCAGGAGAGCATCGCTTCATTCCCATCTGCAACTCTGTGCCCTCCCTCCAGTTCACTGGGTCCCATATTTTTCTTACCCCTCCCAAGTCTAGCTGGATTGCAGAGCTAAGTTTATTATTATGGAATAAAACTAACCGAACAAAAAAATCAAATGGTGAATCCTACATACAATTCGCTCAATTTTTGTGTGCTTTAAAGATGTAGTGTTGCTCCCTCCATAAAAGATATATTACACAGTCTCGTGCTGATTCCCTGGTTTGCACTTAAATTATTTTCATGTTAATTAGATGACCGTACCTCATTCCCCTCCTTCAAAGTTTTTTTTTTTTTTTAAAAAAGCCACTTGGTTTAATTAAAGTATTTGAGGCAGTAATGTTGTATACTAGGTAATCTACCATTATGAAAAACTGTTCAACTGGAGGTAAATAATTACTTTTTATCTTCATTTTGAATGCTTATGGTCTTTGATTAGACCTGTTAAAAGGTACTGTTGAATAAAATATTTGGAATGATTGAATAAATACTAGTATACAAGTGATGGCAAAGGACTCCAGTATAAACTTGGTAAACATATCCTTTCATGGGAACCAAGAAATAAAACCGTAAAAGTAAAGGAATATTATTTTTCTAAAGGAAATACAAAGTGTCATTATCAAGTATAATGAGTCATAAAATTTCCAATTTTTTTTTCATTCTCTCAGCATATTAATAATTTTGTAAGTGTTTTTCCTGTAGATTCTACAAAAACAGGCACTTTTAAAATATGTGTGTGTGTGTGTGTGTGTGTGAGTGAGAGAGAGAGAGAGAGAGAGAGAGAGAGAGAGAGAGGGAGAGAGAGAGAGGGTGAGGGAGAGAGAGAGAGAGAGAGAGAGAGAGAGAGAGAGAGAGAGAGAGAGAGAGAGAGAGAGAGAGAGAGAGAGAATGACAACCAAAAAAGAATCTGCATTATCAACAGTGGTACTCAATTTGGTTGAAGAGAAGAAAGGTTTTGCAGTTATAAAAATTATTTGGGAAATTTTTTCAAACTTTTGTATCTCTCAGAGATTAGAAGATACCCTCAAGTTATTCTTATACCTTCTGAATGAGACTACTGATAGATATTCTTATGGATATCCACTAGTCAAACAACTCAAAAAGCCTTTCAAACACCACATAATCATACAAAGTTAAAGGAAATTTGATTATGAAATTCTGATGATATGATCTTACCATTTAGGGCTAGCCCACATGTCTAGTTTATGGGTGTGGTCATGTTCTAAGAAAAAGCAAATACGATGCATGATTTAATATATCTTTAGTAAATAATTTTTAAATTCCGGAGTATAAATTAGGCAGAACCCATTTTATAAGATTTGTTGATTTTAGCTAGCTGATTTATAACCACAGGTCCAATTGGCTGGAAGTAATGATCATGGTTCCAATCATTTAATTGTTAACACTGAAGAGAAGTCCTACCAATCCAATATTGTACAATTATCTCAGGTATCTAAGGCTGGTGGATGATTAATTTAACAAGCACTTGTGAACAGGAGATCAGTCTGACTATAATTGTGATAATACAGGTGAAATATAGCAATGGCATGGACAAAGGTCATAGTAAGGAGAGGGTGACAGAAATACCCAAATTCTTTTAAGATAGAGACAACAGGATGTGCTAATTTTTAAATGTGGTATGTGACAGAAAAGAGTTAAGGGTAACTCCAAAGGATAAAAGAGCTACTTTTAGGAATTTGGGTGGATCAGGGGCTCAGTCTTAGATAAATTCAGTTTAAATTGTTTATTAGGCATCAAATTAGAGATGTCAAGCAGGAAGTTGGATATATACATATATCTGGAGTGAAGAAGAGAGGTCTAAATGTGATAGAACCATTTGGAAGTTATTAAATATAAGATGGTATTTTAAACCATAAAACTGGATAATGGAGGTTTGATTCTGCTAAGGCAGTATAAATTACTATAATTCTACCTTTCTTCTGATTACAACTAAAAACTCCAGGGGGGAAAAATGGTATAAACAACCACCTGAAGACAATGAAAAGTACACAAAAGTCTATAGAATATGAAAGGACTTGAAAGTTGGAAAAGAAAATATATGGAGGTGAACAAATTTCAACAAAGCCTAAGGGATTTGTGTGACAGTATTTATCAATCTAACTTGTATGATGCAGTTCCAAAAAGAAGGAAGAGATGAAGGAACAAAAATATTGAAAGAAATAATGACTGAAAATTCCCCCAGTTTAGAAAAACACATAAATTTACAAATGTAAAAGTTTATCAAATCTCAAACAGTGTAAGTTTTCATATCTGAGAATCAATTGATGAAATTTACCATATCAATAGACTAAAGAGAAAATACTATCTTTTCAAAAGATTCCAAAAAAAGCAATTGACAAAATTTAACATCCATTCATGAACAAACTCTAAGAAAACTGGTAATACCAAAAGATATTCTTTAGTTAAAGGGCAGCTACAAAAAACTTCCAGCAAATGTCATAGCTAATGATAAAAACTTAATATTTTTCAATATCAAGAACATGGATGCTCACTTGAACATTTTTAATATATACTACATTTGTATTCCAGCCATTGCAAGAAAACAGAAAAAAGAAAATATAAATAAAAAAGATAATAAATTAATAAATAACTTTACCTGTAGATGATATATTTTTAAAATAGAAAGTTGAAAGGAATTTTGAAAACAAAAACTAGAACTAGTAATGAAGAAAGTTAATATGCAAAAAATAAATTATATTCTTAATTACATATTAACAATAAACAATTGGAGATATAGAATTTCAAAAGTAATGCAATTTACACTAATGCCAAAAAACATATTCTTATGCTATCTACTTAGAAATAAGTATAATAAAATATACCCATATCTCTATGTTGTAAAATAAAAAACATTGTTGGGAGAAATTTAAAATGGCCTAAATAAATGTAAATATATACCATGTTCATGAATTAAAAGAATCAACATTTTTAAGATGAAAATTTTCCCAAAATTTATATGTAGACTCAACACAGTCAGAACTTCAGCATGCTTGATTTTTGAATGTTTGGTTTTTTTAAGGCAAAATAATCATATATATATACATACACACATACATACATACACACACACACACACACACACACACACACATATATGAAAACACAAAGGACATACAATAGTAAAGCAATTTTAGAAAACAGAAAAGAATCCCACTCGATTTCAAGAGTTAGTATAAAGCTATCATAATGATACTTTGGTAATGGTCAAGAAATACACATATATAGCAATGAAATGAAATAGAGCTCAGAAAAACACTTACACATATGTCTATTATGTTTTGACAGAGTTGCTAAGTCAGATCAATTGGGAAAGAAAGCACTTTTCAATACATCTTCTTGGATCAACTGGATATCCACAAGGGAAAAAAAGCAAAATTTGACCTGTACCTTCCATTATATGCAAAAATTTACTCCAAATGGATATTAGTCCTATAGTGAAGTCTAAAGAGGTAAAATAAATACAAGAAAAAATAGGATATAATCTTTGTAACCTTAGAATAGTCAAATATTTTTGGATAGAAGAGAAAATTAACCATAAAAATGAAAGCTGATAAGTTGGACTTCCTTAATATTAAAAGCTTTACCCTATAAAAATGTCATTAAGAAAATTAAATGTAAATCAACAAATGGGAATAAATATTCACATCACATATATCATAGAAAGGACTTGCTTCACAAATACATAAAAAAATATGCTTCCATAAGAAATAAACAAACCAAAACAAAGTAACAAATAAAAAATGCAAATGGGAAATAATTACATAGAGATTTCACAAAAGAAAATAACTGAATGGCAAGTAATCACATGAAAAGATGTTAAACTTCATTAGACATCAGGGAAATGCAAATTAAAACCATAATTAGATACTACTATGACTGATTTGAATAGTTAAAAAATGACCACATAAAGCAGGGGTCATTCATTTTTTTTAAATTTTATTTTCTTGTATAAAGAACACAGATATCGTATGCTTCACAGGCCATATGGTCTTTGTCAAAATTATTCAATTCTGCAGTCATAGCAATAAAGCAACCATAGACAATAAGGAAATGAATGGGTATGGCTCTATTGCTTACACAAGTAAGTGTCCAGCAGACTTAGATCTCAAGGCAGAGTTTGCCTTAATATAAAGTCTCAGCATGGACATGAGTAACTGAAATTTTTATATATTGTACTTCTGATAGAAATAGAAAATGGTACTATCACTATGGAAAATACTTGGGCATTTTCTTAAAAAGTTAAGTATACACCAAATTGTACACTTTAAATAAATGTAGTTCATTTTACTTCAATTAAACTCAAATGAGGTTATAAAAAAAAAAATGGATGAGATCACCAAGGAAATGAGAGTAAATAAAGAGGAACAAAAGTCTAAGGCTGTCCTAGCTGGTTTGGCTCAGTGGATAGAGCATCAGCCTGCAGACTGAAGGGTTCCAGGTTTTATTCCAGTCAAGGGCATGCCTGGGTTGGGGGCTTGAGCCCCAGTGTGAGGCATGCAGGAGGCAAGTCAATCAATGATTCTCTCTCATCACTAATGTTTCTTTATCTTTCTCCCTCTCCTTTCCTCTCTAGTCTGTTGTCATTTATCACTGAGTAAACTTCCATTGCATGAATATGCTATATATATTAAATTCTAAGGCTGATGCCTGCTATACTCCAATATTTAGAGATGGGAATATGAGAAACAATGAGCAAAGGGACCTGAAAAGGATCAACCAATAAAATAAAAGGACATCTGGTAGTAAGTGAGAAGTTATAACCCAAAGATAGCAAGGGTATCAAGGCAAAAAGTATGATCAACTGAATTAAGTAGTAAGTCATATTAAGTCAAGTAAGATAATGACTAAAAATTATCATAGGGTTTAGCAACATGGAAATCAGACAATTAAAAGAGGAGTATGGAAGAGTTTTATGGTTAAAAAAGGAATAGAAATAGGATAATAGCTTGGAATCTGGATATTGAGAGGTTTAGTTAATTCATTTATTATTTTTCCAAAAAAGGAGAAGCCATAGCATATTTGTATTTTGATAAAAAAAAAATGAGGGAAGATGCATAGATCTTGAGGTAGATATGAGTAGAGGGGAAGAGATGAATCTTGTGTATAAGTCAAAGTGATGATGCAAGCTATAAACATAGAGTTTATCTAAAGAGAAGGCAGAGTATATGAGAATCAGTGCAGGTGGGCAGATACATATGGTTATGGGAATTTGTAAAGCTGTGATTCTCATCTTTGTACTTTGGAATCACCTATATAATATTCTAAAATATTAATGCCTATCCCACCCCCCTGCCAAGTCAATCCCCTGAGTTTCTTATTTATTTGGTTTGCATTCTAGGTATTGTTTCCTTGTTTTTGTTTTTGCTTGTTCGTTTTAGTATGCTAAAGTTTCTATGGTACATCCCAGAGAAACATTGTATCATAGGATCCCTCTTATAATTTCTCCCATGTTTTTCAATGAAATATTGATAGGAAGAAAAGTCATCAGCAAAGAGGATGGAGTAGAAAGTCTTGTGGTTTCAGGTGATATACAAAAGACACAGATCCAATTTCAACTAGGCAACTAAGAGTGACATGAGGTCCCTGATGTAATGAGAGAAAGAAAGATTAAGGCAGGATTGAATCAGCACAAGGCTTCAGAAAAGTAATAGGTGGAAGGAAAAGAAAAGGTCAATGCAGCATCCATTAGAGAAACACAGCAAGGGGTAGAAACCAAAGGGGTGTTTGGCAAAGCTAGGCTTGGGCTTTCTCTGAAGGGTTTGGCAGGAACATAGTGCAGTGAAAGGAGTCAGAAAACAGGTTATTATCCTGGCTGCATCATTTGAACACATTCCTGCTTGAAATTAATATCTTATATATAGAATAAGACTTGTAGTTAAAATATGTACTCTTTAATATAATATCCATCACAAAGGTTAGGCTGGAGGGGTAGGTCTAAAAGCAGATTTAAAAATATATATTTTATTGATTTTTTTACAGAGAGGAAGAGAAAGGGATAGAAGGTTAAAAACATTGATGAGAAAGAAACATCAATCAGCTGCTTCCTGCACACCTCCTACTGGGAATGTGCCCATAACTGAGGTACATGTCCTTGACTGGAATCGAACCTGGGTCCTTTCAGTCCACAGGCCAATGCTCTATCCACTGAGCCAAACCAGTTAGGGAAGATTTTTTTTTTTAATCACACAATATTTTAAAATATATTCTTATTGATTTCAGAGAGGGAGAGAGGGGAAGAAAGAAATAGAAACATCAAAGATGAGATATAAACATTGATCTGCCTCCTACATGCCCAGCTCTGGGGATTAAGCCCTGCAACCCAGGTATGTGCTCCAACTGGGAATTGAATTGTGACCTTCTAGTTCATAGGTCAACACTCAACCACGTGAAATCGCACAATTTTTATATACCAGTCTAAGACAATGGTGTTGTCGTTTGTAGGTAGGTATAAGCCACTGAATGGATTTGAATAGAAAGTTGACATGATCAAATGGTATTTTAAGCGGATTCATCTGGAGGTGGCATCAAGGGAGAAACTGGGGTAAGGAAATTATTGTTTATGTAAAGTGAGGCAATGAGTCTGTTGTGAAGTGGTGGCAGTTGGAATGGAAAAAAAAATGATGAATGCAAGATAAATTTTAGAGTAAAATTCAACTAATTGGATGACTAATTGGATGGGGAGAGCCAGGAGTCAAGAATGACTCAGTTTCATGCTTAGTTGACTGGGCAAATGGTGGCAAAATGAATAAAAGTCAGGGATCTGGAGAGAAGCTGGGAGGAGGAACGGAACGTGGGCAGGAAGATGATGAATTTGTTTTTTGACACAGTTGTGTTTTCATTAGCTATGCACATGCCAATGAAACGCCCACCAGGCAAGCAGTTAGCTCTGTGGAACTGAACTCTGAGCTCAGATTACATGGCAGGGAGATGGGAATTGCTGATTACCCACCAAAGATTTGATTGCTCTAGTCATAAGAACAAAATCTTTCAAGAAGGCACACAGTGAGAAAAGCTAAGATTTAAGAGGGAACTGTTGTGCCTGGCATTCACCCTGAGGTTGGTGGATTGTAGAAAGAAGAGATTCAGTAGGAGGGGCTGGTGTGGAAAGTACGCAGAGGATCCTGGGAAATGGCTACTTAGTAACTTGCTTGGAAATATTTTGTTACGTTACCTTGCTTAGCAATACCTGTGCATGAAGGCAGAATGTCAATCCCAAGTATTACTCAAGATCAAGTATTGGTTTATACCAGATAAAGGAGCAGCTGGGTATTCCTCTTTGGAGTTTTCACAAGTAAGAAGCAAGGCTAACTTATAAGGAAGTACTGAGGTGTGATGAGGATCAACAATTTTCATTTCTGATCAGCACCCTTGATAATTCTGAAGCATATTATCAATATATTAGCAACAACTGGGAAAGTTAGCTTTTACCCAAAAGAGCAGCACAGAATGAGAATCAGACTTCCAATAAAACAACATGTGAATTCAGGTAGATTCATAAGGAGAACTTATTTATATACCACAGATTTCAGTGTCCAGGGCTATCTTACTAGGACAGTAAAAGGCGTGAGTTTCACAGTCAATATATCTGATTGACGGAACCTAGAGATCCTATTTTTGTGATATAAACAGGATGAGCTGTTGCAAATAGCAACCAGGGAAATAGCAATCAATCAGGCTGCCTTTGTTTCCAGGTTAACCCATTCAATTTCCATTTTGGTTCCTATGGTGAAGAGATGAAGACCATTCTGGACACTGAAGCCATACGTACACATGGTATAATTAAAACACAAATTAAAAAGTCCTAAAAATGGTGGGAAAAATATGCTTCATATCAAAAGTGCAGATGTCCTGTAGCTTTATGTAGTCTGAGTCAATTTCAGTGGAAATAAAAACACTTAGAGTGTCATAGAAATAACATTTGCTAAGGGGAAGTTGAGCTGGCAGGACTGATCTAATTCTGATTACAAAAAAAAATTTTTTAAATAAAAAATACTGGTTTGAATTTACAGGCTGAGATGGTTATAAACCGTTCTGTGATCTGCCTAAGTTTTGCCTAAGTGGTAGTTTTCTAACTTAGGGGAGACTCAACCCTGTGACTGAGCAAATAGCCTGAATCACTTAGCAAGTCAAAGCTAAGATGTGTTGGCAAGAGTTCTGCCCTTGGAAAACATGGGCTGTGCCTGTGTTACCTACTCACTAACACGACCTGAGAATTTAACAAAAGAACATCCCTCAATATGCCTGGAACTATCTAGAAAGCCTGTTAGAATCACTGGATACCACCTAAAAGGGAGGCCACACTTCTAAAGGAATTAGGACTTTCAGACTGTTGTTCCCAAGGTGCCAATAGCTTATTGGCTCCATCGGAATTAGGCAAGACTGCCAAGATGCCTGTTGACCTTAGCACTGTTTCCAATCTGCTTAGATATGAGTGTGCTATGCAATTTTGAAAACATAAACCTCTCCTGGAGTGGACAACCAATGGCCTGATCCTTTGCTTCGGTTATAAGAATTGAAAGTATAGAAAAGAAAACCTTCTGTTGTTGTTATTATTTGTTTCTCCCCTCTCCCCCCCAAATACACACGCATCTTGCTCTATTTGACAGATGACAAAAATCAGTTTTGTCCATTCTGGCAAAAACAAAGAAAATTGAAAGAATGCATTTTAAGAAATAGTGTTTCAACAGAGTTGGACAACTACCCTGGAACCTTGGAATTTATGCTGACATGAGGTTGGAGGCCTGGGACTGTGTTATAGGTGAGAGAGTGTTATATTAATATTCTCCTGGAACTGGTAGCACAAAATGGAATCATGTTCCACTTGCATACTGTAGAACGCGGATTTCTACCGAGGACAGAATTTATGAGGCAGAGATTTTTGTCTGGCAATATGTCAGCCTGACAGAATCTAATAGGGAAAAGGAAATTGAGTTAATTCCTGTATGAACTGTTAGGATCAACATGCACCTATAAAGGATGGTATCCATTCAATCAGATGAGAGGCTATCCTAAGAATGGCAAAGTTTGGATAGTATACACCCAGCAAGGTGGAAAACAGCAAATATTAGTTATGTAGGCCACCCTATCGCCACAGCAGACTTTGATTATCTATAGCACTCTTTCCCACTGAGCTTGGATGAGTCACAGAATTCTTCTCAACATTGTGTCCAAGAAAGTCACTATTAATCCGTCAGGTTTAGTAATGAAATGAAACCCAGGTTTTATCTTGGACCTAGCATATTTTGTAAACAACTTTTAAGGAAGATACTTTCCTAGCGTGATCTCACAATTCTTTTCCATATGGATCTTGCTAAAATAAAACGCTTTTTATACGTAGTTCATTCACTCATTCAGTCTTTAATCAATATTTACTGAGCACCTACTGTGTACTAGGCACTGTTCAATTTTAAAGACATGACAATAGCAATGCAGACAAGAATTCCTACCCTGTGGGAGCCTTCAAGGTAATGCTTACAAAGCTAGGCACATGGAGCCAGTAAATATCTAAGTTTACATTTGTCTCTTCTAGTTTATTGACATGGCCACTCATTAACAGATCTACTTAAATGAGTAGCTACCAAGTCAGAGCACCCACGGACAATTTTTATTTTATATCCAAATGAACCCCCAACAAAGTTAATCTGAAACATGGTTAGTGCACTCTCAGTATTATACAGAAAAATAATAAAATAATAATAATAATAATACCCAACAAGCTTTTCAAGTATTTGACTACTACGGTCAGCATTATATGTACAGCAAATCTAAAGCCCTCCTGTGGCCAATTTGTTGGGGTAGAAATGGGAGCTGATTAAGGAGAGAAGTACAGAGCAAAGACAGAATAAGTTATACATGAAATTTTTCAGATAGTCTATCACTTGCAACTTATGACCAGGAAATACATTTAGGAAATTCATGAATATGAATATTCTTTCAATACAGAATCTTTTTTATTATCAGGTTAGAACATAGCTTATATTCAACTAGGTTTTTGCCTCTTCTAGTTTATTGTGACATTACAATATATTTGTATATCTCAGTGAGTCAGATCCAGTCTTCCAGACTTCACTCTGCGTGACTGTGCAACCTAGCACAAGAGGCGGAAAAGAATGGTCCTAATGGTATACCAGTAAGACGAATGACAGCCATGTAATGGTGCTGGATATTTTAATTTCTGCATACCAAGGTTGCCCTTGGTCTGGCTTTCATCGTTCTCATAGATCACGTTGCTATTTTAAGTAAGAAATATTTGACAGCTTTATCAAAAAAAGGCTGATAGTCCTAAATCAAGAATTTTGCATTTTAATGTAGTTCCAAATTCCTTTGGGGCTGAGTAGAATACTTTTTTTTTTTTTTTCAGCATGAGATATATTCACTGAGAAAATGCTACCAATCAGTTTATATAGTTAAAATTGCTCCTCTGAAACCCTAAATGTGTATGCAAAAGGAATCCCATATAAAGAGAAGTGGTTTCTTTTAGAAAACTAACCATCTTGTGAGCTGAACGCTTTGAGTGTGGCTAACTTGAAAAAATTTCCTTTGGCTGAAGTAATTTAAATCTGAATATTTTTTCCATGAAACAAACCATCTCCCTTTAAATTTTCTTTATGAATAAGTAGTATTGTCTAAGATGGGATATCTGTTTGTTCCAGGGTAATCACATCCTTACAGAGTAAAAACATTTTTATTCTTTTAGCAAAAACATATTTCTTCGTATTTGTTGAAACAGTTCTAACTTCCCATTTAAAATGCATTGTGGAAGGATATATTTTCCTTTAGTTACACATAACTTGTGGAACTTTGAATGCCCAGTATGAAATAAATGTATGTTCTGAAAAATATGTCTCACTTGTTTGAAAACAAAACATAAAATATTGAAAACTGTAGAGGAATTAAAAGCTGTGTGATCTAATGTAATCTATGATATCATAAATAGATTACCATCAATAGCATTCCCTTTAGGAATGATAATTTAAAATGCTAATCTATTATTATTATTATTATTATTATTATTATTATTATTTTGCTCATTGCATATTTAATGATTTCTATGTCCAGTTTCCCCTTAGAAACTTGTGGCTACATTAACATAGGCATGGCCTGACTTTCCTGGAGGAAAGGTTGGAGAAGCGTTGGTGAGGAGCAAACACAATGTGAGAGAATCACGGCCAAAAGCCCTGAAATCTGAATCATCTTCACTGGCCTTCCAGTGAATGCCCCAGGTCCAGAGAAAGGATCAACCCTCTAGCTCCTCCATCTGAATTCCTCTTAGGTCACAGACCTCCTTTTCATCATAATGAATCCCCACTTGCACCCCACAGACCTAGCAGCAACCTGCTGGGGGCTGAGTAAGCATTTGATAAATGGCAGCTATTTTTATTGCATGATCTCTACATGTTTATAACACACGCTACCCCCCCAAAAAAAAAAAATGGGAAAAAAGATACTTAAGGTACAAGCCATTTATCTCTGTCACAGCATTTCACCCCTCAGCTTCTAGCCCTGCCCAACCCTTGTCAAAATCTCACCGCAGCCTCTGCAGCAGCCGCCCAGGGAGCAGAAATATTTGCTGGGAGTCAGAACACCTCTGGCAGTGGCGAGCGGCCGCCCTGGAGACTGGGCTCCCCACCTGAAACCAGCCAGAGGTCCAGGCCGCCAGTGGACTTTCTATTCCCTAATGCCAACAAATGTCTTTTTTATTTTAATCACAATAACGGGTTTCTTTCCTTAGCCCCAGAAAGAGTTCTCACACAACTCTAATAGTTGGTCTTGGTTTTGTTATTTGTTTTTGAAGCTCCCAGAATTCTTTCTCTTTTAAATTAAATTTATTGGAATGACATTGGTCAACATGAAGATATAGGTTTCAGCTGTGGGTTTCTATGTTACAAGATCTGTGTATTACACTGTGTGTCCACCACCCAAACAGGATTCTTAAAATGCAGTGTTTCTCTGAGAGATGAGAATTATCTGCTGATAAATGTAAATGCCATGGTTTTAGTTTTTTTGTTGTTTTATTATTGTTTGATGAAGATGGAAGCCAGAATTAAAAAAAAAAAATGAACAAAACAAAAATGAAATAAAAATTAAAACATAAAATAAAATAAATATAATGAAAATGGGTAATGAATTGGGTTACTTCATAAAGGAATCCTACAATTCCTTCTAAAAGGAATAGGTAACACATAATTAAAATTAAAAAGTGGTTGTTTCAGTTATTTCATATACCTCCAATCAGAGTATGGTTTCTAGCTATAGAATTCTGTGTAACTATTGTTAACTTATTGAAGGTGTGTTTTCTAGGGCAAAAATTTGGAGTAAGTGATGACTGGTGCTTATGTAACGTGTGTGTGTGTTTATGTAGATCAACTATTTTTTATCTGATATTTTTCATCATATAGCTATGTCTCCCCACCCCTTTTAAAGACAGTCATAGATGAATAACTCTAAACATTAGATGTTCTTTCATAACAACATAGGCCTTCTATGGAAGTACAGCATAAAAATACTTCTAATTTTGAATGGTATATAGAATGTAGTCACCATATGTGTGCATATATATGTGTGTGTGTGTGTGTGTGTGTGTGTGTGTGTATACACATATGTGGGTTTCCATCACAGATTTAGGTCATCTGCATCCATCTGTCTGTTTTTTGTTTGTGATTTTATTTTGCCATCTGTGTCACAAGGTTTACAGAATCCTGTTAATGTATATGGATATGCAAAAATATAGAGAAATTTGAACTTAAAATGCTTTTAATGTCCTGAAATTGACCACAGGGAAAAACAATAATGATGGCCAGAAAGAAAATAAAGGACAAGAGAGAATGCCAGTTATATTTCACTACCTTGTTATAGTTTTTTTAATTTGTTTCAAGTAACAAATTCAACCCAGAATAACTTTGGGGAAAAAAATTTTTTTTGAGAGGGATATTGAGAGACCCTAAAAAGAAGTGAATGACTAACCAAACTTTCATGTAAAGAGGCCCCCAATATTGCTTCGAGGTCCTATCCATGGTGTTCATAAGATATATCTTTAATAATATTGGCAGTCATAATAATCTTAAGATCTACATCTCTTGAATACACATTATATCACACTTTAAATGAATCCCCTTATCTATATTTTAGAGTTGCTGTATAAGAAAATTCACATTGTTTTTTTTCTGTTCTCCAAATAAAAACAACTAAAGACAAAAAGGTTAAATAAATTTCCCAGGATGTTATTGCTAGTCAGTGGCGTTGCAAGGTACTGGATTCAGTCAAACTGGTATGGCAACCCAGTTAGTTACTTAAACAATCACAGGATCACAGGGTTCTCTTTCAAACCACCCCAATGTCTGTGGCTCAGTTAAAAATTACAGAATTTGGAAGAAGAGATGCTTATAGGTCTAGCTTGGGTCAGGTATCTACTTTTGAATCAACCAACACAAAGGGCTATGGTTACTATGCCAGCCTTTTGTACGTATTTGGGGGAGTTGTGGAGAGCTAGGCACCTTTAGCACATCCATCCTACCTTCATCCTATCTCCTCAATCAAATGTCATTGCATCTGAGTACTTTTTTCTTTCCTAACTTTGCTTTGTGTTACAGTGACAAGTTTGCATATCATCAGTTCTAGAAAAGTTCTGGAATGGAGTTTGAACTTTCTTTATATATCCCATGCTAAGTCTAAGAGACCATTAAAAGACTAGTCATGGAGTTAATAAAATAACTCTGATAAACGAAGGTGAAGAAAACCATACCTTCTTCAATCACAGACAAAGACTAGAGAGCCACATAGGCAAAGGCAAATGAGGGGGGATATATATATATATATATATATATATATATATATATATGAATATGATCTATGCATCCATTTAAAAATCAACACATGAAAAGAACATTATTTTTAGCTTCAGTTTCATGATTCAGCATTTCCAGTGTAAATAATTTATAAGAGAAGTGAGGCAAATATCAGGTTTGTGGGAAATGTAAATTAGTTTGAATCTAAAATTAGAAGAACCCCTTCCCATAGACAGGCAACAAGGGGACAAAAAGGGCAAAAGGAATTTGATGAACACACATTGAGAAACCAAAGAACCACAGAACCTAGCAGGCTGATGGCCTTTGATAAAGGAAGTCAAGAGTCAAGAGCCCAGGACTGCTAGAGCTTTACACAAAAAGACAAATAACATAGGATGAGAAGACATACAAAAGGACATAACATTTACAGCGTATTTGCTTTGTAGACTCATTTCACTTTGAAAGTGAAAGTCCAATTTCTGTTAAAGGAATTCCAATAGCAGCACAGAAGACTGGACAGAATTAGAAGGGTCAGGGTTTCTAACTCAGCACATAAAGCTGACCCTCCACTGAGGGGAACTCAATTTAGGGGAGAGGCATATTCTCTGCTAACTTCTCCTTAGCTCAGAATGAGTCCCACAGAATCCAGATATTTCAGTCCTGTTTTATCACTAAATACTGTGTGACCTTGGCTAAATCCTTCAACCATTCTTTTTTCTTTCTTTTTCTTTTTTTCCCTCAGTTTCTGCCTGAGCTACTGTAAGCATTAAATATATGTAATTGTTGTCCGCAAGGCTGGGCACTTAGTAAGTACTCATGAAATAGCAGTTATAGGTTTTATATGCACTATTAATGATGTTATTACTTTTGCTACTTTTGGTGAATGGTCTCCAAAGTGGGTTGTGTGCAACTTAGAGTGTGCATGTCATTAACTGTGAGAGGTGGGATGAAAATATATGAACTTACATTAGTATTTGTATCCTATATAATAAAAGGCTGATATGCAAATTGTCCGCTCAACAGGGAGTTCCACCAGGAGTTTGACCAGGGGATGGAGCCGGCTAGCCAACCTGCTAGCCAACTCCTCTCCCTGGCTGGCCTGGCTCGATTGGCAGGGGTGAGCCAGCCAGACCCCCACCTGTGCACAAATTCATGCACTGGGCCTCTAGTATACACATAAAATATTTAAAAAATTAAGCTTTACTAATAATTAAAGTATGAATTAACACTCTTTTTCGTACTTGATGTCTGTATTGCTGTGTCTCCTGGGACAGAATGAAGTGTCTGCAGTGAGGAAGGGTTGATATGGTGCCTGCTACATACATACTGTGATTATTTATAAATTATGTTATTTTTACCTTCAAAAGCAAAGGGTTGGAATAATTTCTGCAAAGAAACTATGAATTCAATTTGATATTCAAAATGCACAAGTTCTTGAAAATGGCAGCATTGGCACATCCCTATTCTTTACATGACCTCCTTGCCCACCACATTTTGTCATTAAAACAAGAACAGCTGATAAGAGAAGGTAGAGGCAAAAGAAATTGTCTATTGGAAATGGATGGTCACCATCCTGAACAATTGGACCAGTAACTAAAATTAAAAAATGTATTACTAATGTGTATCAATTAAAATAAATAAATGTGTTAAGTAAAATAAATAAATGTCATCTTTTCAATTGCTCTATTGTTCTGACTGCACATTAGTTATTTTTATAAATAAATATTCGAAAGTTAAGAGTGTATTATTGAAAAAAAATTTTCCACATGTAGTACTTAATGAACAACTTTTGGAAAGTACTCTGCTAAGTGCACAAGTTTCTTGAATTTCTGGAATCTCTTAATGATAGGAAAAGGAAAACAATTTTAGTTAGACCTGGAAAAATATTGTAACAAATGGATATTTTATTATAGGGTGAAAGAAAAGGAATCAGAAATATTTTATTTGATTGAATTTAATTCATTCTTACTTACTTTCTTCCCTAATTCACTATTAAACATAGTTAACGCTCATAAAGCAGAACAACACTACCTCCCTCTACCATCCAGAAGTTAGTCCTTTAAGTCCAGTTCCCAAAGTTTCACAAGATCATTTCATCTTTTGCCCACTTCATGCCAGGCCACTGAGAAACTTCCCAGAGCCCAAGGGAATTCAAGATCACAAAGGCTAAGCTCATCTCTAGAAAATAAGGGAAATAGCATTAAACATAAAAATCATCTTCATAAAGTTGTACCAGGACAGTGGATGGGTGGGTCCCTCAACATTTCAGAATTTTTTTTTTTAATTCTTAAAAACTTATCTCTGTCCATCTACTGATTCTTTAATATACTGAGTGATCTATATATCTAAAGGGAGGGGTCCTATCCTCACTCCTTTCGAGCCTACCTCTAGAATAACTGAATTATGTACCCTCTCTTTAAGAAAGCCACAGGTGTTGTACAGTTGTACGCATTTTGTGTCCTTGTGCTCCCAGACAAATGGGAATAACATGATCCAATAACAATAAGATACATTGGCCCTTTTATTCTGAGGTATCACTTCCCTTAGTTGAAGAAAGATCCAAATGAATACAGTATTCTGCTTTTAGCCGAGGCTTTAAAATCCACGTGTGCCAAATCTAGAGTCTTGAAGCCATCAGAAGCCATCTCTTTAACAGGGTCGATTTTTGAAGCAAGAATGCGCTTCTGTTCCTGCTCTGTGGTGGACTGACCCTGAGATGGGATTGTGTGCATCGAAACCTCTCTGTGAGCCAGGAGCTCCCTTCAGTAAAGTTTCATCATATCGAAAGGCTGGCCTGCTTCTGAGAGAAGGCCGGCACGGCTGAGCGTTTGCCTGTTGCTGCAGGATCCCTGGGTGAAAGGCAGACGGATCCTGCTGCAAAGATTGCTCTTGGTGCCAATTTCCAGACCGAACTCTTTTCCAGGGCACTCCTTTGCAAAAGTCTGTTTGGAAAGGGTTCCCAGCGCTGGTAAGGGCTGCTGAGCTCGTTTGTTTTTCCTAGTTGCCATGGCGCTGCTGCTAGTTTCAATCACAGAGCATCAGAGCCACTGGGAGAAAGGAGTGAGTGCCAGAACCCACTGGCTCTTTGGAGGAGCTGAAGAGTAAGTAGCAGGAAGCAGTAAACCAAAATCATAAGCTGCCAATAAATGACCTAGACACTGTTTTCTTGGCGTGCCTGTCTGAGTTCTTCATGGCTAAGCACATCGAGACAAATGGGGAGAAAACAAAGTTTTCTCAAGGATCCAGTGAGGTGAGTCTCTCAGCTAAGAAGTGAGGGGAACTCTCTCTTGTAAGAAGTTCAGTTCTGGCAGAAGAGCGGAGATGAATCAGAGTTTGGATCCCGAGTCATGTAGGCTAGTCAAGTCAATCAAATTTTGCAAATCTCAGTTTTGTATCTGTAAAATGGGTGTAATAATAACGACCAATGGAATTGGTTAATAAGGTATACAAAGTGCAAAGCACAGTAAGTGAAGGCAGCTTTTGCTGTTCTAATCTCAGTAAATAAGAGTATTCAACATTTAAATAAATATTCATAAAAGGGTAATAATTTAATGCTGACTTTCTTTACAGTTTGCTCTCTGGCTGAGAAGACATGGCATTTGAAAAGAAAAACTACATGATATTTAAAAGTATTCACATTCCCAAGGCCTGAAACTTCAGCACTATCCAATCTCAGTGGTTGCTAAGTTTTTGTACATCTTGCTTGGCTTGGTTCGAAATCAACTGCTTTCCCTGACAATAATCGTTTTCACAAACACACTGTGTGGAAGGTGATACGTGCGCGTTTGCAGAGAATCACTTTAAAAGCGTGATTTATTTAACTCCCACTGTGCTCCTAAATAGGTACCGCCCCGCCCTACACTGGATGGTCCTGCTAGAATTAATGACAGAAAGTCTCCTGAAGAATATATCAGAATTCATAAAGCTGCAAGAGAGAAAAGGCGCCACACTTATTTAACCTTTGGAAATTCTGAGCCAGGACGCTTTCTGGCTTGTCTTTTCTCCTGGGAGAGCAGGCTTCTTCCTGGCCACAGCTTCTATTGTTATTACACTCCCCAGCTCACCCTGGGCTGCTATCAGTAGACTATATTCCCATCCTCCCTTCTGGAAACTTTGCTTCGGTGGGGCTGGGAGATTATTTCCCTGCTATTTGAAGTCCCTGCGTGTGTCACGGAGGTATGCTGGCCCAGGGACTTAAAAACAGATCCTTTCTTTATCACGGTTCGATGCTTGATAAGCAGAGAAAGATTTTGACATTCAAACTGGCCCATTCTGGAACCTTTTAAAGAAAACGCTCCTTCCCTGTCTTTTAATGAAACTCAAACAAAACGATTCTGGATTTAATCACGTGAAACAAAAATTAGTTCCTTCACCCAGAAATGTTCACTGTCTTGTTCAGATCACCGTTGAATGGGAGGAACTGGGGGTGAGGCAGGAGGGGGTGGGGGTCCATCCTATCAGAGCTCCGGAAGTTTAGGTACATACCCTTGACACAGATATGTCAACGGAATAATAGGAGGGAGCTCTGGCAGGACAATTCCTGGATCTGTCTACAGTATATACAGTATAAATGAAAATGTCTTTCACATAAGACACTATTTCCAGGGCCACTGTGATTCAATGTGCAACATGTCTCCTAATGGATTTTGTTCTGTTTATTTGTTTGTGCCTGTCTGTCTGCCTATCTGTCTGTCTCTTTGTCTTTCTCCCTTCCATACCACCATATACCTGACAACGGGGAACAGAGAACATAGACCCATAAACAGAGATGCAGTGAAGGGAAGGACAATGGGAGAGCTGATGCTTGATACATCATTTCAATTCACTCATTTATCACCCAGAGAACAGAATTCAATCTCATCATGTTCTCTGTTTATTCCTTTTATGTGTAATAAATATACTAGCCCAGCGTTTTTCAACCGCTGCTCCGCGGCACACTAGTGTACCACAAGATGTTGCCTGGTGTGCCGTAGGTGCAGACAAGACAAGAATTTTATAATTTTTCACTATTTTGTTTACTTAATATTTCATAATAAAGTAATTATAAAATACTTTCTTTGTGTTTATTTGATTCCTATTTAAGAGAATTACTTTATATATAGTCAATATAGGCACAGAGTTAAATTTTTTAACATTTTCTAATGGTGGTGTGCCTCGTGATTTTTTTCATGAAACAAGTGTGCCTTTGCCCAAAAAAAGGTTGAAAAACACTGTACTAGCCTTTTACAGGAAACCAAACATTTACTGTGTTTCAGTCAACTGAAAATTGACCTAAATCAATGATGAGAGAAAATGATAATAGACGATGGCCACCTAAATTTCACATAAAAAATTCCTCCTGGAAGGCCCACAGAGTCTCTACTTAACAGCCAGAGTTAAAATGGAAGAACAACAAAGGTAATCTTTTAAGTTCTGAAATGTTATTGCTAGGAGACTTAAAAAAATAATAATAAAAGGAATGAGTAATCAAAATCTTACATGTTTCTTAACTCTCCTACTGCCATCCACATGTGTACAACTGCATGCATTTCTAGCTCATTCTGACCACTGCTCTGTTTCAACGGCCAGTCTATTCATTTATCTCCCTCTGTGGCCAAATTACTATCACTTGCAGATCTCTGTGTGGTTTTATTTCTAGCATTTCAACCTTACACAGGATGTGTAAACAGAAGAAGTGGGTGTTTGGATCAATGCAGCTTAATTATAATCCTGTTTTCTGATTCTTTCTTATTTTCCTTTTCACTTATTCTAACCCAGTGAGACAGGTGGGCACTGACTGTGGTGTATATTCTGGCCCCTAATTTTTTTTTATTTAGTTAGAGATACACAGCTTGATCGTCCGTGTGAAAAAGCAATGCAGAAAGTCCTTTTGACTTCATTTTAAAATTGCCTGATTAAAATGAGTTCACAAGAGTCTTTTTTCTCTCTCCCTGATCCTCTTGCTTTCATTGTGAAGACGACAATAAAATAAAAACACAAATGTAAAGAATTATTGGTTTTGATGCTTTTGGTCTTCCTTTCAAGCTTTCTTTTGATGTCTGCCTCTAGAACGCCAATGCTGCAGCCACCACCGCGACTTGAAATCTTCCCCCCACCGCTTATGCCATTTCAAACATTCTCTTGGTATTAACACAAATCAGAATCAGGAGGTATCTAATTGGGCTGGTTTTGATTTTGTTAATACAAAGCGAAAGATTAAAATGGAGCAGCGGCAAAAACATTTCTTAAAGCGGCAGACACAGTGAACCAGTGAACAAAAGGCCAAGAAGCTGAAAAACCAAAGCCTTGAAAACTTTTAGAAAACAAACGGGGTGGGGGAGGGGAGCAGAATTACAGGAAAGTGCAATCATTACAGAGGTTGCTTCATAACTTCTTTATAAAAATGTTACTGCGAAACTTTTCACATAAATCATAAGTGTTTCCCCCTGGAACATTTGCATGTTCACATTTTCTACTTGTCGCTTTTGGTGGCAGTTGGTGAGTTTTGTCGTGGTCTGGGCTTCCCCGAAATGCTGCTCCTTCCTTCTTGTTTTCTCCACTTTTCCAAGTCCCTGTCCTGCCCAGAGCTGAGTTCCAGCGTTCCCTCTGGTCTGTATACCAGCTGCCAGACGACAGTCCCGGGTACCCTCCGCCCCAAGATCCTTAATGAGTTTGAACCCAGCGTCCTTTGAACTAAAGGGATATAAAGAGTTATCCTAACTTTGCTCTTTTAAAGGACATAGCACTTTGTGTGTGTGTGTGTGTGTGTGTGTGTGTGTGTGTGTGTGTGTGTGTGTGACGGTGGTTATTATTCCAGATTTCACTTTCCCCAGTTGCAGGGATGCTGATCTGAACAGGTAGTACTTTCCTTGTTCAGAGTTATTTCTACAAAGTAAGTCATTAGTAGAAACTACAGCAAAATCTCCAGATGAAATTTTGGATGTTTGGGGGAGGGGACATTATGCTACCCCCAATCTCTTTCCCTAAGACACTGGGGGACAAAGAGACTTGCATATGCAATGGAAGTCTCCCCAATACTCCCTGAGCCCTTGGATTTACCCCTGGGCAGGAAGTGAAACATCTGGGTGAGTACTCCTCTACTCTTTTGAGCTTACTTTTAAAACTCCTTGGAATCATGTAAACGACCCAAGGTAAACGGAAGTCTGATTCACACCTTGACATGAAATAATCACGTGCCACTTTCAAAGGCAAATTTTTTAAACCCCAAATTGAAAAAATGCAGCTTGCCTACATAGAATTAGGCATTTGGACGAGGTGCCATAATTAACACTTATTACACATTCAATCCTAATGGTATTCACTTAACTAACCAGAGAAGTAATGTTTGAACTGAGAGAGAAAGGCCATATAGGAGCTGGCCAGACAGGCAAGTAGAAGAAAAGTGTTTTGAGAAAAAGGAACAAAACATAGGAGACACAGGTGTCTGAGTGTGTGTCACTTGTGCAGGAACTACAGGACATTCGGGAGAAGAAACAGGATGCATACGTGGGGACAGACCATCAAAGACTCTGTGGTGGGCCGATGAATGAATGAAAAACTTCATCCACCAGGAGAGCAGGGGAAGGATTTTGAGTAGGGGAGTGAGACATTCAGATTTGAATCTTAAAAGATGTTTGGTGGGAACATAGGAGAAATGGGTGGGGTTTTCTACCTGTGATGTTGAGATGTGTCTCCTGCTCTATCATGTGTAATAGTTTAATTATCATTCTTTTCCTCTTTAATGGAATAGAAACTGCCAGCGAATCTTGCCATCAGTAGTGAAACTCAAGACACGTCCCTCTGGGAGACTGAAGATTCACACTTAGCCTATCACAGGCTCTGAGAAGTCCTGCAGCAAAGAAAGCTGACCCAGCAGGAACAGCCACTCTGGAATATCATGTTAGTGCGAAATAACTTTGATTGTGGTCAATCTTTGAGATTTGGATGTTTATTTGTTACAACACTTAGCATTTTCCCAACTCACCCAGCCTGAGAGGTACAGAGTGCAATGCCACATACAAAGCACGGATGGAGAAGAGGGAGGGACTGTTTCTGGCAGAATCAAAACAACCTACGAGGGAAAAGAAAGTGAAGTGTACAGATGCTAACCACTGGTCTGAGGCAATCCAGCCATTCTGGACAGAATTAAAACGTCCTCTGTCTGACTTTAATAGCCAGACTCAGTTTTTGCACATAAAATAAATATTCATAGATTTGCAATCTATAAAATCCCTGAATGTGGGCTCCTCTGTTTATACAACAGCGGGTAAAAGTACAGCTGTAAAAAGTCCTAACTGCCAGATCATTTTCATGCACATACACACACCAGCCTTGCCAAGCACACGGGCTGCTGCTGCTAGTTTCTGTTCTGCTTCAAGCCAGTGAAGTGGACAGTGCCTGTTTAATTCTTCAACTAGAAATCCCTGCTGGCTGTAGGCTGGCTGTATCCAGAGATGAGTGCTTCAGACCTCAAGTTATCACAAATCCTTTTACTGCAAGCTCCCTGCGATGTTACTAACCTCACAAAAATTTCTGCTCAGCAAGCCATGGAAAGAAATGATAGGAGTTAGCTTTGGGGAATATAAAATTAAAATACTAAAATATTTACAGGAAAATAAGTTCTTCAGCTTTGGCGGTGATATTCTTAGTGATAGAACATTTATACTTGTATTATAAGTAGAAATTACCTATTATCTTCTAAGATACTAGCAGCCACCTATTTATCAAGGATGACTTAAAGCCCAAGATCATCCTAAGGCAAAACAATGGGTTAGCAGGATGCTTCTTTTAACTTCACAAGAGTTTGGGCTCTTATAAATGAAGTGGTCATTGCTTAAAGAGAATTTTGAATGAATCAAAAGTGTCTTGCAACTGGTATGCACAAAACATTATTTCTTGAATTGTGAACATTTGATAGAACATATCCAATTATTTGCAGATTTAGAACAACTCCCCACCCAGCTTCAACCATCCACTATCCTTACACAGAAGATTCAACTCTAGAGACACACTTGTCATTCACTTGGTCTTTAGGAATAATGTGATACAGAGAAACAGCTCTGGATCAGACTCAAACTAAGTACCAGTCCTGTTATTTGCTAGCTCTATGATTGTTACAAAGTACTTTGGTTTTGGTCTATGTATAACTTTAAAAACCTATTGATTCTAGCAAGATATTCTTAGACATTGACAAGTTAATTTTAAAATTTATATAGAAAGAAAAAGGGTCTAGAATAGGTAAAACAATGTTTTTAAGAAACAGGAATATGGTTGAAATAATGATTCTTCCTGATAGCAATGCTTTCTATATAGCTACAATAAATAAGTTAATGTGGGAGAGGAATAGAGTTACACAGAACAATGAGATGGAATAGAGAATCCACAAATCCATATAAGTGCAACCAACTAATTTTAGAGAAAGGTACAAGCACAATGAGATATTACTACACACTTATTAAAATACCTAAAATAAAAAGAGTGATAAACACTAAATGCTAGTGAGAATGCTGTGGAATTATTATAGATCACTGTACATTGCTGGTGAAAATGTAAACTGGTACAATCGCTTTGAAAAAGAGTTCTTTCTCACAAAACTAAATTTTCAACTACTGTATGTCTCAGTCTTGGGCCTTTAAGCCAAAGAAAAGAAGATTTATGTTCATACAAACCCGTATATAAAAGTTCACAGCAGCTTTATTCATAACTGTCTCAAGTTAGAAACGACGCAAATGTTTTTCAATGGGTAGTTAAACCATGAGACATAATTTAGTAACACACATAACTTGGACAGAGATCCAGGAAAATTATGTTGAATTAAAAAAAAAAGTCAACCCCCAAAAATTATATACTGAATGATGTATACAACATATTTGAAATAATACAGTTATGAAGACGAAGAACAATTTAGTTATTGTTAAGAGTTAGGGGTGAAGCAAGTGAAAGGATATGTATGGCTACAATTTTGTATTGATGATGGTAATTACACAAATCTACACATGTGATATAGCTCCACAGAACTACACACACACACACACACCCAAGCACATGAAAAACATATAAAGTTTGAATAAATACCCAGAACCCTACCAATGTTAATTTCCTAGTTTTGATACTGCATTATCATCTTTCATGATGTTATCATTGGGAAAAACTGAAAGAAGTTTGCACAGAACATCTCCAGACATGTTTTGGTAATTATCATTGCTGTAAAATGATAATAATTTCAAAATAAAAGTTTAAAACAATTTATTTAATTTTTATAAAAGGTACAGAAGGAAGAAAAATTTAGTACTTCTCTGTGGGGTATTACTTGAGGAGAAAGAGGATTTGTCCCTTTGAGAATAAAAATGGTTGAGCCTTTATTGGAGAAGCTATACTTTGGCTTAAATTATTGTTTCTAATTAAGTGTCAATCCACTGAATATGTTGTTGTTAACATATCCATTTAAATTTGTTTATCAATTCCTTTCTGAGAACAGTTTTGATATCTCTCTCCTTCTCTCCCACTCTCTCCCATTTTTTTGTTGTTGTTGTTCTGCAGAGCGAACAATAAAAAATAAATTGAAAATAATAATCAAATTAAAACTTATTTAGTGTTTTCTATATGCCAGATAATGTTCCCCTCCTTTAATCATCTAAATAATCATATAAGTTAGGTACAATTATTACACAACATTTCAAAGAAGCATTGAACAGACTGTCAAACTACAGCGGGAAGGTAGAAGAGGTATGTGCAGGGAGGGATAAGAAATCAACAGAAGGACTTGTATACATGTATATAAGCACAACCAACAAACTCAAGATACTGGGGGAGGGGGAGCAGGGAGAAAAGGGCAAGTGCTGGGGGGTAGAGGAAGCTGGGGGAGGTCAGGGGTCAGGGGGGGGTGTGGGGGAGAAAGAGACATATGTACTACTATTTGTAATACCTTAAACAATAAAATTAAAAAACAAAACAAACAAAAAGAAAAACAACATTTCATTGATGTGAAAATTAAACCTTGGAGAGGTTAGGTAAAACCCAGATTTCCGACCTAGACAACCAATAAGTAGAGACTTGTTTTTAATGGCTACATTATACTTAGATACAGAAAATAAAGAAATTAAAAAAAAGTCAATTGATTTACTACTCTACAGGGATGGCAGGTCTCTCTCATTCTCACTTCATCTTTCCTTTCTGCTCTCAGCCAGGCTCTTCCTCTTCCCCCTCTGGTTGATTCCTCTAGCTCCTTTCTTTCTCACATCTTTCCAGATTCCCTCCAGGATACTCCACCATTTTGTTGGAAACATTTTCCCCCTTTTTAGGACTTCTCTCATATATATCTTCAAATATATCTTAATCTATTAAACAAGAAATCTCTCTCTGTCCATGTCTGTTTAACCTAGTGATTAAAAGTAAGCTGATACACAGAAAGAAGATATTTATTGACAAAGGCAGGAAGTGTGCTACATTTATCAATTAATATTTTCAGTCTGTCACTTACATTTCATGAAATAAATGCCGCACCTAGAAAAATAAAGGTAAGCTGCATGTCATTCACTTTAATCTCAAAGAAACACCTAAACAATTAAATGTCTTTTCCTAACATTACTTATTGTCATCAGAATAAGCAGCTTCCCAAATATGCCCCAGAAAACAAAGGCCAGATTTATTGAAAGCCAATGTAAACAGGCATGTCTACTGTGTTATATTTTTAAAAAAAATTAATGATAGTAACATCTTATATAGTAATGGAATCTCTACATCACTATTTAATCCTTCTATTCACACTAATTTATGATGCTTGGGTTTCCTCACCCTATAAGAGGGCTGGGTGCCCAAGATGAATGGCTTCCTCTTATTTTAAAGAAATATTCCCACTCACACATCTCCCAGAGACTCTCAACTGGCATACAGATATTCCTGTTTAACAAGTCTGCAGTACCTATCTCTATAGTGTATTCGGTGCCCTGAATCCTCTTTTGTTTTGTTCTTATTAGATTTCACATAGAAGTGAAATCTTTTGGTATTTGTTTTTCTCGGTCTCACTTATTTCACTTAGCATATTACCCTGCAGGTCCATCCATGTTGTTGCAAATGGTAAGATTTCATTCATTCTTTTTCATGACTGCATAATATTGTGTTGTGTATAAGTATCACATCTTCTTTACTCATTCATTTATAGACAGACACTTAGATTGCTTCTATTCTTGACTATTATATGTAACTAGCGGCCCAGTGCATGAATTTGTGCACCTTGAAAGAAACCATGAGGCTGCAGTGGACCACGAGGCTGCAGTGGGCACAGGGATGGGTCTCTGACCATCCTCCATGCCCCTGCCTGGCCCCTCCCACTGTGGCCCTTGGTCCCCTGTCTCCCAGCAATTGGGACCAGCACCAGAGTGGGTGCCATTGGGCTGATGTCAGCGGTTATGAGCAGTGGCTGCTGCGTGATCATCTCTCAGGAGCTGGGTGAAGTGGAGAAGCCCTTAGGTGCAATGGGGGCCAGCAGCTGCTGCTCACACCCACTGATGGTGCCAAGTTATAAGGATTGGCGCCGGGCACTGGCAGCGGGTGCAAGCAGGGCTGACGCCAGAAGTAGCTGTGAGAGGCAGCTGCAGACCCTGATCACCCCTTGGGAGCAGAGGGAGGTGGAGAAGCCCTGAGGGGGAAGAGGGGCAGGTGCCAGCAGCAGGTGAGTGCTGGGAAGGACCATGGCTCATGGGATCAAAGAATTGTCAGCAACCAGGAGAGGAGAGGCTCACCCAGATGATAGTGATCAGTGCCCTGCCTTGGTCTCTTGCTCCTGCTCAACTGCTCCCCCGCTGTGGCAGATGCCTGCCAAAGAATTAGAGTAAGGGAGACAATATTATATAAAAGGAACACCAACAAAGAAAAGGCAAATAACTTCTCATCAAACACAATAGAAGACAGAATAAAATGGGGTGACAGAATATAAAGTGATGAAAGATAAAACAAAACAATTCTGTCAAACAAGAATTCTAAATCCAACAAAATATCTAAACTTGAAGTTAAAATAAAGATATTTTGAGAAAAAAATAAAGCTGAGTTATGTTTGCTAACATATTTGCACTCTTACAAATAGTAAAGACAGTTCTTTAGAACAAAAGAGATAAAACCTGCTGGAAATTTAGATTTAAAGGAAAATAAAAAGAACACTAAAATTGGTAAATATGTGATTAGATATAGACTATTTTTCTTAATTAGTTTGTCAACATGTTATCTAAAATAAAAATTTTAATGTATTTGAGAGATTATAACATTTAGAAGTAAAATATATAAAACAGTAGCTCCAAGTATGGTAGGGAGTGTGAATAAAATTATACAGTTGCAAGGTTCTTATTATTAACTGATACAGTATTGATAAAAGGTAGATTGCAATAAGCAAAAATGCATATTTTATTCACTAGAGAACAACTAAGAGCATAATAGAAAGAAATGTATGTAAAATCCAATAGAAGAGATAAAAGGAAATATTAAAATACCATTGGTTAATCCAAAGATGATTGACAAAAATCATATCAGTATCTACATTAAATACATATGGGCTAATGATTCCATTAAAAGGCAAAGATTTTTATATCCCTTATATACCAAAACTATATGATGTTAGAAAAGGTACACTTTAAATATACAAACAGGATGGAAGTAGAGGTTTAAAATGGTGTTGTATGTAAACAGTAAACATAAAAAGTTTGTGTGGCTATATTGATATCTAAAAAGAAGAAGTTAAAATGAAAAGAGATAAAAAATTATTTCTAAATAATGGAGAATAATTTATCAAGAAGATATTACAATAATAAATATGTTTATACTAGAGGCCCAATGAATGAAATTTGTGCAAGAGTAGGCCTTTCTTCCCCCAGCTGCTGGCACCTGCTTCCCTCTGGCACCTGGGACCCAGGCTTCCCTAGTAGCCCTGGCTTCATCCAGAAGGTCACCCAGCCTAATTAGCATATTATGCTTTTATTATTATAGATATGATAGCAGAGTTTTAAAACATGAAGCACAAACTGACATAAAAAGGAAAATTATATAAATACACAACCATAGATAAAGATTTTAATATTCCTTGTTCAATGAATGATGTAAGTAGACATAAACAATAAAGATATAGAAGATTTAACCAACACTATCAACAAATTCATCCAAATTGATAATTAGCAGAATATACATACATGTATACATGGATTAGTTTATATATATATATATATATATATATATATATATATAATTGTAATAATAAAAGAGGTCTTAATAAATTTTAAAGGCTTGAAATCTGATAGAGTATATATTTTTTACCAAAATAAAAAAAAAACAACTAAAAATCAATAATGTTAATGGGATATCAAGCAATTCCACAAATATTTGTAATAAATAATATATAACTAATTGCCCCTCAGCTCAAAAAATATCACAGGAAAATTAAAAATATCTTGAGCTAAATAATAATAGAAAATGCTAAAATCTATGGAATTAAAGTAAGTAATCTATAGGATAAAATTTAGTAACCATTCATAATACAAACTCTTAGCAATTAAGAATAAAAGGAAACATCCTCAATTGAAAGCATTTTTTAAAACTTAAGAGTTAATATTACATTAGGGTGAACTATCAGCTGTGTTCCTCCTAAGGCTATGAACAAGGAAGACATCTGCTTTTTGTCCTTATAGTCAACACTGTGCAGGAAGCCCTAATCAGTGCAAAAAGGCAAACAAAAGAAAAAGGCATGCAGATTAAAAAGAGAGAAGTATTTCTTTAATTTGTGGAATACATGGTTGTTTGTGTAGAAAATCCTAAAGAAGCAGCAGAAATAATTAGAAACTTAGCAAGTTTGCAGATACAAAGTCTGATTTTAAGGGTTAACATATAATGACAGTAATCAAGATAGTAGTATAAGGAGAGACAAAAACATTAATGAAACTGAATAGAAAATTTAGAAGTAGACCCATGATCAAAGAGCAAACTTGTCAACAAATCATGTTGGTAGCTATGGTAATAATAATAATTAATAAACAAATATAATTTGAGACAAGTGAAAAAATTAAATGTAAAAGTTAAATATATAGAACTCATAATGGAGGTATGCCAAAAAAAATTTTTTCAGCAAAAAATAAGAACTATAAAATTTTAAAAATTATTACTTTCATTTGCTCTCAAGTTGCTATTATTCTCTGACAATAAGTAATCCATGTATGTGTGTTTTTAAATGCTGGATTTATAGAAATCTGTATAACTGAATGTTGATTGGAACTTTTTATATTGTCAGGAATTATAACCATACCTTTAAAAAAAAAAAAAAAAGAAAGAAAAGCTCTAAGTACCCCCCCACAGTCTATGGTCAGAGAGCTGGTTAGGACCCTGACTTCTGAGGACATACCCTTCCTAGCCTACAAGTCAATATAACATTAATATCAGGAGAACTGGAAAGGGGGTGAATTTTATGGTGGCCAAGTAAGAAAAGCTCCAAGAGAGTCACTCCAATAACAGAAGTCCCTGCAAAGAAGGGGCCCGCATGCTGTTCCCTGAATAAGTAGTCTGGCTCATTCGGCAATATCCCAGGAGAGTGCACAGAAACAGTACCCTGAGAAATTAGGAGTAGAGCACATCATTGTTCTCAAAACCTCCCATCCCACAATGGAAAATAGGGAGATACTTCACTTGGGTCCCCTGAAGTTCAGAGGCACATTTAAATATAGACAATTCCTACCTACTTCTTAGCTAGGCATGTTGGCCAGCCCCTTCTTGCTAAGTTTGAAGTGACTATAGTGTAGACTTAGATAAAAATAGAGTAAACTGCACTCTGGCTGATTGGCTCAGTTGATTGGAATATTATTGTCCCATGCATCAAAAAAGTTGTGGGTTCTATTCTGGTCAGGCTTATACCAAGGTTGTGGTTCGATCCCCAGTTGGAAGGGCAATCAATCGCAATTCTCTCTCTCCTCTCTCTCTCTCTCTCTCTCCCTCCCTCCCTCCCTCCCTCCCTCCTTCCCTCCCTCCCTTCTCTAAAGTGGAATGAAGATTTTAAAAATAGAGCAAATTGATATGTAAGACCAATACATTCCTTTCTATGTGGAACTGAAATGGTACAAGAAAGTACCACATCCATTTCAGTGAACTACTTGAAAAGATACTTGAATGGGAAGTTGCCTTGGAGTTCTCCAGACCCAGTGATCACTGGAATGCCCACTGGAATGCCCAACATGAAGAAAATATTGGAAATATACTTCTGGAGCAGCTGGAGGCACAGATAGCTGTCCCTCTAAGGGAAAAATTGAAAGGGACTGGATTGAGCTAAACAAGAAAGTCACAACCATAACCTATATGCAGACTAGGTAGACCATCTCAATATCAGAAGCCACCAATTACAAAAAAATAAAATAAAAAGGGCATTTTGCCATCGTTGATAACTGATGTAAAGACATCCACATGCAAGAACCTCTGCCACCCCTATTCTTTCTCCTGCCACCAATATTGGAAAAGCCAGCACTTTCTAAGAGTTAGAAGGGTGAGGTATAAGACCAATACATTCCTTTTTCTCTTTCAAGTACTCACAACTATGGAGAGGAGAGGAGTTTTGAACTAAACTTGAAATTTTTAAAAATGTTTTTAAGTAAAGAAAACTGAGTATAAATCATCAGATGAGATTGTCCCAAGAGCTCATTATCCAGTAGGATACTGGAGAAAAATTAAACCATTTCATATTTATATTCCAATAAGATGCTCAAATAAACCTGTTATACCCTTCATTGTCATTTCATAGTAAAATATGTGGACCTTAAAATCAAATTGTAATAAACTAAATTTGATATTATTTAAATTAGGAGTTAAGAGTTGTAGGCTCAGACTCTTTGGTATATATTAAATGAGAGCTTCCTCAAACCACCATTGGGATAGCAATGTGAGTTATACAAATAATTATTTTTCTGGTGAGATATAGTTTAACAGCAGATTCTAACAGTTAAGTGGAAATTTTAGAAATGACAACCTCTAGTCATGTGTATATCTCTGAATAAAACTCTATGAAAGTAACTTTGAAAAGATACTCATTCACAATAATTATACTTGAGTTCTCCATAAGGAATAATTTAGTTCCATGAAGGTTGGCTTTTTTGATCACTTTCAAATGGAATCTTTTCTTTAAACTAAAATCAATCAAACTCATCATAAATATTAAGATTGATTTTTGAGGCCACAAACTAAATAGCAATCCTGCTACAGTTCTTAAAGAGTTGAAATGTACTTTGCATTTCAATATATAAACTCTCTGTATCTATACATGGAACTAAAATCATAATCATCAAAGGGAAAACTGAAATATCTCACATAATATATGATGAATTTTACAATTAAATATAAAGTTAAAATGCTCCAAAATATATTGGTGGGACATTGAGAGATGAGCAAGGGAACTTTTTGATGGAGAATAAAAAGTTGATGTGTCCTTTGGTAAATCTCTTCTGCCCATCCTCCTCCCTTCCCTCTGAGATTTGTCAGTCTGTTCCATGTTTTCATGCTTCTGGTTCTATTTTATTCATGAGTTTATTTTGTTCATTAGATTCCTCGTTCACTTATTTTGATTTTTAGATTCAAATGTTGATAGATATGCATTTATTTCCATTTTATTGTTCATATTTTTATCTTTATTTTATTCTTCTTCTTGAAGAAGATCCTTCAACCTTTCATATAATACTGATTTAACCAAAGAACTTATATACATATATGCATTACCCATGGACATAGACAATAGGGTGGAGAAGGCCTGGGGTAGGGCAGGATCCAGCTGGAGGGGGACAAATTGGGGAAAATGGGGTGGACATCTGTAATATTCTCAAAAATAAAGTTTTAAAAATTAAAAATAAAGTCCATGTGTCCAAGCTCATTTTCAAGTGTGAAATTACCAACAGCTGTAAATTAGCAAATGAGCCTATGTTTTGTAAACATGGATGAAATCAGGGGATCTCAACTCTGTCTGTTTCTATATGTTTGGCAAAATGTGCTTATGAAATCATATTAACAACATCTTCCAGGTGAGCCTACTGCCAAGAGTTTCTTTCTTTCATGGACAGAGACCCAAATGCACCCTCGTCTTGAAGCTCTCATTAGTATTTGTGGAGAGGTTCTGACCAATAATTATCTTTCATGAAATGATCCTCTGGTTGCTTTTCTGTGGCATGTGTTGACCTAATTTGTATCGAGGAGACACCAAAATGGAATGAAAACTAAATTAATCAAGTCAATCATCTGGATGGTTAGGGTCAATGTCATAGGACAAAACTGAAGCCTACTTGGTGAGATCCAAGTCCAATCTAACACTAGAGTAAACAACTATGTAATTAATTACTCAATTTTGAAGAATGTACATTTTCATATACACACTTGCATTACAAATGATTCCCTTTGTACAATTTCTAGTGCATTAGCTTGGTTGTCTCCCCACCCCCTTTCCTGTTTGTTACAGTGCATTGGGAGTTGCCACAGTCCATCCATCCAGTAATTGTAGCCTTAATCCCTCTCCTGAACACACAGTGGGAAAAAGTGCACATCATTGTACACTGAGCGAGTGAGACAACTTGGTTTGGCCCAACTATAAGTTTTGAAATAGTAATAAGGAGAGAGAAAAAAAACTAATTATCTGGAGGGATGACCTATCTGAAATCACTGTTTTTACTTTGTCTCTCAGCTACGTTATTTTCCACATAAGAAACTCAGAAATAAAGAAAAAAATTCCAAATCCAAACTTTTCCAGAATATAAATTTTAGAATCCTACACCCTATTAGGTAACTTTGATTTAAAAATATTCTTTTTCTCAGATGAGACTGTCATAGAACCAATATCGGAAGAAACAAGCCTAGAACTGTAAGTGGAGGGTGTGGCCATCTGTAAAACATTCAGGTCAGCCAGATGGATCCTGGGTATCAAAGGGTTGATGATGTCCTCTTGTGAACACCCTCCCATCCCAAAGAAACATGAAATCTAACATGGGCCTACATACCAGCAAAGCCAGGCTACTGACCTATAATTACTAATATTCCAAACATCAGGTGAATTGTAAGCATGGTTATTATCCAAATACTTGTATAGCATAATATTTGATCCTCAAATTACTAAAAGTTTATGATATTCTCCTTTTTATGTGGGTTATGGTTTGTTTCATCAACAACACTGTGTTTTATTCCCTTTTCAGAGTTCTAAGAAAATGGTAGGCCCTTTGTGAGTTTTTTGTTAGTTTTTTGAATTCAATTTCCAGATTTAAAATAGAATGAAGTAAATAGTTTTAATATTTCAATACGTCAGTCATCAGTTATGGTACAGCAGTTATCCAAGGGTAGGAGATAAACAGGCAAATATAACGTGTTGCCATTTTCTCTGCAATCTTATTGTATAATTAGCAGACACGGCTCATTTTTAAGTATACCTTACAGGACGTCAGCACCCAGATAAAGGGTTCTGAATTCCTAAATTGCAATATTAGTTGTCATGTAGTTTGAGGAGTAAAGAATGGCTCCATTGATGAAAATGAATAGAAACTTAGATTTCTATCCCAAATTGTTATGGACCATAATAACATAATCAGTTGGGGAAAACCAATAACTAGAAAGCTTCATCCTTTTTAGAATTATTTCAGAAAAAGAAAAAAAAGAAGCTAAGTGATGTGGATTAAGAACAATAGTTATTTGAGTAACAATCTGGTAGATCCACACAGCTCAAAGTTTATACATTTTTTTCTAATAAGGCTTCCTCGTACAAGATGTTGCCTTTCATTTTCCCAAACCAGACTAATAGAAAGGAGGAATAGCAGTGGAACACAAAGTTGACTCATTTATAAATCAGGCTTTAATATATCTTCTCTGATTTGAGTAAACTTGTACATCTGAGTAAACTTGTACATCATGATGGTTGTGACCTAACCTGGTGAATCTTTATTTATTACAAAGTTACCTTGGTTTAGGGATCGGAAAGAGGTAGAATTTCAAGGATAAACCACATTTTGCAAATAATTTTTTTTAAAGTGGTTTTTGCCAAAAGTCCCGGATCTGGTCAAGGGCATGTACATGGGTTGCAGGCTCCTCCCTGGCCTGGTACCTGGTCAGGGCTCATGCAGGAGGCAACCAATCGATGTGTTCTTCTCACATGGATGTTTCTGTCTTTCCCTCTCTCTTCCAGTCTCTATTTGTATAGTTCTTTCACAATTGCCTAACGCACACATATAACCACAAATGCATAGCACAATATCTGACACATTAAGATCATTTTTAAGTGTACACTATAGAATGACATCACCCTGATTAAGAGTTTTTAATTCCTGAACCGCAATATTAGTTGCCATATAGTTTGGTGCATTATGGGTATGCAATACTCTCAGTAAATAAATGAATGGATAAACAAGTACTATTTTTAGCATAAAAATCTCTTCTAGCAAACTTTAAGGCATTAAAATTAGAGGATATTCACTTTATCAAAAATAGAATAAAATTTCACTAGGCCAGAAATTATTTGGTATCTCTGCACATGTGAGGCTAATTTTCTTTGCACTGTCCTTAACCTAGAAGTTTGCTAAGCAAATTATGGGAGCAGCAAGTTTCCAGGAAATGTAAATAATATTTCAGAGAATATTCAACTTACTAAGGTCAAATCTTTTTAAGTTACTTGGAAGTCATCAAATTGAATATAAATATTATGATGTTTGTTGCATTTCAACCTAATTCATAAATCTGTAGGTCATTTCTAGATAATCCTTTCATGGCAATTGCCTCTAGTCATTTTAGGGGGCTAAGTTGCATTTCAAGAAGCACCTTTCCCTGAACTCAGATGGCCTTTTCTCCAGTTGGTCTGAGTTAGGGAAGTTTGAGTCCATATTTATTGAGGTATGTGCACATATCTCTCAAAAGAGGAGGGGAAAGAAGGAATAATCCTGGTCAGCTGATATATACAATCTGGGTCAAATGAATTCAAGTCCTACATTTTGAGCCCGTTGTGAAAGATTACATTAAAAATGAACCTAGATCCAGGGTGGTCCAATCAAAAAATTATTCTATAGCTTAGAGCTGTAATATTCAAAACGCAGTCCATTCTCTGGAGGTTTTGTAGAAATTTCTGGTGCTATCCCAAAAGCTCTGGGATAGGCTTAGGAATGTGTGTTTGAACAGCTTTTGTGTTCTGTAGTTTAAAATCTGCTGTTTTTTTTTTTTCTTTCTTTATCGATTAAGGTGTTACATATGTGTCCTTAGTCCCACATTTTACCCCCTTTCCCCCCAACTCATGCCATTACCCCCCCTGCTGTCTGTGTCCATTGGTTAGGTTTATATGCATGCATACAAGTCCTTTAGTTGATCTCTCCCCTTTACCCCCACCCTCCCCTGGGCTAAAGCACTGGTCTCAAAAGTGGCCTGTCCTGATCTGAGGTATATGTACAAACAAACAAAACAAAAAGAGGAGAGAGTTTATTATTTATATTATCTAATTTAGTCTCTAGTTTTTTTATGTTTTACAGTATTTTATATAGAAGTACATGTATATAATACAAAAACAAGTGCACATTATCGGATGCTAAATGTTTTTATTTATGGAATAGGCAATCAAAAAAGTTGGAAGAACCTAGATCTGAAGAATAAGAAGTGTCTAGTTAATCTCTCTGAATAAAACCCCCATGTCTGTGTAAAAATGCTTTCCAATGGGGCCTGTTCCCAGCAAGTTGAAAATATAGGAAACGAAGAATCCAGCATGAATAATTAGAATTCTGTAGAATTGTCTATAAAAAATAATAAAACTATGCAGTAAATACACCTTAAGCACCTTCTTTGGTGCTAGAAATCATGCTACTGAGGGAAAGCCTAAATGAAATGAGGTGCTTGAGAACAAATAAAGAATGAGGCACTGGTTGGGGGGGTTGGGGGGGAAGAGATCCAACAATGGAAGGTTTAGGTTCTGCCTGCCTGATGTCCCAAGAACAATTAGTTTGGGAGCTGCAGGGGCTAAACCTTGCAGGGTGGAGCAAGCCTGTAAGCCTCAAATGTAGCAGCTTGGGATACAGCCCCCCATAACAAAGGACCCCATTCTTTGTAAGTGAGTGAAACTGTCTCAGCTATCCACATGCAGCTAGAATCCGCTGACGGGAAGCCCAGGAGGAAAATGTCTTGAGAGCCTACAGAGCATGATCATCTTTTTGTGTTTATTTTTTTTTTCTTCCCTTGTCTGTCTTGTGTTGAACTCTGCCTTCGATTTAAGAAAAAAAATAATAAATAAATAAAAGGGGACTGTAATTGAATTAAGAGTAGCAAGTCCCAAACTGCACAGTTCTTCACGTGAGACCAAAGAAGATTTGTTTTTCATCTTAAAGCAGATGCCTCGTTTTTAGCAGAGTCCCCTGGCTCAACGCACACATACCCTCACCCAGTCTTTAAAAAACAAACAACAAACAAACAAACAAACAAACAAAAACCATGTAACAGGTGAGGGAGTGGTGGGTAGGAACAATAAATGTTTCCCCTTTTGCAAGTGTCAGAACAGAAATAGTCCCTTCCCCAGTTTAAATGTAAGTTTTCTTACAGTGACCTGTGGGGGAGAGAGCAGAAAAGTCAAAATGCTGAAAATGAGCACAGCAAGCCTACATTCAATAAAATTTGCATAGATTCAGGCATATATGTCAATTTGCATTATTTTGTAAAGCTGAAAAAATGTTTTTGCAATTATTGGAATGTTGGGAAATATACGAACATTTTATATCAGATGATTTCACTCACTTTAGGGTTGTTTGTTTGTTTTGGGTCGTTCTTGTTGTTGATGATGGCCCTAATTACAGGGGCCTTGCCTTTCTGGTGTAAGATTATTGGATAATTGTTTGCTACAGAGACCTTAAATCTTGGGCATGTTTACCCAAATGCAGTATTACAATGATCATTCTGTCTCTTGCAGGCCAATGTGCTCATTTCAAGATTACATAATAGTAAAAAAGAAAAAAGAAAATTCTTGAATAGCAAGATGTCCCTCACTTTAAGTTATTTAACAACTTTATCAACCAGTTCATCTTAAAAGTTCCAAGCAGCCAATGCAATAAACACAACTCTCCGGAAGTAAGAGAAGGTTTTTGTAAATTTCCAAGAATGATAGACAAAAAAAGAAACAGCAACATGTGCCTGGAGCTCTACAGAAACCGGAAGCAGACAATACAAAATGCATTCCCACCCTTTCTGTGTGCTCTAAAAGTCTTCCCGGTAAACATGCTGCAGCCAGGAGGTCACAGGTTCCTTTATTAGCAACGGCAGAAAACTTATCTTCAAGGCACAGCTGATCTCTCCTGCCATGCGTGGTTTCGGAATCTATGTTTCATGGATGTGAAATCAGATGAAATATATTTATGAGGTCTTTGACCCAAATATCTCCTTCTAAGTTTTGCCAAGGCATTATGTGTTTGGTGTTTTTTGTTTGTTTGTATTGTGTGTATGTGTGTGTGTGTGTGTGTGTGTTTCCATATTTGCTGGCTTAAGTAAACTTGATTCTGAACATGCTACATTTGTACTTTGTCAAAACAGCACACATGGAACTTAGCTTTGTGTGTTTATGTGTGTACTGCTTTCTGTACCTAAGTTCATTTGTTAGTATTTTGTGATCAACCTTATGCAACTTGATATGGAACAGAGTAGCAGTTGTCATTATACAGAGAATTTCATCTGATATACCAAAATTTACCTCCAAGATTCAAAGATAAGTATGAATAATACAAGCTACTTTCAGTGACTATACACTTTAAAAGAATGTTCCGATATTAAATCTCTTTGCCAAAAGCTATCACTAAGATTCACAACCTCAAGATTGTTTTTATCTGACTTCTGCACAAAAGCTTTAATAGTAGCTTCAAGAATTCCAATAGTAGCTTTAGGCATGGTTGCCTTTGTGTTCTTGCCCCTACAATCTTTTCAATACTGTCTTTCAGGTGTATCCAAGGGGGCATGCCTGTGGTCTATTCTTTTAGGGGAATTACATTTTTGTAGCCTCATAGGCATTTTCCCTCCGAGACTAGATAGTAAATTTACATATAGTAGTAAAATGTTTAGTTTGCAATACATCATGTTCATGTATTATCGTTGACTGCTTGGCACTGCTTTAAACTCAAAATTAGTTTGCCAAATCGCATAACCTTTAGTTCTTAAGTATTATTAGTCTGCTTACAACATTACTGCAACATTTGGGCAAGATATTTGGTATATGTCTTTAATAAACTGTGACAGAACAAAATTTCCACAAGTCAAGTATAGGCAGAAGATTTCAATCCTCAACTTAAATAAAAGCATACACACAATTTTTGTTATAGAAAGAACATAAAGCTGAGCAAAGACTGAATCATAGATTAACACTCTGATCATGTAGGCTGTTATCAGCACCCAAGAGGCTTTGGATAAACCACTTCCTCTCTTCTCTGTCCTCATAGGACAGAATAATTAATTACTTGCTTAGTTTCCACTTCACGTTGTGATGTATAAATCTGGCCTACTAGTATCATGTCTTGTGAATATGAATATAGTTTGAAAGTTAACAGGGGAACAAACATCAGCCCTTCTTTCCATTCTGAGATTTATCTGAACCTACCTTCTACAGCTTCACCATGAACCTGACTTCCTGAACAAATTTGAAAGATATATTTAGATAATTAATAGAGGCTTATTCTCCAAAAAATTAAATAATACATATACATATAAGTAAATAAGTAGAACATGTACTGCATCAACAAGCAATAAAAAATTTAATATTCCTTTTTTCTTTAAATTGATTGTGGTGCAATGGTGCACGCAGTCCATGGCATGGGACCCTCTTGTGGTGAAATAGCCACCAGTCGTTCCATGGATCAGGAGGCTCGCTCTGTGTCTGAGCTGGCAGAGCAAAAGGTCTGATATCTCATGGGGGATTGGTTTCATCTGGAAGAAGGCCTGGATATATAGGGTGTCCCCAAAACATGTATACACACTCTTGGAATAATTATCAAGGCAGTGTTCATTAAATTGCGTCCCATTTTCACAATTGAGCTATCAGCTGTTGTAGTGTGTATACATGTTGTTGGGACACCTATAGTTTCCCAGTTGGAAGAGTTCCTTGCATTGATCTGGAATGGCACTAAAGACACATTGGTTTGCATCATGTCCACTTTTGCTTCTGGTATTTTGAATTTGGACTCTGTGTATTTGGTTAGGTTATCAATTGCACGTAAGATAGAACCAGGCTCTTCCATTAGTTTATCTCTGATCTTTTCCTTATCAGTCAACAGATTGCTGGTCTCTTCACTTGATTCACTATTTAACAGCATTAAAATAAAATAAAAAATAAGCACCCAAGGTCTTAAATCATTTCTTTTTCTCACAAGAATATTATATGAGACATTTTCCAGGTTAGCCTGCTTCTGGGAACTAAGAATATAGTTGTGGGAGCAGTCATTCTCCTAAGCTGGGGAATCAGGAACATGGGAGGTTAGGATCTAGGGCAGGGAGAATATGTGGTCTCTGTTTGGGTCCAAATAGGAAGACTCCATAGGAAGTGTAGCTTTCAACAGATACAGTGGCCTCAGCCCTGGAGAAAATTGCTCTTTTCAATGATTACCATTAGGCATGAGAAAAACTGAATTTTCCACAAGCCTCCATCCCCTCCAACATCAAATAATGATAATGATAGCTAAGTGAGAGGTGGCATACAGGTTGATAGACAAATTGGTATGTAAGCCAAATGCCTGCCACCTGTGTATCCCCAAGTCCTCTACCTCTAGGGCTCACTGCTTTCTTTACTCTTCAAATGGCAAGGCTTGCATTTCCATCACATATACTATAAAGAAATCCCAAGGATTTTAGAAGAGTGTAGTTCTCTCTGTCATCTACTCTTTTGTCTTGGTGTGTCCAATTTCTGACATGATTCTGTGCCATTTCATCTTATCTATTTAAAGTGACATAAAAATTAGGTGTTTACAGGAAGCTTGGTGAAAAGGATTTGAATTAAAGTGCAGCTCAATATAGGTAGCAGACTAATGTTAATATTATCACTGATCTAAATATGTTTTGTTCTAACACTGATAGTGGACAGGTAATACTGAGTTAGGTCTTGAGTTAACGGAGATTTGGTAAAACAGAATTTAAGCAGCAGCAATGTTCCAGCACAAGAGGCCATAGCATGCCAGAAGAGCCAATGACAGAGCCATGTTTGTAGGCAGGGGTACAGGTGAGGCTGGAATATTAGCAAGGAAAGCACATAAGAAACTATGTGTGGAATGAAAGGCACTGCCACTGGAATCTAGCTAGAAGTAAGGTGACTCAAGGAAGCTATTGTTACATCGTGGCAAGAAATACTGAAACCCTAAACTAAAACTCCAACAACAGGGGGGGTGGAGAACAGCTTGAGAGGTATTTGAGGGGATGACTTGACGGGCCCTGATCCTGTCATAAAGAAATATCAAGCATTATAAAACATTTTGCTGTTTAGAATTTAGGTTCATGTCTTCAAAAATAGCTAGCAATTTTCAAGTTCCTTGTATAAGACAGATTTTTGCATTTAAAAACACTTATTTAGAAAAGTGATCGAGAAAGTAAACTCATCTTCCTTAGATGTCGGTTGATATGCATGATGAAGTTTGAGAGAATCAAAATAATTCCTTCTGGCTTTTCTTTTTTTTTTTTCTTTTTTTTTTTTTTCCTTTTTTTCTTTTTTGTAGTCTGCATCTTTTAAACTGAATCCAGATCTAACAATTTCAGGCTTATGTAACAGGAAAAGCATAAAAGCATTTTGCCAAAGCCACCCAAACTACACATCTTTTGGGAAATCTACCCCTAAAACAGGCAGGAGAGAAAATCAGAGAGCAATGCTTTTAAGAAGATGAGAGACAAGAAGCAGATCAAACATTTTGGGTTGAGGTTAGTGCTGTCAGCTCCTTCACATACTTGACTAGCATTAGAAAGATCTGTAGTACAGACTGGAAGGCAGAACCAGGTTCTAAATTTGGAACCCTAGCAGGAAATTATTATAGTTCTGTGATTAATTTATGCAAAAGTGGAATCATACCAACTCATAGCATGGACTGGGAACAGAGGCCCTTTGTAAGCCTTTGGAGTTTCTAACATTAGTTTGCAGGTTATCCGAACCCATCCTCTGATGAGTTTGTGGACCAAAGTCAGGCATCACCTTTACATAGACCTTGACCAGGAATTGCCTTTTTTTTTTTTTTTTTCCCCAGCCCGTATGTGGTTTCCTGCCCTTTATTTAATGTTTCTAAATGGATCGGACATAATTTCCTGAGCTCCAGTGTGAACAAAGTTGACACTGCATTAACTAGTCCTATCAGCTCTAGCTAGGGGCCTTAAACATTTATAATCTTGATCTTAGCCCTCATTGTATTAAATTAGCATCTGTGATTGGCAACCTGAGATCACTGTTGCATTTTGGCTGTTCTTTGAATCCCAGTGTAAATCTATCATTAGAGCTCACGGATTTCAGGCTTTTGATGCAGGGACAAGAACACACAAAAGCTTCTAACGACTACTGGAAAAGTGAAACGGTGGCTCCCGGCCACGGCTCTTTTGCATTTCTGCCACGGTAATGTGTTCCACATTGATCTTTCAGTTCTTACGCTCTGAGGGTTATGTGCAGCGCTCCAAAAAGAACATCTTGCTCTTCAACTCTTAGTTATCAGCGTTTTAGACTGTATGCAAGTATTCTGGGGAAAATCTTCTATAGTTATGGAGCACCCAAACATCATAAGGAGTCGTTCAGATGTTTTTCTTTCACAAACCTCTTCCGTGTTATGTTCACTCTATGTGTTTTTCCATTTTCCACCATAGGGATATTCTTTGAGCCCATTAAAAAAGTTTTAGTATCTGGTCTCTTGAAAAACATGCAACTAGAGTTTTACTAAAAAGGAACATTATAATTAGGTTGCCATATAAACTGAGCTAAACCACCCAATACCCTTTTGAAACAAGACAGCATTGTTGTTATAATAATATTTTCATGGATCCATAAATAAAGGTAGATGGGCTACATTGCACATGCTACCACCCATCTGATATTTTCCCAGACAGTCTGGAGTCCAATGACCTGGTCTGGTGCCTGAGACTTGGGGAAGTCTGGAGTGGCCATGGTGGTAGCAGCCATGTTCAAATGTTATTTCTTTTTTTTGCCTTCACCTTCATTCTTCTTTCCTCCCATCTCCTCCAGATTTTTGAATGTTCTATTTAGCTTGGGAAACTAGATAGTGAGGGTACCACTGAAGTTATTCACATAATCCCTATTTTTTTCCATCACTAATTTGGAAAGCTTTCTGCAACACCTTAGCACTGCTATTCAGATGTCAAATGCATGCATAAAATAATTCCTATATTTGTATAGGCTGAAGAATCTCTAATTCCTCAAAACCTTGAAATTCTGTATCTCGGCAATTCAATTCACAAAGTAAAGCTAATAAACACCAACTCTGAGACAGACCCTGTGTTAAGTAGGTGCTGAAGAGATATAATAAACAAGATATAATTCCTCAACTTGTCTTTCTCAACAAACACATATGCAGTTTGTATGATGGTCTTTCAGATTTGTGGGATGGAAAAAGGAAAGGGGCAAGTTAATAGCTTAACATCCCAGAGCTTAACATACCAGCTTTAACTTCAAGAAAGAGTCAGCATTATTTGTGTTAGAATAAAAGGTAGAAAAACAGAACTGGAAAAGGCAGGTGGAAATCCTGAATTATCTGCATGAAAAGAAGCAGAGAGGACAAAAAAATAGATTTCATACCATGAGAAAGAAGCAGAGGGAAGAGAAAAAGTAGATAGGTGGGATGAGGGATGTTCAGAGGTGAACAAGAACAGTCTGGGGACACTTTGGGGATAGATTGTGTCACGCTTATAGAGACTGATAAATAATAATGATTTTTAAATCTGATGCTTCACATCATTCAATATAATCCTTCATCTGGAAAATTTAAGGGGTCACAGGAAAAAATTTAAAATTTTTGCAATAGTAAGATTTAATTTTTCTTGAATGCAATGCTGTGCTCACGGAAGGGCGAATTATACAGGATTAGTCCCTGGTTTCTGCAAGTTCATCTCTTTCCAAATTCATCTTCATCATTGTCTAATCAAAAACCTTCAGTGTCTTCTTTCAAAACTTCCTTGTCTGGCTTTCAAGTCCTTTTATGACACAGTTCCATAATCCTTGTTAAACAATACTTTAACAGGCATGGCCTCTATTATGTCAGCTAGCTCTCTTCCTTTCCTTCCCCTGCCTTCCCCCATACACAATTTCAGTCTCTCACCTACTATTTTTCATTTTTGCTAATTCTGTTCCTTTTATTTGAAAGTCTATTTCAATACTCTCTATGTTGCATTAAGGTTTCTAACAATTAGATCATTCTTTACACATCTATCTCTTTCTTGAACTTTAATTGCATCCCTGGTCAGCACAATTTATTCATCAATTTTTCTCTAATTGGTACAAGTTCATTAATCTTGTCTCTTCCAGAATTCTGCCATAATGTGGTATCTACATAGTGAACTGATGCACAAAAAGAAAGATAAGCAGCCCTTAATCAATGACTTTTTTAGAAAAGACTAGATAATGAGCTACATAGAAATTATTAAATGGATGAATTTTACCCCTCCACTTAAAAAGAATAAAGGATAGCTTAAAAAATGCCATAACTCACAATATGCTTTTGAGTAGGTTTTTTTTTTGCAGGTTCAATAGAATGGCAAACTAAACAAGATAATTCTCTTTCAGGGATTTAAAGGCTCCTGAATTCTCCCATGCTTATATCGTTTTCATGACAACATGACAACCATAGGTGGTAGTGATTATTAACTCAATTTGCCATCCAGATAAGCAAAGAAGAAAAAAAAAACCCAAAACTCACCCAAGATCAAATAGCTGATTATATATATATATATATATATATATATATATATATATATATATATTTGGGAATTAATGCAAGTCTGTTATTTAATACTTCCATATTCTTGCTTCTACCTGTGGCAGGCAGAACATTGCCCCTCCGAAGATGCCTATGCCCTCATTTCCAGTATATGGAATATGTTATCATACATGACAAAGCAAAATTAAGATAGCAGATGAAATTAAATTCACTAATTCACTAAATTGAAAGTAGGGGATTACCTTGGATTATCAAGGCAGGCCCAATCTAATCACAAGGGTCCTTAAATGTGGAAGTGACAGAGTCAGTGTAAAAGACATACAACCTGAGAAAGATTCTTCTGGTCATTTTTGGTTGTAAAGATGGAAGGGGCCATGGGGAAAGGAATGTGGGCAGCCTCTGGAAGCTAGAAAAATCAGGGATTTTCCTCTAGAGTCTTTAGAAATTACACTGCCTTGCAAAACCTTGATTTTTACCCCCAATAAGATCCATTTTGGGCTTCTGATATCCAGAAATGTTTAATTTTTGTTGTTTGAAGTTATGAAATTTGTGATTATCTGTTAAAGCAGCAATAGGATATACTACCCAAAGTAAGAATTAAAATACTGAAATCTTTTAAGAATTGTTCATTAATCATGGAGATATATGATCTTGATCCCAAAAGATTTGGCAGGTACTTTAATCAAAGGGAACTTATATTTAGATGTTTATTGTTTCTCTTGAAAAGAAATTTGTCTTATGTCAAGGAATACTTCACTTCTTCAAGAATATTAGATGACACAGACAAAGTAAAAATACCATCCTGAGTCAATGAGGACATTTAAAATATCTACTATAGATTCATATGAATTAACTTGTTTTTATTCAACAATATCAATTTCTAAGTTTAGTAGTCTCTATTAATTAATCATAGGATTGTCTTTTAATGCAATACTCATTGTCTTCCAGAGTCACCAACTTATAGCTAATACGATAGGGGAAGACATATAAATGTATATGAACAGATTCTCCGGGTTATACAGTTAATTACATAGACCAAACTAAAGGCCTCCTAGTATAACCCAAATTATAACATCTATATAGTGACCCTAAACCATTTAATTTATTAATTTAACCAATACTCATTGAATACTTTCTCTGGGCCAGACACTATTCTGGATGGTTGGGATTTATCAGATATTCTCTACATTTTCCTAGAAAAGTTGATTTGTTTTTCCTTGAGAATTTAAAAAATGGCCTTGTTGAAAATTTAACTTCTAACTCACACTGTATTCCAGGCTCCATAATCCTGACAGTCCTAATATTCTACTTGCTAAATTGAATGTCTGGCACAGTTATTAAGAAAATGGGTTGTAGCACTGGACAAATTTAGGTCCTGGACACTGTCATCTAACAACTTGAACACTGGATAAGGTGTTAAAATGTTTACTTTTCTTTTCTGGGAATAAGAATCTTTATCCCATAGAAAGTTTGGAAGTTGTAAGTACAATTAAAACTTTATGCATCTACATTTGTCACTGTACTTAGTATATATCAAGTATTCTATATATGTTGCTATTATACCTGTTTTTTTGTTATTTGCCTTCCACTATAGGTCTTAGAAACAAAAGACACATAGATAATTCTGCCATGATATTTACCTTGCTGACTTGGTTAGCTTATCTGCAAACCTTCCAATTGGTTTTCAATTAGTCTTACTAGTTGGTTTGTTTTTTCTTTACATCTAAGTAGCATGATCAGCCGAAACTGGTTTGGCTCAGTGGATAGTGTTGGCCTGCAGACTAAAAGGTACCAGGTTCGATTTCGGTCGAGGGCATGTACCTTGGTTGCGGGCACATCCCCAGTAGTGGTTGTGCAAGAGGCAGCTGATCAATGATTCTCTCTCATCATGTTTCTAACTCTCTATCCCTCTCTCTTCCTCTCTGTAAAATATCAATAAAATATATTTTTTTAAAAAATAAGTAGCATGATCATTCCATTTACTGAAAAGAGTATCTACCAGCAAAGATGGGTGGGGTGGGGAAAATATACCTCCTTGCAGGCCTCTGTTTATAGTCATTTCAAACAAAGATTCTTCATGGTAACATCTAACCTTGCCTTAGTTAAGACAGGACATTCACAAATACAGGTAGAGAGCACCAGTTTTGCAACAAACCCAATATAGAATAGGACTTCAACAGCCAGGTCATTTTTTATAGTTAAAAAGAAAAGCTGCAGCAATTTTAGGAAGAATTTTCTGAGATAAACTTTCTAAGCATCTAGAAAGATTAAAAATTTAGAAAATTTAAGTATCTAATACCTAAAGGTTATTAATTAATGTAATTCATAAAAGAATACATTAGTATAATTATGTATCTGACATGTAAGTCAACTTTTCCTTCCTTCCTCCCTTCCTCTCCCCTTCCTCCCTTCCTTCCTTGCTTCCTTTCTCCTTACCTCCCTCCCTCCGTCTGTCCGTCCGTCCGTCCCTCCCTCTTTCTCCCTTTCTCTCTCTCTTTCTCCCTACCATCTCCATGATTATTCCTACTGATCTTAAAAGCATATGTTTTGTGACATGGAAATATTCCAGTTTTGTTTCCACATACATACTTTTTACTGAGCAAATAATTATTAGAAGCACTTCATTTTCATTGGCAGGTTTAAGGAGACTTCTTTTTCCACATTTAAAAAATTAGCTACAGGAATATATACACATTCATCATGCTTTGGCTGGGATAATAGCTCCCCATTGGATCCAATAAAGAGCTTCTAATGTGTATTTGATCAATAAACAATTAAATTGTGATCTGAAAGTCAGAAAAAAATACAGTCCGAATCCAAGAGTGTCTCTCTGACTTAGAACCCACCATTTAGCCTTGAGGCACACACTTCCCAGCTAAAGCAGGTACTTTGCACACAAGCCACACCTGACTGTTGATCTGAGCAACTCTGAGCTCCATTCCCAGTTGACAAAGTACACCTGCAGTGATTCAGCCTTTCAACACATCTCCTGACACTAACCAGGTAGGGAAAGTGGTGGGGAAGGAGGTGAGCCTCCAGTCCCATGAGTACACCTCCACCTTAACAACACATGAATGATTTAACACAAATCCACCCAGCGTTCTGGAGTAAATCATTTCCATCTCCCACATACACTGAAGACATGGATATTTCCAAACAAAAAGTCGCTGAGTAAAATGTAAAAGATTGACCAAAAAGTGTTTTCATTCAAAGTCAAAGCATTCTCCCCCATCCCCTTCTGCCTTCTGTAAATAAAGGAGACTTTATATTTGTACTCTCCAACAGAACCTTCTGCAATGACGGAAATGTTCCATATTTGAGTTGTTAACTACAGTAGCCACTAGCCATGTGTGACTGAAGAGCTAAATTTTAATTCATTTAAAAGTAAGGAGTCTTGTTGATAGTGGAACTACCTTAGAAAGCATAGCTCTAGATAGTTAAGAGAACATTTCACAATTTGAAATTCAGTATTAATGAGAATTAGCCAAATAAACATTTTGGCAAAATAGGATAGCTCAGCTGGCATAGCTAAGTGGTTATTAGAGTATCAGACTGGGCACCAGAGATTCTTGGGTTTGATTCCAGGCCAAAGACACATACCCGGGTTGTAGATTCTATCTCTTCCTGCACCCTCCCATCTCCCAAATCCCCAGTCAGGGTGAGTGTGGGAAGCATCCAATCCATGTTTCTCTATCTCTCTCCTTCCCCCTCCCTTCTGTTCTTGCTAAAAATCAATGGGAAAAATATCCTCACTTCCAAGTGAGGATTAAAAATATGTGATAAAAAGTTGATATTAGATAACAGAGGGGCAAAATAATTACTTTAGCTATAATTTTCAGTGCAGTTCTGATGTCTATGTGTTTCTAAGGTACAAACTATTTCTCCGGCAATTATAAATACTTTGTTCTGGTCAATTGACTATTTTTAAGTCGCCAGAAATGACTACATACCATGGGTTTCCAGTTTTAAATGATGCTTCCCCCAAAAATATACAGTTTTCACAAAAATACCCTCTGAGTCTAAAGTAAAACTAGCAAGAATCAAAATATCATTTACTTAACCATTTCAAAACGATGGGAATACGAATGGTTCTTCTCACAGTTCTATTCAAAGTAACACTCTATCAAAATTATGTACAAAGTTTCTCTTTCTTAATCCCTTCAAAAGAATACCCACAAAACAGCAAGAAGAAAGAAAAACACTCAGACTCCACCACCATGAAAACACGACCATTAGTAACTCAGCCTCAGAATATAAAGGTGGAAAGCATGGGTGTGGAGAGAGGGAGGGAGGGAAAAATGACACAGGATCCAACGAAGAACGAGTACCTCAACCCAATCTTCCTGTAAGGGGGGTTGGTGTGGGGGAGAGAGAGAGGACTCTCTGCAAAAACAGAATTTTGCTTATTTCCTCCTGAAGAATCCCAGAAAGTCTCGGGAATGAGAGGCCACATTGCTGAGATGAGGAGTGAAGGTTGAGAGGACAAAACGGAGGAGTTGTCTATATAAAAGCATCATAAATTACACTACCACGCGGCACAGTTAAGGATTTCTCACTCACCTTCCTGCACAATCAGAGGATTGTGCTCCAAACAGTGTTTCTCAAGCTGTCTCCTCAGGCCCCGGTCTGGAAACTTGTTGGGACTGCATTTTCTCTAGTCTCATCCACACGGACTGAATCAGAAGCGCTGGAGACTGAGGCCCAATTATCTGCGCACAGCGAACTTTCCAGGTGATTCTAATGTATACTAATGTTTGAAAGCCACGGCTCCTGGGTAATTGAACCAGAGCAATTCTGCCTCATTAGACCGGGTTATTTAAATTCAATATTGAAAACAAATAAAGTAAAAGTACTTACAGCTACAGGAAAGCAACTGCCACACAAGCCCTTCAGTCAGAAGACAGTGGGTGGGATACCCTTCTGATTAAATTAGTTATCTCAGAGAAAAATAACGGATTGAAAAGTTTCAGGCTTTTTAATTGCCTTCCAAGCCCATAGTGCTAACCAATTAGTTTTAAGTGTCCAATTTCAGACATGCACGGATAGTCAAGGATGGGAAGATATTTAAAGAAAGTCTATCACAAACACCAAAATAAACACAAAAGCCAGGTACTCAAGAGATGTAGATGATGTAGGGACCCAAAGAAAAACTCAAAGAACATATAATTCATAACCGTTAATAAAGGGGAAAGAAATTCTGTATCAAGGAAATAAGATCATGGTAAACAAAAGAAACAATTATAGAAAAAGAATTAATACTCAAAATCTAAAAATGTGATAGGTCAGATTAGTAATTCAGCAGAAGTTATTGAACATTAAATCAACTCTCTCAGAACAATAAAATAGAAAGTGGGCAACAGAAAATAAATTTAATTTAATTAAAAGATCCTTCCAGGAGATCCAATAGCCAACAAATAGGAGCTCAAATAAGAGTAGAAAATTGGGGTGATGGAAGAAGAAACTTTCAAAAACAATAATATAAAAACCTTTATTGAAACTAAAGGATATAAACCATACTGAACATGATGCCTAATAAAAGGGGGGGGGGGAAATTATCATAAAGTCTTAGACTATTAGAAAAATTTTTAAAGAAATTCTAAACATTTCCTGGGACAAAAACCAATTTGTTTCATAAAATAGGCAAACAGATTAACATCTATTCCCCGTAAGAGTAACATTGGAAATTAAAATATAATGGAGTAATGTATTTAAAAGTCCAAATGAAATGAAGATCAATCTAATATGCTCTAGCCCACATGTGTCAAACACAAGGCCCGCGGGCCAAATCCGTCCCGCCAGGCCTTGCAATGTGGCCCGCACCGCGCTGTCATCACTGCACTACACTGCCTTTCCATCACAATGACAGTTTATGACTGTTCAGTAAACCATTAGGCCCGCGATTTAGGCTGGATTTTAGATTTTGGCCCCTTCTCTGATTGAGTTCGACACCCCTACCCAGTCAGTCCATCAAACAAGAATATAAAAATGGCAATTCCAAATATGCAAATGGCAAATTTTTTTCTGCCATGTAAACTTTCTTGGGAAGCATTGGAGAACTTATCCCGCTGAAATAAGGGGGTTATCCAGGAAAGAGAGGACAATAAGGTCCAGGAAACAGTCACCCCAATGCAAGACAGTGGACAAGTTGATTCCCAAGATAACATCAGGAGTTAAGTCCAATGGAGTGACTGTGCTGCAGGCCTAGAGTACAAGCACTTCATATTATGGGGAAAGTTTCAAGGATAGAAATCAAGATAAGTTTCTCCAAGACAACCCTGCAGGATGGTGTCCGAGAGGAAGTTGACATCCTGCAGAATAGGACCATGGCTACTTACAGGTAGCCATTTTTTACCTCATAAAAAATTGGCTATGACCAAGTACTAGCCAAGTAGCTTACAGAAATGGCAGGTGGTAGCTAAAAAAAACCTGGCCCATCATATCATATAACTATAATCTCAAGGCTTTGACCATCGCACCTGATTAAAGTAGAAAAGGGATACTTTTCTTCTAAGTACAATAATTCAAAGGCCAGTTTTCCTCTCCAGAAGCCTGACATCTGGCCCAGATCCTGGTGCACTTCCTCAGAAGGCAATGGCCAACAAGAGAGCCATAGGCTGCTTCTGCTCCTGACTCTAAGTTTTCTCCCAATAAACACTGCTCCTGACATGGCGTGTAGTCGGGTCATTCTCAATTATTTATTCACAACTGGGACTGAGAAAATCTATTTCCAAGAAACACAATAAAGAACATATAAAATGTGAAAATTTGTACTGACAGGCATTTAACAGATCTATTGAAGTACACAGAGAGATTTTTGTCTGATGTTAAAAGAGCTTAAAAAATAAAAGAAGTATTTATTAATTCCATTTAAAATAAAATGTGCAATTGCAATTATAGTATTCTACTTGGCTTGATATTGGATACTACTTACCATACATGCATTGACCATGTATTAAGGCAAATATTTTTATAATAAGAGGATGAGATAGATTTGGAAAGAGTGTTGTTATAAGCAGGGTAAAATCTTCATAACAGTAAGAGGGAAATTATTAATTACTAAAATTGATGAATCAAGAAATGTTATAGATATTATTTAGAAAGATGGAGGCCAAAACCAAAGAAATAATTCAAAGAGTTGAAAAATATTGAACAGAGGAGTTAAATGAGATGGGAGGGAAGGAGGCAGTAAATATTGATTTGTATTAAAAGCCTTTGGGCCAAAACCGGTTTGGCTCAATGGATAGAGCGTCAGCCTGCGGACTGAAAGGTTTGATTCCAGTCAAGGGTATGTACATTGGTTGCGGGGTGTGCAAGAGGCAGCTGATCGATGATTCTCATCGAAGTTTCTAACTCTCTATCCCTCTCTCTTCTTCTCTGTAAAAAAATCAATAAAATATATATATTTTTAAAAGCCTTTGGCATTATGTGAGTTTAAAAATTTTTTGTATGTCACACTTCACAAAAATATTAAAAGAATTGAAAAATAAATATATAACATTTTATTAATGCAAATAGAACTTCTTCTAAGAGATAGTTGGTAAATATGTTGCTTTAGAGAACTTGGAAATACTCAGATTTTATGAACATTATATACTCCGACATATCAGTTTTCTATTGCTGCAAAACAAAAAAATTTTGACTTAAAACAACATCAACAAAATAGCTATATTTATTTTGCTCATTACTCTGTAATTTGGGCAGGGCTCAATAAAATAATCTTGTTTTTGCAAGCTGGGAAGGCATGACTGCAGGCTTGCCTTTCTATGGACTGCAAGGGCTTCAGCAAAGCATTGTTGTATCCAAGAATGAGCATCTCACGAAAGCATAGCCTAATATAAGATTTTCCCTAATGTGTTATTTTATTTGTATAAAAACCTACATAAAAACCAAATGTATATAATTATTGAAATGAATCTATTGAAAAGAACAAAATTACATGGAATTATATATTAGATAACTCGGTAAGTAAGGCTGTCCCACTTAGCAAATAAAGACACAGTTAAATTTGAATTTCAAATAAACATGAGTAATTTTTAGTATAAGAAATTCTTGTAACATTTGAGATATACTAAAATGTATTTACACTTTATCTGAAATTTAAATTCAGTTGGGCATCTAGCATTGTATTTGGCAATCCTACCAGTAAATCCAGGTTGTGCAGTCACAGTAAAACAAACCTATTAACAATGTACTCTGGGAATTACAAATTAAAAAAAAATACCAGAAGTAGAGGGCCAGGTGCATTTTGAATTGCTGTGAAACTGGCTGCATGTAGATTAGAATTAGGTTAGCCCAATCAAAGGACAGTTGTCTGAATCAATAACAAATATTTAAGGCAGATTTACCTATAAAGCAACAAACATACAGAAAATCAGTCCGTAGAACTTTTTTCTAATCCATAGGCAAAGAAATATGATCTAGGTTCATAAGACAACAGTTAACATCAAATGCAATTCCAGCTATGAAGATTATTTGCATTGTTTTCCAATATCTCTCTACTTTCTTCAGTAGCCTCAAACAGACTATTTGGATCATCAGACTATTTCTCTCTATAAGAAATAAATGATCATCATTGCCTAATTTATCTTCCTGACTCATAAAGTTGGATCAACACACCAACTGACAAAATTGGGAGGGGAAAATAGGCAGGTTAGAAATGTTGACTGGATGGACTTGAAATCAAACATAGCCAGATTTTCTGTCTTATAATCAGAAATTCTCCAGACTCAGGAAACTGTCTTATGTCTCTACATAAAATGAAGCAGTGAAAAATTTCAACAAACAGTAATTTACTGAATTTACTACATGACGGGAATATTAGGTGATTGGTTAAATAATGCAAGGCACAGAAAATTAATAAAAATCTCTGTAGGCCTGTTCATTGCAGAAATATGAGGGGCTGCTGCTCCATCACAAGAAGTCTTCTCAGTTGGTAAACCAGGTAATTTTATTGTGGTCATTGATAACCTGACAAACATCTGAGATCAGGTATGAGTCATAACCCTACATGAAAAAAGACAGCAGGTAGTTTCTTCTGAGGTACTGATGGCAGGTGTTAAGTCTTTTTTATTTTTATTTTTTTTAATATATTTTATTGATTTTTACAGAGAGGAAGGAAGAGAGATAGAGAGCTAGAAATGTCGATGAGAGAGAAACATCGACCAGCTGCCTCTTGCACACTCCCTACCAGGGATGTGCCCGCAACCAACGTACATGCCCCTGACTGGAATTGAACCCGGGACCTTTCAGTCCGCAGACTGACGCTCTACCACTGAGCCAAGCTGGTTTCGTTGCAGGTGTTAAGTCTTGCTGGAAATGTATTTAGTTCCTTTTGAATTAAAAATAACAATTACTTTCTAAAACAAGCAATTCAAGAAAAATAGTAGTGCTAAGTGATTGCATCTATGGTGAGACCTCAAGGAGAAAATAAATAAATAATAAACAAACAAACAAATAAATAAGGTTACTATGTCCTTGTGTCACTCAGTCTTTCAAACTTTGATCATGTGATGCTCAATAGCAACTATTCCTTCTGCAAAGGTCAATCTCTCCAATAGCCCAGGCCCAGCCAACCGTAAGGGAGTGATGGCGTTTAAATACTGCAATACACACTCAGTGGAAAATGAATAGAGATAAATGAGAGCTACTAAGTGGTAGAGAGACAAAGAAAGAAATCTTATAAATTTGTGAGCTCTTGACCTTACTTCAGTATTTTTCTCCAGGGTTGCACATAATGAATGTAGGGGGAAAAGAGAAAGAGCCCCGAAAGATTATGATTAGCTTTACCTGATTTAGAAGTACTGGAGAGCTACTGGCTCAGAAAACACTAGATTGAAAAAGTTGGGAGGCAGGGGAAGAGGAAGGAGAACCAGAATTGCAGATCTGGGGGAGTTTAACAAAGGGAAGATCAGAAAGGAGGGACAATTGGTAGGCTCTTTGGAATGAACCTTCCATGGAGATAGGGGGAGAGAATCTGCTGGATGTTTTCTCAGTGTCCTGCAGTGTATTACTCATTCGCCTTGTTTCAAGAGAGCTTTACACTTGTTATCAAAAGAAGTAAATTTATTCCATACAGATCTTTAGAAGAGGGCACAGAGAAAGTATTGCAGATAATAAAGTCAAATAATGGTGTCACTAAATCAAAGTTGTGGGAAATCAAGGCTCCTAACAAAATTTTTCATAATAAGTGTGAGATCCAATTAAATCAAAGGTAGAACGAAGCCAGAAAGACTATACATACATTTAAATGTGTTTGATGTATCCACATTCAACTGGAGAAGCTTACCTCTAATTAAAATTAGTATTTTGATTCTCCATGCTCCCATAATGCTTTACATAGAGCTCTTTATACACTTCGTGCATTCAATCTTACTTTATAATGAATCAGGGCATATTTGTTTTCCCTATTAAAATTGTAAACTTAATTTTGTTGAGGCTACATCATGTCCATCACAGTGCATCCATAATATAATATATGATATATTATATATATTGAACTGAGCGCAATTAGACCTATTCCTACCCTAAAGAAGCTTCTACTCTATTGGATAAATTCGGCCTTTTAGATTGTCCTCCATAAATGTTTATTGGATTAAATTAAATCTGCTTTTTAATTTTTAAAGCAGTGAAATGACTCCAAAGTACCAATGTGTCTTACCAAGAAGCAGAGTCTGAGATGGGAGCTATGGGCAAATATTTTTAAGTGGGAGTGTTCTCAGCAGCAACACGTAAGGAAGTGAGGAAAAGCTGGGTAGGTGGGGGATGAAACGAGGCAGAGAAGGTTATGGGAGAAGCCTAACTTACTAAGTCTGATCCCCAGAGGGAACGCTGGAGCAAGAAATGTGCTACAGAGGTCATCTTGGCCAGATGCAAGACAGCTTGATTTCTGTAGGCCCTGCAAGCTCCTAATAAAATTGATACGGCAGAGTTGGGGAGAGAGATTCTCAGCCTTGGCATTTTCATGAGACAGCTCTCGTCAACCAAGTGCAATCCTCTAAGGAAACATATAGGAATGAGCAAAGCAAGCCAAAAAAAATCATAAACAGAGAAAAGGAAAGTGTAAGGAAGGAATAAGGAGTTGTGGATTGGAAATAAACATAATTGCTGAGTCAAAGACAACTTTATCAATGATGAGGAAATTTGGAAGAGAAATATGTTATTGTTGTTATTTTGTTTTGTTTATCCCCATCCTCCAGTGGAAAGAGCATTGTTTCTAGGAAACAGCTTTGATAGTAAAGGTAGGTGAAATTTGTTGAGTATTTGGGGGCCAAAGGTAATATATGTGCTAATGGATGAAAGAGCTAATTGGCTTAGAGAAGGGGGTAGCACAGGAAACTGTATTTTAAACGTGTCCCTGTCTCCTAGATTAGGGGAGTCGAACTCAATCAGAAAAGGGGCCAAAATCTAAAATCCAGCCTAAATCGCGGGCCGAATGGTTTACTGAACAGTCATAAACTGTCATTGTGATGGAAACGCAGCGGAGTGCAGTGATGACAGCGCGGTGCGGGCCACATTGCAAGGCCTGGCGGGACGGATTTGGCCCGCGGGCCTTGTGTTTGACACATGTGTCCTAGATCTTCCACTAACTGCATAAAGGCAGGAAGTTTCCAAGATTGAAAAGCAGTGTTCTAGTAAGAGGCCTCAATTACTGAGGATTTAAGTATTTTCTCTCCTCATCTGCTCATTTCGGTATGACTAAAGGTGAAATGCAGCTCCCATCAGCAAGAGGCTTTGGAGGATTTCTCTTGTGTTTGCTTCTCTTTATGCTTTTTAATATCCATAGGGTTTGGGGTTTATTTAATGAAATTCTATTATAATTTACTAGAGTCATTCCAGATTCTCAGCACCTACAGCAGCCAAAAATCTTGTGTTTTTCTTCTGTTGTCCTATCATGAATTCTGGAACTGACATGATAAAAGGCAAAAAAGCAGAAAGGAAAATCTCTACCCATAGTTTTTAAAAAGTCAGTTACATAGGAACAGGATGAAACATTGATGCCTTGACTGAACCTTCTAGGGAAAAAAATATAAGGCCTGGGGCTTTCGACCACAAGTTCAATAAAAGCCATGAGCATAAAGCTACTGTTTTAAAGGCTAATGCAAATTTAGGCTGCAATGACAGAAATACCATTTCTATAGCAAGAGAAGTTATAACTTCAGGGTTTTCTGCCCTCCTGAGGCCACATCTGGCTTATTGTATTTTCAGGATGGAAGTGAATATTTAGGGGAGAAAGACCAGGATGGTGAGACATCTGGCAACTAAGTCAAATGACTATCCACTACAAGAAGTAGACATATTTGCCCAGAGGGGGGAATAAGAAAGAGGAGAAAATTAGAAAGAGACAGAATAGTTCTCAAATAATTTGAGGAGTTGCATTGGGAAAAATCAAGATTTGTTTTTATCTAATCTAGTATAAAATATCATCCTTCAGAATAAGGGGAAATCAGATAATGCTATAAAGAAGATTGAGGCTTATTATCAGAAAATATTGTTTTAACAATTATAAATGGCTAAAAATTGACTGGGCTAATTCAAACGTACTAAGTTTTCTGTTATTGGAGGTGTTCAAATAAAAGTTGAATGAATAGTATGGCTGGGAGATTTTCTAGAAGTTTTCTCTATTGGGCCAGAGGCTGGGCTCAGAATCTATAAGGACCCTTCCAGCAATAAGTTGCCATGATTTCAACTGAGAGAGAGATAAAAATTTAATAGTTGAGTATGTTTGGGATGAGAAGTTAGGATGAGAGCAAGATTAGTAAGAAAAATGGAGATTTCTGTTTATGTCTATAGAACTAGAAATGACATCAAAATGCAGATATAGAAATGACCTTTATTCCACAGCTACTGGTCTGCAGCTGTTCTCCTGGTGGCAGCTGTGGCATTCCTCTGTGGGAAAGAAATTGTTACACGATCAAACACCTCTTTCTTAGCAAAATGGAAAGTGGGCATATGTGTGACAAACATGAGGGGGAAAAAAAAAGAAAAAAGAAAAAAAAGAAATGACCTTTAGAGATCCATAGATTCCCCCCACTCCCATACTTGCCTTAAAATTCAGTGAAACTAGAGAAACAGTTGAACATACTGATATAATGCCATGCTTTGTTGTTTTTATCTAAATGGAACCAGTGGGACATGTTGTAGAAGAGATGTTTCACAGATGACTAAAGATGAAGCAACATAGATGACAACTCCATCTTCTTGGTGAGTTCACAAGATTAGCCAACTCCATCTTATTGGTGAGGAAAAAAAAACAGAAAGAAAAAAAAAACACAGACATTTCTATGGGATAATTAATACAAGTCACATTAAAAATGGAGTCCTTTAAATTGTCCAGTTTAAACAGAAAGAGGTGACGGAAAATTTTCTCTGTGCTGGAAGATTTAAAAAAAAGGAAAGAGTTTTTAAAAGAAAGGCTTCAATGTATATGCTTCTAATTACAATATTACAAACAAATGTTTTATAAATAAAAACAGAGTTGTTTTTGAAAATGTCCCAAATACTGAGGATGTACACAGTGCATGGTAAATGTGGAATTTTTTTTAAAATAAGAAAAATTTAACTGGGACATTAATATCTAAGAACAAGTTACTTAGTTCAAATAATTACTTTGAAAATTTACTTACAGCACAAAATAGAAAACATTCAAAGTGTTATTTATGGATGTTACTATATACCTATTGTTGAAGTTAAGAGATGTATATTCTTTCTCTGATGGATCAAAGTTTAACATCTACAAGTCAAGAAAAAAATATATACAGGAACCCTTTCTTGAAATGTGCTATATGCAAGGGACTATAACCTAAGATTTTTAAATTTTATGTTTTATTTTATTGATAACATATGAAGGAGTTGCAGAAAGAAAGACATTTTAAAATAGTATTTCACAGCCTCTTCGTTGAGCAAGCAGATGAACTGTGAAACTTGGTTTAAAGATCCCTTAGTGACACATTAAAATGTATGAAAACTTATTACCTATATAAGCAAAAATTAAAAAGTTACTGTTATTTCAACAATTATTCATTTTTAATACTTGAAGCTTTGTCTTTGTTGGCAAATGAAAAATGAACCGCTCAGAGTAAAACCATTGGGGAGGCAATAATTTAGATCACCTGAATGGTAAGCAACTGCATCTCAGTTAGCTCTAAGTAAGCAGTCCTATCATTCTTTTTTTCTGCTTCTTGAGCAGTACTACTAGAATTGCTGGTGACACCATGGAGGAGTCTAATGTCACTCTGATGTTTCATCAAGTTTCCATCGATGGCAGGAAATAAAAAGGGAACCGTAAACAAAATGAGGCAAGACATGTTTGTCAAAAAGAAACAATCCTTTCTTTGCTCGCTTAGCGTTTAGAGAAGAAAAGGGGGTGATTTTTCAAGAGCATTTTCCCACTATGGTAATGCAGTTTGGAAGAATGGTTTTTAATTAAAACCAAACAAAGTAAACAAATAAATTCAGGAGTGTGTAATCTCACAAAGCACAGGGTCATTAATGTTTTCAAAGTGATACAGAACCATGGGACTTCAGTGGCTTTCAAGACAGGAACTCTGTAGCTAAGGCAAGTTAGCAGGGTTATTTGAATCAGGTATATCTGTTTTTAAATACTCAGTGTAAATTCAAGTGTGTGAATTTTCTCTTCCTCTCTACACTCCTTCCTCTGCCAGCTCATTCTAGTTGACACTGAGAAATCATAGCAAAGATTTGTTCAGCATTTTATGGATCAGGCATTAGAATGACTTTCCTATGAAATCACCGATGCTCAGATGCAGAAGCTCTCACACACCTGGAAAGTGACAAGGAAGGTAGATGAGAAAGGAGAAGTTTCTCATGGCACCGAACTCATTTTCCCTTGACCATCAACCAACTCGGTCCTCAGAGTAGCTTGGGGTGCTGCCTCAGGAAGAAATGGGCAAAGGGAGAAATGAAGGCGTCTAGAAGATATTTAAGAAGCAAAGGAAATGCAGTTCTTCCTTTGGAGCAGTAAAAAGTGATCCTTACTTTATATCTAACAACAGTGGATTTTTTAAAGATCTTGGTGCTGGATCATTGTAGATTTCAAATCCGCAAATCTCATGAAAATTGCCATGAACAGTTCTTGTGCAAGTCAGAGGCTACCTATTCCAAAGATTCCTCACCACCGATGTCTCCCATAATGCAGGATGGGAGGCTTGTGAATAGATAAAACACTTTGGAAGGTTACTTACAGTCCAAACATTTGGGTGACAAAATGGCAAATCTCAAGCAAGGGGAACATTTGTCCCATGCACAAAGTTGGGTAAAGGTGTCACTGGGAAGGCAAATAGAACCTTCAGTAGCTAATCTGTTCTTGTGACACTTATCATTTATTATAATAAACTCTGCATATGTATTTTTATTTCCCTAGTTGGAAATGTACCATAACAGAAAACATTCAGTAATTTATATATACTAGTGGCCCAGTGCATGAAATTAGTACAAGGGCGGTGTGGGGGGGGGGGGTCCCTCAGCCCAGCCTGAACCTTTCCAATTGGGAACCCCTTGGGGGATGTCAGTCAGACATCCCTCTAGCAATCTGGGACAGCTGGCTCCTAACCGCTCACCTGTCTGCCTGCCTGATTGCCCCTAACTGCCCTCCCCTGCCAGCCTGATCTTGCCACCAACTTCCCTCTTGGCCCCCACCACCATGGCTATGTCCAGAAGGAAGTTGGATATCCGGACAATGGCCGGTTGGCCTGGTCTAATTAGCATATTACCCTTTTATTAGTATAGATAGATTATATAGGGTAGGATTGCTTAAATGGGGGAGGGGGGCATTTTTCAGCAGGAGAAGATTCTCTTTGCATACAAAAATACATAATACCTATATTTTGACTGATAGCCAGCCAAACAGGTCATTAAAAAATTGAACCGCTTTCTTACACCTTATACCAAACAGCTATTGCCCTTAAAATCCCTTTTCAGCCCCCATCTGAGGTTCTACCTTCACAGTTCACCTAGATTAAGTTCTGATTGGTCAGTTTCTATGCCAGTCAGCACCTCCAGGCCTATCTCTGAGCATGATCAGAGAGGTGGGGCTGATCAGCAGCCGGGACAGAAAGAGAGATGCAGCTGCTGGCCAAGCCCAGAGAGAGAGAGGCAAGGGATGATCAACAGCTACCACAGAGGCTATGGATCAGACCCTGCTTCTCTCTCCAGGACTGATCTGCAGCCCCCTTAGCAGTCAGTGCTGGGTCACCTCATCAACCCAGCACTGACTGCAGGACTGACTTCCAGTCAGTCAAGCCTTCAGTCATTATGGATCCTGGGTTTTTATATATTAGGATATTAATATATACAATATTATACTATATCAGACCATACCACACATACCATACTATACTATATAGCACTACACTATTATACTATTACTATACTGATGATTAAGTTTTTTTTCAGTTTCTTTTTTTTAAAATATATTTTATTGATTTTTCACAGAGAGGAAAGGAGAGGGACAGAGAGTCAGAAACATCGATGAGAGAGCCGGGACCGGTTTGGCTCAGTGGATAGAACGTCAGCCTGTGGACTGAAAGGTCCCGGGTTCGATTCCGGTCAAGGGCATGTACCTTGGTTGCGGGCACATCCCCGGTGGGGGGTGTGCAAGAGGCGGCTGGTTGATGTTTCTCTCTCATTGACGTTTCTAACACTCTGTCCCTCTCAATTCCTCTCTGTATAAAATCAATAAAATATATTTAAAAAAAAAAAAAAAGAAAGAAAGAAAAGAAACATCGATCAGCTGCCTCCTGCACACCTCCCACTGGGAGATGTGCCTGCAACCAAGATACATGCCCATGACCAGAATCGAACCTGAGACCTTTCAGTCTGCAAGCCAACACTCTATCCACTGAGCCAAACCGATTTCGGCTTTTTTCAGTTTCTTAAAACCCATTCTTTCCCAAAGCTGGCGTTTCCCAGACTGAGCAGATCCTAACTGAGTAGCACCACAATGTCAGATTTCAGAGTTCTTTCCATTCTAGTATTAACGCAATATGAAACCCAGGCACCCACACCCAAATGGGCAGATGTTGCTTGTTGATGGAGGCACTCTTTCCCACTGGGTCTGCATACAGCCTCTGAATCCTCCTTCACACAACTCTGAGAAGTAATAGCCAATTAACTGTTTTTGATATAGATCATGAAATATATGCACTTTCAGCAGCATATTTTCTTTTTCACCCCAGAATGAATCTCTTGCTATATAAGGTTAAAAGCTCCAAGGCTTAAGGCTGCCTTTGTCTTCACTGATCAAAAGTCTTGGTTCTAGGAAATATTGGTAAGTCTGACTGTGCTTCCTCCAGGAGGCCCTTTAGGTTTGCATGAATACACAACTTTTGGCAGCCTGCTCTGGCATGACAGAGCTCCCCACACATATTCGTTAGGACATCCTCTTGGACTTGACCTGAGTGAGAAATCCTAAATATTAACATTCTTGCCAAACATAGGTTGAAAAAGTCACTTGCTGACCCTTGACTAATGATTAAATATTTTTTGTTGGCTCATTAGAAGTTTTTTTCTAGCAGGCTCCTGCTCCATTTACCGGCCGCTTTAGAGATGAATTTCAGATGCTACTTATAATTAAGAAGCAAGACTCAAAACTAGATCTGACCTTGCTGACCACACAATTTGAAAGTTAAATATGATCAATTAGTTTCTAAATGTATAGGCCAATCTTTTATATTTTAGTCAGAGAGAGGGATATCAGGAAGCACACATGGCTTCCATAAATACTCTATAAACTTATTGGGCCTTGCTCCTCTAAAAGGAAAAAGAGAGCAAGATTGACAGAGAGAGAGAGAGAGAGAGAGAGAGAGAGAGAGAGAGAGAGAGAGAGAGAGAGAGAACTAAAAAAGAACATGAACAAATAGAAAGATAACGAGATTGACACTGAGGAATGCTCCTTTTCTTTTTTTCTATAGTTTTGAAGTTTTCTCCCCAAATCATTAGCTCACAGATTTAGTCATCCATTTTTATTGTGATTTTATTATTCTCCTGTGTTACTTGTGACTATTACACAATTAGCGTATTTCTGAATGCCCAAATTGCCATGTCCTCAAAGCTTCCTCCCCAGTTCCTGGAATTTACACTGTAGGACCTCAGCCCTATTTCTGTCTGTGGTTTTGATTCCAGCTCAGATTCTGACTACAGAGAAGTCCCCTCTCTCTCTGGCGAATACCTTTTCTCTCCTTGTGGTGATGTTTCCAGTCCAGCCTGAGGAGTCATAAAGTGCTATTAAAACAGTCATCCCTCTTAGTCTGTCCTCGGTAGTCATCACACAGTATTACTATTGTCCAGGGGCTGGAGGCTGAGGCTGAGGGCTGAATCGGAAAGTTGGTTTTAGTATCCCAGCAGGGCCAGGGAAAATAAATCCCCGAGCGAGAATATGGCTCGGTGTCAAGCAGCTGGAGAACCAGCCCGTGAATAGCGTCCAGAGGCAGATTATTTGGGTGAGTGTGCATGGCTACCAGACATCAGTTTCATTTGACTAATGTGTTCTTTTCCATCCAATTGAATGGATTACCACAGTGTCAAATAAATAATGTGTTGCCACATTTGGCCCAACACGAAAAATACCGGCTATCAATAAGCAAGTGTAAGACCACATGAAAGCCTGACTGTGTTTGAGAAAAACAGGAATAAGCCCTCAGGTATCTTGAAACGCAGACATTTTTCTTGTCAAAATGTTCTAGGAGCCAATTTTCTGGAGTCCCTGCTGCTGTGACAACACTCTGGTCTCTGAAGCTCATCCAGCATGGCCACAGACCCAAATTAAACCCTAGGTATTTGTGAAGGCAGCCACGAAGGTGGGACAATGGCACATTACTCAGTCCAGAGTGTATTTAGTCAACACTGATTGAATGCCTGCTGGTTGCCAGGCGCAGAGGTGGCATCTGGGAGGGGAGGGGGTAATAACGGGGGTTGAAAAGAAATAAAAAAGTGAACAAGGCTCACATTCTAGTGGAAGACACAGATGATTTTTGTGCTGCATAGCAAAGTGCTACAATCAAAATATGGGCAAACTGCTAAGGACGCATGAAGTAAGAATAGGTGAGTCAATGGGAAGATAGAGAGCATGGAGAACATCTTCATAAAGGGATGACACTTGGACTCTGCCTTAATATGCTGCTCTCATGCAATAGTGTCAGAGTGTATAAAATGTACATTATAAACAATAATAAATCCCCCTTAACTCCTTATCAGTCTGTAACACAAATTAGCATTAATGGTGTTTTATAACTGAATTAAAGAAATAATAAGAAAAATAAGACAGGAATTGCTAACATTGTCCTGAATATTTTGCACATACTGGTTAATCCAAGTCTCATGCTATTTCAATACTGTAAATACTAGTCGTACTTTATAAAAGTGGAAATAGGACACAGAGAAGTTAAATAAATTGCCCAAGTTCACGCAGCAAGATCGAACATTGTGCAGAGTGCTTTAGACAGAGTTCTCACTTTATTCTCACAACAATCTTTGCTCTGAGCTATTACAATTATTTCAGGGTGGGTAATTGAGAGAGTTACGGGCCTGAAACTTAGAGAGATTCAGTCTCCTCTCAGGAAGATCTCTCAGATGGAAGAAAAACTATAATTGTGGCCTAGTGCCATGAGAATATATACATGGTGTTATTAAGTCAAATAGAAATATTTTACATATCAAAGGGATTAAGATTCATTTTCTAGAAATGGAGAACCATTCATGAGAATAACATTATTGGTGTTCTATAGATATATTTAAATGCTCTGGCGGCCCTTTGTATAGAATGGAGGGGAGAAGGGTAATAGAAAAGACTGCTTGATGGCTACTGAAATGATCTCAGTCAGAATGATGGCCATTGGTGAAGGGGGATGCATTTGAAAGCTATACTGGATGTAGAATAAAGATCTGATGACTGATCTAGTGAGAGAAACGAAAGTCAACCTCAAGATTTCTCCCTTTGTCCACCATGTTAGAATACGCTGGTGCCACCAACCAAGAGAGCAAAACCAGAACTGGTAAGTTTGATGGAAAAACAACTGGTTTGGGTGCACCAAGTATGAGGTGGGCTACTAAGGTTGAAGTATTCATTAGGCAACTAAATGTACACTCTAAGTGATCCATTCCCCTATTTCTTTCTCATGGGATAACAATGTGTATGTAGCCTAGTATTTGAGGGCATTACTTGGTGGCATAATAATATCTTTATATGGCTGTCTTTATTTTTGTACTATAACAGTCTTCGAATAATCACATAATTAATCTTCCTAATAATCCTAAAATGAAGGTATCCGTTATCTCCATTTCACAGATGAGAAAACTGCAGCATAAAGGGTGTAAGTCATTTTTCCAGAGCAGTGCCGCCAGAGGGGTGCCAGAGATGGTGTCTCCCCATCCCCCAAACAGCATTTTCCATATCCAGGGTTTCAGGCTTCTGTGGGTGAAACTGTCTTCCTGAAAGTTTGCCCACCTATTCTGGGGACTTGGGGAAGAGGAATATGCTGAGGTCACAAGTATAAGGGAAAGCCTGCTACATTGTCTAATTCCCACCCTTTAACCTATTAATATATAAAACTTGGTAATCTTGGTCTCAACTTAAAGGGTCTACTATCCAGTTAATCTCCCTGTGCCTCTATAGCATATGTGTCAAACACAAGGCCCGCAGGCCAAATCCGTCCCGCCAGGCCTTGCAATGTGGCCCGCACCGCGCTGTCATCACTGCACTCCGCTGCGTTTCCATCACAATGACAGTTTATGACTGTTCAGTAAACCATTCGGCCCGCAATTTAGGCTGGATTTTAGATTTTGGCCCCTTCTCTGATTGAGTTCGACACCCCTACTCTATAGTATGGGATGATAACGTTACTCGCTTCCTAAGGCGGTTGAGAGGATGCAATAAGTTTAAACATCTAAAGTGTTTCTGCCGTGCTCAGCAACACGTTCCAGAAACGTGAACTAAGATGACAAGACAACGAGAAGGATGGTGATGACAACCACCTATTTATCTCTACACTAATTTTTCCTCAGTGGCTTAGGGTAGGAATAAGAGGTCAAGCCCTGCCCTGCTAAACCACAATCAAAACGAGGGTAAAATATTGCATGTTGTCAAGATTTAGAATCCAGAGGTCTCTGGCCTATGCATTTTGGGAAAGAAGGGGAGGTAGTACTGCAGTGGCAAATTGGGAAGCAAGAGAAAAGGATGTTTTGTCAGGGTCCAGACAGTCAGGAAAGCTCATTATCCCTCAGTCAGCCTCCAATACTCTAACAGAGATAAAGTGAGTGAGACCTTAGGAGCGGGTTCAAGGACACAGACGCTCAATGCAGAGGTCAGCAGGTACCAGCAAGAGACTGCACTGGGTCTCTCACGGGAGAGATTCTAGGGAACCAGCCCAAGTGCACGACAGCCTTCGTTTGGACTTTTAAGACCAATGAGAGGAAATGCTTGAAACATAAAAGACCAACTTGGGCCATCTGGTTCTGTAACAGTCCCCCATCAACACGTCCTCACTTGATGAGACCAATATAATAAATGAGGATAGATGTGTTTCGCTCTTGTCAACAGCCATACGAGAGGAAAGATAAGAGAAGCTTTTGAAATTGTAGAGATCTTTTGGCTTAGCTATTCCAGAGGCAATTAGTTCCATATGGGAAGCAAATCCATGCGGATAGATTTAACTATCAATTCTGTAGCTGCTTATCGAGAGGCAGTATATTTTGCAATGCACACACAAAAGCCGGATCGTGTTACCGTGCCACCTGCTTTCACCCAGGCTGGGCAGCAGTGAATTAGCCTGGGTCTCTAATAGTTCGAGTATCAGAGCGTTTTTAGAGAAATGAATTCATCTGAAAATCAATATTAATAATGATAAATTACTCTTTAAAATAACCTGAATCGGAGTGACTCTCCTTTCAAGAAACCTAAAAATGCTTACAACCCAACAAAATGAGCCCCAGTATTTTCCTTTTTGCCATGGCAAAGCTAAGTGACCCACTGAGGAAAGTTTTGAAACTTTTCTGTTCTCTGATGCAATTTATAGTAATTCTGAAGAAAAAGCATGAATAAAAAAAACATATAATTTACCCATTTGCCATCCTACAGCCTTTTTCTCAAATGCATGCTGTTTTCATTCATTCTTCTGCTAGGGATAAATAAAAAGAGATAGCAAAGTAAAGAAGAAGAGAAGAGTGAGAAAAAGTAAAGAGAAAGAGCTGGAGCAAAAAAAAAAAAAAAAAAGGAAAAATAGATAGAGGAAAATTCAGCAGCATCCTCCCCCTGCACCCCATTCCTTCCATTCTCCCCAAATTGGTCTCCCATTAATAACTGTACACTCATGCGCATGGTAAGCAGAGGGGACAGGAGCCATGGCCTTGACAGGTAACATAACTCTCAAAGCCAAGGAACCTCCAGACACACAGGGTTTGTGAAAATACCCATAGGACAGACCCCTGGCCTTCAGGGTTTGGCCCAAAACTCAACCCATTACTCAACGTTTTGTGCTAAGCGAAGTGCAGTGCGTTTTTGTCAGGCAGTTTCCCCTTTATTTCTAAGCCCATGTGTATTTCCAGGGGAATGTGATCCATATGTTTCTAATTCATTTACATTTAAATCATCATAATGCTGTTTTGCTGAGCTATTTGATGTCCAAGAAGCCTGTGAGGCCTTTTACAAGCCCTTTAAAAGCCTTTCTCCTTTGAACCTGGGAGTCATGGTTTTCCTGTATAGAATGTGAATTAAAATAAAGAAAGGTTATAGTTTCCCTTCAAACTAAATTCCTCTGCATTTAAATGGATAATAATAATAATGACAACCATTAAAATAATGTGATCTCGGAGGCAACCTTACATATAAATTTAGAGAAATCTATCAGTTGGAAAGAAAGAAAAAAGTTCCAGCTTTTCCAATGCAATAGCCATGAACAGTAATGGGTAGACTTGACTCTGCTTGCAGATTAAGTTTAAAATAGTATTTGCTGTTTTAAGCCCATGATTTTTTTTTTTTTTTAAAGCCTAACCTAATTTTTTTCAGACTTTGAACTCATTCCTGGATACTAATTGTGGCTATCCTCTAACTTTTTTTTAAAGGAAATTTTTGAATGTCTTTGTGCCAGAATCACCTAGGATCTCAATAAATTTATAAAGCAGTAGAATATTGGCTTATTTTTTTTTAAAGTATTGATCACAGTATTATCTATTATGTATTTAGCACATTCATGTGGACGGGAACTGTGCTGGATGCATTATAGATACTACCTAATTTAATATTTGCAACAGCTCTTCAAGTTTGTCATGATTGCTACCCATTTCACAGAAGCTAAGGCATAAAATGTGGGCATGTTACCTGATTTAAGGAAACGCTTTCAAATTCACATAGCCAGCAAGAAAAGGGGAAGAACAGACATATAGAACACTGGGAAGGGGCCCAGGGGTTAAAAACAACTTCATGTCCAGCTTCCAGAAGTGCCATTCTTAAGACTGATGAGTCTGTAAAACATAGAATAAACCTCTTTTGTTTATTGAATTTATACTATCTCCCAGCCATTGTGCAAAACAAAAGCATGCAAAACAACATCCTTTATTTCAAGAGTTCTGAGTCACCAGAATTGGAAAGTGATAATTGTCAATGCAATGTGATTATGCTGTGTAACTGGAGATTAGAGGTCAGGGTGTGCAGAATATTGTTGGGGAAAGGGATATACATTTTGAAGAACCAAGGGATACACATAAACCATTTGCCCCACAGTTTGTGCTATATAGACATTGGTTTTCTTCTCTTCTAAGGTGTGTGGAATTTATTCTGAAGGCAAGGACCAAGTATTCCGTTTTCTTAGAAGACTTGACAGCAGTGCAAAGAATGAATTTGGAGACACCAAAGATGAGGAAGCCAGCTAGGAGACTGTTTCAATAATCTAGTGATGGATGGATGCAGTGGGCCCCAGACCAGTGTGGCTCAGTTGATTGGGTGTTATCCTATGTACCAAAAGGTTGCTGGGTTGTTTCATGGTCAGGGCACATGCCTGGGTTTTAGGTTAGACCCCTGGTGGGGGGTGTGCAGGAAGCAACCAATCAATGTTTTACTCTCATATTTCTTTCTCTCCCTCTCCCTCTCCCTTTTCTTCTCCCTCTCCCTCTTCCTCTCCCTCTCTCTTCCCCTCTCTCTCTCCCTTTCCTTCTCCCTCCCCCTCTCCCTCTCCCTCTCTCCTTCTCTCTTTCTGTCTCTTACCTCTCCCTTCCTCTGCCTCTGAAAATAAACCTTAAAATAAAAAAGAAGGCAGTGGGCTGGGGAGAAGAATTAATTATAGAACCTTACATTTCACATTTTCTCAAACATTTTATAACACTGGTCTTTTAAACAAAAAGAAAAGTTAATTTTGCAGTATTTGCTAAAGACTCAAATTTCTCATTTTCCAATGTAATGTCTATGCATCAGCACAGACATACACATCCGGTCATCTATAGTAAACTCTAGCTTAATGATCATGTAAGCAGAAATGCATCTTTCTGGGTAACCATTTCAACACAAGAATGATTTTACACTGGGCTTGGTCTTTCTCCACTGATACTAACAAAATGATCTCATAAAAAAAATAAAAAAAATAAAAAAGAGGAAGAGAAAAAGAAATGAGACTTGCCAAACAGAAAATTGCCAAAATTATTTACATAAAATAAAGTTACTTTTCCCCATTTTCTCAATGAAACATCATCAGGGATGCAACATTATATAGTGAGTATTAAGAGTCATCAAGTTGACAATTCCCTGAAATGTCTGCACATTCAAGCATCTCCCCTCACTTGCTAGTTTGAACTATCCTTAAAACTTTTACGGTATTTTCCGGCATATAAGATGACCCCCTAATTTTACAGTTAAAACATAGGTTTAGGCCTATATTCGCTGTATAAGACTACCCCCCACTTCCGAGGCAACACCAGTTCTTTTTTAATAGACCGCCTCTCTGAGTCTGGCCAATCTGAGCAGGCTTTTTACTAGAACACAGTGTAGCTTCAGGTACAGAACATGTATAATTTGCATGCATAAAAAGCCTGCTTGGATTGGCTGAGTTAGAGAGGAGGTCTATTAAAAAAAGAACTGGTGTTGCCTCGGAAGTGGGGGGTAGTCTTATACAGCGAATATAGGCCTAAACCTATGTTTTCACTGTAAAATTAGGGGGTCGTCTTATATGCCGGAAAATACGGTAGTTTGTTTTTTAAAAGGTATTTATATCTTGCTCAGGCTGGGTGGCTCAGCTGGCTGGAGTGTCCTCACATACAGCAAAAGGCTCAGGTTTGATTTCCAATTAGGGCTCATACATAGTTTTCAGGTAGATCCTCAGTTGGGGTGAGCACAGGAGACAACTGATCCATGTTTCCCTCTCTCTCTCTCTCTCTCTCTCCCTTTTTCTCTCTCTAAAATTAAAAACAAACAACATCTCCTCAGGTGAGGATTACAAAGAGATATTTGGGTCTCTTTTATTATTTGAGGCTTGGGATTTGAGGATAGAAGAGAAGACTTCAAAGAGTAGCTCATTAATACTTAATCTTGATTGGCACTGTGACAAATGAGATACTACGTAGCATTAGCTAGATATAAACCAACATCTTAAATGCTTCTTTTTTTCCTTCTTTTCCCAAAGTCTGTCATTTGGAACCATTGCATTTCCTACAATGTTTGCATTTGTTCATGTCCCATGGTCATCCTTACCATAACCTTCTCACTTGCCTCTCAGCTTTCATTTTTGTCCAGCCATAACCCCTTTGCCACGCAGCAGCTGGAGCAATCATTTACAAAACTAAATCAAATGATGTCACTTGCCTATACAAAACCTTTCAAGAGTATTATCATTGCTTCTCATCAGACTTAGAGTAAAGGTGACTCTTTGTGATCAGGCTTTAGCAAAGCCCCCAACTTCACTTATCTGCCTTCCCTTCCTGTCAATAAGCTCCAGCCACTCTAACTACCCTGCTCAGGTTCCCGCCAAGCCTAGATTTCACCTCAGATGTCACCTTTCGCCACTCCAGACAAAGCATAGTGTATGCTGCCCCATGTAGAAGTAAAATTTATTAATGGTCATAATCGGAATGTGTTAAACACATACACATGCACAAACATACACATATATTATACACACAGGAAGAGAGAAAAATAGAGAATCCAATGACACTTTACTTCACTGAACTATCAGTGTGCAAACTGGACAAAAATGTGAAATGCATGTCTTATGGGTAACCTACCTAATAAAAGAGTAACATGTTAATTGACCATACCTTCGTGATGTCGACCAGCCAATCAGGAGTAAGTATGCAAATTAACCCAACAAAGAAGGTGGTTAATTTGCATACATACACATGTGCACGCACACACACACACACGTCCTATTGGTTCTGTTTCTCTGAAGAACGCAAACTCATATAGATGTTCTGCACACTTGTGGCATGGCAAAGATTGCTAGCATTCATCTTTTGATATGTATTCCTTTGCATATTAGGGTCAAAGCTAAAACTAACTCTCTCTTTCTCCATACTGGAAAATTCATTCTCTCATCTTCCTTCTTTGTTCATTTTCTTCTCTTCAACATAACCTTGCCACTTGACCTGCTGATCAGAAGTAATTTCCATAATTTTCTCTTTCATACTCCATGTTTTTCATGTCATCCTAGGAAGGGCCTGCAAGTCTAGAATTCCTTGTTGTCATGATAAATACAATTCTTCTACTATTTGACTGCTTTTCTTCTGCAAAACTTTTAGTAGTTAACATGTACCACGACATTTCATATACATACTCAAATGGAAAGAAAATCAGAAGATTACAATATAACCACAAAATGGATTTGTGTAAGTCTGTAGTGTCAACTATTGTACAATGAGAATTTTAATTAAAAAGAAATTACAGCCGAAACCGGTTTGGCTCAGTGGATGAAGCATCAGCTTGCGGACTGAAAGGTCCCAGGCTCGATTCCGGTCAAGTGCATGTGCCTTGGTTGTGGGCACATCCCCTTGGGGGGTGAGCAGGAGGCAGCTGATCGATGATTCTCTCTCATCGATGTTTCTAACTCTCTATCCCTCTCTCTTCCTCTCTGTAAAAACTCAATAATATATATATATTTTTTTTTTAAATAGAAATTACAAAAAAGATATGTTTTTTTAAAGAATTTGAGACATAACTGGAACTTAATATAAAGTCTTCACTGAAAAGCCCTCACTTCAGTGAACTAGCATGCTCAGCGATACCATTTAAATTGGCACCACTCTGAATGTAACTCTGATAACTACATGTGATACAATGTCACCAACAGGACTTTCTGTCCCTTTTGATCAGAGACACTGGCATATGCTATAATATGCAAAGAGGGCTTGGCAATCTGTCAGACCTGGGTTAGAAACATCTCTCTCACTTATGGCTGTGCCCCAAGTACATGATTTAATCTCACTGTTTCTCAGTTGCTTGAAGTGGGAATCATGAGATATTTCTGTGATACACCTAGCAGTGCTTGGTTAAGGATAATCAGTAACTACTAGAGTCTATCCTTGGAGTTATATTTCAATTTCCACAGCACCTAAGCACATAATAAAATAATATGATTGCATATGAAATGAAACAGAGTAAAATTAAACTAATGTGTTTGTGGGGAAGAGTGATTTCATTTCTCTATAATTTTAAGCAACACTGATACACATCAGTGTACAGAAGCTGCCAAATCCCTGTGTTCATATTTAAAGATTTGATGTCTACCCTACATATATAAAACTTTTTGCTAACATTTCTTAAAATGTATATACTTACTAGCATTTATTAAACTTTTAATAAGTCTTACTGTGTTCTTAACAGTAAATTTATGTATTGCCTTTATTTTTAATTCATATTATATCCCCAAAATGTCAGATTTCAAATTTTTGTGCATAGTTGATTCTTTCTGCCTAGGGATATACAGTGAGTGATTTAAGATATCACTTGTCTTTAAAACTTTAGTTTCAAAACTCATCATGGCCAGATTTGGTAAGGGTAGCCACTTTAAATGCAAAAACAAACAAAGAACACAAATAGAACAAGACCCTTTACCTAACCAAAAATACTTATTGTAAAAAAAAATGCATTAATGAAAATAATCTAGTCTATGAACAAGAGGCTCATTAGAGAAGCAAATCTAAAATTAATAATAAATTTCAATCCTAAAAAAGATATAAAAAATGCTGATTTGTTTCATTGATATCCATCTTATCAGAGGCAAATAGAAGTTTAAGACTGGTTTGACCTTGTTACAGAAGAAATTTCAGTATTTAGTGAAATGCCCAGGAGACTCTTTCAACTCTAAGATTTTATAGTTCTATGATTTAGATACTACATGATTTTTTTAAGTGTACATCCCAAATATGTTTATGTCCTCATTTTTGCTTGTAGTTATACAATTATGGCCGCAGGATTGAAAATCCAGCGCTTGTTTATTTGTTTGTTTTCCACTCAAATTTCTTGTCTTTTAAAAATCAAGAAGAAAGAAAAGAATTGCACAAATGTTTCTGAAATGTCACCGAGTAAATCTACTTAACTCTAAAGTTATACAAATATATAATAGAATTATGCAGATATATAAAACATCTGCAGACATCACACAGAGTTCTATAATGATTTCCCAAAATCATTTCAAGAATGAGGCTAAAGTGTTAAAACCTAAAGCATGTCCTAAATGAACTTTATTAGATGTTCAAGTATAAGAAACTTGAAAAACAAGTCTGGAAGTTTATGGATATTACACATGTAAAAGTCTCTGTTATTTATGCTTGTTTTAAATATTTGATTAAGCATCCGTATGTCAACCTGATTTTGTAGAAGGTCCAAGTGTTTCTAAAGCTAAGTATTCAGACACATGAGGCTACCAGTTCTTCTGGATTTATTGAAAATCGTTTATTGAGCAGGTGGCATCTGATGTTCTTATAAAATTCAAATATGTCACTAGATATGAATTGGTATAAATGAATAAAAAGAACTGTAACTAAATCCCAAATTCCAAAAATACCAACATTTTTGCCGAAACCGGTTTGGCTCAGTGGATAGAGCGTTGGCCTGCGGACTGAAAGGTCCCAGGTTCAATTCTGATCAAGGGCATGTACCTTGGTTGGGGGCACCTCCCCAGTGGGGGGTGTGCAGGAGGCAGCTGATTGATGTTTCTCTCTCATTTATGTTTCTAGCTCTTTGTCCCTCTCTCTTCCTCTCTGTAAAACATCAATAAAATAGCTGAAACCGGTTTGGCTGAAACCGGTAGAGCGTCAGTCTGTGGACTGAAAGGTCCTGGGCTCGATTCTGGTCAAGGGCATGTACCTTGGTTGCGGGCACATCCCCGGTGGGTGGTGTGCAGGAGGCAGCTGGTCGATGTTTCTCTCTCATCGACGTTTCTGGCTCTCTATCTTTCTCCTTCCCTCTCTGTAAAAAATCAATAAAAATATATTAAAAATTTTTTTAAAAAGAAAAAAAAATCAATAAAATATATATTTTTTTAAAAATACCAACATTTCTTTTGGATGCTAATTTTCTAGAAAGGTGGCCAGTTTTGGGGGATGGGGGTTGTTAGTGAAATAAGCAGATAATGTTAAAAATTGCAAATGGATTTATTTTTCCTAGATCTGTGGAGAAATAAGACACCATATACTTTGAAGGTTGATCAAGGAATGTCTATTAACCCTGTGATAGTGTAACCAGGTGAACACATTGGCATATAGCATTCCATATAAACCCCTAAGATTAGAGTCAGATATCTCCAACAGGCATATTCTAGTGGCCTATACCCAGCTTTAAACAACAATGTCCTACCCAAAAGGGGAATTGAAGTGGCAGATAAAAATGGAAGTTCTGCCCATGAATCTAAGTTCCCCAAAAGGATCCTAATCTGCATGTGTCTTAGGAATCATGAGTTATCTAAATAGTCCACCACCAGGTGCCTGATTCCCAGGAGAATCTAATATTCCTATTAGAAGAACCAGTGAACAAGAATTTGGGGACTGATGATCAGTTTCCTGGAAAACTGAACTGAACAATCTTGAGTACAGAAGGCAGTTGAAGATCAACATTTTGGGGCTGGAAACTCACCTAAATTTAAAAGAGAATCAAGGTATTGCTTGGGCTCTGTAATGGGAGACTGGTTCGGTATTTTCATTTAGGCAGAAATCACAATGAATGTTAAAATGTAAATGTTCTCTTTGGTATGACAAAGGATACATCTGGTCTTTGTCCCTGGTTCTTGGCACAGAACTTCAAAACCCTTGGAATATCCTGAATGATTGGAGTGTCTTTGTTATGCTAATGAGGTGTCTCGTGGTGGGGGCTGCTCACCAGAAAGACCAACCATGTGATTAGAGGTTGGAACTTGGGCCCCACAGATCTCTGATCTCTGAGGAGGTGAGATGGGCTGGAAATGGAATTCCATCATATGGACATTGATTTAGTCAATCTTACCTAAGTAATACAAGCCCAACAAAAACTCTGGACTGTGAGACTCAGAAGAGCTTTCTGATTGGTGATTTATTGATGTGCTGAAAGAGTAACACACTGATTCCACACAGAGAGATTATGGAAGCTCTAGACCTTGTCCTATATGTGTGTGTGTGTGTTTGTGTGGTTTTTTTTTTGTTTTTGTTTTTTTGTAACAAACTGCAATCATGAATGCAGTGCTTTCAGTAAATCCTTTGAGTCTGGAGTTACCAACCCTGATAGGATCATGAAAAAAAACCCTGCATTTATAGCCAGTGAACCAGAAATGGGAGTGATCCCCAAGACTTAGAGCTGGCATCTGAGGTAGGGTAGTTTTGTGGGGACTGAGCCCTTCAACCAGTGGCATCTGATGTTAACTCTGTGTGATTTGTGCCAAAATTATATTGACCTATGCTCACTTGGGGTGGAAAAGAGCCAAAGAAGACAATAATACAAACCCTACGAGGCAGGCAATCATTTCCATCTTAGTGAAATCAGAGGTAGAAGTCAACTTCATTGACAGGAATTTGGAAATACATCTAACCCTGATGCTGGGTTGAAGGAAGGGCTGCCAGGTGCTTGTTGGGGAGAAGTATAGCAGGAGTGCAGGGGAAATACCAGGGCAGAGCAGTCAGAGAGTTACATATATTATCATAGATGATGTTTAAATAAAGGTGAAACAAATGAGATGACCCTTAGTAAAATATCAGATGAGGGTAGGTTATAGTAAAAAATGAGACTCACACTTAGGTGCAGGCCATGCTGTTGTCAAATGGTGAGTAGGTCTAATATCAGATGACAGGCATTCGAAGAAAAGGCTCCAGCCTTGAGGGCTCCACATAGAGAATACAGCCTAAAAAAATGGCAAGGATATCATATTATTATAGATTCCCCCAATCTTCCAACAGGATAAAGAAGTTGCAAGTACCAAGAAACCCAGATAGTAGGAAGTCATGAAGGGATGGGGCAAAAGATAAAGATTATCAAATAATACAGCTAAAATGCCAAAGGTTCAGTTTCCCTAGGGCTTTTGCTAAATTATCTAACATCTGCTTTGAACATTATTATCCAGGGTAATAATAACATTAACAATAATAACAACAGTAACAAGAGTAATAATAGTCAACATTTACAGGCATTTTCTATGTACCAAACATCTTGCTAATTATTTTACATGCATTTTCTTCTCACCATGGCAGCATGAGGTAGTTACTACATTGTCTCCATTTTACACAGCACAGCATTCAGGCAAGGAAACAGTGCCTGAGAGCCTGAAAGGCTGGGAGAAGCTGGGAACCAGAGACACATGAGGAATCCTGCAGTTGGTATGATGCTACTCATGTTCAGCTGAGAAAGAGTTAGCACCAGGTCAGAGAATAATTGTAATTAAAAGGAAGATTAGAAATGGTGAATGCACCTGCCATTTTTTTTTCTCCTTCTGGAGATTATAATGCTAAGTGAAATAAGACAGTCAGAGAAAAAATAACAACATATGATCTCACTTATATGTGGAATCTGTTTAACAAAATAGAAACAGACTCATGGATACATGATATAGACTGATAGATGACAGAGGGGAGGTGGGTGGGATGGACAGGATGAAAGAAAGGAAAGAGAATAGTCAAAGGACATATGTGCATAGCCCAGGGACATAAACAACAATGTGGTGTGTGTCAGAGGAGGAGAGGACAAGGTCTTGGTGGGGCATTACATAAACATGATTGATTAAATCAATGGCTATATGTTGGAAATCCATTTCTAGCTCATCTCACCTCCTCAGAGATCAGATATATAATCAAATTGATCATGGAGTCAACAGAACCCAGTCATTATGCATTTGAAAATAAAGCATCACATGATTTTTCAATAAGGACACAGTCTGGATACTCTCCCAAAGGGAAAATTCAACAGAAGACCACATATGTCCTTGACTGTGCAATTCCAATCAAGTACTTAATCTAGATTTCTTGGAGACTGAGAACAACCTGAGGAGGAAATTCAAGAGTGACCCAATCCCATTGAAGGGCCGTGCCTAAGACCTGGTATTTGTCAGTCCTTCTGAAGGTTCCCACACCTTGTGGATATATGAAAGGGCTTATTTATTACCAACTCATAAATATTTTATTTACCCAAACCAGTAAGGAAGGAAGAAATGAGGGGGAGTTTGGGCGACTTTCTGGAGAAATCCTTGCCAATGCCCTATTTGCATTGACTTTGCACAGCATTCAAAAGCACTTTTGTTTTGTTATAAATCTTTTATTCTGTTGGAATAGAGCCATCAGGTATGCAGCACAGATAAACTCATCTGCCAACATCCGGGTTTAAATCTGAAAAACAAATATGTCAATGAACTTGACTGAGGTAACAGCTTACACACTAGCAGCATCTGCTCTGCTCTTTCCAAATGTACCTGCGCAATAGAATCAATATTAATGCTGTCCTTTATAAAGGTGAATCCACTGACCCACCACTTGACTGCTTTGAGAGTTTTCACTGCAAGTGAGAAAACCTCTCCTCACTTACTCTGTTCATTCAACAACAGTGTTGGTAAATTGGTAATGGAAAAAGCAATCCAGAATGAGATGGGTCCACCATTGCTGGAAAACAGCAGTTACCTGGTTTATGTAGGCATATCCTTGACATCCTGGAATCTCAAAATGGCTCTCACTGATGCCACAGAATCAGTCTTCACCATCCTCATCACTGTCGTTCCTGTCGTTAATCTCTGTTCTTTTCAACCTGTCCTCTGCACATTCTCCAGACTTGCTTTTTCTTGAATAAAAAACCATCTTCTAGTGGTTCTGCTTAAAAACCTTCAATGATTTCTCATTACCTCCAGCAAAAGCAGATTGTAATTTGGTGTATAGGTAATGCTCACCATTGTTATAAAATTAATTTCTAACACTGAAAAATCAGGAGATTTTATCTCAACATATATGACTTGCTAACATTTTCCGGTTATTAAATTGAGATGTCTGGAAAAAGCAGGCCCTTTTCCCTACCTAGATTGGAGCAGAGGGGCTACTATCCTCTTTAACCACCAAAGTGCTTAAAATAGCCTACAAACCTCCTCAATAATCTGATCTCAATCTAAATTCCTAGCCTATTTAATTTCATTACTCATATAACCTAACCATATAGGTTCTTGCTGGCCCCTGAACATAAAAAGAATTTTAATACATCTGTCTTCTTATTTTCTTATACCTGAATCGCATATGCCACATATATTCCACACCTATCTGTGAAACTTTCTGCAGTGATGTTGATTAGAATAATACTCTCCTCTCAGCTTCTACATCACTTTGCATTTGGGGTTGTAAATTGTTATCTCTCGGAGGGGTTAGATATTATTTATCTGTGTATTCAAAATACTCAGCATAACACAGACAACAGAGTGACGAAGGCAAGGGAAGGGTGGCGGGGACTTGATAGAGGTAGGCAAAGGGGGAGTGGAATGAAAGACATCTGTTATAGTATCAACAATAAAAAATTTTAAATGCTTAGTATATATACAAAACCTCTAATAAATGCTTGTAGAAAAAAAAGATATAACCAAGTCATTAAATGAATTATTTAAGTTACATTTATAAAATGTACAAAAAACTCTATTTATCAATAAAAATGTGTAACTCCACTATCTGGGCTTTGTTATTTTATCTTTTCTTCTTAAATCACCAGTTCTTAATTCCATAACCATGTTATATAAATATACATTACTATGTAGTAATCTATATGTTTCCTGGATTCCTCTGCTGGTTTTCTATCAGAGTGCATGCTAAAGAAGTAGGTATTTATCTCACAATCTCTAACAGGCCAAATACCACCACTACAACAAGTATACTCCCATAAATGGAAATATTATTTATTTATGTTTATTCACTGTACCCAAACAGAAACAATTATAAATTATAAATACAATAGTCCACATGCACACATATTAGCATCAGAAAGATGATGCCATTAAATCTCATGTAGCCTCTGGGAAACTCCACTGTCCAGTTGGGGGAGAATGAGAGTGAATAATGCACATCATTCTTCATATTATTATGAAGATAGTTTTGACCTTGCAGATTCCCTAAAGAATCTTGGAGACCACATGGGGCCAATGGACCACACTTTGAGTATTGCTGGCCTAGCTCATTAAGTACAGATAATCACATTTGTTGAATAAATTAACTAGTAATAACTTAAGTTTATGGCCAGTATTTACTACCAGTGTTACATTTACACAGCTCTATTTAATGAACAATGAGCAGAGTCTGCTTGCTTTTGCACTTTTATTGCCAAATCAATCAATCAGCTTCAGTTACTGGTCAGTAGATTATCAAATAGAAAACCCTAGGATAACAAGAAAAATGTTATGAAATGAGAATTATCTACCTCGATTGAAATATATGTATAATGATATAAAAGGAGACAGGTGGAAACTAGGGGAGAGAGGGACAGGTATGATGGATTCAGTGAAAGTTGAAATTATATATCTTAATAACTATTGATACTAGATAAACGATCAATCATTGACCTAATATTATTAGGATATATAATCACTTTTTGCAGATGCATATCATTATGAGATGTCATCTAGATACAAAAGGAAAAAAAATAGATACAAAAGGAGACTAAACTGGTTTAGTTATACAATTTATTGTTAAGTTTACAAGTGCTGTATTTGGCACAATCTTTTATAAAACTCTTTTAGGTACACAAAGAATTGCCTTTGTTTACCTGGGACCCATTTCTCTTTCCATCTCAAGTTCATTTCAATCTAATAAATAAATGTGCAAATAGAGGCATAAGTAAATGATAACAATGCCTACCTTACATTACTAAGCATTTTTATTATATGTTATCTAACCTGAGATACAGAATAGAGGGAAACAAAGTTTTCTTAAGAAAACTGTGCAAATTTCCTTGAACAAGAATTGGAATGAATATACTTCTTAGGTAAAATAGGCATTACTTTCTCACTGCTGCATTGAATGTTCTTTACAATTTTAGCCTGTTACCCATTTCAAGTAAATTAGAGAGTCAAATAAATCATCCCACTAGAGGAAAATCTGAAAATGACTACTAGAAAAATAGCTTTTCCATTTATTAATATTAATTTTTAACTTTACCATAGGTTCAGTTCATTTTCCACCTCTGAATGTCAGAGCTCATGGTTTGCATTGTGTTTTCTGAATAGTTGAAAGAATGATGTTACCCACCCAGTGGTCAGTTTACAGTCTCCCCACTCCCAGTTCTTTATCCTGAGTGTAGCTCAATCCCAGGTATGGCCACATTCTGGTAAATGCCTTAAGCAACAAACATCACGGCCAATTTAAACAAAAGAGAATGCAAAGAGCACTGCTGTGCATGGCAGCTATGCCAATGGGAAAAATGAAATCAACTGTTTGCCAACACTCTGTGGCCTGAGGGTTAGCACAGTGTCCAAATGGAACTTTAAAAATCAGCCTTAAAATTGAAGTATCACAGAGAAGGCAAAGGAAACTACCAACTTAAGGTGATGGAATGCTGTGTGTGTGTGTGTGTGTGTGTGTGTTTCATTTCAGCAGTGAGTGGATTCTTCAGAATATCTGATAAACACAGGATATTAAAAAATGTGTCTCATATTGTTGATCTTTTATAAGACCAGATTGAAAATTTATACAGGTGGAGATACAATTTATTTACAAATGAATTTATGTTTGCATTAAATAGAGCCAGTAAGATAACATTGTAGTTTTAGAACTGTTTACGTTAGTTGATGATAGTACAATAAACTTAGAATAAGGAAATTGTCAAATTAGGGAGAAAAGTGGCTATCAATAAAATTTTCAAAAACAAATTTGTTATATTATCTGTTGGTTTAGGCAAAAGGGGGGCTAAAAATGTTGTAAAACAGATTATTCTGGCATTGGCCCTTCATCATATCCCCTACTCATTCTCTGGAGTGGAGTGATGACAGCGCGGTGCGGGCCACATTGCAAGGCTTTTCGGGACGGATTTGGCCCGAGGGCCTTGTGTTTGACACATGTGCTCTAAAGGGAATTTCCATACAAGTCAGAAGTAGGAAAATAGATACTTCAAAAGGAGAAAGAAAAAACAGTACTAAAAATAGAAAAATATAAACATTTCTGCTAACTAGAACAACTGCTGGGGATCACAGGTTGTGTCAGTGAGACATTAAAATAGCTTCTTTAAAAGCAGATGCATACAAATACTGCACCATGGATTTAGATACTTTATATATGGTATATTGTGTTAACCCCCTGAGTGTTTTATAGGATTTTTTTTTTTTACTAACAAAATAATAATATCAGCAGTCATTTATTTTTGTATTTACTTTCACACTAATTCTACAAGATACATGGTTGGAATTTGTACCCATATTTTTCTCCCTCTCTTCATTATTTCTCCTGAGATACATTATTTCCTGTCTAAGCCACTGACAACTGGTTAAGATACATGTGCCTCATTGCCCCATACCTTTTATGCTGGAAACCAATTCCAGCATGTTATAATTACAAGATTTCACCAAGAGGTTGGGAAAGCTTGGGCAGCTCAACAAGGGTGAGACACATATGTAATTTACCTATTGGAAATGGCTAAATGGCACTTCCCCCAAACCTGAATAGGATTGTCTGCTGCCAGACAGCTCAGAGCATTTTATTGCCTCCTGTTGGACAAACATCTGAACAGCTATAGGCCATTCCCCAAAATGACAATGTTTCTGTACCCTACCCTTTGATAATGTACCCTTTGAAGTGTATATCTCCACCTTGCCTTAGAACAAATTGGGTTAAATAAATACTATGGGCTGCTGAAACCAGTTTGGCTCATTGGATAGAATGTCAGCCTACAGACTGAAAGGTCCCAGGTTCGATTCTGGTCAAGGGCATGTACCTTGGTTGCGGGCACATCCCCAGTAGGGAGTGTGCAGGAGACAGCTGATCGATGTTGCTAACTCTCTATTCCTCTTCCTTCCTCTCTGTAAAAAATCAATAAAATACATTTAATAAATAAATAAATAAATAAATAAATAAATAAATAAATACCATGGTGTCCTTAGATAAGGGTAGTCTTTAGCTCCTTCAGCTGAAGATCCTCTGACCCCCAATGCCTTTCAAAATTATCTTTCTTCTCTGGACTCTTTAATCATCTACACACAGCCCCTTTCTCCAGAATGTTGAACCCTTTGTAATGCAAAGAACCCCCCTACCCCGACACTTTTATATTAGAGTTAGTAAGATTCGCTCACTGTAAAAGGGTTGGGACCTGGGAGAAACAGAGAAGAGGAGAGTGAACTGTGGTTACTGTATAAGATGGATCCTGATGATAACTAAGTGACTTTCAACTTCTGTGGCAATAAAGCCAACATGGAACAACAAACCCTAACTTTCTGTTTGCTGCAGACACCAAATGCACTACTGCCATTAAGGTCATTATGTTGGGTTTTCTTATAAAGGAATTGAGCAAAGACCAGAGTCAGACACTGTCAACATTCCACACATGGTAGCCCTAGAAATTGTGCCTTTTACTGTTGATGAGCAATGGCTGTAAAGTAATGTTTCTCCACTTTCTGACAAAGATGACCAAAAACAAACACACACACACACACACACACACACACACACACAAAAAAAAAAAAAAAAAAAAAACAAAAAAAACACCAAAGCACCATGTGAAAAGCTGCCAATATCACATCTACAATGGGAAGGGAATCTCATCTAAAAGATCTATTTTGTGCCAATGTAAAACTATTATTACTCTTAGTCATCATTTGTTACTAGGTTACCAATCTGTCAACAGTGCTTAGTAATCAAATTGAAAGTCGGAACTGACTATCCTTTCTGAACACATTGAGATGTTAATAAGTAAGTAGAGAGATTCATCTGTGTCATTAGTACACTGTGTTTATTTCAGGGTATGAAATAATTCTCATTTATCTTCCATGTGAAGGATAAACAACCAATGTAAAGTGATCTCTGTGAAGATTTTCATTCAGGCAGTCAATGACATTTAGAACTTTTCAAAAGTAGAATAATAACACTTATTCATTTTCAATCTTTTAAGGCATGAAACTCTATATTATAATTAAATTTGCTACCTGAGGCCCAATAAATAAAACTAAAAATTGGTGAAATCTGATTGGGAAGGTGCTGAAGGCCGCATCCCTACCTCTGACACTCTTGAGAATAATACTTGATGGATTCCTCAGGACTCCATGGAGCTCAGTTCATGATGGATTGAATTCTTTTCTTGAAATTGAAAATCAACTATTACGTGAGCTGTAACTTTAGAGTGATTTGTTTTTTAAAAAACAACAAGAATATGATTCATACAATCCCATGAGTGCTGCCCACTTCAGGGTAGTCCAATTTGGAAACTATCCATCTACTTCACTAATGATGGCATTGCTCAATATAGCTTTGGAATGTTTGTTTTAGTATTATTTTTCCTTATATATTCTTCCAGATTCTATCAATACTGGCAAACCTTTGTCTTTTGAAATTGAATTTGATCTTTTAGAATAAAATAATTCATAACAAAACTTGTCAATGGCAGTAGATGGTTTGTCAGAATAAAACTTTATTTATTCATTTTTTTTAATAAATCTGACATGTAACCATAAAATAAGTTTTTATGCAGGTTAAAAAAAAAACACTTTTTTTTTTTCAGTAGAAAAATATCCAAAGCAATATTGTTTATTACGGGAATTTTATATAGCAATTATTTTGAAGATGATAACTTTTTTGTAAGTGTATAAATTATTGCTGAATAGTCTCACTTTTAAATAAGTATTTTTCATATAGGAACAATCTACCACTACTAATCTTTTTTTAAAATATATTTTTATTGATTTCAGAGAGGGAGGGAGAGATAAGTAGAAACATCAATGATGAGAGAGAATCATCAGTCGACTGCCTCCTGTACCACCCCTACTGGGGATGAAGCCCCCAACCGGGCATGTGCCCTGACCAGTAATTGAACCATTGACCTCTTGGTACATAGGATGATCAACCACTGAATCATGCTGGCCAAGTTGCCACTACAGATCTCGACAACTCAAAGTTTCCAATAACAAACCAAGGGAAATGCTACCCGCTCCTTATTTATTATGAAAAATTATGATAAAAATTATTAGGTAGTTTCTGGATGGAACATTTATGACCTTACATTTTTTTTAATTACATTTTATTGGGGGAATAAACAATTAGAGTTACAAGGAGATGAGAAAGTGTTTCACCAAAAACCACCTCTGGATTGATTTTTAAAGGATTTTTACTTATGTTACTTAAAATGGTTCTTTAATGAAGGTTATTTTAAGATGATGATTTTAGGGGGAAATTACACAAAATTTCATAAGATGATAGAATACGGAATAATCAGCCTGGGAAAGTCTGACTATATCCTTGGAGATCACTAATATTTAGATTCAGTTAAATGTTCAAGAGTGCCTACTATGCTTCAACACATGCACAAACTAATTCATTTGATCATAAAGACACTCTTAGAAGATACATGGTTTTATCTCATATTAGAATTAAAAACAAAAACTCAGATAGGCAAAATAATTTTCCCATAGTCAAATTCCAGCAAAATTGTCTTCTGGCTCTAAACCCAATGCCTCTTCCATTATACTGTTTTAACTCTCTGGCTAAAAAGACCAACATGCTAAGCATCAGTAATAAGGGAAAATCAAGAGATATTAGAATTCCAATAGTCATGGTCTTCAGCTTTCCTGATGATTACTCAGAGAGTAACACTTTCTATAGACAACATGCAAATATTACCTGTTTGGCCTGGTCACTAGTCAAGGAGCACTTTGCCTCCTGTGGCATGTATATGATAGTGTATGTATGGACTCTGAATAACCCCAATACAAGGGTCAGGATCCAAGATGCACACCAACTCCACCACATCAGCCTGGCCTGGCTGGTCCAGCACACGCTACTCACCATCTCCCACAATTGCCTACAGAGGACCCTGCCTTTGGACAGAGCGAATTAGAAACATAACAGAACACATCATTTCTCTAAATGATTCTGTAATGTCTCCAAGTCCCTGCCTCACTGGGGGGGGGGGGGGGGGGGGGGGGGGGGGGCTACATCCTGATGACCCTTGTATCTGTAAAGGATGTTCAACTCTGTACATATCTTTCACAAAGTTTTTACCAGGGATGAGGAATCTTTTTCCTGCCAAGGGCCATTTAGATGTTTATAACATCATTCACAGGCCATACAAAATTATCAACTTAAAAAATTAGCCTGCTATATTTGGTTAAACATTTAATTAACTTATCAGGACCAGATTAAATTATTCCAAGAGCCTTATATGGCCTATAGGCTGGATGTTCCCCAACCCTGCTTTAGACAGTGGCAGTTTGCATATGAGCGATGAAGTAAGTATTTAAAAAAATAACAACAGGTTAGCATTCAAGATAAGGATGGCTTCAGGATCCTGATCTTTGGACAGGAAAGACTGATGGACATGTGACTTCTTGGTTTCAGTAAAAAGTATAATCAGTCAACATATACAAAAGGCGTATCTAGTAACGGAGATAGAGCTCATATTAGGTGAACAGGAAATCTGGTGGGAGAAAATAAGTGTGATCTTTATGACCTAGCTCTTCATAAGAATACCCTCCAAAGTCCCAAATCGTATGTCTATAGAAGCCTGTTCTCTCTTGGGACAGTGGTAAGGAGTTGGATCAATCGTAACTAAGGATTTTTGACAGTAGAGCAAAGACCTTAATCAGGGGCCATAATGTCTTCCTCAACCAGCCCTCCCCAATGTCTTCATGTCCATCTTTGTACCAAACTTTATTGTTAAAATCCAAGCCACACCTGGTAATGATTTTGTGCTATTCATTATTCTAAAGTAGTTCAGTTAATGACTTGGTGAAAAATAGCTTAAATTAATGAATGCTAAATTCATAATGGATTACTCTAAAACTAATATTTTGTGGGGAAATGCCATCTCTTTTGACCTTTATTATATCACTGAGATGGAAGATAAACTAAGTTTTGTTATGCATCTGTCATTTAGCCACTGTAATAATTAATGATTAATACTTTTACAGATGGGGAAATCAAAGGGAGAAATAATCTTTTTCAGATCCACAGAGGCAGTAGCAAGTACTCTGTCAGTTTCCTATACTCTTGCTCATTAGCCTTTCTGCTTCGTACCAAAAAAAAAAAACCAAAAAAACACACAAACAAACAAAAAAAGCAACTTATATTTCAATATAAACACATACACAAACACATCTTGGCTGTCAATATCAGGAAAACAACCATGGAACTGCATAGGCAATGGGTCTTCTACTGTGAGACAATCTTAAAATTTCAGTTATATTTTTATCTCCACAGTAATGTACAGTATGTGTTTGGAAGTTGGTCTAAATACATACACATGCAGTACTACCGAAAATTGTCTACAGTCTCATTTTCATGAAATGTATTTGCACATTATATCACTATACCTCAGGATACTTCAGTATACCTTAAAAATTCTACTCATATCAAAATCCAAATAAAAGTACAGAGCAAGGGCATCATTCTGAGTTACTAAGTTTAAAATGTAATTTCTTTACAATAAACTCATCATTATAGATTATTTCATGAATTGATATTACTTTTTCCCCCAGTAATTTGCACCAATTAAAAATATACCACAAAAGAAAAAATATCCATCATACTGTCACATTCTCTACTTGCTTTTTATGTCTGAGAACTGTGGTTAAGAACCAATGAGGTGAGTCCATGGTGACTTTCTCCCCTACACTTAATCACTTTGGATCTTGTCTATCTTTCTTGATATAGCCTTCCCAGGTTATATAGGTGGGATTATGAGGAACGCAGATTATTCATGTATTATTATTTATTAATTATTTTCCATACAAACAACTGTAATCCTACTTTTGCCCCACCCTATAGATGATTCCCCTTACAATTCGATGTGCAATGTTCTTTCACAGTTTCAATCACAGTTTACAACGTTATTTTTAAATGTAATTCCTTTAGTCATACCATTCTCCCCTACTTGACTGTAAATACTAGAAGGGTGTTGACTGTACCCCTAGTACTTTCATGCTCATTGCCTCAACATGTAAATGTTGTTCATAAATAAATAAACTTTTCTATAAGGTTATTGTGAGTTGGGGGTAGGGGGGGTGAGGGAAGATACCAATGTGAAAGTTCTTTGTACACTGGAAAAATAATAGGTTATAAATGTAAGCTCTCCTTTATCTATTGCCCTTATTTTTTAAATCAATATTGAAAGGAAGGGAAAGTGATACTACATGTACTGTCAGACTGGTAAGTTCCCCAAAGCTTCTGGGTGTAATACAGCTGGCAGTTGGCAAGTGCTTCATCATCTCTGTGGGGGAGAGAGAGCAGTGATTCACCTCTCAGATGATGCCTGGGGGACCAGCAATTCTCATAATTGCTCCTGTAGGAGGAAAGAGAAGGAAAAGAAATTTCCAAAGGCATGAGACTGGTCATGCAATATCAACTTCTTTGGGGAATTCCCACAACTATTGCTATTTTTAGGGTGGCACTCATGAGCTATAATATAGAGCAACACTTCTGTAGTTATATAATTAAAAAAAAAAAAAAAAAAACAGCAACAAACAAAACCACCTACCTGAGCACCCTTGAGGAGAAATAACTTAACTTCCATTCTTAAAGTAAACCTACCCATTAAAGTCCCAAAGACTGGAACTAGGGCCCAGAGAGCTACAAACAAATGCATGGCACGCAATCAATCAGAGCTGGGAGCAACTATTCAGGAAACTGATTGAAAACTCATTGAGCAGCCAGCCATGAAGATTGTATCTAGCGGGTTTTCCCACCTCTGCTTCACAGTGTCAACACCCCCAGGTCAGTACGGGCTGTTAACTCTGATTAAGGCTCCTACTCTGAGAGTCAAGTGAGGGCACAGCAGAATGGGAGAGGTCAGATAAGAGGAAGTGAATTCCTGAACTATTTGCATTGGCACCGTGGAAGGGTCATGCTTTTTGGAGCCACGTGGGAGATACCTTTGTGGTCTCCTTGGTGAGGGAAATTCCCAGAAAAAGGCAACCCTAAAGGTGCATAAGGGGAGGCAGCCTGGTTAATCATCACCGGGCACACTGAATGGGATCAAACCAGCACCTAGTGTTGATGCTGAAAAGGGCCCCCTTTCGCTATTAGGATGCAAATTGCTTCTGCAAAGAGCTGACTTCATTATAAAGAACTGGTACTGACCAGTGTGAAAGGAAGATTATTACCAAGGGGCAGTGACTTTTACCTGATGTAGACATCAGCTTATCTTGGTGCTGAATAATGCATCATTTTTTGTTGTTCTTGTTCTGGTTTTAATATTGTTTATTATTCCACTTTCTGTTGCCTATTCTCTGTGTTACAATAGGAATTCCTAAGTAGCACAGACATTGTGTGTTCCGTAATGCAGTCCTGCTGAGGTTTGGGGGGTTTTCAGGGTGAATATATGAACTTGAGTCATTGGAAAAGGGGTGTCATGGAATCTGGGACACGTTACTTTATCAACTCTTGATCAGTCTAAAAGGATCTTTGCAGTAGATGTTGTAAGGAGCCTTCAAGACATTTCTTTTCCTTGAAAAACAGCCTAGTATTAAGAAATGAATTAAGTTTTAAGAGGGTTAAAACCTTGATCATGTTAATAGGATTTAAAAAACCCCCAGTAAGATGTCTTTTTGATTTAATTACACTGCCTATTAGTTTATTAAACACTTTGAACCAAAATTCTAGATGATTTAACTACTCTACCTTCCCCCCCCAAAAAAAAAACAGATGCTGTGCTATACTTTCAATATAACCTTAGACATTTGCATAGAATCTCTAGTCCAGAGTGACATTTGCACCGGCATTGAAGCTAGATATATCAGTCAGTCTCCTTCTGCCCTAAGTAAGGAAATGGGTGATTCATTACAAGTTTATTCATCTGAAGGGTGAAGGCATGGGATTAGGTGTTCATTCCTGCTTCTTTTCCACTCCAATATTCCTTGATTCTGAGTATTACCCATACACTTCTATTAGCTACCATAATCCCCCTTACATAGCTAAAAATCTAAGGGCCTACCTCAAGGTTGTATATAATCTGAAAGCAGCCAGATTTTGAAGATTCATGTTTCCTCTCCAATGAAATAGTGGCTTGAAAGAAATGTTGCCTTCAGCTTGATGAGAAACAGAGCATCCACAATATAACTCAGTAAGAGTCAAGATCACTTGAATTCTAATTTTATTATCTTTAAAATTAGAAGGCAGAAATAAAAAAGGAATTTTAAATTATATCTGGCAAGATTGTTTCAAGGTGAACTTTTTAGTCTAAATCATATTTGGACAAAATTACTGACATAAGCAAATTAATAATTCATCTGAGAGAAAAATCACACTGAAGAATCATTTGATTGCAAAGGAACCAGTGTCATTCAGAAAAAACAAACAATATATCTCCTTCTCCCACACAGACCTTTTTATTTACAAAATTAATTAAGATAAAGAGATTAAAAGGTTTAAAATGCAGGCTTCCCTACCATACTATGGTACCACTAGAACAAGAATTATATTTAGAAGCTTTTAAATTAAAAATGTAAAAGCCTCATATTTGTCTTTTTAGTTTAATTAGTTGCTAAGTACCATACTGGAAGTTGCTTCCATGATACAAGCTGGTGGTTGGTTGTAAATCAGTGCTCTCTACGGGATTCACAGCCATCTTTAAATGAGATGTCATAAATGCCCCATAACAATGCATTTAATTTCAATCTCATATAATCACTTTTATATGTTAAAAACACACACACACACACACACAACACACATATCTAGCACTTCCATAGGTCTCTAAACTGTCAGTTTAGTTACCAGTCCTTCCACTGGCCTCCCTGAGAGAAAAATAACACAACACACTGCAGGACACATAGAACTGGCATAACAAGCAACACTCTTACACCTCTGGTGACATAGCTACCAATGTCTTCTCTGAATGAGGGATGATTTATCCAAGGTGAATAACAACATAGTTTCCAGAGACATAAAATCTTCAAACAGAACAGACATTCAAACCTCAGAGGGAAGACAAGGGAGAGTGGGCGGGAAGGAGGTGGTGGTGGTAAGAGATCAAGAAAAGAACTTGTATGCATATAAACATGGCCAAGGGACACAAATTAAGGGGGCTGAAGGCCTGGACTGAGGGGTGGGGGTGAGCTAGGAGAGGTCTATGGGGGAAAAAGGGGACATATGTAATACTTTCAATAATAAAGACTTTTTAGAAAAAAGTATATGGTATGGGGAATGTTAGGCCCATGGACCCTTGAAATCATTTGGTCTGGACCTGCCAAGGCATTAGGGGTGAGTTACTTAAATGTTTGACCAAATATAGCAGGCTAATTTTTAAGCTGATAATTTCATATGAACTATGAATGATACTATAACTATCCAGAAAAAAAGGATTCCTATCCCTGAAAACATTATATATAGGCCTAAGTGACTGTCACAACCCAACAGATGACTGAACAGGCTGCGTGGGACAACCAGGCTGGTAGGGGGGTTAGTGAGGGGCAACCAAATGACCAACCAGCAGGCTGCATGGGGCGACAAGGCCAGCAGGGGGAGCAGTTGTGGAGGTGGGTTCAGTTGGGGGAGATTAGGCCAGCAGGCAGAGGCAGTTAGGGGTGATCAGGCCAGCAGGGGGGCAGTTTAGGGGTGACCAGGCTGGCAGGCAGGTGAGTGGTTAGAAACCAGCAGTCCAGGATTGTGAGAGGGATTGGGCCTAAACCGGCGGTCAGACATCCTGGGGATCAGGCCTAAACTGACAGTCAGACATCCCCTGAGGGGGGGGATTGAAGAGGGTGCAGGCTAGGCTGAGGGGACATTCCCCCCACCCTCATGCACAAATTCTGTGCACTGGGCCTCTAGTGAGATAATAATTTTATTGTGAAAGTTAAAGTTAAAATAACTGATAACCAATCTGGCAGGACTGACTCAGAGATGTGCCTGGGGTACTAATCTATACATATAAAACTCTTTAAAAAAAAAAAACTCTAAGTGACTGTCAGACTGTCCAACTGCCTGACCGGTGACTCGCAATGACCACCAAGGGGCAGACGTAACAACCAGTAGCTATGACATACACTGACAACTAGAGGGCAGACACTTAACGCAGGAGCTGCTGAGCTGGGGTGAATTGGCAGCTGCATTTCTTGGGTGATGCACCCAAAACCAGAAAGTAGGGAGCCCAATTCCAGGGTGCTTCACCCAAGAACCACCTTCTCACAATCCAGGACCCCTTGGGGGATGTCAGAGAGACAGTTTTGGCTTGATCCTTACTGGTGCACAAATCCATGTACCAGGCCTCTAGTGGATATATAAAGCCAGGGGTGAGGATATTTTTCCCTTCCCCTATGTATTGCCACAAGAAAAAATGGTGGCACAGGAGTTAAATCTCAAGCCCCAGACTGTCACTACTGCCTCTACAACAGCTAATACAACTGATTCTATTGAGGTCTTAACCTAGCCTTCAAAGCAGTTTAAGGGGTCCACTGTTAAAAATAACTAATATTAACATGGCAGGCCCACTGCTAGGTGCTTGACATAATCTTAGTAAACCCCAAAGGTATTTTTTAGTAGCTCTATTGTAAAGATGAAGATATTTAGTTTTGAGCAACAATCCCACAGCTAATAAATTATGAAAACTGTGTCTTAATACAATTTAACTTGACTCCACAGCTCATGCCCTTTCCACAGCCTATACTATATCCAAATGAGAAATGATGTCTGCATTCTGCCTCATATTGTCATTCTCTACCTGATGCCAAGGAGTAGGAAACATATGTTTACCTGGATTGAGTGTTGTGTTATGTATCCCTATAGATGACACTTCCAGCCACCTGTACAGAGAATCATGCTGTGTGTTCTTTCCCAAAGAGGAATGACTCTTGAAAAAACACGAACCCCTATTTTGTCACCCTTTTTTTTTTTAATGCACCTGGCAGAGAGTCTGCCTCTCAGAGGGCCAACCTTCTTCAAAGTAGCATCTTTTCTCAGTGCTCCCACTTCCTCATTGCTCAATCACTGCAATCTGGTAAAGTCATTTTCTCATTGCCAAAACCAACGGGTACATCTCACTTGGCCTCTAGAAGCCTTTGGCACTGACAACCATTCTTTCCCCATGAAACCACTGGTTTTTTTTTATTGGCTCTGGTTTTCCTCCTTCCTCTCTGGCTACCTCCTCTCAGTTTTTCCAACAGGCTCCTCTTCTATCTACTCCTAAAACACTATGGTTCCTGGGTTTCAGTTCCTAGACCGAGTCTATACTCTATATACTCAATCTGAGTGATATTATCTATGCTGATGATTCCCACAGGGAGAACATTCTCCATAAGTCTCTCATATTCTTTCATGTGCTCTGAAGTAGGCACTGACTGCTCTTTGTCGAAAACTATCATTTTAAGAGTGAAGAGCCGTGGAACACAGACATAGCTTCTCTTTATGGATAAAAGAACTTGTTCCTGGATAGGTTTGGAAAACGTGTGTTTCCCTCTTGAACAAAGGCAGCCATACTTATTGCCTGTTATAAGAGATTCGGGTTCCACAAGCTCAGATTTCCAACCTTGCAACCCACTGAGTTTATAGATGACATTGGGGTTCCTTGGAGTCACCCTGGAGGAATCAGAGCTACGGGAAGCAGTACAAACGATGATGCTATGCTGATTACTGCTACTGATATGAGTGCACGGTTGTTTTGATCCAGGAGTTTCGAATGTTTCATGGATTGATCCATGAAACTATGTCAATCTGACATGTTCATCTGAAAGTAAGATAAAATATCAGACCCTTCATTTCATGACTCTCAACAGTTCCCTGTACCAGTTGCAATATCATAGATTATAAATATAGAAGAAAGGAAAGCAGGAATAAAAAAAAAAGAATATTTATTGTTTTGAGAAAGAGATAAAAGAAAGATAGGGAAGGAAGAGAGGGAGGGAGGAAGGATGAGAGGAAGGGAGAGAAGAAAGGAGGGAGGGAGGGAGGGAGGGAGGAGAGTAGGCCAGTTTTTGGAGAATATGCCAAGTTAATTTAGGTTAATTAGGTCCCACTCCTGAGGTTTGAAGTAGTTTCAACTTCCTCCAAAACTAGTGAAGGACCTGCTAATTGGAGACGTCATGTTACTTGGCCAAGGTCAAACATACATCAAGTATATAGAGCCAGGGGTTAAAATTAAACCCACACTACTGAAAGCTTCTGACACTAACTTCTGTGATGTTTTTTCTAATCCCAGAGAAACCGGGGCTTTACTGATCAAGTTGGAATATGTAAGTCTTTACCCCTTCACTTACTTTAAGAGAAGAGACAGTTTTCTCGTCTTTGTCAAAAGTCTTTTGAAGACCAACATCAAGTTAATGTCATTCTACACACAGTTCCTAGAATACATTTTTAAAAAGTATGGCTTTCATCAGGCCACTCCCCAGCTCAAAACTTTTCAGTAGCTTTCTCCTTCTCATCACATCAAATCCGAATAGTTCCACCCCACCCTACCCTTCAATCTTTATGTCAACCCCTTCCTACCATGCATTCCACTGGCCCTCTCTGCCACATGTGCTATGGCACCAGAGAGTACATACTGTTTCCTGTGGTGAATTTCCTCCGTCATACCCCTTCTTAAAACATCAGCTCCAATCTCTTCTGAGAAACCTCTCCCAATTCTTTCTGCACACACTAATCCTCCCCTTCTAAGAATTCCTGTTACACTGAAAGTCAGCGACACATACATTAGCATCTGATTATTCTCTAATTTTTGGATATTTGTTCTGTTTTCCCAACTAGCTTGTATGTTGCTTTGGGCAGGATCATGGTATTCTCCTTCAACAATCTCCACATTCCTGAGAACAGTCCACAAATCACATTGTGGGCAGTCAGCACATATAGGTTGATTGATGAACTACTCCCAAGATGGATTTATCCTTCTCAACCGAGAGAATTTGCCCACTGTTTAGAAGGCAGCTTCAGCTCATCCAACGATGCAAACTGTTGTCATTATGCATTCAGTTTGGTTTTGGACATCATAACCAGGAATCTGCATGGCCACATGCCTTCTCATTCTGGAATCGGCTACTTCTGCCCTGGGGCTAACGGCACCAGCCCAAGCTTACAGAAAAGACTTTTCTGACATTCCATTTGCTTGCATGTTGTTCCCACCAATTACTCCCAGAGCTTATTTTGATTAGGAATAAGGAAAAATGATATTTGAGGATTTAGATTTAAGTTTATATGCAAAGTTGAAAGAGAACATCTACATTTGTTTGCTTTCTCAACAAAAATATTAGGAGCTGTGGGGATATAAGATGCTCAAAAGATGCAAGAAGTTTGACGGAGAAAAAAAACAACACAATGAAAACTACTTGTACACAGTGTTGGATTCTGAATTGACTTTAGCATCTTAGGAATAAGCTTGGTGTTTATAAGAGAATTTAGGAATGGCTATCCCTAATTTCCCTTTATCTTATTTCCCCCAAGAAATCTAGAGTATTATTCATTTAAATTATTTGTGATAATGTCGGGAAATGAGAAATACTCTTTCCATGTCTTTGGGTAAATCACAGCACTCAGAAGTGATTGACATGACAAGTAAGATTTTCTCCACTGCACTAACCAGGTAGAAGCACAGAATTGTATTGCTATGGCTTTCTAAACCTTTGATGGGTACTCTCGCAGCCCACCTCCTCCAGGGTGGCTAGTGAGAACATGAACAGACTAATAAAGAAATGAGTTTATTATTCAACATACTGCAGGGATTCAAGGTCACTCTGAGCTAGAATAATGAAAACAATTTATTAGGTTATTGGTTTTCTCTGCAACAACTAAAGCAAGTAATGTATACTGTCCTGGGCTCATGTTTAACATGCAGGGGAACACACATCTGCCAACCCTGCCTCTCATGTCAGATCAAAACCTTCAGTTCCATCCTCTCTGTGCATTGAAAAAAATATATCTTTTTACTGATTTCAGAGAGAGAGGAAGAGGAAGCATCAATCGGCTGCCTCCTGTATGCCCCCAACTGGAGATAGAGCACACAACCCACGCATGCGCCATGACCAGGAGTCAACCTGATGACTCCACATGCAAGGGACAACAAGCAAACAACTGAGCCATACTGGCCAGGACTGAGCATTTCTATTTGTTGTTTTACTGTAGAGAATATTGTGGCTCTTTTATTTCTGAGCTCTTAATTGCTGTTCTCCCACAATCTAACTGATCTGATGCACCCATTCTAATTATTTATTTTGATACAGAAACATCAGGCTGCATCTGCAGAAGCCAGATGGGAAGATTCACACCCCAAACCTCCTGGCATGGACACTTGTCTTGGCCTCAGTTTTGGCCTTAGCGAGACAGTGGACAGGGCAACAGCCAACAGTGGTTCTGATGTCTGGAGGACATTCATCATTCAGCAGATCTAAATTAGGTTGGGTGTCTCATTCCCTCTTCTTGGGCACTCGTTTTACTAAGTGAAACCAAATGATTTATGAGGATGTAGACAGTGGCAAATGGAGCAAACATTTATTAAGAAGCTGCTATGTACCAGGAACTCCGATAGGGGCTTTTGCTTGGTGTTTCAACCTGCCACCAAGGTTTGAGGTAGGAGTTAACATAAACCTTGTAGAAATGAGAAACTGGAGTCTCATGGAGGATGAAGAATGTAGGTAATAAATGTTGGTGCTAAAATTCAAACCCTACTCTTTCTAACTCAAAAGCGTCTTTTCTTCCCACATGTCACGCTGCCAAATTTTAACAGGCTCACCACTCTCTGAATGCTGAGCTGAGCTGAGAGGTAAGGAATCTCCAGCAAAGCAAAAGCTACAGCACAAGTTTTTAGAGTTAAATAGTCACAGCATGCTAATGAGCTCCCTTCGTCTAGTGTCAGCAAAATAACGCTGTTAGAAAAATTATTCACTAACTTGTCTGTCTGACACAAAGTCCCTTTTTAATTTCCCCCTCACTGAGTTCTGGGGGGCAGAGAAGGGGGGGTGTGCTCAGATACAAGTGTCATTCCTAGTCTTTCCAAGTTTTCATTTTATTTTTTAGCTCTTTTCTATGTCTATTTCTATTTATTTCTATGACGCCTATCGCCATGGTGTCTAAGCATCCAGACAAACACATTAAGCTAAAACAAAACATATGAGAGAATTGAGAAGAAAAGCTTTCCAGATCTCTCTCCTCTGGAGCACTGCTTTTGTTGATTTAGAGATAACTGATTGAGCTGCGAACCCTGAGGCTATGTCAGCAAAGGGCCTTGGTGGCAATTTGCTAATTATTTAGCCATGGAAATGGTGATTTACCTACAAACCATTTTTGGAGTAGAAGAAGAGAAGAGAAAAGAAATTCCAGAGTAATTCATTTTGGTCTCATAAATTCTTCACCTCTGAGGAGAATATCCCCTGCACTGCAAATATGCCAGAGTGAAAACAAAAATGCCTAGGAGGCAGGTAAGAGCTGCGCTTTCTCTGTTCCATTTAAGCTTGCTTATCCAAGTCACTTCACTCCACTATGGCTCTGAAAATGCAGAACCCACAAATGATTGTCACTCCAGAAATAAACATACTAGTCCAAACGATCAGATCATATATATGTAATCTGCATAACCCTGATGCAAATATTCACTTAAAAAAAATGATAGGAGCAGGGGGATAAAGTAATGGTGTTAGAATTTGTGAGTAGAAGGTAGAATGAAGATTCTGTAGAAAAAAGAGAGTTTGCTACCTCATAGTTTATACTTTTAAAAGTCTTGTCTTTCAGCCTGATTGGTGTGGCACAGTGGTTGAGCATCATCTCATGCACCAAGAGGTGACTGGTCCAATTCCTGGTCAGGGCACATGCCAGGTTGCACTGGATCCCCAGAGGGAGGCCTGCAGGAGGCAGGCAATGTTTCTCTCTCATTGATGTTTCTATCTCTCTCTTCCTTCTTCCCCTCTCTCTAAAAAAAATCAATAAAAACATTTAAAGTCTTGTCTTTTAAAAATTTGTTACCACTACCCCTCCTGCACATGTGCATAAATACGCATGCGCGCGTGCACACACACACACACACACACACACACACACACACACACAGGCATTTTAAAATCAGTGATATCTTGTCAGATTTCAAAAAAAAATTATAGGATCACCCTTCCCTGAGAAAGTCAAGGCAAATGACACCCATCCTATGCACGTGTGCACAATTCATTTATTTTTTTCTGTATGCTATAATATAGTAGTAATAATATGCTCTTTGTATTTCTTCCTGCAAATTTAAAACCCCACTTTACTTAATATCTATAGTGTTATAGCACAGTTTTTAAGTATTTGTCATGCTCTTTTAAAATGTGTTTTTACAGTTATATATTCTGGAAGCAATTAAGATGACTATTTCAAAGTCTTTGTACAGACAATGTGTATGAGATTTTTCTAAAGACAATTGAGCAAAAATATATATATTGGTCTCTTTCCTCCATTCCTCTAAAAAAATCATTGGTTACATGTTTAGATCATGGCCAAAGAAACCACCAGTCACTTAGCAGTCTCAAATTGCAACATCAAACTAAATATGAAGAAATAAAGGTACAATGTATACATGTACAAGGAGGAAATAAGTGTATACATAGAATATCCAGAAGGAAGGAAGAGAATGCAGATGGCAGAGTGGACATAGCACTAGATTTGGAATCTGAAGATCTGAGCTCATGCATTTATGCCTCCTAGTAATTAGGTAAATTAAATTAGCCATTTAATATCTCTGACCCTCACTTTCTTAATCTTTGAAATGAGTTTATTATAATATTTATCCCTGATGGTTATCACAATGAAAATATATCAGAAAATGCTTTATAATAAAATTATATAAAAATAGCCCTAACTGGTTTGGCTCAGTGGATAGAGCATCGGCCTGCAGACTCAAGGGTCCCAGGTTCGATGCCAGGCAGGAGCATGTGCCTTGGTTGTGGGCACATCCCCAGTGCAAGTTGTGGAGGAGGCAGCTGATTGATGTTTCTCTCTCATCAATGTTTCTAACTCTCCCTCTCCCTTCCTCTTTATAAAAAAAATCAATAAAATATATTTTTTAAATTATATAAAATTAATGTCAAAATGAAGTGTGATGATGCTATAATATGAATGAAACTTAAGTACATTATGCTAAGGGAAATAAGCCAGACATCAAAGGGCATTGTATGATTCCACTTATATGAAACATTGTATGATTCCACTTATAAAATATCTAGAATAAGTAAATTCATAGAGACAAAAAGTAGTTTAGAGGTAACGAGGATCTGGAGGGAGGAGGGAATGGGGAGTTATTGCTTAAGTTGCAGCCTCTGATGTGATTTTAAAAATGGAAATAGTGGTGACAATTGCACAACACTGTGAATATAATTAATACCACTTAATGTTACACTTAAAATGGTTAAAAGTGCAAATTTTATATTATATCTATTGTAACACAATACAAATCTTTTAATGTCAATTTTATTTTGTCATTTACTGTACTCTTTAAACAAATTGAATGTGACTTTGTTTGAAAACTTTAAATTTCGTCTAAGATGACAGTAATTGTGTGACTATATGGACAAAGGAACAGATCAAGTAATTAATCTAAACATCATGAACAAACATTTATGCAATGCTCATATACAGGGACAAGTCACCATGGCTACAAAGATACCTGAGAGATACTCAACCAATTAAAGGATGATGCCATCTGTCATTTTAAAATGAGTTTTGGGATGTGCCTCATGATTCTCCTGTAGTAGAGAGATACACATGATGATCTATGACATAACCACTCTGTGAGTAAGCATCCCTCTGACCGTGATGATGAAAATGCATGCTAACGTATATATTTTCACCACTCAGGAAGCATGAATCATTAAGGCATAAATAAAATTATCCCATTTCAAAACTCATTCATGATCCCAGGAGTTGCTGCTTCCACCTGAATTCCCCATCAAGTTGGAGAGTTTCAGCTTTCTCCTGGTTTTATCAAAGCAGCTGGACCTCATAGAACCTGGGGAACAGTACTCTTAACTTTCTCAATTGGCTCTTCTCCCCCACAATCCAAAATTATCCCATTTTCACTTAGCTTTCATGAAGCAATCTCATTCCCAGGGGGAGTGATTGAGATCACCATCCCATTCCCCATAGTTAAACCTATCAACAGTTTCATGATTAATGCACTCCCTGCACTAAGTACAAAACAGAGATGGCTTCAGACTAAGACCTGAAAACAAAAGAAAGTCATAGTTAATTCCCCAAACTGTAATAATTTTCATTTGCTGAATATTTTATCTCAGATGAATCATTTTATTTGGTGTAGTCACTTCCTTTCTAGCTTGATAAGTTAATTTAAACTGCATTAGTCCAAATTTGAACTAATTTACTGTTTTATTTTTTGTAGTTGTTTTCTTGGTTCTAAAATTATCATATGAAGGAAGTCTCTTACACTGAATTCAATTCAACCAGTATTTGGGAGGGTGTTGGTATACAGAAAGTAAAAGCACTCTGGGAGATGGTATTATGACAAAACTGAAGATAATAACACTGATTCCTTGATAGTAAAAAATTAGAATCTAGAGAGAGAGCACTCATTGATTTACATATAGGTAAAATAACAGTAAGTTTAAAGTTTCCCTTGAATATATTTATTTTGCAGGCTTTGGAAAATCTTGGAGAGAGAAGTGTCATTTGTTATGGGTTTTATGGCAGGGTTAGAATACTTATTACTGCCCATTAGATCAACTAAAAGGCCATCAAGAGTGACGACTATCTTAGTTTTGTCTACATTCCCTGACAGAAATAAAATTGTTGGGATAGGATCATAGACATATCCTGACTAGAACAAATACTTTGGGACTGTGTTTCTTATTTAGGAAATGTGTTCCTAAGTCATAAGGATTTTTATAAGCATTTATTTACAATATGTCAGATTCCTTTTACAAAACTGATTCAGGAATTGAGTTCAAACATAATCACAGTTCAATGTGATTGGGTAATGCCAAATAAATCAAGTTAGAAGACATGAGTCTGAATCCCAGTTCTGCTTATTAGCCAGGTGAAATTGAATGAGATATTTAGTCTCTCTGAGTTTCCAAATCATCTGATGAAATTAGAATAAACAAAACGTGGCACACAGGATTTGGGGACAGTTTAAAAAAATAATATTGAGCCTTTCACAAAGTATGATTTCAAGACAAATATTAGGTAATCTTGGATTTGATTCAACAAGAATCTTATGTCTCCAAGATAATCTTTTATTTATTAGTAATAATAGCACATAAATATTGAATGTTTATTGTGCATCAATGTCAAAAATATTGTATCTGATGTATGGTCTCATTAATTTTCCAACCAACAGCTACTCTGAGGAATAGAAATGAAGAAACTGAGACAGTGGTATTTACTTGTGTAAGCTGGGAAGAGACAGCATTTGAGCCCTTAGTGTCTGACTCCAGAATTTTTGCCATTAATCATAACACAAACTGTTTCCCAGTGAAGTGAACAATTGCACCCTTCTGAATCTAGTAAGAATACAACTTTTTAATTTGTTTTCTGTTAGGGAAGATGTTTTATACTCCACCCTTCTCAAGGATACTGCCTTTCCTTTAAAGAGGAGTTTTAGCTTTCTCTGAAGAAACTTTGGCTCTTGCTTTCACCTGTTTCATTGTCTTTCCATTGATAGAAGAAGGAAGGTTCATCTAGTGGGTGAGGTTAAGGCCGTGATCGGCAAACTGTGGCTCACGAGCCACATGCAGCTCTTTGGCCCCTTGAGTGTGGCTCTTCCACAAAATACCACAGCCTGGACAAGTCTATTTTGAAGAAGTGGAATTAGAAGAAGTTTAAGTTTAAAAAATTTGGCTCTTAAAAGAAATTTCAATCTTTCTACTGTTGATATTTGGCTCTGTTGACTAATGAGCTTGCTGACCACTGGGTTAAGAAATTGGGTGTAGATTGGACTTGGTAATGCAGATCTACCTCCTACCCGGTATGCTCTGCCTCTGCCTGGCAGGCTTGGCATTGTCCTGCTGGCTTCATGCAAAGAGCATAAGTTTCACTCAAGGAGAAAGCATAGGAAACCAGCAATGAGTCTTGGTTCTAAGCTATCTGAAATAATTCTAATACATTGACTCCCATCAGATCCCACGTGTATTTATCAGTTGATACAACATCTTAAGGAGACAGAACTGTGATTAGCAATTAGTTTCTAATTCTAACACATTAAATTTGGCCAGTTATATGGGCATATGATTCTTTTTATTTATTTTTTAAAATATATTTTTACTTATTTCAGAGAGGAAGGGAAAGAGAAAAGTGATAGAAACATCAATGATGAGAGACAATCACTGATTGGCTTCTGCCTCCAGCATGTCCCATAAAGCAGATCAGGCCCACAACCTGGGAATGTGCGCTAACTGGTTGGGAATCCAACCATGACATCCTGGCTCATAGGTTGACACTCAACAACTGAACTACACCAGCCAGGCAATTACATGGGTTTTTAAAACTTCATTTGGAGAATGGATCATAATGAATGAAAGATTTTTTGTATCCAAAATCAATTTTTCCTTTGTTTCTTTTGCCCTAGGTCAGTGGTCGGCAAACTCATTAGTCAACACAGCCTAATATCAACAGTACAACAACTGAAATTTCTTTTGAGAGCCAAGTTTTTTAAACTTAAACTTCTTCTAATGCCACTTCTCCAAAATAGACTTGCCCAGGCCGTGGTATTTTGTGGAAGAGCCACACTCAAGGGGCCAAAGAGCTGCATGTGGCTCATGATCACAGTTTTAGGTGATGTATTAGTAAATATTCTGCTCCATGAAATGTCTAATATTTTGCTGCCTATGTTTTCTTCTAGGATTTTTATGGTTTCATTGCTTACATTTAAATATTTTATCCATTTTCCATTATTCTTGTGTATGGTGTAAGTTGGATGTCTAGTTTCAGTTTTTTGCATGTATCTGTCCAATATTCTCAGCACCATTTATTGAAGAGACTGTCTTTATTCCATTGTATGCTCTTGCCTCCTTTGTCAAATATTGAGTGTAATGGCTTTAGTCCTTTTTTTGGGTTCTCTATTCTGTTCCATTGATTTATATGCTTATTCTTGTGCTAGAACCAAGCTGCTTTGATTACAGTGGCTTTGTAGTATAACTTAATATCTGGTATTGTGATCCATGTAACTTTGTTCTTCTTTATCAAGATTTCTGCAGCTATTTAGGGTATTTTTGGTTCAGTATAAATTGTTGAAATATTTATTCTAGATATGTGAAATACGCTGTTAGTATTTTAGTAGATATTGCATTGAATCTATAAATTGCTTTGGACATTTTAATTATGTTAATTCTACCAATCCATGAACACAATATATTCCTCCACTTGTTTATAACTTTTTCTTTCTTTTCTCAATGTCCTATAGTTTTCTGAGTACAGGTCTTTTACCTCCTTTCTTAAGTTTATTCCTAAATTAATTAATTTTTTGTTGCAGTAATAAATAGGATTTTTTTTTTTAGTTTCACTTTCTGAGAGTCCACTATTGGTGTATAAAAATATCATTAATTTCTGGATGTTAATTTTTTATCCTGTTACATTGCCAAATTCATTTACTAAATATAATAGTTTTTTGGTAGAGTCTTTAAAGTTTTCGATGTACAATATCATGTCATCTGTGAAAAAATGGGACTACATCATATAAGAATCTTCTGCACAGCAAAAGAAACCAGCATCAAAATGAAAAGGGATCCAACTGTATGGGAGAATACATTTACCAATGATTCATCTGATAAGAGGTTAATTTCCAAAATATATAAAGTACTCATACAACTCAACAAAAGGAAGACAAACAACCAAATTAAAAATGGGCAGAAGATCTGAATAGACACTTCTCCAAAGAGGATATACAAATGGCGAAGAGACATCTGAAAAATGCTCAAAGTCACTAATCATCAGAGAGATGCAAGTGAAAACAACAATGAGGTAGCACCTCACACCTGCCAGAATGGCAGCAAGTGCTGATGAGGATGTGGAGAAAAAGAAACCCTAGTACACGGTTTATAGGAATGCAGACTGGCACAATCACTATGGAAAATAGTGTGGAGTTTCCTCAAAAAATTAAAAATAGAACTCCATTTGACCCAGTGATCCCACTTCTAGGAATATATCCTAAGAAGCCTGAAACACCAATTAGAAAGAATATATGTGCCCCTATGTTCATAGGAGCATTATTTACAATAGCTAAGATCTGAAAACAGCTCAAGTGCCCATCAGTAGATGAGTGGACAAAAATGCTGTGGCACATTTACACCATGAAATACTATGTAGCAGTAAAAAAGAAGGATCTGTTACCCTTTGAGACAACATAGAGGGATCTGGAGATAATGATGCTAAGTTAAATAAGGCAATCAAAAAAAGACAAGTATCATATGATCTCATTTATATGTGGAATCTAATGAGCAAAATAAACTGACAAACAAAATAGATAAAGAGGAGTGGAAACATGCAATAGGCTGATGAATCTCAAAGGGAAAGGGGTGCATAGAGGTGGGAAAAAATTAACAAAATAACTTATATGCATAACCCATAGACACAAACAATGGTTTGGTGAAGGCTTGGGGAAGGGGTGGGAGTGCGGAGAAGAAGGTTAATGAGAGAAAAACTGAGGACATCTGTAATAGTTTTAACAATAAGGATAAATTAAATTTTAACATGTAGATATGAATAAAATGTGGTTGATATAATGAAATATTTACTAAAAAAATTAAGGGAATTTGAGTTTAATATGTCTTAAATATATTAATAACTGCATTAATATATTTATAATTAAATATACTACAAATACATTAAATACCTATACTAATAAAAGGGTAAAATGCTAATTAGGGTGGACGTCTTCTGGATGACATTCCGGACGTCCTTCCAGATGAGCATGGCTACAAAAGGTCCAGGCTCAGGCTGGCAGTGGCAGCAGCAGTGGGATAATGGGGGTGGCACCTTCCCCTGATCCACCAGGTCACCTCCTGAAGAGGGAGGACAGACTGTGGCTTAGGCTGGGGCCCAAGGCAGAAGCGGTTAGAGGCCATCAAGCTGGTAGGGGAGCAAGTTAGGGGCAACCAGGCCAACAGGGGAACAAGTTAGAGGTGATCAGGCCAGCAGGGGGGCAACATAGGGAAGATCAGGCCAGTGAACCTAAACCAGCAGTTGGACATCCCCTGAGAGGTTCCAGATTGGAGAGGGCGCAGGCCAGGTTGAGTGACCCATCCCCTGTGCATGAATTTCATGCACTGAGCCTCTAGTATATAAAATATAATGTATATAATATGAGTTATATATAAAAATTATATATATATATATATATATATATAGAGAGAGAGAGAGAGAGAGAGAGAGAGAGAGAGAAACTCCCAAAAATGTATACACACTTTGAAGAATCGTTAATTCCAATGAGTTAAATCTGAAAAGGAAAAAACATCAATTGAGCTATCAGCTGTTAAAGTGTATATACACTTTTTGGGACACTGTAATAATATCAACAATAAAGATAATTTTTTTTAAAAAGAAAGAGAGATCGAAAGGGAGCCAGTCAAATCCTTGATTATATTTCATTAAAAGCAATTAGAAACTATTCTTGCATTCAGATCTTAGCATTATCAGATATCTAATCTTTATGTCCCTTAATACCTCTAAGCCTCAGTTCCACATCTACAAAATTAGAATATCAGTGCTTCATTAGAATGATTCTGAGAATAAAATCTGTTAATGAATAAACAACTTACCATCGTATTTAAATACAAGAACCACTCAGTGGCAGCGAGTGCTGTTATTATTATATTATCACTATCATCATGATTTAATAAATAAACCAGTAGTTCTCTTTGTCATAGATAATGGGGGGGAAAGGAAATTAATTTAAAATCTGTTAAGAGAGAACCCATCAAAATGATTGAGCTTTTAAGCTGCAAAATGTGTTAAGCATTTTGATTGACAAGGTTTTGAATTGTTATTCATCAAGCTAATTTGAAATAAGATCAATAAGCCACTATCATTTCTGGATTATTTAAGTGGGGGGTGGGGCTTCTTGCCTATGAGCTCTTCAATTAGAAAAAGGCTGATTAAGACTTTACATAATGTGGACTGTAGGGGAAATTTTATTTCATTTTTTTGTTTAGCTTTGTTGAAAAACAGATGTAATTTATAACACAAAATATATGTTACATTTATGTTCCAATGAATTTTCTTTCTTTCCTGCAGAAACATTTTTTGGTTGTGAATACAAGTTACAACCTTTCTCAACACTCAATGACCATGATTATTACTGCCCTCTCAACTGTGGCCAATTTCAGATTTAGAAGCTAAGTGACTGTCACTGCCTTGACTCCTAATTACTGAAGACACTGAGCTAAAATTGATACTTAGCTTTTAGGAAATACAGCTTTGAGGAAACATGTCTGGTATCTTTAATGCATATGTTGACCCTACAGATGAATGCAAAGCATGGTATGCCTCCCGTTGGCGACTAAAATAAAATTCACTGCAGAAGAAAAGCAATTAGAAACTATTCTTGCATTCAGATCTTATAAGATGAACCGATGTTTCCTCTTATCCCGTGTTAATGTGTGTTTGAAGCTGCATGGTGAATTGCATAACTGAGATTCAGAACCAGGCATTTTAAGTAATAATATGTAGCTGTTGTCAAGGTAACATGGGAAGGGCATTGGGGATTTTTTTTTTTAAGTAAAAGGAAATGGAAACATTCTTTTTTTATTGCTGTTAGTATCACGTTTGTGTTTTATGCTTTGCTTTGATGCTACAGAATGCAAAATGTGGTCTACTTCTAGTCAGTGACTACAATAAAACTTTTTATCAGACGTCAAAGGGAGCACACTGAAAATGTCCTAGCAATCTATAATACCCTATGATGTAAGAACCTCCTATTAGTATGTGTTTCTGTTAAATTTTAGCTGAAATATAAGTGTCTCAGGTAAACGCAGATTCCCAGAAGATACTATGGGGCTAAACTCCTGAATAAATTTTATGGGGATTAAACAGACCCATTAAGCATTTTACAAGCTGAATTTTTATCAAAATCAAGCTTTGGGCAAATTTCATCCTCTCTGGAGAAATGCTAGTGAGTGCTCATATCTATGTCGCTTTATTTTTTTTTTAAAGAAAAGTTGCATAGTGTTTTCTGTGACTCAGACTCCATTTTACATTCTGTACCCATTTAACTTGTTTGAGCCTTAGAACAACCCTGTAATTATTCTCACTTTACAGATGAGGAAACAGATGAATAAAGAGATCAAGCAATTTATTCATATAGGAAATACTACAGCTACCATTTGAACCAAGTGATTTCTGCTTTCAAAGTCTGTACCCATGACTGTGCAGTTCCTCCTTTGTGGGAAGATGTGGAGTCCTTTGTTTTCTACCAACAAGTCTAATAAAAGTAGAAATGTATTCTAGTCTCATACCTGTGCCTTCCTGTTGTGGGTGAATCACAGAATGAATGCCTGTGCTCCCCATTGAGACAACCACGCAATCTTGCCTTCCTAGTTTCAGAATATGTTCCGTTTCACCCTTTGGAGTTAGAAAAGAATTGAGCTGCCTGGGTCTTTGGGGACATTGTTTCGCTGGCTTTAGCAGAGCTGGCTTCTGCACCTTCAAAAGCATGTCAGACCCACAGGCATCCTTGGCCTGCGTGTTTTAATGCAACACCACCGACTGAGGGAAAGACATGTTTGCTATCTATGTTGCTTCAGAGTAAAAACAAGATATTCTGGGGCCAATGACAAATACTTTTGTGTAGCATACTAATGTAATTTGGCTGGTCTTATTCAAAGGAATTTGGACAACAGAATTAATTATATATGTCAGCATGAAAATAAAACAGTTCACAAGAACAAACAAAATAAAACAAATGAAATGCAAATGACTTTAATGAAGACAACTATGTCTGTGAGTTTTACTCCTTATATTCTCTTAAATTAATTGCCCAAGCACCAAATTTAAAACTGAAATTATAAGACCTGGGTGGGTAAATTTTAGCTGCTACCCAGCGGTACAGATATTATTCTAAATACAAAAATCTTATCCACTCACAGCAGTGAGTTTAAATTAAAACATGTGTAGTGTGCTCTTGTATCTACCTCTTTAATCTTTCCAGTCCAGGTTTAAATATTTAAGCACTGGTAGAAAAATGGAAACTCTTGGCGAGGTAACAAGGTGCCCTTCAAGGATTTTAACTAAAATTTGGGTCGTGAAAGTCTTCACAAAATCTTCTAGAATCAACACTTTAGGATTCTATGAGAATCCTGGCTGGTTTAAGGTCTTATCTGATATCCTTGAGATCTCAATGAAGGTAGGGTGTGAGATTGAGGGAAGCAGAGAAACAGAGCTGGAGGTTTTGAAAGAAGAGCTAACGTTGGAAGGAAGTAACTAAAAACAAAGGCTGGTTTCCATCCAGGTTTGCTTGGCTTCCAACACAACTATCAATGCCAATAGTACCCCCTCAAATAGGGATTCATTTGAATGGGATCTCACAGCATCTCAATATTGGGGTCTAAATAAGAACTCACGTATGTCTGTGTGAAGACAGAGATGTGTGTGTGTGTGTGTGTGTGTGTGTGTGTGTGTGTGTGTGTGTGTGAGAGAGAGAGAGAGAGAGAGAGAGAGAGAGAGAGAGAGAGAGAGAGAGAGAGAGAGAGAGAGAGAGAGAAACATGAGAGGGAGAACACACAAAAAAGTACTATTTTTCCCCCTAGGAAATAGCTCTTAGAAACTAATGTTCCAGATTACATGATGACAGTTGTTTGTCAGCCTTATTGAGAGCATTTGACTATATTTTCAAATGTCACCATTTCGTGTGACAAGTGTCAAGATAAGCCAGTGACTGATTCCTGCCTTGCCAAGAACTCACATATGCCCACAGGGTGAAGGATTAAGGATTGTGATGAAGAAGAAAATTACATATTGGTCTGAGGTTAAACTCCTTTAACCATCTTACTTACTAGCCACCTTCACACCAAGGACAGTGGCCCCAGATCAGGGACGTGCGATGGCGGAGGATTTCCCCCTATACAGGGCTTTCTGAAGTGACTGCAGGCAAGGAGTGGCTGTTGTCTTCCCAAGAAATCTCCCCAATCTGGAGTGAATTTCAGTCATTTACTAAACAGGCTCCACATAACTTATTCCAAACCATGTTTACTCCTGTAGATGGACGAAGCACACATGGCCACTGAGAGAAAAAATGTCCTATTGGATCCCAGCCCGATGAACACAACTTTTCCCTCTCCCCGAAGGGAAGTCCAGGTTTTAACCCTTTGGCATCAAATGTGGCCACACAGAATATATTAAATTAAGAAACTCATTTCTGGTCAAAGACATATAAATAAATGATCAGGAGAAGCAAAGCCTATATATATATATAGCTTTATAGATGAGTTTCTCAAGAACAGGAGAATTCTATAGTTTTTAAAAATTATGTCTCAAATTCATGCTCCTTCAAGTTTAAACACAATGACAAGAACGAGATACATTTTTTTTCTTCCAATCTGACAGGACAATGTTAAGGATTTCCAAGGTTTTTGTTTGTTTGCTTTGCTTTGCTTTTTGCAAACACTTTTTTGGGAACTGGGAATGGAAAAGCTTCTCACTGGTATGGTTCTACTCAATTCCTCAGCTCTTTAACCTGAGGTTTTGGGGGCTGTATTACTAAGTCACAGGACGATTGTGAGAACTAATTAAGCAGCATTTGCAAAATCCTTCAAGATGTTCACATAAAAGGTGCTAAAGAAGAATCACATCTGGTATCAAAACACCGGGGCCTCCAAAAGGAGACCTTTTTCAATGAATGTTTTTATCTCACCAAAGTTTTAGAATTTGGCCACGGCCAAGACATTATGTGGAAATACTTGGACAATGGAATTCTGATGTTCGCAAACTGATTTCTTCCTGGCTTGCTGTGAGTATTGCATTCCTATTAGACCATAATTAACACAGCACCCCAGGACTGTAGCATTGTTCTTTACAGCTTTTTCATTTGAGGGGATGTTTTTGTTCAAAGACAGACACACAATACAAGAGCCTCACAGCAGTCTGGTAGGGAAGGAAATATATAGTTTCTTTCTGTTCTGTTCTTTCAGGGACACGAGCTCATTTTCTTTTTTTCTTTTTTTAAAATATATTTTATTGATTTTTTTACAGAGAGGAAGAGAGAAGGATAGAGAGTTAGAAACATCGATGAGAGAAAATCATCGATCAGCTGCCTTTTGCACACCCCCTACTGGGGATATGCCCACAAACAAGGTATATGCCCTTGACCGGAATCGAACCCGGGACCTGTCAGTCCGCAGACCAACGCTCTATCCACTGAGCCAAACCAGCCTTGGCTCATTTTCAAATTTGACTGCTCTACCTGTTTTCTAGATCATCTGTGCCAGAGATGAGTTTGTCATGTCCTTCCTTCTCTTAGATGTCCGAAGCTATACTTCTGAAACCCTTCTTGGGGCCCTCCTGGTCTGTTCAGGTTATTTATCTTGTTGCACAATTTCCAACTATTTTGGCTTTTTGTTCTCAGCCCAGCATCATTTCTAAGGTCATCAATTCCTGGTCCTGAGTCATTGACGCTCCTCTTTCCCATCACAGGAGTCTGGGAACATAAGGAGCATAAGGGGAAGCTGCAACCATAAATCATTTACAAGGTTCAATATCCTAAGGCAAGTGTCAGCAATATTGCTTCCCAAACCCTACCACGGGAAGGGCTTTGACTACACATGAGGGTGGAGGGTGGGATGGCGGAAGGGTTTTTATCCTATCAACTGCTCACTTTGGAGACAACAGGCAGGAATCCTGTGTGCTTGTCAAGGAAGTGACCACTACATTGAGTTGAGTTTTAATACTTCTTTTATTTAATATATATTTTATTGATTTCAGAAAGAAAGGAAGAGGGAGAGAGATATAGAAATATCAATGATGGGAGTGAGAGAATCATTGATCAGCCCTCTCCTGCATGCCTCCCACTGGGGATTGAGCCTGCAACCCAAGCATGTGCCCTGACAGAGAATTGAACTGAGACCTCGTGGTTCATAGGTCGATGCTCAACCACTGAGCCACACTGGCCAGGTGAGTTTTTATACTTCTTTTTCCCTCTACTCTTATACAGAAAAGGGAAATGCCACATAGATTAGCACCAAATACATAATAAGTATTCAACTGATGTTTGTAATGGAGAGTGCTCTAGTCAGCAAGTCTTGTGGAGTCCCTACTGTGTGCCAGATACTTTTCTCAGGAAGAAGGTACTACAGCAAGAAAAATAAATAAAGCCCCTGTCCTTGTGGAATTATAGTCTTGCATGGGAAGGAATGAGAAAGCGTCCTCAGAATGGGACAACTCAGGCCAAATGCCCTGCAACTTTTCAATACTCCAAGTTTGGGCATTTCAGCTCTTGGTCCCAGACAATAACTGTAATCCTCGTTGACGTTAGCTGCAGTCTTACTGTTCTAACAGAGAAGCAGCCCCAAACCCCAACTGTTTAAACCCTGTCCAAGGGCCCGTTAAGATTAGGAGCTCTTACCGTAGACAGCGTTGAAATTAACATGAAGCATGTCATGGCCTAGTCACCTGGAAGACTGAGAGAGCCTGAACAAGAATGACACGGCCATTTACTGTGTTCTCTCTCAGAGCATGAGCTCCTTCACTGTGTCTTCACTCCCCTGCCACTGAGGCCACTCAGCAGGTGGCTGCCTTGGCACATCCAGACACAACTATCACTCCAGTTCCTGTAAAACACTTCATCAACTGCTTGGCTAACATCAAGATTGATTGTGTTACTAATACTACCTTTATCTACTAATTCAATTACTCTATTTAAAAAAAAAGAGAAGTGTCTGAGATTTCTTTTTAGAGATTTTAGCAGATGACCTTTTAGTCTGCTGTGACACCCCAAGAAATGTCTTCTAGATCTGCGTGTAGTTTATATTTCCTAGTTGACCAACATCTCTCCGCAAGTCAAGATGCTCAAGAAAAACTTCCATCATCTTCCTGCATATCCCCTGAATTCATCTTAAAGGGAAAACGTTACTTTTTTTATTTTATTTCAGGAGGCTGATGTATTTCAAGAAGGCTCAATTTTTTTCAGAAGAAATAAGGATTCTCAATACTATGGAAAACCACACTAGCCTATTTTGGGATTAATTCCCTAGTAACAATGGGTTTAATACAAAACATACTTCTATTGTGGCCAAGAAAAAAGCCACAGGAGTAATATGCATTTTGTAGATTCTGCCAAACAAGGCAATGTTTGTTTATGCTTTAGAGAAAATAAATTAATGTGTTTTGTTTACATTTGCATACATCTTTCTAGAACACATGCATATACAAAACACAGTTGTTGTTGTGTTATTATTAATATTTTTGTTACAGGGCCTTTTCCTGTCAGTCCATATGGCTTCTCTTTATGGTTTTACCTTAATACCCTAAGAATGAATCTCCTGGCGCTTTCTAACTTGCCACAACTTGTGTGGCCTATGTCACAACTCTAGAAAGCACTGACTTCGCCTGTGGATTGACACTGCTACCATATTTCATGGAGATTATATATAACTTATATGGAAATTGCTTCCAATGGAAAAGGTGAATTTTTTCTATAGCTTTACTTAAACTCAACAAATAACATTCAAGGTATGGGAAATCTAAATTAACAGGTAAAATTCTTATTCCTCTAATGCATATATTCAGATTTAGGTTATAGTTGAGGATTTTTTTTCTATATATTAAAGAAAAAAACACACACAAAAAAACCCTCTTCCTGGTATTTATTTGCCTTATTATAGCCCTAATATATGAGGTCACATTTATGCCCCTATTATCTTCTTAAGTTTTTTTTTTTTTTTTCTGATGTGCAATTCTAATTTGGTCCCAAGTTTGTATACCAAATACACTAATTGGTTATTACTTATATTTTAAAGTTATATTTAACATGTTTTTCTCCTTTTTCCTTTTCCCCAGCCCTTCTTTTCTCATTATTTTGATTCTCTATTTTTTAATATATTTGCACATACACATAGACATTTTTTAATATATTTTTATTGATTTTTTACAGAGAGGAAGGGAGAGAGAGTTAGAAACATCAATGAGAGAGAGTCACTGATCAGCTGTCTTGCACACCCCCCACTGGGGATATGCCCGCAACCAAGGTACATGTCCTTTGACCGGAATCGCACTCGGGATCTTTCAGTCCGCAGGCCAACGCTCTATTCACTGAGCCAAACTGGTTTTGGCTACATAGACATATTTATAGGCTTAAGTATACCTATGATTCATATAAATGTATATTTGTGTGTTCATATAAAAATAAATTTGTTTCTAGCCCTACCCACTGAGAAGGCCAGGAAGTAACAATACCCCAATAGCCCTGATCACACACACTAAACACTCAGATGTTGGTTTCTAAATAGTAAAGGAGCCCAGGTTCTTTGAAGAAATGAGTGATTTCAGACCTAAGACAAGGAAAGTACAAACTGAGCCTGAAATAGCTTGTGACCAAAAAGTGGGGAAATACTTAAATAATGGTGGAAAGATGTCAAAAAGATACAAGAAGGAACTGCCAATGGCCATGTCAGGAAAAATTGAAGCATCAAAATAGATAACGAAAAAAAATTCAACCAATTAAATTAAGTTAAAATATATGAGTACATACTGGTATAAATAAATATGGGAGAAACAAAAGGTCTTTCTTAAAATAAAACACCAACTAATACATGCAGTGGAAAGGATGGAAGTAGAAAATTACCATTAAGTCACTGTCACAGTGGCAACTGACTCAGACAGGGGGTGGAGGATTACTGAGGCCAGAATATTCTGTACTCTCACAATAATTTTCTATAAACATACTGGTCAATTACAAAGGAAAATGCTGGCATTATGATAAGTAAATATGCCTGTCATCAATATGACCAGATGATCAAGTTTAACATCACCAGAGGTGAAAAGGATCAGGTGCTCTTAATATGCTGTATGAAAAGAGCACAGCACCTTTCCTGTAATATTTATGCTAAGAGAGCATGATCTGCGTCTTGACATAAGGAAGCAACTTAAGAATGTAAGACATGGATTCTTTAAGAATTGGTGGAGAACCACAGAATTATTCCAGTTTGGAAGAGAATAAAGACACATGACAACTTGATGCCATGAGAATTCCCAGGTAGGATCTTAGACCAGAAAGGCAAACGTTTACTGGGACAATTGCCCAAATTTGAGTTGGATATGTTGATTGGATGGTAGTGTCATATCAGTGTTGGTTACCTGACTTGGAGGAGATTTGGGAAAATACACACTGGAGTTTTAGAATTGTTAGGGCTTTGTGATTTTAATTAGTCACAAACGGCTTAGAATACCAATGTCAGTGGGGATGTTTAGGGGTCTATATGTATTTGTAATCTACATTTAATGTAAATACATTAAGGCAGCATGTTGACCTCATATTTCTTTAAGGCTCTATAGATTCCATCAATCTGAGAATGAGACACTCAACATTGAAACTTTCCTAAGGAGGGATGGAAGGTACATATAAATTAAAAATATAGGCACCTCAAGGACAATAGCATTCACAGTTTAAGCAGTGTACCAGATTTTTAAATTTAGTATCATTTTTTTAAATGAATGAAATGTCAGAAGAAAAGGGAAAAAGATTATTTAGCAGGCACATAAATGTTACATTTCTATTCAATGATACATCCACATCTCTTATCACTCTGTTTCTGCAAAGAGGGAGAGTGGAGTCTGTAATAATTCTGATTTATTACATCTAGCACCCACTGTGTACTTAATAAATTATTATGTGGTTAGTCATACTTTTTCAGCATTGTATGGCAGTGTAAAGTAAAAAATGCATGGACTTAGAGTCAGATTTCAAATTCTTGCTCTTACATGTTCTGAATCTCAATTTCTAGGTAGGGTTGTTGAGAGGATTAAATACATTTCATGTTTAATTTGGGCCCAGGAAAGTGACTAGGCCATAATGCACTCAATGGGTAACAGTGATTCTTATTTGCTTTAAAACATGTTATTATTTTTGCTCAAAGATAATAGACACAATGAACTGAAATAAGTTGAAAACTGTGTACTATAGAGACCCTGAATATCAAGCAGCTGGATGTGGGAGAGAAAAATGAGAGAAATATAAATCATTGCATTCCATACTCCTTGGTTGTTGTCAATGTAATTGTCATCACCATTAACATCATCATGATATCATCACTAGCATTCATGCCACAATTGCTCTGTAACTTAACATGTCATTTAAGTTTCACCTCCAGTCTCTGAGTTGGTGCCTATTAATCTCCCTCTGTTACAGAGAGGTTACATCACTTATTTAAAGTCACCTGAACAGCAAAGGGAAAAGCTGAGATTCAAACATAAACAGTTTGACTCTAATGTTGGCCATTCCGGTACACTATACTCCTAAAGGGCTCTACCTGTTGTCTTCCAAGATCCATAAAGAAATTAGATGATCACACCCAAGTCGCAGATCTCATGTTAATTTCTGGCTTTAAGATTCTTGAACTCCACTGGGAAAATGTTTAAACTGAGAGATTGACAATGGCCTTCCATCAGGTAATAGAACTTCATGACCTAAATGGAAGCTGACAGATGCCTGTGACATGTCAGGGATACAGTCTAAGTGTGCAGCTGAACATTACATTAAGGCCTGATATCTCTAGCACTAATATTTGTCACTAATATTTGTGACACCACTAGCATTCATGCCACAATTGCAGTTTTGTCTTCTTTGGTCATAACAAGATATCTCCATTACTAAGGATGATGCCAGACACAAATGAACTGGGAACTCTATAGTTGTTGAATGAGTGAATGTATTATTTTTGCATCATTTAGTGACACAAGTAACTATTAACTTTGAATGAGTTTCCCTACCTCTTGCCTCAGTTTTTTAATCTGTATAAACTAGAGATAATAATATTGACTTCAGAGGATTATTTGAGGATTAAATTAAAGGTATACATTGGTGCTTACAAAACAGTACCTGGCACACAGTACACAGTCAATAAATGTTGGCTATTACTATTATTATCCTCTCTAAAAGAGAAACATGCAAATTGACCATACCTTCGCTACACCTACAAGCCACGCCCACCAGCCAATCAGGGCAAGTATGTAAATTAACCCTACCAAGATGGCGGTTAATTTGCATATCCAGGCAAGATCAAAGACTGAAGACAGTGTAGAAAGAAGCCAAGTGCTGCAGAAGGGAGTGAAACTGCAGAGAAGCAAGCAAGCAGGGCAGCAGAGAAGGAAGGGAAGCAGGCGGGCAGCGGAGACCTCAGCAGGAAGCCCTATTGCAGGAATCTTCCTACAAGGGGCCTCTAGTTTAACATAAGATTCTAAAGGCCTGCAAAAGCTAATCAACAGAATCCGGAACAAGTGCCTAATTTATTCTGGAGAGCAGTTTCCATCACATGGATTGCTAAAGCATTTGCACCTATTTGAACATGAACGTCCAAACATTGATGTCACACCTACTGGGCAAGACGAGTGTTCACAGAGCTACATTTGCATTCTCCACTCATCTTAGAAAGCTTCTAATCTTCTGGCACATTTCACACGTAATTATAAGTAGTTCCATAAGTGATACCAATGCCCTTTCACCCTTGGATGCTTGTGGTTTCTTAACTTTCCATATTTTAAGCCTTAGCTGAGAGGGATTTTTTGCCAGTTACTCTTTTTCTTTTCCCAAAGGTCTTCATTAATTTCTAACTGTAGACTTTCTTATCTGCATTTTTCTTGTTTAAATAAAATTAAAAATATAAATGTTCAGGAATTTTGCCATTTTGTATTCATCATATTGCCATGGCCTTTCTTGTTTGATTTTAAGAATGGTTTTCTTCCTCCTTAATGTCACTTAATCTGATTTCATCTAAATTAGCTCATTCTGTCCTTGCATCTTTCCCCACTTATTTTAAATATGTACATTATTTTTAATCTACTCCCTTTTTATACTATTATTCAGATAAAATTTTTAAGCTAAAGATAATTTGAAGTATTTCTTCACGTAAGACATCTTACATTTTTCTCCATCAATTTCAAGAGGAATTATAACTATCTTACTCAACAAAAGTGCCTATTTCATTCTAATATTAAGAGATTAAATTTTCCCTACCACTGTATGATTTACATTTCTCAATCTAAAATTTTCATTCTAAATTTTAGAAAGTAATGCACACCTGTTGTAACAAATAAACTATGATAAATGTATGTCAAGAAAACTTTAAAAGACATACACAATAAGAGAGAATGACAAAACAATTATCTTTACAAACAAGTAGAAATAAAAGAATATATGCCTCACAGGGCTGTTATGATGATTAAGTTCTCCTATCTCTCTCTCAAGTAAATCTAGATTTATACATATTCCCCCAAACAGATTGTACCTGATGTAGTCATTTATTCAATCATTACCTGTATCTTGACCTAATTTCTTTGGATTATTCCAAGTTGTCTGGGAACTATTGAAAATATCTAATACGCTATTATTTCACCATTCCTGCACCAGTTCTGTACAACACTAGCTTTGCATCCATTGGGTTCTACTGTCAGTTTAATTATTTCCTGTATGAGTATATTAGCTTCTGTGATTGAAATTTTTTTTCTAGACACTTGAAAAATACATAGGCATTAGGCATTGTACATTTTGCATCTAATAAACATAAAGGCCCACTAGCTCTGTATTGGAATAGTTAGAATCTTATAGATATTGTTGCTATATTAATTTTAATAGAAACAAGCCCCAGCATAGTAAAGAATGATAGTTAATTAAACATTAAATATAGACTGATAATAAACAAATAGCTGGTATAAAGCTGTTTCCATTCTTTCTGCATGTATACAATGTATGTCATTCATAGAGTTTTACTCTTGATTTTGTTTTTCATTATGTTTCGAGGTTTTTCAATAAATTATAATCATATATGGATTTGGAATCAGTTTTTCAAATTGATTCTGGCTCCTATTTTCTCTAAGCAGACTTTCTGGCTTCTGAGAAATGAGAAGAAATAAAAAAAAGAAAAAAAAGAAAGAAAGAAAGAAAAAGAAAGAAGGGAGTAAAGTGGTTATAAAAAGGAAGGAAAGAACAAAGAAAGAAAGAAAGGGCTAAAGAAGGAAAGAAGAGAAAGAGAAAAAATACTAAGCTACCATGTATTAAACATGTACAAGTGAACTATGACCCAGCAATTTTGTAAAGAACTTTGCCTTCATCATTGAGTTTAATCTTCACTATGAACTGTATGATTTATAGTGGTTATGTAGGTTCTCAATATCATATAACCATTAGGTAACAAATCTAGAATTCAAAGCCATATCTATTGACTTCAAATCAGATATATAATCATTTCACTTTTCAACCTTTCCTGAAAAAGGAGACAAACTTAATCTTTCTCTTTTATTATTTCTCTGTAAGAAGAATGATGATAACTTCTCCATTATCTACTAAGAAAAGATAATTGTGAAGGAAGAAGTAGCAGATGAAGCTAGAGAGGTAGCCAGGGGCCAATTCATGGAAGATGCCTCTGGTCATTCTAAAGAATTTCGACTTCATCCTTGGTAAACAGAGAGTCATTAAAAATGTTAAGCAGGAGTGAGATCATGAGATTAGAGTTATAAAGCCATCTCTATGGTAGAAAACCTTATAAGGGGTTATAATGATGATACAATCTGGAAACAAGAATGGAGAGAGACATCTGCACTGGTCTAAGTGGTAAGGTGATATCATTCTCACCAAGGCTGATTCAGTGATAATGGAGAAAGAGGCTCAAACTGTTGGCTGTATAAGGAGTGAAAGCAGTAGAATTTAGTGACTTGTTAGATTCAAGTTGTGAGGGAAAATTAGGCGTCATGAATGACTTGCAGATCCCCAGCTTGGGTATTCAGGTAAGGGTGGAAATGCCAGCAGCTGAGACAGGAAAAAGAGCAAAGAAAACTTGCTAAATAAGATGGTCTTTTCTGTCTCTACCTTTCCTCATCCACTCATTTTAACAACTAATTTTTCAGACAAATCCTCTCTTCCTGAAATCCTATCAACTGTCCAAGGCCCAGTTCAAATGCCGCCTTCTACAAAAAGACTTCCTTCATTAAAGAAGGAAAAAAAGTGATACTTCCCTTTTTTGGAACTCCTAATCAATGTATTGATTCAATTTATTTGGTAAGTATAACATTCTTCCTTTGGTGACAGTGGTCTGTGAATCTTCTGATAGTTTACAAAATTCCTAAGGACTAAACATACATCAATTCTTTGCAATGTTTGTATCCTCTCTTGATATGTTTGACATGTAAATAAATCCAAATAACTTTAAATGTGAGAAATAAACCCTGGTGTTTGACATTTTACTCAAGAATGAGGTATCTACTATAATACAAACAAAAGCACCTAGAAAGCGGCATTGTATCATATAACCATTGTCTCATCATAATTCCACTTGGTATTTATCTCAATGCTAAGCACACAAGTAGGGGCCCCAATAATATTTGTAAAAACACTTTGATACAGATGGCATCTCTTTATCTTTATTTCTTTATCCAATCCCTCTGAGGTATTTATCTCTTAAGGATGCCTTCTTAGCAGTGAACCTGATCTCAGCAGATTTTGTTTACTAAACGTACTCCTAATCTCCTTCACTCAGATGCAGTTATCTTCTTGCCAACCTCCTATAGTCCTTTTATTTGTATACAGACATTTTAGTACTTTCGTTTTTTCTATCATTCATCATATGCTACAGAAAATTCTGTCTTCTGCCTAATTTTTTTTTGAAAAGCTACTAGCCTGCCAGTTTTAGCAGAACAAACCAGAAAATAGAGTTTGGCAACAAAAAGGCACCTAGCAGCAGACAAAACTCAAGGTTTGCAAAGTAATGATAATCTCCAACCTGTTGTATTGGGTGTGAAATTAGATCCTATCAATGTCACACTCACCCCGGAGCAAATGTCTTTTTGTGACAACTACATGCTGTGTTTCAAGCCAAATGATAGTATACATTTTCCAACAATTATGTTTTGGGAGCAAAATCTCTCCAAAAGTATCAGCATGTTATTGATTGGCCTTTAGCTACTCCCAAAGTGTTTCGGTAACAAGTGGCCATCACCAGTTTAAAATGCAGATGCGATTGGATAATTGGAAGAGAAAGCATTCACTGGGATGGCGGCAGACATCTTCCAGAGTATAGAATAACATAATGTGATATTACTTCTGAAAATCAGGAAGGACCACTCAGGTTATAAAAAAAAAGAAAATATAAGAAAGACCATGTCTTTTTTCCCCCTTCCTTTTCTTATCTGATTTACTCATTTATTACACAATTTTTTATGCAAAACTCCAGAAACTATGTTTAGAATTGAAAATTTCAGAAGTGACCAGGTCTGAAAAGGTTGAGGAGAAGGGGAAAGGGATCCCTGTACAGATCATAAAGTAAACAGAATTCAGGGAAAGCCTCAAAAAGCTGTGCCACCCTCCGCTGGGTTCTGCACATTTAGCAAATGGCACCCAAGACACATTTCTTAGACTTGAGTGACTCTATTGCAGAAACATTTGCAAAAAGGCCCATGAGGCCTTGCGCCTTGGGCCTTTTACCTAAAAATCTGTTTGGGGGTTGGGGAGGGCTGGTCTTTGGAACATTTAGAAAGTGGTGACTCTTGCTAAGAGTGTTGATGGGGTTTGATTTCTCTTACAACAAGGTTTCTAAAAAATAGATTGAACCTAGAGTGAACTTCAGTAAAGTAGGAGAAATAGGAAAGAAATTGACCTGTTTTGCTTAGAAAGAAAATGTGAATAGTCAGTGTGTGTGTGTGTGTGTGTGTGTGTGTGTGTGCATGCGCACGTGCGCGCACAAACAGATATAATTAGTCTTGAGCAGCATCCTAAGATCTTATTTATTGAAAAAAAGTAGTTCCATAATATGCCAACAGTAATCAAAAGTAGACAACTTTGAAAGTGTGTGTTTTTCTTTCAAAGTATAACAAAGGATTTATTACAAGACTTTCAGAGTCTTTAAATGCCCATGTCATGGTAAGCCTTTGATAGAAAGGTGTAAAGATGTAGTGTATACCACTCTCAACAATTAACATAAAGTATCCTCTATATTTTAAAAACTGTAGTTCATCCAAAGCCACTGGCAAGCTCTTTTGATCCTGGTCTGCTATCTTTTCACTACCTTGCAATAGTCACCAAATTTCTAAATGGCTCTCTAATGTTGATGATACCATATTCTCATATTTTCATCTCTATGCTTTATAAAAAAGGAAATCTAATGATCCCATATTTGCCAAACTTTTGGATGGCACCAGCTATAAAAGATAAGAGAAGATATCTTACATCATCTCAAAAGTAGGATGCTAAACTCTTAGACTGAAGTTTCAAATGCAACTTGCCCTAAAGAAAAACACTAACAGAAAATCCTGTCAGAACAATTTAGAGAAGGTCCTCTGTGTCATTTTATATCCTTGCTTTGGGAAAATTATAAGTATAAGGTGTGTGAGTGTGAGTGTGGGTGTGGTTTTGGCTTTTCATCAGCACATCTTGGTTCTCCCTCTCTCCATCCTAATATCTGAGATCATTTCCAAAGCTATAGGTTTTTTTTTTTTTTCCATTTAGTCATTCAATCAATCATTTACTAATGCGCCCAGATGACATTTATTGAGCCCTAACTCTCAGTGCATATGGCTGCATCCAAGCTGCCAGCACCACCATATCTCTATGCTAAGTGTGTGTTGTGGTGGTGGGAATTCCAATTGAAATTCTGTCTCCACCTGCTCTTAACCTGACCTAATTGCTCAGGTAAGTTGGTCTTATCCACACAGCATGCTGCCATTCAGTAAAAGAGGGAATCCCTCCACAAAATTATCTCAGAGCTTCCTAGAAACATATGAAGAGTACCTACCCCTCACACCAGTGGCAGGAAGTTTACTCTACAATGCAGAAATCAACAAGGACTATCAGCACCTTAGTACATGTAGCTGTGCAATGAAAACATGAAAGATTGCAGAAAATCTAATTTAAAAATTAGATTATAATTTAAAAATCTACAGTTGGTAAAGACTTTGGGAACTGGCTCTTCAAACTGGTTCCCATATGTAATCTAGACTAGCAAATGCTGGATGAACTGGAAGAACACATCTTGGACCCCTCTTTGACCATTTCACTCATGCTATTGTCCTGTCCCCACCTGTTACTCTATCACATACATGTTTCCTTTACTTCATACAATTTATCATTCTCTGAAATCATCTTTTTTCTCTTTCTTGTATCTTTTTTGACTGCCATATTCTTTTTACTTGCCTTGTTCTTGTTTTATCCCCAAAATTTAGTATTATTGGCACCTAGTAACCAATAATTAATACTTGTTGAATGGGTAAATGGATGAATGGACGCATGAAGTGACTAAAGCCCTCATCTTAACTTCTATTTTATTTTTTCTTTCCATTTGATTTGCCGAGATATTTAGTTAAAACTAAATAGTCTAAAAATTACTTTAAATTCCTCTGGAGCTATGTTATAAATTCTAAGAAAAATAAATTTCATTGACATTAGATTTAATTCATGAAGGAGAAACCAAACAATTGCCTAGCCTAAAAAAAAAAAAAAAAAAAAAAACTGCCACCAGCCTATTTCAAACATCTTCAGGAAAAGAAGTATTCAATGTGAGTAAACACCCAAGTTTCAGTATTATGTACAAGATCCCTAGTTTCATTTTTATCAGAAATCTTCCCCAAAACTAAATCCTTTTAGGCACTGGGCCAGAAGTCCCTTGTGACCCCATAATCACAGAGGTAGTTTGCTACTTACATCCTTTCACAAAAATTACTACTTCTAAAATTTGTCTCTGTATGTTTTGGTTGCTATTTTATGGATAACAATAAGTTATCTCCAAAAAAAAAAAAAAGAAAGAAAAAGAAATATTGCAGACATATTCACCAACAAGGAAGAAAGGCTTCTAGGAGCAATCTCGGCCTTCTTTAGAAATAGGCATCACTCCCAAAACAATCACCAACAACAGCATCTCTGATCACCAGACACCTGTTCATTTCCTTTCTCCATAGTCTACACCGTCAGCCAGAAAGCCCATTATGAATGCAGGTTTGAGTTTGTCTAGATGAAGTGGATAGTAATTAGTTCCTTTTACATTTGGTAATTTTGTTAACACAACTCAGTAGGTGTCTCGTTAATTTGTTCATTACTAGGTGGAGGAAAATGTGCGTCTCTTCTGTGAATACCAATTATTCCTAAATGAGGTAATTTCACCAAGACAGTAGAATTTCCTCCTTCTTGCCTGGTTTAAGAATATCACTTGCAAGAATGACCAGTTTTAAACAAAGAAAGCTATGGGAAGTGCAAAATGGTATTCAAATGAAAAGTGGGGGGTATATACCCTATTATTTTGCAAATTTATAAGAAAGCCCATTTTTCAGGGGGAAGAGGCAGAACATGCTGGTGGTGTCAGTGCTGCCTTGGACTCAGTGGTCCTGGTTCTCCAGGTGCTCTTTGCAGAAGCTAAAAGGACATGTCACTGTGGGTATGGAACAAGAATAAGTGGTCACCTCATCATTCCTGGTCAACATGGTCATACTCCAGGATTCTTACCACCAGCAAAACAAAACAAAAAAAATGACATTATAAATGTTCAAAGGAGTTTTCAAATACCAGTCTTAACTCCTGATTCTTCTTTCTGAATCAAAGCAGTTGCATAAATCTTAGTCTTCAAATAATTGCATTTTGGGGAGATGGAAGGGATAGGTAATGTCCATGGCAATATTCTCTGTAAGGCCAAGGAGTGAAATGAGTACAACTTTGGTGTAAACAAGGGGAGAAGGAATGGATTCAAGTGGCCTGAGAATAAAGACTGTCACTTCTTGCATTGGTATCCCGGTTCACAACATGTTCCTGGCACTCACTGAATAAATATGCAGACCTCTTTTTCCTCCTAAATAGGTTTCCCCCTTGTTCACATACATACGTTCTGTGTTGAAAGACCAGAAAAATTGATGTCAGCCCTTTAGTCAATCAAGTTGATTCACTAGGGAAAATTAAAAGGTTTCTGGGAATATCTCAATGACTTCCACCTTGCTTTATTTCCAAGCATAGAGGACAGGCAAGCTTATCAGCGAGCTTCAGCACACTTCTGGGGTCACTCACTGGAGAAATGGGGAAGATGCAGTGGCCTATGGAGCTCTTGACCTGCCTGCTGTTCATTTGTTTCCATTCTATGTTGGCTGCTCCCAGACACCTTCCCTGCAGCATTTTTTCTTCCCCCTCCTCTTCAAGTCAATCTCCAAAATACTTCTTTGTTTTTGGGGTATTTAGGGTGGAGTTATGGGTGATCTCAATATTTATTTCTCTGTGTCAATTAGGAGTGAGTATTGTCTGACAAGGCTCTCATTTCCTTACTATGACTATTATTCTTTGGACTACCTCCACTCCAATGGAAAAAATAAAAAAAGACACAGACTGTATCTCCTGTTCACCATTGATCCCTAAGTGATTAACATAGTATCTGGTATACAGCAATTACACAATGAATAGTGTTATTTATTCAGAGTGAATAATAATTAGCAATAAAAAGACTGAGTTAATCCTTGGTTGATCAAGACATTGTCCTATTTTATATATCTTAATACATTTAATCCTCAAATGAGCCCTAAGATATAGAAAATTTTATCGCAGCCATTTTCATGATGAGAAAACTGAGGCACGGAAGTAGCATATCCAAGATCACACCATGTAAGTGGCAGTGCCATGCATGTTTGCTTCCTCTATTATCATTCGTTCCTGGACAACATAAACTGATGTCATATTTGCCCTGGTATCTCCCACAATGTGTAGCAAAGAGTCCAGCATTCAAGCCATGGGGTGTAGCTATTAAGAACTCAAGATTTTGCGTGAGATTATCTGCATTAAAATCCAGAATCCATCACTTGCTGGCTGGGTGACATTCCTTAATACCTCTAAGTATCAATTTCCTCTTATTGAAGTGGAGATAACCCCAGTACCGTCCCTCAGGGTTGTAGAAGACTCACATTTAGCACAGGGCCTGCTCTGCAAGACACATCCAGCAAACATCCTCTATTATATCTCAATGGCACAATCAGTGCACAGCACCATAGGCGCTCAGTGAAAGAAAGAATGAGCAAATGAACGAGAGAGAACAGAATGCCTGCATCCCATTGTTTTCTTCCACCAACAGAGCTCTGCTCATCATCTCTGGTGCTCACACAGCGAGGCTGTCAGCTCATGGGCCCTACTCATCTGTTCACACCTTAAAAGCAGTAGAGGGAACACTGAACAGGAGGTGCCTGATTCCGCAGGGTACTGCTAAAAACAGGCCTGAGAAAACCTGCACTCTTTCAGTCTCAGACCTTTGGGGAGGCTCCTTGGCTTCAACGTGGATTGGGAAAGCAGAGGGAGAAAGCGAGTCTCCAGACTGAGCTCTTTACAATGTCACATGGCGCAGATGTAGGAAATTCTGCTGAGCCCAATGAAATGGGGACACCTGAATGAAAGACGGGGCTCTGGGAGACATCAACTCAGTAAGTTTTCTACGCTGGATGGGAGCCAAGCCCATGAGAAATTCTGCTGTCATTTCCTTTCACAGCCACTGGCAAATGAGTGTGAAATCTGGTGAGCTGAAGAGACAGGCATGGTGGCAGAGATTTAACAGCACAGCTAAGCAGATGAGACAGAAATATGCTCCAGGCCTCAAGAGACCTGAAATATGGAAAGCAGAGAGCAGAGACCAGTCCACCCAGAGAAAGGAACACTTAGGAACTGCGCTCCTTCCCGAGGAGAAAAGTAAGTAAGCCAAGTGCAGGAGGACCCTGCTGAGCTAGAAGCCCTGTGGGGGCCACTGGATCCATTTCTCTTGGGTCCTTCCTTCCTTTACCATACTGGAAGCCTGCAGCTGCCTCTGAATATAAACACCACTTCTTCAGAAGAGCACATGGAGAGTGTAACACATTAATACGAACACATTCATTTAATTTCCAGTTATTGACACGTCGTTTTTCATTGTGACTGTTTTTATCCCCAGAGGGACTGTTTCATCAGACATGGAAGAAGGCCATCAACAAAGGGGAACGTCTTTATGATATTTCTCGGTTGACGCAACAGCTCTGCCAAGACCACGAGGAGGCTTTTACAAAGATGGGCTCAGAAACAGCAGGGTCCCGCCACAGAAGTTGGTTCCCATCCTGCATGGCATCTGGTCCCCCAGGGTGGCAGGGAGGTCTCTGTGGTAGGTGAGATCTCCTTTGAAAAAGCCACCATGTGACACACTCCTTAAAGGAAATCATCTGTGCTTAGTTAGCAGGATTAGATGAAAACTTCAAGGGAAACTGGGATTTCCTCACTGTGGATTTAAAGACCTCCTAAGAGGAGAGTACAGGCTCAGAAATAAGATGAACAAAACCTACTAAAAATTCAGGCATGTTTCAAGCAGGTAAAGCCTTGAGAGTGCTTTCTATCACATTTACTTGCCACCATCATTAATGTCTAAACCTTTTCATGTCCCCATCAGGAGATTGCATGTTAAAAAATCCCCAGGTTTTGCAGATAGATAAATTGGTGCACAGATGAGTGGAGTTTGCCGCAGGTCCTCCCATGAGTCATTGCCAACCCAAGAATTACAACCTTGAGCTCCTAACTGGCAGATCTGAGCTCACACCTTCAGGATCAATCTTCTTAGATCCACCAGACAATGGCTTCAAAAGCTTTCACAGCAATTAGAGGAGGAACACTGTCTCCTTTAGGACACACCTACCCCGATCCTCTTTTGGTCCTTGGCACAGCTGCTGCCAAGATCAGGGAGCAGGAGACATAATTTAGTGCTTGAAGTCTCCCATGTCCAAGCAGACTTCTTAATGGCAGAAACTGCACCTTATAAGGAGAAAAGTCTGGAGATGGGATGCCTCCTGGCATAGCTTGTGAGGCGGAGAATCTGGGTGTGGGGGAGCCAGGCATCTCATTCGTTTGTTCTTGAACTTGAAGCTGATAGGAACTGAGTTTACACCATAGCATTGTTCCCAACGTGATGACTCACTGTTCTTGAGAAAAATGTCTTTTTCCTCTTTGCAAATGGATACTATATATTAAGAAGCACTTAAGGAGATAAAAAGAGCGCTCTGAGCTTTCCAATTTGCCAGGTTTGTAATGCGAACGGCATTCATAGAGGTTTAGGGGTGATCTAGACCAGTTATGTTCTATGTTGAAGTATTCACCAAAAAATATTTCAAAGCTAGTACTTGTTTTCTCAGAGGTTAAAATAAGTGAGTATGAAAAATTCAGCATAAAAAAAGTGAGAGGATGATGTTAATGAAGATTCTATAAACACTACCATGTAATCTTTTCTTGGCCAATGGTGGGGATGAGGGTGGATGGGGCAGAAGCTGGTCCAGAAGTTTAAGGCTAAATCTAGCAAGCTAGATTGTGATGCCCCTCTGAAGTAAGAACACTTTGACTTACCACCCTCTCTAATTTTTCTTCTTCACTGTACTTCTAGGTCAGTGGTCGGCAAACTCATTAGACAACAGTACAACGATTGAAATTCCTTTTGAGAGCCAAATTTTTTAAACTTAAACTTCTTCTAACGCCACTTCTTCAAAATAAACTTGCCCAAGCCATGGTATTTTGTGGAAGAGCCACACTCAAGGGGTCAAAGAGCTGCATGTGGCTGCATGTTTGCCAACCATGGTCAAATGGGAAAAAATATTTTTTGAGTACCTTCTCTTCTGGCAACAATCATGCTACATAAGTGTTAGAGGGCAGTTTCCATGGCTCATATCCAACCTTCACCAGGCCTGGATGAGGACTGCATGTGGAAAGCCATTCCTAAGGAGAAAGCCTGAGAGTGGGAGTTAGCTGCAGTGGGCATGCCCTGGTCTTAGAAACGGTTCTTAACTGGTCTGAAGTCAGGGGGGGCTCTTCATAGCAAGATAAATGTGCAAAGCTTGCCCTTCCAATTCTCAAGACAGCACTCTAATCCCTGATCATGTTCATTCAAGCACCAGTGGGGTTTCTGAGAGGGATAGAGACTCCCCATCATAGCACAAACAAGGTTGTTATCCTCTTTATATAAGGAGATCTAATTTTTTTTTCCTTCATACTGATGCTAATTTACTCTGTGACCCCAAGAAGGCCATGGACCCTTATAACCATTTTATAAATCTGTCCAAAATCTTGCTTCTGGTTTAAATAGAGCAACCATGTTTAAAAGTTTGCTTTCTAAAGGTTTGTTTTTTTTTGTTTTTTTGTGTGTTTTTTTTAAGTACTTACATAAGCTCTGATGGGGAGATTTGATTTTATATTCACTGAGAATGATTTAGAGGAAGAAATAGATGACTCAACTCAGGATACGCCCCAGGACCACATCACCTTTGAGCTTTGTGCAACACACAGATGCCTTTCTGCTCCGAGGCCTCGGAACCATCCCACAAGGTCTCCCCAACAATAGCGGGGCAAAACTTTATCAAAGGAGGAAGCAGAGAGACCTGACAGAGGATGCTGCCAGCATTTCAGCAGCCGGGTTAGCTTTGTTCTAATGCCATTCTGTTGGATTTTAACAAGCAGATATTAAGAAAAGTTTATAGGGAATCAAGATGAAAGGTTGTCGGTAGAGATGAGAGCTGCCAGTGGGCACCTCAAATCACAGCTGGGTGTAGACTGTAGACGCTGCCGCAACTGGCTAAGAGGAAAAAGAGGTGGATACAGGAGTAGCTGCTTCCAACCCCTGCTAGAAGCAAGGCTTAATCATCTGGCACCCTGGCACCCAGGAGTCTGGGGCTCCACCTGGAGAGAAACCCAACAGCGGAGAGCACTCTGGGTGTGAGCTTCTTCATTGGGTGAGAAACAAAGGATGTTTTTGCAGAAACTGGGCCCCTGACTGGCCCAGACCTGGTATGACATCTCATATCCAGAATGTTTTCACCTTAGCATGCAAGGGAAATGGGGAAGAGGTCCAAGGAGATTAGCAACTTTCTTTAAGGGCTTGGAGGTGAACTTGAGGAAGGAGGGGAACTGGAAAATGAAAAAGGCTGGTGGAGCCCCCAGCAAAAGGGCAATTTAGAGCAAGGTGATTATGTCCTGGCATGTAGGGCAAGCTGGTTGAGCTCTCTTTTATCAATTTTCAGTCTGGCTAAATTCTTCCTGAGTCCACATTCCTTTCCCCGGAGTGCTCTCTGAAATGAGGATGAGTCAAGATGCCTCAGAAGGCCTGTGAGCCATCAATATAATGAAGGTCAAGTTTTAAGCCCCGTGCAATAAGGCTAAGTCCCATTTCTGCAAATTAAAGTCAGTCAGAAAAGAACTACTATATTGGTTTGTTTTAAAAAAATAATAATAATAAGTCCATTTTCAAAACAATAACTCCTCTCTGAAATATGGAGATGTTGCTTCTATTTCAGCCATGCGTCTTTTCCAATGAAGACGATTCTTGACTTCTTTTTGTAAAAACAGAGTTATAAATAGCAGATAGCCTAACCACAATCATTTTTTTTTAAAAAGCCTTACACACATCTTCCAGCAGTGATGTAATATGGCTTGCAGTGAGTGAACTCCTATCTTGATTACAAATGTATTCTCCTTTTATCGATGTGAAATTCACATGACATAAAATTAACCATTCTAAAGAAAACAATTCAGCCACATTTTGGTAAATTAACCACGCTGTGCAACTGCCGCCACCTCCATCTAGCTCTGCATCCCCCTTCCCCAGACCCGTGGCACCATTGCATTGCAGAACAGTGTTTGTTACCACAGTCTTTGTTGTGGCCAAGTCAGTATTGTTATTCCTATAAGAAGACTGCCTGGTCATATTGGGTTAGGGGGTTTGCTTTCTCAAGATGTAACCACAAATGAAGAGCGCAAATCTTGAAACAACTGCTCCCCCTGTAATGAGGTCTCCACCATTCAGGAAGGCTTCCCATTGTCCTGAGCCTCCACAGGCAGGAGCCAAGCTCTCAGTAGTCCTCTAACAATATGTTCATCATTCCTTTGTGCAGCCAGTGGGTTTTTCTTCAAAGCCAAATGCTACGGCTAAATTTCATTTCATCGAGACTTCTTTAAGACCTCCATTGAACGGGTAAGAACACAGGTACCTCAACTCTCCAGGGTTAAATGTTCTCCCAGCCAGCAGATGTAAATGGGTCCACGGATTTAAAATCACAACCCCTGAATTTCCAGCCCACACCTGCTATGCTGCTCTGACTTGACACACATTGCACACTGGCTTCCAATATAATCCCCCTATTTTTAGTGACAACTTTTAAAGAAGTTTCTCTTTGAAAGTGTGAGGTTTTTCAGCAGTTATTTTCATGAATCCCAGCAAGTAAGACCTACCTTTTTCCACCTCAGAAATGCCAATTTCCCCCCTCTTTTTACATCTGACTCAAACAGCTGAATTGTAATAAGCCCTAATTCCTTCTCGTGTGATTTCTCCTCATTCAAGGAAAGTGGTTTTACTACATCCAAAAGGAAAAAACTCATTTAAAAATCATTTTTTCACATGCACACTGAAAAAATATTGTCTAATAAGGTTCATTTACATTGTTACCTGAGGCCATAAGGAGTTGTGCAAAGCACATTGCATAATTCCTGCAGGCTGTCAGGTTTATTTTCCCCCCATAAATAGATAGGAGAACTTTTTCAAAGAGATCAGAATGCCAAAAGAATAAGAATCTTATAAAAATGTTAATACTGATGCAATGGAGAGTCTTTCTCTGCCCTCTGTATTTGCATTTCTATTTTTAAAACCAAACTTAAAAAAAAATCACTGCAAACATCATAAAATATAACAGTACTGACACAACCTAACGTACACTGAAAAATCCTAGGTATGTGGAGTCCGTAGAGATGTTTATCTGAGTGCTTCCCCTTTTCATTTCAACTCAGAGGTTACCAGCATTCGTCTTGAAAAGGGCTGTCTGAGACTACCCTCTTCAGGGTTGAAGGGTGGACCTCCTCTGATGCCATGGCTAATTGGGGGTTTATTCGTTCAGCAGTTATTTTTAGCACTTACGCTATTCTCCCTTACTTCTCAAAAATGCCCTGTGAAAACACCATCAGTTACTTCAGTAATCACAAAAAGGAATTATTCCATGAGTTTAATGATTGATTGACTGGAGACTTTACTGAGAATCCAGTAGAATTATGAAACTGTATGACTGATTAATTCATTTGTGCAAAGGGTAATACACTTGCAGTCCAACATCACCTGCTCTCTCTCTCTCTCTCTCTCTCTCTCTCTCTCTCTCTCTCTCTCTCTCTCTCTCATATATATGTGTGTGTGTGTGTGTGTGTGTGTGTGTGTGTGTTTATGTGTGTATAGATATTTATGTGTGTATATATTTATGTGTATATATGTATTTGTTTTTATTGATTTTCAGAGATTCAGAGAGAGAAACATCAATTTTGTTATTCCACTTATTGATGCATTCATTGGTTGATTCTTCAACGTGCCCTGATGGAAGATGGAGCCTGCAACCTTGGAGTATTGGGGTGATATTCTTTCCAATCAAACTGCCTGGCCAGGACCTATTTGTTTTTGAATCTTCTTGAACAGTCACTGTGTGCAGCCATAGCCCAAACCTGCACCCTCACACCTGTGTCTCAGTAGGGACAGAGTAGGTGAGCCAAAGAAGGAAAACAGGCGGTGCTCCAACTACTCACTAATCCATCGTGCACTTATTAGTAGACCTGTGGTCCTTTCTTATGCCAAAGACAAAATTATTGTTAACATCGGAGTAATGAGGAAGAAGAGAAGAATGGAATACAGGGAGGCCTTAGTATTAATTATTGACTCAAACATTAACCAAAATATCTTCACAATGTACAAATTCAAAAACTGGCCAAAACCGGTTTGGCTCAGTGGTAGAGTGTCAGTCTGCAAACTGAAAGGTCCCAGGTTTGATTCCGGTCAGGGGCATGTACATTGGTGGCGGGCACATCCCTGGTACTGGGTGTGCAAGAGGCAACTGGTCGGTGTTTCTCTCTCATCGACGTTTCTAGCTCTCTATCTCTCTCCCTTCCAATCTGTAAAAAATCAATAAAAATATTTTTTTTTAAAATTCAAAAACTGCCATAACTTCATCAACTCGTGATTTGTATAAGAATTCTTTCCCCAGTTTTTCTCGGGAAAGACTTGCAATCTCCCTCTGACCCTAATTCACAGAACTGATACAAGGCAGAGCATGAACTTGAATCTAAATCTTCTAAGTGTCAATAATTATGTTCTTTTTATCTGTAACCTGATCCATCACATTTTAAAATATGTCAAGTCACTCATTCCACTCATTCTGTAAACATTTACAGAGCAGCTGTAACTATTCTCATCATTATGCTAGGCAATGGGATTCTGAGAAAAGCAAGTAATACCCAACCCTCAGCTCAAGGCTAACATGTCCAATCCAGGGCTGGGTGGGGGGGTGGGGGGGAGGAGAGGCCGAACAGAGAAGAGCATCAGATTACCACAGCAGCCAGCTGCCCACAATGTAAAGGTGATTCAGAGAAGGTGAAGACCACTACAATTTGGAGAACATCTTGAAGGAAATTGATCTGCTGGATCTCCAATGAAGACGTGAGGATAAGAGAAGAAAACACATCAAAGACACAATAATGGGAAACTAAAGAGCAGAATAGGGGCCAGTGCAAGGGGTCTATCACTGGTGAAAAGGTTTACTGTGTGATTGCCTTGCTCACTGCCAGTCGCTATCACTTCTTTCTGGAAGTGTCTAATCTCTCCTGAAGCACAGCAAGGTTGCATGGCCCCCAAATCACCCATCTGCAGTTTCTGCACCCTCCACTGACAGTGCATTTCTCACAGAACTGAGTGCTCACAATCAGAAACTTGGTGTCTTGCTGGTGTATCTAAGCACGGTTTGTGTTTGTGTGTGCATCAGTGTATGTGGAGAAGGAAATCCAGGATGGTTCATGTTGTTAACTGATAGTAAATATCCAATATGCCAAATGCATACAGGGACTTAGCAGGGTAAAGGCAGAGAAGAGATTATGTTTTCTCCATTTGAGGCAGAGTAGGAACAATACTGCCTGCCTCTTCTCTCAGCAGTTTTGGCAACTGACAGGCACCTTAAAGAATTTATATCATAGGATGAGAGGAAAAGCATAACTGAACCTGAGAGTCGTGTGGTATACCCATATGGCAGTGTAACATACCTGCTTAACTATGCCTGGTATTGGTCCTGGGATGGAAGTGAGAGCTGATTTGGGAACCTTGACATGGAAGTATAACTTGGAGGTAAGGTGTGACTTTCAAAACCTGACAGCATATGGTGAAAAGCAGAGAGGGACACACATAGAACCAAGAGGACATATCCAAGTCCCTGGTATGAGTATGGACCAGTCCTGGAGGAGCTAGAAGGCCCCCAGAAAAGTAACTGCAAAGTCTGCTCAGTCTTTAGTGCCATTCATTCGTCATTCTTCCTTTCCTTCTTTCTTTCATTACTTCCTTCTTTTCTTTTTCAGATATGTGTGTGTGTGTGTCCCCCCCCCCCCCCCCCCCCCCCCAGAGATAGACATGTAATGTCACTGGGCAGGGAGTCTCTTTTCAAACAAACATTCAATTGCAAATACACGGCATTTTTCTGAAAATTTCATCTCTTTCATCTTCACCTAAAACGAGCAAAGGTTTTGCCCAGTGTATTTTTCAGGTGATCTGCCAGCTGCCAGGGAACTGGCTGGCCTTCCCACTGAAGCATTGATTTGAGAGATGTAAAACATAGAGGGATTTTCCTCTAAGTTTCCGGACTGTAGCCTAACCAGCCTGGCTCTTCTGCCACACCCACTCTGAAGGAGCACACGTCAATACACATGGGCGGGGGCCTGGGAAAATCTTAACAGAAGAGTCATTTAGCAAGAAGGCAGCCCTTGTCCTTGACCCTAGGGCCTCATTTACCCATGACCAGAGAGAGCAACAAAGAGTGTTATTGGATCATCCAATCACCCACTAAATTCCATGTGGTGATAGGCCCCAGATGGTGTCTATTGACACACTGGAGAGTCTCTGAGCTAATGTGCAATGTAGCTAGAAATAGCTCAAGTTATTATTTTGATAAATATATTTCTAAATGTTAAAATTGGAAAGGAATGACCTATTTTAGGTTCTCTTTGGTTGTGTACCCCAATTATGGTCATCATGTTTAATATGATGGTAAGGGGTGGAGAAGCACCCAAATCTTTAAAAAGTTTTTTTAAAAACAAAACAAAACAGGAAACATATGATTTTCTTGAGTCATCTCTATTTTGAAACTCCAAAGTACACATTATCCATTTGCTGTGAAGATGAATCACGGTGGACATTTCATTTTCAATGAAATTCCATATATCTAAAGGTTAGGATTGGTTCATCAGCAGAAGTAGCAGGGTAGTCACAAGGAAAATAAATCTTCAATTGTGAAATGATAAGCAAAATATACTTGTAAAAGTTGAAAGAAAGGTTCCAAGATTCTTTAGAAAAGAGAAAACAAAAGGAGGGGAAGAATGAAAGAAAAGAAAAAATAATTTCCTTTTTGAGCTAGACCTCAACAAGTGTATTGAGCACCTGTTAAATACTCAGCATGGCTTTGTTACTTACAGAGAACTGAGTTCACAGCTTGGGCTAATTACTTCCTTTCACTGAGCTGAACTTTTCCCACCTGTGAAATGGGGCAGTTCTATTGTACATCCTTTTTATAAGGGCTATGTGAGACTACAGTAGCATATAAGCCTTATGAAGATAAGACCTCCAGTCCATTGTTGATTTGTCAGCACCACAGTCAGTGTTGCTGGGTAGTTACAGTGACAGCTGATACTCAGCAGACAGTTATATGTGCCAGGTCCTGTTCTAAATGTTTTGCACTTTCCCATGTAACCCCATGGGATGAGTGATGTTATTGCCCCATTTTACCGGCTAAGAAACTTAGTCACTAAGAGATTAAGTAAATTACCCAAGGTCACACTCAACAGATGAGCCAGGATTTGAATGTTGCCTAAAGTATCATTAGTAGGTACTCAGTAAGTGTTTATAGAAGGAATTGATGTACTGGCATACACAATGCACTTTAAAAAGTTTAGCCACAAGGTTTGCACTTAACAAAAACTAGTGAACTCCCCTTTTCCTCTGTCTTCACATTTGGAAAAACAGAAAGCATATAATAATGCATGATGTCTGCCATCTTGTTGAAGAAATATGAACAAGGAAAACTAGAGACTTTTATAGCAGAACATTTTAAAGAAAAATGTTTTGCAAAGGCCAGTGGTCCCACCTGGCAGCCATTGTGTTCTCCCAGAACAGTGGGCAATGTCTGAAGATAATTTTTATTCTTACAACTGGAGTGAGCAAGCAGGTGGGGCAGGGCAATGGGTGTGCTGCTGGCATCTAGTGGGTAGGAGCCAGAGGTGCAGCTAGACATCCTTTGAAACGCAGAACAGCTTCCCATAACAAAGAATTATTCGCCCCGGATACCTATAGTGTTGAGCTTGAGAAACCTTGGCTTGAGCTACAAGGGCTATAGCCATTTTAAGGTGAGAGAGAAAAATGCCTGGGAGCTAAAGGAGTTAGAGTAGACTTTGTTGAGGAGGGAATATTTTTTTAGGATAGTGTGGTTTGAATGGATGTGGAATGCCATGCTGAAGGAGGAAGCAAAGCCTTCATCACCTTTCAGCTGTGTTTCTAAGGACTGGTGAATAGCTACATGCACTACCTTTCCATACAGATAAACACCTGGATCAACTGGTTAATCCTAGCATTAGTCAGAACGGTACAACCTGTGTTCACTTGCAGGAAAACGCGCATCAAGACCAGAAATGACTAGCATTGCAAGTAAATGGGTGACACTTCTATAAACCCAATTAAGAAGATGCTTCCTTAATTCTTTTTATTCACAGGTTGAGAAGAGGCTTAGCAGGCACATTGTGGGTACTGATACATGTTTGTTTGTTTTTTCTCCACCCAAAGACTGTAAGTGGCTTAGGCTCCACCTGGACCCGGAACAGGATTGAGACAGTCCATATCATGTGAAATCAATAGGTAGAACTGGTCACAACACTTATCTTCCCTAGAAATCTCTTTGTGTGTTTTCCTGAGGATTCTCTTACAGCAAGCATATCAAACTCAAAGGCTAACACGGGCCAAATACACAAGGCATGCAGCTCGAGGGCCATGAGTTCGACATGCTTGTCCTAGAGGGAAGATATGTTCTAAAGGAATCATACCTCAAACAAAGCTTCACTCACTGAAGGAAAATGGTGCATGTTAATTCCCCCAACACTTTGCTACCATATCAATCCAAAACAACCCCATGAAATCAAACGACAGTCCTAGGAAAGGTTGTGGTACAAGGGGCTCAGGTACATGGATTCATATTCTTTTTCTACCAGTTGTGAGCTATGTAACCTTGGACAAGTGATTTAATCTTTTTGAGCCTTCATCTGTGAAATTTGATTAATAATGTATAATAATAACATGCAGATAGTCATGAGGTTTAAATGAATTGATTGATGTAAAGGACTAATTTGCAGTGCTTGATACATGGTAAGTATTCAGTAAAGCCCAGACAATATTTGTTGTTTAGAGAAATAACATTAAATTAGCTGATGTACTAAAATTTTGGTAAAATATTTCAGCCTAAGGTGTACTATTTAAGCTTGCTTCCAACAGATAGTGATACAAAAGATAGTATATGATTCTTGCTTATCCCACCACTGGTGACTTCTTATTGTTAGTTCAGGAGGACTTCCAGCAGTTATTGAGGGCTTCCTTCTGGGCACTGAAACTTCTTGATGAATTAATGAATGTAAGAGGGCAGTGCTATTAATTTGCTCTTAATATAATTTCATCATATTTACAGACTATTCATAGGAAACTCAGAATATAAATATGATGCATAGAGTCATCCCTTTAAAAAAAACTAATCTGCAGATATTTTGTCCAAATAATTTGCCCAGAGTCATACTAAAACAAGTGATGGAACTGAGGTTCCAATCTTCCTGCAGTGATTCTGAAGAATACCCTCTTCCCACTGTTCTATTTAGTACAGCTGACCACAGACCAGACTTTAAGAAATGCCCAGTTTATTTGAGATCTGTATTCTCCCAATCAACAAAGAAAAATGTGTTGATTTATTTTTTGCATTCCTGAGTACTGATTAGAGACCAAATACATTTGACTAAAGTATTCAAATATATTGAACAGGATATTTTGGTTACATATGACAGGGACCCAACTCAAACTGGTTCAAAGATAACAAGGACTGTATGGACTTGTATACATAAAATTCACAAACAGTAAGCTTGCTTCAACAGGCACAGATGGATACGAGTCATTCAATTATGCAATCATTATTCTGCCCCTCTCTCCATTGCTCATTTCTGTATTCCTTTATATCAAAATGTCTCTCAGTTAAGAGTTCAGCAAATGGTGCAAAGATAGTTACCCCTACTGACTTCCAAATAGCCAGTTTAGCACCTCTAAAGGAGAGAAGCATATTCCTTATAGTGGTTCTCTATGAAGTCCTCACACTGAGTCTCATAGGTTTAGATTGGGTCATAAACTCATCATTGAACAATTACTATGGTTGGGATGATGCAGTGCTCTGATTAGCCCAGCTTGAGTCACATGCTCACTCCTACAGTAAGAATGGTAGGCAGAAGGCCACAGATACTAGACACTGGACAAGGAAATATAGGCAGTTTCCTACATTTGTGCTGTTACCACAGGAAGGCATCTTGAGAAGTCAACCAGATATAATTTACACTAATGGATGATACCAAATAGAATGTGGTTTGTTCCAAGAATATATTGGAGAGGATGAGAAATAAAAATCCAGGGTCATTTTTCATAATTCCATACCATGACCATAAATCTGCCATATGATGAGTCGTCCCTTTCTTTACTTGGCTAATGCCTATGAATTATTCAACCATCAGCTGTCAGCTCCTCTGAAAAGTATTCTCTAACCCCAGCTTTTCCACAGACTGTATGAAGGGCCTCCATAGTAGCTTCTGTTTGCTCATTCATAGCACTATAATATGATGGACTCTCTATTGACTTGACTCATATTATTCTTTGAGACAAGGCCTGTGGGTCTTACCAAATAGCTCTCATATTTGCTGTTATTTCAATACAATTTTAAGTTTTTATTTTTTTAAAAAGGATATCAAAGGGAACAAACCTGAACATTAATAAAATGTACTATTTACTGTACTATATCGCTTTAGTGCTGTTCATGTCATAGGTATATAAATTTAAAAGCATAAAAAACTGATGACAATGTAACTTTGTAAGCACGTTTTCCCCAACTTACCTGTACATTTGCTCTATACCATCAGTTACCAGTATGTAGTAAATGGCATATCTGGTCAGAAAACTTCTAAAGAATTTAGTATGGGACATTAAGTGGAGGCATTCACAAACTTTGTCTTGCCCTTTATTACAGTCCCTGACATATGGCATTATTAATTGTTGCTGTTGATGTTGCTTGCTTGCTAAATAAGTGTATACAGAGTAGTGACACTCAGGAGAATGAAAAGAGTACAAGCTTTTGAGTTATGCAAAACTTAATTTAACATCTGAATTATTCATACACTAATTTGGAAAATTTTCCTCATTCATTAACTCACTCATTTTTACTTTCAAGAAATATTTAATAAGCACTAGATATATGGAGTGATATAATCCTGACAGAATGGAGAAAATGGAGATACAATCCTGAAAGAATAGACCATCACTCTGAAGAAGAAAAATTTCAAGGTGAGACATTGTAGAAGGTTGTCATATAAAGGCAGAATTATCTTTACTCTGGTTGCAGATGGCAGACTGAAGAGAAGCTGCTTTAAGATTGAGGACATATTATCCTGGACATTACAAGGTAGAGAGATTGCCTGAGAATGGGGTCAACCTAGAGGACAAGAGAGAGCAAAGTAATGAAGAGAAACCTGCTCCTGATGAAGTCACTTGAGTTCCTGAATTCAATCACATCAAAATCAGATTTTCTCCTGAATTCTTCACTAAAATAAAATTCCCTTTGCTTAAATAATGCCTTTGTGTTGGTTGGACCAATTTTTTTAACTGTAAATAAAAAAATACTGAAGGGTGCAGGAACCATATGGATTTCAGTTCCTATGGCAATCGCTGGAACACAGTAAGCATTTAATAAATATGAATGGCATGAATGATCAAATGGTTCTAACAGCATAAATGAGTGAATGATCAAACAGTCCAAACAGAGCATGAAAATAATATAGCATAGTCTCTGGAGGTCCCTCCCCACAAGAAACATTCAAGCAAATGCTGGGAGATTATGCCTCAATGCTTTGAAGGGGTCTCAACCATTAGCAGGAGGTTTATAGACAAATAATTCTAAGGTTCCTTCTAGTCCTGGTATTCTATAATTCTGTGTTTTCAGTTCTTATCTGGATTAAATTTTTTATAAGTTTTGAATCTCACATCTTTTTAAGGCAAAGTATCTTGCCCCATTGGAAAGATGTTCATAATCAGATTTATCTCCACTTCATCATACTAACACCTTGATTTAAGAGAAAACGGAAAACCCTGAATTGCTATCCACTAAATAATGGGTAAGTGATGTGGAAGGACCTGTTATTGCCACACAACACAGAGTTTTGCCCCATTATCAGTCTCTCTTTTAATACTTTTTGTTTGTTTGTTTGGGTTTTTTTGTTTCTTTGTTTTTTATTGTTTTTTATTAAATTATTATCTGTGTACATATTTTAACATTGCCCCTCCCCATCCCATACATACCCTCCCTCCCCAGAGTTTTGTGTCCACTGGTTGTACTTATATGCATGTATACAAGTCCTTTGGTTGATCTCTTATCTCCCCCAGATCTCCCTACCCTCCCCGCAGTAATTTGACAGTCTGCTTGTTGCTTTACTGTCTTTATATCTGTCTTTTGGTTCATCAGTTTATAATGTTCTTTAATATCCATAAATGAGTGAGGTCATGTGGTATTTCTCTTTCATTGTCTCTTTTAATACTTTGATATATGTCCTGGGTTTGTCTAAAATACTCCTGCCTGTTATTTGGGATTTCGAGTGTTTAGATGCAATAAATATCCTTAAATATGAAAAAATAGCTAGTGTGTGAGTGAGAACTACTGAGACAGATGGGCCTATAGCAAACACATTGGGCCTGTTGCAACACAGAATTCATCTTTCAGAAACTACTACATAACTCATACGATGTATTCATCTGCTACACAGTCCAGATAAAATTGAAGGAATTGGCAGTGATGGATAAGGAAATAATTGTTCAACTTTTCAACATGACATTTGCACTCATAGATTTATTTCCCATGTGGGGAAGGTAATCACAGTTCTATCACCAGTTTATCATTTGCCCTGCCCTAATTATTTTCTGTGTACAGGTTCACTCCCTTACATCTAGGTATGTCAGATGCTATCATCCTATATGCAAAGTAGGTTTGACATGCTTCATAAGCTATACATGAAAAAGAAAGAAAATATAGTAACTTGTTTCCAAAATAAAACCTTAAAGTTAATGTATACAATTAGTCTCCTGCTGATATTTTTTATTTGTTTGTTTTTCTGTTTGTTTGTTTTTAATTGATTTGGATGTGGCAGAAAACTTTGAAATTAATGTGAATGGATGTAAGACAGAACTCCTTTATGAGATGCAGTGATCATTGTGGTATCTGTGGATCTTGCCATTAATTACATTATAGGAAAAAATTATTTAATGAAAAATTTTATTATTTTTGCCCTACATGCAAATAGTGTTTAATCCCTCATTGTAGAGTTTTCAGCAGACAACCATGTTTTTTCATGAGAAACTGACATTTAGATTCATGAAGTTAATAAGGCTGAAGATTTGATTTCCCATATCAGTTTCAAACAAACTTGAACCTATCTCATTGGAGAAAAAGATGCCTTATAGGAAATGCCTCTAGGATAGGAGGTATGGTGCCAGGTCTCCTAAAGATTACAGATCTGTCAAAACAGTCAGTAAATACATATAGATTCCCATTATTCTCAACAATTAAGCAACACACCGAAGGGGGTTTTAAAGCCAAAAATTCACACGGGTAAATTTGAATAAAAGTGCCCTTATGGATCCAGAAAGAAGATGCACAAATTAAGCAAATCTGTTTTCTATATATGGAGCTACTTGTTAACCACCCTTTCCTCAGAATACTGAGAACAAAGAGACATTTTTAGATAAATCTAGGGAGAAAATCATCAGCCGAGCACTTTGTTCTGAGTGCTCCCTATTTTCCAGGCATGGAAGACACAAAAGTGAACAGACACTGCTGCTTCCTAAAATGAGCTCACAGAGAGGGAAGGTCACATACACAAACATATGGAAAGCTGATCTGACAGTGGAAGGCACTATTATCCGAAGGTAGCATACAGAGCTTCGAATTTTTCAGTAGCAACACAGGGGAGAAGTCATAGAAATCCCCAAGATGGTGGTGAATGTAATGTCGGGATTGGTGGCCATTTCCAATGTAGAAGGCATTCAGTCCAGATTGTAACAGGGCAAAAAGCCCTTGACTAGTATTTCCCAATGCTCCTCAAATTGTGGTTCAGGGGTCAACAATGGTATCACCCAGGAACTAGCTACCAATGAAAATACCTCAGCATTCCCTCAGAACAGAAATCTTTGGAACCAGGGCCAAGAAACCTGTATTGTTACTAATCTAAGTAACCCTGATGAACATGCAAGCTGGAGAGCTGTCTTCTACAAGGAGATAAAGTTGTTAGTACATCTGATGCATGTGAACAATTTATGGAGATAATTATCGACAGCTGTGGAAGAGTTTGAGGGGGAATGAGAGATAAGAACAACATGAAGGAAACTAAGAAAAAGATAAGAAAAGGAAATTCTTAAATCCAGGAAAGCAACACATTATACAACAAATGTTAAGTAACCATAGTTTACTATGTAACTCATATCTGAATCACATAGTAGGTATCTCCTGTGAATACTAAATACTGATCTAAACAATACTACAATGGAACTATGCTAGAATATAAAATGAGTGACCAAAAGGATGTTTATGGGAGTTGGGTGGGGAAAAAACTGTTGTATCTCCATATTTTGTGTTAGAAAAATTGTAGATAGTACCTGAAATTAAAAAATAATTTGGAGACATATTGTTTAGGTATATATTAGATTTGTAGGTTAATACTAGAAGAATCAGTTAAGGAGTTACAAATTATTGGTTCTCATACAAGGGAATGGGGAAGAGTTGAAGTCTTTTCATAGTAAGTATTGCAAAATAAGTTGACTCCTTATACATTGTGCATGTTTCAGTTCAATAAAAAGTGAAACCCCAAATAAACAAACAAAACATTTCCTCTCCTCTTGGAACACACTCTTCTTATAAATACTAATAAAAGGGTTATATACTAATTAGACCAGGTAGACTGGCCATCTTCCGGATGTCTGACTTTCTTCTGGACAAAGCCATGGTGGTAGGGGCTGAGACAAAGGCAGTTAGGAGTGATCAGGCCAGCAGGAGAGAGCAATTAGGGGCATTAGGCAGGCAGGCATGTGAGTGGTTAGGAGCCAGTGGTCCTGGATTGCAAGAAGGATGTCCAACTGCCAGTTTAGGTCTGATATTGAAGGGATCTGGCCTAAACTGGCAGTCAGACATCCCCAAGGAGTTCTGGTTTGGAGAGGGTGCAGGCTGGACTGAGGGACACCACCCCCACCCCATGCACCAGGTCTCCAGTTGTTTGATAATCATTATGTCTTCATAACCTTAGAGCACTTACTATCTAGTTCATAGGTCAATAAATTATAGACTGATTGACCTGCTTTTATAAATACAATTTTATTAGAACTCAGCAAGGTCATTCATTAACATATTGTCTATAGATTCTTTTTTGCTCCAATAGCAAAGTTGAGTAGTTGTGATAGAAACTGGATAGCCCACAATGCCTAAAGTATTTACCATTTGGCCCTGGATAGAAAAAATTTGCCACGCTCTGATCTAGCCTACCTATTGATCACCTAAAACAATTCCTGAATTTTTGTACAGATATTTGTTTTCTCTTCCACATCTCATGCAGTTCTTATAACAAATACCCCAGTTAGTTATTATCATATTACCAATGAAACAAAGGCTTAGAAAATTTAGGAACACTGACCAAGATTAAAGAGTAATAAGTACTATTGGAAATAGGTTTCAAGCTGAGCTCTGTCTGAAATCAAAGTTTATACTCTTGCCACTAGCATTATGGCTTGTGTCTAATCAGCTTTTTATGTTATTATAGCTTGTCTTTCTTAGATACAACTTTTATTTAGGGCAAAAACAGTGCCCTACTCATCTGCATATCCCATGTGCCTAAAACTCAGGATGCACTCAGAACCAAGTTCTTGATTGGTGACAAACAAAGATGAAGACAATAGGTCAACTCATAATTCTCAAAGCAAATTCATGTGTTCAAAGCAACTGCAGTAATACTGATTGTCCTATCTTCTAGAAAACTAGAATATTTCCTGAGCTGATTTTTAGTTGAAACTTTCTTAACAAATAAATTATTGTCTGGAAGAGGTCACACTTGAAGTTATCAATGATGCCCATTCATCTTCTTGTGGTAAAACTCAGGTTTTCTGTTTTGCATTTGTCTCAATCTAAACTGGAGGCCCTCAGAGGCGGAGATTTCATGTTTATGTGTCCAGGGAATTCTGGGCACCTATGTTGTTTCATGACTAATTGCTAAATATAAATAAGTAATAATAATGCATTGTTGGTGTGAGGTTTGCTTCATGTCCCACAATGTATTCTGAAAACACTGATTACGAACTTACTTTAACCGAGTCTTCCAAAAGGAAAAACCTGGTGAGAATTACTCAAGGGAAAATGACATTATTGTTTTGATTGGAAAGTTTGTTATGACTGATATATAACTAGCCATGTACACTGTCAACACTGACTTAAGTAAAAGCAATGCTGTTTTTCTTTAAAGTGAATAGAATTACAGAAAAAGAATTCATAGCTTGAAACATAGATTACATATATTTTCACCATTTATCTCCCATTACAACATTTGAGATGGATAGCAATTGGAAGGATTTAAGCTGAGGAAAGGCATGATCTGGATTATTTTTAACCTCGTTCTGATTTCTGGCTTGAAAATAACAGGGCAAGTGTAGAAGCTGGGGCAGCAGTAAAGAAGCAATTGCAAATATCTAAGGAGAAGATAATAATGGCTTGGTCTAAAATCTCAAGAAGTTGGAAAAGTTGTAAAATAAGGGAAGAATCCAGATACAGGAAAACGAGTTAGCCAACTGATTGAATACAGGATATAAGAGGATGAGTGGAGTTCAGGATTACCTCAAGTTTTTTTTACCAAGAACAACTAGAAGACTTCAGGTGACATTCGCTGAATTTTAGAAGACTGCAAAAGGAGTACTTTTGGAGATTTGTGTATCTTAAGATAACTTTTATCATAAATTGTTTTTAAAGTCTTGGGATGAGTCTCAATTGGATAAGCAGCCCAACTGAGATGACTATTTGGGTAGATTTGATTAAATATTCCTTTTTAGTTCATTATTTTTCTCAATCTCATAACGATATTAAAACAAGTTCTCATGTACCAGTTTATAAAATTTAGTGAATACTTCTCAAAGCATTCAGAGGAATATGAGACTATATTTTTAGTGAACCATTTGTAATCTTGTCATCTATCCCTTATGTCTCTATGATTCTATAGATGGTCTTCTGATTTCATGTTGGAAAAGTTGTAAAATAAGGGAAGATTCTAGATACTGGAAAACGAGTTAGCCAATTGGTATAAAAAAGATGGGCAATTGGGTCCCAACAGCAGGGCTTCAATTTTTCTTCACTCAACAGACTCAATTTTTAATAGTGGCAATCAAATTATTCCAGAAATAGAATTTATGGATTTCAAAGAAAGGACCTATAAATTTAGTACTGAGTATTTCAACTAGAGTTTTGAATGTTCAATTTCCAGTAACTTCCTATTAAAACTCAACAACAAATCTGTTCTCATCTAATAAGATTGAGGAGTGGGGCTGGGTTTTCTTACAGGAGAATGGGAATTTATCACCCCCTGCTCCCTATCTCCCCAAACATATCTACCTGACATCCTGATGCTGCATTTTTATGGTTCTAGTGTTTTCCCTTACAGAGTATAGTTGGTTTGTATGTCTGGTTTTATTTGATGCTTTGTTAAAAGCAAAATCAATCTGAAGCAAAGAGTCAGTAAAAAATTAATTTAATCTGAGCAGGTTGAAAGGAACTCATTTCTAACACTTCTGAAAAGCACATTAGAAACACACCAGAATTTTACAAAGCTTATGTGCACGCTAACAAAAAAAGAAAACTCATATCCAGGCTCTCATGTATATGTATAATCCACTTGAGATAGGAGGAAAAATGTCAAGCAGCCAAATTATACATGCCATAAGTTAGAGTAGAAATAAATATCATTAGTAGAGTCTTGATAGGAAATACAGTAAAAAGTTGAGTTATATACATGAAGGATAAAATGAAGGGTGCTAGAGGGAAGAAGCATAAGCAAAAAAAAAAAAAAAAAAAAAAAAAAAAAAATACTATCCATGAAGAAAACAACAGCAGCACACTCACATACACAGCAGTTATGAGCACGTTGCCTGGAGAAGAGCAAAAATAATCTTACTGATACAAATTCCATAAGGAGCCCAAAATATACTAAATCTATCAATAAGTAAGAAAATTTAATTAAACTCAAGTTTGAGAGCAGACATCTAATTTCAGTTCACTGTTTTAATTTCTTGCTAACCAAGTAACAGAGTTAACTGCTTGGGAGACTATTTCAAGAAAGTAAAATCCTTGATTAAAACTGAATAAGTAGAAAGATAGGATTAGATATTAAAAATAAGTAAAATAAGGTGAAAATAAAAGAACCTAACGAATAAAGCAGCTATAGTTCTGTCAGTAGTCTCTGTGGTTAAGGAAAGAGTAAAATAAAATTTCTAAACCTTCTCCTAAGTGGTCCAATTCCCTTACTATTAACTATTAATGGGCTGTGATCAAAATATTCTTTTAAAGCACACATCTACTTTATATGTCTGCTTATTGTCAAAATTTGCATAAGAAAGCAAACCTTACATGCTCAGAACAGATAATTAGTAACACATTTTTCGGCAGTTGTTCAAATAGATTTGAAACTCTTTTGAAAGGCTGAAGATCTCTGCCAACTGTAAACATATCTCTGGTTGATTTAAAGAGGGTGTACCTAGGTTTATCGCAAATTATCAGACAGCAAAAAATAAGTGCAAAAAATATAGACTTTAACAAATTAAAAACAGAAAGAGATAAAGGAGATATTACATGGACATATAATATACAGTGCTTTAAGAGACCATGAAAGGTTATGGCACAATTGTATAAAAATACATGCCAAGCGGAATATAAAAAAACTCAAGATTGATGATAGAGTAGGTGATGGGTGAAAAGGTTAAAACAATCTTGGTGCTTAGAATTGAATAATGTAAATACTATGTAGTCCCTAATTAATTGTTTGAAACTGACATCATGTAGATGTGGCTCTGCAATTAGCATACTTAGCACCCCAAATATTCCATATGGTGGTAAATATTCCCTTTTTACAGATGGGGAAACTGAGACATAGCATGTAAAATGATGGCAAAATGTTTGCACTGGACCAGTGATCCCTTGAAGAAGAAAACTCTGCTAACATGCAGAACCTCAACTTTGAGAATTATTCATCATCTCTTTGACAATCTGCCATTTCCTTTCGGTCTCTGAGGCTGGGCCAAGTGCTCCATCCCATTAGAAGCACATGAGGCATTTGCTTCAAAATAAAGTTGTTGACATCAAGATGCTAATGTGATCATATCAGACACTGATTTTTCACTTCCTTGCACCACATTCTTTTGTTCTCCAAGCTGTGGGCAAGCTGTACTTTTATAAGCATTACTAGAGGCCTGGTGTATGGATTCATGCACTGGAGGGGTCCCTTGGCCTATCCTGCACCCTCTCGCAATCTGGGACCCCTTCGCAGATGGCAGGTAGCCAGTTTTGGCCTGATCCCCAGAGGCCCAATCCAGACAGGAGGGAGCCCAATCCCCGCAGGCCTGATGCAGACAGGAAGGAGCCTGATCCTGTGCATTGAACATCTGTCCTCTGGTATCAGTGTGCATCATAACAACTGGTAGACTGGTCATTTAGTTGTTCAGTCTTTTAGTTACTTAGGCTTTGGTATATATAGATGTTTCATGTTTATGAGGATTTCTAAGTGTCTAATGTCCATTCTTTCATATGAATCTTACCTCCTATTGGTAACATTAATTCTAAATTTAAAAGGCAGGAAAAAAATACTCTAGCAGCAATTAAATTATGCTTAAGATATGCTTCATTAATTTATTATTAACTAGAGGCCTGATGCACAAAAATCTGTGCAAGAATAGGCCTTCCTTCCCCTAGCTGCTGGCAGTGGCTTTCCTCTGGCACCAGCTTCCCTCTGGCACCTGGGACCCAGGCTTCCCTCCTCTGGCCACTGGCAGGCAACCAGGACCCCAGCTTCCCTGGGCCACCCACAGCCACCCAGGAAACCAGCTGGCTTCCCTCTGGTCCTGGCTTTGTCAGGAAGGACATCTGGAATGATGTCTGGAAGACGTCTGGTCTAATTAGCATATTACCCTTTTGTTATTCTAGATAATATTTATTTAATTTCTTTAGTTGACCAACTAGGACAAATGAAAATTTCTATTCTAAAACTTAGACAGCTATTCCAGGGTCATTGAGCTTTAGAGAATGAAGAAGAAGAAAATCTTTGTAGAAATTAACTTAGGAAAAGAATAACTATCATTTTTGCTAAGTCCAGTTTTTTGTTGTTGTTAATTCCCACCTGAGGATATTTTTCCAATGATTTTTAGAGAGAGTAGAGGGAGGGGGAAAGACAGAGAGAGAAACAGAGAATTCAATGTGAGAAAGACACATGGATTGGATTGGTTGCCTCCCATACACATCCTGACTAGGGCCAGGGATCCAGCTTGCAACCTAAATACATGCCCTTGACCAGAAACAAACCTGGAACCTTTCAGTCTGCAGCTCTGTCCACTGAGCAAAACTGACAAGGGCACTAAACTCAGTTTTAATTTTAGAGTACACAAAAACATGATAGAGCTATTCTTAGATTTATTTATTTGTTTGTTTGTTTGTTTGTTTGTAAATAAGACATATAGCTTCTCTAACTCTCACTGGATGTAAAAATTGTCAATACTAAGAAATATCAGGTGGAACAAGATCCACAGCCCATACTTTCTAAAAAAAAAGCACTGATTCAACACACTGGTTCTCAAACTGAGCTATGCAATGGAATCACCTATGAAGTAAGAAAACAAAACAAAGTAAGCAAACAATAAACTAATTTCTGGACATCATCCTACAGATACTCTAATTAAACTGGTCTATAACCTGGGCATCTGGTTTTTTAAAAATTCCCCAGGTGATTTGAATATGAGGCACATGAATGTCTCTCACATAGTAAACATTTATTCGGTACCTGCTGTATTGGTCAGATAACTGTTATAATGCAATAACATTTACGTTTTGCTACTACTAAGTCCAAATTGGGTGTCCCTGTTGAGATGGTTGTCCAGGAAGTGCTCCATGCACAGACTCAGAGACCCAAGTGTCTTCCATCTGGCATAATCAGGCAGACATTCAGGAGGAGAGAGGATGGGAAAGGCATTTCAGATTCTAAACCATCTCAGCCATTTTTTTAGCCTGTATAGTCAGTCACATGAGTGACCTAACTGCAAAGGAGTCTGGGAAAGGTAAAGTAGTACATGCATACCAGTGAGCATTGATAGTTTCTGGCTGGCTGGTTGTGTATCCGGTACTATGTTAGAAATGAGAAGAGGGTGCAAAGAAGATTCTAAGTCATGGTGCTAAAATTTATGGCTATTTTTATAGCAGTGAGCCCCTTTGACCAAAGCAGCAAGTACTGAGTAAATGTCATGTCAGCCTTGCTTCTGGAAACTGAGAGGTTATCACTCTTACCTCCGTTAGACCCAAAATACTCCAATTCAAGAATCGGTGATGGAAAAACCCACTTATACAGAATAACTCAGGGCTGTAGGACATAATGGCCAACATACAATGCTATGAAATCTATTTCTTTTTAGTGCTTGATTATAAGGTCTAATCTGGGGCCTTGATTTGAATATCAGTAAAACAGAAATAATTGTCTTTATCTTTTAGAGTTGTTTTGAGAATTAGAAGAAATGTGCTAAGTATGTTATTTAGTAGGTTCTTGACAAATGTATACTATTCTTATATCCCTATGCACTATATTATTATATATATTTATATTATTATTGGTTAATTCTTATAACTATGTTGTGGGTTTTCTCTAATAAGACCTCAAGTCCTTGAGAGTATGGAACATAGCTCACAATTTTTCCATATTGTTCAGTGCACCTCGCACGTGATGGACACAGAAAAGTTCCTTGATATGTATTTGTTGAAGTTAGGTTCACCAGGGGTGAGTCTGGGAGCCTGAGGCTGGCAGCTGTTTCAAAATTTCCACTGAGAATTATTGTTTCTAACATTGGCACTCTATGAGGAAAAACACTATAAACATCCCCAAGAAACTAATGTGATAAAGTGGAACTATTGCATAATAAGGGCAGTTAAATTTCATGAAAATGCCCGCCCTTAATCATCTTCAAAATGGTCCAAGACTGAGACTTCTCCATTGCTTCCAATCAGTCCTTCCCTTTCAACATTGAGCAATTACTCAACAAAAAGGAATCCTCGAATTGTAGATTCAAACATCACAACAGTCCGTTTTATACACGAGGATCTGCATTCTGAGACACTAAGGAACTTGCCTAGGTTTAGGCGACTAAAAGTGGCAGAATCAAGATTCAACTCCAATTTCCCTACCTCGACATCTCAGACTGGGGTCCATTAACCCAGTAACAGTAAGCAATCACCAACACTTTTACCAGAATAGGACAGTTCATCTGTCTGAAAGGTCAATCAAAACATTAAGACTTTTTTCTATATAAGGCACCGCAAATATATGACGATGTAGAATGCAAATTTTCCATAAGATATGACTACAGAGAAGTGTAAAATTTGTAGTGGGCTGCTTCAGATTATGCCCCTAGCCCCCTGGGGCTACTCATGTTTGCTCCCCAGGAAACATGTAAGAAGCACTGCCCTTCTGTGTGCCATTAAAGGGCCATTGAAATTCCAAATAGAGCCCATTATTTGAGCCCATTACTGGAAATCTGTCTGCAAAACTCTGTTCAGATGCAATAATGATTTAGGCAGGTCAGACTTCCCAGAAATGAAGAAAAGTGCTGAAAATAAATAGGAGACAATAAATCTCTTAATGGTGCAAAGGGGAAAAATAAAGCAAATTATGTTTTATCTGGCAAAGATATCATGGTCATGTTTTTTTTTTTTTTGTTTTTTTTTTTGTAATTCTCATTTTTCCTTTCTGTAGAAAGCAGTTAGTTCAAAATTGAAGAAAATTTAGATTACAGTTTGTAACACAGTGTCCCAGTTGAACTTAACCCAGGATACAGAGAATAGCCATTTGTAGAAGCAGTGGGTCAGTGACCACCCTGGGAATTTATTTGTGAGTTCGCAGATGTAAACTGTGTGAGCTTTTGATGGAATAAAGACATCTTAGTCACCACCACCCCTTCTATGAGAGCCCTGGGGGAAATGTCCACAAAAGGAACACTAACAAGAGCAAATGGGTTTCATTTGTTTGTTTTGTTTTAATCAAATTTTAAGTTTCGTCCAATATCCAATTCAAAGTTCTAGTGAGACTGGGGTAAGGTAACTAGCTTTCTCTAACAGCCAGTGAGGGTCTCTCTATCATCCCCAAGCTCAATCCAAATCTTGTGATCTGACAACTCCTGGACTGAGTCCATGATACTGAAGATGGAAGAGAAAACAATGCACATGCTCTAAAGGACTACAAGGAAGACAAACAAAGAAGAAAGGACCTCACACATGATGATATTTTTTAATCAAGAATACCTTATCACCTCTAGAGTGACCCTACCCATGTCCTGCAATGGGATGAATCCAATGGCCAATTCTCTCTCCTAGACAGTGGGAGGAACAAAACAAAAAAAAAAAAAAGAGGTGATATAAGGGGGAGGAAAGAGAGCCTCATGAAGGTAGGAATTTCGGGCACAAATCTGGGTTCTAAAAAGATATCAGAGTGAGGAGGACAAGGGGCAGAATTGGTTTGGGGGTACTTGCACGCCCACTCTCCCTTTTGCCTCCATCCTCTGGTTTTGAGAGAACTGGGCAAGAAATTAAAGAGTGTGTTCCCTGAAAAGTATGTACGTCTCTGAGTACATTCAGGACTGCTCTGGGGTCCAGGGCTATAATGGAATTAGGGAGAGGCAAGAAGAACATTCCTTCCCTAACCCCCACCCTCAAACTGTCAGGGACCACAGCTCAGCTCTGAGATATCAGGTTCTAGGACAGTGATTTGTAGAGGGTGGCTGTGCATGGAGGAGCACCACATTCCTTTCCAGGAAAAACAGATGCTAACTTAATGGCAAGGCCCTTTGGCAAGGAGGCTGCAATGGAGAATTAATGGACTGGTTCCTGAACTCAAATAAAAAGCCTTTGGAGATTAGGAAAAACACTTGAGGGAGCCTTTGAGAGCTGGTGATAATAATGAGCATGTGTGTTTTATTTTGTAGTTTACAAATTATTTTCACATATCTCATTTGTTTCTCATAATAATCCTAATAAGTGGGTATGACAAAGCACTATTAGTATCTTTTGCATATGAGAAAACTTAAGACTTAGAGATTAGGCAACCTGTCCAAGGTCATTCACCTGGTAAATATCAAGGTTAGGAACTCAAAAACAAGACTTCTGCTCTAAATGCTGTGCTTTTTCCACATTTGGAGTTGTGACAGTTTAGTGGACCAGTCCTTACAAAAAAAAAAAAAAATCAACAAAGTTACATCATCAGGGAACTGAGAGGAATTTGGTACTGGGTCTATGGGGAAAGAGGTTGCAAAACTTACGGGACTTACCAGGACTTGAGCCCAGTTGAGGAGAAAGATGCCATCTCAGGGTTCCCATGAACTGCTCACTAGAGTCCAGGAAGCACTCCAAGGCTAGGTGACTGGCGGAGGAGTAGGTGATAAGAGGCTGAACCACCCTCCAGGCACAGCAAAAGGAAGGAGTACCTCGCTGAGGCAAACTAGAAACTCTTCTTTTTTCTCTGGGTGATAAAATCCCTGAATAGAAAGAGTACATAGGGTGAGCACGTTCTCTTCCCAAATACAGACATTAAGGGATCATTTTGGCCAAGTGCCTCACGTTGACCATTGTGCCCATAAGGTATTGAGCTTAGAGCCTCCTGTGTTACAAAAAAGGTGAGGGGGAATTTCAAAATATAACTAGATAGGAAGTTATTTAGAGCAGGTAATGGAAATTTTTTTTCTGGAAAGGACCACATAGTAAATAGTAAAATATTCTCAAATTAGTGGGCCATAGGGTCTTTATCACAACTTTCAAATCTGCCATTGGTAGCTGTAAAGCAGCCATAGATAATATGCAGACAAATGCGTGTGGCTGTGTTCCAATAAAACTTTATTTTAAAAAAAATGTGGCAGGAGCCTCGGTTGCCAAAGCAGAGACAGAGAAAAATTGCACCTATCTAAGGTTTTAGATATTCTCATGTATATCCCTGAATCAAGTTAGACTATGAGAAGGGGTTGAAGGAACCTTACTACATACTAACTTTAATAGTTAAAATGTGATTCACAGCCATTATCATCAATGCATTTCTGTATTTTTAAACACATTTTTATTTTCCTTTAGACCCTATGAAATGTTCTATTACTTTCTGACAGTGTTTGGTATTATAATACAATTTTTCCACTATCAGAGAACTCAAATATTTATCACACAGCCCTCTTCACCCTCAAAGCAAAGGTTTTTATAAATTTTATGTTTAGTCTAATAATTTTATTACTATTATGGTTGACATAATTCTGTTTTTTACCTGTAAGCCGCCCCCCCCCCCACACACACACACAATTATTTCTATTGCATCATGGGTAAATTTTTTCTATCTACTTCAAATTTTTGTTAAAAAGAAATGAAGTCCCAATAAGCACATACGTTACTACAGAGAAAAATTTCAACACTGAATAAAGAGATAGAGCTGACTAAAAAATGTAAAGTCAATTTTTCACCCAACTGGACAAATTGAACTGTCAGGAAGACCAAAAAGAGATGAGACTACTTTGGAAAAGAGAAGAATTTCCCTATCAGATGCCAAAGCTTTCTAGACATTTCAAATTTCAAATATATAAAAAATATAGCTTTGGTTCTGAACTAGATAAGAGATTATAGAATGGACAAAGAAGTTTAGAAATTGATGCAAAAATTAATTAAATCTTGGTTAAGGCAGAGGTAGTGACTGATTCCCCTATGGGGAAAAATTAGCTTCTTACCTTATATAATATATATAATTTCAAATAAATTAAAAACTAAATGTAAAAAATGAAAGTAGAAAATTTAAGTATGTAAATATGATACATCTTTATGACATGAGAGCAGGAAAATAATTATTAAGCAAGGTATTATGACAGCACAAATTACTAAAGAAAACACTGGCATTGATTTTATGAATATTTCAAACCTCTCTCCATCAAAAAATACCATAAACAAAATGAAACCACAGACTAGGATCCTAAAAGAAAAGATTTACAACCATTCTCCAGAACATATCAAGAAATCCTACAAAGCAATAAAATAAAGAAATAAACAAACCAGTCAGCCTAATTGAGGGAAGTAGGCAAAGCATTTAGAATTCTGAGAAAACAAAAAGCAATGGACATTAAACATAATATATTATGTTCAGTCTCACTATTAATCAGAAAAATATAAAATAAAACAAGTGGTTTTTGGATTGACAACTTATGGAAATTCTAAATAAAAAGATGATTGATAGACAGATTTACATTTTATTTTCTTTCTCTGTTTCCTTATGGAAAATCTAATACTATGTATAACTTTAAATATATATTTCAAAATCCAAATTAGGTTTCTTCTACATGGCATATTGTAAAAAATTTAAACTGAAAATCAAGGGACTTGGAGACAGAAGATTCAATGAAAACTGGTAATAACTAAAACAGGTAGAATAACTTCAAAGTCTATATATGAACTAGCAGCACACCAGTTCATATCAGAAAACCAGTCAATTGTTTTTGCTCTAAAAACAATAGTAGTAAAGACTCCACAAACTGCCATGTATAGGCTATCCCCAATGAAATTATGGCTTCTCCTGTGATAAGCTCAATTCAAAGACTCTAAGTCAACAAACCCGAACCACACACAGAATTTCCAGTTTTTGTTAAATCAGCTCTTTTGATGCATATCATATAATTTACCAATTTTATGTATAAAATTCAATAACTTTTAACCAATATATATAGTCATATGAATACCACCACAATCAAAATATAAAACAGCCCTGACTGGTTTGGCTCAGTAGATAGAGCATAGGCCTGTGGACTGGGAGATCCTGGGTTCAATTCTGGTCAGGAGCATGTGACTTGGTTGGGGGTGTGCAGGAGGCAGCTGATCCATGTTTCTCCTCTCTCATCAATGTTTCTACCTCTCTGTCCCTCTCCCTTCCTCTCTGTAAAAAAAAAAAATATATATATATATATATATATATATATATATATATATATATATATATATATTAATAAAATATATTTATATAGAACAATTTCCATCACTCAGAAAGCTCCTTCATATCATATCCCCTTGCAAAGTTTTCCTCCAATCCTTGGCTGCTGGCAATTACTAACCTGCTTTTGTCACCAAAATTTCGCCTTTTAAAAAAACTCCTGTACACGGAATTACAAGGTATGTGTTTTTTATGTCCCACTTCTTTCACTTAGCATAATACTTTTGAGATGTGATGTCATTCTAAGTATCAGTAGTTTATTCTTTTTTACTTCTGAGTATTCCACTATATGGATAGAGCACAACTTAAAGTGTCTTAGTTTTAAAGATGAAAGAATCAAATAACACAAGAAAAAACTCCCTCTTCAAACTCCCACAAATAGGGATCATTGTGAATGAAAGTGGAGTAGGAGGGGGGCAGAGAGGAAACAAATAACTCAAGACAAAAGAAAAACCACTTCAAATGGGTTTGAATTCATATTATCAGAGAGATGTGAAAAAGATTTTTCCTTAGTAGCACAAGAAGAATATATTATGTGAAAGATACAATTAGAAAGAAACAACTTTGAAATTAAAAATACCATTAAAAAACTGAAGGTAAGAAGTCAGATAAAGTGAAAGAAATTTCAAAAAAAAATAAAAATATTGTACATAAAAATCTAGGGAGGAAAGGAGATGTAAAAGATTAAAAAGATCTATTATCCAATGAATATGGATTCCAACAGGAGAACATGGGGAAAAGAAACAAAGAGAAGTATCCCAGAAATGTCACAAAAAATATTATGGAACTGAAGGACACAAATGTCTACATTGAAAAGGACCCATTTTGAAGGCCCACCACAATGAATCAAAACCATTTACACTAGTGATTTTCAACAGGGGTGCCACAAGAATTTTTAAAACATGCAATATCTGACTATTTAGTCAGGAGCATTGACCTATTTTCCCTTAGATTGTCTAAAAAAATAAAAATAGCAAACACAACAATAGCAATTTGATGTGAATGCTTAGTTTTGAATCATAAAAATATAGGTTATATAATAGAGTTGTATGTTATTGGTCATGTTGCATAAGGTTGCATTTGACTGGTTAATTCTTGGTACCAGAAATCCTTATGTACAAGTATAGGCACCTGATTAAAAAAAAAAAAAGGATTGGTAATTACTATTATTAATTTATTTGGTAAATCAATAAAAATTTTATCTATCATTTGTCAGATCAGCAAAAATTTAATTTTTGGTGTGCTGCAGAATTTTAGCAATTAGTTTATGTGTGACATAAGATAAAAAAGGTCAAAAATCACTAACCTACACCATTGTTCAGCACTGTGAAATTTCAGGACACTAGGAGAATACCTGAGAAGCTTCCAGAGGAAAAAGAATCAGATTTAATACAAAGTGTCAAGAATATAAAGGAGATCAGCAAAGCTCTATTCACAATTCAGAGGGATTCTGAGCAAATCAAGCTATCAGCCAAATGTAGGTGAGAAAGAATAGATGCAAGTAAGCAGAAAATTAACCTAGCACGTTCCTTTTTTTGTTAGACTTCTTAAGAAATGAACTCTAGCAATGAAATAAAGAGAAAGGGCGGGGGGGGGGGGGGGGGATAAATCCAAGAAACAGAAAGCAAAAATCCACTGCAGAAGAATCAAAATTAAATTCTCAGGATGGCCCAGACCGATTTGGCTCAGTGGATAGAATGTTGGCCTGTGGACTGAAGGGTCCTGGGTTCGATTCTGGTCAAAGGCATGTATCTTGGTTGCGGGCGCATCCCCGGTGGGGAGTGTGCAGGAGGCAGCTGATTGATGTTTCTCTTTCATTTTTCTGGCTCTCTATACCTCTCCCTTCCTCTCTGTAGAAAAATCAATAAAAATATATATTTTTTAAAAATTCTCAAGATGAAGCCATAAAATACAAATAGTCCAGATTGCAGAATGGGGATGGAGGACTCTGAAAGGAAGACACCAGGAAAGGAGGGAATTTGATAGAACAATTGATATGATGAATATTTGAAAATACTTAAAATCTGTGGCTAGAAAATTATGCAAGTAAAAAATTGACCCAATTAGAAACCCCAAGAAAAACAAAACATTTTATAATGAAAAGGTGAAATCCTGATAAGTTATTTGGCTCAATAATAAATAATATTTACAAATTGTGATGATACATTCACTGATTGTGATTTAATTAAAAACAGAGTTGTAACTGCATTGGGGGCACACAACTAAAATGTCATCAATCATTAGGAAATCTATAAATATTGTGCAAAACAGATAATTCAGAACATCAAGCCACATCAATCAAGTCCTCCACAGCCTTCTGGTTACCTGATCCTTGAAATCCCCCTTTTCTGATCCATTTCCAACAAAGCCACTGAACTAACTTCCCTAAAACACTATTTTGACTTTGCTACATACGCTGCTCAAGAATCTTGAGTGGCTCCACTTTGTCTTGTGAATGAAGCTCGTCTCTATGAGTGTTCATTTTACGTGTCAACTCGTCTGGGTCACACGGTGCCCAGATATCTGGCTAAAGATTATTTCTAGGTGGGTGGTCAGGGTGTTAACAGAATAGATTAGAATTTGAATCTACAGACTGAGTAAAGCAGATGGCCCTGCCCATATGGTTTGGCCTCATTCAATCCGGTGAGGGCCTGAACAGAACAAAAAGGCAGAGCAAGAGAGAATTCTCTTTCTGTGAGTGTCTGACTGTTGAGCTGGGACTTCAGCCTTCTTCTACCCGTGGACTGTAACTTATACCATCGACTTTTGGTTCTTAGGCCTTCAGACTCAGACTGGAAACACATCCTCAGCTTTCCTGGAGCTCCCGCATGCAGACAACAGATCATGGGGCTTCTCAAGCCCCAGAATATCGTGAACCAATGCCTTACCATAAATCTAGAGAACTCAGGCTAATACTTCCTTCCTTAGCATATTATTCAAGTTTCTTTTATAAACCAGCTCTTTTATATAGGGTGGAGCAAAAGTAGGTTTACAGTTGTAGAGTGGGCAAAAGTGTTTATTCTTGTATTATTTATTAATGATTGTATTATTTTCCATAGAAACAACTGTAAACCTACTTTTGCCACAACTTATACAGATCAGTTAACTTTCCCAACATGCTTTGTGGTTTATGCTCTCTTGATGTCATGCCTCACCACCTAAAAATGCTTTTATCCCCACCACTCCAAATTCACCTACCCCAGTGTCGTTAAGTTGCTTCAAGCTCTATCTACAATGTCACCTTCAGACATGAAGACAGAAATGTATTTCTTCTTCAGCTGCTCAACAGCTTAGTTTCTTTATTTGTACCTCACTGTCCCTCTAGCTAATTCTCTGCCATTTTCTGTCCTATTGAGACCACTGACTGCATGTCACCTCCCCTTATAGTAATTCCCTGCCCCTTCCTCTTCTAATGCTCTATCCCTCACAGTAGGCACACTCAGCCATGGCCACAGATCCCAAATGATGTCCTCTCTACATGGTCCTTGGGTTCTGTTAACTCCATTTCCCTTTTGTCCTTATAGCCCTAGGGAGGGCCCACTGTTTCTATAGCCTTTTCCTTTTATTGATTGTTAACCCTATCTGCATCTCTATATATGTATCATTAATTTCAGGAGCATGTGAAGGAAGGCAACATAGATGAACCATGTGGAGTGAATTCTGTGTCCCAGCAGAACTTCAGCTCATATGGCATTCCTGGATTACAAATGGGAAACTAGGAAGATCATATTTGGTTCTTCTTTGTTTTCTAGGTGCCTCAAAACTAATAGATATTCAATAGGTGATTGGAATCATAACATACCTACTCTGCACTCTGCAAAGATCTTATCATAAGCAGTTCCTGCCTAGAAAATTTTCACATGAACTTTCTGTTCTTGGATGTCATTCTGATTAGAATTACTGAGGGGATGCAGTCCTGACATTAGTGAACAAAGGGGAAAATAGAGGATTCTGAGGAAGAGAGCACTTTGAACCAGAGATGTGTGAACCCAGAAGCATTTTGAGATTGGCATCATGTCCTGAATTCGTTTTCAAAGGAATCAGACTTGGCCAAACCAAAAAAGAATTTTGCCAAGCACTTTTCCCCTTAATTTTTAAACCCATGTGTATTTTAAGGGAAATTCAATCCTTATGTTTCTGATTCATTTACACTTAACTCATCAAAATGTTGTTTTGTAAGAGTTATTTGATGTCCTATTCTTTTGAGCTTTGAAAAAAAAAAATGGTTTCTCCCCTTAGAAATACAAATCTCCTTTTGGTGAAAAAAAGAAAAGAAAGAAAAAAAAAAAAGACCACTGAAAGGTTCGAAGCCACTTCAAACCTTGTGGTCCACAGCATCCCAGTGTTCTTTCCTGAACCTGATGTGACTTCCATCCGAGGGCTTTGTTGAAGAGACAAAATTGTACAAGGATGTCAAAAACTGCGAGACATAGATAATTAAAAACTTCAAAATGAGGAAAGAGACATGTCAAGGTTAGTGAAGAGATGAGAGGAAGCTACAAATCAAACACCAAAAACAGAGAAACAAAGAGAGTAAATGGATCAATTTTCTGCGCACAGAAGTTCAACAACGAGACAGGAAGAGAGGAGAATGTGTGCAAATATATGTCACAGAGCATATATATCAGAGCTTTCAGAATCCTGTTTTAGAAAACCAAATGCCTCGGCCATTTGGGAAGCAATTACAAGAATGTGTTACTAATTACTTAGATGTGCTTGAGCAATAATAGTTCTAGCTATGAACCCGGCCAGCTTGCCTGTCTTACTTCTATGGCCAAAGTTGGTGCTACTAACGCTTACTGCAATAGGCCTTCATTTTTCTTTGCTCCTATCCACTGCTGAGCTCCTTCCTATGTATGCATTCTCAAAAACACTATGCTCCCTGGTGCCAAACAGAAGTGGCTATTTATAAACACAGATGACCAGAAATTGGGGCACATCACTGGGGCTATATACTGCTTATCTCTTAGCCATCATGACAGTGTTGCCAGTGAAATAAAACTAAGAGATCATCTTAGATCTCAGGGTCTTCCTTTATAGAATGGCCTACCTAAGATATATAAAACGATAAAACCAGGAAAACAATAAAGCACCCTGAAAGGACAAGGAGGAATAAGAGTACTCAAGACTGAGTGTTTAAATGTGAATGACAATCAACTTTCAGAAGATCTGATTTTAAATTGCCTGGGGGGGAAAAACAAAAAAACTTCAGTTTAGTTTTCTATAATAGTTCACACTCACAAAGGAAAGAAGGCCCAAGGGGGATAAATGAGAGACTCTTAAAGGAGAGAAAATTCTAGCAATACAATCACTTGTGTTTTCAAGTGGAAGACGGGATGGAGAGGTCTGAAGAAAACAATGGTTTTTCTAGTTTTCTCCAGTGAGCTTAGGAACTATTTTTTAAAAAAGAAGGAGGCTTTGGGAACAGGAGCCCATAAACAAACACAGGCCCAAAAGAGTGGCTTAAACTTGGAGAGATAAAGGAAGTCCCACATTTGCAAAAACATGCTTATAAAATTATATAATAGGATCCTGGGAGACTGGAGAACAAGAGAAGAGACAACACTCCTGTCTGGAAACAAGTCAGATAGTGTTATTTAATGCCAGTCAGAAAGCAGAATCATTCAGTCCCACTATCTGACCTATGAGTGTGTTTTTCTTGTTATTATTGTTGTATATTCCCCAACTACAATATGAGTTCCTTGAGAACAGAGGGTGATCTTTATTCATCCTTTGGATCCAGAGCAACTAGCACAGTGCTTGGCATCTAATTCATGTTTAGTACATATTTTTGGACTAAAAAGGTGGGAAGCCTAATTAAGAGAACATTGGCATGTGATGGACTCCATCTCTGCTCCAACCCTAGCTCTTAAGTACAGGTCACCTTCACCAAGCAATTTAGAGTTCATTCTACCTGCCTTCAAAACCAACAGTCTTTATGTCTATTTGCCTATTGTTATCTGGATAATATCTATCACAAACCTTCTCCCTGAAGTGGGTGGACCATCACTTAGTCCTTGTAGACTTGTCTGCGTGTGCTCCTCCATGACTGCTGAGCATACCTCTCCAGAGTCATTTCCTCCTTCCCACCCTGGATTGGACACCAGTCTAGAACTGAACTACAGCTATCCAGGCCCCACTGGAAAGTCTCTCATAACTGTCTGCCCCTCCCTAATGTCACCTCTTCGAAGAGTGTCTCCCTTTCTGCTTCCTTTTTATGACCAGACACTGTTGCCCCAGTTTTCCTCGCATGCTGTAACCCTGCCTGCCTCCGGAGAGCCTGCGCTGGAAGATGCCCGTGAGGCAATGCCAGCAGCAGTGGCAGTCATACAGCTGCTCCCCAAAGGACAGATGCCTCCTGACCCAGAAAAATCACAACTGGGCCCCTGAGGAAATGGCACAGGCAATGGGCAAGAGGGCAGGCCAATTAGCTGTTTTTTTCTTTTGTAATTAGGGATACCAGAGGATCACATGGACATAGTGTGACTTAAGCAAGGCACATAGAATGATAAATTTTAGATACAGTAGAGGCCTTATAGAAGCAATGATCCACATTTGGTTGGTGATGGACTCCAATGGGGATCTGATGGAAGACAGGAACTCTATTTGCATAAATGTATCATGCAATTTCAGAGGGAGCCATGTTCCACAGATGAAGAACCTTGTTTTAGCAGTCAAGAAACCCGTTATCCTCTGTCTGTGACAAAAAAGCAAAACAAAAGATTGCATTCAAATACTAAGATCCTATAATTCTAATAAAATAGCAATAATAATAAATTTATTTTAATGCATGTCATATGCCATGTTCTATCCTAAGTACTTTATCTATGTTGTCTTATTTCATTCTCACAACAGCCCTATGAATTTAGCATGAGTGTTATCTCCCAATGAAAAAAATACAAATGAACAATCTATGTGTTAGAAAGATTAAATAACATATCCAGGATCACACAGTATGTGACAGAGGTAAGATCTATCCATCTCTGGGTTGTGATAGGCAAGGTTATAACTTCCCAAACCCCAGTGTTTATTTTTTTTAAATATACATTTTATTGATTTTTTTTACAGAGAGTTGGAAACATCCAGTGAAAGAGAAATATTGATCAGCTGCCTCCTGCACACCCCCTACTGGGAATGTGCCCACAAACTAAGGTACATACCCCTGACCGGAATTGAACCTGTGACCCTTCAGTTCACAGGCCAACGCTCTATCCACTGAGCCAAAACGGTTAGGGCCCAAACCCCAGTGATTATAATTACAGAGATGTATCTCCCCGTCACACATCAGCAAGGCCTCTACTCTCTCTTGGTCACTCAGGGTTGCAGCTAACAGAGCAAACACCATTTCCAATGCTGCCAGTCACTATACAGGATGAAATGGATCCATTCAAATGTTGTAGGCCGAGGTAACAGATGTCTCTTCTGCTCCTATCTCCTTACCCAGAAGGAATCACCTGGGCAAACACAGGGGAACAGGAATAGCAAACTTACCATTTACCCAGGAAATGAAATTCTGAAAATATTTGGCAAGTATTAAAATGTCTACTGCACATGTATTAACAACAAATTCTATATACCTTCAACCTAAGAAATAAAATGTTAAGCAGGGAGGCGTATTTGGTTATGTTTCTCCATAATCATGACAGTGTCCTAGAACAGGGAATAACCCATGCCAAATGTTATTCCTTACCGTCTGGTTGTGTGTACCTCAAGGTCTATGTTATGATTTAATTGGAATGCTGGAATTTACATTAAATTCCAGACATCTGCCCATGATCTGTCTTTAAAATTCTAAATATTATAACATTGAAATATGGAAGCAGGTTTAGAGGTAACCATATCTAGATCCAAATTCCTTGCCTCTATTTTCTGGAGAAAACCTTTGAACCAGCAAATCATTTGCTTTGCTATGAAAGTCCTTAAAGGCTGTTGCTTTCCCCTGGTATTTCTAAAACCCTTTTAGTCTGGAAACGTAATACAGGTGATGTCCTCGGTTTTCACTACTTCAAATGTCTGTATAGTGCTTTCTAGTTTGCAAAACACAGGCACTGTTTACATCAGTGATCTGGCTGGACCAGCCTTTCATACAGGCATCATTTGCATTATAGTTCTCCAGCTGCAAAGATGGAAGTCCAGGATGGTTTAAAAATAAAAAGGAAATAAAAAGAAAAACTAGCCTAAGGCCACACAGCTGAAAAGGAGTTTGGTTGGTGGGCTAGGATTCAACCCCTCTCATCTGATCCCACAGTCTGTGCTCCTTCCTGCCATACCTCCCAAATCTGTGTGACAATTATCTTGAACTGCCGGTAGAATCAGTCACGGCTCATCCTCTCTTTTGTGCAAGAATATCTGAGACAAAGAGTCCCTTGTCCAAAATTGCTCCGGCCTATGGGGCCCCACAGAAGATAGTTCACAAAGTTTCAAGGGGAAAATTGCAAAATTAACATCCATAAAGACTTCCCTAGACAGAAAAGTTTGTATCAGCAGGCAGTAACTCAGTAAATTCTTGACTAGAGAATATTTTAGAGATGGGAGAACTAAAAATTTTAAGCACCTACTATGAGCCTAGCCCTTCATACTGTTTGGGTTAACAATGGCTGATGTTTCATGAGGGCTCACTGTAAAGAAGTTACAGGGCTAAGAATTTTTAATGCGCTATTAATTTTATCCTTGCAATAACTACAAACCTAGATATGGTTATTATTCCTTTTGCACACTGAGCATTGGAGATGGTATGCCAACATCACACACAATTGACAAGTGGCTGAACTGGAATTTGTACGCAGAATGTCAAGCTGAACAGCTTGCCTGCTTGTGATTTAATGATCACAGTAAGCCTGGTCCATTGGAATCATTATTCTCATTTCATGGATGGAGTAGAAATAGCACAGAGTGTCAAGTAACTCCTTCAAAGCTGAAAAACCAACAAGTGGCCAAATGAAAGTGAACTCAGATGTGTCCCATATCAGAGGCTGGTTACACTGAGTCCTGGAGAAGCAAGAGTCTGTCTGAAGAACTCTGTCCCTTTTAACTTATGGACCACCTCAGCAAAGAAAAAAAGAAAAAGAAAAAAACAGAGATAATCAAGAGAGGAGTCAGGGCAGAGCCAGAACTGCAATTTTACTCTGGCTCTCAGTCTTATTGAGGCTATGCATGCTGGTAATCTTTGGAGCCAGAAGGAATTCCTGGCGGCTCCTGGTGGTATCTTTTGCGACACTTGCCATTAGAGAATCACACAAGGTTGTTCCAGAGAAAGGCTCCACGTGTTTGCGACTATCCTGAAGCATCAGGTTTGTCTGAAGCATTGGTCTTGCAGCACCTCTTAGACCTCCTCAGATACCTCTCTTCCACTCATCAAGACAATACGCTCCCCACGCTTTTAGGATTAAGTGTGCCCCCTTGGAAGAGATGTTCTGCCTACAGCTGTCAGTCTCTTGCCTTTTATTTAAAATCAGATGACATGAATAAAGATCTTAAGTCACTGCTTTGGAATACCTACCATCATCATCTTGCTTAACAACTGATGAAGGGTTGAACAGGAGCATTGAAATATTTTTCTGATTTTAAAAATAATATCACCGTGTTATAGAGCTCCCAAATCTCCCTCCTAGAAATGAGCACGACCTGGGAGATGGTGCTTTTATCCATAATGTGCAACTGCAGAGACACAGCAAATAAAATAAATGTCCCAACAGGTGGAAGTGACAGAAAGAAGTACAGTACCACCTCATGGCCCACAGAATTGGGCAAAGAATAACTGTGGACAAACAGCAATACTGCTTAATTGACATCTTTGAGGAGGGAAAGGAAGGAAGAAAATAAGATCAAGGATTGATTAGGAAAAAAATAGAAAGAATAAAAATTCACAGTCATAAATACTAAGGTGCTACTTCCAGAATGGAAGTCCGATGTCCCATGATACACTAACAAATGTGTTCTAAAAAAAAAGGGTTAAGTTTCTAAATCCTGGGGTTAACAAAACTAAACAGGCTTATTCTCTAGAGAACTTCTGAATATTCTAATGATAGTGTAAATATTCAGTTGAGATACAAAAAACACACATTATTTGAAACTGAAATCTTTGTTCATCAACACTTAATACATTCACTCTGTCAATCATTCAATGAGTACTTATTGAGTACTTTTTATATGTTCCTTCGTACTGTGGATACAAGTTATAAAACCTGTTAAAATATACATCCTCATGTCCTTCAAGGAGCTTACACTCTAGCAGACAAACAAACAGTATACAGAATATATCTGCTATAAAACACTAAACTGGGTAAGGCAGTATTTATAACACAATAGGTTGTAATCATTCAGTTGGTGGAGAAATAATTAAAAATCATGATTTTTTTGTGAAATGATTAGAATGCATGAGATGAAATGCAGTAGAACGCATTGGAGTGCATCCCTCATAGTAAACATACGTATTGTTTTATGAAATATTTTTATGATATGAGGTCATGATACAAAATGTATTTTATACTGTGGGTAATAGGTAAATAAGTTTGAAAGCCAGTGGGGTGAGTGGACAAAGGGCAACAGGTGGGTCTTATTTTAAATAAGGTGGTTAGGGAAAGCCTTTCTGAGGAGATGCCAGTTGAGCAGAGACTTGAGTGAAATGAGAAAGCAGAATGTTTCTGACTGAACTAATGGCACATGCAAAGGCATGTAGAAGCACGCTTGTAGGTGTGAAGTCAGCAGCCCAAGAGGCTGATCTTGAGTGAACACACAGAAGAATGGAGGGAAATGGATCACAGAGGAAGACAGGAACGAGAGTATGTAAGTTTCTGAGGATATGGGAAAATCTGGCGAGGGACTTGATCTGATTGAAGTAATAAATGAAATCACCTAGGCCAGTGGTTGGCAAACCACGACTCGCAAGCCACATGCGGCTCTTTGGCCCCTTGAGTGTGGCTCTTCCACAATATACTACTGCCTGGGCAAGTCTATTTTCAAAGAAGTGGCATTAGAAGAAGTTTAAGTTTAAAAAATTTGGCTTTCAAAAGAAATTTCATCATTGTACTGTTGATATTTGGCTCTCTTGACTAATGAGTTTGCCGACCACTGACCTAGACCCACTGGAGGACCAATCAAAGATGTACAAGAGTGAAAGCTATAAGACCGAAGTATCAAAGATGTTGGTGGCCACGTATCGTACACTAGGATTTGGAAATCTGCCCACATCAAATCCCTTAGCACTTGGATATCTGCCACAGTGTGATGAGTGGCAAGAGGTGCTGTAGGACCAGGTGAGGAACACAGAGTGGTCACACTAGAATGAACAGAAGCATCATTATCAGGTAGTAACTCAAGAGAACCTGTGCTAGAATGATCCTGATGCTTCAACCATACAGTGAACTCATAAATCCCCCACCTTACCATCCCACCCTCAACATGAAGGGGAAATTTCCCATGTTTCCATTTTTCACACATCTTTTGATTCCCCTAAGCCTTTTTTCCCCCATTCTTTTTATTTTTAAAAAATATGTTTCTATTGATTCCAGAGAGAGGAAGAGAGGAAGAGATAGAAACATCAATGATGAGAGGGGCTCATCGATTGGCTGCCTCCTGCACACCCCCCTACTGAGGATCAAGCCCACAACCTGTGCATGTGCCCCAATTGGGAATCAAACCATGACCTCCTGGTGCATAGGTCCCTGCTCAACCACTGAGCACCACTGGCCAGGCTTTTTGTGGTATTCTTTACAACCTTATTCTTTCCAGGTAAAAATGTCAAAGTGGGAGCATGAGGAATTACAAGTGATGGAAAGGAGGAAAGATAACCTGAGACCACCAAATACCTCACCAGGCCCCAGGCAGGAATTGCCCCACCCAGAGCTGGGTTGGGAAGCATTCAGAAAACCCATCAGAACCCCTATAGGCAATGTGGCAACAACAGACAATATTGATATACACTTGATGCTCAGGCTTACTGCACATGTGACTTTTACAGCTTTTTGTTCTATCTAATATATAGGCAAAAATACAGTATCTGGTGTTGCTTAGTATAGAAACCTGGATTTAGAATAATTCAAACTGCTTCTGATATCAGGAAGAATGCCAGAGACAATAAGAAATAAAGAGAGCTGAGACACTGGAGTACAAGAAGTTAAACAGAAAGAGAGGGGGGAGGAGAAGGGAGCTTGAGAAAAATGTATTAACCGATTTCCATTTATTTTTCTAAAAGTGAAGTGCAGAGCATGCTCAATGAGCTATTTGAATCTGCAAAAAAAAAAGGAAGTGACTATTCATGAAGTTCCTTTTTCCAAAAGATCTGTGTTTTAAATGCACAGTACAAGCATAAAAGGGAAACATTTAAAGATCAGGTTTGAAAATCTGGGTTCCCTTTCAAGGATTCAGTCACACGGGAATTTGTATTTCAGAGATATGGGGGGAAGCCCTGGCGATAGGAGACTGAGGAAAATGAAGATACTATTGGGTCGGCAAGTAAGTAATTGCGGATTTTTTAAAGAAAATCAAAGACAATTTTTTCATGGAACTAAATAACTTTATTCTGTAATGTATTGCCCATTTTGATCAATGACCTTTTGCCATCTTTCAGGCAGCATCATAATCCCACGTTCAAAAAACTTCTGGTTTTTATTAGCAAAAAACTGAATCAGGTACGATTTGACATCATCATCATTATTGAAATTTTTACCATTCAAGGAGTTTTGTAAAGATCAAAACAAAAAGTAATCAGATGGTGCAAGGTCAGGACTATATGGTGGATGTGGCAAAACATCCCAACCAAGCTCCATTAATTTTTGCCGAGTGACCAAAGATGTGTGTGGCCTTGCATTGTCATGATGGAATACAACACCTTTTCGATTTGTCAATTTGGGCCGCTTTTCTTCAACTGCATTGTTTAATTTCATTAGTTGTTCAATGTAGACATCAGAATTGATCGTTCGGTTGGGTGGTAAGAGTTCAAAGTAGACAATTCCTTTGTAATCCCACCAAACTGATAACAAAACCTTCTTTTGATGAATATCAGCTTTTGATGTTGTTTGAGTTGGTTCACCTGGCCTGCTCCACGATCTTTTCCGCTTGATATTGTTGTAAACAACCCATTTTTCATCGCCAGTTATCAGTCGTTTTAAAAATGGATCATTTTCATTACGTTTCTTTAGCAAATCGCAGCTGCTAATGTGTTGCGTTAACTGTGATTCTTTCAGTTCGTGAGGAACCCATGTATCGAGTTTTTGAACATAGCCAAGTTGTTTTAAGTGATTTTCAATGCATGTATGTGATACATGAAGCTTCTCTGCAATCTCACGTGTTGTACTGTGACAGTCCGAATTGATTATTGCTTTGATTAGGGCGTCATCAACTTCAACTGGACGACCAGAGCGTTTTTCATCTTTGAGTGAAAAATCACCAGAACGAAATTTGGCAAACCAATTTTGACACTGCCGTTCTTTTAAGGCTTCGTCACCATAAACAGCACATAACTTTTTATGAGCTTGCGATGCGTTTTTCCCTTTGTGGAAATAAAAAATCAAAATATGACGAAAATGTTCCTTTTGATTTTCCATTTTTCAACGAACGCCAAACGAAAACTACAAAACAGATCAAAAAACTTTTTTTACTGATTAACAGCTGAATAGCCAACTATCAAATAACAAAATGTGTTTTACATTTTTACTACGTCTGCAAACCTAAAAATTCAACTGAAGCCATATATGTGTGAAACCCGCAATTACTTACTTGCCGACCCAATATAATGTCTGTAGTCCATAAACAAAGCAGTTCCCGTGTGACAGGTAACTTAGCCACGTGTTGCAGGCGAGCTCTGTGTGCTGCCTGCCACCCCATGTTAAGTACCAACTAAAATGTTCCATGCTTGAACATCGCTACTGGCCTGAAGTGCCTACCAGAGTAGGGAGTGAGAGAGAAACTCCATGTTCACCTTAGGGGACATGTTCAGAAAAGTAGCTGATGTCACCCTTGAATGTGAATAAAAAGAGGAAAGAGAAATGTCTAGAGAGAAGAGGATCAAGTTAAGGGGGGGAAAAAGGTTTTTCCCAGTTGACCTGCCGTAAGAACCTAGAGGTCACAGTTCAATTCCCAGTGTGGGCACATGCCCAAGTTGTGCGATCCATCCCTAGTGTGGGGTGTGCAAGAGGCAGACAATCAATGATTCTCTCTCATCACTGATGTTTCTATCTCTCTCTCTCTCCCTTCCTCTCTGAAATCAATTATATATATATTAAAAGCTTTAAAATGACAGGAACAGTCAGAGAAGGCAGCAAGTGCAGAGTCCACTTCTAGACCTACACAGAGATCAAAGTCGCCCCAGTCTGGTATACACAAGCGTTCCAAGATCTATACATAACACAGAGGAGCATCAAATGCAGGAGTTTCAGCATTACCGCTGAGTGGAGCTGCCTTCGGGAAGCCAGCTGAGCAGAAGCCCAAGGCAAAGCAGGGAAGGATAGAAGCTTCTTGTGTGTGTGTGTGGGGGGGGGGGGGGGGGTGTTCAAAGATAGGACAGGAAAATGCCAGGCATGGAGGAGTCTTTATTTCCACCAAGAGGATGCGATGAGGTGTGGGAAGGTTTGATAGTGACTTAAACAAACTGTGAAGATTAGTATCTTTGGAACTTATTTATCTCCTTATCAGCATCTTAGGCTCCCTATATCCTGTGCCTGCCAGTGCTTAGATGGAAGGAAATTTGGAGACTGACAACCCTGGGCTCCGCAACTGCCTCGCTGAGTAACCTTGAATATGACATTCCAATCTTCCCTTTCTCTTCTGAATAATGGGGGTAGTAAGTGTTATTTATATTTGAGAGTTCATTAGGATGAGTAAAATATTATTCCTGAGGGACTTAGCATAGCAGAGGCACACACTAAGTACTCAATGAATATTCACTACAAAAAAATGTAGACTGAAAAAGACCTGAGAAATTATCTCTATTAGAAAATACTGCTTGAGAAGGTGTTTAGATAAATTCATACCCTCTCAAAAATTAACAGATAGGTGTGTTAAAATGAAGAATAGGCATTTATTGTGTGTCTGTTTGGAGTTAAGCATTGTGCTGGGAATCGGGGAAAATAATAAAATATTATCCCTTCTCTTCAAAAAAATCTGTAAAGGAAAACACAAATTAATGGGAATATAAACTATGTAGCAAATTTCTATCTGGAGAAGAACTAAAAATGTATTTTGGAATCAAAGCCTTAAAGTTTAATATAGCAGACCATTTTGGCCCATTTTCCTATTTTTGAAGTAATTTTTAAAACAAGAATATTCCATTTTCTCATTCCCAGCTTTAGATTGTATAGGGGGGCGGAGAATATGTCTCTTTAAGTGTCTGGTACAAAATGATAATTTCCTTCCTTTGAAGATAAGCAATAACATTTTGGATACACTCAGCATTGACTTGGAATATATGTGTGGATTCCACATAGAGTCTCTACTTTGGCTTTTGTGAAATAAGTACAGGAGATGGGAAGACTGGGAAAATGCATGCTGTAAAACCAGACTCTTCATAGCCAAGACTAAAAAACTGACTTAATAAATAATCTTCAGAAGGTGAGTAGTTGTGAGCATTTGAAATGTGTCATGATCTGTATATTACCCTCACCCATGGCCTGATTCTCTTTCCCCCCTCCACCTCTGCTTTCTGTCATTACCTTAATCAAATGCATAAGGCCTGTTGCCTCAGTACCAAAGGATCTTTCTTAAAAAGCTGTTATTGATGGGGGTAAAGAGATTAACCATGTCACTTGACCTTTCACCCAAAGTTTGGACCTAACCAGACATTTAATGTCAAGATGAAAAAGTAAAGAATTAAGAGAATGCACTAAAGCTTTTAGAATTATATTTAACACTGTCAAAATCATTTGAATATCATGAAGAGGCTGCCAAAATTATTCAGGGCTAAGCCTTTTACTTAGGGAAGAAACAAACCTCTATTTTGGCCTGTTTCTTCCTATTCATTGGATTTGAAAACTTCAATGTGATGAAGAAAGGAACTGGAAGCAAAGATCCATATTAAATCAATCCATTCTGCTTTTTCCCATTTATTTTAAAAAGTGCATTGGGAGAAAATAATTTAAAATGTTTTAAAGACTCTCTTGTGGTTTATGATAACTAAATGTCACTTTTCCATTATCACACATGAAAGACATTTTTCAAAAATAAATGATCATAAAAGTTAAGGCCATTAAAATTTGTCTTCTTATTTTTAAAATTTAGAATAAAGGTATAAATATACCAGGTATTTTCATAAAAAATACTTATATTTCTCATTAAAAAAAACTTACCAATTCTTATAAATATCAGGTCCTCAAAGTCTTGAGTAGGAAAATACAAATGATTCCAATTTACTTGTATTAAAAAATGTGGAAGAGTAAGGATTTTGTATTTTAAGATGTAGTTTCATTATTTTCAGTGTCTTCTAGGAGAGACCAATGTCCAGACAAATGAAAATTTTTGGAAATCTGCTTCAAAGAAAACTTGTTTAAATACACATAATAACTAATAAGTATCTGAATAGTAACCACCAAAATATGAACTCTTTAAAAAAACCTGAACTTGTTCATCCATATGGAATTGCTCTTCAAAACAGACAGCTCAGAAATAGATATGTTTATCAATAACAACATATTTGTGTTTTCATTCTGTAAATCACTTTCTCATATATTATCTCACTTAACTCTTACTGTGAGCCTGTAGGAAATTTCAAGCAATCAAATTGTTTAAGGTTTCAGAGCTATGACTTAACACAGGTTCTTACACTCCAACATCAGGCTTATTTTACCTATATCACAGCAAATTCCTTGTCAATGATAGTCATACTGTTCTTGCTCAAAATGTTAGTAATTTTGCATTTGGAATTATTTTTGGAACCTGTTTGTGAATCATCCAGGGAAATCAATTTTATTACTTTACAGTTGTGACTTAATGTTGATTAACTAAAATAAATGCCCAGGGAATGACGCATCAACAGGTTATTCCTCCAAATCAAAGCCACTTTCAAATGACAAAGATTTGCTACCCCAGATGATGTTCAAAAGAATGTGACTTGATCTTAACAAAAATACTCAAAACTTGAAATTCCAGAACTGTTTTAATCAACGGTCGAATGGTTATAACGGATAGATAGCCTCTTACAGTTGGTACATTTGAATTGCTTAGAACTTTTCTGTCTCTTCAATGGGAATAAATAACCCCTGTAATTTTGCCTGCATTCTTTGTGTAATGCATGACACACTCGGGCAGGAACAGGTCTTGTTCAGGCAGATTCTGCAGAAGTATCATGTTTTTCCCTCCTGACAACTCTAGGAATTGGAACTTTGAAGAAGAATTCATTTAGGTCCAACTGATTGAGATATCTCTTCTTAACAATACTTGAAACTTTTTTCAACCAGAGAGATTAACTAAGAAACACTGAAAGCAAATGGCACCACAGGATTGTTAGCCTAAGAACACAGACACACGCCAATTACTAAGCAACTTGTACTGCGGTGTTCCTCTGATCTCAATTCCGTTCTATTTTCCCATCAGGGAATTGATTGCATCCAGATTATTTTCCTTTGATTTTTGTTCTTTTTTTTCATTGTCTGGGATCCATGCTAGTTCAAGAGCTAAAATATTGAGGCAAAGAATTTAGAGTGTTCCTGTGTGCAATTATTTAAAGCTGAGTTGCAAACTTAGGAGAACTCACTGCCTAAACTCCTAGAGTTCTAGCCTACATTTTCTGCTTCAATTTACAATTAGTGAAGACGAATGAGAAGAACATACAGTGCTCAACACCCTCTGAAACCATCCTTTTCTGTAGTCTTCAAAGAGGTCTAATTCCAGTGTACAGAAGAGTCACCTAGGGATTACGATAAAAATATATCATGCTGGTCCCACCCCTAGACATCCTACTCCAATTAATGTAGAGTTAGGAGGGAGTACATGTAGAGTTAGGTAGGCACTCCCTACCTCAGGCAGATAGTCCTGGGCCACTTTTTAATAGAAATCAAATATAACCTTCTACTTACAGTAGGTTAGTAACAAAGTTTAATTAACCCAACTTACTTTTACCATGAAGATAACATCCTAGATAAATGCAATCCTAAAGGTCTTACGCAATAATTCTTGACTTTCTGTATCACACAGCTATCTGCCATATTTCAATTGCCAAAACCTAGGATTTGGCTGTGCTTCATTCTATTGCTTTTTGAACAAAAAATATTTTAGACCAGTCTCTTTCTGATCATTAACCAATTTTACATTAGTTAAAGGTCTCTGAGAGGGTACTATGATGTTTTCCTTTGCAAGCATCTTTAAAAATGTATAAATGTCTACATTTTACCTTAATGGTAGCAAAATTCAACAATTATCCTAAGTCTAGAGATTGATGTATATTCTAGTAACTGTTGTGGTTTAACAAAAGCATGTAGCTGTATACCTGACAACATTTAACAGTAAAAATGTTAGGAAAATGGAATTTTAGCCACAATAAAGCTACTAACCATAGAGGTTTTAACAAAGATGTCATTCTCAGATACTGTATTATTCTCCATTTATAAAATAAAGATAATTGGACATTTGACTGCGTGGAGACTTAAACTCTAAAAGTCATTTATCTGGGCAGCTGGGTGAGACTCTCTTTGGCCTTGCTTCTCTCTTTCCTGTTCATTACTGGGGTTAATCAAAACCTAAACCTTCCTCTGACCTTCAACATAGACTAGAAGTAGCTGAGAAAATGGATAAGTAGACCACTTTCTTTGATTTTTCAGGCTGTCAGTGTTTGGTAAAAGCAGGATTCAGAACACTAAGAAGTCATGAATTACACTATCTGCAGGCCTGTCAATTTTGCGCAAGTCTCAAGTAAAACATTTCTACAGTGTTAAAGACAAGAATGTATAGTTACTGAAGGTCAACTGCTTGTTCTGACAAGCTGCCCCTGTGGTGGTGTTCTCTCTGCCTCACATTCTACAGACTTGCCTTTCAGCATCTTGGCTGTCACTAAAAAGAAGGCCTTTTGAGATAAGAAGATTGGTTCGGTGTGGTCTTGTTGTAGGAGCTGCATTTTGGCTATCTGCCTTCTGATTGTGCTAAAAGTTAAAATATGTAAAGGTCATGTAAAGAAAAACAAACTCCCAACCATGACAGATAAACCCCATTCTTTATAACCATACCTGTCTCCTAGTTTAATAATTCCCTATATCATGTTCACCATTTACAGCATTGACCAAAGATCCAAAAGATAGTTCCCTGTATATGATGCTTGAGCTTCAATCTCAGATAAAACACACATACGAACAAACAAAAACCTATACTTTCTATTGAATTCTTTTATCAACTTAAAACTGCTCTAAAAATATACAGGCTAGCCAGCCAGTGTGGCTCAGTGGTTGAGTGTCATTCAAGCACCAAGAAGTCACCAGTTTGATTCCCAGTAAGGTCACATGTCCTGGTTGGATTTGGATCCCCAGTAAGGCTCTTGTAAGAGGCAGCAGATTACCATTTCTTTCTCACTGATGTTTCTATCTCTGTCTCTCTCTTTTTCTTTCTCTAAAAATTCAATAGAAATATATTTTTTTAAAATACATATATAAAGGCTATAACATTTTTAAATCTACTAAATTGACACAGTGTTTATGAATATGCTAAACTGCATCTTGAAATTTTATCTAATATGAATTACTTAATTTCATCTGAATAGACATGCTTCTTTTGAATCAAAAATAGCCAGGAAAAATCATTGCAAATGCTGCAACCATTTAAATAAAGAAGATCTTCATTGAGTTAAGTGCTATAGAAATGCATGAAAGGAAACAAAAAGAGCAAAGAAAATTCTGATTTTTTTCATTTCTAGGTAGATGGAGGGATATAAAACAAGATACTTAAACTTGGAAGTGTTATTAAACTGAGAAGCCTATCAGAAAACAAAAAGGTCAGATACGTGATATTATTTTTCTAAAGCTTCGAGAAATTCTGACCCCTCCCCCAAAAAACTGTATTCAATAAACTTTGGCTAGGTGGCTAAGTTGGTTGGAGCACCATCTGTCTTATATACCAAAACCATTGTGGGTTTGATTTCTGGTCAGGGAACATATCTAGGTTGAGGGTTTGATCCCAGTTGGGGGCATACAGGAGGCATCCAAGCAATGTTTCTCTCTCATATCAATGTTGCTCTCTCTCCCCCCTCATTCTCTTTCTAAAAATAAATTGAAGCATGATCTCAGGTGAAGATTTTTTTTTTTTAATTATTCAGTGAGAAAGCTATTGGGTAGGCAACTAAGTAATTGCGTATTTTTTAAAGACAATCAAAGACAATTTTTTCATGGAACTAAATAACTTTATTCTGTAATGTATTGCCCATTTTGATCAATGACCTTTTGCCAACTTTCAGGCAGCATCATAATCCCACGTTCAAAAAACTTCTGGTTTTTATAGCAAAAAACTGAATCAGGTATGATTTGACATCATCATTATTATTGAAATTTTTACCATTCAAGGAGTTTTGTAAAGATCGAAACAAAAAGTAATCAGATGGTGCAAGGTCAGGACTATATGCTGGATATGGCAAAACATCCCAACCAAGCTCCATTAATTTTTGCAGAGTGACCAAAGATGTGTGTGGCCTTGCATTGTCATGATGGAATACAACACCTTTTCGATTTGTCAATTCGGGCCGCTTTTCTTCAACTGCATTTTTTAATTTCGTTAGTTCAATGTAGACATCAGAATTGATCGTTCGGTTGGGTGGTAAGAGTTCAAAGTAGACAATTCCTTTGTAATCCCACCAAACTGATAACAAAACCTTCTTTTGATGAATATCAGCTTTTGATGTTGTTTGAGTTGGTTCACCTGGCCTGCTCCACGATCTTTTCCACAGGATATTGTTGTAAACAACCCATTTTTCATCACCAGTTATCAGTCGTTTTAAAAATGGATCATTTTCATTACCTTTCTTTAGCAAATCGCAGCTGCTAATACGTAATGCTAAGTAAAGTGGCAGGAAACTGAAGGCAACTGCCCCTGGAAATACTTGGAGATATTAGTTGAGGAAAATATAATTAATATAATAATATAATATATTATATAATAATTATATAATATTTATATGTTATATAAATATTATATAATTATAATATATAATTAATAATATAATATATTATATAATAATTATATAATAATATAATATATTATATAATAATATAATATAATATAATAAATAATAGAATATTCATTGTCTCATTTACTTGCCAAATGTTTACTAAGCTTCTGTTGTTTAAGGCAGTGGTTCTCAATCTTTGTTGCACCTGGGGAATTTAAAAAAATTTTGATGACCAGCTCACATCTTATACCAACGAACTCAAAATGCCTGGATGGGAGCCAGGCATTAGTATTTCTTAAAGATCATCGTGTGATTTCAATGTGTAGCCACGGTTGAAGACACTTAGCCATTCAAAAGAACAGTAAATTGTGCGTGTATTTTTCTCTAGGAACTTGAAATCTAGGCAAGGACATTAGTCGTGTCCACAAGCCACCATAAAGTATTAGGTCTAGTAATAATTAATGTCGTTTCCTAATACCTTTTTTTTAATCAAATTTATTTAAACAATACAACAAAATTTAATCAACAATACAGTTGCCGTTGTTTTCTACTACTTGTGCCCAACGCTCAGGAAGCATTTTAATCCCTCTGTTGTAAAATTCTTGTGATTTTGATGCAAAAAATTCGGTCAATGCATTTTTGAGGCATTTTTCATTATTAAATTTTTTTCCAAGAAGAAAGTTTTGCAAAGAACGAAACAAATGGTAATCGGAAGGGGCAATATCAGGAGAATATGCAGGTTGAGGGAGAACTTCCCATTCCAACTGGCGCAGTTTTTCAGCAGTGATTCTTGCAGTATGCGGTAGTGCGTTATCGTGGTGAAGAATTACGCCCTTCCAATTAATCAGCGCGGGTTCTTTTTCTCTTAAAGCTTGGGCTAACCTTTCCAATTGGGCACTATACACTGCACTTGTAATGGTTTGGTTAGATGGTAAAAGTTCATAATGAAGAATTCCTTTAAAATTCCACCAAACACACAACATCACTTTTTTCGCATGCAAGTCAGGTTTTGGCGTGGGCTGCGGAGACTCATTTTTGTCCAACCACTGAGGCCGCCTTTTCAAATTAACATACAGCAACCATTTTTCATCTCCAGTAACATTTTTGCTCTAAAAGCGGCAAACGGTTTTGACCAGAGAGGAGCGAACTGCAAATTGTGACTCTTTGATTACGGTTGTTGTCGGTCAACTCATGAGGAACCCATTTTCCAAACTTTTGGACTTTGCCAAGTGCACGCAATTGATTGGAAATTGTTTTTTGTGAACAATTTAAAGTTGTCGCAAGCTCTTGTTGGGTAATTTGAGGATTTTGCACCAAAAGAGCTTGAAGAGCTTCTTGATCAAAATTGGACACACGGCCTCGACCACTCTTGTCATCTAACGAAAAATTTCCCTCGCGAAATTTCTCAAACCAACGCTGGCATTTTCTGGCGCTAACTGCATCTTGACCAAGAGCACTACAGATGTTTTTTGCAGCCTCACTTGCTTTTCTTCCTAATTGGAACTCGTAAAGCATGCAGTGCCGAATATGCTCTTCATCCGCCATCTTCTTAGCCCTAGTTTTGCAACAAAAACCAAACCAAACACAAACTTTTTCAAGCAAAACTTGTTAATTGCACTTCACACGTTCTGTAGATACCACGTGTTTGAAGGTTATGTCAATACAAGTCAACGCCAAGCAAGATTTTAAACGAATGTTTAAAAACGACATTAATTATTACTAGACCCGATAGGATGCAACCACACATGCTTTGTTGAACCATCTCATTTTGAGGTTAGCTCAATGCAGTGTCACTTCTTCAATCAAGCAGCTCTGTGACTCCAGAGAGCTCTGCAGAAAACATACTGTCGGGATGCAGTCATTTCTGGGAGCCTCACTTCCAGAAAGAGGCAGACAAACTGGAAAAGGCTCAAAGAAGAGCAACAAAATGATTACAGGCCTGAGGGAATGGACTTATGGGGAAAGATGAAAAGAACTAAATATGTAAAACCTGACTAAGTGACAATTAAAGGGGGGTCATGATAACAGTCCACTAATACCTGAAGGGTGCAAACATCAAGGAGAAAAGTGAATTACTTGGGATAATGCAAAGTGTTCGCTAAGAGTCATAGCATAGCATTATAAAAGAGAAAATGAAGGCACAGTGTCCGGAAATCCTTCTGACTGAGCAAGCTACTTGGCCGTGGAGCTGACTTTCAAAAGAGGAGTGGTAGCCACATCACTTGAGTTCCCACGAAACAAGTTTGGACAAAGACTAAGGAAATAGATTATTAAAGAGAAATTCTGTTTGACGTGGACGTGGGAGAAGGTGGTGGCAATGGAAGGGAGGAGAGAGAATAATTCAAAGCTTTCTCTATTGGTGCTATAAAAAGTTCCGGGGGGGAAAAACACACAGAAACTGAAAAGACTCTTCCTCTTCAAATGTAATTGCAAATGAGGTTGATGGGTATTTGCTGTTATTCAATATTAATGTATTCATTGCATACTAAGAAATTACATCCTGAGCCATATTTTGTATGTGTTTTTTTGTTTTGTTTTGTTTTTTAAATATATTTTATTGATTTTTTTACAGAGAGGAAGGGAGAGATAGAGAGCTAGAAACGTCGATGAGAGAGAAACATCGACCAGCTGCCTCTTGCACACCCCCTAACAGGGATGTGCCCACAACCCACGTACATGCCCTTGACCAGAATAGAACCTGGGACCTTTCAATCCGCAGACCAACGCTCTACCACTGAGCCAAACCGGTTTCGGCTGTATGTGTTTTATGTACTATTTTGTCAGCTTTTATGGCTTAAGAGTTGTGCCTTAAAGTTTAAAAGCAGACTCATAAACTCATAGAAACAGAATGGTAGTTGCCAGAAGCTAAAGGGGAGGGGAGGAGGGGTTGTTTAATAATGGTAAGTTATCTAGTGTGTCTTCTCCACAGTGAGAAGACTGGAAGTCCTAAGATCTGATAAGAATTATTGATTTAGATTACACGTAGCAGTGGATATGAGGAGAGGGGTATAAATACAAGATCTATTTTGGAGGTAAACTGAAAGGAAAGAGTGGCAGATGTATTCAACATGGAAGCAAAGAAAAGAAAGGTGCTGTCCAGATTTCTAGCTTTATTTTTGGAGGTAGTGTTTACTGAGATGGTGAAGACTGGGAGGGCCAGGCTTGGGGGAGATTGGTGCTACCTTTTAGGTGGGTTAATTCTGAAATGCCCTAAGGCATGTAAGTACTAATGATACCAAGTAGCAGCTGGATAGATGAATATGCAAGGAATTGAATTTATAGTCTGGGCAGCAGATACCAAGATGGGATGGGGGGTATATTAACTACATTTCTTTATTTTCTGTATTCTTTTTTTTAATTTTTTATTTATTTATTACAGAGAGGAAGGTAGAGGGATAGAGAGTTAGAAACATCGATGAGAGAGAGACATCGATCAGCTGTCTCCTGCACACCCACTACTGGGGATGTGCCTGCAACCAAGGTACATGCCCTTGACTGGAATTGAACCTGGGACCTTTCAGTCTTCAGGCCGAAGCTCTATCAACTGAGCCAAACCGTTTCATCTATTTTCTGTATTCTTAATGCTCTGCCACCTGAAGCCTCACCAAAGAAAGACTGCCCTTCCCAGGGTGGGTAATTCTTATAGATAGCAAACCTCTCCTCTGCAAGCATGCCTTTTATATACAAAAGAATAGATCCAGAGGCCACATCCCAACTCCCTCTTTAATCAGCTCTCACACATCAAATCAATGTCTCCCCGCCCCAATCAACCCATGCCCAGGTACCAAACAATTAAGGACCATCCCTATAATCCAGAGCCCATCTAAATTATCCAAACTATCCAATCCTAAACCTGCTTAGCTGGCTTACCCTACCTTACCAGTCACTCCTATGCAAACCACAATAAAGGCTCCTGGCCCATGCTTTCCCCCGGCAGAGAAGAGGAAACAAGAGACACCTCTGAGGAGCCCAAAGAAATAAATATTCCTGTTCTGGATTTCAGACTATGTGGCAACTGTGGGGAAGAATTGTTTTCAAGCTTTCTTAGCACCTCACACACAAACAAGCCACTGCCTACTCCGTGTAAGTATAAGGCTGATCTTGTCTCAAAATAAGTAATCCTCACTAAGACCATGAGACAGATGAGTTATCTTCCCAGAGAAACAACATGAAATTAAAAGCCATCCACAGGAGTACATACCCAGTAGGCAGAACTCCTGAGATATAAAGCAACCATCCTAACATGTCGAAAAGGAAAAACACAAAGCCAAAACTCCTGTTCTGATACACCTCTCTGGTGTCTTGTCAAAATATTAGGCACCTAAAGAAGCTCTGAGCTGTATCCCAAAAAAAGCAAGTCCCACATATGTTAAGCTTAGAGTTTTCACAGGTCTGGTGTGAAATGAGAAAAATAGACAATGCATTTTCACCAAAGCTGAATGGATTTATTGAAAAGAAGGAAGTCTCTTTTACCCTGAGACCAGACCTTTCCTTATTTAATACTTACCTGTTCTTCTATCAATGAAATGATTTGCAAAAGAAGGTAGAGTTTTGGATTTGTTTTGTTTTGATTTGTCTTAACCAACAAAAGTAAAAATGGGCATCTCTATAGAGGCCCCTCAAAATTTTTACTCATTTACTTCCACTGGATCAAGAACTAGAGAATTCAGCTGAGGCAGGTTTGGCTCAGTGGTAGAGCGTCGGTCTGCAGACTGAAAGGTCCCAGGTTTGATTCCGGTAAAGGGCATGTACATTGGTTGCAGACACATCCCTGGTAGGGGATGTGCAAGAGGCAGCTGGTCGATGTTTCTCTCTCATCGACATTTCTAGCTCTCTATCTCTTTCCCTTCCTCCTCTCTGTAAAATATCAATAAAATATATTTTTTTAAAAAAGAACTAGAGAATTCAATGCTGATTAATCTACAAGATGCAAATATCTAGAGTTGATAAAATCCCATCATTTATAAGCATCCAGTTTTCCACTTTCCATTTTCATCTTGACTATAGTCACATACATGTAGTTTGCGTGAGATCTCCAATCCCACCCATGACACGAAGTTTCCATGCTGACAGGTTGGCCATGAGTGAGGCAAGGCTTATCACAGTGATGGAGAGGAGTAGATGTCGTGAGCTAAAGTATGTTTTCTCAGATACTGACAAGTAAGGACAAAGGTTCAACGGTGACTAATGAATAAAATGTTAAGGTGGAGACAGAATTTATTTGATTAAAAGCAGTCACTCGAGGCATGTAGCTGCATTCGCTTTGAAACCAAATCAGGCTTAGGATGATGTGGCAATGAAATATTTATTATTTGTTCGTTTAAACAAAAAAGCTTAATGTTTAATCAAAGGCCACTCACTGCCTCGGCTTTGAACAGCTACTACCAGGGGGTGTAGAATGAACAAGTTTGCTAATTCTGGGAGTAATTATAGCATCTCATTTCTGGGCATGTTTCAGTAACTAGGTCAGACTCAGTGTTTGGATAGTGCCGGTTAGGAGGAAGAGCTGGTCCTGAAAAGGTTGCTAAGAGTGGAAGGAAGGAGATGGAGCCAAAGGTAGAATGAATGATGAATTATGCAACAACCTAGGCCATCCCTTCCTCTTTCTTTTGGGGTTAAGAGATTAAAATATTAATCTAGAACTCTCCATTTTCTCAGATGGAAAGTAGCGAGGAAGAAAACGTGTGCTGTTTTCTACGGAGGAAGACTGTCACTTCTACCTCCACCTAAAGTGATCTCACTGAGCCAAGACCGCCGCAGTGAAAGGGAAGACATTTGTCATTGGCATCTAGACTTGACTTTCCTCAGATCTTCACGGACCAGAAGGGAGATGATAGACAGAGCTACCAGAGGGTCTGCACATTCTGTACAAAGAAAGGACAGTGACATCACTTCCTGACCCTGCTGGGGCTTCCATTCAATTGTCACTACAAAATACATCACACCAGAGATTTTTTAAAGTCACATTTTTTATGTAAATTTAAGCATATTTATAAGGGCATATGTGAATGATGTTTATATGGATATATGTGTATGTTCATGTGTGTGTGTGTGTGTGTGTGTGTGTGTGTGTGTGTGTAATATTTTTTAGAGGGGGGCATGAGAAAAAGGAGAAACATCATAGAAATTTGAAGTAGAAATTTTTGTTTCCCACTTACAAGCAATAAAAAGCTCACATAAAAATTGGTTCATGAACTGAATGGTCCCTCAACCTGAAGACAGCAGCTAGCTATTTCATTCCTAAGATAACGTACTTACCTCCCTAAAAGTTGGATGAGAACAATTTAATTTTTAATGTTATAAAATGTCATGTTGCTTGATCTCATCACATACTTTAAACAAAATCATATTGATAGTGGAAACTCAATAAATAAGGTTTCATGTTAAAAAAAATCTCAATCCTGACTGAATCCTTTTAAAATTCTGAATCATCTCTCTTTTGGGGGGGTCTCTCTTCCTTTCTTGGATCCACCGTTACATAATCCCAAGTGCCACACCGGACAGACCCAGAAAGGAAGAAGTCGCTGTTGGTTTTCATGACTTCCCAGGAGGACCCGAAGCTCTGGCAGTGCATGGGGTATGGATCTGCTAACGAAATAAAACATGTTGTTCCAGCCCTTGTGTGAAGGTGCCCAGTCACTCAGACAGAGGTGGACAAGGAGTAATTAGGGTACAGAATCCAAGTCAAAACTGAATTCTCTATCAGTCACTACCTAATTTAGAAGTCCAACAAGCATAATACCAGCAAAGGAAAGAACAAGAGTAACTGCTATCTCTTCTGGCAAACTACTGGGAGCCCACAAGATTTATTATGACCAATTAAGGGTGTGGTAGCCCGAGAGAACAGAAGCCGCAGTCTTTGCTATGTACAGATGAAACGGAACATTACAAAAACACCCCATTTTTAGAACTTTTCTTTTCCCCCAGCAAAACAACTTGTGCCTGCATTTCTGCATGTGCCTGTACATAGGAAAGCCTTCAATTCTCTCCAGCTCAGAATTAAAAATAAAAAAGAGAGGGCTGGGAGCTTGTGTAATAAAGTAGGAAATAATTATGATAGCACTTAAAAATAAAAACATTAATAAAAGTTTGGTTCCCAGAGAGAGAAATGTTATTATTCCCAGTTGAGAACTTACAAAATAAGTTTTATGGAAGTGATTGAGAAGTCCAAAAGATCTTAAAGGAGTTGTCAGACAGCCCTAGCCAGTTAGGCTCAGCGGATAGAGCATCGGCGTGAGGACCAGAGGGTCCCAGGTTCAATTCCAGTCAAGGGCACATGCCCCAAAGCGGGGGGCATGCGGGAGGCAGCCAAACAATGATTCTCTCTCCTCATCTATATACACATATATATATGTATATATATATATGTATATATATATATATATAATTCTCTCTATATATATATATATATATTGATGAGAAGAGAGAATATATATATATATATATATATATATATATATATATCCCTCCCTCTCTCTGAAATCAATAAAAATATATTTTTAAAAAAGAGTTGTCAGACATTTCAACAATGTTCCCTAAGAAAGTACATAATCTTCCTACTTACAGGGGTCCTCAAACTTTTTAAAGTGGGGGCCAGATCACGGTCCCTCAGAGAGCTGGAGGGCCGGACTATATGAACTACTAATTCCTACTGTAACACCTCGGCTGCGCTCACTGCCCAAAAAACCTGGCGGGCCGGATTCTGCGGGCCGCATGTGGCCCGCGGGCTGTAGTTTGAAGACGCCTGTTTAAAAACTACTCATTCCATCTCATTCCTCACCTTAAATCTGCCTAAAATAATCTAAAGTAGCTAAATCAGGTTATTTTAGAATCACTCTCTCCTGTCCTAAAGGTTTAGCCTGTTCTTCCGTGTAAGGAAACGTGACTTTCTTCTCCCACTTCTAAAACCATGAAGGTACCACCAACCCTCCTACAAAGTCCAGCTCTGCCCCATGTCCAATTTTCCTCAAGTGATTCTGCTACTGACGTTCACAGGCCGGTCAGCCAAAGGGCTCTACTGTTTTCAAGCAGCCACTCCTAGCACTGGGCACTGGCGGGCTGACAAGTGACAAGTAGGAAGCAACAGAGAGAGAAGCCTTTATCCCTGAAAAAAAATAAAAATCTACAGCAGAGTGGGCTGCTTCTCTTGTAGAGATTGGCAAGCGGACAGAGAAAATTAAATTTAAGAACCCATGTGCATCTAAAAAATAAACCTCTTATCATCTTAATAAAATAATAGAAACACTTATAAGAACATTCAGCAATGTGCCAGAAACCACATGAAGCATTTTGTCAACATCTAATCAAATCTTTAAAACCACCCTAAGGAAAATGAAGCTTTGAGCATGACAAGGATCAGAAGCACTGGAGCTGAACACATCTAGCTTCAACTCCTAGTTACCCAGTTCCAAGTTGTAGGTTGTTTAACTTTAGAGGAGTTAGTTTATTTCTCAGTTTTGACTCATTCACCCCTCAGAGATGGGCTCTAGCCCTTCAATAAGACAATCCTCTCAAAATTGATTCGACCTCCTAAATCCATCTTAAAGATGCCCAGTTTTCTCCATCTGCACAGCCACAACCCAAGTTGAAAGGGCAGATCCAAACTTTGTGGTACCTGCAACTCATCCAAATCAGGAGGACACATTTAAAGAGAAGGCTTACAAAGCTCTGAATACAAAATTAGGTGCATTTTTTAATTGATAGATATTTAGACTGAGAAAAGAAATCACACACATAAAAAAAATTTGAATCAAAAAAATACTATAAAGCTTATAAACAAAAATGACATAATATATTTATAAATGTGTTCACACACCTCTGTAATTCTTCCTTCATGTTTTGGCAGCATATTCTTTGATCACCTCTTCATATAGCAACAATTTCATAAAAAGGTTTTTGGTAAAGATAATAAAGAATTCAATCTTTGTTCTAACAAGTTGAAGATAGTTAACTGACAGCCTAAAGTTTTTATTTCAGCATCACCACAAGTTACTAGAGTACTATGTAAATGCTTAAGATTTTTTTTTTTGGAAAGACCATTTTATAGTTTCTTTAGTAAATGAGCTAGATTTCAGGCCACTTCAAGTTTTCTATGTAGTATTAATCTTACTCTTTGAACTACCAAAACTCATTAAGCAGTTTGTTGTTGATGTTCTCATTGAGAATGGTGTAGTATGAGTTTTATGTTATATTAATCTTGTCAAAACAGCCCAAAATTTAAATTTGTTTCCAATATGTTCTTATAATTCAGTTCTCTCCATTAAATGGGTTATCAAATAATCAGCAAACCATCAAATTCTACTCAGAATTTGTCTCTTCGTCCTGATGAATCAATGAAATTTGAAAATTGGGGGGGGGGGGGGTAGGTTATACAATATGCTTCTGGATGCCAGAATAATTTCTAGTGATATTAGTGTAATCTTTATCACTTTTCATATTTTAATTTTTAATCTCGGTATCTTTGGTTCTCCAGTAAGTACAAAGATTATCAAAGAAGTTTGCTTCATTTGTTTAATGAAAGTACTCCAAAATACCTTTCCAAACTTTGGTTAAAATAACATGTGACCAGCTCAACTTCCTCTTGGCAGGATCCTAAAAATGCCCACAGCCACTCCAACATCACCCCATCCAAATGGAAATATGGTGAATGAGCATGTCAGAGTGGAAGAAAACAGCTGTCTTAACAGTTGACAGCTAAAATATCTTATTCTTGCAAATATCACAAAACTATATGACTACATTGCTCAGGCCCTGCCCCAGCTTAAGAAGGGGCTCATGCAGGCAAGGGGTCCTGGAACTTAAGCTTCATTGGCTTCCAGGGGAATCTACTCCAGGCCACTAATACCTCTCACCTAGGCTGCTGAAGTAGCTTCCTGACTTGTCTCTGCACTTAGATCCTTATCCTCCTGCAATCCATTCCCAGGTGCCAGCCTGGGAGACTTTCAAAATGCAAATTAATTTATGCCCCTGTCTTACTTAACACCTTTCCATGGCTTCCTATAACATATATAATAGAGGCCAAATTCCTTATCATCAAGACACTGTTTAGGTCACAGAATCAACCCATACCACTACCGCCCAATTGCTCACATACTGACCTTGTTCCAACAATTAAGACACAATTCCTCCATGACCTGGAGGAAAATGATGCCAGTGTTTCATAAACAACAAAGCACTATATCCATATTAATTCTTACTATTATTAGAGTCAAGAGCAGGATGTGTTGAGGAGGAAAGGCTACACATTTTGGCTTTTGTCAAGGTCATTCCTATTCTTCTCTTACTCCAGTAAACACCATTCTGAACCTCCACAATGAGAACTGCTGCAAACACAGGTCCAGGACTTATAGCCCTATAGCAAGTTACCATATGGGAGCACATAGTACACATGTATACATACAATAAGTGTAAACAAATGGCAAGGTATTTAGCTACAGCAGCTTGCCTACATTGCCTATATTTTATCAAAGGACAGTCTACACTTAGAAACCCAGCTAGCAATTAAAATAACAATGCACACTGCTGCTTGAATTAAAACAGCAAGGAGAAGTTTTAAGATTTTAGTCAATGATTTCTAACAATCCTCCTTGGTCAGAAAGAGTCAATGTTTTTCAACATCATCCAGCAGTAATGTGGCTGCTCTCCCAGGTCAGAGATGAAAAGAGTGGAGAAGAAAGGACTGATTCGGGTCACGTGGAATCAGTGGAGCAGCCAAAAAGCTCTGGTAATTCCCAGTCTTTAGAGAGCTTGTTCCCTCGACACACTGGACTTATTTCCTGGATACAGCAACATCAAGCATTTTTCAGCAACATAAAACATCTCAAAGACACACATGAAAATTTGGTGTCCAGATGAATATAAAGAGAATTGATAAAAAGAAGAGGAGAAACATTGCAGAAAACCACCTAATGGGAGATGGTTATAACAGTTCCATTGTCTGCCTAAAGAGGAAGGTGATGAGCCCTAGCCGGATTTGCTCAGTGAATACAGCATCGGCCTGCGGACTCAAGGTTCCCAGGTTCGATTCCAGTAAGGACATGTACCTTGGTTGTGGGCACATCCCTAGTAGGGAGTGTGCAGGAGGTAGCTGATCGATGTTTCTTACTCTATCCCTCTACCTTCCTCTCTGTAAAAAAAAAAAAAAAAAAAAAAAAAAGAGAGGAAGATGTTGGGTTCACAGGACGATGGACATGAACTTTGAAAACAGCTGTAACAACTCTCATTTCATATATCATACATGACAGGCTTGTTGTCTTTCAAATGTGACCTCTCCAGCTTTAAACCACTTGCATTGTCTGATAATTATTCCTTTAGGTGATTCACTATTTTTACAGCTCTGGATTTATACAACTTCCAGTTTCTCTCTCAATTTGGAGGTTCATCTTATCTTTATGTTCAAGGATTTCAATATTTGTCCAAATTTAGGTGCTGCCTGACTCAAATATCCCCCAAGTAAATTTTATGTATTGATCAAGTTAAGTTTATTATGGTCCCTTTTATAGGTCATGATTATTCTGCCTATTTTCTAATGTTAAAATATCCACTGAAACACACTCCACTACTTCTCTGTTAATCCAAAATTTACTCAACTTCTAAAATGACACCAAATCCTTTACTTCCATAATCTGTCCCCAAACTGCTCTATAATGCTATTGCCTAGAAATGTCCATAGCTTGCTCTAGCCCGTTTTTCTCAGTGGTTAGAACATTGGCCTGTGCACCAAAGGGTAGTGGGTTGGTTCCAGGTCAAGGGAATATATCTGGGTTAAGGATTTGATCCCTGGCAGAAGGCAAAAAGCATGATTTTGTGCTGTAATGTATACATTTCTCATGTGCTTCCTTAAGCCTAGTTTTAAGGCTGTCTGAATAATTATTAACAATAATGCCTTATTAAGTTAGAGCAAATAAACAGTGAAAGGAATAAAATGAACTTCATTCTCTCTGTGCATACAATGGTGCCCAACTAAAGGTTTTGAATACTTTAGATATCATGAGAAATGAATTTTAAGTATTTTTTACACTATCTGATGCTCTCTGCTACTCTAATATCTACATCAGAAATAAAAGGTTCTTGTTGGCAGGTGTGGCTCAGTGGTTGAGTATGGACCTATGAACCAGGAGGTCATGGTTCAATTCCCGGTCAGGGCATGTGCCCGGGTTGGTGGCTCAATCCCCAGTGGGGGACAAGCAGGAAGCAGTTAATCAATGATTCTCTCTCACTGATGTTTCTATCTCTCTCTCCCTTCCTCTCTGAAATTATATATATAATTTATATATATATATATATATATATATATATCTTTTGATAACACAGATATCATTTACAACAAGAAGTCTCTATGACATGGTTCTTGATAAAGTCATGGTAGTAGCCAAAACTTAAGGAGATGCCATAAAGCTCATGTCAATACTGGTATTACCTGCTTTAGCACTTGAAGAATTCTCATGCACTCAGCCAAGAATTGTGTGGTATACAGACATCCCTACTGGGTGGTTTATCTTGGGCAAATATTTCAAATTACCCTTCATCCAGAACTTAGGTTTAAAATGGCACCAGATCTGCAAATAAAAGACTTCTTAAGGTATGTGCTTGTGACTTTTTTATGCCCATCCCATAAGACTATGAAGTCCCCGAGACCCAGTCTACAACACATTCTTATCTGTACCCACACACAGCCTGGAAATACGCTCAACACCAGTCAGCTCTCAATTATTTGGCATAGAGTGAATAATTGGGTGGATGGATCAAATTCAGTCTAAAACCAGAAGATAGCCTGCATAAATGCAGAATTCTGGGTGTTCATATCCTAAGCATCCCATGGAGATATCAACTACTTTGGGTTCTTAAGTAAGAGATACACACACTCTCAAAATTTTATTTGGTTTCACAAAGTAAAATGGGACAAAATGACACCCCCATCCCCCCAATAAATTTTTCTCCATTTTGGAAGTATTTCCATGTCCAATTTATATCTAATTTGAGAAATTCAAGACAAGCATAGTTTTTTATTTGAAAATATATAGAGATATATTTACCTTGTTTTAATTTTTTTTAAGAGCATGGTGTCAGCAAAGCACACACACAAACAAAAATTTAAAAGTGGAGAAACACACACATCTCTGGGTTCTCAGGATGACAAAAGGCAACCACGTGTTTCTCTGATGTTTCACATTAAGTCTCCAGGGCCATATGTGATGTGTTTCCCACACTTACAGCACCTCTATTTAGTTATTTATAAGGTGTTTTTCTATCCGTAGTATGTATATTTATATCTCCTCACACTCATTTATATCATGTATTCATAAATGCTGTGGATAACAAATTGGCAAGCATTTTGTTTCTCTCATTCATATAATGTGCACATCATGGTATATGCCCCTTTGGTAGGAGTTTCACAAAGACAGGTCCTCAAAGATATAAACCAAAAAAATATATAGTTTATTCCATTTTTATATTACTTGAGGACATACAATAAAATTCAGTTATTTGGTCACAAAAATATACAGGACCTTGATAAAAACAGCTAATGAAAATTTGTTTACAAATGAAAGCATCTCTAAAAATACTGTTACTTCCTGCCTCCTAAAACCAATTCCAGTGAACATAAATAAATATTTTGTTGGTAACTTTAAAGTGAAGATTGCTTATTCCCCAGTTTTATAGGGCACCTGTGAACAAATTTACTCTTTCAATAAATGTTTATTGATTACCCATTGTATTCAATGGACAAAGTTAGACTCTGTGCTGTAACCATTTAAAGAAAATTATTCCTGTCACAACTATTTCACAACTGGGTAGGATAACTCCAAGGTTATTTGTAATATGAATGCAGCAGATCACATATTAAAGAAAAAGTTACTAAAGGAGATACTATTTCCCCATTTCACTTGATCCTCAAAATATGTTTTTTATTCCAGCAGGTAGAAAAAGAGCTAAGATATTCCAGGCAGGGGAATCTGAAGGGGTGACAAGAGGGAGAGAAAGCAAGGAGAAAGATAGTAACAAGCAATTTGAATAATGGTTAAGATTATGAATTTGGAATCAGACCAACCTGATTTTGAATCCCACTAATTAACTTCATAAGGTTTTTACCTTTTCTGAGCCTTTTTATTCATCTGTAATTGTGGTGAGAATTCAATGAGATAGTGAACATGAAATATACCACTAAGGTCCCAAACCATAATAAAGAATACCAGAAGCTATTATTATTGATTTATTATTCATGCTGTTATTATGAGGAATGGCCCATATGAGTATCTCAAAGATAGGTCTATAAAGGCAATGATCCAAAGGGCATTCTTCTCCATACAGCACTCTTGCCTTTTTTCACCCTTGACCACCCTTTGCCATTACCATGGATACCACTAGCAATGCCCATTACCCTAAACACAGATGATCTTTTTTTTTTTAATCTTTATCATATATTTTCCTAACTCCCATTTTGTCAGAGCTTTATTTTCTAAGATACAATGGTGAAACTACAAAAAAAAAAAAAAAAAAAAAAAAAAAAAAAAAAAAAACCACCAAAAACCAACAACCACCTATATACACTGAGTGGCCATATTCTGAACGCATAATAATCTGGCCAATCAGTGTGTGTGTGTGTGTGTGTGTGTGTGTGTGTATGTGTATACATATAGAAAGATACGTATTAGAGAATCGGTGCATGAATTTGTGCATGGGTGAGGTCCGGCCAGCTTGGCCAGGGGGAAGGGACATGGGTGGTTGGCCAGCCTGCCTGCTGGTTGAACTCCTAATTGAGGAGACAATTTGCATATTAGCCTTCTATTATATAGGATAACATAGGTCACAGGGGTCCTCAAACTTTTTAAAGTGGGGGCCAGATCACGGTCCCTCAGAAAGCTGGAGGGCCGGACTATATGAACTACTAATTCCTACTGTAACACCTCGGCTGCGCTCACTGCCCAAAAAACCTGGCGGGCCGGATCAGACTCCTCTGCGGGTCGCATGTGGCCTGCGGGCCATAGTTTGAAGACGCCTGAGTCATAGGATACACACTGAGTGGCCAGATTATTATGCGTTCAGAGAACATAATAATCTGGCCACTTGGTGTATGTTCACTTAAAAATTGCTTTTAATTGGATTAGTATCCCTATCCTTGCAGAATATTTCTATGCATTTCAAAGGTCCTCTTACAAAAAGGATGTCCTAGACACAGAATTCACTGTAATTGTAAGAATTTCAAATACAATGGCAGGCCTGAGGGAGAAATTTCCATGCAGACATTTCCAGACCCTCTAATGAATTCCAAGTAGGTGGCATCTTCTACCAACATGAAGAACCATCTCAGCAGACAGCATGAGAGCTAGGACCCAGCTTTGTATTCCATGCATTTCCAGTTCTGTGGGTGGAAGATTTCATGACACTATCCAGTTCATTCTTAGCATGTGTGGGTCATGAGTTATTCAGCACGATGAGACATCTATTTGAATAATAAGGTTAAGATTATGTTTAAGGTCATGGCTACCAAAACTGCAAATATTATTTAGAAAGACAGAGCAGCTGAAGCCATGAAAACTCACAAGATACCAACAATAAATTCAAGAAATTTCTATGAGTGTTAGGAGGAACCACACGTGTTCCTCTAATCTGGGAAAATCTGAAGCTCCCTGTGCCCAAAGGCCTTGGAAGGCTCACTTGTTGCCAACTCATCCTTTGCAGAACCAGTGGGTGTCCTATCTGCCAATCTCCAAACAACCTACAAGTTTTCTGGGATCAGATAAATGAAGTTACAAGTATTCATGCATAAGAATTTATCAATATGATAATGGGTCTTGCTTTACTTGGAGGAAAGGATACAAAGGAATGGTCCTCAGGCTGGAGAAATAAGATAATTCAGCTGCATGTTATTTCATTTAGGGGCCCCAAACCCCACAACTTCTCCAAAGTAAGAATGGGCAGCCAGAGACTGTGGCTGATTAATACCGTGTAGGGTGTGGCTGTCTATCTGTAGGTGCTTTGATAAAAAAATATGTTCGTGCTAAAGACACTATTCATTATAAACAACATCAGGGTGTGGTGTTTCGATGTTTCCATGTTTAGCAATTATAAACTGAAACTAAGTGCTTTGAAAGCAAGCCAGAAAGCAGGCAAGCAGAAAGGAAGGCTAGGCTACATCACTCTGTATGGACATCCTTTTCTCTGATCTTGAGTTATAGCAAAAATTCATATCTTCGACCCCTCTTCCCCTTGGCACATGATCTTCTTCACATGTGAACCCTAAGCAAAACGAACTGCTAAATTTGATCACCTCTGCTTCAAATAGAAAAGATTGGTATTGAGATAAAAGAAGCAAACTGTTAACTCAAGTAAAACTAAATCTGTCCAGGAACCTTTAGTTTAGAAAGGTTGGTATTCAAATTTTGATTCCTGGTGTTGAAACAGATGGGCTTAGCAGAACTAATGCTTCCTGTGTGTGGCTGAAAAATTCACTATCTTGTGACAGATTTGCATTTCTAGAGTGCCAGTGAAATGGCTTTGCTCTTCTTTTCCCACGTGCCTTTGAACAATTCAACCACTCTTGTGGTCTCAACTATCACCCCAGGGTGAATTACTTCTATAGCCACATTTCCTCTGCCTCTCGCTTCAGTTTAACAACATTTTTGCCTACTGGTTCTGCCAGCTGTGTCTCACATTAACCTCAAACTCAAGCTGGTAGAAATGATTCATCCCCTCATCCAATAATTCAGCAAAATGTCTGGCCTTCTAATTGCTCTCAATGACATCTCCATTTCTGTAGTCATAGAGACTCAGAATTGCAAAGTCACCTTTTCTCTCCCCACTTCCCCTTTTCTTTCTCTTTCTGTCCAGCAGGGTTTCTTTGACATCTCTGCACTGTTGACATTTTTTTGCTCCTGAGAGAGAGAGGCTAGAGTTACTCTGTGCATTTTACAATGTTTGGCAGAATCCCTGGACTCTCCCTAGTAGTTGCCGGTAGCAGTGCCCACGCCCCAGTAGAAACAACCAAAAATGTCTCCAGACATTGTTAGATTCCCTGGGGATGGAAGGGGAAAAATCACCCCCTCTCCCCAATTAGTTGCTCTTCTTCAGCCAACTAGTTCTATCTATGTATTCTTCTTTTTTAGGTTCCTCCCATCAGTCCTTTCTATCTCATTCCTGTATCAAGCCCTCTCATGGGGATAATCAGAGTGTATGCTATATTTTAGAGTAATTTTTTGAGATGCACTTGACAGTGTAACAAGACCTGTCAAACTCAACAACCAATAAAGAGGAAAGAAAAAAATTTAAAAAGAAATCTAGAATCATTTCTTGTGACTCCAAAAATGGTTGGGGTCTGAGGGCTTCAATGTTGTTTCCATTTCTAACACTTTAAAGCCACGATTTAGAATAAAGAGGTCTAGATATGAATCTATCATTTAGCTATTTAGATAATCTTGCAATGTGTTGTCTGAACAAGGATATTGGGTTACAGAAAAGAATGTAAGTATGTACTGTGGACAGAACATGGGGTTTAAGGCATTATGTAGATTGGATGTGAATCCTATCTTTGATAATATGATGTTAAGAGATAAGAAAATTAACTCTGCAAGCTTGATCTAAGGACTAGAATAACTAATTGCTATTATCTATTTTATACCTGTTAACAAAATGGAGTTCAGATTATTATAAATGTGAAACACTGAGTGCATAGCAGGAACTTAATAAATATAAAATTATAACAAGAATACTTCATATAGATGCTGTTACAATAACTTTAAGATGAAATTAGAGGTGATACCATGAAGGTTCCATGAAGAATCTCATTAAGACAAAAACAATAGCACTAAGGAAGTATTTAAGATTTTCTGGGAGAAATGAGAGTTAAGAATGGACCTGGAGTCAATGACAGACCCTCCATAAAGCACTACAAAGTAATGGTAATAATCAAATGACTTCAAAACCGATCAAAAGTTTACTAGCATCCCATAGATATTAACTGATACTGTATTAACCCTATATTTTGAAAGCAAGATTAAAATGATTACACTAGGTCTTTGGGAATCAGCCTGAATCACCTTTCTACATATAACAAAGACCAACAAGAAAGGCCTCTTGAGAGAGGCAGGAAACACTAAGGGGAGTGTCGTGTTATAGAAACCAAAGGAAGAAATGCTTCAAATGCAATAAATAATCAAAGGATCAAGTGGTTAGGAATGATAAAAAAAATAAATAAATAAATAAAAAGCGGGGGAGAGGGCTGATTAAAAACTGCCCAGCTGGATTGAGAGTCAGGGAAGTCACTAGACAGAGCAAACGCAAGTGTTGGTTAATTAGGAAAATTTCGATAGGAGGGTCACACCAGACTTCCATGCACTGAGGAGAACGGAGAGTGAAGCAGAGATAATAGGTATAGATGACACACCAATGAGCTTGGCAGTGACAGATAAAAGGTATGGAACTGAGGTAGGTTTCCCTAAAAGTTGAGAAAGATCTGGTCACATTTAAATACTAAAGGGAAGAAACTTCTTGAAATTACAAAAAAGAGGAGACATGCAATAGAACCCAGTTACTGAACAGGTAAAAGGGAACGTGATCTGGACAAAGGTGGAGGGATTACCTTAGAATCTAAGCCTTAGAGAACAGAATGAAGAAGATACATTCATCCTTCACAGCAGCAAGTGGGTCCTTGGACACTGAGTCAGTCAAAGGAACTTAAAAGAGTTCCCACAAGATGACTTCCATTTTACTCATGAAGTAGTTGCTCTCTCACCCACTCCTCTGATTTCCTTATAAATTAGATAGCATTTTTTTTTAATCTTTTACCCATTTTTCATTTGGAAAAATAGAATGAACCCACCTAACACACACACACACCACACACACACACACACACACAAAGATGAATATGCACATAAAACAATGTCTAACCTGTGCTTTGACTCATTAGTGCTTTCTCCAATTGGTAATATTTAAGTCACAAATCAATTCAGGATGCACTCAATTAACATATAATTTTAGAGTTGAAGTGTTGCAGTGAATATCTCATGCAAATATTTGGGGCTTTTCCACCAGGATACACAGTATATTGGAAAATCAACTGCTAAGAAATGGCCATTACTGTAGGCTTTGAATGCAAAACAAAAGTAGTTGATCCTGTACCTTGGCGAAGCTGCTCTACCTGCCTCTGTGACTGCCCAGGTGTTTCCCAGGCCCCAGGCAGACTGGGGAGGTAGAGGAGCCTGCCAGACCAGTTGCAAAGTGCAGAACATGCCTCAGGGCCTCCATTCACAATCCAATTTGCCTTAGTGGCAGTGCCCAGTCTTCACACTGCAAGGCTGACCTTTCGACACAGGTAAGTTCAGCAACAATCACTTGGCCGCAGCCATCAATTCCACCTGGTGCCAGAGATTCTGCAGTCTCTTGGGCGGCTGCCACTTGGCAGCAGTTCTCAGGAGCTCTGTTCTGGCACAAAATAAGGGTGTGTGTGTGTGTGTGTGTGTGTGTGTGTGTGTGTCCATAGTTAATATGTGGTGCTTGCTGAAAGGAAGGGTGAAAATATAGAGGGAATGAATAGAAAAAGCACCTCTTCTCTCCTTCCAGCCATTGCCACAGCACCCTAGCTATGCCCTGACTTCTATGAAGTTTCTAAAGACACAGAAAAGGAAGAATGGAGAGAAAGAAAAGGAATGGAGAAAATGCAAAAACTGAGAAGCAAGGAAAGGCAGGAGCTGAAAGGCTGAGTTAAAATATCACCCTGGAATGTGCCGTTGGCTGGTATGTTATTTCATCTCTCTTGCCTCTACTCCCTCCCCATTCAAACTTCTAAGACGCTGAAATGGATGCAAGAAAACCCCATTTCATTATAATTCTCAAACTTTCCATACTTATCATATTTGCATTCCTGTAATAAAATCCCCTATATCAATGGAAGAGCAAGGCACTTGTTAAAGTTTTGTTTACTTAGGTCTACACAACGCGGATAATTCTTGGTTAATATTTCCAGTAGAATTGACAACTGGACAGCTCAGGCTCAAAATATTCCTTGGACAAATGACCAAAAGTTCACTTCACATAGAGCTGGGAAAGAAATAGGTAAATGTTAGCAGTCAAAAGCATCTCCTTTGTAAAGGTAGTCCTTCCTTATATAAATTCTAAATGTGGTTCTCTAATAAAGACTATATCCACATTACTTAATTTAGATGATTTTCTTTGTAAAAGCACGCTCTCTGTTTTTGTTTTACATTGTGAAACTACATCTAGAATTTATTTCAGAGGGGGAAGTGAAGCAGGATAGCTACACTAGCCCAACATTGGAGGGCTCCTTGTCTAACCTGAGCAGGAAGAAAGCATCTCATGATGCTTTTAGTGCAATAGCTGGCACAGAGTCAATGGTCACTAAATTTTGGCTATTTTCATCCAAATGGGAGAAAGTTCAATTGGTGCTAATCACAACCAAAGGCTTGCATATACGGGTGATGGAGGGGAGGAGAGGAACAAAGGAAAGGCCAAAAGTTATCTGTAGATAGTGGATGACTTTAAAGACATTAATAAGATGGTGAAAATAGAATCTAAATTCCAAGGAAGGAAGGGCATCTATACTGATAAAAGAGAAATACGTAAATTACCATACTTCCACAAAACCCACCAGCCAATCAGGAGTGAATATGCAAATTAGCAGGATAGATATGGTGATGGCCCTGCCCCTCAGCTGCTCTAGGCACAGAGTGGCTGGGCAAGGCAGGATGCCCCTATGAGGAGGAGGGTGAAGGGTGGAGGGAACTACAGAAGCGGTGTTCCAGCTGGAGCGAAGCGAAGACTGAAGACTCCAGCCAGAGTCAGCAAGAAGCCTGCAGACCTTGGCTAGAGTCAGCAAAGACTCTGGGCAGAGCAAAGGTGGAAGGCAGCAGCCAGAGCAAAGGCCTGGGTCCTGGGTGCAAGAAGAAAATCGGTGCTGCCAGCCAAGTGAAGGAAGGCCTATTGCAAAAATCTTCACGCAACAGGCCTCTAGTTAAACAATAAACCTGAGCTAAGAAAATGGAGATAATTGCAGACTTGTAGTACAAAGACAGAAAAGTGGGAGTGGGTATAATACAATAGTCCACTCATATCAAGGCACAGACTATCAAGGGGACCAAATAATTACTCTTCAAAATAGTACAACATTTATTCTTCAATCAACACACCTTTTCACTTCAACAAACACTTGCTGCTATCCACATACATAAGTACATCTGTATTATTTATTCATTATATGCAGACACATTTGTAGATAGATAAAAATTTGAACCTCTAGACCCAGTCAACTGTAAACATTATATAAAGCCTCAAAAAGCATTTGTTTTATTGTAACCATTTGTTTTCTTTACTCTGCCAAGGTCAATTCAAGGATAGCTTGATATTTTTTGGATACCACTCCTCTTTCAAAGTTATAGATGCAAGATATGAATGTTCTATTTGCAAGTGGCCATCACTTCAGCTCAATCGTTTACAACTTGTTAAATAGCCTTCTATCTTCAATTATTTGAATAGGCTCCTGCTGAGCCAAGATTCCCTGGGACAACTTCTGGCGGAGACCCAGGTCCTTAGTGTTGATAACCTGTCTAGCTACTCAGCATTCACCAAAATCCATAGATGATGCTGTGTGAGTTGTTCAAGAAGCTGTATGTGAGTAGGTAATGTGTCCCTCATCTCTCCATTTGCCCTGTGAACAATCCCCCCCGCATATCATGCTTCCACCATATATCTCAGCTGCTTTCCTTTCTTTTTTCTTTTCTTTTCTTTTCTTTTCTTTTTTTTTTTTTTTTTTTTTTTTTTTGCAATTTCCCCATTTAAAGACCACCCAGATCTCAATGATCTATAATGAAGTTCAAATCCATCCAGGTATCTGTCCATATTGTCTGTCATCCTCTAAGAATGCTCTCTTCATGCTTATATATTTCCTCATCTGCAACTTTGTTATTAACTTTCAACTTGACATTCTTTTATATTCTTGTTTTTATAATTCTACAATTTCCTCTATCTGAATTTCTCTCTATGGAGTGGTGAGTGAAGTTATTGTATACAGTAAGATTTATTTTTAATTATAGCTATTTTTGTTATAAAAATAATTAAAACACATTACAAAAGATGGATATTGGAATATTCACCCCTAGACACATAAGTTTGTTTACTTGTCCAAAATTTTTTTGCTTGTTATAACTCTGCTTTGAATCTTCTTAAAATAAATATGCATATAAATAAACATATAAATAATTACAATAGTATATGTATAGTTTTCTATAATTTTTATACTTAACATTATGTATGACATAAGCACTTTTTCATGCTGATAAATAGATCACAGAAGTATGACTTTAATAGCTAACTTTTCCTCCCACATTCTGGACTATTTCTTAAGATTATATCACAGCAGTCGAATCAGTAGGTAGAAAATAAATATTTCCAAACTTCCTTCCTAAAATTGTACCCATTTTGCTACTCTTAGGTACAGATAGTTTTGTTTTACCCTTACAAGCACAGATTGTATTAATTTCCAGTGATAGTTTAATATATTAATACTATACTCCATAGTTTTTAGCTAAATGTTTCAACATGACATAATTTTAAGCTTCTTCCATGTTAATTTCTTCACTTTACAAATTCATATTCAGAATGCTTACCTTAACTGAATAAAGTCATAATAGCACAGAAAAAAAGATAAGACCAAATAAAGTATTGCTACTTTATTACAATTTAAAATTTTATAAAGATAGGGACTTGTTTATCATTTATAGAGCAGGGATCTTGTTATTCTTATGTTCTCTTCTACCTGGCTATTACCACTTGTAAAGCTCCATTAGGTCACTATTTCACATTTAAATAACCTGACTAATTAAAGCTTTATCTGTTAGAAATGACCAATGTGGTATGTTTAGTATAAAGACACTATAAAATCCAATACTCCTAAGTCTGTCATAATGTTTTATTACATAAAGCACCTCAAGAGATGGACCGGATCTTTTAATTGTTCTTTAGGAATTTAAAGGCGATTAAATCACATAAATGTGATCTTTTAAATTGTGGCTATTCATTAACTGCACCAGTGGTCATTCACATGCTAACAAAATGGCCAGTATTAGGAGGACCCAGCCCTCAATGGCCTTCATGTTGCATTTGTAATTTCAGAGCAGTAACTGAATCAATGTACAAAAACCCATTTCCTATATCTCACTATGTATCTTCCCACTCTTACAAAGAGAGAAATGTGGTTTAGTAATTTAATAAAAGTATGTTGGAGGTGCTACCTTAAAACAGCCTGAGACGCAACGTAAATTTATCATGTAACTAACAAATCTGTTGAAAATTCTTGGGTTGTATCACAGATGTTTCATCAGGAAAGAAGTCAAAGTCCTATTTTGCTTGTAGTATCAACAAATTTTAAGAACATGTTGATGATGTTTACTGGCTCAGCAAAGATTAAAGGGTTGTCTGAACTATGTGAGGTACAAATAATTGACAAAATTATGACAATAGGTTAAAGGCTGCCTGCCTCAGGATGAAATAAGACGACCCAAAGAACACACAACCTGTCTTGTGCAACAGACACTACAAAATCATTTCTTTTCAGCTGTTCGTAGATAGTTTTTCTTTTTTGTGACTAACATCAAACTTCTTACTGCTACTTCGTGACAAACAAATTTAGTCAAACTCTTTTGTGTATTTTTACTAGTTGATCTATTGGGATCAAATTTTGAACTTTGGCAAAATAGCAAATCTGCAAATGACAAACAAGGATAGATTTCTAATGATTAGCTCTAGAACAGCTTTGAAATATTATCATGAAATGAGTGCACATAGGCCTTATGGGTTCTTTTCCAACGAGGTGCAAGACACTATCCTTTGTAACCAGGGAATCAACTGTATTCCTTATGTTTAAATTGTGGGTATTCATAACTGCTCCAGAGTCACTCACATGCTAGCAAAAACCTATTTCCTGTAGGAAGTGTGACAATTTCTCCAGAGGACATCAACCTTTTTTATTTTATAGTCGAATTCCTAAGTATAGATGGAGATTCTCTGAAGAGTATGGAGACAAAGAAAAGATTGTCACAAAACCACAGTGCCCTCTGTCCATTTATCATATATGATGATTTGCCTCTGGGTTTCATAGAAATAAAAAAAACTCTAGGAAGCTTAAAAAATCTATTAATTCCCTTGCTTCTAGGCATAATCCTACTTAAATCATT